>NC_092132.1:21340746-22590746 GCF_043159975.1 Macaca nemestrina
AATGGCAGTGAAAATAAGTATTTCAGCAGGGCAGAATTGATGTCTTAATTCCACCCATCCTACAAGGTTTAACTCAAATGTCTTTCCATTCTGGAAGCACATCTCAGCTCCTCAAGCTGGTAAAATGATGATAGGTAATGTTTACTGACCTCTTACTATGTGTGAGATACGGTATTAAGAATTTTGCCCACATTATATCCTGTAATTCCACAACTACACCAGGAAAGAGGCATTTCTATTTTACTCACTCACAGACGATGACACTGCAGTCTAGTGAGAGATTAAATCTCTGCCCCCAAATTATTAAGCATATCTAAAATTTATTGAGCACTATGTATGAGGCTGTGTTCTGAGCATTTTTGCATATATTCATTTATCAAATCCTTCGTAAGAGGCTGAGAAGCAAGAGGTTATTCTTGGAAACAAGCATAAGGAGGTTAAGTCACTTACTCAGATTCAAATGCAGGCAATGTTTCTTTAGAGGCCAAGCAGTAACCACTGCACCATACTGCCACAATTTACATCCAGCTATCTTACTTGGGGGCTTGACATTTTAATAATCATACTTCACTCACTCCAGGAAATAATAGCACTTTTTCTGTACCTCCTTAAAGCACTTACCACTTTCTACTTCCTGTTACATTTATATTTCATACCTCTCCTTCTATATCATAAACTCCATGGAGTTAGGCTCTATTTTTATTCTTACCAATATCAAGGATGACATTTAAGTAAGAAGCTAGTCAGTGTGTTCACAGAATTTTAAAAATGAACCCATTTTTAGATTGGCTATGATCTGTGAAAATTTGGCACAGGGGAGATAAGCTTTGAGGGGTAACGAGGGTGAATTGACAAAGTCAGCATCATAGGATCTCTCAGCTGTCCAGATGGGCAATGAAGGTACAGCTGCAGCTGGGGAGATCGGAGCTTGAGAACCAGTTGAAAAAGAGGATGCCGCAAGAAAGGGCATCATCATGTTGATGAGGGTGAGCCATGAGCTGTTCAGGTGTGAGGAAGGTTGAAGCCCAGTGTGGTGGCTTTAAAATATATCCACAAATGCTTTGCTAATCATCCCCTCAAAAAGTGAAGCCTAATTCTCCTCCCTTTGAGAATGGGCTGGACTAAATGATTTATTTCTAACAAACAGAACATAACAGATATGCCAATGTGTGGCTTCTGTGGCCAGGTCATGAAAGACAGTTTCAGCCTTGCTCCCTCTTGGATCACCTGCTCTGGGGAAGGCCAGCTGCCATGTCACAGGATCCTCAGTCTGTAGGAGGAGCCACAGAATGAGGATGAAGCCTCCTGCCAAGAGCCAACAAAGAATCACAGTCTCCTGCCATGTGAGGGAGCCATCTTCAAAGTGGGTTTTCCAGCCACAGTCAAACCTTCAGATCACGACAGCCCCTGCCAACGCCTTGATGGAAACTTCATGAGATCCGGAGGCAGAACCACTGAGCTACGTTATTGCCAAATTCCTCATCTACAGAGAAAATAAATGTTTGTTGTCTTAAGCTGCCAAGTTTTGAGATATGTTGTCATGCAGCCGTAGATAACTAATAAACCCAACAAGATACTGGCCACAAACAAGAAGTCAAGATGAAGAGAGGAGGGAGGGGAAATAAGGGTTTAAACAGTGTCTGAATTTTACCTCTCTCCTATTACCTATTGCACAATAGCCAAGATACACCCCCACAGCCTGCAGAGAAATGTACTTTCTACCCCAAATAAGTTCACAACTTCCCTTGCTTTCTGATAGAATCTACTTCAAGTCTTCAGCAAAATATCTTAAAGATATTTCTACTTGGATTAAGAAAATATTTTTCCAGCCTCTTTCTACTTGGCAATCCTTGTCTAGAAAAGAATAGACAGCTTCAACCCACAGCAGGAAAAACGACTACAGGGATAGATGGAGATATCAGCTTAGGTAGCTACTAAGCCACCCACAACTTCTGGTGAAGTTCAAAGTTAAGTCTCCAAAGTTGGCATGTATTCTCAAGAAACACCCCTAAACACAATCCCATATAGATAATGTAAGTTCTAACCATAACAAACTGGCACACACGTTTTCAGACAATATTTTCCAATACAGTATGTGAGCTCAGAGGAGAGAACTGGGGAGGTCCACTAAATTTCCAAAGTCACAAACAGATTGGAAAGCTCTGAATAGCTGCTCCCTGGGGGTGGGAGAAAACCATAGCGACACTGACGACAACAACAACAAATGCATTGCCTGCTTCCTATGTATGTGCTAAGAACTCTGCGAACCATTTTACATGCATTTCCTCATTTAACCCCCGAAGATGCCTATGGCAGGGTAACTATTAACTATCTCATTTTATTGATGGGTAAACTAAAACACAGAGAGGTGTTAGTATCAGAGCCATAACTACAACTCACCCCAAGATTTCTAGCTCTGTGCTCCAACCGCTCACCTACATGGTTTCTTAAAATGTATTAGTGCCACAATAAACATACGTGTGCACAATAGCCAAGACTTGGAACCAACCCAAGTGTCCAACAACGATAGACTGGATTAAGAAAATGTGGCACATATACACCATGGAATACTATGCAGCCATAAAAAAGAATGAGTTCATGTCCTTTGTAGGGACATAGATGAAGCTGGAAACCGTCATTCTCAGCAAACTATCGCAAGGACAAAAAACCAAACACCACATGTTCTCACGCATAGGTGGGAATTGAACAATGAGATCACTTGGACACAGGAAGGGGAACATCACAGACTGGGGCCTGTTGTGGGGTTGGGGAAGCAGGGAGGGGTAGCATTAGGAGATATACCTAATGTAAATGACGAGTTAATGGGTGCAGCACACCAACATGGCACATATATACATATGTAACAAACCTGCACGTTGCACACATGTATCCTAGAACTTAAAGTATAATAAAAAAAATTTATTAGATCCCAGCAACAAAAACAAATGCCTCTTCCAAGGCTAAGGTGACCTGCTGCTATACTCCTTTGGACTCTCCAGTCTCTCCTAGAAATGAACAGCTCTGGGATTTCAGGCATCGCCTCCCTTCCCTACTCAAAATTATTGCCTAGCCGACCGAGAAGCACACTTCCAGAGGCAGAATTAGCCAAGCTGGGAGCTGGAATCTACCTACCACCATTACTGACAAAACATGAAGCTCTCTCATTTGCTTAACTGCAAGTTACCATTGATAAACTAAACAGTAAAGAGAATATTCACCATTTGTATTCCTCTTAGAGTCTCAGATCTCTTTCCCATAAGACAGTACCGGGCTGGGAAAGTGCTAACATGCTTCATGGTGAGTAATAAGCATTCCCTAAAGTTGTGATTTCCCCCGCAGGTTTGGGGTAGGGGAATAGGTTTCTTAATTTCTTATATCCCAGCTTGTCACCTACTCTTCCTCCTCTTCATTCCTCATCCAAAATTATCTCCCATCCGGAGCTTACTCCAAGCTAACACAACTGAACAAAATTAGGCCACAGATAGAGTTTAATCAATCCCATACCACCCACTCCCACCAACTCCTCCGGAGCACTTTTATTTCTCTTTACTTGGGTTTCCATGGGAATTGTATTTGGGGGAGTGGGGGATTCAAAGGAATTTATCACAGGCAGATGGCTGTGAAGTGTGCAAGAGGGGGCAGCGGACCAGCCTCAGAACACAGCGCTGGGCCAACACAAATTTTTCAGGGGGAATAAGACATATTCTGACAACACCTTCAGGAACCTGTGGCAGGGGCAGTCGCTGCTCTGGTTCACCTCACAGGTAAATTGCCATAAAGCAGTGCCCAGACCTACCTCTGGGGGGACATCAAACGGTTCCACCTCCACCTCGGTTGAGTTAGTTTTGTTTGAAGCCTGTTGGGATTTTCCGTCATCAGTTTTGTCAGCCTTGTCTTTACCTTTGGAAGATTTGGAGTCTTTGTCCTTGGAAGGCAACTTGAGCTCCTTCAGGGCCTTGGAAAATTTAGATTCCTGTGCCCCTCCTGAGAGGATTTCCACAGCAATTTCTACCAAGATTCTGCCCCTGAATGACACGCCTTCCCCAAAGCCTTCGTTCATTTCCTGGTAGTCATCCATCAGACTGTGGTTCCTGGGCGAGCCATACAGGTTAATCCAGGCAGGCCCAAAGGTGGGCAGAAAGCCTAGAGAGACCCCAGGTTTTAGTTATCTCATTATGCTTTTGCTTTATAAAAGTTGCATACATTCATTTCAAAATGTAGAATATCCAAGAAAGACAGAAGAAAACATTGACAGGATATCCCATCACCAAAAGACAACTATGATTGCCATCTTGCCATATTTCCTTCTAGTCCTTTTTGCATTCATGTTTACACTTGTTCACAGTTGTACTAATATCATAAATGCCAATCTGCATTCTGTTCTGTTCACTTATTCATCAAATATTTACTGATTCCCCCATGTTCTCCAGTAGGCTCTATGTTTAGTGCCAGGTACCATGCTAGATACTAAACAGAGCCTGCTGGAGAACAAAGCAGGTGTAAACATTAAACAAATAATTATTTGCAGTGCAAACACTATGGAGGAAACACACTTTGTGTTGCAAGAAAAAGTAACAGGCTGATGTAACATAGAGGGGAGTTAGGCAGGCAGAGAAGAGAGTGAGTGTCTATTCTGGCTAGAGGGAGCAGCATGTGCCAGCTAGAAAGAGTTTGGAGCCAGAGATGAACTCTGTGGGAGAGTTTGGAGAGGTAGGTGGGTCTTGAGGACTTGATAAAAATTTTGTCCTTTATCCTAAAAACTACAGAAATGTTTTAAAGGAATTTAAGCAAAGATGTGACATAATCAGATGTCTTAAGATCACTCTGACTGTTACATGAAGGGTTAGAAGAATGCATGTGGGCTAACTGGTTCGAGGACCACTTCAACATCAAAACTGAAGATCAGTGTCTTGAACTAGGGTGAAGGTAGAGGAGACTGAGATACGTAAATGTTTCGAGATACGTTCTGAACGTAGAATTAAAAAGACCTGATGATTTGAACTTACTGCTGATATTTTCCCTTCTTAATACATAGTGTCTGAGAAAATGCAGTGTCTATGGGAACATCTCTATGGCAACATCTCAATGACAGGCAGTTCAGCCTGGTGGCTCTGAAGCCTGAGTTCAAATCTCAGCTCTGTCACGTTCAAGCTGTGTGACCTTGGGCAGTTTTTAAACTTTCCCGTGTTGCAGTTTCCTCACCTCTAAAAGGGAGATGCTAATAGTACCTGTCTCATCTATCAAAATTAAAAGAAACTATTAATTGAGTGTTTCACACAGGCCCTTAGAAAGTGCTAAGAATATAGGCTATTATTATGAAAAAGCAAATACATCATGATCTGCTTAACAATCCCCCAGTGTTGACAATTAGGTTTCCATGTATGTTACTATTATTAATAGTTTTATGCCTACACATTTCTGATCCCCTACTCCCATAAACTAGATTCTAGCCCTCCCTTGAGTCGACTTAAATATAAGAATGTTGTATTAAAAAGGATAGAAAGATTTTATGGTCCTGATGTCTATATTTTATCGTTTATCTTCCTGAATGCCATCAAGATGTTCCTAAAAGGTTGTAAATAAAACATGTTTACATCTAGCTGAGAAATTGTATACATGGGCCGAGTGTGCTTTCTGCCTACAGCAATCTTGTGGCAAACACTTCCATAATGTAAAGATTTAGACAAAGGTATTTATTTACTGAGGCCTCTCTATGGTATCTGTTAGGGACACAAAAATGTGTAAATCTTGTTCTCCGCTCTTGACACGCCTTTAGTCTAATCAAGGAAAAAATTAAAATAATTACATTAACTTCATATACAGATGATAGGTGATATATTTATGTATATATATTTGTACATATATGTATGTGTGATTGTATGTATGTAGATATACAAGCATGTGCATGTATGTGTGCAAAAAAATGTCAATTAGTATAAATTCGTAGCACAGAGAAAGATTGCCAGGGAATTTAAAGAAGGGAGGGTTTGTTGGGCTTTTTAGAGAATTATCTGCTAATTTGGGTTTTGCAAATAAAGAGCCATATACTGAGTGGAAATTCTTCTACCTGACCTCCGCCTGGCTGGCTCGGTGGATTAGCTGCGGCTCTCAGCTCCCACCCTGGCTCACCGTGTCAGTGTACCTCGCTGCTATTCCTGCGCTCTCATGTTCCCATCATTGGGTTGAAGACACAATTTTTGTTGGTACCATTTATTTTGTGGGCCATACTAATAGATGTAGTAGGCCATATTTGGCCCATAGACCTTAGTTTACTAATCTCTGATTTACTCTAAATGTCTCATTTTTCAATTATGGGAAGACTGACTTCCTCAAGGACACATAGTAGTGTTTGTGGAAGACCTGGGACCAGGAGCAAACCTCCTGGCTCCCAGAGCCCAGTGTCATCCATTGCCCTGAACCAACTCAAACCACAGACCCTACAGTAGCATGGAAAGTGCCTAATACATGGAAGGTGCTCTAACCCAGGGGCCCCTAATCCCACAGAGCCACGGGCCAGTATCCATCCTGTTAGGAACTGGACCACAAGAGATGACCAGCAGGCAAGTGAGTATTACCACCTGAGCTCCACCTGTCAGATTAGCGGTGGCAATAGATTCTCATAGGAGTACAAAGCATACTGTGAACTGCACATACGAGGGACCTAGGTTGCATGCTCCTTATAAGGAGACTCCTAATGCCTGACGATCTAAAGTGGAACAGTTTCATTCTAAAACCATCCCCCTACCCAACCATGGAAAAATAGTCTTCCATAAAACTGGTCCCTGGTGCCAAAAAGGCTGGGGACCACTGCTCTAGCCCACCCCTTTTAAAGATGAGGGCTCTAAAGCAAGTATTTTGAGACATTTTCAAGTCAGATGGGTGGGACTTTACCTTTGTCTCCATCCTGTTCATTGGAGATTTTCTTCAGGTCAATGAAATGGGTTGCCAGTGCTACATCATTCATGCTGCCTTCATCCCACACCTGGATTTTCACCCTCCGACACAAGGGAGGGAACATTTCCTTGAAGATCACCTGTTCATGCCACACAGGATCAGCACAGTTCTTTTGCACTGTGGTTCGCCCCTAAAAACACAGCCAGGAGGACATGAGTCATGGAAGGGAGCGACCGACTACAGAAAACTCTTCAAGCCAGTTGGAAATTCAAAGTAAGTTTTCAAAGATAATGAACCTGCTTCTGACACCCACGAAAATCAGTTACACTCAGCGAACATGACTGATGACCTGCTCTGTGCCGGACACCATGCCAGGTACCTGGGACAAAGGCAAGTGACAGCCCTCAGGGAGTTCGGATCAGCATACTGGGGTTGGGGTGAAACTAACACCCATATTACAAATGGGAGTTCTGTGCATCTCCAGGAATGCAGTGGATGTAGTTAGACTGTGAGCTCATATTTTGTAGAAGTATGACCTTGTGTGAATCACTTTTCCAGTCTGGACCTCAGTTTCTTGTCATAAAATGGATGTAATGTCTTATATGATCTCCAAGTTCAGCCCAAGTCAAAAATATTTCAGCATTCACCCCTGCCAAGGGGAGACAATCAGGGTAGGTCTGTATTTTAATGGCAGAGACAACATGTGTGTCAGCTGAAGCTTCAAAATCCAGCCAACCATAGTTAATCTCTGACCACGTACCCAGACCCTGATACTTCCAATGGCTTCTGAGCAGCGAAAAGCGATGTCCAGGCTTACATAGGACAAGGACTACCTGGGGAGATTGTGGAACAGGTCAGGACGTGGGTGGAAATTCTACAGGACCTGGGGACTGAATAGCTCAGAGAAGCAGCCGGGGGTGAGGAAGGATGCCTGTCTGCCTGGTTCCTAAACCACAATCCACCCATAGCTCCTTTCCATTTTCTCCAGTGAAGAGTGAGTGGGTAACGCCCCCCTATTTCCCTGCCACATCCCGTTTCTTTTCTTTTCTTTTTTTTTTTTTTAAAAGACAGAGCCTTGCTCTGTCGCCCAGGCTGGAGTGCAGTGGTACAATATCTGCCTACTGCAACCTCCGCCTCTCAAGTTCAAGCAATTCTTATGCCTTAGCCACCCAGTAGCTGGGATTACAGGCATGCACCACCATGCCCAGATAATTTTTTGTGTGTTTTCAGTTGAGACAGGGTTTCACCATGTTGGCCAGGCTGCTCTTGGGCTCCTGGCCTCAAGTGATTCACCTGCCTCAGCCTCCCAAAGTGCTGGGATTACAGGTGTGAGCCACTGCGCCTGGCCCCATTGCCTTTTAGTGACAAGTTTTTGCTTTCAAGGCACTTCCTAATGTTTATTTAATTTGATTTGATTAAACATATCTTGGATAGAGAGCAGGGCCCTGGCCCAGGCGAGGCAGCGTTAGTAACAATGGTTCCTCACCATCTGCCCAGCAAAGGAGACCTCCACAAAGGGATCCACCAGGTCCTTACTGTCACCCACAAATGCCTTGGTGACGTTCGCCATGATGCTTGAATTCATTTTGGGTAACCCTTCTGCTTTGTAGAGTCTCACATAGAATCTGGCCCAGGGTCTCTCTGATGGAAACCCATTGGGGATCAAAAGGTTCCTTAGAGGGAGACAAAAACAAATGAAAAGCTCTCTCAATTGAAGAAACAGAGATAAAAGACAGCAACAATTTGGAGGCAGAAAGATAGATTCCAATATAAGAAAAATCTGAAAAGAGTTAAGATTCATTGCTGAAATTTTCTTTCTAGTGTAAATGACAGAGAACAGAATGAATAGAGCAAACGCAAACTCATTCAGGTCCTAGGATGATAGGATAAATACTGTCTCCCACTCTGAACCTTAAAAGAGGTGCGTTGAAGTCTTCCCACATCACAAACCAGTGATTGAAATTATAATTCCTTTAAAGAACATTCAGTTACATTCAGAAAAATTGGATAAGCTTAGGAGTAGCTTATCTATTATGGGTTATGATAGGCAGACAGACAGTTCCTGTCCTAGAACCTGACCTCCCGAAGGACAGTCATACCTTAATAAGACACATCTTGGTGCCTGATAGAGCAGAATCCCAGGTGGCCAAGCTGAGGACAAGCACAGTTCTCATGTACCCATAAGAAAAGGGGTGAGGGAGGGGAAAGAGATTAAAACTGGACATATCATTTCTATGCACAGCCCTGGATGGACCTGTCTTACTTTTCTATTTGCTCCTCGGTGTCAGAAGTTTTAGGGCTGGTCTTCAAGATGTCGCCTTTCCCCATCACGCTGATGTCACATTTCAGGTATCCCTTGGTGCCAGTCCTGATGTCACCAGGGTCTGTGAGCAAGGCCCACTTGTCGCAGAACTGATGACCTGTGAAAGCACCCTGACAGCTCACATCCTTCACAGATGGGCCCAGCAGCCCCACCCCTTTCTCTCCCAGGTGCCAAGGGCCCCCAGGCTCTCCTCCTTCTGTTGCTCTGGGTGGTAAATCATCTCAGTTATTTCTAAACCTCATGCTGCTTCCCTCTTCCTTTCCCTCCTCTCCCTTTGCTTCCCACTAGTTCTCCATCTTTTCCCCCAATTTACCATAGATTCTTGGGAAGCCATTGACCTAGTGGAAATCACTGAGACAAGGGTCCATCTTTGATGGGATGGGGGGCATTAATGAAGTGTAGAAGTCACATACATATTATTTACCCACAGGATGTAAATGTGGCTCCTAGGTCTTTTTGTTTGGCCTCACCGTAAGTCAAAACTTCCAAGATGGCTTACATAATCTAGACTTCTGGCTTTTCTTTAAAAATGATAAGTTCTGGCAATACTGGCTTCACATTTATTTCTTTTATTTCTTTTTTCTTTCTTTTTTTTTTTTTTTTTTTTTTTTAGACAGAGTCTCGCTGCAATGCCCAGGCTGGAGAGCATGGCATGATCTTGGCTCATTGCAACCTCTGCCTCCCTTGTTCAAGCCATTCTCCTGCCTCAGCCTGCCAAGTAGCTGGGACTACAGGTGTGCACGACCATGCCCAGCTAATTTTTGTATCTTTAGTAGAGATGGGATTTCACCATATTGGCCAGGCTGGTCTCAAACTCCTGACCTCAAGTGATCCACCCGCCTCGACCTCCCAAAGTGCTGGGATTATAGGTGTGAGCCACTGTGCCCGGCCACTGACATCACATTTCTACATGACAGTAAATACCAAAGGCGCTGAGCAGCCACTGCCCTTGTATATAGAGCACAAGCCCTCCTGTCTCCTTTCCCAGACTCCACTGTTCCTTTATGCCTCACACTCAGGCTGCTGCACACAGCTATGCTCCCTGTCTGGCCGCCGCAGTCACGGGAGTTGGAATCCCTGTTGAAGATAGGGGGCCTTCCATAAAAAGATCTGTGCTGGCTCTGTTACTTATTTCCTCTTGACCTTGAACAAATTACATTGCTTCTCTGAGTTTCTCCTTCCTACAAATCAGGGATAATAATAATTACAGCAAATCTTTTGTATAAGGATACAAAATGCTGTAGTCATTATTATGTGTGATACTCTTTACTAAGCATTTTGTGTATATTAACTTAATTCTCCAACAAACCTAGGAAGGAAGGAAGTTATCCTCATTTCTACAGATGAGGACACTGAGGCCCAGAGAAGTTAAGTCTTTTGCCCAAGGTTGCACAGCTAGGAAATAGAGTGGGATTTGAACCCAGGCAATCTGACTCCAGAGTCTGCATTCTTAGCTCCTATATTCCATATTCTCCTGTCCATATCTCAATTGCACAGCATTTGTGTGAAAAAAAAAACTCCCCAGAAGTAGACATATAAAATAATTTTATCATTAGACTGTAAAACATTTGAGGGCAAGAGTCATGTCTCATTCAACTTTGTATAACTGGTGCTCAGTGTTATTGAATGAATGGTTACACAGGTGAGTGAATGAATGGGATGACCTCCAGGTGCTGTAAACCAAAGACAAGTAAGAGAGAGATGGGGAGGTGATGCTTTCTTACCAGGTTGGTTGTACACGGTCCCCAGGTCTACTTTGAAAGAGCCAATCAGTACACTTCCTATCAGCTTGTGGTGAAAGACCTGAGGAGAGATGGAGTAGGGAATATGGCAGATTCACCTTGAGGGTAAGAGGCTTGACCCTTGTCTAGCTTTGACCCTGTCTGGAGCACAGTGGAGTCTGGCCATCAAACCACAAGGCTGGAAAGGATCTCCAGAAGCCTCTCACCCTCACCTCTTGCCCTTAGCAGGATTTTAGCTGATCTTCCATAGAAGAACGCCTGACAACTCTCAGTGCCTGCGAGCTTCTTTTAACCAAAATGAACCTGAGTACAGCTCACCCTTCAATATCCATCTCTTCCTGTTGAAACTTTCCCTATCTTTCAATACCTAGAACATATGTCACCTCCGCCATGCAGTACCCCCAAACCAAAAGTGTCCCTTTTCTCCCTTAAACTCCTTCAACTTTGCTCACAACTTTCTCAGAGAAGTCATCACATATCGCCTTGAATCATTTTGGGCATGTACAACAGTGAGAACAAAGGAGGTGATCACCCTCAATATTCCATCTGATCAGGGCCAGCAGAGGGCCTGGCTTGGTTACAGTCACCCATTTTCATGCTACTGCTCTCAAGATGAGGAGGTTCTAAAGGAAGGTTCAGAGCTGGTGCCAGATTGAGAAGCCACAACATATGAGAAACTGCTGAAGAACCAGGAGAAAAGTTCAATCTTCCCCCGTAAAAGAGAAAACTGACAGGTGTGGAGAAAGGGCAATGGCAACTGAAGTATCTTTAAATCATATAAATGCTGTCATGCAGAAGAGAGAGTAAGTTCCCCTCTACGGTTCCCAAATAACAGGATGATTTCCGCTCAATGTAAGACCAATGTTTATAACTGTCAGAACTTCCCAGCAATGGAATGAGCTTTCCTAGAGGTATCCACCTCCCTAACACTGAAAATAGTCAAGTTAGGCCCCAAGAACTACATGTAGTAAAGGAAGAGAAGGATTCTTGCACCAGTTGGAAGTTATACAAGATGTCCTCTGAGCTTCCTTCTAACTATAAAATCCTATAAGTTCCTTAAGTCAAGGACAGTTTCCTCCTGTCATTCATCCATCACATGGCCTTGTTCACAACAGATATTCAATAAACATTCAGCGAATTCGTGAATTATTGACTAATTGAATGACAGATGAATGGTTGGCTTTTGCAGCTCCTAACAGCTCCTTTTTGCTGAAGCAAAAGAAATTTAGTTGACCTCAAGAAATGACAGCCCTCCTCATTTCTCTTTCCACTCTCTCTCCCTAACCTAAACTTTCCACAGATGTCAGAGAACGAAGGTGAAGCACAGGCAGCCTGGCTCAAGTACAGGAGCTACTGAAGGACGTTCACATAATGCTCACTCCAAAACCCACCATGCTTCCAGTTGCTCACGTGTTTTCCCAGAGGCCTGAGAAAGAATACAAGGCAGTTTCAAGTTCTGTTCTCAGGTTGAGAGTCCCTGTGGGCAAGGTGAAATGCAAGAGCCCCAAACAAATCTTAAAATAGCATAGGACGCCTCTTAAAGTCATCCATCGAGTCGAGTACCAGGCAATCCTGGTGTGGTCAAGTGTTAAATCACCAGGACTCTGGGGACATCTCACACGCAGAGTACTGGGAGCCCTGAATGCCTTGGCCACCGAAAAGAGAAGACTGTCTTTGGCAACACCAGGGGTGTGTTACAGGCTGGCTGTCCCAATAGCATCTGTTTACAGCACTCTCCCACTACTTTTCCCATGTCGTATATTATTCTGGGCATACTGATTTTCAGTTCATGGACTAACAGAAAAGTTATGTTAAACATTCCCCTCTCAAGGGAAGATTTTATTTTATAATCTTTTGTCTCTAAGAGTCTTTTAGGGACACTAAAGTCTTCTCTTCTTCCAAGTTAGAGAAACAGAGATAGGCAATAGTAGCTTTGACCATTCTGGACTTCTCTAGAAGTCCACATGTCCCACAAACAGTCCTGACCCTAGTCTATGGCACAATATAAAAATCTAGTGATTAACTGTTCATCAGACAGTCCTTAGAAGCCTCCTATGGAGCTGATTCCACAAACAGGTGCCTGAGCAATGGAACAAAGTCCTGGGCATTGTCCCAGGTCCTGAAATATCACCTGCACCACTTGTCACCATGCCTGAAATTCAAACCTTAAGATTGTTTGACTCTGGGTGACTTCTCATTCTTCAAGAGTCACATTCTTCAAGTCTCCTGGGAAGGGTAATGTCATAATTCCACTATTACACTGACACACGAAGTAGGAATTGCGTCCTTTTATAACTGTTTGGAAGAGAGAAACTTATTCTCCAGCCATCCTTCCCCACCTTGGGAGAAGCTGTGGTGATCTCTCAGGCTGGTAAGATACATGCAGTCTGTCATTCATTGGTCTCTGTCCCTTTGCTGAATGATACAAAGTCTGTAACAATTCCATTTGGCCTGACTTCTCTCTCATTTGGATCAGTCTGATTTCAATATGGGCACTTCCCCTTCCCATTTCTGTCCTCTGTGTGGTGGGCAAAGTTGGATTGGGCCCTTAAAGCAGGAAGCTCTGCCTCTGCACTTCCCCTGGCAGGGCTGAGGAAGAGTCTATGCAGCAGACTCAATTTCCCAAGGGCAGGTCCTGAGGTCTACACTCAGAGGCAACTTTTGAAAATCCCAATGGCCACCATTTAGTCCAAATCACATCCTCTGATCCAGCATTACCATTGATGAGACTGATGCTTTTT
Source organism: Macaca nemestrina (assembly GCF_043159975.1). Taxonomy (NCBI): domain Eukaryota; kingdom Metazoa; phylum Chordata; class Mammalia; order Primates; family Cercopithecidae; genus Macaca; species Macaca nemestrina. The sequence goes on from NC_092132.1 coordinate 21,354,447, forward strand.
CCTGATTCTTGTTCCTATTTCTTTATTCATTACCCAACTAGGAGGAGGAGGAGATATGATTAATGATCATTAGTGTAGATACCAGCCCAAGAGAGAAACACCAACATTTGTTTGATTTAAAAAAAACAACCAAAACTGGCAATGCCTTAAGATGTCACTTGAAGCACGTGTCTCACATTCCCACACTAGTAAGCTACACGATTCAGTCAGTAATAGCTTTACAGTAGCTTACCACTTACTTCCAAGAAGCATAGATCTTCTTGAGGTGGTTTTTCTTCCCAGACTCCTCCATACTGGTGATTTCAAGTTCTGCCTGTTGGTTACAAACTTGCCAACTGACACTTGCCTTCCTGAATCTATTCCCCTCTAAGTATGCTGAGTTGTCCCAGAGAGTCCCCAATGCCCAGAATCTCTCCCACCTCTCCGCAACTATCACCACCAATGCTATACTTACTGAGATTTTGATGATCTTGTCAAAAAGATGCACTTGGGGCCCAATGAAGTCGAAGACAAAGTACTGCAAAACAAAGAGTTCATTCTGTCCATCAACCCCAGGCTTGCACCTAAGAATCATGTTCTTGGAGTGGATTTAGATCTTTGTCATTCTAACTAACTGCTGCATGAATATACACCATCAATTGATTGTCAATTTCTTCTTTTTTTTTTTTTTTTGAGACAGGGTTTTGTTCTATCAGCTAGGCTGGAGTGCAGTGGCGCAATATGGCTCACTGCAGCCTCAACCTCCCAGGGCTCAAGTAATCCTCCTGCCTCAGCCTCCTGAGTAGCTGGGACTACAGGCCTATACCACCACACCTGGCTAATTTTTTTATTTTTTTGAACTTTTTGTAGAGACAGTGTCTCACTATGATGCCCAGGCTGGTCTTGAATGAAACGAATGCCATCAATCACATTCTTGGACAGGATATGTGGGAGTAATCCTCTAAAATGAACATGAGAAGTGGAATTGTTGGATCATAGATGAAGTGCATGTAACTTTTGAATAGATAATATAAATTTGTTTCCCAAATGGGAATTTTATATTCCCACTGGCAGCATATGAAAATAGCCATCTCTCTATAATCTTACCAACCCTTGATAGTGTCAGCTCATTTTTTTGGTTATAATTATGAGTGAAAATGGTATTTCAGTATGGTTTTAAATTGGAGTGGACTTGACTAAAATCTACTTTTCCCAGGATTTTTCAGTTTCAAACATCCCTATGAAATTACCACGATTTACCAGGGAGAGAATACAAAAAAACTATGGACATGAGGATTTTTAATATTAATAACATGATTGAATTTTGGAGTTGGAGAAATTATCTAGACCAGCCCCATGTTCTACAGATAAGAAGATTGAAGACTAAAGAATTTGAAAGATGCTACCCAGGTTCCTATTGCTAGTTATTGTTGGGTCTGGGACCAAACCTTACTTCTCTTGACATTATCACACAAGGGGATCAAGTACTAGATACTTCACCATCTGACTCTTGAGTCAAGATCCTCCCAAACTCGAGGTTGTACGATTAAAAGATACAGAAAACTGAAGTGGTGTTTTGTCCTGGTTTGTGTGTTCTGGGAAATGAGGGGGACCAGGAAGGCAGGCCTGGTAAGCTGTTTCCTGGATTTTCTTTTTTGAGCTGTAGAGTGGAGGAATGGCCCCTTAGAGATGGACACAGCCACAGTAGGAAAGGAGGAACTGACCAAGTGCTGATGGCCTGCTTTCAAAGGGCAGAACAGAAAAAGCAAAATGTAGAAACCGAAAAATGTCGTCATACATTATAAGAGATCCACAAAATGGTGGTCCTTAGAGATCAACCAAAGATTCCATTCTGTTCAGTGTCTTCTGTTTAAGAAGACAAGACAATACATAAAACATTTCAGGAAATTTCTCATATACATGCTTAAACTTTTTCGGAGTTCTGGTGTTAAAATTTTATGTGGAAAATTCACTTACACAACATTCTTCATTCTCTGAATACACCAGATGCTGTGGATTCCTTTGGATGGACAAATGAGTTGCAATATTTATTACCTTCTGGTGGGATTCATGTTTCAGACTCAACTACCTCACATAGGCTTCCGAGACCTCCAGGTCAACACATATTCCTCTAGCTGGGAAATATTCCCCAGCTCCAACTAATGGGTTCCTTCAGCATCTGATAAACTTTTGGCTTGAGTATTTAGGTCAAGAGTTGTAACAAAGGTTTTTAGATCAACTTTTGTGTTTCTACATGATTTTCTGCTGGTTATACTTGGGCCCAGTTTAATGTCATTTAGATCCAGGACTTGGATGCATAATTATTATAATTAATAAATCTGTAGAACTTTGCAGTTTTAAAGCATTTTCATATATTATCTCATATTACATCCATGCCAAAAGCTCTTCTAGGGGTAGAGAGTGTAACAAGAAGGGAAAATCTACTGACATTTCACTTATAGTCAAAGGCTTGGAGGCAGAAATGATGAAGAGGAAAGGAGTCATTAGCTCCAATGGGATTTGAGTATTTTCTGTTGATTTCATTACCCATGCTCTCCCTGCCTTCCTTTCAAATGACCACTCCCATTAAGATTTTTTTTTTTAAGACAGAGTCTCGTTCTGTTGCCCAGGCTGGAGTTCAGTGGCATAATCTCAGCTCACTGCAACCTCTGCATCCCAGGTTCAAGCAATTCTCCTGCCTCAGCCTCCTGAGTAGATGGAATTACAGGTGTGTACCACCACGCGCAGCTAATTTTTGTATTTTTAGTAGAGACGGGGTTTCACCATGTTGGACAGGCTGGTCTTGAACTCCTGACCTCGTGATCCGACTGCCTCGGCCTCCCAAAGTGCTGGTGTGAGCCACTGTGTCCATCCAAGATAATAAGAATTAAGAATGTACTGCATTTTTTGAAATAATTCATTGTGTTAAAGTGCCTACAGGTAAGCAAATGCTCCTGTCCTGTGCACTGTTCATTTGAGTATAAATTGTTACCTCTTTGGAAGGCAATTGGTGACATGGAAATTTTAAATGCATATACCTTGTGACCCAGTTATATACTATTGTAAGTAGTAGCAAAAGGTTAAAAGCATTTCATATTCATTCATGAAAGACTGACTGGTATACTCTATATCATGTTATACTTTTTGTCTCTTTTACCATATTTTTTTCACCACGTAATATTTTTATTTTAAAAGGAGAATTTAGCATGTATGATATTTAAAAACCTCTCTGAGATTTTCCTTTACAATTTCTACACAGCTTAGAAAAATGTGACTTTTACTTTGCAAAGCAGTATGCTTGTTTCAAAAACAATAATTAAGTTTCCAATGCCTCTGCCAGGAAAAAGAATGTGTATCTTCTCCCTAACTCATATTCAATCAATTTATTGGCTATAAACCCAGGGCTTATAATGGATGAAAATAAGCTGATAAGAAAACGTGTGTTGAAGACATAGCAATGAATTTAAAATCAGGAGGAATTCCTTGCCTCTCTTTTCCATGACCTTTTCGTGAAAAGCTTTAGGGCGCTGTGTTTGTAAGGAGAATCAGTGAGTTTGCCATGGGCTTAACTGGGGGCCTGGGAGGGAGGCAGGAGGGGCACAGCTCTTCTGTTTGACTGAAGGATCCTGCAGAATGGTGGTGAAGAGAATCTTAGTGCAAAGGCTGTGAGTGACCTCCATGACTTACTTCATTATAAAATGGGCTGTTGGTTCCTTCCTTCACTGTGCTTTGCTTCTTCTCATCCCCAATCTCAATAGTCACAACTGGGTCAATGTTCTCACCCACCAGTTGGCGAGCCTCGGTGATGGTTATAGCAATCTACAACACAAAGCAGTGTGGACACCATTCCGGACATTGCCATCCATGCACACAGGAAGCACTGGGGGAGGCTGGGCAGGAAGAGCCAGTCACTTACTTGATAATTTTGGGATCTGACCTCCCCATCATGGATCTTAGTCAACAGTTTTGATCTATTAAAAGAAAGTTTAATATATTTGTTTCATCAAGGAAGAATATCCATAAGTCATGATAATATTCTCCCAAGTATTTCTAAGTCCTTTCATTTAATATTATTACATATTCTCTCTACATCTCTGGGGGAGATAAGTATAAGCAGACAAATGACTTGACCTCTGAGTTTTTTCATCCTAAAAATGGGGCTTATAATAGCATTTCTGAGATGATTGCTAGAATTAAATGATATAATGCATATAAAGGTTTAACACAGCACCTGGCAAGAATAAATGTCAGTCCTTTTTATATGATTATCAGTATTTTTTAAAATTTTAAAATGAGAAACTGAGATGCCTCAGCAAATCAGTGGCAGAGCTGGGTCTAAATAAGGAACTCCCAGTCTCCTGCTTGATTCCATACACAGACCACTCTGCCATGTCCAATAGATATAATCATAATTGCTTTTGAAAGAATTGGTAAAGGAAAAAATTGAAAGGAATAACTAAAGATACCATCTCCATGAGCTTTCACATTCCAGGGGATTTCATTTATCTGGACTGTCACAAGTAATTGTAAACAGATGTGCAACACCTGGGCATTTAGAGATGGATAACAACAGAAAGAGATGAAGAATTCCTGTTGTCATAGAAGCTGAAATCAGTGGGAAATGAACTGGGCTTGAGTTCCTGTTGCATTTTGTCCCCTTGGTTACTAACAATACCGTGTTGCATTTGACTTCATCCCATTTCTGCTAATTATAACTGAGTTCAATAGAGAACAGATTAAGTTAGTAAAAATCTCAGGGTATTGGAGTCAGACTGATCTGAGTTAGAATATTTGTTCTCCCCAATTTTTGACTTTAGTTTTAATTTCTGTAACTGAAAGTAAAAATAAGAATTCCTACCACATAGGGTTACTCTGAGGACTCAAGGAGACAATGCATGTAAGAAAGGGTAAATATCATTTAACTGGTTCATCAATAAGGTGGCAAATTTGTACTGGTTATTTATTATGTGAAAGTCCAGTGCTAGATTCAGGGGAAAAACAAAAATGAATAAGCCATCTTCCTGGTCCTTGAGAAGTAACAATCTATCATCCATGGGAGAGAAGACAGAATTATATTAAAAAAGAACTAGTAGGCAAGTGTAAAATGTATCATAGGGTAAAGAAAATATGACAGAAGAGCTGTTGAGAAAAAATTCTTGAGGACCAGGGTACACAACAAAGATTTCACTGCAGAGGCTGGATTTGAATTGAGCATTGGTGGGTGGATAAAATTTCAATTGCTGGAGAATGTTCTGACCAAGGAAAAAGAAAAAGACTGTTATTCCTTATTTCTCTTTCTCCTGCCTTCCTCTACTCAATGCTATCACCCTGGTGAACTGAATGGGAAGAAATGCCTTGAGTATTAAAAAATGATTGAAATCCCTATTCAGAGACTACAGTAGAGGGGTGGTGGTTGTCAGGGTGCAGCAAAGGAAGGAAGGAGATACTGCAGTGAGTAGGTGTGTACACATTTCATGTCTTCTTTTGAGTGTCAACTTCTGAGTTACCACCTTCTCTAATTCCCTCTGCCCTCTAACCCATATATTTGCACCCTGCCATCCTGTCACAACCCAGAAACAACAACTCAGGATCAGCCACATGGGGAAGCACTAATTTGCTTTATTGATAGTAACAACTTTGAGTGGAAAAGAAAGGGAAGGGTATGAGGAATTATCACAAGTGAGATATTGACATAAACAAATATGGTAGACTAGAAAGCATTGTTAGCCCCAGTCACTGGCTTCTCTGTATCCAAACTTGTTGCCCTGTAACTTTTAGTCTCTTCCTACTCTTATGTGGGCTGGGCTAGAAAGTTGTATTGGTCAACAGAAGGCAGCAGAAATGACTTTTGCCAGTTCCAAGCCTACACCTCAAGAGACCTTCTGTATTTCCACTCTCTTAGAACCCTGCCATTGCTACCATTGGAACAAGTTCAGACCAGCCTGATGGAGGATCTGGTATCATGTAGAGGACAGCCGGTCTCAGCTGAAGCAGTACCAGGCCAGGCTACCACCAACCAACTCCTAAACTAGTCAGCAGAGCTGCCAAATGACTACAGAAACATGAATGATGCATCTGCAACTATCTGGGATCAGCAAAACTATCCAACTAATTCATTAGCAATAATAAATGCTTACTATATTAAGCCATAGATCTGGGGGCTGTTTGTTACACATCATTGCTAACTGATACAGCAAAATGCATGCAGAAGGCCAGCTTGTTTTGACTTTTTGTTGGGTAGCATAAGAACCACCTTCTGATTTGAGACAGACAAGAAGCTAAGATAATGAGCACCTTGATGAATCAAAGAGCAGGTAAGAGACAGCTCCTGCTGTCATTCCTGAACTGTGAGTGACATGAGCAACTTCACTCAGGAGATTTAAGACCAGAAGCTTGTAGAACCATGATCCTGGCCTGATGAAGGCTGAATAGTATCAGCCTTCTATGGCCAGTCCCTCTATGGCCAGCACTGCCATAGAGAAAACTGAGCTGACAGTCTTCCTGCCTTAGACTTTGCCTGCCTGTAGACAGTGACTATGTCTTACTCTCCTCTCTTCTCCTAGCACCTGCAGAGGTGCTTGGCACATAGGAGATGTTCAGCAAATGTGTGTTGACCACCTGCATCCATACTGTACCTTCTCTTTGGAGGAGCTGAGGGGACAGGAAAGAGAGAAGCATCATCATGGACCAAATCTCCTCTTGGTCCTTCCTGGTGAGAAGGCTCCTCCTGTGGCGCTTCAGTGTCACCTTGACTATCTGTAGAAGAAAACAAAGGAAGAAAATCCTGTGAAATTGACACATGGTGGCAATCGAGCCTCTATCTTATGCCAGCCGGTGGCAGGCACCATAAGTAGTACAAGGAGACTAGAAGGCAGACTCTACCAGCATAAAACTTAACATCTTTTTGGCAGAAATGCCAGATACATCCTTCATTTTTCTAAAACTTATGCATCTTCTGTTTCCAAAAAAGAACAGATTTATGTGGATGGGATTGTGAAAAGAAAAATCAGATTATGAATCTAAAGTGTAAACTAAAAATAAAATCCTAAGAACCCCCCCCGACCCAAGGGGACCCCAGAAAAATCTTAAAAACTGAGTTTTTGGCCAGGTGTGGTGGCTCACGCCTGTAATCCCAGCACTTTGGGAAGCTGAGGCAAGTGGATCACCTAAGGACAAGAGTTCAAGACCAGCCTGGCCAACATGGTGAAACCCCATCTCTACTAAAAATACAAAAATTAGCCAGGCATGGTGGCGGACGCTGTAATTCTAGCTACTTGGGAGGCTAAGGGAGGAGAATCGCTTAAACCCAGAGGGGTGAATGTTGCAGTGAGCTGAGATCACACCACTTCACTCTAGCCTGGGCAAAAGAGCGAAACTCCATCTCAAAAAACAGAAACAAAAAAAAAAAAAAGAAAAAGAAAAAAACGCAAAACAAAAACTCTGAGTTTTGGCAATGATGAGACAGGAGGTCAGGCATACTTCGTTATACTTCCTTTTTGTGGTTTAGACACAACAACCGACCAGCATTAATGTTGAAATAGAGATCATAAGACTGACAAAATGGACTCTTTGTGGCAATAAGATACCAAATTACAAACAGGACCTAAAGTCATGACAGGCAAAGGTTAAGTCATGCACGCCTACACTTAAAAAAAAAAACAAAAAAAAAAAAACTATGTTCTAACTGCCACAGGTTTTTCTTTTTCTCTAGCAGCTGCACAAGCACCAGCCTCAAGATAAGCAATAAACAATTTACTGCTTGCCCACCACTGACAGACACTGAATAACTGACTCCCAGCCCCTGTTCCAGAAGCTATAACTACAGCTTTAATTAGACAAGAGACTGACTTCAGTGACCTTCTCCTGATGAAAAGATCACAGACAGGCCGGGCGCAGTGGCTCACGCTGTAATCCCAGCACTTTGGAAGGCCGAGGCAGGCAGATCATGAGGTCAAGAGATCGAGACCATCCTGGCCAACATGGTGAAACCCCATCTCTACTAAAAATACAAAAATTAGCTGGGCATGGTGGTGTGTGCCTGTAGTCCCAGCTACTCAGGAGGCTGAAGCAAAAGAATCGCTTGAACCTGGTAGGTGGAGGTTGCAGTGGGCCCACATTGCGCCACTGCCCTCCAGTCTAGGGAGACAGAGGGAGACTCCGAGACTCTGTCTCGAAGAACAAAACAAAACAAAAACCCACAGACCATAGACTGGTTCTGGCTGTTTAAAGAGTCTGCACACTTGAGTGTTTTTTTTTCTTAAAAAGATCTTTTTACATATAGGGCCTAATTCTAATACATTTAAATATTAAGTCTCCACTCCAAGGTAAATATTGGTCATATATAACATGCATGTGTGTTTAGTACACATGCATCAAGACCACCTTCATGAATATTCATAGCTCCTCCTGTAACCTGTAAATATTTATATCTGGCCAACCCTTTCAGTTTGAATTCCGTCTTACTCTTCCGTTTCTTGAAGTGTCTGTCTCTGCGCTCTGTGGGAGGCTATACTTCCCAGACCATCAACATGGGCACCTGGCAGGCCGTAACCCTTCATAAAAAATATAAAGTCTACTTTCTAAATTTATAAATTGTATGGTTTAAGTTAACAAAAGACATGTTTCAAGTCATGGCCTTGCCGCAGTGGAACTTCAGATGCATCATCTATTCTCTGAGCCTCATTAGCAAAATCTGATGTGCATGAGCATCATCTAGGAAGCTGCTAAAATGCAGATTCTGATTCAGTAGGTCTGGGTGGGGCCCAAGATTCTACGTTTCCTTTTATTTTAATTTTTTTGGAGACAGGGTCTTACTCTGTCTCCCAGGCTGGAGCTGGAATGCAGTGGCAAAATCTCAGCTCACTGCAGTTTTGAATTATTAGGCTCAAGGACCCTCCCGCCTCAGCCTCCTGAGTAGCTGGGACTACAGGCACACCCCATCACACCCAGTGAATTTTGTCTTGTTAACATTTTTTTGTAGAGACGAGGGGGTCTCTCTATGTTGCACAGGCTGTCTCAAACTCCTGGGTGCAAGCAAATCTCCCACCTTAGCTTCCCAAAGTGCTGGGATCACAGGCATGAGCTACCATGCCCAGATAAACTCTGCATTTCTAACAGCTAGATGCCAGACAAGGTTATTCCTGCCGTCTGCAGGTCAATTTTGAGTAGCAATGTGTGATATTCTGAAAAGATGGCCAGTCCTACTCTCTGAAGCCTGTAAATGTTACCTTATTCAGAAAAAAGGTCTTTGCTGATGTGATTACATTAAGAGTTTTGAGATGAAGTGATCCAGGTGAACCCTAATTGCAGTCACCTGTATCCTTAAGGGAGATTTTGCATAGCCAAAAGAAAAAAAAATGGGGGGCAATGTGACCATGGAGGCAGAGATTGCTCCATGCCACAGCAATGCTGCCACAACCAGAAGCTAGAATTGGCAACCAACAGATTCTCTGGAAGGAGTGAGGCCTGTGATTTTGGCCCAGTGATACTGATTTCCAGCATCTGGCCTCCATAACTGAGAGAACACATCTGTCTTCTTCTAAGTTACTGAGTTAGTGGTAGCTTGTGACACACTAGTCTAGGAAGGATCAGTTTCCTAGGAAGCCCTAGGAAACAGTACACACGCATTAGGAAACTTAAATGAACAGATAATAAACATATTCCTTAGAATCTTTTCCTCTCCACCCTAGATTCTAATTTAATTCATCTGGAATGTTGCTCGAGATTGTTGAAATTCCCCAGGTGATCCTAGATGTACAGTAAAGCCTGAGAACCGCTTCTCAACCAGACTTTCGGCAAAAACGAGAGTGGCTGAGCCTTCCTAATAAACTGAGAGACTCTGCATGATGTGGTTCAAAGACCTGAATCCAAAAGATTTGGGTTCAAATTCCAGTCCTTCCACTTTCTAGTTCTATGATTTGAAGGAGTTACTTCTCTCAGCCCCGTTTTCCTCATTTGTAAAACAAGGCAAGGTTAACATCATTTACCCCCACAGGTTTGTCAGGAAGATTAAACAATCTGTATGAAGCCCTTAGGTTTATACAGGGTCCATGGTAGACATTCAAGTCTATGGATTCCCAGTTGCATGACTTGAACAAGTCACCCAGAATTTCTTGGCATTTTTTTTCCTTGCCCATAAAACAAAAGAAATGGGCAAGAAAAGTGGTTTTAAAATTTGTTAAAGCAACAGAATCCTTTTATAAATGTAACTTGATATGGAACTTCAGTATATAACACAAGCCTGTTTATATCACACTGTTTTATGTTCCATGGAATGGAATGCGGACAGGGGCTTCCTGCAGACTGTCACAGCCACCACCTTCAGACACTCCTGAAGCCATGGTTCAGAATCCCAGGGATCCAGGGGACTCACCTTTCAAACCCATCCATTTAATACTTTCTAAAGTACCTTCCAGCTTTGATGCATGTTGGTTCTCTGATTTTAAACAGCAAACCACACACAACAGTACTGCATCCGAAGAAACACAGCCACGTCCAGGGAGCTCATGCACATAGACCAGGCCTTGTAGGTGCTCAGTAGCTACAGAGAGGATCTCTGCATGCATGGAAGTCTGCTTTTATTACCCTTTCACTCAGGAAATAAAGACAAGCCCAACACTACAGAGCTGCCAGAAGGAATGCCAGTGCCTGGCTGTGCTCCCTGAAGCAGCAAGACAAAATACCTGCTCCCCTCCTTGACTGCAAGGGCCTTCAGGCTGGGCCTTGCTGTCAAGTTTCAAGTTTCCAGTGAACATTCAAAGACACCTTACATATGCAAGAAAAGGTGCTAGGTTAGATGCTGAGGATGCAGGAATTAGCAAATCACGTACACCTCCCTCTAGGGGCATACATTCTGTTCATTCTGGAGGGTGAGACAGACCTCGAGGTAGAAAGGCAGTCAGCTAAAGCTTCTTGTACAGCATTCATTCACTAATTTATTGAGTTACTACTTTGTTCTCTTCAGTCTCTCACCGTGGAGCATCCAGGATGACCTTATAGACAACAGATCGTGTCACTTTTCTTAAAACCCCTTAATGGCTTTCCATTGCAGTTAGAATAAATCTGAAGTCCATATACAATCTGCAATTAGAGACCTGCCCCATCTGGTTCTGCCCACGCTTCCTGCCCACGTGGCCCTCTCATCCACTTCATGCACTCTATCCACAAGGCCCCCTTTCAGTTCCATCTAACCTCACAAGCTCTCTGCTGCTTGGAATTTTTCACAGGCATCCCCTCCCCCTGCACTGCTCTCCTCCCTGCCCATCACCCAGTGGGCTTCCTGTCATCCTTGAAGTTGTAGCTTAAATGTTACCTCCCCGGAGAATTCTTCTCTGCCTGCACTGAGAGACTCCCCAGCAGCCCACTGTCTGTTTTGGGGTTGTTTTTTTTTAAATAGCACTTTTCTCAACTTGCAATGCCATTAATTACCTCAGCCATAGTCCCAATAGGTAACAGATGGTATAATCAGAGTAAGATGATTTGAGGACGTTTTACAAAGATGTTTGTGTAGGAATACCACAAAGGGTCTTGTCATCATCTGGGGCTCGCAACAGCCAAGCTGTTGCCACTCCTAGGCACCCTGCAAAATTAGCAGAGAGAGCGAGCAGCTACCGGAACCCCGAAGGAAAGGAAGTCTGGTGGGGTCAGCCTCCCTGTGAGGAGCAGTGACCCTCCTGTAGGTGAGGGACAGGGTCACCTGGAGCCTGACTCATGCTCCTCCCTCCCACACCTCCTGCTGGGGCACCCCATTGGCCACAGCCAGCCCAAAGGCAGAGGGTAACAGACCTGGTCCATGCCCCCATAGAGGACAGAAAGCAGCTGGCTAAGGGTGGAGAATAGATCCAGAGGGGCAAATAGAAAAGTCCTGCACAGAGCTGTCCTCCCCTCGGACCATCCAGTCTTTGCCATTAGATTCCTAGAATTTAGCCCAGGGCTGACACTTAGACATTCCACTAATACATTTTGAATAAATGAGCAAATGGATGATTGTGAGAGGTACCCAATAACTATTTGTTGTGTAACTAATGGCTAGGTTAGGGTAGGGTAAAGAGAATTTTAAGAATTTAAGATGTAACTATGATGCCTCAAAATACACAGATAAAAAAAGCAAGAGACTTAGAAAGTTTCCAAACATTTCACCCCAAAAAGCCATAACTTTCCAGGCCAGGTCAAGAAGGCAAGACCAAAGTCTCTGTTCTGTGGGCTTTGTTTCTTCAGTCTCCCACAGGGCTGGCCTGTGGACAGCAGGATGGATGCTGTTTGCTTTCTAGGAAGGGCCGGGTTCCTCCCTGCGCTGTTTGCTTTGTGGGCTGCAGACTCTAGAATGAGCCACAGGAGCAAACTCCTCCTCTGAAATGCCTGTGGTCAACTGCCCTAGGTATCAGCTAGCTTCTCAGGGAGGGCTCTTAACTGGTGGCCGCCCGTGGGGTAGGAAACCCAGGCTCTGATGTAAGACTCACCTGGGATCAGGAGCCAGCTTCTCCACTTACTAGCTGTGTGACTTGGGGCAAACCACTTGCCTTCTCTGAACCTCTGTTATCAAATGGGGGCAACAGAATCTACTTTTCAGAGTCATGAACAATATATGTGAAGAAAAAGCAGCAGAGACCTATTAAATGTGTCATAAATACTAGTTTTCATAAGGTCCTAGAGGGAAAGGACTATGCCTGATTCGACCTTGTGTCACAAGGCCTACCACAGTGTTATAGTTTCAAAGACACCAGGAATAACCCCAAAGTCTTTTCCACCCACTCCCTGCTACAGTTTCACTGAATCAACAGGAACTTTTAAGCCTTAAGCCTTGTCCCCACTGAAAATGCAACGTCCCTCATTGTCAGTCCAAGGCTCTTAATCATGATCAATACCTGTGTGTAAATGAGTTTCCATACTTTTCTACCATAAGGATAGGTTCTACCTGAGGGCAAGGAGTGAAGTTGTTACAACATATGGCTACAGGACATCTGCAGTAGATGGCAGTGCAGCAGGCCCCCCAGGAGACAAGAGGGGTGAATTAACGAGACCCACGGTACAATTTTGATTTAGGAATGGTCCAGAAAACTAGCCTTGAGCTGGTTTTTAATCAAGGCTATGCAGCAGGAGAAGTCTCCAGAGGACCAACCCCATCTGTCCACTTGGAAACCATTGATCCAATTTGATTCAACAAACACTGAAGATCTACCCAATGCTGGGCCTGGCCTCTACGGATGCAGTTCATGCTATAAACTCAAGACTTTGCCCTGTTGGAGAAGGAAGTAGCCCATTCTAAGAGCAGAAAGTGAGATAGCCTGGATTTACATCCCAACACTGTTGCTTCCTGGCTGTGTACCTCCCATGCTCAGGGCCGGCCGGCTTCATGGATATGTGGTCTGTGCAGCCATACAGGACCCCAAGCTCAGAAGAACCTCATTGCACTTGGCTTAAGCTCTGCTGTCACCATCTTGACACTTTTAATAACTCCTTAACAACCGCTGTGCATTTTTATTTTTCACGGGGCCTTGCAAATGCTGCAGCGTCTCTTCCACATGTTATTTACTCTCTCTGCATCACTGTAAACTCATTTGTAAAACCGAGGTGACAATACCTACTGGGAATCAGTGGAAGGATTCAATGAGATGATGTGTGTGAAGCCTCCCCCACAGTAGGCGCAATCCTCTTATTTTCAAATTCCTGCTTGATCCTCCCCACAGCTGTGTGAGATCAGCCCAGCAACCCACATCATGACATTAGACAAAGGAGAAGCTGAGACTCAGAGCCACCCATCCTAGGTCACAGGACAAATAAGAACAGAAACAGAGTTTGAACCCTGCTGCTGCTTTCTCACGGGGACCCCTTCCATCCCCACTCACCTGTTTGGCCCAGATGACCAAGGGCCTTGGGAGTTATCTTGGGCCCACACCTGGGACTGGCAAGACCTAAAGGGTCAGAGGGCGGCACACTCACACTCCCCCTCACTCCCATTGAGAGGGAAATGCATTTTCAGCCAAGCAGGGGTCCGCTCTGTGACACTCACAGGCCCCAGTGGTCAGCGCCCCACCCCCAGCCTCACCTTTCGCAGCCTTGTTGGCTAGGATTAACCCCTTCTCTGCCTTATTTCTCTTCTTCTTCAGCTTCAGCCCAAACATCCCCTTTCTGAAAGAAGAAAAAAAAGAAACAATAATAAAAACTGAGTCATTCAGGCGTGTTAGGAGAAGGTAGACACACAAACACACCGAGCTTCATGAAGGCCATCAGCCTCCTCATCCACCCAGGATGGGGGCAAAAGACAAGTGTCAGGGGCACCCAACAAGCTCTCCAGGGAGCTCTCCTTTTGCAGAAACCACAAAAATCCCCCCCCAAATTGGAATCGTGAGGTCCACCTGGAATTGCATGTAGGTGAGGCAAACTGAATACTAATAGCACTAGCTGACATTTCTGTTTCTCCTGGCTCACCAGGCACTCTGCTAGGCACAAAAAAGCAGTCACATTGTTTAATCACCACAGCAAACCTCTCCTGCCCATCTTGCAGATGAGGAGCCAAGGCCCAGAGAGGCCAGGCAATGTTTCTAAGGTCACACAGTTCTGAACAACAGAGCTACCACTGGATCCCAGGCCTGCCCGATTTTAAAGTCCAGGGTCTAACCACTGGGCAACCGCAGCCTGTCTGCTCCCTTCAGCAGAGTGAACACTGTTACCAGACCTGGGCTCTCGAGACCAAGGTCAAGAAGGCCTGGAACTTGCTGAGGTCCCACCACAAGCGCACAGCTCAGCTGACACATGGCACATGCCCAAAATGTCCCCTGCTATTATCATCATTAGCCATGAGCAGGAAGCCATTTCTAAGCCTTTCTCCCCACCCTCCACCTGCCCCCAGATGGAGTCTTGCTCTGTTGCCCAGGCTGGAGCACAGTGGTGTGATCTCAGCTCACTGCAACCTCTACCTCCCGGGTCCAAGCAATCCTCCTGCCTCAGCCTCCCAAGTATCTGGGATTACAGGGGCCCGCCACCATGCCTGTAAGCCTCCTTCTCATCACAGGAAGCTCCCCAGTCCATGGTCTCTGACAGATAAGAGCATTCCTAATGCTCTGCCAGCCTCCCACAGAACCCCTTTCTGAGCTAGGGGACTACTGAGAACAGGGGTCTGGGACACAGACGGATGAAACTGGGCTGGAGGAAAAGTCCTGGCCTTGACGCAGGCAGACTGGCCAGCCTTGGAAAGAGGAGAGGAAGGAACAAGGAAGTGAACATTTGGAGGCAAAGGGAGGAGATGGCAGCAAAGGCTCAAACCCCATTCAGTGAACATCTGTGGGCCTGGAACGTGAAAGGCAGTGGAACAATCACAGTCTCCCATTTTGCTTGTATGTTTAGGACTTAGGATGTGTGGAGTGCAGTAGTTAAGATCAGCCTCCACAGTCGGACTGCCTAGATTCTAATCCCAGCACTATCTCTGCAACTTTCAACAAGTCACTTAGTCTCTCTAACCTTCAGAGTCCTCAGGTGTGAAATGAGATAATAAACGGAAAGCATTTAGCACAGTACCTGGAACATACTATCTGCTCAATAAACCTTAATTATTCTTATTGTCCTAAGGGTAAGATTAAGACCAGTGAGTGGAAGGCACTAGGACATAGATGTTCACTCAACTCTTTCACTTATTCTATTCACTTATTTGCTCACTTATTCTATGTATGTCCTGCTTTAATTCAGATAAGGAATTAAGGAGCCCCCACATCAGTGCTGTCTGAATAGTGGAGTGAACTGCTTTGGGAGGAAATGAGGTTCCCATTACTGGAGGTGTGCAAGCAGAGGTCTGAACACCACTGTTAAATGATGTTGTAGGGAAGACAAGCATCAGAAGGGGGGACTGGCCTAGGGGAATTCAGGGGTCCTTTGAGACCATGAGATACATTAGGATGGAAAGAATGGACTCTGAAAGCTCCCAGATGTGGACAGGACCCCGAACTCCTTGGGTAAGACCAGTACCTGCCTGCGCCTCAGTTTCCTCCTGTGTATAATGGAAATAACTGCTCTATAGGATTGTTGTGAGAATAAAATGAGGTAACGTAGCAAAGCACCTAAGACAGCATCTGGGATATAGAAAGTGCTAAATAAGTGCCCTTGTTGGAGGTAGCATTTTCCCCTTTGATTTGCCATCATCCTCTGATGAGAACATCATCCTATGTCTCCCAGCAATCTCTGGAGAACATACAGAAGGACGACTTCCAATAACAGTTTTCACTATTCTGTTTTCAAGGGATGCTTCCCAAGCCAGGGACCTAAAGCCAGTACCTTCCCAACCCTGAGTCGGCATTTGTGGTCCCCAGGTGCCCCCTGCCATGAGCAGTTCAAAGATGCAGAATCTCACGTTCCTGGGAACCTGGCCAATGGGCTCTGGAGGCTGCTTGAAGCAGCTAAATGACTTCCATCCACAAATAGGGAGTTGCTAATAATAAAAGACAGTATCTGCCAAAGGAGACATAAGGTTCCTTTCGGGAGCTGACATCCTCGTCATGGGTGGCCTCAGCCTTCTGAGTTCTCCTGTAGGGAAGCCAGTGCCTGAGGCACTGGGGCATGGCTGAAGATGCTGTCATGGGCCGGGGAAAAGGAAGAGATGACCCACCTCATAAAGACAGGCACCCCTGCCCTTCTGAAACCGAGAGCTCTGGACCCTGCTGCCCATTGGAGTCACCTAAGGAAGTTTACAAAAGTACTGATGTCTCAAACCAACTTCAGAGATTTTTAGTTACTCTAGGGCAGACCCAGTGTTGAGAAGCAGTGGTCTAGGCACAGCTCAGGCCTCCTGAAGAGTAAGTCAAATAAACTTCCAGGAATGCCCAAAGGATTTACAACCAGCGTGGCCCTCTTGGGTGGGCTGATGTTAGTATCACAAACACACAAGGTTGTTTGCCTGAAACTGTGAGTCAGTCATCAAGGGCACACCCAGCATGACTCCCAGCATGAAAAGGTTTCTTAATGAAAATTGATTTCTTCTCCACAGCCTTGTGTCGTCAAGCAGTTAGAGGAGGCATGGCTCACCAGCCCAGAACGATCTGCCACTGGCAGATCAGGTGGTAGAAAATGAACCCGTTACACAGGGCTCAACTCGGGCACCTGCCTGAATTCATTGTTAGCTCTAGAATTTGGGGTTGGATACTTAACTCAGATGCATATTTCTTCCCATGTGACACAAGGACATTTCTTACCCAATTCACAGGGTGATATTAAAATAGAAAACAATGTTTGTCAAGTGTAAAGTATGCTACAAAGTGTCACAATATTGATAACAAGGAAATGTGAGTTTGAACTTTTGTTTTGTTTTGTTTTTGTTTTTTGAGACAGAGTCTCGCTCTGTCGCCCAGGCTGGAGTGCAGTGGCGTGACCTCAGCTCACTGCAAGCTCCGCCTCCCAGGTTTACACCATGCTCCTGCCTCAGTCTCCTGAGTAGCTGGGACTACAGGCACACACCGCCACACCCGGCTAATTTTTTGTATTTTTAGTAGAGATGGGGTTTCACTGTGTTAGCCAGGATGGTCTCAATCTCCTGACTTTGTGATCCGCCTACCTGGGCCTCCGAGTTTAAAATATTTTTACACCTGTATAAAGCACTCGCTATGTGCCAGGAACATCATTTTACACACATTGTCTCCTAGGATCTCCACAGCATACCATGAGGAAGATGATATTATGATGCTTTCTGACAAAGGAGGGGCTTTCAGGGGTTTCCAGACAATGTATTGGGATCAACCATCAAATCAGGAAGACTTACCTGGTAAGTCACTAGGCAGCTGCCACCACATCCCTGACCTCCTCTACTCTGTAGAGAATTCCAGCATGAGAACCCTCCCACTTCACAAAAAGTATGGGGCTTTCTGGTTTAGGATCATAATATCTTCCCAGCGTCATCCCCAAGAAAAGGCAAGAGGTACACAGGAACCCCCATACCAACCTGGTCTCCTCAGGGTGAAAGCTACTGCGACTCCGATATCTGTATCCAAACAATAAGAGTATTAAATAAGGTATGTGTTAGATTTACTCAGCACGTTCAGGTGGCATCACTCAGTGTTTAACCATAGGGCCTGCACTGCAGGGAGGCAGCCAGCCTGGCATAAGAAAGGGGGACTGGACTGCTTGAGTGTGGGTCTCGTGCAGGCCATTTTCTAACTATGTCACTGGAGCTGGCCCTGGGACCTCTCTGAGCTCCAGGCTCCTCTTCGTTCCTCTTGTTCAGGAAGTGGCCATAAGGTTAGTTCTGCTTTTTCTCACTGGGATGTTACACATATGACTTTATTGATCCCTCATGCTGAACTAGTAAAAGCTCTACACATAGCTAATTTAATGTCATGTCCGTGGCTCGGCAGAGCCAGGATTAGAAAATTGCTTGCAGCCAGAGTTGCCATGTGTTCTCCCACTTGTGTCACCAGATTCCCCTTCTGCAATCACCTTCTCCACCTTCACTGCAGAATGGAGGCAGCTCAGGCCAAATGGCCAAACACTAAGTTACTTGTGTCAACAGCATGCCCAGTACTGGCCCATGCTGCTCTCTTCTCTACCTAAGAGGACTCAGGATGCAGGTTACCCGTGCACCTCACCTTCCAAACCCAAAACCATAATACCCAGTATGGGGCGGGGGGTGGGGGGGACTTCAGCTGAGAATTTATTTATGCGAAATCATTACAAACTAAAACCTATATCTATATATTTGATGAGTTCTTTTCATCCAAAGAATAAATTTGTATATAATGAGGTCTATCTTAAAAACAAAACAAAATCACAAAATTTTTCCACCATTCAAAGGTTATCTAAAGAGCCTTTGGGTAAAGTCCCAGTAGCCTGCTGGGAAATACCTTCTTGAGGATGCTCTAACTGGGTCCTCATCTTTCTAAGACTGGGATATATTCATTAACGGCAAACCACTACACATAGAAGCGGCTGTGTTGCAGAATTCAATAGAAATTGTTAAAATATAAAACCATGTGACACCCTGCCTTGCCATGCCTCTGTAAGTCTCTCTTTCCATGATCTTCTTATCAAAACTTACTTATTCAATGTTCTAGTTCGTTAAGGCAATGATACCCCAACTTTGGCTACACATCTAATCCATATGGGGGTAGCTTTCTAAAACTGCCCCACACTTGACCAGATCCCATCCCCAAGAGTATGATTTCACTGGTCAGTGATGGGACCAAGGCTCAGTGGTTTTTAAGCTCCCCTGGTGATTCTAATGTGCAACAGGTTTCCAAACCCTTGTGGTTAAGTAGACAGTACCGATGAGCTATCCTCTCAAAGAGAAACCTAAAGGAAATTTAAAAGAATTTCTTAATCAAAAGGAATGATTAAATGTATTAAATTCAGAACCTTTAGTAGATACATTTGGGTACACTGCACTTTACAATCCACCTCCACTTCCTTTCCACTCAACCTCAACCCCTGCAATTAGCCCACAAAATTGGCTACCTTCTCTACTTATACACAGGATTAGCTCAGCCTTGGAGGAACAGAATGCTCAGGTTCAGGAGAAAAACAACAATCCTCTTCTGGATCAAAAATGTCTCAAGCAAGGCTAATGGCCTGAATGGATGGGCCCTGGCTCCCAGTCTCACGGGAAGCAGTTCATTCTTGCCTAATGTGTTTTGAAATCCTTTTATCTCGTTGTGATAGTAGGTGGATGTTTCTGTGTTAGCCCCTCATTTTGTACATTATAGTCTCCTCAACCACTATAATCAGCTTCAAATATCACAACTCAACAGTGATCGAGAATCTTAATATTTTACCTGCAAGAGTCAGCTGCGTCTAGGAAATACACCTCCAAGGATGCTAATTAATTTCTCTTCCTGTGGCTTCTCTGAACCAAGAATGACTCAGGAATAATTCAGAGCCCCACTGTGTAAAGCCCATCCCCGTTAAGCCAGCCTCTCGTAGCCCTTCAGAGAAATTTGCTAAGTGTTCGAGGGCAAAATGGCAAGAGAGCAAGGCTGTAGGACTGCCCCAGGAAAATGGAGGCCTTCTTCTTGCATGCTTCCTGCCCACGCTGGGGCATGCCAACAATGCCCACGATAGAAAGAATCCTCCAAGGGTTGGGGGATCTTTTTCAGCCTGGGGTCACTGGCCTCCATCTTCTCCTGCTCCTCGCCCTCTACAGCTAAGCATCAGCACATCACACATGATGGGGCTGTTTAAAGTGCGAGGAAAATAGAAAAACAAATATTGGCAAGTCAACAATGCAGTACAGATAGGACTACTAGATGCCCCCACTGCAGCCTAAAACTTCCTCTTGCCTGGGCCCCTAACAAAATGGTTCGTCTTTCCTATTCCATCTTCTTTATATCCAGGTGAATTAAAGCCCTACTCTTCACTCTCCTAAACATCAAGAAATCAACCTTTAAGCCAAAAATAGACTACAGACCACTTCTCAGCACTTGGAATAAGCAGATCTTTCTCCCTTTGTCCCAGCATAAATGAATCTTCAAACTCCCATCTTTTTTAGGCTTTCTGCTTTTTCTTCACTCCCCAAACCTTCTTCCTCCCATATATTGCTTGATTATCTTTTGGTGGAATTATTAGAATTTGGCATTAGGTTTACATTCCTCACTTGGGAAGGGTTAAGGTCCAAAGCTCTTATTCCCATATGGTCTTTCTTCCTTTGGGTCTACCTGCCCACAGAACATTTGTATTCTACTTTCTGCTCTGCTGTGCAAGTGGAAATAACCACTGAGCAGGGCTTCTCCTCCCTGCAGCTGAGTGGGCAAGTCCATCTGATTCAGAGGGAAGTATTCGAAAATCAATCTGGACTCTAGTCCAAGCAGCTTCCTCAAATTGAGCTTCACCAGCAATTGAGGTAATATTTTGATCCTTAGTGGATGTCTGGGTTTCTTTCTCAATTGGTTTTGAACATCTAGGGTAAAGAAAAGGGTATGGTTATAACCTCAGGAACACCAATACACTGACTAATAACAGATTTTATTACAAATGGGAATCATTAAACTTCCTAAACTTACTAAGAGAGGATCTATGAAATTCCTCTGAACCTCATTTTTTCTTTTGATGCTGTGGACATTAAAAATAGGAGAATGGGTACTATGTTAAACTAAATTAAACTACTACCTTTGCTGCAGGATTGTCAGAGCCTTGTACACTGTGACTCTCCAAGAGGGTGCTGTTGTATTCAGACTTTTCCAAATGGATTTGAGCACCACAACTTTATCATTAAACATCTATTAATATCTTCAAGAACAATACTTAGTAGTGCAGAGAAGGAGAATCCTGACAACTTTCAGTGTTCTTTTTTCTTTTGAAGCTTTCCTGAGATGAGCAATGATCAAGGATGACTGGGGAAATGGAGGAACTCAGGACATCTCTCCCATGCATTCCCTCCTCTGTGTCCACAAGGCTCCTGGTGCTAGTTCAAACTTCACTGTTCTGTTCTGCTTCTGTTCTGCTTCTGTTCTTTCCCTCCTGAAACCTACTCTCTATTCCACAGCCATCTTTGCAAATCAGAAGAACAGAGAATTTTCTGAATCTCACAAACAATATTTACAAAAGTCCTTGAGTCAGTATCATACCAATATAATAAAATATCATATCATATCATATCAGTACACAATGTAAATTGTCCTCTGATATTAAAAAAAAAGGAGACAGGATGCCTGCTACTTCCCTTCTATTTAACATTGCACTGGAGGCCCTGACCAACTCAATAGTGTCTGTCTAGTTGAATTAGTAACTGAATTTAGCAGGATACCTGGAATCTCTGGGACACATTTAAAGCAGTGTGTAGAGGGAAATTTATAGCACTAAATGCCCACAAGAGAAAGCTGCAAAGATCTAAAATTGACACTCTAACATCACAATTAAAAGAACTAGAGAAGCAAGAGCAAACACATTCAAAAGCTAGCAGAAGGCAAGAAATAACTAAGATCAGAGCAGAACTGAAGGAGATAGAGACATAAAACACCCTCCAAAAAATCAATGAATCCAGGAGCTGGTTTTTTGAAAAGATCAACAAAATTGATAGACTGCTAGCAAGACTAATAAAGAAGAAAAGAGAGAAGGATCGAATAGACACAATAAAAAATGATAAAGGGGATATCACCACCAACCCCACAGAAATACAAACTACCATCAGAGAATACTACAAACACCTCTACGCAAATAAACTAGAAAATCTAGAAGAAATGTGTAAATTCCTGGACACATACACCCTCCCAAGACTAAACCAGGAAGAAGTTGAATCCCTGAAGAGACCAATAATAGGCTCTGAAATTGAGGCAATAATTACTAGCCTACCAACCAAAAAAGTCCAGGACCAGGCAGATTCACAGCTGAATTCTACCAGAGGTACAAGGAGGAGCTGGTACCATTCCTTCTGAAACTATTCTAATGGATAGAAAAAGAGGGAATCCTCCCTAACTCATTTTATGAGGCCAACTTCATCCTGATACCAAAGCCTGGCAGAGACACAACAACAAAAAAAGAGAATTTTAGACCAATATCCCTGATGAACATCAATGCAAAAATCCTCAATAAAATACTGGCAAACTGAATCCAGCAGCACATCAAAAAGCTTATCCACCATGATCAAGTGGGCTTCATCCCTGGGATGCAAGGCTGGTTCAACATACACAAATCAATAAATGTAATCCAGCATATGAACAGAACCAAAGACAAAAACCACATGATTATCTCAATAGATGCAGAAAAGGCCTTCGACAAAATTCAACAGCCTTTCATGCTAAAAACTCTCAATAAATTAGGTATTAATGGGACATATCTCAAAATAATAAGAGCTATTTATGGCAAACCCACAGCCAATATCATACTGAATGGGCAAAAACTGGAAGCATTCCCTTTGAAAACTGGCACAACACAGGGATGCCCTCTCTCACCACTCCTATTCAACACAGTGTTGGAAGTTCTGGCCAGGGCCATCAGGCAGGAGAAAGAAATAAAGGATATTCAATTCGGAAAAGAGGAAGTCAAATTGTCCCTGTTTGCAGATGACATGATTGTATATTTAGAAAACCCCATTGTCTCAGTACAAAATCTCCTTAAGCTGATAAGCAACTTCAGCAAAGTCTCAGGATACAAAATAAATGTGCAAAAATCACAAGCATTCCTATACACCAATAATAGACAAACAGAGAACCAAATCATGAGTGAACTCCCATTCATAATTGCTTCAAAGAGAATAAAATACCGAGGATCCAACTTACAAGGTATGTAAAGGACCTCTTCAAGGAGAACTACAAACCACTGCTCAACGAAATAAAAGAGGACACAAAACAAATGGAAGAACATACCATGCTCATGGATAGGAAGAATCAATATCGTGAAAATGACCATACTGCCCAAGATAATTTATAGATTCAATGCCATCCCCATCAAGCTACCAATGACTTCCTTCACAGAATTGGAAAAAACTGCTTTAAAGTTCATGTGGACCCAAAAAAGAGCCCGCATTGCCAAGACAATCCTAAGTCAAAAGACAAAACCTGGAAGGATCACGCTACCTGACTTCAAACTATACTACAAGGCTACAGTAACCAAAAGAGCATGGTACTGGTACCAAAACAGAGATATAGACCAATGGAACAGAACAGAACCTTCAGAAATAATACCACACATCTACAGCCAACTGATCTTTGACAAACCTGACAAAAACAAGAAATGGGGAAAGGATTCCTTGTTTAATACATGGTGCTGGGAAAACTGGCTAGCCCTAGGTAGAAAGCTGAAACTGGATCCCTTCCTTGAAAAATTAATTCAAGATGGATTAAAGATTTAAATGTTAGACCTAAAACCATAAAAACCCTAGAAGAAAACCTAGGCAATGCCATTCAGGACATAGGCATGGGCAAGGACTTCGTATCTAAAACACCAAAAGCAATGGCAACAAAAGCCAAAATTGACAAATGGGATCTAATTAAACTAAAGAGCTTCTGCGCAGCAAAAGAAGGAAACTACCATCAGAGTGAACAGGCAACCTACAGAATGGGAGAAAATTTGTGCAATCTACTCATCTGACAAAGGGCTAATATCCAGAATCTACAAAGAACTCAAACAAATTTACGAGAAAAAAACAACCCCATCAAAAAGAAGGATATGAACAGATACTCTCAAAAGACATTTATGTAGCCAACAGACACATGAAAAAATGCTCATCATCACTGGCCATCAGAGAAAAGAAATCAAAACCACAATGAGATACCATCTCACACCAGTTAGAATGGCAATCATTAAAAAGTCAGGAAACAACAGGTGCTGGAGAGGATGTGGAGAAATAGGAACACTTTTACACTGTTGGTGGGACTGTAAACTAGTTCAACCATTGTGGAAGACAGTGTGGTGATTCCTCAAGGATCTAGAACTAGAAATACCATTTGATCCAGCCATTCCATTACTGGGTATATACCCAAAGGATTATAAATCATGCTGCTATAAAGACACATGCACACATATGTTTGTTGTGGCACAATTCACAATAGCAAAGACTTGGAACCAACCCAAATGTCCATCAATGATAGACTGGATTAAGAAAATGTGGCACATATACACCATGGAATACTATGCAGCCATAAAAAAAGATGAGTTAATGTCCTTTGTAGGGACATGGATGAAGCTGGAAACCATCATTCTCAGCAAGCTATCGCAAGGACAAAAAACCAAACACTGCATGTTCTCACTCTCTGTGTGGGAATTGAACGATGAGAACACTTGGACACAGGAAGGGGAACATCACACACCGGGGCCTGTCATGGGGTGGGGGGAGGGGGGAGGGATAACATTAGGAGATATACCTAATGTAAATGACGAGTTAATGGGTGCAGCACACCAACATGGCACATGTATACATATGCAACAAACCTGCACGTTGCACACATGTACCCTAGAACTTAAAGTATAATAATAAAAAAAGTCAATTGTACCTTTTATACCAAAAACAAAGAATTATAAATCAAAATTGGAAATAAAAGATTTTATAATAGCATCAAAATTCAAAAACTCAGGAATAAGTCTAAGAAATACAAATAAGACCTATACTCTGGAAATTACATAATAAGATGAATGAATGAATATTCTATGCTTGTAGATTGGAAACTGCAATGTTAGAAAGAGGTCAAACTTCCCCAGTTTGATTTGGAGATTATTTACTATATTTGCTTTGTAAAAATTTTCAATTCATACACTTAGGATTTGTGAGTATGGCTTTTTATGTTTATATGTTATGCTTCAAGATTTAATTTTTAAAAAGAATAGATTTTCAGACTGAACGCCCTGGCTTTGAGAATCAGTTTAGCCACATGCTAATTATGCAACCTTGAGTAAATCCTTAACCTCGCTGTGCCTCAGTTTCTTCATTTGTAAAATGGAGGATGAGTTATGTCTCTCTTACAGGACGATCAAGGATATCAAATGAGATAATAGAGACAACATACTGTTTGTAAACACTGAAGTGTTACATCCTACACATGTTAATTAAATTTAAAAACCAACTCAACCTACTATGAATGTCTCTTAGGGTTCTCCACACTATAGCCTCAGTTCACCAACGCAGCACTTGACCTTCAAACCCTGTACTCCAGTCTGATGGACAGCTCCTCCTAAACTCATCACACTCTCTTGTCCATGAACCATTGCTCACCGTAGGCCTTCCATTGAAAGTGACTTCTCCAATCTCTACATAGCAATACCCAAATCTTTCTCCTAGGCCCAGCTCAACTGCCTCCTTTGATGTGATATGTTCTCCAATTTTGCAATGGAGCAACAAGTCACTCATTCCTCTGGACTCCGCTAGCACTTTGTTCTTATCTCTATTATATACTTATCACGTGGATCATTACAGTTACTTGAAAAAACAACCTTCTCCTTTATTAGATGCTGAGCTTTTGAAGGCAACAGTCATGCCTAGTTTACATATGCACCCTCAGTATCTAGCACCATGCCTGGCACATAGCAGGGCCCAATGAATGTTGGATTATGGATAGATGAATGGACAGATGGAGTCTACAGACAGAAAGCTCCACAAGAATTCAATGGAAGTTCTCTGGTCCTATTTAAAAATGTATCACATAACAAAAAAAGAGTTAAAATCATTCCAAGTCTGAGAACACAGGCAGAAGATAATAATCCTAATATTAATCTTGGAAATGAGGAGAAAAAGGAAATTATTCACTCTGGGGCCTGAAAAACAATTTGTACTCTGTTAATAGAGCAGCAGCTCTGGCTGTCACCCAGCCTCAGTCTCCATCCATTTTTTAAAATCATTTCCTTTTCTAATGCAACCTCCTTTTTTCTTTCTCTTCATCATACCTACTTTTTTTTTTTTTTTTTGAGACTGAGTCTTGCTCTGTCACCCATGCCAAAGTGCAGTGGTGGGATCTGGGCTCACTGCAACCTCCACCTCCCAGGTTCAAGTGATTCTCCTGCCTCAGCCCCACAAGTAGCTAGGACTACAGGTGCGTGCCACCACACCCGGCTAACTTTTTGTATTTTTAGTAGAGACAGGGTTTCAACATGTTAGCCAGGATGGTCTCTATCTCCTGACCTGGTGATCTGCCTTCCTTGACCTCCCAAAGTGCTGAGATTAGAGGCGTGAGCCACCGCACCCAGCCCCTAGATACCTTTTATTGGTTGGCTATTTCTCTACAACCAGTCCCTTATGGTCATTCAAAAAAAAGTACACAGAGCCTTGTTGCGTTCCAGGCACTGCACTAGGCCCTGCCATTTTGGTCAAGAAGAGATGAAATAATAAAGTCATTTCTATGTCTGACTTTGTGCAGAATGACTACAGAAAAAAAGGTTGAGTTCAAGTAGGAGTTGGAAAACATTCAGTTGTTTGAATTGGGAAGGATTCTAATAATAAAGTCCAGGTGCCTCCACCAAGGGTTCAGATGTGGGAGGAAGAGAGGGAGGACTGAGTATGTAACCAGGAGGCCCAATGTGGCTACCACCACTCCTCTCATACCTGAGGGGATCCATTTTTATGTTTTACATATTAAGGAGTTTGAATAATATGTGAATAAACTTAAGTTTGAAAGTTTGAAAACCACCAATCAAAACCAACCTGTTCAGCCTGGGCACAGTGGCTCACACCTGTAATCGCAGCACATTGGGAGGCCAAGGCGGGAAGATCACTTGAGGTCAGGAGCTCGAGACCAGCCTGGCCAACATGGCGAAACCCTGTCTCTACTGAAAATACAAAAACATTTAGCTGGGTCTGGTGGTGTATGCCTACAATCCCAGCTAATGAGGAGGCTGAGGCAGGAGAATCACTTGAACCCAGGAGGCAGAGGTTGCAGTGAGCCAAGATCGCCCCACTGCATTCCAGCTTGTGCGACAAAGTGAGACTCCATCTCAAAAACAGACTAACTAACTAACCTGTTCATTAAACAGATAGCAAAATTGAGGTCCAGTCTAGAGAAAAGAACGAACCAGTTCAAGGTCATAAAATCTGTTCATTGGAAGAGCTAGTACTTCTGGATGTTCCCTTATCCTGTGTTTAGCCACTAGGAATGCTAAGACCTAAGCAAGCATCAACCCCCCTACAACGCTTCCTCTCTAAACCTAGGCCAGGTGACCTGTGATAACAGATACACTTTGAATCCCATTCAGTCAAAAATTGACTTTTTTTCCAATAGAGTTTCACTTCAGAACTCCTATACATTACATAAAATGTTCCAAGGGGTTAAAAGTGACAGTCTAATTATTTTTCTGTATATACTAAAGATGTATGAAAGGAAGTTCATATCTGTTAAAAGCAAAAGCAGTTCAATGTTGAAAATGAATGACTATGTTATTTCAAATGTGACCTGCAAAGGATCTGACTTTCTTTGCATGTCTGAGTTCTTTAATAGCTTCTATAACCAAGAGGAGGAAAAATTTACTTCACTCAAGCTGATTAGTTCCAAGAATAAAAGCTTTAATTAGCACAGTCAAATGAAGCTCTCTAAATCAGTTAAAACCTGCAATATAATGAGGCAACTCAATGCAATTGCTCACAAACAGCTTCCAATCATCCATACCTCAGACATGACTTTTAAAAAGTCTCCACCAGAAATTTATTGCTTCAGTTTTCATTGATGTCCTGCATAGAAAAAAATAAACCTGAAGGCTCATCTGTCAACCCATGCAATCAAACATAACTTTGAAGGCATTTTGGAGAGGCTTTATAAAATAACTTATCTTCAAGTGAGCTTTTTGTGTGAGATTTACAGGGCCCCCACAACAACAGCATCCCATCAAACCTTCTCTCCCTCTCTGCACTAAGGCTCTGCTCAGGTTCTTTATAAATTACTTTTGCAGAAGCTGAAGTTGGAGCCTCTTGAACAGGGGGAGGAGCTCAATCCTGTCAACTTCTCCAGGAGTCACTATCCTTGAGATTTCAGCCTCAGCTCAGGGTCAAGATGTATTGTTTCCCAAACACACAGGAGCTTCCCAGTCCAGTCCTCTCAGTCTCAACTTGGAAACACAAAAGGAGGTCTAAAGTCATGGCTGGTCTCAGGCCTTGAACTCAGGGAACACAATAAAGATTTGCTACTGAAGATGATAAACTCACCAACTGCACAAACAATGAGGAAAGCTTCATTGATCCCCAATCTATGATGGGAGCAAAATCAGAAATGGAGAAATCCATATATTGCACTTACACATAAACGTGATGCAACACTTCCCGTACCTGCTTAAAAGCTCAGCCTACAGAGAGACATGTGTCACACATGTAAAACAAGGAGAAGGATGGAGCCAAGACCCTGAGTAGATAAATTGTGCCTACAGGTCCTATTCGTACAACGCTTTACACTCCTCCAAGCACTTTGCCATATATGGAACTCTAGCAGAAGCCCTGCGAGGGAAAAGGAGGCTGGCAGTATTTTCACAGCATACTGGGTAAGACACAGGCCCAGGTCTGGTTACCCTCTACCTCATATAGTGTGTGTGACCCAGAGCAAAATGCGTAACTTTTCTATGCTTGTACTTCCTCATCTGTAAGATGAGTATCAACTAGTACCTACCTCATAGAGTGCTAAGGATTGAGAGTGTGTGTGTGTGTGTGTGTGTGTGTGTGTGTGTGTGTGTGTGTATCACTTAGCTCCTGGCATATGAAAGAAAATAGTTACTATTCTTATTTGAAGACAAGAAAACAGGCTCTGAGAGGTTAGACAACTTGCTCAAAGTTACCCAGTTATGAATTGGCTAAGCTGAGGGCAGAGCTGGGTCTTCTTGTTATTGACTGAATGCTTCTCCTTCTACACCACACTGGGATTGAGCCAATATACAGTTGTTCATTATATATTTGATAATAAAATGGATGACTATGTGTGTTAAATATGTATTAAATATATAATATATATAATAAGATGAATATATTTGTTAAATATATCTAACTAATATATTCATTCATTTTATTATCATTATTCAAGTTGCTCTGGGACAGTCATCATAGCTACCATTCACTGAACATGTAGAATGAGCCATGCATTGGGCTAAAGGCTCTATATACCTTTTTTTCCACTTAATCCTTCCATCAGCCATCTGAATGGGGTGTTTAATCTCTTTTTCAGATAAGGAAATTGTAGTCTAAAAGGTTAAGTAAACTGCCTAAGGTCTCAAGGCTTCAGTAAAACCGTGACCTGTCAGATCTCTCTTCTGTGTTACCTCCCAGATATCCATCACAGCCACCATTTTTCAAGCACCTAGTTAGAGTAGGGTACCATCCAATCCCCACTTACCAAATACAGAACACCTCACCTCGGGAAGGTTAGGGAACTTGCCTAGAGCCACACAGCAGTCTGACACCCAAGCCCAGCCTCTTTGCCCTCTGTCTGCATCCTCACCCATGATGGCCCAGGTTTCTAAGGACAAGCAGAAGAGTGGCATCTCCAAGGGCTTCCAGAAGCCCAGGCTGCAGCAAAGGGTGTGGACAGAGTTCAGTAATGAGAAACAGAGCAACAGACCTCACCTCGACCAGCAAGGCTCCTGACTGTGCCCAGAAGCACTCATACTCACCAGCTCCCTGGACCCCAGGAGGTTGGCCCAGCAGGAAGGGCAGCAGCCACCACTGTCTTGGAAGAAGGAAAGCTCCCCTTGGGAATTCAGCGGTTCAGTGGAGCACAGCAGGCTACCTCCCAGGAAACGCCCTTTCTGTGTGTGTGCGCCTGGCAGCTCCCTATCTCTGTTTGAAATTGAGTGCCCTCTGTTCGGGTTGGCTGCCAGAACCCGACTCTGATCGGCAAACACAGAAGCTCAGAGCAGATCTTGAGAGGAGGGGCCGCCAGTAGGTTTTATTTCAAGTCAGGTGCAGGTAATGACAGGTTGATTAAGACTCAAAAGAGCCCCAGCTCCAGACAGTGTCAATGCGCTGGGTCCAGCCACCATCCAGACATACTTGGATTTTCAATCATGTTCACCACCCCCTGCTCATGATTTTACGGTTCATTTCACTACCATGGTTAACATTTATTGAACGCTTTACTTTTGGCAAGTTCTAGCTACCTTTACAAGTGTTATCCTATACAAGCTCCACAACAGCCTTCAAAGGCAGTATTGCTATTGTACCCAATGTACAGATGACAAAACTGAGCCACAGAGAGATTGGCAAGTGCTGGGATTTGAACTGAGGCCACCTGGCCCAGACGCCTGTGCTCTCCAGCCCTCTAGCCTGCCGCCTCCACTCTATGGCATATCTTTGGGACCTGTATTCTGAGGCTATTTCAAAAAGGTAAAGTTTACCAGGGAGAAAAATGAATAAAATAAGTCATTTGGATGGGTCAAATACCTCTGAAATCACCACCTGTAGTGAACTGAATGGTGGTGCCCCTAAAGATATATCCACATGTTGAAACCTGTGAATGTGTCCGTATTTGCAAAAAGAATCTTTGCAGATATAATTAAGGATCTTGAGAAGAGACTCTCCTGGATTACCTGGTGAACCCTACATCCAATGACAAGTGTCCTTTTAAGATACATAAAAGGAGAAATCACACAGAGAGGAAGACATTGTGAAGATGGAGGCAGAGATTGGAGTGATGCAGCCACAAGACAAGGAACAAAGGAGCCACCAGAAGCCGAAAGAGCCAAGGAAGGATTCTCTCCCATGGTCTTCATGATCCTGCCAACACTTTTGACTTCAGACTTCTGACCTCCAGAAATGTAAAAGGATGATGCTGTTTGAAGCAGCTATGTTTGTGGCACATAGCCAAGGCTGTCCCAGAAAAGGAATACGCTGCCCCTTGTCCATTCCTCTAGCACTTCTTTATGGTGTCATGGAAAAGGAAATGCTGGGCACTCTCCATTGTGTACCTTTGTGTTTTAGGTATAGTGCTGGTACAAGAAGAGGACCTAGCGGTGAGGGCTGAAAGGCCACCCCTGTGGGTCGGCAATTGTGTGGGAGCCTCTAAAGTGCAGAGCACTGAGGTAGGAGGCAGCATGCATTGTGGGGAGGGGTTGGGGAGAAGGTTCTGCAGGTGCAGACTAAGCAGTTAAACAGTAGCTCCCGAGGCAGCCTCATCAACATCCCCCACTGAGCTGCCATCCTCCACTCCATACGTATCATAAAAAGACACACAAAGGAAGGGGCGTGGGCTCAGGGGTTCACAAACAGAGTGGGTTCCCTAGTGCATCCCTTCCTGCATTTTCCATCATGATAGAGTTGATTCCACTCAGAATCAAAGATGGTCAGAGTTGTTGAATTCCAACCTCACATGTTACCACTGGGGGAAGTGATTATTTAAAAGATGAGGTGGTCCAAGGGTACACAGCTGATCATGGCACTGCAAGAGCTGGAACCCCTAATCCGGTACCCATTCAAGGCAGCCAAGCCTCCTTCCCTTGTCTGCTGTTCTTTAATTCTTCACAAAAACAAGATCCCATGGCAACTCTTATCAGAGCTCAATAACCCCACGGGGTCCAAAGCTTTCCAAAGTTCAAATCCCACTTCCCAGAATTTAAGTTTATTTCTCCCTTCATTTTTCTGCAGAATTATATCCTTACCATGATGCTACTGTGTGTGATCCAGATACAGTACACATATCAACAGAAATCATCTCGCTACACAGTAGACATTTAATAAAAAGGATTATTGATGGCACAGCACAGGGAAATACCAAATGGGCAACCGTGTAGCCTAATCTCTCTGCTACATCTCCTACTGCATCCCTGTGGTTTGCTCTGTTCTGACCACACCACCTTCCTTCAGTGACTTGACTGGAACATGCTCCCTCCCTCCAGATCTCTGCACATGGTCCTCTCTGCTAGAATCCAAATGCCCCTCACATACCTCTTTCTCTGGTTGACACTGTCCCATCCTTCATGGGCCACTTAACATCACATTCTCAGAAAAGTCTTCCCTGATCTCCACGCTTTCCTCATCAGACTAAGCAGGTCCCCTGGCTCAATCTAAGCTCTCCAGGTTCCCAGAGCTTTTTCCTTTTATCACTCATCATAGTTTGTAATTTTATTTATGTGGTTTTTATTCCATTACTGTTCACTTTCATTATTAGACGAAAAGTTTCATTAGGGCTTGAGTTGGTTTGCCCTTATCACCCCAGCAACCAGCATGTAGTAGACATATGTAATTCATTCCTAGGTTCACTCCACAAACGTTTATTGAACAAAACACCAAGCTGGTACAAATAAACGTACAAAAAGAAACAGACAAAACTACCACCCATCAGGAGATTAGAGCCAAACAGAAGGGCTACAGTCAACACTTTGAGAATTACCCCATTACAAATCCCCTCCATGTCTTTCCTTTCCCTCTTTCCCAGTGCTTGTGCCTTAAACATTTAGCCCTGACTAGGACATTCCCAAAACTGAGGAAGGATGAGTTGGTAAAACTCAAAGCAGTCAATGCAAACAGCTCTGGAAAATAAACTTCAGAGGTAGCAGGTGATGCCCTACAAGTATCTAGGATAAAGTTTGGGAATTTTCTTTACAATTCAACTAACATCAGAATTATTTTAGAGATGCAAAAGAGAGATCATATTACAAAGCAAAAAGATGTGAAACTCTGACCGGGCGCAGTGTCTTGTGCCTGTAGTCCCAGCACTTTGGGAGGCCAAGGTAGGTGGTTCGCTTGCGGGCCAGGAGTTCAAGACCAGCCTGGCCAACATGGCAAAATTCGTCTCTACTAAAAATACAAAAATTAGCCAGGCATGGTGGCACGTGCCTGTAGTCCCAGCTACTCAGAAGGCTGAGGCAGGAAGACTGTTTGAACCTGGGAGGCGGAGGTTGCAGTAAGCTGAGATCACGCCGCTGCACTCCAACCTGGGAGACAGAGTGAGACTCCGTCTCCAAAAAAAAAAAAAAAAAATGTTGTGAAACTCTTTCCCTAGCCCTCTTCCCTCTGCCAGGAATAATACCCTTACCATGAACTGCTACACAGGATCCAGATACAAGGGCAGATGATATCAACAGAAATCCCCTGCCACCCTCCCCCATGCTCTGCCTCCTGCCAGAAGGAATGTATTTCAGTGTCTACAATTGTTATCCCACGTACAGCCTTAGTCACAGAGTGTTTCCTTGCAGAACTCACAACAGTTGTTATTGTAATTTAACAAACATTTGATGAGTGCCTATTAGATGCCTAGCACTGTGGTTGGCCTGTGGGAAATCCAGGGCAATGATGAATAAGACAATGCCTTTGGGTCAAGAGCACAGTGCCATGCTAGCAGCTGATACACTTGAAAAGCCTTCAGCCACCCCATAATAGTCCTCTGTGTTTCTGGAATGCTTTATAAGTTGCAAAGAGCTTTCATTTGTAGCTATGTGAGGAAGAAAGGACAGGTCCCCCATTTGATACAGTAACTGTTTAGGTTCCAGAAGCCTTGAGTGACTTATTCTAACAAGGGGTACAACTGGAAATAGGGGTGGTCATGAAAATATGCTGCTCAATCTCCAGCTACAGGGAGCACACACTGACTGACAGCTCCAGCTGCTGAGTCTTCCTGCCGGTCACTGCATCACACTGAGGCCGTGCATCCTGTGGGCTAAGCACAGCAAGCAAACTAACTCAAGCCCCTTCCTGCAAGACATGGGACTCCTCTAATGGGAGACTTGAGACACAAGACTCCCCAGCGACCTGCAGGAAACTTTCTTTGAAGATTCTTCCTATGCAATTTTCCTTCCTTCCTCCTCTGTCACAGGTGTCAGACCCACAAAGCCTAAAGGCCCTTCTTGCTTCTCCTGCTCCTTCCCCTTTATGCTCCCCAAATAAATCTCCAGCACTCCAGCAATGTCATCTTGGAACCTGCTTTTTGGAGGACCTAACAGCACTCTAATTCAGATCTTGGGATTCACAAATAGACCTTCCACTAATAAGGAGGCTCCATTTTGGAATTGCATTTTGAAAACACTGGGGTAAACCTGGTTTCCTAGGACTTCTTAGACTCAACAATATGTAATAAAATTCATCAAAAATACAAAAGTACCACAGAATGTCATGGCTCCCAAACTGAATGGACAAGATGTTTTCTTTAGCTCACCCCAGTGGAGACTGGAACATTGGTTTTTCAGAGACCACAATTTGAGAAATGCTAAGCCATACCTTCCAGCAAGTACAAACCTATGCTTCTCTTGGCATCGCTAAAGAGCCTCAAAACTAAGGGTTTGATATTTTCTTCCCGTGCTATGCTCAGATGAATGTGAAATGCAATTGCTGAAAAGCAGGCACAAAAAAGCAAGTGACTCAGGCAACCCTCGAACAATGTACTCTTCCCTTGAAGAATAGAAAAGTAATTATCCTTTACATTAAAGCTTTGCTCCTATTTTTAGAAAATGTGATACTTTTGGATATTTGAAATAGGTGTCATCTCAAGCGTCAGGTAAAGGCTGGGCACCATGGCTCACACCTGTAATCCCAGCATTTTGGGAGGTCAAGGCAGGTGGATAGCTTGAGCTCAGGAGTTTGAGGCCAGCCTGGGCAAGAAGGTGAAACCCCATCTCTACTAAAAACACAGAAAATCAGCTGGGTGTGGTGGTGGGTACCTGCAGTCTCAGCTACTCAGGAGGCTGAGGCACAAGAATCGTGTAAACCCGGGAGGCGGAGGTTGCGGTGAGCCAAGATCGCACCACTGCACCACTGCACTCGAGCCTGGGCAAAAGAGAGAAACTCCATCAGAAAGAAAAAAATAAATAAAAGTTATTTAATAGTTAAGACCCTTGTATCAGGATCACCATTTTAACCGACAATGGTCAGGTAAAAGGAGGAGTGAGAGAATAGATTGGGTCTGATCTCTGACCTAGGTATCTAATAAATAGAAGCTTTTATCAATTGTCAGTGGCTCCCTGGAGAACTGGTTCAGAAAGTTTTGAAGCTGGGATAGATTATTTGTGTCTGCTATGGGCAAGATAAAAAAGAACAGTGGTGTGTGTATTTGCTGACTCAACTACTGAATATCCCCTGGAGTGTGACTTTCGACAGCTTGAATGCTACATATCTGCTTGTTGTATTAATAGTCACCCTCTGAACAACTGGAGGACCAGAAAATGCCGGGTGGCTGTGTCCAAGTAAATGAAATGTTGCAGTACCCTTAATTTGCCTTAGAAAATTCAGCACTGTTCACAAAAAAAAAAAAAAAAAAAAAAAAAAGCTGCAATTATCTTTTATCTAAAAACGTCAATGTACTTTCTAAACTCTGAGAGCAATGTCTTAATTAACTCAGCAGATAATATCAAGGACCTTAAAAATCGGGTAAAAAAGTAGGACACCACACCGTCGCGGAGGAATCAGCTGCTCTGCATACTATCCCCGGGATTTAGCCTTCTCATTGAACTTGTCCCCTGAGCAATGTGGTCTATCTTCTGGTTCTATGCTTGAAACAATGGGTTGGGGGATTCAGAGCAATTTCAAAGTGTATGGACCGTTCGCTTAGGCTGTTGGCATTCCTCCTACAGTAATATCAGATCCCATCATACTGAGAGGTTATTTTTCTTCCCATCCTAATACGCAGGCTTATTCACTCCTTTCCACACCCTCAGCTAACATTGCACAGCTGTTTGAGAAACCCTTGCCAAGTGAAATGCAAACCATCGAGAAGTTCCCAAACCCAGGAAATGCTTTGGAAAAACATTTTCCGATTTGATTTGGTTTTTTTTTTTTTTTTTTTTTTTTTTTTTTGCATTAGCCAGTTCACAGGATTTTAAACTCATCACTTTCTCTACTTCCCTTCTACTGGCCCCTTTACTGTGCATTCCCATCTCTACAGACATGACAGCACCAAGAATCAAAATTAGTGCAAGGCAAACATAATCTTATAGTTGGTCTGTTGCTCTCATCATATTGCTCATGAAGTAGAGTAAAAATCACCAGATAAAATCATTTAACTTGTGGTTTTAAATACCATATGCTTTCTGTCTTCCATCACCATGGATACTGCCAGGAGGTGTGCTGAGCAGGTGTTCAGGAGCCTGCACTTCTCTGAGCCCATGCGTCTCCCGATCACCAGCAGGGTCTGCACCCAGAAACCTCTCACAGACAGCAGTGACTATCCTACGATACATTTCTAGGCACTTCAGTGATGGATAAGGCCCGTCAACAACCTGCTGTTTTTGCCAAAGTTCAGAGAGGTATTTGCCAGTGTTGAATCTGCACTTTGATTCTCACATTCCTAGTTTTGTAAACATTTAATCAGCAGAGGTAAGACGCTTTAGTTCAATTGCTCTCTTAAAATGAACGTGGAATATCTTATTATCCCAGAAACTAAGGAAGTGCTCAAAAGCTGTTAGAGAAATGTCAAAAGGACATAGCCAAACTGAAGGGGCTCCCTCTGGCAAAATGAGGCAATTTGAATATCAAGATAAATAATAAGAGTGCATAACACGTTAAATAGACAATCCATAAGCTCATACTGATGATAAAAAGGGAAAGGGGGTTGGAAAGGAGAGGCAAGGAGAAATATCTTTTTTACATGGAGGAAATAGTAGAAAAAAAAAACTGAAGCCACCATTTTACAGTCTTTATAGTGATCATTAATTAGCTAAGAATCACCAATGAAGGCTGTATTAGTCCTTTCTATAAAGAACTAGCCGAGACTGCATAATTTATAAAGAGATTTAATTGACTCACAGTTCTACAGGCTTAACAGGAAGCATGACTGGAAGCCCTCAGGAAACTTACAATCATGGTAGAAGCAAGCATGTCTTACCACGGCAGAGCAGGAGAGAGACAGTGCAAGGGGTTAAGTGCCACGCACTTGTAAACCATCAGATCTCATGAGAACTCAATATCATAGAACATCAAGGGGGAAATCCACCCCCATATCCAATCACCCCCCACCAGGTCCCTTCCCCAACACGTGGGGATTATAATTCGAGATGAGATTTGGATGGCGATACAGAGCCAAACCATATCAGAGGCTAAAACCATTGGATGAAAGGCTGTTGGGAGCAATCTGGTGGTACCACTTAATCAAATGATCACACTGATCCACAATAATGAACAAATTGATATCATATGCCTCCTCCAGCCAACCATTGAGAACATACCATCCAAGTGCTTCTCTAGGGAAAAAAAAAAGTTCAGCCTGAATCTACTTATAAAGAAATAATCAAGCAAATATAAATTGAGGAAAAAAAATCTGCTAAAGTCTCTAAAATGTCAACGCTGACTCTCTAAAAATGTCAATTTAATGAAGACAAAAGCAAAAAGCTGGGAGAACTGCCCTGTATTAAAGGAGACTAGAAACATTGTGACTAAATGCAACACACGATCTTTGTTTGGATCCTGGACCAAAGATGTAAATTCCCTTACCTATAAAAGACATTGTTGGAACAAATGGAGAAATCAGAACATGTACCATATTAGATAATGGCACTGCATCAAGAGTATCAATAGTTAACCCTGGAGGCAGAGGTTGCAGTGAACTGAGATCGAGATCGTGCCACTGGACTCCAGCCTGGGTGACAGAGTGAGACTTTGTCTCAAAAAGAAAGTATCAATAGTATAGTATTATACTAATTTCCTGAGTGTAGTGTAGTGAGTATTGTGGCCAAGAGAATGCCCTTGTTCTTAGGAAATGATGAATAATGAATTATTTGGTGATTATGCATTATGATGTCTATGACTAAATGGTTCCGAATAAAAGCAAGGACATAGAGAAAATAGAAAACAGATGGGGAAATGTTAACTACCGTATCAAGGTAAAATGCCTACGGGTGTTTATTACTCTATCTTGAAACGTTTCTGCAGATTCTCAAAATAAATATCAATTTTTAAAAATAAAACTTCATGAGAAAAAGCTGGAAAACAAAGCGAGGAAAGTAGTGAAACTGGATAAGATTGGGAGAAAGGGAGGCTGGAAATGGCCACTGTGCCTTGGTTCTAGATCTGAGTGATAGTTACATGACTTCACTTTGATCGTTTATTGAGCTGTTCATTTTTGTTTCATATACTTTTCCTCATGTTGCTCAATAAGAAACTGATTTTCTAAAATCTTGCCTTGTTCAATTATTTTCCACATTTTTTTCATCAACACACTCAGACCTGTGCATGTGTGTACATGCACTCACATGTGTGTGCACACATATGCATAGGAGCTGGGAGCTGCTTGCTATGTGCCAGACACTGAGTTATGCACTAAAACCTGATCCCTGTGACTGGCAGCTCATAGACCAGTGTGAAGCTACACACACACACACACACATACACACACACATACACACTTACAGAGAGAGAGAGAGAGAGAGAGAGAGATGCTATGATAGAAAGATCAGAATATAGGGGGAAGTGGGTGGGGAGCAGACTTCTCCAAGGGCATGTCAATTAACCATGGCTTTGAAAGATGAGGAGGATCTGAGCAACAGGACATGTTACTTTCTGCTCTGGTTTGGAACACTGTATTTACAGGATCCATTAATGACTTCGGTGACATCCTTTAGTGATGAACTTTAGAGTTGTCCAGAGCCCTCCAGTCAAGGAACAGCAACAGCTAGTCCTACACCCTTTGCTGAAAGATGCTCCTCTTCCTCAGAAAAAGTAACCCTCAGACACACCAGGTGCGGGTCAGGGGAAGGACTGATTTAATCAAGAAAAACCTGGGGCTCAGAGAGGTTGAATGGCTGGTATAAAATCAGGTCATTAATGGCAGAACCAGGCCCAGAACCTAGCCACATCCTGTTCTTTGATAGTTGACCCTTTACCTGTCTGTCTCCTCTACTAACCCATATCCTGCTGTACTTCCTAACTGCCCTTTGCCTTTGTAAACCAAGACAATTTATTTTTCTCACAACAGATGTGTACATAGCAAGTGAATAGCTTATTTGGTTGGCCTTATTTTGTCTGTAAACTTCTCAAGGGTAGAATTCATACCATTTTCATCACAGTAGCCTCATATGCATAAGCACAATATTTTGCAAATACAGGTGCTCAATGAATGTGTTTAATACTCCAACCCTCTAATTACAGATAAAGGAAAAGAAGCCCAGAGAACCTGTAAGTTGCCCAGGGTCCTACTGTACTTGCTGAAGGATCTAATTCTAGAAACTAGTTCTCCTTTTGCCCGGTCTTCCCCACCCACCCCTCCATTACACCAATGCTTTCCTGCTTTGGCTAATTTGAATGCCACCTTCAGGAAACTGCCAGATCCAAATCCCTCCTTCACCATTAACTTAATTTTTAAAATTAGCTCATCATTTATTTTTCAAATGAATTTATATTAAAACTTATGTTGTATTTTAAACAGAAAATGAGTAACACATGCCTTAAAAGAAAGTAACTTTAAGAATAAATATGGGGCCTGGCACGGTGGCTCACACCTGTAATCCCAGCAATTTGGGAGACTGAGGCAGGTGGATCACCAGAGGTCAAGAGTTTGAGACCAGCCTGGCCAACATAATGAAACCCTGTCTCTACTAAAAACACAAAAATTAGCTGGGTGTGGTGGTGTGCACCTGTAATCCCAGCTACTCAAGAGGCTGAGGCAGGAGAATCGCATGAACCCAGGAGGCAGAGGTTGTAGTGAGTCGAGATCATGCCACTGCACTCCAGCCTGGGCTACAGAGTGAGACTCTGTCTCAAAAAAAAAATAAAATAAAATAAAATAAATATGATAGGGGAAGAAAGACACTGTTAAATAAATTGCAACTCTAATAGAAGCTGTTGCCTGAGATGGTTCTGAGTAAAAGGCCTATTATTCTCTCCTTATTCAAAAAAGAATTGGCAAGTTTTAGAGAGCTAGCGCTGTTAAAGATAAGATTTCTTTTGCAAAAGCAGAATTGAAAGATAATTTTCAAAATAATAACTTGCTTTTGTGCTTCAATATTATTTAGTTCCATGTTACTGCACTCCCTAAAATTATTGCTTATACCCCCAGCAGGATGTGTCCTGTAATTGGGAAACAGTTCTCTGCCTATATTTTTGTGTTAAGTGCCTTGACTGTTGAGATTTTAATATTTGCAACAAAAAGAAACAGAGACAACAATATTTGATAGCATATAATGAATTGTTGATGATGTCACTTGTAGAGAAATTGGGGATGGAAGAAAACTGCTCAGGCTCTGATCAATCTCACCCTTGAAAAAGAGAAAACAAAAAAAGCATTGTCTTTGCAGTTCAGTTACTAACAGGCCTTTCCTGCACTGGCCTATTGCAGTGGGTTGGGTACTTGGCAGTGTTGTGAGGGTTTCTTAACCCATATCCTGCTGTACTTCCTAACTGCCCTTTGCTTTTGTAAACCAAGACGATTTATTTTTCTCACAACAGATGTGTACATAGCAAGTGAATTTCAGTGGAACCAAGAGAGGTCCAGACACACGAATCCCAGATCAGATTCCTAGTAAACACCCCTCCTTGATCCCACAAAGAGGAAGTGAAAGAGAAAGAGAGCTGATTCTTCCCGTCTCCTACCAGCCTCCATGGAAGAAGCGCAGGCTGGTGTAAAATATATCCATTGACCATGCAGTTTTGGTGGATCTGCTGGTACACAAGACCCTGCCCTGGTTAATGGGCAGATTTACAACTTCCCATTAACATATCATCTTCCCCATGAGATACAATAAGAGATACCATGGAAAATGCAGGTAGGGCCTCCAAAGCCTCAAAGGATGTAGGTTTGCTCTTCTCGCCCTTATGGCTTTGGGGTCTCTTGATAACTTTAAAGCCTATCACCAAAGGATGTTTCCGAAGTCATTAATGGATCCTGTAAACACCATATTCAAAACAATAGCAGAAAGGACACGTCAAGAATAGCAGAACCGCAGTAGGGTGGAGGTGGGAGTCAGCCATGGGAGTCTCCAGGAAGATGCTCAACCCATGCCTCCTCACAAAGGCAGGTGTAGATGTGACCTGCATCCCAAGTCATCAGAGGCTCTCCTCAAACTACAAAGACCAAGAGCATGAACAGCAACATCTACTTATTAAGTCCTACCACGTGCCAGGTACTCTGCCCAGTGTTGTACATGCACCAGCCCCTTCCACCCTACAGCAATCCCTGAAGCAGGTACTAGTGTCATCTCTATTTTAAAGATGAGGAACCTGAGCAAGTTAAGCCACTTCCCTGGGGCCACTCAGACAAAACGTGGTAGAAAGGGAAT
This sequence comes from Macaca nemestrina, assembly GCF_043159975.1. Taxonomy (NCBI): domain Eukaryota; kingdom Metazoa; phylum Chordata; class Mammalia; order Primates; family Cercopithecidae; genus Macaca; species Macaca nemestrina. The sequence continues at coordinate 21,395,919 of NC_092132.1, forward strand.
TTGAACCCAGGTACTCCCTCTCTGAGCACAGGAGATTAGTCACTATGCTCGCCCGTCCAAGTCATGAGTGTCCATGGTGCTCACCATTAAGTCCTGCCCAGCTCAAATGAATAGCTCCTTCCTCTGCCCTCCAAATCCACTATGCATGCGTTTATGTGTATATCTTACGGAACTGTTGGTTCATTTATTCATATAACACAAATTTATTAAGTATCTTTATAGGCACTAAGAACACATGAGACAAAAAAGATAAAGTCAGGGAGGGAGGAAGGTGTCGTTATAAAAAATAGACATGGACAACATGTGGGATCCTTGTGGCAATGGAGCTATTCTGTATCCTGACTGTGGTGGCGAATATACAAACTAATGTGATAAAATTACATAGAACTAAATACACACATTCACATCCACACACATCCAAGAGTACAAGTCAAACTGGGGAAATCTGAATAAGATCAGTGGATTCTATCAATGTCAATATCCTGGTTGTGATATTTTTCTATGTTACCTTTGGGGAAAACTGGTTAAACGGTACGTGGGACCTGTCTGTATTGTTTTTTACAACTGCATGTTATCTACATTTCTCAATAATTTACAATTATCTCAATAAAAATTTCAATTCTAAAAAAAGAAACTAATGCCATCTAGTAGGAAAATGTACAAGAGCCACAGCCCTGAGGCTAGGAATGACTCAGTCGTGTACATACTTATCTTGCCCACTAGATTGTGGTATCACTAAGGGTGGAACACGCGTCTCTTAGAAGGCTCCAGCCCTAGGGGAAAAAGAATGAAATAAATTTTCATGTGCTTTCATGTGCTTCCTCTCCCCCCAGTTCTCACACTTGACTTTATTTGATGGTACTGACCCCTCATGACAAAGACATCTCATGTACCCCAATGTCTTCCCTTCCTTGCATGTTACCCATCAAGGGCAGCCCTCAATACCATGTCTCCAATCAAGATATAAATGACAGAGTCAGCGTAGAGTAGTAGAATTGAAGGGCAGCAGAAAGACCACCAGCCCCAGAAAGAGGAGACCTGCCTCTGTATTAACCAAGTTAATTCTTCCTTGATGCAGACTTCCTCCCTAGAAAAGGGAAGAAACAGCAAGCATGAGCTCTGGCAGCTAAGAGGCACTAGTGTCCTGGAAAGAAAATAGGATTCTGGAACCAAAAGAGCTGAAGTTAATTCTCAGTTCTACTAGTTACTGTCTATATCTCTGTGGATAAATTATTCAACTTCTCCAATTTTTAACGTCTACAGTTGTAAAGGCTGTTCTCCTTTCCCTACCTAAATGTGAAAACACTTTGAAACTCCAGAGCACCAAATGAAAGCCCTGCCCAGTTCACTGCTGTGTCTCTTGCATGTGCATGGGGCAGAGTAGCCACTCAATAAAACAGGTGTTAAATGAATGAATCAACGAATCACATCACGGGCCTCCAAGTAAGACTGTATTCTTTGTTTCAACCACCCCCTTAACACCTCTCAAGTCAAGAACCTGGAACATTCCAGAGGACCTCTAGTCAGGACTTCTTTATAGCTCATCTTTTAATCCTCAGGAGACCTCATTCCCAAGGCCATTGGTGAATTCCAAACTCACTGATTCACACTGATGAGTTCCAAGCTCATAATAATACCTATTTCACTGGTAATTAAGTCACCCCCATTTTCCTTAAAAACACCTTGCCTGGGTGTGCCTCACTTTCTCTAGAAGGCTATTCTCAACAGTGAATCAGTTTAAGTAAATGATGACTCCTATAAGAATGACCTTGCAAATAACCCTATTCTACTGATAACTTTCAACAGTGAAGGGAGATATGTATGAAAGAATCTTATTTCCTTGTCATTATTCTCAGATTCCAGTTGTATCCATTGGATTTCTTAATTGCAAACCACAGAAACCCTCTCTGGCTTGATTAAACAGAAAAAGAATGTGTTAAAGGCTATGAAACCGTTTTCAGATTTTCAAGGAGGCGCAGAGAACCAGGCTCGAAGATTATAAAGCCAGGAACAGTGCTCACCCTCACCACAGATAGCCCTGGGGAGACCCCACCTCTGGACACAGACACTGCGCATCCACCCCACTGGGAACTGGAGGATGCTGCAGAACCTCTGCTACTCCCCTCTCTAAGAAAACAAGCCTATTTGCCCTTCCCCACACCAGAATGGTTCACTTTATACCTGTTTATTTGTGCCACTAGCTTTACATTCAAAATCTCAAATGCAAGCCATCTGGTTGGTGAAGCCTGTGTAACATGCCTGCATTCTAGCTGCAAGGGAAGCTAGGAGCAAGTTTATGGCTTTTACCTTGGGAAGAATCTACAAACTGGAAAGGAAATTTAAAGGTGCAGAGCAGCCAAAAAGGAAAAGGTCCATTCTACCAATAAAAAACTTCAGTAATTCACCATCAGGCTACAGTGATATTAGTTCATCTAAGTACCATTTTTGCTCCAAAAAAAGTTGAACATATTAGAATATTCATCTATGTTACTTTTGTATGCAAAGGTAAGCATTTATTAAGATTTTGTAAGGAAAATATGAGAATTTTTTTTCAAATGCCAAAGATAATTTACAAATCAATGAAACCTTCTTATATTCCTGCTGATAAATTAACATTCCTGTCTAACTCTCTTACAATCATTTATAACAATTATATAAATAAAATCATCCATTATTCATGATATGCACATTGCATCCATTTCTGGAAAGAAAGAAAAAAACCATGAAAAGAAATCACCAGACAATAAACCCTGTGATATATAAAGTTGTAAGAAGGGATTCAGTAAAGCTTCATAAAGAACAAATCTTGTCAAACTAAACCAATTCAGCTCTCTAATGAGTTTAGAACATTGAGAAGAAGCAATAAATGTGGTCTATTTTTATTTAGTCAGGGTTTGGCATTCTGTCTTCCATAACGTGAACATCAATAAAGTAAGATAATACCAGCCTGCACACCCAGCTATTAACTAGAAGTACAAATTCTAAGAAAAACATTAAAGTAAGATTTCTACTAAAACAAATGGTGCTGCTACAAAAAACCAGTGAAAAGGTTTTCAAAACTTAGGATAATTATTACAAAATTTGACAAGCCAAAAATCCAATTTAACAAACAAAAACTGAACTGCTCCTTGGATATTTAAATACAAAACTGTGAATTCTATCAATGTATCCTGGCTACTCAAATGCCCCATGGTTTTCCCAAAGGGTCAGCACGGATTTTACTGTTGCTGAGCAGCCTCATTAGAAACCTGGATAACAGAAAGAAAATGTCTTTCATGAAGGCTCTTGCCTTACCTAGCAACTGCATTTGCTATTATTACTGACTTGCTGAATTGCTTCAGCCAAGTCATGAGTTTGGATAATTTTTTTCCCAAAATGAGATTGGTCGTTGATTCTTGTGGAGCTATCTGACTCACTTCTAGGCCATAAAACTAGGCTCCCAAGAGACCTGCTTTTTTTTTTTTTTTTTTTTTTTTGAGATGGAGTCTTACTCTGTCACCCAGGCTGGAGTGCAGGGGCAGGATCTCAGCTCACTGCAAGCTCCACCTCCTGGGTTCACACCATTCTCCTGCCTCGCCTCCCGAGTAGCTGGGACTACAGGTGCTCACCACCACGCCCGGGTAATTTTTTTGTATTTTTAGTAGAAACGGGGTTTCACCATGTTAGCCAGGATGGTCTCGATCTCCTGACCTCATGATCCACCTGCCTCAGCCTCCCAACGCCATTTTTTTTTTTTTATTTTTTTTTTTTACTGCCTACTGACCATCTACCATCTATGACCCTGGGCGAATTACAGAAGTTCTCTGGGCTCCAGTGTTCTTACTAGGGCCAATGGTGGGCCAGCTCTCTCTCATAGAGTATCATGAGTATTAACTACATTGATACATGTAAAGTGCTTAGAATAGTGCCTGGCACATAATAAATGTGCAATAAATCATATATATTACAAGCCCACCTCTTTTACCCCAAATCTTTGGAGTCCAATATGTTGTGAAATTTACAATCTTTCTGATTTTAGGAGGCAGAGTATTAAGTAATCGTCCATTAGAGTCTACGACAATATTTTATAATAAAATACATTATTATTTCTATAGCAAATATATATATTACTTAGAATATATATTACTTAGACAATAAACAGCCTCACATCAGGTAGTACAACAAGAGTTTGTGCCACACTGAGAGAAAACTTTCAGTTTTCAGAACTGTATGGATTTGGGAATTGTGAATAAGACATTGTGGGTCTGAGTTGTGGCTGTTCACAGTTTATCTTCTGTGCCATTGCCTTCTGATATATTCTACCCCCTGAAGTCTTTCAGGTCTCCCGAGTTTCTGATCGATCCGTGTATTCCTTATATACAACCTTGGCCTAATGTTAGACAAGGTTTGCCTCTACCACCATAACCTGAACTTACATCCTGCCCACTCTAGCCTTCCCGGTAATGAACTCCCAGACCTGGCCCCAGGCCACCCTTTCCCCTGTGCATAGTCGGGTCCTTGTGCATGGGAGCCAGACAATCTGGCCCAGGGAAACTGCATGGGCCACCTATTTCCAGGCCACGTGGACATAGTCTTTGTCCCAGAATCCAGAGGAAAGTAAGCTACCAGGATTCTTAAACATAATACTAACCTACCCTCAGAAGGTGGTCATGCAAAGAACACTCAATATGACATCACGACACAGATTCTCTTGAACTTCCAGGAATGTATGCCCAGCATCCCAAGTCTGAGAAGCACTCCTAAAGCATGCACTAGGGGACTGCTGCCACCACGTCATTAAATTCGAATATCTAGTCCCATTCTGAGTGTTAATTTACTCTGCATTGTTTTATAGATGTTGACTGCCATAATTTACATAGCCATTATAAGAAGTCAGTGAGAACTTTTAATGCCTTTTCTGTCATCTCCCAATAAGAAGTGAGCAGGGCCGGTTTCACAGACGTGCCTCTTGTGCACTGGGCTCCATGCATAGACAAGCCCCATGCTTGCTTTATTGCTCTGCTGTGACCATCTTGAAATTCGAAATCATTGTCAAACAAGGAGTTCCATGTTTTCTTTTGCACTCGGCCCTGCAAATAATGTAGCAGTACAGGGAGCTGATGTTTGTAAGCAAAGCATTCTGTTATTTTCAGAAGGACCACACAAATGTGTCTGAGAAAGACCAAACAACCCCAGAGGGCCATGGTCTCCAAGGAAGGGTAGGCATACTCTGGGGTCTGGGCAAGACCATCCATGGCAGTGCAGGAAGGAAATATTGAAACTTCTATTTACGAACACTTTCTCTCATTGTTTATCTCTGTTTTTGAATGTTGCCTCCTGCTATGCTTTCTTCCTTCCATTTCATGGTAATGCCAATTTCACAGAATTGCCAATTTTCGGCTGGGCACACAGCCACCAAAATTCCAAAACTGCCTTTCCTAGCATCCATTGCAGCCTGGTGCCTGATAGCTGATGTGGCCGTGTGATCATTTTTAACTGATAGGACGTTGGTCAATATGATGCTGTAACTTCTAGCTCTGTCCTGAAAGACAGGTGTCATGTTGCATCCTGCCAAAATTTTCTTCTATCCTGCTACTTGGAATGTGGATAATTCAGCAAACCATCCTGGGCCTCACAGATGAGTGAAACACTGTCAGGATTTCAGAGCTACAGGGACACAGAGGCTGGGTCCCTGTGTTCCCTCATGGAGCAGAGCTGCCACTTTGACCCTAGACTGTCTCCCTCCTAACTATTCCATGACAGAGAAGTCCATTTCCATCTATTGAAGCCACTGTTTTCACTGTCCATTACATATCGATAAATCAACATTCTAATTTGTCAGTACCTTAATACAAGAATTTATTAATAACAAATAATTATAATCCGATGGACAATAAAAAGTTTAGAGATTTCGCTTCTAGGAAATTGAATTTTAGATAGCCCATTGAATTTGAGATACATCTGGATCAAGGTCACAAGTTTATCTTAGATAAGCAAGTAAGTGAGCAAACACGAACAACCGGGGAGGCATTCTATTAACATTGTACTGTCCACTTGGTTTTGACAGTGACCATGAGAGAACAGGGAGGTGAACAGGACACAACTAAGTGAAGAGGAAAGTGTGGCTGCTTGCACCATCTAGCAGCCTTTCTTGTTCAGTGCACCTCATTAAAACCACAGAAAATGATTTGTGCGATTTTTTTTCTCAATTCTCCCAGGAATAGTACATAACTAGTAGCATTCTAAATGCATAGCAGAGAAAATGTATTACATACAGTGGATGCCTCTGAGTGCCAGGGCTTAATCCTCTCATGGAAGCCTGGCTGAGACAGACAGAGTGTACCCTGATTAACCAAATATTCCAATGCACTATTTTCACTTTTTTTTTTTTTTTTTTTTTGAGACGGAGTTTCAGTCTCATTACCCAGACTGGAGTATGATCTCGGCTCACTGCAGCCTCTGCCTCCCAGGTTCAAGCGATTCTCCTGCCTCAGCCTCCCAAGTAGCTGGGATTACAGGCATCTGCCACCATGCTCAGCTAATTTTTTTGTATTTTTAGTAGAGACTGGGTTTTACCATGTTGCCCAGGCTGGTCTTGAACTCCTGACCTCAGATGATCCACCCACCTCAGCCTCTCAAAGTGCTGGGATTACAGGCGTGAGCCACTGCACCCAGTCATATACTTTTTTTTTTTTCTTTTGAGACAGAGTCTCCTCTGTCACCCAGGCTGGAGGGCAGTGGCTCAATCTCAGTTCACTGCAACCTCTGCCTCCCAGGTTCAAGCAATTCTCCTGCCTCAGCCTCTGGAGTAACTGGGACTACAGGCTCCCACCTATATTTTTAGTAGAGACGGGGTTCTCCATGTTGGTCAGGCTGGTCTTGAACTTCTGACCTCAGGTGATCCACCTGCCTTGGCCTCCCAAAGTGCTGGGATTACAAGCTTGAGCCACCATGCCGGGCCAGATTTTCACTGTTTTTTGTTTGCTTGCTTGTTTGTTTGTTTGTTTTTGAGATGGAGTCTCAATCTGTAGCCCAGGCTGGAGTGCAGGGGCGTGATCTCAGGTCCTCGGGAGTGCAGCCACCTCCCCGGTCCCAGTTCAAGCAATTCTCCTGCCTCGGCCTCCCATGTAGCTGGGATTACAGCCATGTGCCAACATGCCCAGCTAATTTTTAGTAGAGATGGGGTTAGGTTCCTCATCTCTAAAAATGAGGTGATAATAGAATCTACCTTATAGGGCAGTTGGGAGGATTAAATGAAATAATGCATGGGCTTAGCATAGGGCCAGGTATATGTTAAGGGTTCCTTCAGAGTTAGCTGCTATTGTTGATATTGTCATCATCATCATCACCATCATCATCACTATGCTTAAATTACTGATTTTTAAAATAACCTAAAATAGATTAGGCTACTCTTATGCATAACTTTTTCTGAGAACTTGGGAGTACTTGCAGAATTTTGCAGTGCCCTGGGAAGCAGCATGACATTAAGTTGAAACATATGAAGTTGCTTACAGTCAACTGTTTTTGACCCATTCAGATGGCAATTTCATACGGTTCAACAGAACACGTGGAAAAAAGCAAGGGCATCAAAGCCAATGGCCATGTATTGTATCTCATTCTGTAGGTGACATTGACGAAGTTGCTTCATTCACCTCTCTGTGCCTCTGTCCCATCACCTAGAAAACGGAGTTTGTTTCCTCTCCCTCAAGGATCACAGCTGTAAATATCCATCAGCATCTTGCTGTCTGATTCAGACATTTTCTCTCCACCTTTGGAACCCTTGGAGGGGGTTGGTGCAAAACACCTGCTTGGGCCTCCGGCTCAGATAAGTTTTCCTCTGTCATTATCACCACGCGGCACAGCAGCTCATTCGGCAGAAACGCGGCGAGCAACAGCCCCTCTATAGTACAGGGAAAGATGTGGCTAGACTGAGAGCAGACACGTCAAGACAGCATGGGGATGTGGGGGCTGTATAAATCTCAGCTACTGAGTTCTCCGAAGCCAGGGCCTGGCAATGAGATTTAGTGGGAGGGAGGAAAGTGGGGCTTTGGATTACACACTTTGAGTCCAAATCCTGGCTCCACCGCTTATTAGCTATGGAGTCTTCACCAAGTTCCATTAAAATCTGTCTCACTGGGCTGCTGTGACAGTCAATGAGATCAAGGAGAAAAAAGTAAGGTGTGCCATCGATTTATGAACCACACCACATTAATTATACACATCAGTTATAAGCTAAAAACCAAGCGCAACCCATAGACCAAAATGTGAACCTTAGAGTCTAGAAACATGTCAGTTTCTCTTGGCAAAGGGGCGTGGAGGATGGAGAGGTGAAGGATTTCCAGGCTGGTGGTGCCTGTGGGAGCCCAGGGCTCTGCTGCATTTATCACCAGCAGGGGGCGCTGCCCTCGCTCGCTAATGGTCTGTGAGTCTCTGGCACGCACATCTTAGTTCCCCTCAGGATGGGCGGCTGGGGCTCTGCACAAAGTCCAGACCCAGGCAATATTCAGAGAGCCTAAGCCTGCTTCTGACCAGGTTTAGGCCAGAAGAATGGCACATCAGCTGCTCTTGCTGCAACCTGAGGATTCTTTCCTCAGTCGGAGGTTTTTCTTTTTCCCATTTCCTCCAGTGACTCAGACAGAAACTCTCCTTATCTCTCCAGCCACAGATGTTACCTTCTGTCACGCAGAATAAATGCCCCTGCCCCCAGCAGGCAGTCAGCTGGACAGCCAAGATCCCAAAGCCTCCCACAGCTACAGCTGAGGTCATCTGAGCCACCAGCCAAAGCACTCAGATGCCAGGGGCTGGGAGCAGGGCGCTGGGTACATGTTGGCTTGTTTACGGTTGACCATGAAAAAGGCTCCGTGCAAGGGGCCTGGAGGCACCAGCTCTGAGGGCTTTACACTGGAAACCACCTGGGGCAAAGGTTGAAATCATGGTACCTGGGGCGAAGGGAGATAAACTGGCCAGACTGTTTCACAATTCCATACTTCCCTCGTGCTGCAGCCTGACGCAGCCCATCCTCTCAGGAATGGAGAAACAGTGGCTCAGACAGATGAATCAACTTGCCCAAGGTCTCGCAGTACATCAATGGCACGTTACAAGGCGCTTGACAAACACCTTTCAAGTCTCTCAGCCCTAGGGTGGCCTCCACACTAACGCCTTTCTTGATGCCATCATCAGTGAGATCCAACCTCCCCACAGCTGCCCTGTGGTGCCCTGACTTGACATTTATCCAGCCCCAGATACCCAATTGCTTGCATCTGTTGACATGCCTGGCCCTCTGCAAGAGTACAATCTTCACACCCATCAAGATGGCTACTACTCCCTGCCCTGGCACACACGCACAAAAAGCTAAGGTGGGAGAATCACTTGTGACCAGGAATTTGAGACCATCCTGGGCAACACAGCAAGACCCAGTCTCTACAAAAAAAAAAAAAAAAAAAAATCTAAAAATTAGCCAGGCATGGTGGTGTACACCTATAGACCCAGCAACTCAGGAAGCTGAGGCAGGAAGATCACGTGAACCCAGAGGTTCAAGGCTGCAGGGAGGCAAGATGGCACCACTGCACACCAGCCTAGACGACAGAGTAAAATCTTGTCTCTAAAAACTTAAAAAATAAAAATACAGAAAATAACAAGTGGTGACAAAGATATAAAGAAGTTAGAATCCTTACACAATGTTGGCAGGAATGTAAAATGGTACAGACACTTTAGGAAACAGAATGGCGGTTACTCAAAAAATTAAAAATAGAACTACCATGTGGCCCAGCAATACCACTTCCGGGCATATATCCAAAAGAATAGAAAATAGAATCTTGAAGAGAGATTTGCACACCCATATTTGTAACAGCACTATTGATAATAGCCAAGAGATAAAAGCAACCCATTATCCATCAATGGATGAAAGGATAAGCAAAACCGTGATACAGACATATAATGTATGATTATTCAGCCCTAACAATGAGGGAAATCTTGTCACATGCTACAACACAGATGAACCTTGAGGACATTATGTTAAGTGAATAAGCTAGGCATGAAAAGACAAATAGTATATGATTCCATTTACACGAGGTGTGGATAGTATAGGTAGTTACACTAAGAAACAGGAAGTAGAATGGTAGTTGCCAGGGGCTGAGAGGAAGGGAAATGGGGAATTGTTTTTCAATGGGTATAGTTTCAGTTTTACAAGATGAAAAACTTTCAGAGATCTGTTGTACAACAGCATAAATATATTTAACACAACTAAACTGTACACTTAAAATAGTTACAATGGTAAATGTTATGGTTTTTTACAGTTAAAAATTCCTCAGCAGCAGACACAGCCTTCTCTGCCTTTTGTCCCCAGCATCTGGAAGAGTGTGGCATTTGAGTGTGTTGAATGAGCACATGAATGAATACTAGTGTTCCTAAAACTTTATTACAAAAATCACAAAATCTCGGAGTAGGGAGAGGCCCCAAAGGTCACTAAGTATATCCTCCTATACTAAGCTGGAATGTTTTCTACACAACCGTAGCCCTGCTAAGTGGTCACTCAGGATAGACATGGGCCCTCCTAACCCAGCTCTGGCTCCCAGACATGGCCACTGTGCCGTAATCTCCCCTTCCAACTCTTGGGACCACAGAACCAGTGTAATCGCGGTTCTTCGTCACAGCCCAGCATAGAACACTGGATTTCTCATTTGACCTGGACTACGACCCTCAGAGGCTAGAGGATGGGGCCATCCAGGGTCAAAGAAGGATCCATGGATTTGCCAGAGGTCAGACACAAGTCACAACTGGCACCAGCCTCTCAGGAGCCTTGTTTCCCATCCACTTGATCCATCAGGAGTCCTGATGACCTCATCATGGTCCTGACGACCAACTCCACTTGCTCCAGCGGAATTAGGGTGAGCCTCCGGGTGGGGAGTGAGTGCAAATGAAGTCCGTCAACCTCAAGAACAAAACCTGCAACCAATGCAATCACAGAGTGTCCCAGGCTCAGAAAGGGACTTGAACTTGGGGTGCAATGCTCTGCAGTCACCACCTTGCAATTCTTCATAAGAATCTGAAATTGTGTTTTATAAGAGAAGTCTGATGGGACAGTGTACATGTGCCAGGGGCTTAGGGCCTTCACTCTTGTGTGTTCCTCCTCCTCCCACTGCCTCCCTGCCTCTCCAGGACAGGTTCTTGGCCACCTGCTCCCCCTCCCTGGCCCAGCCATCTCTCCTGCCTTTCGCAGGTGCAGAAGAGTCCGTGTCAGGCACAGGGACCTTAGGTGATTCCTGTGGAGGGGAGCTCCGGGTACCTGTGAGGCTCTGCACTTGCCCCACAAGCATCCCTGTGCTTCAGAGAACATGACATTATTAATAAACCCAAATAAAAACACCATGACAGATCATGAGAAAGACTGTGGAAAATAGAAAAGACTTTTTTCCTGCCTTTTAAACTTCAGGGGCTCTACGTTTTCATTTTGCACTGAGCCATGCAAATTACATGTCCAACCCTGCCCAAGGACATGGCTTACTGTTCCCAAGGTACTGGACCACGAGCAGAGGTGGCTCCTCCAGCCATTGCAGTACTGTGCTGTGGCAGGCCCCCAGGGCAAGCATTGAGGGGCAGCTGTATCGCCTACACTGGCAGGACGCTTTGCAAGTAGAGGGCCTGCTGTCAAACCAGAGGTCCTTCCAAAATTGACCTTTATCACATGCCTCCTAGACATCTTTACTTTACATAAAGAGTAACTGCAAAGCCAGTCCTCCCTACAAGGAAGCCCAGCCTAGACGAGTTAAGGAAATAAGAAAGCCTAAGGCATGAGAAGAGGTGGCTGGCCCGGGTGTGGGAAACAGTCTCAAAGGACCAACCCTCCCATTCCTTGCTTTATGCTCTGGCGAGCCTGGACCGCAGTGCCCCACTCTTTCTCCTGGCCTCCAGCCTCTCCACTGCTGAGACTTGGGGCCCCCTCCCCTCCTGCCTGAGGAGTTCTCACTCATCCTTCAAGTTCCCAGTCTCCTATGAAGTGTTCTCTTTGCCTGCCAGCACTGTGCCCACCTAGAGTCAATGTACTGCCTCCCCTGGGGCAGGATCCCACTGGAGCCATCCACTCTGAATTGCAGTTCCTGTTGACCACTGTATGTCCCCTGCTGGACTGAGAGCCCTTGGACGCCAGAAGCCGGTGTGTTTTCCTCCATACCCCACGCCTGACCCTGAGGGGCACTCTCTAAATGTTTGTTGAACTGAAAGGAATCCAGCCCCAAACTTTGCCTTTACACTGGAATCTCCCAGAAATCCCCTATCTGATGCCATCTAGGCTATTCTTAAGAACTCCAAAGCAAGGTAGTTCAATCACTGCTGACACTGAATCCAACATTCGATGACTGCCCCCCCTCAACCTGCCCCTGCCACCACCAGCTAACAGCATTCACTCTCAGCTTCCTGCTAAACACTTTCTGCCATGTTCTTTGTGCCATGAGACTGAAGTTTCAAGACTTCAGCTAAATCTCAACCTCCCACAGCCTACACTTCTCTTGTCCCTTAAGAGCCCCTGACACAAATACAAATTAAAGTTTAAAAACCTTTGACCTCTGCCTTCCCATTCCTAGGAATTTGTCCTGAGGATGCAATTGCACATAGACAAAGCTGAATACACAAGGGTGATAATTATAGAATAATTACGTGGGAAATGTCTCAAATACTTATCAACTGGAGACTAATTTTGTCCACACAATGGAATATCATGCAGTGCAAGCATGTATTTGTTGAATTTTTTTTTTTTTTTTTTTTTTTTGAGACAGGTTATCTTTCTGTCACCCAGACTGGAGTGCATGGCACAAGCTCAGTTCCCTGCAACCTCCACCTCCCGTGCTCAAGCAATTCTTCCATCTCGGTTTCCCGAGTAGCTGGGCCTATGGATGCACACCACTATGTCTGGCTAATTTTTGTATTTTTATAGAGACGGGATTTTACCATGTTGCCCAGGCTGGTCTTGAACTCCTGGGCTCAAGCTATCCACTTGCCTCGGCCTCCCAAAGTGCTGGGATTACAGGTGTGAGCCACTGTGCCTGCCCTGTATTGACTGAATTGAAAAGATGCCCACTTCACAAGACCTAAGCACAAACTTCATTAGTTCAAGGGGAAAATGCAAGAAAACGATTCGACACAATTCTAGAATGCTATGATGAAAGAAAAAAGAGAATATAGTCCATTTTAATGTTAAACAGTTCTTTTCCATCATTTTCCCAGTAATAAAACTTTCAGTGTATGTTGATAATGTTCAGAGGAAAAGTAGGTTATAGAACAGCATGAATAATGTGATACAATTTGTGTATAAAAATGTATATATGCACAGAAAGATGCCTGAAGAGAATTTTACATCAAAAATAAGTATTTCTCTCTGGGATGTAGGATTTGGGATTAATTTTACTTTTTGTCTTTATATTTTTTCCTGCATTGTTTCACATTTTTATAAAGATTGTGCATTGTTTTTACATTCAGCAAAGATTGTAGAGCTCTTTAAGTTTTTTCTTTGGCGGGAAGGAGATAACATCTGGAACACAGAGGCTTTCAACAAATAGTTAAATGAAAACTGACTCATAGACCTTTTGGCCCTATGTGAGATTTAGACAAATGTCATGAATACCTGAAGTGCGGAAGGGCCTTACTGAATGTTAGTGTGCACAGCAATGCCCAGCCTGTTCTTTGAGTGGATATTATTGACGTACTGGACACCTCAACATCAGTCAAGTCCCTTGCACTTTCAAAAGGCTTTCCCTCTCGATGTCTCATTTGACCTTAAAAACTAGATTTACGGTAAGTTCCCCAAACTGAATCCCCTAAATATGTGTCTGGTCACCATCAGTCAACATTTCCAGTTTGGCACAGTTATTTATCAGATGGATAAATGGGTGAGTGGGTGAATGGACGGATGAATGGATGGATAAAGGAATGAATTTATATCCCTCTTTCACAGACAAGAAAACTGAGTAGAGGTGAAGCATCATACCTAAGGTGATGCAGTTAGTAAATGATAAAAATCAGTGGGTTGGAATCGCTACTCTCTGCAATCTCCTGATCAGCTCTCTTTTATCCAAAATGCCCCCAAATCCTGTTTTCTTTAGCAGGAAATACCTCAGTATCACTGACAGACACACTTGGTAAGCAGAGGTAGTAGTCAAAATACCAATGGCATGGGTATTAACCTATCAAAGTGCCCCAGCCGTGGTGCTACTGCAGGGCCCTGGACCTCCTGCTAAACCAGACATTGATGCATTAATTGCTGGATGCAAGTGGGTCTTGGCTGTCAGAAGGGCACTCAGTGGGCCCAAGACAGGAGCTATTCACTTACTGCTATGGAAGTATTTCATTATTTTATCAACTAATATACCCATCCAAATGCATCATGGTTGGATATAAGCCTTGCTAAAAACCTCCACAACACTAAAAGCGTTGCTACCTACACGAGAAATTTTGTTCTGTCTTCACTCAAAGCAGAGCCCTTACTCCAAGAACTATTTATAATGCCACTTAAAACTTGCGATCCAATGAACTCAGTGTGCATGACTAGATGGAACTAAGTGCCATTATCCTCTTCTAAAAATTATCCTGAGTCTGACTGTGGCAAGAGGCAGGGCAAACATATGGAGAGGAAAGCATAATTTGCAATGAAGGAGGCAATACCATGAAAGCTCAAAAAATTCATGAGACAGTAGCACAGATCAGTGCTAGTCATGAGCCAGCATCCTGAATACATGTTTGTGTTGAAGGGCATCTTTGTTCTAGGCACCATCCAAGATTCTGGTAGACAGTAAGACTGTGCCTGATCTCAATTTGTTTATAGTCCAGGAGGTCAGAGGGAGAGATATTCGTTAGCAACTGTTGTATAAAGTGGAAAGTTCCAAGAAGACAGGAGCACTTTGAGAATTCAGAAGAGGGAGAGTTTAATTCTACCAGAGGAAATCTAGGAGGGCTACCTGAAGAAAGCAGCTTTGACCCTGGGTCTTCTTTCAAAACAGGCAGCATTTACACTTGGGAATGAAAGAAATGCACCCTCAGAGATCAACACAGGCTTACCTTGAAGCAAACATTATTGTCCAAGCATTTACCAGCAAAATATGCAAAATGGACATAGGGTACACTTTACTGAACTTGTCATTCTCAAGTACATCCTGCCTCTCACCTGCCTGTCTTTACTCATGCTGTCTATACCTTCTACCTGGAACATTCTCCCTCACCCCCACTCTCACCTCCACAATCAAGAATGTTATTTCCTATTCATTCTTCACTTCTCAGTTTAGATGCACATCCTCTAAGAAGACTTCCTTGATCCCCCTAAAATGGATTAAGTGCCTCACCCTGCCTAGGCTCCAACAGTATCCTGAACTTGCTGCTATTGTAATACTTGCAACACTCAAATTGTGATTGTCTATTTCATTATAGATCAAGACTACTAATTTGTAAATGTTCTGAGAGAGGGATTTGGTCTGGTCCATTTTTGTAGACCTAGTGCCTAGTAAAAGAACATATTCATAACATGGTCAACAAAAATTTAATTAATGATGAATTGAATGTTAACAGTCAATCAGCAGCCCAATTCTATACTAAATCCCGATTCTGTCCCCTGTTTGAACTCACGACGTACCCACGTAATTCTACCAAATTACTTTGCAGATGAAAAGAGACAAGTGGAGTCTCGTTTCACTTTAAAAATTGTCCAGACCCTTTGTATCCTGCCACAAACCAATGATAAGCCAAGGCTGCCCCTGAACCACATGACAAACTGCCCCTGACCCCCCTGGCTATCGTGGCCATGAAGCCAAAGTTTTAGCCAGCAGAGCTTCCTAAACAAGTCTGAGTGAGGCCAATGGACATCATTCCTGCAAAAGAACTGAAAGACCTCAACTCTCATTTACAAACTGAGAGAAGAGACTTTGAAGCAAAAAGAAATGGCCAGAGGAAGAAAAGAAACCACAAGCTTGGGTTGGCTTTCCAGTTTAGTGCAAATGAATAAGGAAAAGCCCTGGTTGGGAAAAAGAAAAAGAAAAGAAAAAAAAAGCATGTAATACCTTTACAATATTACATGTTACAGTTCAGGGAATGAATTTTTTTTTAGCATTCAGAACATTAGCAACAATTATCTCCAATGACAATATGAGTTATGATTAAATTCCTCTTAGCATCTACATTTTCCAAATAGTCTAGAGTGAAGATTATTTATTTACTCATCAGAAGAGGCATAGTTTCTTTTAGATGCATGATCAGGCCCAGTTGTCCCTCCTGGCCCACTTTTTCCTACTAAGACTTAAGTCTAATAACCCATGAAATTTCTGAAGGGAGACCCTTGCCCCTATCTCCCAGTCCTTTGACTCTGGTCACACCCATAAGCTTTCCTGTTAAGAGAAGGAAATATGTTACTTGGCTTTGGATGGCTTCTCCATTCTTCCTCTTTTTAGTGGCTCCTCTGGGCTAGGAACACAGCAAAATCCTGATGTCTGCCTTTATCCAGATCCTGGTCACAGGCTTCTGAGTCTCTGAGTAATTGAGTGGGTGAGGCTATTTGTGGGGGTTGGGGGTTGGGGGTTGGGGGTGTGGCTGAATCAACACTCATTGCTCTGCATGGCTGTTTGCAGGCATCATGTTACTAAGTGCAATCAAAAGTGCAAAGCAAACTGTCCCACAAAGAGTGGATCAATCTTCCAGGCTTCTTAACCATCCCCACCCACTGATGTATATCTTCTTCCCCGTGAACGACAGAGCCAAAAGCTAAATGCCTTCAGGCTCAAACTCATATTCTTCTAAAAACATCACTAGAAGAGACTGTAAGACCATCTCATGTCAAGGAAAACATACTAATAAGGTCATTCAGTTCTCCTAGAACAGGGATGTCTGACAGAACTTTCTGCAATGATGAAAATATTCTATTATCTACACTGTCCAATATGGTAACCACCAATCTATGTGACTATTGAACATTTGAAATGTGGCTAGTACAACTGATTAAATTTTTTAAAGCTAATTTAGATTTAAATAGCCACACATAGCTAGTGGCTACCATTTCAGAACACTGCAATTTAGAATCCCAAAATGTTAACCCTAAAAAAGACCCCATAAATAATTCAGACCTTTGCAATTCCAAGACCCATTTCTAATACAGAAGATGTATCCAGACCTTTCTCATGTTAACAGAATGTTTAGTGTGTGTTCATGAAGAATGTCATAATGACCAAAATTAGGAAAAATTCAATTGTATTTTAATGTTTTAATTAAGAAAATGAAGATTACCATTAGGAATAATTTCATAACACTTTTAATTGCATTTTGTTAGCCACAACAGTATCCTCATGCACATATATGATAGACATGTGTGAGGTATTATTTTGCCCAGCCCTCAAACTTGTCCAACACATGGGTACCTAGATCCTCTCCAATAACTCCACAGTCCCCACTCACCATTCCCAGAGTGCAATAGTGCAATGTGGAAACCAATGGCTTAGTCCAGACCCCACTTTGAGAGAGAGAAAAACAAAAACAAAAATGTAGCGCCCAGCAAGGGAGGACACCTGTCCAAATCACATGGCTAATAAACAGTAGAGGCAACCTGGCGGCCAGACCAAGCCTCCTTTCACTGTGCCACAAAGCCCAAAGAGAAGAAACACAGCTGGAAACCTGTAAGGGAGAGGTAGCTGGCTATGTTGAAAATGTCTCTCTTTTCTTTGTCTTAGGAATTGTGGAAAATAAAAAGAATAGATTTTTGTAAATATCAAATATATATATATGTGTGTGTGTGTGTGAATAAATTATTTAACATGAACAAATAATTACATAAGTTTGTCTGTGAAGGGACTATGGAAAAAATGGAACTAACTCCATTTGTATTTATTAAATACAAATACTTTCTGTAGTTAGTAGGTATTAAGTAAAATGTGATAACTTTCAATATTTTTTCTGAAGCTTTTATAACTTCCCCAGTCTCTGTGGGTTTTGTTAGCATCTGTGAGTATCCTCCCAGAAATAAGCAATAAAATATAAATTATCTCTTAAAAATAAACCAGGTTCATGGGCTCCTTTTAGTGATAGTAATCAAGACGCAGAAGAGCGAGCCAAGATGTCCTCCTCAGTTACCACATTCACCTGGCAAAGAGATGGGTCTAACACCTGGTGATCTGACTGCTCTTCTCTTCCTAGATCGCGCAGACCACGCTGCCTGCAACAGCATACACTGTATTGCTCTTGGTTGGCAGGAAAGTGTTTACTAGAGTCAGTGTTGAGGATTTAGGGCAACAGGCTTTCCATTTTAAATGTCTCTGCCTTTGGATTCCCATAGCATTTGATTTTCTTTTATTTTTAACCTGGATCACAGTGACTATGACCCTGGACTCTGGAGTTAAACTGCTGTGGCTTGAATCAAGACTCTAATACCTACTAATTACAGAAAGTTTGGTGATTTGCTTTACCTCTCTCAGTCTCAGTTTTCTCATTTGTAAAATAAAGATAAAAATTTACCGCATAGCCATGTTGAAAAATTAAGGCTGATTCTCATAAATCTCATAGAATGGCGACTGCCAAAAAAAAAAAAAAAAACTCAGTGCTGTCTCGGAGATACTGTTATAATGAATTATACCTGTGAATGTGTATATTTCCCATGTTAGGCTATAAAATTCCTGAGGGCAAAGACTGTTTTGATTTTCTAACCACCCCAACCCCCTACAGAGGCAAAACTTTATAGGTGCTGTGCAGGTGTTTGTGGTGGTTACAAATGTCAGCTTTGATATCATCAAACATACCAGAGAATGAAGGCTATGATCTTCTTACTGTATTTAGTAGGCTTTTTTTTTTTTTAACATTGACAAGTTTGTTAATGTCCCTGGGTCTCAGTTTCTTCATCTTTTAAATGGGCTATTCCATTAGCTAACTTGCAGTTTCATTGTGAGAATTAAAGGATCCTAGGATGTGCTAAGCATTCCATGAAGGCTGGCTGCTGTGAGCATATTAATATGCCATCCCAGCTCCCACTTTCATGAGTACCATGTTATGCTCATGCTAGAAGCTGCTACTAAACAAGAATCTAGGGCTTGGTTTTCAGTGCACTCCCTTATTTGCTTTCTCCATGCCAAACAGATTCCCTATTGCTAATAGAAGCCAGAGGCTAGTCTACCATAAAACCAGGGTGTGCTGTGATAACAGACTTCACGGTGCACATGCCAGCTGTTCCTCCGGGAAGAGTAAATTTGCCCTGTAATTCTCTGGAACAAAACCAACAGCCTGTTTGCACAAGAGCACAGAAATTCAAAACCAGAGATGCAGCCTAGTTTAGATGACAGGTTACGGGTCTGAATTGGGGGCCTTGAGTCTGAGGACTTGATCTCACTAGTAACTGGCTGCATGCTCTCAGACAATCCATTTCACAACGCCAGGACTCTGTTTCCTTTCCCCTATAAAGAAGGGCCTAGATTAGGCCATCTCCAAGGATCATTGCAGCTCCTGTGTTTCAGCATCCTAGGATGAGCTCGCTAAGCGAACAGGAAGTTGGACACAGAATGCAGAGCCAGAAAGACCTGGGTTGAAACCCCTACCTGTTTGCCTTTGATCCAGCTTCTTAATCTCTCTGAAGATTAACAGAGGGTTTCTTGGGTTTCTCATGAGTAAAGTGGGGGTAATAAACATGACTATTAGAGAATTTGAGACAGTGAATGTGAAGCCTGACACTGCCTGGGCCATTGTAGATGCTAAGTGGTAGCTGTAGTTATTAGCATTATTACCATTGTCACTGTTACTAATACTATTACCTTTCTTTTAAAATGTTAAGGCCCAAAAACATTTTATTGCGTAACTATCATGTGGAATCAAATGGGAATATCAACTCTTCACAAGTAATTTTTTTAATGTGTTAACTTTCTTCTGTGTATAATTACTATTCCTTTTCCATTTTTTTGTCTTGAATCTTTTCATTTCCAACTCTAGAACTTTACTTCCTTAATAATAAACAATATAGGTAAGTATATGAGGAATTCCATGGACTCCTGGCCAATGATCATCATCCCTGTCATCATGATCGTCACTGTCATGATAACCATCACCTTTACAGCTCCATTTTTCAGTACCTGGGGTTCAGCAGAATGAGCGACTCACCCTAGACCTCACTGCCCATCCAACCAGGAAGTCATAGGACCTGGACTTCAGGTTAAACTTCTGACTCTGAAGCCCATGATTATTCCACCTGACCATCAATATCATGCATTAACTCAAGTTTTTCCTCACTGTCATTGCCTTGACTAGTCTTAAAATATATCTCTTTTAAAGTAACTGCCCTTTTATATATATGGAATTTGAAATATAGCATTTCTTAAAGTTTAACCCTAACTCCTTGGTCTATCCAATTGCATGCCATCTAACTTAATCACTTTTCTCCCCTACTAGAAGACACTTAAGCAAGTTTTGGAAGACCTCTGTTTTTCACTTCAAACATATCAGGAAGGTTTATTTCGGGTGAATAGAAGCAATGTTTCAGTTAGGTTTTTTGGTCGCAAAAAAAGAGCTAACCAAGTGAGGGATGAAGATTATTTTAAGGATTTCCACTGAAAGAAATTATGGTGAACAAAAAGAATGTTAAGTTATCATGAGATATGGCCACACAGAGGATGGGACTGAAAGATGGTTCTTGACCTAAAGCAACTCCAGCAGTGCTGAACCTAAAAGGTCTTAGGTCCTCTCCCTAGTGTTCTACCAACTCACCATCTGCCATCTTCTCTAGTGTCCTACCACGTTGCTCCTCTACCCCATTGTCTTCATGCCATTGACTGGATGTCTTACTCTTTCCCCACTCAAGTTCTCTACAGAAGTATATCTCCAGCTCAGCTGATTACCATTATTACCGTTTGAATAGTCTTTTCAACATGACAGCATATCCTAGACCACTGATCAGCAGATGAATCTGCTGCTGCCAGGTCAGACACGGCTTGAGGTATCAAACGTGGCTGCCTAGGATCCAGCTAGGACAGTGGATGGGCCCACTTTACTTAGAAAGGGCTGTAAGCCACAGCAGATGCCATGATTATCACTGCTAACAACAACAGAGTAAATTTTTTCTCTCCAGATGCTGCTACTTATTTCATATCAACCTAAACATGGTGTGTCATTTTTATAATTTTTTGTGTCTCCATATGTTTGCAAAGTCCTGACTGATGAGGAATTTCAGAGTTAACTACAATAACGACAATAAAAATCACTTTCATAGATACAGTCCTTTATGATGATGACTTCCTTTTAATGTCCTCTGTTTCATTTGATTGTTACATCATCCACTAGTTGACAAGGCCAGTTATCATTGTCACCATTTGACAGAAGAAAAAGCTAACGTTTAAGAGAGATAATTGGCCCTAGGTTACGAAACTGGTTACAGATCCGTTTGGGTTTTAGACCTGTTTCCCAAGTTAATTTCTGAAGGCACAGAAAGCAACCTTTTTCCCCTCAACCTTTATGTTAGCTAATCATGAATATGTTTTGAGTCTTAATATACCTCACCAGTCTCCTTCAGTCTAGGCTCAGATCCTCATTAGTTCTCACCCTGGATTGTGCAGCATCCTCCTAACTCACCTCTGCCTCCACTCAACAACCTTTTTCATCCCTTCCTCCATAGGCAACCAGAGAGGTCTTTTAGAAACTGTTTTCAACAAGTCATCTCCATGATCCCAGGCCCTCACTGCCCGCAGAATAAGGTCCGAACTCCTTGGGAGTATATTCAATGTCTTGGAAGATTTCACTCTATCCACTTCTTTGTCTTATCGCTCGCACCCCACCCCCCACACCCCAGCCACTCATGTCCCCATGCACTCCAGCAGTGCTGGCTTCCAAGCCTGGCTTGCATCTTTCTCCCTCTTCATCTTTCCATAACTCACTGTCTGCAGACTAGAATTAGCCTGTAGATGGACTTGGATCACATTGTTATAGGGTGGTTGCTTTATCAAATGCGTTGACAATGTTTATGAAGATCTCCAGCTTCTCTTGAAAAATTAGTGGATCATGTTAACGGTCAACCTGAGCCTGAGAAGTGGTTAATCCATTTACATGGGCCATGCCCCACCAGTTGACTACAATCCCCCCTAGTCCCTATCGTCTTACGTTCAGCTAGCTTCACTCATAATAGTGATATGCTTGACCCCTTTGACATTTGAATTTGCAACCTTTGCCTTATGTTCTTACCATCCAAAATGTGTTTCCTCATATACTTCTATTGAAATCATAATCACCTCTCCAAAAATCACTCATCCATAAAGTCTATATTGATTCCCTGAGCTGAAATTAATCTCTTCCCCCTCTGTCCTCCTAAACTTGTTTATTGATTCCTCTACCTATAGCATCTAAAAGACTTCACCAAGTCTATCTCCTCCACTAGGTTATGAGCAATCTTATTCATCTGTGTGTTCCCACACTGCCTAAGATATGGTTATCCTTACTCTTAGTAAATATCATTAAAAAAAACTTGTTGAATTAAACCTAATTCAATCAACAGCTAAGCTTTCCAATAGAAGCCAACTCGTCTGGGATAATATTTGCCCATTTGACATCTAGACTTGAGCTTCTGTTAGTACTGATGGCGTCTACCTCTTACTAAAAGTCTTATCTACTGAGGAAACAAACTGTTTTCTAAAGTTCTATTGACTTAAAAATGCAAGCTCTTAAATAAATTATTTTCCAAGGAGAAGCAAGAGCAATACATTTGCTATGGCCCTGAATCAATACCACTCCCAACTGCAGAGTATCTTGTAAGAACCTCAAAAAAGAAGGGACAGAAATGCCCAGTCTTCACACCCCCAGGTGAGGATTAAATCACTACATCATGGTTTATTCACAAACTTCCGTTTCCTCAACTAATACGTGTTTCTTACACACATTATTTGCCCAAGAGAACCTATTGTTCTGTCTTTCATGCAAGTTATATTTTTTATGAGTTACTTCCCTGTATTTTTGGATTTTGAGACCTCTTGTAACCTTTTAACGTTTTTTTAACATCCATTTTTCAAGCATCTAACAGTTTATCAGGCATGGTGCTTGGTTCTGGGATGACAAAAAGAAAATACATTTGTTCTCAACTCTGGGAGGTTCACAGACTAGGGCAGAAACAAATACATCACTTAGATACTGTTTATCAAATGCCGTATGCAAACAGAACAAATTTTTGCTACCACATTTGTTGTGAATGTCCCATGTGTGCTGTGGTGGTGCAATATTTGTAAGTTTACTGCCCCCGACATCCAGTTTAGGTAGTAGACACTGGTGACTTATTTCTCTGCCCATTGTTTGAACCTCCTTCCTATGCTCAGTATTGAGGGGAAATTGGGATTACTACCCTCCAGAATGAGAAGAATATGGTTAAAACCCAGAGAGCTTCCCTGAACGCCTTTCATACAATCATGTCCAGTGAGAGGCCCTCAGGGAAGCTTCCTGGGTTTTAATCATGTTCTTCTCATACTAGGGAGTGGTAATCCCAATTTCTCCTCAATACTGAGCATAGGAAGGATGTTTAGATAATGGGCAGAGAAATATGTCACCAATGCCAACTAAAGGTTGTCCAACAAAGGTTGTTATTGGACAACCCTTCCAGCCCTATACAGGCAAAATTACCAAAAACTTAGACACAGTGAAAGTCGGGGTCGCCCCATCAGAGACTGGACCATAACTAGGTGAGTTACTGACTGTCAATAAGGAAGCATGGCATGGGCCATAAAGGAGGGTGGTGATAGCAGCAGCTATGACTGTGTGATCTGTTGATGGAATGAAGTCATAGTCCCTCCCTGTACCTATGTCTCCTTCCTTTCTGTATTCTGGATGATGTGTGTGTGAGTATGTGTACACAATAACATTCCTCCTTCCTCTTTACGGTGCCTGATTGTTATGATAGGGTGTGCTGGTGGTAGCAAAGTGTATAACCCAGTCAAGAAGTTAGCAAACTACAGTCTGCAGTCCTAGTACAGCAATCTAGGGACTTTTTAAAATAAAGTTTTATTAGAACACAGCCACAGCCATTCATTTACACATTGTCTATGGCTGCTGTCATGCAACACTGACAGACATGAGTAGTCTAGACAACCACTGTGTGGACCACAAAGCTTAAAATAGTCACACGGTCCCTTACAGAAAAGTTTGCCAGGCCCTGACCTTCCACCGGTTACAGAGTATCAGTTAGGATCCCTAAATGCTAAGGGAAGAACAAGTATCCAAGACTTGAAACTGGACATCAATGCAGTTGGTCTTTCTTTAAAGAGGGGGTTAAAGGGTCTTCAGATGTGTGAACAATCTTTTTTTTTTCCCGGAGATGAAGTCTTGCTCTATTACCCAGCAGGTTGGAGTGCAGTGGCGTGATCTCGGTTCACTGCAACTTCCAGGTTCAAGAAATTCTCGTGCCTCAGCCTCCTGAGTAGCTGGGACTACAGGCACACACCACCACGCCAAACTAATTTTTGTATTTTTAGTAGAGATGAGGTTTCTCCATGTTGGCCAGGCTGGTCTCGAACTCCTGACCACAAGTAATCTGCCTGCCTCAGCCTCCCAAAGTGCTGAGATTACAGACGTGAGCCACCGCACCCAGCCACAATCATTTCATTATACTAAATGGGAGCATCTTTTTGTATGTGTTGTTGTTGTCAAACACTAAACATAGGAGAAAGGATGTAGGGTGTCTAAAGGAATAAGCCATACTGGATATGTGTCACTCACCCAGACTTTTCCTATGTTTGGGAACTATCCACAGTGTGGGTTGGGTGGGAGGTAGAGCCCAGCTTCTAGAACAGAGCCTGAAAACACTAGATATTTCATATTACACCATTCCCCTAGAGGTTATGGTGCTGGCATCTAACTGAGGATTGGCCAACTGAAGGTATCTGCCCAAGGCTTTGAATCCGAAGTTCGTTGTGCAAAGAAATGAGCAGAGAATTCACTCCTATGGTTGGGTCAAGGAACAGCAGAAATACCCAGTATTGGGAGCTACAGGGCTAGTGGCAAAGCCAGTTACCCAGGACTGATGGGAGGGGTGGTGTCACTGATGACAGCAATGGATAACCTTACCTGCCTGTCTCCATGACTCTGCCTGAATTCTGGCCCTTTGGCTTCTCTTGGTTCCTGTCTGATTTCTGATCTTGTTCTTCAGTGCAATATCCCCTCAAAAAACCCCGTATTGCTTTATGTAAGTAGGAATTTTTTTGTTGTTTAAACATAAGACTCTGCTGCTTTTACAGCAGATAACCAATATACAACTTAGAAAAAGTAATTTTAAGTTGTACAGCAATAATTTAAAATTATACAGCAATGTACAACTCAGAAAAAAAAAAAAAAACTACATTTGTTAAGAGATTATCATGTGCCAGGAACCATGGTAATCTTTGTATATGTATTATCACATGTGATAGTTATAAATAAGGAAACCAAGGCTTAGAGAGATGAAGTACTTGGTTCAGGGCAACACACTTGGTTAGCACCAGGTTTGTACACAAAACCAGGGAGTTTAACCACACTAGCAGCATTCCTTTAGGTCCTGCATTCTTCTACTACAAAAAGTGGGACTGAGACTATTCACGATAGCAAAAACATGGAATCAACCCAAATGCTTATCAATGATAGACTGGATAAAGAAAATGTGGTACTTATATACCATGGAGTACTATGCAGCCATAAAAAGGAATGAGATCATGTCCTTTGCAGGGACATGGATGAAGCTGGAAGCCATTATCCTTAGCAAACTAACACAGGAACAGAAAACCAACACCGCACATTCTCACTTAAAATTGGGAGCTGAACAATGAGAACACATTTACACAGAAAGGGGAACAACACACACTGGGGCCTGCCGGGGGTGGCTGGGGAGAGAGAGAGTATCAGGATAAATAGATAATGCATGTGGGACTTAATACCTAGGTGATGAGTTGATAGATGCAGCAAACCAACATAGCACACGTTTACCTATGTAACAAACCTGCACGTCTTGCATGTTTCCCAGAACTTAAAATTTAAAAAAAAAAAAAATTTAAGTGGGTTGAATTAGTTTTCTAGATCCTAGCTAAAATGAAACTCAATGGCTGGATCAACTATGTCTTCAGGGGTGTGCTGCTAAACAAGCTCTCTAGAGAAAAAGTCCTGAGTTGTACTGTTTGCCAATTTCCATGGTGTAAATATTCCCACCATGGCTGATTTCAAACTACCAAACGTTTAACCACTTGTTCACAAATATCCTGAATGTTTAACAACGGACTCTTGAAAGTTAGTGTGAACTGGCACCAACATACCACTGTACCTATGCCGTTTGTTTCTTGTTTGTGGTTTGCCACTTCAAACACTTTATCTTACGCTCTTGGAATCTCAGAGTGGGGAGAGATCTCAGAGGCCATTTAGACTCACTGTGTAACAGTGGAAGACACCCCCTCAGGTCAGCCCTAACTTGGCATCTACCCTCTGCTCAACACTTCCAGTGGCTGGGAGCTCACCACCTTCTAAGTATCTTGTATAGGTTGAAATACTCACTATTGTCCCAAATAACTAAACTAGCTTTACGAAATAGTTGCTTTTACTCTCTGTTTTAGAGGTAGACTTTGAGTTCCCTCCTGTCCTAGAAGCTCTCTGTCCACATATCTCTGCTGAATATGGCTCTCATAAGTAGTTGTATGGCCAGGGCTCCACTTTTCCCCCACACATCAGAAGGGGATTTAGGAGTGGGGCCTGGAGGGTGTGCAGTGTGATTATTTGCTGTGAGATTATTATATACAGAGCTAGTGCTAGATGCCTTCCAACCTTCGCTATAGCCTCAAGCAAGGAGGGACCTGCCTGGGAGTGGTGCTTAGCCCCACACATCACACACACACACACACACACACACACACACACACAGACATACACACAGAGTTTATTCTAAAATATGCAAATGCTTCTGTCACTCAGGATCCAGCACCCAGTGTTGTCATAAGACTTACACACCTACATATGCCCCCTAAACCAATCACACCCTTTCAGGCCTCAGGGCAACAATTCTACACATCTACTGCCCTACATTCTTGAAATCAAAGACATGCATGTGCCATGCCTCCAAGTCTTCTGTGTTATCACTGCCAGCTTTGGAGGAGGCCTCTGCTTTGAAGTGTGGGGAGGATTTGATTGGCAGAAGTGCTTAGGTAGGAGAAAAGATAAGTTAATTAAATTGTCAAATCCTTCTTCTCAGAGAACATGAGATTCTTGCATAACTCTCATTTCCCAACAGTGCCTGGCATCCCTCATCTTGCTTCCTTTTGTGCTATAACTTGCCTTCCCCAGGGTACTCGGGAGTTAGGGCGGTATTCCCAGCAGTGGCACATTCTGCAGTATGAAATGGTCCATATTGCCCTTAAATGCGTACATATGTAAGTGTAGACTTCATATGCCTGACATTGTGCTGATTCTTTACATTGGCAATTAGACGATCATTTCTCATTTAGGAAAAAAAAAGAGAAGTGCAGGTCTCTGCTAGCCCTCATTTAATTTTACATAAACATGCTCTTTGAGGCTGAAGCAAATCTGACTGATTTTCAGTGTGGAAATAAAATATAAAAACTGTTCTTGGAGTTATTTCTAAACAGAACTAATATCAGAATTGTCTGAATCATCAGAATCATCTATTTCAGAAAAATCAGATTCATCAAGTGAACCTTCAGCCAACAACTGTTTGAGAACGATATTACGATCATGCGTAGGAATGCTACGTTTTCTAGGATTTGACATTTTCAGCGATCGAGAATTACTATATTTTGTAAATGGAAATACCACTACTAAAAACAGAATGTTGTAAATAGAATGATGTCTTTTGTTTCCAAAGTCGATATACTAGAATGACACAAACATAATAATAAAAGCAAGATATGTTGTGGCAAATTTATCGCAGGGTAAATGCTGCAGCCGCAAGCACCACCTGCAAGTATTCTCAGGGCAAACGACAAATGGGTTAAACGTTAAAATTGGCAACAGTTTCCTTTTACTAAGATATAATTGCATTAAAAAAATAAATTACTAAGCATTATATATGAAGGAAAGATAGTCCTTTTCAGACAAACAAGCTGAGAGAATTTGCCATTACCAAACCACCACAAGAAGTGCTAAAAAGAGCTCTCAAGCTTGAAATAAATTCTGGAAGTACAACAAACAGAACCTCCGTAAAGCATAAATCACACCAGACCTGTAAAACAAAAATAGAAGTTAAAAAGCAAAACCAAAAAACAAACCAAAGTACACAGGCAACAAAGAGCACGATGAAAGCAACAGTACCTCACATTTCAATACTAACATTGAATGTAAATGGCCTAAATGTTCCACTTAAAAGATACAGAACTGCAGAATGGATAAGAACTCACCAACCATCTGCTGGCATCAGGAGGCTCACCTAACACAGAACGACTCACATAAACTTAAGGTAAAGGGGTGAAAATGGACACCAAAAGTGAGCAGGGGTAGCTATTCTTGTATCAGACAAAACAAACTTTAAAGCAACAGCAGCTAAAAGAGACAAAGAGGGACAGTATATAATGGTAAAAGGCCTTGTGCAACAGGAAAATATCACAATCCTAAACATAGACACACCTAACACTGGAGCTGCCAAATTTATAACACAGTTACTACAGACCTAAGAAATGAGATAGACAGGAACACAATAATAGTGGGGGACTTCAATACTCCAGGTCATCAAGACAAAAAGTCAACAAAGAAACAGTGAATTTAAACTATACCTTGGAACAAATGGACTTAACAGATATATACAGAACATTTCATCCCACAACCACAGAATATACACTCTATTCAACAGCACATGGAGCTTTCTCCAAGATAGACCATGTGATAGGCCATAAGACGAGCTTCAATAAATTTAAGAAAATTGAAATTATTTCAAGCACTCTCTCAGACCACAGTGGAATAAAACTGGAAATCATCTCCAAAAGTAACCTTCAAAATCATCCAAATATATGGAAATTAAATAACTTGCCCCTGAATGAGCACTGGGTCAAAAACTAAATCAAGATGGAAATTTAAAAATTCTTTGAACTGGGCCAGGCGCGGTGGCTCACACCTGTAATCCCAGCACTTTGGGAGGTTGAGGCGGGCAGATCACGAGGTCAGGAGATTGAGACCATCCTGGCTAACACGGTGAAACCCAATCTCTACGAAAAAAATACAAAAAAAATTAGCCAGGCATGGTGGCAGGCGCCAGTAGTCCCAGCTACTCAGGAGGCTGAGGCAGGAGAATGGCTTGAAACCAGGAGGTGG
The DNA here is from genome assembly GCF_043159975.1 of Macaca nemestrina. Taxonomy (NCBI): domain Eukaryota; kingdom Metazoa; phylum Chordata; class Mammalia; order Primates; family Cercopithecidae; genus Macaca; species Macaca nemestrina. Next base: position 21,425,139 of record NC_092132.1, read on the forward strand.
AGATTGCAGTGAGCTGAGATCGCACCACTGCACTCCAGCCTGGGCGACAGAGAGAGGCTCCATCTCAAAAAAAAAAAAAATTATTCGAACCGAATGACAATAATACAACCTACCCAAACCTCTGGGATACAGCAAAGGTGATGCTAAGAGGGAAGTTCATAGCTCTACACGCCTAAATCAAAAAGACTGAAAGTGCACTAACTGACATTCTAAGGTCATACCTCAAGGAACTAGAGAAACAAGAACAAACCAAACCCAAACTCAGCAGAAGAAAGGAAATAACCAAGATCACAGCACAACTAAATGAAGTTGAAACAAAACAAAACAAAAAAGATAAATGAAACAAAAAGCTGGTTCTTTGAAAAGATAAACAAAACTGACAGACCATTAGCAAGATTAACCAAGAAAAGAAGAGAGAAAATCCAAATAACCTCACTAAGAAATGAAACAGAAAATATTACAATTGACATCACTGAAATACAAAAGATCATTCAAGGCTACTATGAACACCTTTACACACATAAACTAGAAAGCCTGGAAGAGATGAATAAATTCCTGGAAAAATACAACCCTCCTAGCTCAAATCGGGAAGAATTAGATAACCTGAACAGACCAGTAACAAGCAGTGAGATTGAAATGGTAATTTAAAAATTACCAACAACAACAAAAAAAGTCCAGGACCAGATGGATTCACAGAATTATACCAGACATTCAAAGAAGAATTAGTTCTAACCCTTTTGACACTATTCCACAAGATAGAGAAAGAAGGAACCCTCCCCTCCCTAATTCATTCTATGAAGTCAACATCACCCTAATACCAAAACCAGGGAAGGACATAACCAAAAGAGAAGACTACAAACCGATATCCTTGATGAACATAGATGCTAAAATCCTTAGCAAAATACTAGCTAACCAAATCCAACAACATATCAAAAAGATAATCTACCATGATCAAGTGGGTTTCATACCAGGGATGCAGGGATGGTTTAACATACACAAGTCGATAAATGTAATACACCACATAAACAGAATTAAAAACAAAAATCACACGATCGTCTCAATAGATGCAGAAAAAGCATTCAACAAAATCCAGCACCACTTTATGATTAAAACTCTCAGCAAAATTAGCATACAAGGGACATACTTTAATGTAATTAAAGCCATCTATGACAAACCCACATATTATGACACATATTACTGACAAGTCAACATAATACTGAATGGAGAAAAGTTGAAAGCATTCCCCTGAAAACTAGGACAAGACAAGGATGCCCACTCTCACCACTCCTCTTCAACATAGTACTGGAAGTCCTAGGCAGAGTAATCAAACAAGAGAAAGAAACAAAAGGCATCCAAACCAGTAAAGAAGAAGTCAAACTGCCACTGTTTGCTGATATGATCATTTACCTTGAAAACCTTGAAGACCCCTCCAGAAACCTCCTAGAGCTGATAAAAGAATTCAGCAAAGTTTCCAGATACAAGATTAATGTACAAAATCAGTAGTTCTTCTATACTCCAACAGCGACCAAGCAGAGAATCAAATCAGTATCTCAACCCCTTTTACAATAGCTGCAAAAAATATATATACTGAGGAAAATGTCTAACAAAGGAGTCGAAAGACCTCTACAAGGAAAACTGCAAAATAATGCTGAAAGAAATCATAGACAACACAAACAAATGGAAACACATCTCATGCTCATGGATGGGTAAATCAGTATTGTGAAAATGACCATACTGCCAAAAGCAATCTACAAATTCAATGCAATCCACATCAAAACACCATCATCATTCTTCACAGAATTAGAAAAAACAATTCTAAAATTCATATGGAGCCAAAAAAATAGCCCGCATAGCCAAAGCAAGACTAAGCAAAAAGAGCAAATCTGGAGGCATCACACTACCTGATCCTAAACTATAAGGCCATAGTCACCCAAACAGCATAGTACTGGTATAAAAATAGCCACATAGACCAATGGAACAGAATAGAGAATCCAGAAATAAACCCAAGTACTTGCAGCCAACTGATCTTTGATAAAGCAAACAAAAAGTGGAGAAAGCACACTTTTTTCAACAAATGGTGCTGGGATAATTGGCTAGCCACATGTATGAGAATAAAACCAGATCCTCATCTCTCACTTTATACAAAAATCAACTCAAGGACTTACACCTAAGACCTGAAACCATAAAAATTCTAGCAGATAACATTGGAAAAACCCTTCTGGACATTGGCTTAGGCAAGGATTTCATGACCAAGAACCCAAAAGCAAATGCAATAAAAACAAAGATAAATAGCTGAGACCTAATAAATTAAAGAGTTTTGCATGGCAAAAGGAACAGTCAGCAGAGTAAACAGACAACCCACAGAGTGGGAGAAAATCTTCACAATCTATACATCTGACAAAGGACTAATATCCAGAATCTACAACCAGTGCAATCAAATCAGTAAGAAAAAAACCAAACAATCCTATTAAAAAGTGGGCTAAGGGCATGAATAGACAATTCTCAAAAGAAGATATGCAAATGGCCAACAAACATATGAAAAAATGCTGAAATCACTAATGATCAGGGAATTGCAAATCAAAATTACAATGCGATACCACCTTACTCCTGCAAGAATGTCCATAATCAAAAAATCAAAAAATCAAAAAACAGTAGATGTTGGCGTGGATGTGGTAATCGGGGAACATTTCTACACTGCTGCTGGGAATGTAAACTAGTACAGCCACTATGAAAAACAGTGTGGAGATTTCTTAAATAACTAAAAGTAGAACTACCATTTGATCCAGCAATCCCACTACTGGGTATCTACCCAGAGGAAAAGAAGTTATTATTTGAAAAAGATACTTGCACACGCATATTTATAGCAGCACAATTCACAATTGCAAAATCGTGGAATCAACACAAATGCCCAACAATCAATGACTGGATAAAGAAATTGTGATATATGTGTGTGTGTGTATGTGTGTGTAAGGAATACTACTCAGCCATAAAAAGGAATAAATTAACAGCATTTGCAGTGACCTGGATGAGATTGGAGACTATACTAATTGAAGTAACTCAGGAATGGAAAACCAAGCATCGTATGTTCTCACTGATAAGAGGGCGCTAAGCTATGAAGATGCAAAGTCATAAGAATGATACAATGGACTCTGGGGACTTGGAAGAGTGGGGGGGGCAAGGGATAAAAGACTACAATTAGGGTGTAGTGTATACTCTATTCTGGTGCACCAAAATCTCACAAATCACCACTAAGGAGCTTACTCATGTAACCAAATACCACCTGTAACTCAATAACTTATGGGAAAAAAATTAAAATTTTCAACTTTATTTAAATAATTTTTATTCAAAATTGGATAGTTATTATACTCATTCTCCTAAGTTTTATATTCTTCTAAGTTTGATAGTTTTGAATATTTTATTTTATTTATTTTTTTTTTTGAGACAGAGTCTCGCTGTGTCACCCAGGCTGGAGTGCAGTGGCGCGATCTCGGCTCACTGCAAGCTCCGCCTCCCGGGTTCACGCCATTCTCCTGCCTCAGCCTCCGAGTAGCTGGGACTACAGGCGCCCGCCACCACGTCCAGCTAGTTTTTTGTATTTTTAGTAGAGACGGGGTTTCACCGTGTTAGCCAGGATGGTCTCGATCTCCTGACCTCGTGATCCACCCGCCTCGGCCTCCCAAAGTGCTGGGATTACAGGCTTGAGCCACCGTGCCCGGCCTAGTTTTGAATATTTTATAAGAAAAATCTGTTAAAACATATACAAGAACTGATTTATTTTTACACTTACTTTAAATTACGTTTTGATTAAACTACAGTACATCCAGATTTTCATATTTTGAATACAATTGCATTTTTTTAATCCTTTAAATCAGAGATGCACAAACTATGCCTCACCGTAAGTATCCAGCCTGCCACTTGTTTCTGTAACTAAAGTTAAATTGGAACAGAATCAGCCCATTCTTTTACGTTTTGTCTGTGGCTGCTTTTGTGCCTCAACAGCTGAGCTGAGTAGTCATGACAGAGACAAATGTCCCATAAAGCCTAACATATTGATTTTTTGATGCTTTTACAGGAAAACTTTAACAACATTTGCTTTACTGTCAATAGAACACAAATTACATGAAAATCCTAATTATACCAGTAAAGTTAGTGTTAAAATGAAGAAAACACAGTATTATTGAGTAAATAGCCTACAATTAATGATATATTTTTACATTGATTATTCACCCAAACATGGCTGGCCTATCAACAGCACACCTGGACATGCAAAATCATCATTATACTTAGCTGTCCTTGAAGTTGTGCCATCTTTCAGTTCTATAAAAATAATTGCCTTACATATATTTCTGTATGTAATTATGTTGTAACTATGTGTCAAGGCATAAAGGTAGAACATATTTTACCCAGCACTTTGTAGCTTAAGACTTTAAATCTTTACACATGGGAATTCAGGTCTCCATTTGTCAACAGATCTCAGAACCTGCATGTTACTAGCAGGACTAGCACTTTCCCTACCTCATCTCACTGTGTAAACAGACTCATGTGAGGGGAAATATTGGCCCTATTTTACAGATGGGGACACTCAGTCTGGAACAGAGAGGAGATGTTGGGGGAATGTAGAACAGGGGGTGACATAATTTGACTCATAATTTGCAAAGAATATCCTGGCTGGTATCCAGAGGGGATAAGGGCAAAAACAAGGGACTGGGTAGGAGTTTACTGCATTATTCTAGGTGAGGATTGAGCGACACCTGGGCTGCAGTGGCAGTTGTAGAGGGGTGGGAAAAGATTGTAGATGTATCATGATGCAAGAACCTCTGGAATTTACTCTTTTCACATGTGAGATGTGTGAAAAAGAAAAGGATCAAGGGTGACCAAAAAAAGAATTTTGGCCTGAATAATTGACTGGAAAGAGATGCCTGCCTCCATGATGGAGAACACCTTGACAGAATCAGGGTCAGGGCCTGAATTGGGGAGGAGCCAAGAAGGGCTTGGGGGAAGTTAAGTTTCAGAAGCCTATCACCTGTCCTAGAAAAGCTGCAGGGCAGCCATGTTGAGCCTGAAGTTCAGGAAGAGGCTGAGATTAGAGACATGAGTTTGGGAGTTATCAGTATATAGATGGTGTTTAAAGCCATTCTTTTCTACCTAGAGACAGATACCATTTTACATAGTGACAACCACAGACATGGTTTATGTGTCTTTAAGAAGGAAAAACAAATCAAGGCAATAATCTAAAGCAAAGTGGGGTAGAAAAGACATCAAGGTGAAGGAAAAAAAAAAATAGAAGTTTTAAAATGAGAGACTCATGACCTTTCAGGCAAAAAGAAAAGTTACAAATCACTACCAAGACATAACCTTCCAAAAATCTTTCCAGAATCAAAGCAGAAGGGCTGGTTCCTTGCAAGAGTCCATGAGAACAGTGTCAAATTTCTTGTGAGTTACACATGCAAATACCATAAGGAAATAAATTCCATGTGTTCTGCCTTATTTTGCTGTGTTGCAGAGCAGAAGCAAGGAAGAAGCCATGCTTTCTCAGATGAACAAGTTAGGAGAACTTGTATTCCAACAGGAACTCCAACAGGAACTGAAAATTCTACTTAGAATAAATAATACATAAAGCCAAGCATGTTGTTAAAACTGGAATCTGGAAGCTTTGGGACTGAGTGCATTTCTCTCTGTAACCCACAGCCCTCACCACTCTCCTGTCTATCCCTGGGTTGGCTTCATTTATTTGTCGCCTCCTGGGACAAGGCCATGAGCACCCTACCTGGTTTTCTCCTTCCTGGGACAGCACTGCTCTTCCTAGAGCTGCTGCCTCCAGAACAAGCCCTCTATTTAACCCCAAGGACCCTGACTCTGAACCACATTCACAGACAGCCTGGGCTATGTGTGGTGTCATCCTGTCCTCCCTTTGAACCCGGTATCAATAAGGCCAAGAATCCATCCTTATTGTCCCTCCTGTTTGTACTGATCTCCTCATTTCTATTTTCTCAGCACAGAACATCAGTGACACTCTTTGTAGATTTGACTCTGCGTATCTTGTTACACTGAGCTGAGTGATGGGTGAGACCATAGTTAATGCTGCCTGTGATTTTCTTAAGGTTGATTTCATGGGTGAGATGAACAATTTCTCAGGGCTCTGTCTTCAGCCCCTTTCAGCACTCATTTAAATCAAACCCAACCCTCTGGACTCCCTACTTTAGTTTTCTCCATTAGCACAAGTTACTCTCTGACTCGCAATATATTCAGCTTTGTTTGTTTGTTGAGAGGCACTATAATGCAGTGGTAAGATCCCAGACTTCAGAACCCAGCAACCCAGCTCTGCTACCTACCAGCTCTGTGACGTTGGGCAAGTTACTTCATCTCTCTGTGTGTCAGCTTTCTCATTTGTAAACCAACAGTTCCTTCCTCATGAGGTTGTTGTGAAGATTAAATGAATTAATATGTGTAAGCCACATAGAAAAGAGATAGGGAATTACAATGACCTGATCCTTAGACCCTATTCAAGTTTCTCCAACTATACCCATGATGTCCTTAACAGCCAAAGGACCTGGTCCAGAATCACACATTGCATTTTGTTGTCACATCTCTCAAGTCTCCTTCAGTTAGCAATGGTTCCTCAGCCTGTCCTTGACTTTCATGCTGTCAACACATTTTTTGAAGATTACAGGTCACTAATGTTGTAGAACATCTCTTAATTTTTATTTGTATGGTGTTTCCTTGTTACTTGATACAGGTCATGCATCTTTGGCAGAAATATCACGAAGTGATGATGCAATCTTCTCATTTCATCCTATCAGTTGGCATACAATCTCAGTTTGCCTTATTACTACATTTACTTTGGTAAAGATGGAGTCCACCAGGTTCCTGCAGTAGAAGGTTACTCTTTTTTTCATTTGTAACCAATATTTTGCAGGCAGTTACTTTTAGGCTGTGTAAATACAGTTTAGCACTTGTTTATATCAATATAGACTTACAGTTTTCTATTTTATTCAGTGGATTATATTCCATTACCATGGCTATTTGATGCCCAAATTGTGCCCAACTTAGTCAGTGGGAGCCCCTTCCAGCTGGCTTCTGAATCCTTTCAGCACATCCCCATCACTTCCAGAGGACCTCCTTCTTTTAGGGGACATCTTGTACTTTCCCTACCTCAGCCTTAGGATTAGCCATTTCTCCAAGAAGTTCTGGCTCTATTTAATGGAAACTTGCATTTAGAAACCAAGACCTGGGTGTTATGTGCTATTGCTATTGGAGTGTCACTGTTCCTAGGCCCTCTCAGTGAACAATGCTAGGGAACATGTATCCATGTTTTAATGAGAATTTTACAATTGTTTAGTACATGGCATCTTCCAAAGCAATTTCTCATGATTTATCTCACTATAGTTTCATATTGTTACCAAACACCAGGGGTTCAGTATAGGTCCTGCTGCTCACCACACAGAAAGTCAATGACTGAGAACGATTATTGCCAAGGAAGAAGGCTTTAATCAGGTGCTGCAGTCAGGAAGATGGGAAATCAGTCACAAATCCATCTTCCTGACCAACTAAAATTAGGGGTTTATATAGTAGGGAAGAAATGTAACTACGATGGGAAAACAGGAACTCGGGAAGGGTAAGGAAGCAATCATGATGAATGAGGGGCTTGGCATTTCATTGTTTGGATGTGATAATCTGGTGAGTTTCAGTTCTTTGATACATTTTGAGAGGCCTGATATCTCATTGTCTGAATCTGGTACATTTCAAGCTTTAAAACCAGAGGGTCAATTCTATGTTTATCAGACAAGAACTGTCTATGGAACCTATTGGGTTGACTTCAATTCCCCTTTTCTATTTATCAAGTCCTCAATCATTGGAAATCTGGCTGATGATCTTTCTGACTGCTTCATGCTGAGGAGAGGTGCTGTGGGCAGCTCCATACCAGGGGTGACCACGTGGCCACCTAAGAATCAAAGGTTAATCTAATACTATAGTTTTCTCCTAAAATGCAATCTTTCTCTGTCTAGTCCCCTACTTCCACCAAAGATGAATCACAGCAAGATGAACCCACCTGTAAAACAGGCTTCAGTCCCACATACTTGGCTTGATTATGCTAAATGCAGCAAGAATCATTGTCCACGTAGGTTCTCCTAAATTGGCTTTACTGGAACCTCTCACAAGGCCATTTTAGCCAAAGCTCTGGGGAAATAATCAGTTCCTTAACTGTACTCCATTTTAAAAGAAAACAGGTTCTTGGTTAAATGTATGCAAACAAACATATTGCCATGAATTAGGAATATTCATAAATAGTTTACAAATTCTGGAGAAATTAAGCAGAGACAGAGAAATATGACTCGAATTCTGTTTACATATGTATACTCTCTACTCAATATATTTAAAATGTATTTCAAAACTATAAATAGTTCAAAAAAATTCTCTAATCTCTGAAAAAGAAAAATAATCAAACAGAAAAAGAAAAATATTTCTAACAGAAAAAAGCCATAAAAATTATTTCTGTCCTCCATTAGTTCAGTTCATGCAATCAACTCCTGTTCTGCTTCATATTGGGTTAGCAATCTTTATAAACATATCAGTCTTTTAATTAGAGTCCTGGAAGTTTTCTCTCTAATCTGGTAGCATAATCTCCAAAGTTGTCCAAAACTTGCATTCAAGAGTTCTTTCTGTGAACTCCTCCAAAGAAGCAAGCTCTGGACTAAGTCACTTTTTGAGAACAAACAAAGCAAAACCACAATTGTGGATAATGAAAGCCTTAGGATAGCCATAACCAGTGACCCAGTTGACAAAGAAATTTGGTTGTTTCTGTGGCATACAACAATTTAACATAATAATCATAATTATTACTGACAGCATGTATTAAAACATATCAGAATTTTAGGACTCTCACACAATCCTGGAATGCATATTAACAACACATCTATATAAATATAATTCAAAGGAAGTTAAACACTACCTCAGAACTGACAGTGCTTCCTGCATAATTCTAACCATAACAATAAGCTTAATATGTCGCTCTTGGACTTCAGAAAAACTAATATCCAAACAAAAGTTAGTTTAAGGTTAAAAAGACTAAATTTAGGACTTGAAATTTTGCTGTTGGAAAATCTGTCAAATATAAAAGGTTTAAGCACTTGATACCACAAAATAGAATCACGGGTTATTATAAAATAGTCATTCATTTAGCCAAAATCATAATACAAAAGCATTTACCATTTGATAGGGAGGAGACTCAGTTTCCCAAACAATGAGATCTAATAAAGATAGCATGAGGCCAACTAAATCTGTCTCTCTGGCCAGGCACGGTGGCTCACACTTGTAATCCCAGCACTTTGGGAGCCTGAGGTGGGCGGATCACAAGGTCAGGAGTTCATGACCAGCCTGGCCAACATAGTGAAACCCCGTCTCTACTAAAAATACAAAAAATTAGCCAGGCATGGGTGGCGGGCACCTGTAATCCCAGTTACTCGGGGGGCTGAGACACAAGAATCAGTTGAACCCAGGAGGCGGAGGTTGCAGTGAGCCAAGATCATGCCATTTCTCTCCAGCCAGGGCAACAGTGCGAGACTCCATCTCAAAAAAAAAAAAAAAAAAAAAAAAAAAAAAATCTGTCTCTCCTCCATCCTTTTTTTCCCGTTTAACCAAAAGAAACAAAAATCTATTATTATCTCTTACATGAAAATGTTGTTCAAAAGAGAAAACCAAATTTTACCTTTGTATGGTATATTATTAATGTTAAAGCTAATTTTAATAAAGGCTTATAAACATATCTATCTGATTTTAATCAGTTTGACCATAAGGTAAGGTTTCTATAAACCTTTTATAACCTTTTACAACTTTCTACTAAACAGTGATCAAACTCCAAGAAAACCCTGTTATTTTGACACATGGGCCCACCTCTTCTGCTATAGTCTCTGGGCTCAGAAGAATTGAATGGTTGTAATTTATGGCCCTGTGTCTCACAAAAGCAGTTCATTTTTATTGTCACCTTCTCTGGGGTGGGTCTGAGGACAAGGCTTTAAATGTTGTCAATGCTCAAGATTTAGCAGAAGTGAGTGCCTTTTTCAGACCTGGGAGTCAAAGCCCTGTAACTTAACAGCACAAGGATTTGTTAATAGTATATTGATACTACAGAAAGTCTTATCATTCTAACATGTCACCAATTAAAACACTGTGATTTCCTGTTTGGGAGTTACTGCCTGCAGCAGTTCTGTATTAAAGTAGTTAGGTTACTCATTGCATATATCTAATTGCAAACATTCTAATGACAGAACTGTGACCAAAAGCATCAAAAATGTAGTAGGTCCTTTGCCAAACTTATTAAAGTAAGACAACTTTTCTCTCCATCATTAAAAAAAAAATGGTAAATGTAAATCTCAGTTTTGGAACTTCAATATGAGAACAAATCTCCTTTTGTTTAAGTATTATACAACTAAACAGGATAAAGTAAGAACAGGCACACAGTAATTCCTTTTCAGCTATCTTAAAAGATCATCATCACACATTTCCAAGACTGATTTCTAGATCCAGTACTGACAATTAAGTAACTTTCATCACTAAAATCTTCATACCAGTGCCACACTTGTACCTATTTTCTTTTCAGATACACACATGAAAGCCCATCAGTGATAAATAGTTTGGGATCAAAGTTCACTAGAAAGTCTCACTTTTTTATTGTTACTTAATCCAAGTGAATATCACTTAATTTTAATAATGATAAACACAATTAAATTAGTTTAAGAGAAATTCCAATCAGTATAATTTCCTTAAGGGCAAGGTGAATCTTTCCTAAACATTAAAACTTTGTACCCATATCTCAATTTTTTCTTCATTACCTAAAGGAAAAGATCTGAAACCAACTCAAATTATTGATTGCATTGAATTACCTTAGAAATAAACACCATTTAAACATCTTTTATTCTCACCTACATTTAAATAACAAAATTAATAATATACTATTTCTGCTCAAAACTTGTAAAAATGTCTTAATTGATACTTAACTATTGGTTATCAATTAATAAATAGTTTTGGAGGCTTGGGGGGATTCTGTTGTTGTTGGGTTTTTGTTGTTTTTGTTGTTGTTTAACCAGGAAACTTAAAGCTCTTGTAGCTCTCTAGATCATTGGAGGTAAAAAAAAAAAAATCAAATTTTAAATGGCTAGTGTGCTCTATCAATTTTTGCAGGCTTGACAAAGGTAGCTTAGGAATTCTAAATAAACAGAATAAATGATGACTTGTTAGAAATGCATAGGAAACAAAATGATTATTCATAGAGCCAAATAAAAGCCTTCCAATAAAAACTTTAAAACATCAATTATTTTATATATATGTATATATAAGTTAATCCCAAAGGAGAACAGCAAATGAATGAAAATTAAAAGCAAAAACAAAGAGGAAACCAACCCTCAATTTTTCTCCTACTCAGTCAACTTTTGAGGCTAAAGTGTTACCCAGAGCCTAAAGAAAACACGATAGATATTTTGCTCCCAGTATACAAATTAATGTCTTTAAGTCCACCAATACTACTATACATTTTGTGCCATTAAGAAATTTGCGGTAGGCACATGACCAGTAAGTACTTTAGTACTAGTATTATCTATGCAGAAGAGTAAATGGAGTATGGAAAAAAGCAATGTAAACATTTATGAACAATGACTCCATGTTAAATCTGGCCTCATGCTTAACTATATTAAAAAAGAATCTTTCTCAATTTACCTTCAGCAAGACTAAGAGCTTTAACTATGAGCAATGTTAATTAGCCAAATTTCTCTAATTTTCTTTCTGGTTTTAAAGAATATTTTACTATCTAAACTTTTGTAACTTTGTTTTCTCTGGATGTTCACAAAGATGGACATACAGAGAAACAAGAAAAAAACTACATATGACTCACACAGACTATCTATAACATGCTTGGACTTAGTCTTGTCCTAAATTTTCTTTTCTTTATACCTTCCTTTCCAAAAACATATCTTCATATTCATAACTTTCATCACATCTCTCTCCCCTCTGCTTCCTGGTTCCTTTCTTCTGTCATAAATAACCTTCTCAAGTCTGTAATTTAAATTAACTTTTAGATAACTTCTGAATTAGACACAATTATTTTTCTTACCACAAACACATCTCCTTTGGCACATTTTATATACAGAATTATGTATTAACTATAAATTTTTTGGTGTATGTATCTAATACTTATTTCCATTCTTTTTCTTTTTTTTATTAAGTATAATTCTTATCCTCAGTAACCTTAGATTGTTGTGAAACCCTAGGAAGCAAGAAATCCTGACCTATCAGATATTAGCATTTTATGGATGCAAATAATTCCACCACTTTTAGAAACATATTTCCCCATACCATAACCCTTTCGTAATTGGAAATGACTCAGGCATTTAATGAGTAGCAACAATAATTTTAAGTTACACAAAAAGTTCAACTAGAGTACTTACTCATTTATATTTTAGGTATTTTATCAGTTTATCTAGATTATTTATACATCATTTCCTTGTTATCTGTTTTATAACCTGTGAATATCAAGGTATCCATCTAGTTAAGAACCTTAAAGTTAACTACATGGACATTCTCACCAATAATTCAGAAGATTTAGCTGTTTTCATTAAACCAACAACATTAAATTAGTCTTACTTATCAAAAAATTTGCACAAAGATCATTTTATTTTGGCTGGGTTTATGGTTTTATAACCTTCTGTGCCAAACCCTGATATCTCACAATTTCTAGCAAAGACAAATGTAAAACCCATACATAAATGTATGTGACAATTCTGAAGACATTTCTATGTTTATGTTGTCAATAATTTTAAAACCAACTTGTTTAGTAAAGTTTTACTTAGGTCGTGTGAACTTGACAATTGCTTGGACTTAATTTATGAGACTCTTTTATTTGTAAGCCAATTTGGTAGACAAGACATAGGACATAATAAATGTACATACACATAAATGCATCTAGACATATACACACACATACACAAAGATCCAATAGCTTTTGCCTTGGAATTCTAGCCATGAGATAGCAGTACAAACAAACCAGTGTATGAACATGTTCACATGGCTGAACTTTGCTAGCCCAAATAAGTAATCCAGTGAAGGCTGTGAATCAAACTTTTGGGTGAAGCAGTTTCCAAGGCAGTTTGATTTTTAAAGGCCAAACCTCCCCAATCTCCAAAGAACACTGGGGCCAAACAGTACCAGAGAAGAACATCACCTGCAACCTACTAACCAGACCCAACCCTGCTTAGAACAGCAGCATAAATGCCTGAATACATGGAACTCCATCCCACTTTCCCATTCAACAGCAAGCTTCCGATTCCAAAGAATATTGGGGACAAAGAGTATTACAAAAGAATATCAGGCCGGGCAAGGTGGCTCACACCTGTAGTCCCAGCACTTTGGGAGGCAGAGGCAGGTGGATCGCAACAGGCCAGTTCAAGACCAGCCTGACCAACACAGTGAAATCCCATCTGTACTAAAACCACAAAAATCAGCCAGGTGTGATGGTATGCACCTGTAGTCCCAGCTACTTGGAAGGCTAAGGCATGAGAATTGCTTGAACCCAGGAGGTGGAGGTTGCAGTGTGCCAAGATCATGTCACTACACTCCAGCATGGGAGACAGAGTGAGACTGTCTCAAAAAAAAAACCAGATTATCAGTTCATTGAATTTGAATTTCCCAAGACTGTATCAAACATACACACACGATCACCAAAACACAATCCAACTGCTGCAGTAACAAACAAGTCCCAAGAATGTCTAACCTGAAACAGTCTGGGTACTTGTTTCATCAAGACTAAGAGTTTCAACTATGAGCAATGTTAATTAGCCAGATTTCTTCCATTTTCTATCTGGTTTTAAAGAATACTATCTAAACTTTTTCAACTTTCTATTTTATCTGGATGTGCACAAAGATAGAAGTGGGAAAAAATACATATGACTTACACAGACCATCTATAACATGCTTGCAAACAAAAATTCTTTCAGAATTTCTCAAACTAAGAAGAGCTGATCCCACTCTCTGGGACTCGCAAAAGACATTCACTTGCCCAGACACACACACAACAATTTCAAACAAGCCCCCAGAAGTATCTATACCGAAACAGCAGAGTGCTTCCCTCTCTTAGTTGGACTTGTTCGACCTGCAAATGGAAATTCCTTTAAAAATTTCCCAAGTTGAGAGGAGCAGACCCCACTGCCTGGGCCCACAAAGGACACTCACCTATCTGGATGCAGATGTCAAATTTCAAAGGCAGTTCTTCCAAGGCAATCAGGAACACAGCTGGGGCCAGCCGTGGTGGGGCCAGAGCGAGATGGAAACTGACCTCCAGCCAAGATTAAATGGGCAGCTTTTTACAGGGCTTCTGACACGCCCAGCCCATGACAACCGAGCCAGGAGGGAACCAAATCTGTTCCCAAATCAGGGAACCAAAATCTGTTACCGAAACACCGAGGGTTTGGTCTAGGTCCTGCTGCTCACCACACAGAAAGGCAATTACTGAGACAACAATTATTGCCAAGAAAGATGGCTTTATTGGGTGCTGCAGCCAAGGAGGTGGGAGATCAGTCTCAAATCCATCTTCCTAACCAACTAAAATTAGGAGTTTACGTAGCATGGAAGAAATGTAACTACGTATGGGAAAACAGGAACTCAGGAAGGGTAAGGAAGCAATCTGATGAATCCCAGGCCTGGTGTCTCATTGTATGGGTGTGATGATCTGGTGAGTTTCAGTTCTTTGATACCTTTTGAAAGGCCTGGCATCTCATTGTCTGAATCTGGTGAGTTTCAAGCTTTAAGACCAGAAGGGTCCATTTCTATGTTTATTTAAAAAAAAAAAAAAAAAAAAAAAAGCTGTCTATGGGACTGTACTAAACTGTCTATGAAACTATAGCTTCAATATTTGCATAAATACCTGACACTGGTAGGATAACCATTATTGTCCTCACAGATGTGAAGGCTAAGGCCCATTTATTCAACATATTTACGTTAAGTGCCTCTCTGGGACACTTAACATACCAATGCCTGGCTCTAAGCATACAATGGTGAAGTGTAGCGACCATACAATTTATCATACAAATCAGGACACATTAGAGAGTGAAAGAGGGGCTGAGACGATTGGAAATTAAGACTGTCTTAAAGAAACCACAATGTATGGTCTACAAAGTTTCTTAAAGAAACTATAATGTATGTTTTGTGTTGCTACAGCAGAATACCTGAGACTAGGTAATTTAAGAGATTTATGTGGCTCACAGTTCCACAAGCTGGCAAGTACAAGGGGCATAAGACTGGCATCTACTTAGCTTCTGGTGAGGGTTTTTGTGCTGGGTCAAGACAAGTCAGTAGGTCAAAGGGGAACCTGACACATGTGAGGGGCCAAAGATAAAGAGCTTCCATCCTTTATAACAACTCACTCTCTCAGTATAATCCATTCTTGTGAGAGCAAGAATTCACTCAACCCTGGAGAGAATGGCACCAAAGGCTCATAAAGGATCTGCTCCCATAACCCAAACACCCTCCACTAGACCACACCTCCCAACACCACAACACTGGGGAGCAAATTTCAACATGAGTGTAGGTGAGGACAAACCATATCCAAACCATAGCACCCTAAGAGTAAGACACAATTCTTCGTCTCAAAGACTTCAGGATTAGTGGAGAAGACATACAGGGAATTGGGCAATTATAATCTAAGTTGATATTGTCCTGATAGGGAAGTACAGAGTGTTAGGTGCACAAAGGAAGTACTCTGAACCCAGTCTCAAGGCAAATGTCAAAGGGAAGACACATTTTACTCATGTGAAGAAGTACATAAGAGCATCTGAGGCAGAGGAACAAAATGCACAGAGTCCCAGAACTGAGAGAACATCACAATGTTTAGGAGCAAGTGTATATGAGGCCCAGAATGGAAGTGGGAGAGGAAGGTGATGAAAGATGGGACTGGAGAAGTAGCCAGGATGTGGCCATGGAGCCATGCTAAGACCTCATCCTGGGAAATTACTTGCCCCTGGGCTCAAGAATGAGCATGGGCCCCTGCCAGAACCCAGGTCTCCTGCCCATGGCCCAGCCTTTCTCCATTGCTGTGCATCAAGAAAGTCAGAGCCACATACTGATTACAACCACAGCTGTCTGGTTCCAAAGCTCACTCTGCCTCTTACTCACTGTGTGAACCTGAGCAGCTTCCTTAACCTCTTTGTGGCTCGGTTTCCTCATCTGTAAAATAGTAATAATACCTACATCATAAGGTTGTTATGAGAATAAAATGAGTTAATATATATGAAGAATAATTATATCAGTGTCTATCACTGGATGCAAACTAAATAAATGTTGGCTATTACTATTAGTAGAGGAGAAACAGATGCAATATTACCTGTCATTAACTCCTTTATCAGTGCATGGTGGTCAAATGCATTTCTGAAGCAACAACTTGCTGAGAGAGAATGAGACACAAGACAGCAGCAGAAGCTTTGACAAAGGACAGATGACCAGAATGTCCCAGGAAGGTGAGGCAAGAAGACAGGTAGACCATTCCTCAGCATGGAAAGAGGAAAAAAGAGAAAATCCACACTGCTATAGCAAGGTATCACAAACAGCATGGGCTAAACCAACAGAAATTGATTCCTTCACAGTTCTGGAGGCTGGAAGTCCAAAACTAAGGTGCTGGGAGGGCTGTGTTTCCTCTGAAGGCTCAAGGATGAAATCTCCCCTCTCCTCTTTCTCACTTCTGATGGCTCCATCAGTCCTTGGTGTCCTGTGGCTTGCAGCTGCATCACTCCAGTCTCTGCCTCCATCTGTACATGGCCTTCTCTGGATCTCTCTGTTGGTTCTTTTCTCTTTTTTTGAGGGTACTCTAGTTGGATTTAGGGCTGACCTTAATGCAGGCTGGTGTCATCTTAACTAATTGCATCTGCAAAGACTCTATTTTCAAATAGGGTTCCATTCTGAGGCTCTGGGTGGACACAATTCCACCCACTGCAATGCCCAACCTCTGGGGCTCAGGTGAAAATGTATGCAGCAGATGGAACAGCAGAGAGGAAATGAGGAGGAGGGGATGGCAAGGCCAGCTGGGGCAGGGATTTCCAAGCTGCCTCACTGCAGGGTCGGCCATTCCCAACACCAACCCTGGGGGTTCCCTACACTCTGCTTGTATCCTTGTAAATAGTACCTCTTCTAAACTTCTCTTCCCATTTGAGCCTGCCATCTTTTTCCTCCTGGGACCCTGGCTAATACACACATCATTATAGCAGCATCTAGGATCCTCTGGCCCGGAAAAGCTGAAGCAAACTACCATGAAAGAATTCTAGAACCCTCCACAAGGCCAAAACAGCCTGCACTGTGGATGAGAGCAATTCTGCCTCTGCCTTTCTCTTCCCTCTGTCCTTCCCCAAGCACCTCCCCAGCCAAGCTGTGTCACACTGGAGAGGGACTGTGGCTTTGGGGCAGAGGACCTGTGTGAATCCCAGAGCTCCCCCTTAGCAGCTTCGTGGCTGGAAGCAAGTCACTTACTGCCTCACTTTCCTAATCTGCCCCATGGGGATAATCGTAACTCCATTCTAAGATTGGAGGACCATTTAGAGGGATAATATGTCTCACCTTCCCTTACACACCCACCCAGGAGAACACCATTACTCAACTCTGCAGCAGCACATACATGGTGTTCTTTGTGAATGGCACCCAGGGCACCTGGGCAGAAGTGGCAACACAGCACTAAAGCACAGTGGTGTGATTTGTAGTGCACACAGCCCTCCTTTTCCACTTCTCCAAGAGCTCCAAAGGGCATGCACTGGTCTTTCCCAGTGTTGTATGTCATAGGAGCTCACTTAAAAATATATTTAAAAAACCATGTGCATGCCATGCTCTGAATGTATCCCTCCAAAATTCACAAGTTGAAACTTAACTACCAACATGATTGTATTAAGTATTGTAATATGAAGTATTAAGAGGTGAGGTCTTTAAAAGGCGATGAAGTCATGAGAAGAGAGCCCTCATGAATGGGATTCATGACTTTATAAAAGAGTTGCAAGAGAGTGGCTTATCCTTTTTATCCTTCAATCCCTGACACCATGTTTGTCCCCTCTGGAGGATGCAGCAAGAAGAAATCATCCCGGAAGCAGAGGCTGAACCCTCACCAAACATTGAATCTACCAATGCCTTGTTCTTGGACTTCCCAGCCCCCAGAACTGTGAGAAATAAACTTCTATTGTTTGTAAATTGCCCAGTCTGTAGCATTTTGTGATAGCAGCAGGAATAGCATAAAAGGACCTGAACAGACATCAGCCTGAATCTACCATTATTTTGTCCTCAAATTTCCCTGTCTCACAATTCTTATTCAACAAACACAAGTGAATAAAAATGTTTACTGTGTGTTTACTGTGCACACAAGGCCTTGTGTAAAGTTTCAGAGACTACTTAAAAACCAAGACTTGCTCTCAGCTGATTCCCTGGCCACTAACTAATGCCTGGATTCCTCCAGGCTGTGATATGCCTGCATGACAATGCTTGTTTGCCCCCACTTCCTTCTTTTGAGGCAGCCTGTAAAGCTAAATTCAGTTCAACATCCATGGAGCATCTCCTGGAGTCAGCCCTGGGCAAGACACAGGGAATGCAAATGTCACAGCACAGCCCCACCTCTGTGCTCCTGCACTTGCCCATCCTTCTGACCAGAAGGCTCTTTCCTGGCTTCTTACCATTACTCTTGCCTTCTCATTATTCATATCTCAGCTCAAATTTACCTCTGGCTTTTTAAGGGTTTTTTTTGTTATTGTGGTGGTGGTGGTGGTGAATTCTTTAATCGACTTTATTTTTTAAGAACAGTTTTAGGTTCACAGCAAACTTGAGAAAAGGGAGAGCATTCCTACACACCCCCAACCCTCACACATGTACAGCCTTCCCCATCATCAATATCCCTGCACCAGAATGGTTCACTTGTTAAAAATCAATGAACCGACACTGACATGTCATTGTCACCCAGAGTCTATAGTTTTTATTATGGTCCACTCTTGGTGTTGTACATTCTATGGGTATGGATCAATGTATAATGACATCTGTCCACCACAATAGTATCATGCGGAGTTGATTCACTGCCCTAGAAATCCTCTGTGCTCTGACTATTCATAAACATTATTTTAGAAAGGCCTTTGATCACCCTATCTAAAAGGGCCCTCTTCTCATTTCCCCGTCATTTGTTTCATATCTATTTTATTTCCTTTAGAATACTTGGCACTATCTCAATGTTTCTTATTTTTGTATTGTGCTTATTACATGATACTCCCACTCTATCAGCTCTGTGAAGATATCTTGTCTATCCTGATCAACAGCTGTGTTCTCAATGCCTAGCATATGGTCAGTGCTCAGTAAATACATATGAATGAATAAACCAGATAGATGTGGGCCCTGTTCCCAAAGAGAAATCGAAACCTCTGCACCCAACCAAGTAAGCACATCTCCATCTAGTTCTAACCCTAACTCTACT
This sequence comes from Macaca nemestrina, assembly GCF_043159975.1. Classification (NCBI taxonomy): domain Eukaryota; kingdom Metazoa; phylum Chordata; class Mammalia; order Primates; family Cercopithecidae; genus Macaca; species Macaca nemestrina. Next base: position 21,444,604 of record NC_092132.1, read on the forward strand.
CTTCACTAATCACTCTGATTTCGTCCATTCAGGGGCCGCTAACACAGATGGACATCAGGGAGCCAGGCAGCTGAGGGGCTTCATGTAGGTTTGCTCTTTTGGCTCGCTCCTTTGCTCTAAATGAAAATAAACAAACCTACGAGATAGTGAAACTCTCAAAATATCTTTGGGCATCAGGGACTTTATTTAAAAAAGAAAAAAAAAATGTATGTGGTTTTGTGGGTCAGAGTTCCAGGGCAATCCCTTTGGGTTCCAATGTTCTTTAGGCAAATATCACATTCACATCAGATTTTCTTTCTTTGGTTCCCTCAAAGAATCCCCTAAATTAGTTGAAATCTGTAAGCCTTAAATTAAAAGAAGGATGATGCCATTTGATTATAATGGGATAGTTCAAATGGAGGTACAAAAGTGATGATAGAAAGGCTGTGAAACAGTGATTAGCTTTTAGCACCAGGATGTGAAAGAAATGGTGGATTACAAGCAGCTCAGTCCCTAAATTCTTAGCAGCTTTAGATGAGCTCCATGAATATGCTCAATCAGCCCCACCAAGAAGGGGACCTGTGACTCCTTTTGCTCTGACACAACTGGAGAAAACAGAACCTGTTGGGACCTGAGGAAGAAATTGTCTCTTCTCCCCAGTAAGATGAGGCTGACTCAGCTCCTCAGGGACCTTCAGGCTGCCAGGTCAAGGCCCTTATTAAAATGGGCCACACAGGGTTTGGAGTGTTGAAGCTTTGCCCTTTCACTTTCCTTTGTGTTGGTCTAAGATGGCTGGGAGGTGGCACTAAAGTTTGCTTTTTAAAAACTCATCCCTGGAAAGTCTACATTCTCTGGGCAAAAAGCCCACTTATTTAGAGGAAAAAGAATATTCTCTCGATTTCACTTTTGGAAATAGGAACTCACTCTTCATTTGAACTAAATATCATGTAAGTTAATACTCAAGAGTCTTAAAGGAAAGTCAAACTTAGAACAAAACTTAGAACATCAAAACAAAGAGAACATGTGCCCATTATTTTCCATAGGTGAAATGGGTACATTCTGCATTCTTGCCTTTCATCCCAACTCCCTAGCATCCCACCATTCCACCCTACCCTCACGAAGATTCATCAGAAAGACAACTACATAGAGAAAAACCATTTTTTCTCCACAGAGGGTGAGGACTTTTTTGGTTCCTTCTTTCATTCACTTTTTTGAAATGTCAGTGTATTTTATGAAAAAACATTAATATCCCCAGGTGGGGAAAAGATATTATTTACATCTCTTAGCATTGAACTCTAACAAAACGATCTAATTAAATAAATAAGTAAAAGATAACTCTCAAATTACGCCCACAGTAAACAGTCACCATTGCACATGACTTGTCATTGCAACAGACATGATTACTTACAAGTCATCTTTCCCAAAGGGAAGGGTTTGGGGTTAAGCTGCAGGTGACATGCAATGAAGCTCAGCTTGCACAGCATCAAGTAACAGGCCAGGGGAGGTTCCAGACCTCAACTGGATCCAGTTATGTATGTTAGGCAAAGCTCCCAGAATTGCATCATAATTAATTGATCATCAGATGTCAGGCAGGAAATCCAGGGTCTCTATTTACATGATAGGAGCACAGCCATCATCTTGCTTTTAAACAAACCAGTGCAAGGAATCAGAGACAATGCTGTGTATTCACCATTCCATTTCCTTTCCCTGGGTACCCAAGAAGGCGGCTTTCCCAGACTCCCTTGTGGTTGAGTTGGGCCTTTGCGGCTGAGTGCCACAAAATTGGGGCCATGGGCTGAAGTGATAGAAAGCCCTTTAAGGCTGTCCGGCCATAAAATACCCTGGGTCAGCTTCCTTGATTTTTTTCCTGCCCCAAAGCTCAGTGGGTACTGGGTAGTGAGACCACTCAGTGGGAACTGGAGCAAATAAGTTCTCTTTTCTGCAAAACTGGGAGATCAACTTCCATCACTGCTTGTCCCACTAAAGTCCCTCAAGATATTAACCTCAACTGAATAAACTGGACTTGAAGAAATGGCTGCTGTGGACAGAGGACATAACCAAGGTGCTGAGATAAAGCCAATTCCTGTGGATTGCCAGTTAAATGTCATGAAAAGTGGGAGAGTTAAATACTGTGGGAGTTAGAAGAAGGCTCAGTTGGTCTGTCAGTTGGTCGATCAGCTCGTCAACCAGTTGATCAGTTGGTTGGTTGATTTGATGAAGGAGAGCATCTGGGAAGAGTGGAGGGAAGTTGGGAACTGGAAGTTGGGAACTGGGAGTTGGTCAGGGAAGAGAGGATGTCCATGAGAAATTTCTTACCAAGAAAATTAATTTGGGGGACGCTTTCTCTGAGAACCTTAGGGATAATCATAATTTTCAAATAGCTTTAAAGTGACATGATCTAAAGCTGTGTTGTAATTCTCTTAATTTACCTCCAATCCTTCAGTAGAATTTGAATCTTGGAGGCAATGTCATGGTGAACAGGGGACAGCATGATCAGAAGTGCTGCCTGCCCCCTGGCAACCTTAACCCATGGCAGTAAGGCAGCATCCAATGGACAAACAGCTTCCGAGGTCCAAGAGATGCCCAGCAACATGTGCTCCCTGGCAGAGCTTATAAATATACATAAGATATTAGTGGCACTGGGATTATTTTTAAGTGACGTTAAATAATATTGACACTGGCCAGGCACGGTAGTTCACGCCTGTAATCCCAGCACTTTGGGAGGCCAAGATGGGCAGATCACGAGGTTAGGAGATCAAGACCATCCTAGCTAACACGGTGAAACCCCATCTCTACTAAAAATACAAAAAATTAGCCAAGCATGGTGGCGGGCTCCTGTAGTCCCAGCTACTTGGGAGGCTGAGGCAGGAGAATCGCTTGAATCTGGGAGACTGAGGTTGCAGTGAGCTGAGATCACGCCACTGCAGTCCAGCCTGGGCAACAGAGTGAGACTCCATCTCTAAATAAATAAATAAATAAATATTGAATTTTTAAGAAAGGGTTTTATTTTATTGCCCAGGCTGGAGTACAGTGGCACAGTTAGAGCTCACTGCAGCTTTAAACCACTGGGCTCAACTGATCTTCCCACTTCAGCCTCTGGATGGCTAGGACTACGGCAGCAAGCCATCACACCCAGCTAATTTATTATTCTTAAATTTGTGTAGAGATGGGGTCTTGCTATGTTGGCCAGCCTGGTCTGGCCTATTGAATCTTATGATAAGAAAATTGTTAGGCACTCTCTTTCTCCCTTGATCCTTGTGGTTACATCAAAGGGAAAGTTTCATTTTGGTGCTACTGTATCCTTAGTGCTTAAACCTTTGCTAATCTCACCTTTTAACAGAGAGAAAGTAGCCTCAGGCAAAGAGCCTAGCCCAGGCCATGGAATAGAGCTGGAATCTATTAACATTGTTTTGTTCTCAATGTTTTCACCAAAAGTGAAAACATTTTTGTAACTAAAATATTGGTTTTCTATTTTTAGCAGTGACAAAGTTTTATTTTAAAATAAATACAGTTAAATATAAATGTTTATAAAAAGGAATAGCAAAAATAGTATTTGGACAAGGCAAAAAAAGTATTTTATTAATGTACACATAGTTCTTGTTATGTGCCAAGCATGATTCCACATGCATCATAGATGTTAACTCGTTTATGCTCCGGATGAGGCTCAAGGGTAAGGAAACTTACTCAAGGTCACACAGCTAGTGCAGCGCAGGGCCTGGAGGGAGCACTAAGGGTCGTCCTTCTCCTGAGATATGACTTCTACCCCCAGCCTCTCACAGTAGAAGCGACAGAAGTCAGAAATTATTGAAGTAGAGGACAGTGGTGGCTCCCTGAGAGGTGATGGGTACGTTAGAGGCTTGGGCCACAATGATGAAATTCGGGTGTTAATTAATTGCCCAATATTTCACTTACTCCTACCCAGAGATGGCTCCAGCCTCTCATGACTCTGACTCAGTGAACTCCTGCTTACACTGGGCCATGAAAGAGTTAAAAAGCATATTTGGGAGCAAAAAAATGTCTCAAATGAGTCCCCCAATTTTCCCTGCCCTAATTCTCAGTAGTCAGCCAGCATAGCACGCGTCTTCCTGCCTCTCCTCTGGCCTGCGTCCATGCTGGGAGGTTTGGAACTGGGATATATCACATTACTGTACAGCCCCTTCCCTTCTTCCAGATGTTTTTAATTCTAAGACTTGCCCTCTCTGGGAGAATGATGCACGGTGACTTAACAAATTTAAGCCTGACTTCTTAAAGGAGACCCTCCATTTTATTAGAATAAAACATTAAAGCAATCAGAGCATGCGACTGTTCACAATGCCAAAAAGATTTCTATAGAGCTCTCTCCCCCATCCCCCTTTGTTCATTGTATTTAGAACGATAAATCGACTTAAGTAAAGAACCACAATAATTTATCAGCTTCTACTATGACTGGTGATTCTTTTTCATAGTGATAAAAGCTTTTCTAGGGAAGGAAAAAAAATCAATCTCACTGGAGTTAATAATTTCTTTCTCTTTTTTTTTTTTTTTTTGGAGGGACTGGTGGAGAAGCTGAAGCTAAAGGAAGCTTATTTCACATGCATATTCCAGTGGATTTTTTGAACGATATGTTATGGAGGAATCTTGTAAAAATGCTAATCTGAGTCCTGAAAGACGTAGATTCAAGCAAGATGAGGCCACCAATGAGAGTTCTCAGAGAACAGTTCCCCAGACTGCCTCTCGCAGCAGCAGAGGGGATGACGGCTTTCTCACGCCCACCGCTGGAAGGTGTTTGCCATGTCCCCCCACCTCATCTCACTCGATGCCAGTGCTGCCAGCTACAAGCTCCCAAAGCCCCCACAATTCCTTCTGAGCCCCACCTGGGCCCAGAGAACCCAGGCATGAGAGTCCAGGACCTTCACCATTTTATACAGAAAAATACCATCAACCAGAGAAAATTATTTTGCTGTTTTGGAAGCACAGAGGAAATAGGACGTAGAAAAATATGATTAACAGAGGAGGGTTGGATAAAACCGTGGTGGTGAACAAAAAGAAGCCTCACATTTTCAGACAAATCTGGTGAATCAGCAATAATTTAAAAATAAATGAAACGATGATTCTTGAGTGACGTTTGCCAAGTGCTTTCATGTGAATTTCATCATTATGACCCATGAGTAAACATTTGTATGGTGTTGTGGTGGGCACCAGAGATACCAGGAGGAGGAGGAAGACCCAGTCCATACCTAGGGAAGTTGCAGACCAGTGTGGGTGAGGAGGGAACTGGACAGCAAATAAGTGGTTATGAAGCTCTGAGTGCAGGATGCAGGGGAGCAGGGAGGAGGGAATGGCCAAGCCAGCCTGGGGGCCTCGGGGGTATGGGGTTAGGTAAGGTTCCCTTAGGAAGTAACACGTATTCTGAGTTTTAAGGAATATGCACAGCTTTCACCCACACAAATGTTGACAGGGACCATTCTCAGTTCTAAGGCTATATCAGTGAACCAGTCCCTGCCCTCATGCAGCATATATTACAGTGGAGAGAGAGAAAGAGAGATCATAAACATACACTTATGGCATGTCAGCCCCATAAGCACTATGGGAAAAAAAATCAGAGTAAAGGGAAAAGAGAATGATGGGGTGAAAGTGTAGAAGGAATTGCTTTTTTCTATAAGGTGGTTAAGGAAGAACTATTTGCAAAAGTAAGCTGGGCACAGTGGCTCATGCCTATAATCCCAGCACTTTGGGAGGCCGAAGTGAGAGGATTGCTTGAAGCCAGAAATTTGAGACCAACCTGAGCAATGTAGTGAGACCCCATCTCTACAAAACAAAAAACAAACAATGTAGCCAAGTGTGGTGGCACATGCCTATAGTCCCAGCTACTTGGGAGGCTGTGGTAGGAGGATCCCTTGAGCCCAGGTCGAGGCTGCAGTGAGCCATGATCATGCCACTGCACTCCAGTCTGAGCCACAGAGCAAGACTCATCTCAAAAAAAAAAAAAAAAAAAAAAAAAAAAAAAAAAAAGGTGACATTTAAATAGATCCGAGTGAGGGAAAAAGCAAGCCACAAAGAGTATCCAGGAAAGGATGAAAATATCCATATCCCGGAAAGAGGAATGAGCCAGTGCAAGGCCCTGAAAAAGGAGCCTGCTGGGTATGTCCAAGAAAGAGCAGACAGGTAAGTGGGACTGAGATGTACAGAGAGAGGGAAGGGTAGCTGACATGGGGTGAGAGAACAGACAAGGGCTAGACTGCGGAGGGCCTTGCAGAGTGTGAACAGATCTTGAGTTGTATGCTGAGTGAAATGAGGAGGAACTGGGGGTCTTTGAGAAGCAGAGTGACATGATTTGATTGAAGTTTTTCAAAGATCACTCTGAATTCTGACAGGAGAATACTGTAGAGGAGAAGGTATGAAACAGGAGTGAGTTAACAGACCAGAGCCAACAGTGGCTTGGGGCAGAATGGTAGTGACAGATGGTGGATGTGGTTAGCTTCCGGACAGATTCGGAAGGGAGAACCTGCAGGATTTGCTCATAAGTTGGAAATGGTATGCATGAAAGAGTGGAGTCAAGGATGACTGCAAAGCTTTTGGCCTGAGAAACTTGAGAAATGGAGTTGTCATTTATTAATACGGGGAAGACATTTAGAAGAACATATACGGGTAGCACAGGTGGGAAACCAGAGCCTGCTATGAAGATCTTGATGTTTGAGATACCTATTAGAGATGTACAAGGAGATCCGGTATAGGCAGTTGTATATACACATATGTATACACATATGGAATTCAGGTGAGAGGCCCAGGCTGCAGATATAAAATTGGAAGACGGTATTTAAAATCATGAAATCAGATAAGCCCCCTTAAAGGATAAATACTGATTTAGAAGAAGGCAGACAGGACGAGGAGCAAGGCTTAAGCCCTGAATGTCCCAACTTTTTAAAGTTGAAAAGGAGACTGGGAAAAAGTAATGCTGAGATCAAAGGAGAATAGATCAAGGGATCCTCCTACCACATGACATCCCAGAAAAACTGACGAGTGAAGTAAGAATTGTTAGAATTCAGCAGCATGGAAGTCACTGGTGACCTCTTTCAGCAGAGTTGATTCAAGAGAGAATTGGAAAATAGAAAGTGATGACAGTGAGTACAGAAGATATTTGAGGTTTTGGAGTGTTTGTTTTTTAGACAGAGTCTTGTTCTGTCACCAGGCTGGAGTGCAGTAGTGCGATCTCGGCTCACTGCAACCTCCACCTCCTGGGTTCAAGCAATTCTCCTGCTTCAGCCTCCCGAGTAGCTGTGACTACAGTTGTGCACCACCATGCCCAGCTAATTTTTGTATTTTTAGCAGAGATGGGATTTTACCATTTTGACCAGGATGGTCTTGATCTCTTGCCCTCATGATCCGCCCCCTTCGGCCTCCCAAAGTCCCAGGATTATAGGTGTGAGCCACCACAACCGGCCTGAGGTTTGCTTTTAAGGAAAGCAGCGAAATGAAATGGTAGCTGGAGGAACATGTAGTATCAAAAAACAATCTTCCAAGGTGGAAGATATTATGGCAGGTTTATATGTTCAATCCACTAGGAAGGGAACGTTTGATGATTCAGGAGAGAGAAGGTAAACCTGACAGAGGAATGGCCTTGAGATACTGATGGAGAAAAACAACTGGAATACAGAGGAGGGGATTGACTTAGATAATAAGATGTACCAGTCATTCAATTCATTTACAGACAAAGTATAGAAAGAAGAGGTATGATACATTACAGATGCATTGGTATTGGTAGTTGTGTCAGTACATGTATTGATAGTGGAGTTGAAGCATGTGAAAGTTCTTTTCTGAGTATTACTATTTTCCATTTTCTATGTACAAAAGGAAGCCAGCTACCGTTTCTTTAGCACTTACTATGAGCAGGGATCTATCTTAGTAGGGCACATGCATGATTCATTTACTCATAATTCTATGAGGTAGTTAATATTATTACTCCCACTTTACAGAGGATGAGTCTGAGGCATGGAAGACTGAGGGATAGGTAACATGACGCAACTAGTATGTGGCAAAGCCTGGATGCCATCCTAGGCAATCTGACCCTATATTCTAAGACGTGAGAAAAGAAAGTATGAAATAGTCATCTGGGAAAGAAGAAAGAGTGGATTAGGGAAATAAATCAGTAAGAGCTCACTTGAGATTAGTAGTCATGGAAATAAAACCAGTCAACGTGGTGGCATGTTTTTCTCTAGCCTCATTTAGCTGTCTGGGAATAGGCAAAGAATAGATAGAAAGTTGTAATTAACTATGGTTGGAATTTGGCCAGGTGAGTACACTACAAGGAGATAAGAGCAAAAGAGGCAAAGTGGTAATTATAAGATGTTCTACAGAATCTAAACTGATAAGGAGGAAAGTAACAATAAGATTGGCATGAGGGGGTAGTGAGATGATCAGAACAAAGTATTATACGTCTCAGTGTGGTAAATAATTGTTGGATTCAGAGCATTAGAAGACAGAAGCAGAAAGGTCAGAGATTGTGATCAGAAAGGAATGTGATACAGAGGGGATACAATTATTGATAATGACAAGATCAGGGTGTGATTGTGGGAATGGAATGCTGTGGTAGAGCAGAGGATGACATGATCATCCATGTAGACAGAGAAGCCACCAGGCATTGCTGGAGAGGATAATGGTGATCCAGGACCCACATCTTCAAAGAGTGAAGAAGGGTCCTGGGGTTGGGGGGTGTCACCTGTAAAGGGTTGCAACAAAGAGGGCTAGCAGATGCTTTAATCTGATGACATGTACTTCAGAGGTAGGAGAGAGAGAGAGAATGGCTTGAAGCCATCAGTGAGAAGAAAGTAAAACTTTTCCACTTCAAATTTCAATAATACGAGAGATGTTAAGGGGAATAAAAGGTTATCACTGATGAGGCTACAGGAGAAACAGTCTCCTCCATGATGAAACAGATTTTCATTAGAGCAAGAAGGGAAAGGCAACATTCAGAAAAGAGGATGAAGGTGCAGGGGACTGGGATGAGTTCCAGGGAGCACGGTGGATGGATTTGAGGAGTGGGGGAGGAGTGAGAGGTGATGTGAAATAGAGGAAGTGTGGAGCCACATGGAGATGAGAGTCCAGGTGAGAAGGAATGATCTAGGTGTCCTAGTCTGCCTGAGGTGACTCACATCAACAGGGGTCAGGTACATGGCGGATCTTGATAATCCCCAAAATGGAACATGGTTCTAAGACTGTGAGTGTTAGAGGGAGGGAAGAAATGGAATGTCATGCTTCCCAGGATCACACAAAGCTCTGAAGTCCTGTCTTCACTCCTGCTGACTACAGCCTGGAAGCCAGGCAAGAAGAACTCTTAGCAGGATTTTGTGACTCTCTGGGAGACAATGGGGGAAATGAATTCACAGAGGGAACATCATGTCCAACATACAGCAGCATGAATGAGACAAACATTTATAGTGAACCTTGCATATGTTGATATAGTTGGAGGACAGAAGTTACATGAAGAGCACTGGATGACAAAGTTTAGGAGGTTTTGAGTGATCAGATTACAGAGGACCTTGTATACATGTCAAGGAGTTGGTAATACCCAGTAGATGAAGGGAAACATGAGAAAATACTAAATGGGATTTCTCTATCAGGTATGCTTTTTTTAAATATAAGTTTTTCTTTTCAGAATGCTCTTAGATTTACAGAAAAATTGCAAAGATAGTACAGAGTTTCTATATTCCCCATGCCCAGAATCCTATTATCTTACATTAGTATGTTACATTTGTCACAATTAATGAATCAATATTGGTATAATATTATAAAATTGGATTATAAAATGTATTCAGCTTGTCTTAGTTTTTCATAATGTATTACTTCTGCTCCAGCGTCCCATCTAGGACACCCCATTACATTTAACTACCATGTCTCCTTTGGCACCTCTGGGCCATTTCTCAGACTTCGTTTTTGATGACCTTCTCGTTTTAAGTAGTACTGACCAGGTATGTTGTAGAAGGTCCCTCAATTGTGACTTGTCTGATATTTTTCTCACGATGAGACTAGAATGATGGTGATAAAGTTTGGATACTTGTCCTCACCCAAATCTCATGTTGAAATATAATTCTCAATGGTGGAGGTGGGGCCTGGTGGGAGGTGATTGGATTATGGGGCGGATCTCTCGCGAATGATTTAGTACCATCCCCTTGGTACCGTCCTCATGCTAGTGAGTAAATTCTCACAAGATTTGGTTGTTTAAAAGTATGTGGCACCTCTCTGTCTCTCTTTCTCACTCCTGCCACGTGAGATGCCTGCTCCCACTACACCTTCTGCCATGTTTGGAAGCTTCCTGAGCCTCCCCAGAAGCAAATACCTGCGTTATGCTTCCCGTACAGCCAATTAAACCTCTTTTCTTTACAAGTTACCCAGTCTCAGGTATTTCTTTATAGCAATGCAAGAACAGCCTAATACGTATGGGTTTTAGAGGGTAGATCACAGAGGTATAGTCCCATTCTCATCACATCATAGCAAAGATATACTCTCAACGTGACTTATCTCTGCTGATATTAACAGTGATCGCCTGAATGAGGTAGTGTTTATAAGGGTTCTCCACTGTAAAGTGACTCTTTTTGCTCCCCTTATCATACTGTACTCATTAAATGAAAGCCACTATGCACACTTCACCCTTAAGGAGTGGGAAGCTATGCTTTACCTCCTTGAGGTATCTACACAAATAATTTGGAATTTTTTGATTGGGAGATTTATGTATTCTATTTATTTATACATCAGGATGGACTCTTGAATATTTGTTTTATACTTTAGATTATGATAAAATACTACTTTATTCCAACCTTGGTCATGCAGACCTCTTTCAATTGGATCTTTCATCCTGTTTACAAACTCTCCAACATTATGTGTGGGGGAGGGGAGTGGACAGGGGGTTGATGTTTAGCACTTCCTTTTTGGCAATACAAAGTACTCCAGGTTCCTCTCATATAGTTTCTGCGCCGGTCCTGGAATCAACCATTTTTTCCTGAAGAGCTCTGGTTTCTTTTATTGAAAAATGGTGTTAGAAACCAAGATCTGAATGCCAGGGGTGTGTGTTACTACTGGGATGTTATTGTTTCAGGGCCCTGTCAGCAGGCAGCACAAGAAAATATATGTATGCATGAACCTATGAATACACAACCTATGAATACACAAATATTTCTGTATGTAACCATCTGTATGGTAAACACGAGTTCATACTGATGTCACCAACACTAATCCATTACCAAATGGATTATTATAGACTTCTCCTGTTGCTTGTCTATAACCAACCATTCCAAAAGTGAGAAAATGGCTCCTACCATCTGCCATTCATTTACTTAAGTATTCAATTCCTGTATGCATATATAGTGGTTTTATAATTAACACAATACCCCCATGGGAAACAACTTTACCAACCAAAGTACATTGTTTATGTACTTTTGCCTTTAGTCAACATTTTCTTACTAACCCTTTCAGTGAGGTTGTTTCATACCTTTTTAATATAGGTAGATTATTCTGTCATGTTCTGTGTCCCATCTTGGGCTTCAACCTCTTACATGATTATTTAAGTTTGTATATATTAAGGTCCACTCTTACTGCTGTAAGGTTCTATGGGTTTTGACAATTATGTGGTGTCATGTATTCACGTTACAGAACCAAATAGGATAGTTTCATCACCCTAAAACATCTCCTATGCTTCACCTGTTTAACCATACTGCCTCCCAAACCCTTGGCAACTGTGACCTATTATATCTATCTCACTCATATATATATATGTAATTATGCCTTTTTCAGAATGCTATACAAATAGAATCATACTGTACATAGTCCTTTCAGACTGTCTTCTTTCACTTGGCAATATGCATTGAAGATGTATACATTTCTTTGTATAGCTTAACAGTTTAATAGCTCATTCTTTTTTTACCGCTGAATAATATTCCATTGCATAAATGTACTACAACTTTTTTATCCACTCACCTATTGAAAGATATATTGGTTGTTTACTGTTTGAGGTAATAATGAATAAAGCTGCCATAAACATTCACGTGCTGGGTTTTCTGTGGACATCAGTTTTCAAATCAGTTGTGGAAATACCTAGAAACATGATTGCTGACATATATGTTAGGACTATATTTAGCTTTGTGAGAAATTGTCAAATTGTCTTCCAAAGTAGCTATATCAATTACATTTTCACCAGCAACATTTGAGTTTCTGCTGCTTCACATCTCTATCAGCAATTGACTTTGTTAGTTTTTTAGGTTTAACCATTCTTATAGATGAGTACTAGAATCTCATTTTTGTTATACTTTAAAATTCACTAATGACAAATGACTTTGAGCATCTTTTCATATGCTTACTTGCCATCCGAGTATTTTCTTCTGTATAATGTCTGTGTAGATGTTTTGCCCAGCATTGTTTCAGTATTGTTTGTTGAAAAGTCTTTTTTCTCTATCCAATTGCCTTTGCACCTTTGTAAAAGAGCAATTGACTCTTTCTGTATATTTGTGTAGGTGTATTTCCAGGTTCTCCATGCTATTCTATTGATCCACATGTCTATTCTTTCACCAGGACCACACTATCTTCATTACTATTACTTTATATTAAGTCTTGAAATCAGGTAGACTAAGCCTTCTAACTTTGTTTCTCTTCAGTATTGTTTTCATTAGTCTAATTATTTTGCCTTTTTATATAAACTTTAGAATCACTTGTCAATATCTACAAAGTGACTTACTGACATTTAAACAGATTTTATTAAATATATAAATTAACTTGGAAGAATTGACATCTTAATGTTGAGTTGTCCAATTCATAAAATATCTCTTCCTTTATTTAAATTTTAGATTCTTTCATATCTTTAGCTTGAGCTTTAGCGAGTGGATAGCACCACTCATCCAGTCAGATAATACAGGATGAAATGGATTTGACAGCAAAAAAGTAGAAATTATGAACTCAGCTTTGGACGTATTTCCTATGTATGAGAAAATGGAAGGATCTCCAGATGAAGAAGCCCAGCCAGCACTTGGATATACAGATACAGAGCACAGGGGAAGAGATGTGCTGGGGGTACAGATTTGGAAGTCACCTATATGAGGTAATGGTTGAAGCCATGGGTGTGTCCAAGAAGACAAGGGAGATCATGTCTGGGCAATAATAAGAATACTGATAATGTCCAACTCTACAATGAGATATAACACTAAAATATTAACTCTTGCAAAGGTAAAAAAGAAACCAGTCTAATCCTTTGCTTTTTCTAATTTTAGACCTGGCCCAGAAGCAATTTCTTTCATTACGTCTTTAGGAAAAATATCCCTTCCTATTACTTTATCTTAGTCACCTTAAACAAGCACATAGTCTCATCTAGTAGCAATTCTAAATTCAGCCCCAAATTAGATCCAGATGCATAACTCAGACTAACCTGATAGATGACAGCTCACAACTCTCCCTACCTGTCTGAACTACTGATTAAATCACTTGTGAATCTCTTTGCAGGGCTGTGCTCTTTATTTCTCTATGCGATACCTCTCTTAAAACATCTGGCAACTCTTTGGTGACTTCTTGTCTGGTGAAACCATTAGGTCAGAATTTGTTTTGCCTCTGTAGTGAAAGAAAGAATGAATTACCGTGATGTCCTGAAGTTAAGCAGACAACGGCTCCCACTGGAGTATAAAAATAAAGATGAATATCAGTTCAAGTCAACAGCCTTTTATTTACTTTTTGCACAAACATACCAACAGGTCTGCAGGGAGGGCTGCTTGGGGAAGGAAGCAGTGGGGTCACTTGAGGGCACCTTACAAAGTGTGAGCAGGCAGCAGAAAATCATTTTTCTGGGAGTCATTTTTCAAGGAAAACAACTTGTACTTTAGAATGCATTTTCGTTATATAAAGAAATGAGCCTTAGTTATAAATAAAATGATCAGGGAAAATGCTAGTGGGAAATGAAAGAGCTCTCTTGAACGGACTCCATCTAGCAAGAGGCCCGCTTTGAGTCATTGCCCTAGAAATGATGCTGCTTTTAGGCTTTCACTTACCATCAATCTTTCTTCGATTCCTTCCTCAAGGTCCAAATCACTAATTCCAAACTTCTTACCATCTTTGGATTTTTAAGTGTCATGATTTTAATAAGCCAGCAAGCCTTTACCAAATTCCTTTCATTAATCTAAGTAGCCCATTTGCCTATTTGAAAACTCTGATGAAGTCACCCACCCAGATATGTTCCCTCTGTACCGACAATTTATTCCTTTCCAATAAAGGAGGGGAGAGGGAGTGGGGAAGGAAGAAAGGAATAAGGAGAAATCTCACAAATACAACGTTGAGGGGAAAAAGCCAGAGACACAAAAAAGTACATGTTCTATGATTCCATGGATGCAAAGTATAAAAATGGGCAAAAAATAATCTATGCTGCTGCAGTTTAGAATAATGGTTTACTCTCTGAGGGAAATGGACTGGTAGAGAGCAGAACAGGACTTTTTGGGTGATGGTGATGTTCTGCATCTTGATCTGGATGCTGGTAATGAGGGTGGACCCCACTGGTGGGCATTTATTAAGTTGCACATTTATGACGTGTGAACTTTTCTAGAAGTTCATCATGCTTCAATAAAACCACTTGAATAAGAAAAAAATGCCATCCATCTTCATGAAAACAGCTACACACAAATATTAAGGGCAACAATAACGTCCAACATTTAAGGAGAGTTCCCCATGTACCAGCCACTATTCTGAGCATTTTGCAGATAAATCAACTCATTTTTATTCTCAAAACAACCATATAAGGTAGGTAACTAAGAGATTGTTCTCATTTTGTAAGTAAAGAAACTGAATCTTAGATAAGTAATTTGCCCAGCATCACACAGATACAACGTACTAGAGTAAGAATTTCAACCCCCTAGAGCCGGCATTCTTACTCAGTACTACATCTTGTATCAGAAAAGTGAGAACACTGGGGTCAGGGTCAGGCACTGGAATTACTGTCCCAGGTTACACAGTGTGGCCATAGAAGAACATCTTTCCCACCAGGGACTTTGACATCCCTATAAAACCAACAGGTTGAGCTAGTTATTTTTTGTGTGGAACTGCACTGTCCCTAACCAGGGAAGGCCAGTGATAGCCCAGAAATTGTCCTAAATGAAAAGGTCACACTATATACAAAGATCAATTCAAAATGAAGAAAAGACTTAAACATAAGACCTGACATTGCAAAGCTACTATAAGGAAACACAGGAGATGACTGATCTCCACAACACTGGTCTAGGCAACAGGTTCTCAGATAGAACCCCAAGAGCACAGGCAACAAAAGCAAAAATAGACAAATGAGATTGCATCAAAATAGACAGCCTCTGCACTGCAAAAGAAACAAAGAGACAACTCACAAATCTGAAGAAAATATTTGCAAACTATACATCTGATAAGGGGGCAATATTCAAAATATATGAGGAACTCAATTCAATAGCATAAAAACAAATAACCTGGTCAGGCGTAGTGGCTCATGCCTGTAATACCAGCACTTTGGGAGGCTGAGGCTGGAGGATTGCTTGAAGCCAGGAGTTGGAGACCAGCCTGGGCAATATAGAGAGACCCTATATCTACAGAAAAATTCAAAAATTAGCCAGATGTGGTGGCATGCACCTGTGGTCCTCACTACTCGGGAGGCTGAGGCAGGAGGATTGCATGAGCTCAAGAGTTTGAGGCTGCAGTGAGCTAGATGGCACTGCTGCACTCCAGCCTAATGATGACCAGTGTTGGCAAGGATGTAGAAACTAGGAAATCTTGCTATGTTGTTGGTGAGAATATAAATTAGCACAGACATTTCACAAAGTAGCATGATGTTTACTTAAAACACTAAAAATAGAATTACTGTATGATTCAGCAATCCCATTTCTAGGTATATATCCAAAGAAATTAAAATTGGCATGCCAAGGATGTATCTGCACTCTTGTGTTTATTTCATCATTACTCACAATAGCTAAGTTATGAAAGCAACCTCAATGCCCATCAAAGAATGGGTTAAAAAAATGTAGTGTGTGTATATTTACATATTTTTATATATGTAGCATTTATAATTTTTATATATAATATATGTACACACAATGGAATACTATACAATCTTAAAAAAATAAGGAAATCCTGACATTTGTGCCAACATGGATGGAAGGAAGGACACCGTGCTAAGTAAAATAAGCCAGGAACAGAAAGACAAATACCGTATAATTTCACCTATATGTGGAATCTAAAAAAGTTGACCTCATAGAAACAGAGTAGAAAGGTAGTTACCAGAGGCTGAGATTTGTAGGAGGAGGATGGATGGGGAAAAGGCAGACGTGGATCATAGTGTAGAAAGTTTCAATTAGACTGGAATTCAAAGTTGCTAAGATAGATTTTTAACATTCTCACCACACACAAAAAAGCAATAAACTGGTAAGGTGATGGATGTGTTAATTAGCTTGACTGACTCTCTGTAATGCACATACAGATCAAAATATCACATTGAAAATAAATAAATGGGCCGGGCATGGTGGCTCATACCTGTAATCCCAGCACTTTGGGAAGCCAAGGCGGGCAGACTGCTTAAGCTCAGAAGTTTGAGACAAGCCTGTACAATGTGGCAAAACCCCATCTCTACCAAAAATATGAAAATTAGCTGGGCGTGGAGGTGCACACCTGTGGTCCCAGCTACTCAGGAGGCTGAGAAGGGCGAATTGCTTGAGCCCAGGAGGCAGAGGTTGCAGTGAGCCTGGGTGACAGAATGAGACCCCATCTCAAAAAAAAGAAAAACAAATGAATAAATGAATAAACATCACATTGTTCCCTACATTTATGCACACAATTATTATTTGTCAGTTAAAGTTTTTTAAAAGCATTTTTTTTTTTTTTTGAGACGGAGTCTTGCTCTGTCGCCCAGCACCACATACTTCCAAATGAGTGGTACCTACAGGGACAATACTGCCCTGGCGGAAAACCTCTGGGCTAAATGACCGCTACCATCCCTTCCGAAGCTGGCTTTCCACTATTCTAACTCTGAAGGTTGATCGTTGAAAGCTTTGATGCCAGAGACTGATCCACTGCTTCTCAAGCTATCTCACCGCCTTCCTGGACGTCTAGTGAGTCGTGTTTCCCAGTCTCCCTTGCAGTTAGTTGTGATTGCGTCACTGAGTTGTGACCAAAGCATACGAAAAGAAATGACAGATGCCGTGCCCATGTCTGCACTGCTAAACCCTCACATCTGATCTTCCACTTCCTTTCTCTCTTTCCTCATCTGCCAGCAGGTGTTGAAGATGGCACAGTCCCCATCAATCCAGGACCCAGCCTCATTCCACTGGTGACTAGACCGTCAAGTCAGCAAGAAATAAGCATCTGGCACTTTAAGCCAGTGGGATTTCAGGTACATCTGTTACAGCAGCTAGCACTGCCCTAACTAATACATCTTCCAAACACTCACAGCCTCTTAGCATATTGACTTTTGTTGTGTCTAAAAATTTTAGCTAAGGCCCCAAAGCTTAAGAGGATAGATAATACATACTCCCATATTCTAAAAAGAACACCAAGAACCTGACAGACGCCATCTCCAGAACTGTCTAGTAGATGCCAAACTGGCCTTGAGACCCTCACCTCACCATCCTTATCAGCCTATGTAACTTTTTTTTTTAAAGTATCCTTTAAAGGAACCTGGTTAAAGCAGGAGAATCCATCAGAGGAGGGAGTCGCCAGAAAAGAGTGGGGAGCATTTCCTCTCCTGTTTCCCATGAAGGAGGGGAAGGGATGACCCCCTAGTCCCTGGCCAAGTGAGGACAGCTCCAAAGACTCTTCAAAAAAATGCGGGGATGCCTGCAGGAAGCAGCTGATGTCTCACTCACAGGTGAGATGCTAAGTGCCAGGGCCACTCTGGAGTGAAATGTGGTCAGCTTTTGGAGAGTTTATCAGTCCCCAGGAGCTTGAAAAGAGACGTGAACACAGAAATCAGTTTCTGCTTTTTGTCCAGAAAATTTTGGCAGTAGGAGCAGGTTAGAACCTCAGGAAGAGGAGAGAGGGCAGTGGAAGGGCAGTGGCCTCCAAGAACCTGCCGTCTGAGGGGCCTCATGGAGGACAGCCATTGCACCACTGCTGCTGATACCCACTTCAGAGGCCAGCCGCTAGGACGAGCCCATCCATCTGATACCCTGGAAGAGCCAGGAACAGGAGGGGTGTAGGGAGGGAGAAACAGTAGAGCGTTCTTGACAGGGTAGTCCTGAACTGGGAGGGAAGGGAAAAGCTTTAAAATTTTTATTTATACTAGCCTGGACTTTTTTCTGAGACAGTGTCTCACCCTGTTGCCCAGGCTGGAGTGCAGTGCTGTGATCATATCTCACTGTAACTTTGAACACTCCTGGGCTCTGGTGATCCCTCTACCTCAGCTTCCTGAGTAGCTAGGACGACAGGTACATGCCACCATGCCTGGCTAATTTTTTTTTTTTTTTTTTTTTTTTTTTTTTTTGAGACGGAGTCTCGCTCTGTCGCCCAGGCAGGAGTGCAGTGGCCGGATCTCAGCTCACTGCAAGCTCCGCCTCCCGGGTTTACGCCATTCTCCTGCCTCAGCCTCCGGAGTAGCTGGGACTACAGGCGCCCGCCACCTCGCCTGGCTAGTTTTTTGTATTTTTTTTAAGTAAAGACGGGGTTTCACCGTGTTAGCCAGGATGGTCTCGACATCCTGACCTCGTGATCCACCCGTCTTATGCCTGGCTAATTTTTAAAAATTTTTTGTAGATATGGAGTCTCTGTCACGCAGGCTGGTCTTGAACTCCTGGCCTCAAGTGATCCTCCTGCCTTGGCCTCCCAAAGTGCTGAGATTACAAGCATGAGCCATTGTGCCAAGGCCTGGACTACTTTTTAATAATTAAATATAAATCATGATCACCAAAACGAAACATATTCTTATAACTAAAACCACAGAGAGCAATGAGACTTTTCCCACAGGGCTGGGAAGAAAAATCCACAAGAGAAGGCAGTAGTTGGAAAAAAGTAAACACATTCCCTACTTGTACCCTTTGTGGAGTTCAGACTTTCCATAAATCAGGCGCTGTGTCAGTGAGGATACTCAGGAGATGAATGGAATCTACTGTCTTTCCCAGGCTTGTCAAGGCATCTCATCTGAGCAGTTACCAACATCAGCACAGTGGGGCTGGTCTGCCCATCTCCATCGGACCCACCCAGCTCGCCCAGTGATGCATCACACTGCAATAGTGGGACACTGGTTTCTAACAATGGTTCTACTCCCCTGGCGTAAAAGCAAATAAACGGGAATGGGGTATAACTTGACACGAAATTCTGTGAAAATAACTGATTGGCACTGCACATCGTTAATGTGTGGTGCTAACTTGCTACTCTTCATCCAAGCAGACGGAAGCAGATGTAGATGTGCCCTCTTATACAGAGGTGCCGGACAGTCAGACACAGTGAGAAAATGTTTCTGAAATCTCTTCTCAAAAGCATTCAACAGGAATGCTAAGAATGGTGACAATAAAACACCACCACACCAAGCAAACAATGTCATTAACTTCATTTTGTAGATGAGGAAATCGAAGCTCAGTGTGACTAAATAACTTACGCAAGGACACGGCTGCTAAGACATGGAAGAGCTTGGAATTGGACCCAAGTTCTCCCTTCTCTCACGGAAAGATATGCTTGCTGAAAGCTCTGCAGATTTGAAGATTGTGTTCTATATGTTAGTAGGAGGCCTAGGGCAGTAATATACATTAGTCATATACTAATATACAGTAGTAATAATAGATATTAGTTATATATATTACAGTAATACATATTATATTAGGGTCATATGGGGCTGGCCCATATGACCAGCCGCACTGTGCTGATGTATATACACATGTGCCGATATATATACATATATATATATGTGTGTGTGTGTATATATATATATGTACATATATATATATATGTACATGGTTTTCACTTTAAAAGCCTCCTTCACATCGTTCTCTTGCTCCACTCTGTTTACAGCTTTGTGGGGTCTAGTGGGAAGACAGCCGGCCCAAGATCATGTTTTTGGTCCATGGCAGAGTCAAGACATAAACCCACACATCCAACTATTACCCACTCCCTTTTTCCCATTCCATGCTAATGCCCTGGATGAGAACTCAGTGGGCTCTAACCAACCCTCTGCTCCACGCCTGCCCTCCATGGCACCAACCTCTACTTACTGTTTAAGTTAGAACCAGAACTTACCAAGGGTACTCAAGGCCCAGAGCACAAGACACAGCAAAAAATCAAACCAACTCCCTGACTGCCGGGAGCTCACAGTTTTAAATGAAATGCCCATTTGTGGTTTTGTGGCCAATGACTCTCCATTCCAGTCAGGCTCCCCAAACACAAAAATAACAGAAAGCACGCATCACAGCATCCCTCTTCCATGACGCCTGGAACTGTCCTGGATCCTGAACTGTTTGAGCTAAATTCCAGCCTTTGCATCTGTCCCATGGGCAACCTTCGATTCCATCTACATGAAATACTCCAAAACAGGTAAATCCATAAGGACAGAAGGCAGATTCATAGTGACCGGGGTCTGATTGAAGAGGAAAAGCTGGGAGTAACAGGGTTTCCTTTGGAGCTAATCCAGATAGAGGTGATAATTGTAAGCCATCATGAACGTACTGAATGCTGTGGAACTGTACACTTTGAAATAGTTAATTTTATGTTACATGAATTTCACTTCAAATAATTTTATTTTAACAAACTAGGATACAAGGCAGATTATGGTAAGTGTATAGCAGAAGAATAAATGCAGTGCCAGGAAGCCTGGAGAGACTGACTTTCACTCCCAGTCTCCCACTATGCCCCACCATGCCTGGCAGTCCCACAGCCACCTCTGTTCAAGCTGCTTCCTCCTCCCAGAATGGGCTTCTTTCTTTGTTCTGCTGAGAGCCCATCCCCCAGGCTTAGACAAAATGAGACGGGCCTGTGAAGGCACCCTTGGTAATAAAGTGACAGAAGATACCTTCAGCCCCCTGTTCTATTCACATTCCTGAAATGGAAACACCTCCTCCATTGGTCCTCTGTCCCAATCCCCATCGTAGCCCACCACACTCAGAAACACTGTGTGAGTAGACTTTTTCGTGGCAATGAATCTAAGTTTCACATTTGAGTTGACATGATGAAGCTGTGACAGCCCAGAAGGAAAGTGACTGCGACTGCAACCACAAAATCTCCCAGAACACGCGGACATTTGGGTGGGCGCCGTGGGAGGAGCCTTGGATTTCCCCAGAGCTTGGAATGATCTAGAGGGTATCAACACCCTACTGGGAAAGGAGTAACAAAATGCAGGTAATAGATTTTTCTCCTCCTCTCAGTGTTGTCATAAGGATAAAATGCAATAACTTCCTCAAAACAGCTCAGAAAAGCCTAGATCATTTTACAAACGTAAGGCATTGCTCATGTTATAATTGCTGCGGTATCATGTAGGAGCCATAACTGTCCTGAGAAACCATCTCACCAGACACCTTTTCATTTTATAGATGAGGAGACACAGGACTGACAGGAGCCTGCTGGAAGTCACACAGGACTTTAGTGAAGGGCCAGCGCTCAGATGCAAACTTCCTAATCTGGGTCCCTGATGCTTCCGCGAGACCCACGCCCACAGAAGCCCCACATCCTTTGCTCATCAGAGGTGCACCTTCTGCTGCCCTGTCCGGGCTCTGTGGAGTTGCAGGAGACTGGCAGCTCCGCAGAGTCCCCGGGTAGCATCACTGTGGCTTCATCAAGGCCACAATGTTGTTCCTTCCTATATCTTTCTCAGTGAATGATCCAAACCAGCCTCTGGGCTTGACGCTGTTGGGCTGTCTGCAGCTTTCCGGCCTTTTCCTCCTCCAGGTCTTCATAATAGCCACGAACCTGTCACCTGTATAAGTGCAACTTAGATAGGTTCTCTCGCAATACGTTACCCCACGCTTGCCCGTGGTGAAGCGTATCTGCCCCTTTTTCTCTACTCATCCACCCTTGTAAAATCTTCCCTGATTAATAAAATACCCCACGAAAAAAGTAACAGTTATTCAACTGCCTCGAGTCCAAATCATCATCTGTATCATTTCCTCATTAAGACCTTTCTAAGAACTGTTGAATAAAAATGATTTATTCTATTTTAGGCCAGGTGTGGCAGCTCACACCTGTAATCCCAGCACTTTGGGAGGCTGAGGTGGATGGATCATTTGAGGTCAGGAGTTTGAGACCATCCTGGCCATCATGGTGAAACCCCATCTTCTCTAAAAATACAGAAATTAGCCGGATGTGATGACAAGCACCTGTAATCCCAGCTATTCTGGAGCCTGAGCACAAGACTCGCTTGAACCTGGGAGGTGGAGGTCGCAGTGAGCCAAGATTGTGCCAATGTACTCCAGCCTGGGCTATACAGTGAGACTGTCTCAAAAAAAAAAAAAAAAAAAAGATTTCTTATATTTTAAAGTCTGAAGGTGGGCACAGTGGCTCGCACACGTAATCCCAGCACTTTGGAAGGCTGAGGCAGGAGGATCACTTGAGCCCAGGAGTTTGAGACCAACCTGAGCAACATAGTGAGGCCCCGTCTCTACAAAACTAAAAATAAAATCGATCTCATAGGTAGCTAAATAGACACATATAATACATCTATATCTAATAAATATTTCATATATGATATGTAACCTTAGGGATGATTACTTTTGCCTCAAAATCCAGTTCCAAAAAATACAATGTGGGATTCCATACTGGCTCCTAGAACAGAAAAAGACATTAGTGGAAAAACTTGTGAAATCCAAATAAAGCGTGGAGCTTAGTTAATAGTCATGCTCCATTTTCAGTTTCTTCAGTTTGATAAATGTGCCGTGGTAATGTAAGATGTTCCATTAGGGAAAACTGGGTGAGAAATTCAAGAGAACTCAATTATCTTTGCAACTTTTCTGTAAAATAAAAATTTGTGTTTTAAAAGTCTAACAATCTTTTGAGAGGCCCCACATTTTCTGTGAGTTCCTGAGGCAACTTCCTCATGCTTTTTGCCTCCATAATTCCCCAAAATTCTACCAGTCTCTTTTCTCTCTCCTCCATCTGTCTCACACACACGCACACACACACATGCACACACACACACACACGCACACTCACAACATGGAGTTCAAGCACCAAGGTCAATCTGGCTACGGCGACCACTGAGTGCCCAATCTGCCAACAGCAGAGACCAATGCTGAGTCCCCAGTATATGGCACTGTTCCCTGGGGTGACCAGCCAGCTACCTGGAGGCAGGTTGATTACACTGGACTGCTTCCACTGTGGAAGGGGCAGCATTTTGTCCTTACTGGAATACACAGTTGCTCTGGCTATGAACTTACCTTCCCTACACACAATGCTTCTGTAAAATCTGTTATCTGTGGACTTACAAAATGCCTTGTCCACCTTCACGGTGGTTCACACAGCATTGCTCTGATCAAGGGACTCACTTCACAGCAAATGAAGCACAGCAGTAGGTTCGTGCTCAAGGAATTCACTGGTCTGACTGTGTTCCCAGTCGTTCTAAAGCAGCTGGCTTGATGGCATGGTGGAATGGCCTTTTGAAGTCAGAGTTACAGGCAACCTCACCAACTAGGTGACAGTACTTTACAGAGGTGGGGCAAGGTTCTACAGAAAGCTGTGTATTCTTTGAATCAGCATCCAGTGTATGGTGCTAGCCAGGACTCACGGGTCCAGGGATCAAGGGGAAGGGATGGCACCACTCGCTATTACCCCTAATGACTCACTAGCAAAATGTTTGCCTCTTGTTCCTTTATTATCCTGTTAGCCTAGAGGTCTTTGTTCCAATAAAGAATGCTTCCACTAGCAGATACAACAGTGATTCCATGGAACTGAAAGTTAAGGCCACAGCCAGCCACTTTGGTCTCCTCATACCTCTGAATCATCAGGCAAAGAAGAGAGAGTTTCAGTGTTGGCTGGGGCAATTGGTCCTGACTACCAAGGAGGAAATGTGCTACTATTCCACAATGGAGGCAAGAAAGAATATGTCTGGAATATTCTTTCCAGATCCCTTAGGGCATCTCTTAGTAGTACCATACCCTGTGATTAAAATTCGTGATTAAATTCATGGAAAACTACAACAATCCAATTCACGCAGGGCTACTAATGGCCCAGACCCTTCAGGAATGAAGCTTTGGGTCATCCCTCCAGGTAAAGAACCTCAATCAGCCAAAAGGCTTGCCGAGTACAAAGGAAATTGAGAATGGGTAGCAGAAGGTAATTCTAAATATCAGGTACAACCATGTGCCCAGTTACAGAAATGAGGACTGTAAATGTCATAGGTTTCTTCTTTATTTTGTCATGAACATTTTGTGATTCTAGAAATTCCCTGGAGATTTGGTGGAGGTTCCACTGCCCAGCAGACCTACAGCACATCACTGTTCCCTCTCCCCTCCTGCTCCCTGGGGGAAATGACCCCACATTTCTTGCACTTTCTTATTAAGAATTGTTATGCAAAAAACAAGTTCCCCAAGTCTTTTCTTCTAGCACACACTTCCTGGGGTACTTTAGCAAACAGAGATGAATTCCAGGGCCAGCTGATAGCACAAGTTTGCTCACAGCAGCTATATTCATAACACGCAAAAGTTGAAAACAACCTAAATATCCATCAGCCATAAAATGGATAACTAAATTTCAGTATATTTACACAATGGAATATTGCATAGAAACGAAAACAAACTATGACCACGAGCAACAACATGAATCAGTCTCACAAACTGATGAGGGAAGGAAGCCAGACACAAGAGTACAAACTGTGTCATTCCATGTATATGAAGCTCATAGATACATAAAAGATGATAAAAGTCAAAATAATGGTTACCTCAGCTGGATGTGCTGGCTCACCCCTGTAATCCCAGCACTTTGGGAGGCCGAGGCGATGGATCACAAGGTCAGGAGTTCAAGACCAGCCTGGCCAAGATGGTGAAACCCCGTCTCTACTAAAAATACAAAAATTAGCCGGGCATGGTGGCGGGCGCCTGTAATCCCAGCTACTCTGGAGGCTGAGACAGAGAGTTGCTTGAATCTGGGAGGCAGAGGTCGCAGTGAGCCAAGATCATGCCACTGCACTCTAGCCCAGGTGACAGCAAGACTCTGTCTCAAAAAAAAAAAGAAGAAGAAGAAGAAGAATGGTTACCTCTGGAGAGGGACATTAATTAGGAAGAAGCCCAAGGGAGTTTCCTGGGGCTACTGGAAATTTTCATTTCAGATATGTGTAAACACACACATACCCACACAGCCATTGAGAGATTCTTCCAATTCATGGGGATATCTGAGAAAGGGAAGGGATGAGGGGCTATTTCATAAATATAGCCCAGCTGGAGCAATGATTTTGGGGGGAGGGGGAATACAGACTCTAGCCAGGATCGTTTTAGACTATTCTCTCTGTAACTTCTCATTAAAAACACATTTTATCTCGGAATAAATTTCAGTTTATTTCATCATTTTTCTTAGTGTTTGAAATGGATCGAGAAATCTCAATAGGCACAAGTTAATTTAGAGGGCTTTATCAGATGGAACACAATTAACTTCTCAGATTTCAAGTTACTCAGATCCCACACATGGGCCTCTTAGTGTCCCACCAGTCTTCTCATTCATATTCAGAGATGCTGGAGAGGTGGCAGCAAGAATGGAGAATCTGAGCTGTGACAAATTCATGTCCCCCGCAGGACACAACAGGTCTGGACATTTGATTACAGCTCAGTCTTTAGAGAGAAATGACGTGTGACTGAAACGTTGAAACCCTTCTTCATGGATTTTTTTTTTATAAAAGGGAACATTTTGGTAGATGACACTGCACCTGCAGAGGTGATAATAACAGGATGCTGAGCTGTGCATATGTGGCAGGACTTACTGAAGGTGATGCTGTTCTGTTGACTTTCTATGCACTGGATGCTCTCACTTTACCTTACTCAATCCTTGCATCAATCTGGGAGGGACTTCTTACTATCCCCATTTTCCTGATAAGGAAAATGAAGCTCAGAATGCTTAGGCAACCCGTCCAGGGTCACTCAGCCAGTATCCTCAAAACTGATGTTGCTCCCCCCATGATTAAAAAGCATGGCTCTGGGAACTGTTATGCCTAGGCTGCTGACAGGGGCTGCTGCCCTGCTGTGATTGACATTCACAGCATGAAAACTAGAGATGGGTAATTTGGGCTGAACTGAGGAACCCTAAAAGGATTAAAGGAAAAGTTCCAGCATGTAGATATAATTGTGGGTGATCCCCATAGTCTAAAGAACGCATTGAATTGATGGACCGTGTTCTTAGATGAATACTGAGGCATTCAAGGGTCTAAGTAGCTCCAAGAAACTGGAAGCTTAGCTCTTATAAGATAAATTCTTAAACTATGCCAGCCTGTTTTAAAATGAGAGAACGATTCATTACTTCCGACAATAAGGAGTAAGTGAAGATTCCTAAGAATAAAAGCACAGAGGCAAGAAGGAAATTTACTAAGCAGTTTTATGCTAAAGGAAGCTTACTAGGCATTCTTATGCTGCTCTTTTTAGTAACACTGTATCTTTAAATCTTTAATACATTATGGTGAGGGAATAGTTACAGCGCCTCTTTGCAGCTGAGGAAGTCAAAGTTCAGAGAAGTGATGTAATTTGCCCAAAGCCACACTATGTGGAAATGCTTGAATTAGTGTAATGGAGAGAGCACTGAAGTCAGATGGGCCTGAGTTTAAATTCAACTCCAATAATTCCTTTTTTACTAACATAGAATAACTTACCTATTTCAGCTTCAGTTTTCTGGTCTAATAATACTTTATCATTTAGGATGCTTTTGGTTACCTGTAATTGAAAACTCAAATGAAAATGGCTTAAATAAGGAAATGTTACTATCTCACAAAGAAAGAAGTTCCAAGGCCAGGTATCTTCAAAGCTGAACTGAGTGGGTCTGCGATATCACCAGAGATCCAGGTTATTCCCAATTCTCTGCTGTGCCATCCTCCTGCAGCCTGCCTGCCCACACGGTTGCAAGATGGCTGCCACAGTTCCAGGTATCACATTCAGACAGGATAATATCCAAAGGAATGAGAGAGGCCAACTTCTCACACGTCTCTTTTAATCAACAAGGAAAAGCCTTTCCCAGAAGTTCAATGTCTGTAGTTTGGTTCTCAAATCCCATTGTCAAGAATTGAGTCACATACTCATGTCCAGACCCATCATAGACAAAGAGAATGGGACAACTCTGGTTAATTTAGACTAATAAGAATTACTTCTGAAATAAATCCACACAGGGAGGGGTAGATTCCCAAACAAAATCAGGTTGTTTTACTCCCAGCAAGGAAGAAGCCTACTGGATAGACTAACATGAGGGTCTTCTAGACAAGTTGCCTGGTAAAATACAAGACATTCAATTACATTTGAGTTTCAGACCAATTTCAGAGGAGTAGAACATACTTATAGTAAAAAATTTGTTATTTAGGCCAGATGCGGTGGCTCACACCTGTAATCCTAGCACTTTGGGAAGCCGAGGCAGGCAGATCACCTGAGGTCAGAAGTTTGAGACCAGCCTGGCCAACGTGGTGAAATCCCATCTCTGTTAAAAATACAAAAAAAAAGTAGCTGGGCATGGTAGTATGTGCCTGTAATCACAGCACTTGGGAGACTGAGGCAGGAGAATCACTTGAACCCAGGAGGCAGAGGTTGCAGTGAGCCGAGATCATGCCGCTGCACTCCTCAGCAAGACTCCATCTCAAAAATAAAAATACATAAATAAAAAATTTAAAAACGTATTGTTATTTACCAGAAATTCAAATTTAGCTGCATATCTTGTATTTTTATTTGCTAAATCTAGCAAAGCCTACTTCTGGAGCTACCAAGGTAACTGAAGAGGAAAGAAATGTATGGAAAGTAAAATTTTGTGTTCTGAAAACAAAGGCCCTCATTATTATTTAAATTTAGGAAAAAGGATGGCAGGGTGTTTTACAAAAACACAAAGCAAAGGTGTGATGGTGTGGGGCAGCAAGAATGATGCACAACTGGTGTTTTGTAATAGACTGTTATCTCTGTTCTTTATTCATTTCTGATCTCAGTCAAAAGAAAAGCTTCTTTATTTTTGCCAACAACGGTAGCTTTGCTTTGGAATAAATTTAGATATTGCACTTGAAACAAGTCATTTTGAAGAACAATATCCAAGCTTGCAATTTTTTCAAAGTACGTATAAAAGAAAATCTATTATTTTTCATATTCCTAATTGATCAAAAAGATAACTATTTAAAGAAGTAATAGATGTAATTTATTGGGTGATTATGGCATAAATATAAGTAAAATAAATAACAGTAAAGTCATAAAAAATGAGAGGGAGGAATTGGGAATACACTATTATAAGCTACTTGAGTTATACTTGAAGTGGGGTATAATTTATTTGAAAATACATTTAGATTAGTTAAAAATGCAAATAGTAAACTCTAGCACAGTCACTAAAAAACTCTTTTTTTTTTTTTTTTTTAAGACAGAGTCTCACTCTGTTGCCCAGGCTGGAGTGAAGTGGCATAATGTTGGCTCACTGCAACCTCCGCCTCCCAGGTTCAAGCCAAGTCTTGTGCCTCAGCCCCCAAAATAGCTGGAATTACAGGTGCCTGTCTATCACATCTGGCTAATTTCTGTATTTTTAGAGAAGATGGGGTTTCGCCATGATGGCCAGGCTGGTCTCGAACTCCTGGCCTCAAGTGATCCACCTGTGCCTCAGTCTCCCAAAGTACTGGGATTACAGGCATGAGGCACTGTGCCCAGCTAAAAAACTTTAAGGCATCATAATTGATATGCTAAGAGAGGAGACATAAATAAAATCATATAAAATACTCCAGAAAATGCCAAATAAAATGGGAGGGGGAGATACAAAAAACAAATGCAATGAACAGAAAACAGTTTGAAACATGGCAGATATTAATCCAACTATAACAATAATTACTCTAAATGTGAAAGGTCTAAATATATCAATTAAAAGACAGAGATTATCAAAGTGGATAAAAAAGCAAGACCTAACTGTATATTGTCTACAAGCAACTCACTAAATGTAAAGACTTGAATAGGTTACAAGTAAAGAGATGGAGAAAAATTATAGCATGCTAACACTAATTTTAAAAAGCTGGAGTAAATATGTTAATTTCAGACAAAGTAAATTTCAGAATAATTAAAATTATCAGGAAAAGAAAAGTGACATTACATAATGATAAAAGGGTCAATTCTCCTTTGACATGTATGCACATAACAAAAAAAATCAAAATTCATGAAGCAAAAACTGATAGAACTAAAAAAATAAATCTACAAATCTACCACATAATAGTAGTGGAGGTTTCAACACTACTCTGTCAATAACTGATAGATCAAACAAGCAGAAAATCAGTAATGATATAAATGACCTGAACAGCGCTAGCAGTGAGATAGACCACATTCTGGGTCATAAAACACACTTACAAATTTAAGAAATAGGCCAGGCATGGTGGCTCACACCTACAATCCAAGCACTTTGGGAGGCTGAGGTGGGCAGATCACTTGAGGTCAGGAGTTCGAAACCAGCTTGGCCAACATGGTGAAACCCCATCTCTACTAAAAATTCAAAAAAATTACCCAGATATGTTGGCAGGTGCCTGTAATCCCAGCTACTTAGGAGGCTGAGGCAGGAGAATCGCTTGAACCCAGCGGGCAGAGGTTGCAGTGAGCCGAGATCACGCCACATCACTCCAGTCTGGGAGACAGAGTGAGACTCCATCTCAGGAAAAAAAAAAAAAATTAAGAAATAAAATAGAAATTATACAAAATATGTTCTCAGATCACAATGGACTTAAGCTAGAAATCAATAATAGAAAAATAACTAGAAAATCCCCAAAATCTGAAAATTAACATACTTCTAAATAACCCAGGGGTGAAAGAATAAGTCTCAATTTTTAAACTTTTGGATGAAATGAAAATGAATATACAGCTTATCAAAATTTGGCTACAGAAAAATAAGAATGTATAGCACTGAATGCTGTATTAGAAAAGAAAAAAGAAATACAATTGATAATTCAAGCTTCCACCTTAGCAAACCAGAGAAACAACAAATTAAGCCTGAAGAAGACAGAAGAAATAAAAATATTATGTGTTATAATTCTTAAAGGGTAGTCAAAGGAACAATTTTCTGAAACAAAAGTTATGTCTGAGGGGCATCTTGCATATGTTCTTGAACTAGTCTGTTATATTCACCTCTCAATGTCCACTACTTTTTCCGTCTCCTTTCCAGCACCCCTCAGCAATGAACTCAAACCAAGAATCTCACATCACCATTTCCCTTGCACCTATTCTGAGAATGCCCAGGCCATAGGCATTATTCTACCAAAACACCTAAGCTCATAGTCTCCACTTCACATCTCTACCTGCCAGTGAAAACTCAAAAATCTGCTTCTTCCTCTTTCCACTAAAGAGCTCATCCCCACCACGCACATCAGCTCACCTGTACTTGCTCTTCCACCTCAGCAAACACGTCCTGACATGTTTGAATATAAGTTTAGGCTCAAAGAGATAACTTCTACCCTAAATGTTCTGGTGTGGGGGTCATGGATTCTCACTTACCTCCAAGTTTAATGTCATTTTCAAAAACCAAATAATACTAGAGAATATTTTTTTAGCATTTTCTATACGCCTTGTACAAAGTAGAGGACTTAGAATATATTGTCTAATATTTGAAATAACTATATGAGGTATATATTATCTCCATTACACACACACACACACACACACACACCACTGAGGCTCATTAAGGTAAAGTTACATACTCAAGGCATCACGAACATCAATGATGGAGCTGGGACCAGAGACCAGACTTTTCTGACACCAAATTTTATTGCTTCAGAGAATGCTGCGTGCTTGGATTATGTGTCTGTGAAGCAGTTCTTATGTTGCTATATGTTTTAGATTTGAAAGTTGTCAAGATTATTCACCATGACAACCAGAGTCAGTACTGGTATTCCTTGTGTTCTCTATGAGAAAAACTGACTGTCAGGAAAACACTGAATGCCTGACTTTCCTTTTCATAGGCTTCATTATGTCATTTTTGTCAGTTCCTTCTATGGTTGATCTAAAAACATTAGGTTATTTTCTTTCTCACAGATGTGATAGAATCTACACCAAAAACACAGCAAGAATTATTTGAGTACTACGGATAAATAACATTTGGCAATACGTTTAAACATTGAAATTGTCTGAAACACTTTTATATAATTTCAACTGATTGAAAACCTCTGCAGCAAGAAACAGCAATTTTAAATATCTTCACAAGCTGTATTAAGCATAGAAAACAAGACTTAACTCTAAACAGAAAAACAAGTTTAAAATCAGTTTATTAAATACAGCCGAAATGATTGTATAGAATGTATTAGATATAATTATCTCTTATACTAGCCATGTTTTGTGACTTTTAACATCCAAATCACTTGCCGCAAACCTTGACATCCATCAAGCATAGAAGTTTACATTTCAAGAAATAGGAGATGATCTCTGAAGGAGAACAATCTGACGTCAAGAAAGTTCTTATCTCTTTATATAAAGTGTCAGGAAACATAAAAGAAAAACTGATGAAAAACAGACTGCTTGAATTTAATTACAAGACCTTTGTTCCAATCTAGTTAATTATCAAGTAGATTCTTTAACTTTGTATGCCCTTTCGGCTATGTTAAAGGCCAGAAAAGAATATACAACATAGAACCTCAGGAAACAAAGTACTTTTAGAACCAAGTTATTTGCTTCATTTCCCTATAATTAAAGGTGAATCCCTTCTACAAGATATTCATATTTCTGATTTAATATTTTCCCTTTTTGAGAAAGGAGAAGATTAGCAAGAACATCAGCAAGAACATCAGCACAATGATGGAAAAGGAAGTCCCAGCACTTGATCCCCCACAGAAATACTGATTTAACAATGATCTACAGAACAAAATAACTTTACGAGAAGTTCAGAATCCAGTTACGAAGTTGCAGCACCCAAGGAAAGAACAAAATCAAGAACAGTCACACTGAAATGAATAAGAAGAGCAATTTTACTTTATCCACATCAGCCCCTGCCCCAAGAAGATGCAGCTCAGCACTAAGAGCTGTTGCCCTGATCCACAACTTCTCCCTGTGCTAGGGGCAGTGTGGCTGGGGGTGAAAAACAGGGCATACATCCAATGCCCTGTACTTTCAAATACTTTCTGAGGGGCTGGTTCTTATCTTGTCTCACCCAGAGCATTGACAGAACTGGTGTAGTTTTATGGGGGCGATTAAGAACAAAGGAAAGGAGGAGGGCAGCTTTCTGTACCCAGCACAGCTCTACAAGATTAGGAGAAGGTACACAACTAAAGGTTTCTACACAGGGAAACGGAGGATAGTGGAGCATGCTTTCAATGTCCTGGCCCACAGTACAGCAATTAGATATCAGAGGGGGCAAGAGATTATGAGATCACCCACCAAAAAAAACAGTAAGTCCCTCTAATGAAGAATTTACACACACAAGACCAAAGAACACACAACCATGGAAAAGGTTGGAGAAACTCCCAGAATCTCCAGCCAGGCTGACTGACAAAAGTCTTTTCCTATTGAAGTCAGTCAAAAAGACTGGGAGAAGTGGCTGTTAATTCAAATATATGGATACCAACATAAATCCATGAGGAACACAAAGAATCAGAAACATGACACGATCAAATGACCAAAATAAATTTCTAGTAATTAATCCTAAAGAAATGGAGATCTATAAACTGCCTGACAAACATTTCAAGATAATTGTCTTAAGCAAGCTCAGTGAGTTATAAGTAAACATGGATAGACAACTAAATAACATCAGGAAAATGATACAGAAAAAAATGAGAATATCAACAAAGAGAAACTATTTTCAAAAAGAAATTTTGGATCTGAAGACTATAATAACTAAACTGAAAAAATTCACTAGAGGACTTCAACAGCCAATCTTATCAAGCAGAAGAAATAATCTATAAACACAAAGACAGATCATTTCATTTAAAATTATCTAGTCAGAAGAGCAAAAAGAAAGAAGAATAAAAAAAGAGTGAAGAATGCCTACGGGACTTATAAATGTTATCAAGCAAACCACTATAGGCATTGTGGGAGCTCCAGGAGAAAAATGGAGACAGAAGTTGTATTCAAAGAAATAGAAACTTTATGAATATGAGGATACATACATATATGTCTATAACAAATATATTTTCCCAAAATGTAGCCTGTATTTTTACTCTTAATGGTGTCTTTTATATTAGCAGAAATGTTTAAGAAAATCATATTTATAATTCATACGAAAATTCCCCTTTAGTGTTTTTGTACCTGTTTTAAAATATTTGCCTACTTCAAGACCACGAGGAGTCTATTCTGTTTTATTCTAAAGGCTTTATTGTTTTATCTTTCATATCTGTGTCTACAATCTATCTGGAATTAATTTTCAGGTATAGCATGAGAAAAGGATCAAGATTTTTTCAGCATGGATATCTAATTGACCCAGTATCATTTACTGAAAAAAAATTGTAATTCCCCCCCGCCCCCCATTTCACCATAGTGTATTTTTTGTCGTAAATCATGCTGCTGTGTATGTGTGGATTTTTTGGCACTCTATTCTGTTCCTTTTTTTTTTTTTGTCTAACCTTGCAACACTATCTAAACCATCATAATGACTAGTTCTGCAGGTCTTATTCTATGGTAAGTTAAGTCCTTTGACTTTTTCTGCAAGATCACCTCTTTTGTTCATGGTTCTTTACTTTTCCATATAAATTCTTAGAATCAACTGGGAAGTTACCACTATCACCCACTAAAAACAACAAATACTGAGACTGTGATTAGAATTTCTCCTACAGAACAATTTTAGAGCACTTAACTTATAATATTAAATCTTCTAATCTTTTCATTTATTAAGTCTTCTCTAATTTTACCCAATAATAAATATTGTATAGTTTTCAAACTATGTATTTTATTATATTTATTCCCAGGTAAACTATTTTTTTCTGTCTGTTGGAGACTGAGTTCATTTTTTGTGTTTTGTTTGCTTTGTTGTGTGTAGATGATCTTGTAGTAAATATAAATTCAGCCAATATTTGAATGAGTGATATTAAGTTACTGCATGACTTTTGCTAATAGATTCCCCTTTCTGGGCCCTGATTGCCCATCTTTAAGTCAGTTGACCCACATTATGAGTTCACATCACAGAATATATCTCTTCTCCATAGTTCTTCACATAGTTTGAATTTTACCCTTGTGTAATCATTGGATGACATATGTTTTCCCCATTAGACTATATGCCCATTGAGGGAAGCGACATACCTTTCTCACTACTACATCGCCCAGTACCTGACACAAGTCCTATAGCAGAGTAGGTACACAACATGTATTGACAAAAAAAGAACGACTGTAAAATAAGAGCTTTTTCTTTTACTCCCAAGATCACATAAGTGGACCAGTGAAGAAAAGATCTAAAAAAAGGGTGTTCTTCTATTGAAAAATATCTTACAGATCATTCTAGTGTCCACCTGTTTAGAAATAATCCCAGTTTAGATGATGTAGCAATCGTCGTTCTCAGCAACGACAGACCAGAAAGCTCTATTTCTGTGGAAATATTAAGTGCCTCATTCTAACATGGAACTTAGCAAACACATTCATGTCTGTTAAAGCAACAATTTCCAATTAAATCGTGTTCCTTAATCCTTCTATTTGTTGAGGACTCAAACCAAGCTAATGTTTTTATGACTTTGAAGCCTGCCCCTCGTCCTGTCTCTTGCAAAATAGTATATAAAATTCAGTACCTTGCCCCAAGGTAATAACTTACCTTAACTCTCACCTTTACAACAGTTGTCAAACCATTTTTGAGATGAAAAAACTGAAGCTCGGAGAAGTTAGGTAACTTAGTTCACATATCCAGAAAATAATAGTGCCAGAATTCAATTGTAGTTCTGTTAGAATCCAATGTCTAAGCTTTTTTTTTTCTGCCCACTATACCATGGTTTCCCAACTGTTTGTTTGTAGATTCTCAAAAATGTATAAAGTTTCTCTAAGAGGTTCTTAAAGGTAATGATACCATGTTTTTTGTTTCTAACTTTAATCAATACAATAATTATCAAAAACCTTTCCCTTTAATACAGAATATATTGGAGTGCTTATGTAAGTGAATCAAATGAGCAAGCAACACAATAAGTAGAGATTAGATGAATGTGCCCATGACTCAGTGTATTATTCAACTGAACACTGCTAGCCACCATATGGCTTTGATCATAATACAGCTTTAAATTGTTTTTATTCTTAGACACATATTGCTTCATTTATGCCTCAGTGGATTATTGCAAACAAGAATGAGAAACACAAATGTTGAAATACAGGAAGTTAATGAGGAGCATAAAAGGATTGTAATTCTGCATATTACCCTCAAAATGATCTGCAGAAAGGCTGTAACTCACAATCATCTCATCAGAATTTGTATGTGGTACATTTAACTGTCTCAGGGACTTCAAGAAGTGATGTTTTAAAAATGGAAGGCACAATGATCATCACAATTAACTTGGCTTTTCATTTATTGGGAAGAAGTTCTCTCCATAGTCCATATGTTAACATGCAGAGAAGTGTAATGATTTAAATATTCATAACATAGTTTTTGATATATGTAATTGTGGAATCAGTTTGTGTGCCACAAAGAGTGAGGAAGTACCACAAAATACTAGAAGATATCACTACATGAATTTTCCATTTTTCCCTTTGCCTTGGACAAATGAAACCCAAGGAAAGAATAATTATTTGACTAGACCTAGCCAAAAACATAACTCAGTGGTTTTCAATCCTGACTGTTCATTAGAATCACCTGGGGAGCTTTTTAAGGCCCAGATGACTGGGCCTCAAGATCAGAGCTTCTAATTCAATTCTCCTGGGGTGAGGTCTGACCATAGATATTTTTATCTTATTCCAGGTGATTCTACTGAATGTGCCTTTACTAAACAAACCCTCTGTAAGTAGACAGCAGCATTCCTTACTAGCAAAAGTTTATTTTGTATCCAGTTTATTCTGAATGTAGTTTAGGAGAAAAGAACACAGGCTGAAAAGCCAGGGGTTCTGGGTTGAAGTCCTGACTTGGCCACTGTGTGATCTTGAGCAAGTCACCTCATTTATTTGGTTGTCCTTGCTCCTTGACATTAGCACTTTGAGCCACTTGGTCTGTAAGATCCCTACTGCTTCTAACATTCAGTTACTTATTAAATGTTATAACTTTTATATTAATAACAATATAACAATCAGCAAAGCATAATATTGTGGAAAGAGTTTAAACTTTGAAGTCACATCATGTGGGGTTCAAATTCCAGCCCTGCCAACTTTGTAAGTGTGTGCCTTTAGCCAAGTCACCTGACCTCTCTGAATGTACTGAAATGGAGAAAGAATTGTGATAAAGATTCAGTGAAATACAGAACTTTGCACATTATATATCTCAACAAATTGTAGCTGTTTTTATTGCTGTTTTTAATGTTCTGGTTATTGACATTTCTGCTGTTATCTTATTATTTATATTTATTTACATATATTTAGGCTATTTAATATATTTAAGTACTATATATTTTTTACATAGTCAATATATTTGTTAACATTATAGATAATATATATAAAATATCTAATGTGGTATACTATATATTTAGTATATTTATATTTATGTTATTCTATTTCCTTGCATCAAGAAGTGAACGAAGATTCATTTGGAAAAGAGAATAATGTCAAAGGGATGATTGACTTGATTGTCCCTGATTCCTTGGGTTTCCCATCTAGGCCAGCAGGAGGCTGGCATCACTCACGTGGAGAATGTTTCTGTTAGACAGCTTTTTCTCTCCTGTGACCTTCACAAACTTGGCTGCCATCAGATCTTGCAGTGGAACTGACTGTTTCAAAGAGAAGAAACCATAACACTGCTACAGAAAATGAGAAAATGGCTTTCTGCCCCCAGGTTTGCAACAGACATGTTCAAATCTCACCCATCCTACCTTTTACACCATCTCCAAGCCCCTCTCTCCCAAACACCATACCTGGGCAAGTGTATCAGTTAGAGCATAGATTCAGCTGCTACAACAGAAACCCAAAGTAATAGTGGCTTAAACCAGATGCAAGTATTTTATTTCTGATTTATAGAACTGCCCGGATGAGACTAATCCTGGACTAGTAGACGGATATCAGAGATCCTGGTTCCTACCCTTCTTGCCCCATTACCCGCCAACCACATGCTCCCTCCAGGACAGCTCACTCTGACATTCTCATTCCAGCTAGCGGGAACAGGAAATGGGGATGAATGGAACACAGGCCTCCTCTTGAGGACATAACCCATAAGACACATAGGTAAATTCTGCTTGCTTCCATTGGCCAGAATTTAGTCACCTGGCCACACCTGGCTACAGAGGCGGCTGGAGAAAATGTAGTCTTTATTCTGGGAAGCGATGTACCCAGCTGAAAACTAAATAACTACAGAAGCCAGGAAGAGTGGCTATTGATGGACAAATAGCAGTCTCTGCCACATGAGTAAAGACATGGGGTAGAGTTCAGGGATGGAGAAGACTCCAGATCACTGCAGATTGAAAGAGTGGTTTTCAAAGGACATTTGTCCCAGTATACATAACTCTAAAACATCACTAACTGCTGGGGCGCCATTTTTTCTCTGGAAATTTGGAACATGCCCCAACACAAACACATGGTCTTTTTTTTTTTTTTTTTTTTTTTTTGCGTTGGAGTCTCGCTCTGTCACCCAGGCTGGAGTGCAGTGGCACGATCTCAGCTCACTGCAAGCTCCACCTTCCAGGTTCATGCCATTCTCCTGCCTCAGCCTCCCGAGTAGCTGGGACTACAGGCACCCGCCACCACACCTGGCTAATTTTTTGTATTTTTAGTAGAGACGGGGTTTCACCATGTTAGCCAGGATGGTCTCGATCTCCTAACTTCATGATCCACCTGACTCAGGCTCCCAAAGTGCTGAGATTACAGGCGTGAGCCACCGCGCCCAGCCAACATGGTCCTTATGTCAGAAATACAGAGTGACAGACTCCATTATGCATTAGTCATGTTTATAAACAGGTTTGTTTTTCAGGCCACGTCAAAATATCTCTTGCTCAAAACAGTTCTAAAACGTCCCGTTGTCTCAGGCCTTTCCTTTGACGCATGAGAGTTCCATGAACACTTGGAGACAGAATAGCTCTGGAGTCTCGGACTCAAGTCAGGAATTGCATGGCTTTCATGGGAACCAGAAAAGCTTGGCAGGGCTGGGTCTCGTGTCATTTACTTCAGCTCTGGTGGGGCGTGAACTAGTTTGGGTCCTCTGGAGTGCTTTGAACCCAACATTTCCCCCACACTGCTGAGCTACCTACCAGTCACGGCAGCTGTATAAGGTCTCTGAACCTCTGCAGAGGCCACATCAGCTACAACAAAGGCCCCCGGTGTGTGCCCCCCACCTCCTGCTCTCAAAAATCAGTCAGGCTTGAAACAGTGCCAGGTGCATGGTGAGCATCATATAAACAATAGCTATGGTTTTTATTATTACCACTGTTTCCTGAAGAATCTTTAGAGTTTGCCTGTGAGTTGCATAAGGGCATAAATTATCTTTTCTCATTCCTGCCTCCTCAGCATCTAATACAGTTCAAGTCTCATATCCAACTCTATTCAACCTATATATATAAAGCCTCTACTATGTGCTAAGTACCAACCTGGGTAATGGGACATAGTGATGAATAAAAGCCTTGGTTTGTGTTGTTACAGAACTTAGAGTTCAGCAGGAAATAGTTGTGGAAGGAAAAACAACAAGAGAAGGAAGCAGGGAAGGATGAAATGAAAGAAGAAAGGAAAAGTTGATTTTTGACTGTAAGGGCAGGGAATATCACAGGTATTGAGCAAAGCCATGAAATTTAAGAGTGGAGAAATTAAAACGCACCTTGACCCCAGGCCACCTTGAAAGCTCTTCTGAGACAACCCAGCTCTAGCCCAACTGTCCATCAGTGCAGCTTTAGCAAAAATACATCAAGCTACTACTACTCCTTGCCCCGAGAGCCCAAATGGTTTGGGGTGAAAAGCAGCCCAGCATAAGTACCTGGATGAGGATTAGACCTAAAGCAATCAGAGCCCTGCAGAATAGGAGCAGCAAAAGGCCAATATTTTACCATAACAAACAGAGGTCCAAATATATCCACAGTTCCCTTGTGTCCCCAAAGTCAAGTGAATATAGATATGCATATTCCTCCAGCAGTAAATAATATATCAATAAACAAAGGTGACAGTGGCTCAAAGCAGATCATTTTTGGGAAGGGACATAGGGTCATCACATGGGAGGGCATATTTGGTTAGAAGTAACTGCTGTGATAAGCAATCCCAGAACCTCAGTGGCACAGTCACAGCCCAGTGTACATAATCAAAAGACTCTGCTCCATACAGTCATTCGGTGCCTCAGGCTCCTTCACCTAGTGGCTTGACTATCCCTTAGAGTCTCAGAGTCCTTGCTGGACCCAGCTGGTAGTCAGGAAAAGGAGCAAGAAGGCTTTCTTGCCCTTAGCTGCCTTGGCTAGTTCTGCTCACTCATCTCCTCTTACATTTCATAGGTAACATGGCCTCATCCAGATGCACAAAGGCTGGGAAATCTAGTGATTTTCCCGGCAAGAAGTGGGTTTGAGGGAGCATTTAGCAAGCTTCTGCCAAAGAGGGTTTGAGGAGCTTTTTATGTAACCACATAAGAAAGTGAACTCATGGGCAAGAGTGATGGCACTTCATGTAGGGATACCTCCAGGTTCTCTGGATAAAACTACAAATGAGAAGAGTCCCAGTTAGTGGGGCTCATTCAGTCATTACAGAAACATTTGAGTGCCTACAACATACTGGGCACTGGGTAAGCATTGATAAACACAACAGTGCCTGTCTTCATGGAGCTTACCGTTTAGCTAGAAGTACAAACAAATGAGTATTCGCAATTCATTGTGATAAGTGCTCTCATAGTATATATACAGAATGCTCTGAGCTTGCAGAGAAGAGCTCCCAACTCAGATTGGAGTGATTAAGGAAGGTGTCCTGAGCATCATTTGCCCTGTCTACCTGGTCCCACCCATCGTAAGGTGATTTTTCTTCATCTCTCACTTCCATGTTTATTACAGGAGTAGCCAATTTTTCTAGCATGGCCAGCCACAATTGGTGGCATAACCATAATCTCCTTCCCTAGGAATATGGGAATTAGGATAGACACAAATCAGGCTCTCTCTGGGTAGATGAGCCTGTAACATGTAAGCCTTGAGAGTAGTTGGGGAAGCAGAGGAAACAAGTTTAGAGGGAGAATGGAACAGGCATATAGAGAGGAGGAAGATTGGAGAATCCTGATTCTAGTTGTCTCTGAGGCTTAATTCAATCTCTGTTCTCCAGTTCCATCAGAACCCCAGGGTCCTTATAATAAATGCCCTCTCTTTGTAAAGAGCGAAATCAAGCTGGTTCCTCTTACAACCAATCAAGAATTCTAACGAATACAAATGCTGAGGACTCTCATCTTAGCAAAGACCTGATGGGGCAGGAGTGGAGAGCCCAGTGACGAGATGCAGATGGTAGCATGAGGCTGAGCCACGTGTACCTCATAGGAAGATGTTCATGTGATTTTAAGTGGAAAAAAAAAAGCCAAGTGCATATAGCATAATAGTATTTATAAAGTAAACCAAAGGAAAAAACAACTTTATGTACTCAAACAAAATTTTGGGAGACATATAATATTGTTTACAATGTAATTCTGGGGAATGGGGCTGGGTATTTAAGGGGGCTTTCATCTCTTTCTAGTTTCCTGTTTTGTTTGAAATTTTAGTGATACGCATATTATTTTTGTACACTGAGACAGACAGGTGGAGAAGGGTGGAAGAGAATTCCAGCAGAAGAAACAGCACATGCAACTTGTATTAGTTACACAGCTATGTAGAAACACCCGAGACTGGGTAATTTATGAAGGAAAGGGGTTTAATTGACTCACAGTTCCACACTGCTGGGGAGCCATCGGGAAACCTACGCTCATGGCAGAAGGCAAAGCAGCAGGCACCTTCTTCACGGGGCAGCAAGACGAAATACGTTCGAGCAGGGGAAATGCCAGACGCTTATAACACTATCAGGTCTCGTGAGATTCACCCATTATCACGAGAACACCATGGGGAAACGATCCCCGAGATTCAATTGCCTCCACCTGGTCCTGCCCTTGACAAGTGGGGATTATATGGATTACAATTAAAGGTGATATTTGCATAGAGACACAGAGCCAAACCATTTCAGCTACCACAGACCATTTTTATTACTAATTTAGCTTCAAGACTCAAAGTTAAAGTGTAAGAGGTTTCTGAAGTTATGCAGTCACCATTCCCTCCTGAGACCACAGGCAGAGCATCCTTAGCAATGCAGAGTAGAGGAGATGGGAGGCTCCAAGGAGTCCAGGACGGGGTGAGTGAGAGGAGAGCGGATGGCAGGCTTGTGGTTGAGGCGTCTCCTCATGAAGCAATACTCAAGGAGAACAGCAAGGACAGATGGGGTTGACTAGGAAACAGGAGGCCCCTTGCAAGGCAGGACAGGGGTGATAGGGTGAGATGCTATATTAGGGTCGGGGCATATGGCCAATTCACCTTTCTCTCATCCTGAGCACCCAAGAAATATTACCCCCCAACTCCTCTCCAGGCACATCCTCCTCTTTGTTCCCATGGCCACTGCTCTAGTTCAAGCCTTCACCACTCACCCTACCCTTTTACAACCTCCGTCTCCCTCTATCCTTCTTCCCCCTTGTAACCCCTAAAAACCACTAATCTGTTCTCCATTTTTAAAATTTTGTCACCTTGAGAATATTATATATAAATGGAGCAGTGTAGTATTCCACGATGTGGATATGGCAGTTTAATCATTGACCCACTAAAGGACATTTGAGTTGTTTCCAGAATGGGGCATTCTGGATGAATAAAGAATAAAGCTACTACAAACAATAACGTACAAGGTTTTATGTGGGCATGACGTTCATTTCTCTGGGACAAATGCTCAAGATTGCAACTGCTGGATCATGTGGTAAGTGTGTCTTTAGTGTTGGAAGACACCGCCATACTCTTTTCCAGAGCAGCTGTACCACTTTAAATTCCCACCAGTGGCCGGACATGGTGGCTCATGCCTGTAATCCCAGAATTTTGGGAGGCCAAGGTGGGCAGATCACATGAGGCTAGGAGTTTGAGACCAGTCCAGACAACATGGCAAAACCCTGTCTCAACTAAAAATACAAAAATGAGCCATCTGTAATCCCAGCTACTCGGGAGGCTGAGGGACAAGAATCACTTGAACCCGGGAAGCAGAGGTTGCTATAAGCCGAGATCATGCCACTTCACTCCAGCCTGGGCAACACAGTGAGACTCTGTCTCAAAAATAAAATATAAAATAAAATAAAATAAAAATAAATTCCCATCAGCATTGTATGCATGATCATTTTCTTGCACCCTTGCCAGCATTTGGTGTTGTCACTATTTATTCTTGTCATTCTAATAAGTGTGGAGTGCTATCTCATTGTGGACTTCACTGTCTTAGTAACGGCTAACAATGTTGAACATCCTTTCACACATGTGCTTACTAAATGTGTAATGGAAAATGGATAGCCCTGCTACTTGGTTGGACCTGGGATAAATGTGCCTTCTTGAAGCTCTGCTAAATTTCTTGACCCTTGGATTAATGATGGGAATTGGAAGCAAGGTGAAGAAACGAGGGGAGGCTGCCAAAAAGTAGAGACCTAATGATTCCTTACCCGTCATCACTAACCCTTCTTTTACACACACACACAAAATGTCTTCTGTTCAAGGAGAACCTAAATGATTGGCAACATGATTGACTGGTTGATTGATTGAAGTCATTCATTCAAGCTGGAGAATAGCTGTAATTGTAGGTTTCAGAACATTCTGATTTGCATATCAAAAAAAATCTCCTTTTTCTTGTTTTCTTAAAGCCTTATTTTTATAAGCAGGAGAAAGATGCTATATTATCAAGTGAAAAACTACCATTTAAGTAAGAACTCCCAAGAAAGTGAGAAAGAATCCTGTTGCCCAGGGTTATTTGATGCATTCTAGCACTGTGAAGCTTGAACTTGGCTCCTTCCCATTGCTCTGGTGTTCACAGCAGTTTTAGAAGCAAAGATGAAGACATTTTTAAAAGGCTGCAAAGTATGAACTGCCTTTGGCTTAGACTTCAAAGCTTCTATCCATCTTATTGCTGTTAGTCGCTCTCGTCAAGTTCTACACACCCAGCTGACTCATAGAGTAGCCGAAATGCTTTCTTCAAAAGGGGAAAAGCGCTGGCCTCAGCAGACTGTCCATGTCTGGA
The DNA here is from genome assembly GCF_043159975.1 of Macaca nemestrina. Lineage (NCBI taxonomy): Eukaryota > Metazoa > Chordata > Mammalia > Primates > Cercopithecidae > Macaca > Macaca nemestrina. The sequence goes on from NC_092132.1 coordinate 21,487,881, forward strand.
ATCTGTAGCATGGATAGGGGCTCAGAGGCTACCCCCAGGATCTGCTGCCGACAGCAGATTCACATCCTCATTAACACATAGCATTCATTCCTGTGTTGTGGGTTTCTGTGTGATTTCTTTTCTGTTCTTGATGCTTCTCTGTATATTCCAAGTTACCCGCGATTATTTTCACAATCCTACAGATATTTGGGTTAAATTTGTATCCATACTCACTTTTTTCCATTTACTAGGATATAACATAGGACTAGTACATTTTACTGAGGTTTCTAATTACCAGAGATGGAGGCATAAGCACCCAGTTAATGAAAGCTGGAAGCTAATATTCCTAGTATCTGAAAATAGAAAACATGGAGCGACTCTTTCCAAAACGAGAAAGAAATCTGCTTTCCTCATAAAATATCATTGCCTTTCTACCCAAAGCAATAAACAACAAGCATTTACTAAGAACAAGATTGTTTATTGCTATGTTTTCTATTTTCTTTATGGTAAAACCTGGGCAATTCAGAATGGTAAAGGAATGTTGGCTTTTAGCAAATTGGATTTTCTTTAGGGTATGCGAGCAGGGAAGGGGATCGGCCTGACTTAACAGAACAAGCCCCTGCCTGGAGACGTGGTGCCAGTTCTACGATGAGGAAATGATGAGGATGCTTAGTCAGGGATAAACTGTACTGCCCAAGGATCCCCTAAAGTAAATTCACTCAAGTAGGAAACCGAATGTCCACTACACAGTGGCAGCAAGGTTTAAACTGGAATTTGCCTTGAAGAGAGAAAGTTAAAAATTATGGCAGTATTTACAATAACCAAATGACAGAAACAATCCATGAGTCTATCAACAGATGAATAATCAAAATGTGCTACATCCATATAATAGAATATAATTTCACAAAAAAGCAGTGAAGTATTCAAATATGCTGCAACATGGATCAGCCTTGAAAACAATACATTAACTGAAACAAGTCAGACACAAAAGGCCACATATTATATTATTCCATTTATACGAAATATCCAAAATGGGAAAACCTATACAGACAGAAAGTAGTGGTGGCCACAGGTTAGGGGAGGGAAGAGAAGGTGTGAGAGTTTAATGGGAATGGGGTCTTTTAGGGTGGTGATTAAAATGTTTTGGAACTAGACAAAAGTGATCGTTGCACAACGTTGTGAATGTACAAAATGCCACTGAAAATGGTTAGTTTTATGTTATGTGAATATCACCTCAATACCTCCATAATAAAACCAGGTTTAGTTTATCTTATAGTTAACAAAATGTGAATTATACAGGCGGCGATTCACTAACTCTTGGAATGAAAAAGAAATGGACTAAGTGTTGATTGTTGCTTGGGTATAGGTATAGTCTTCCTGAAAAAAATAAATTGGGTGATGGCAAATGCACCCAGTAATGAGAATATCTTTATTTAGTGTCTGACTTTCACATAATGGATCTCGCTTTTTTTCCCCATTTTGCGGAAATATTTGTTAAAGCAAGTTATAGGCTCTGGGTACCCCAAAATTTATATGTTGAAGTCCTAAACCCCAATGCAACTGTATTTGGAAAAAGGATTCTTAGGGAGGTGTATTAGAGTTCTCTAGAGGGACAGAACTAATAGGCTAAATGTATACAGAACACAGAGTTTATTAAGGAGTATTGACTCACACGATCACAAGGTGTGGTCCCACAATAGGCCGTCTGCAAGTCAAGGAGCAAGGAGGCTGGTCCAAGTCCCAAAACTGAAGAACTTGGAGTCTGATGTTTGAGGGCAGGAAACATCCCAGCACAGGAGAAAGATGTAGGCTGGGAGGCTAGGCCAGTCTTGTCTCTTCACATTCATCTGGCTGCTTTTATTCTGGCTGCACTGGCAGCTGTTTAGACTGTGCCCATCCATTGGCAACACCCTCACAGATACACCCAGGAACAATACTTTGCATCTTTCAATCCAATCAAGTTGACACTCATTATTAACCATCACAAGTGGTAATTAAGGATAAATGATGTGATAAGGGTAGGGCATTAATTTGACAGGATTGGTGTCCTTGTAAGAAAAGGAGGGGACACTAGAGACATCTCCCTCACCCCCACCACTGCAAAAGGAAATGTCGAGTGAAGACACAGCAAGAAGGTAGCCGTCTCCAAGCCAGGAAGACAGTCCTCATCTGAAACCGAATTTGCCACCACCTTGATCATGGACCTCTAGCCCACTGAGCTGTGAGAGAATCAGTTTCTGTTGTTTTTAGTCACCAGTTTGTGCTAACTTGGTACAGCAGCCCACAAAACTAATATGAAGACCATGTTACACCAAGAGGCAATGTGAGCTAAAATAACAGTTTCTAGGAAGACTTTTGATTATGACAAGAGTCATCACGCACCAAACCCAGTGATGAAAGAAAAGCTCTGAGGTGCGAAGGTGGCTCAGACTTGTGATAGGGACATCAGGGGGACAAATGAGGCTTCTCTCTCCAAACTATCCCATTGTGCTCCTGCCAGAAGCAGTCAAGCGGGCAGATGGTTTTTCCCAGGAGCATGAAATAAAGAGGGAGCCTGCACTCTTTTGATTTCCTCAACATTGTTCATTTATTCCTCAACTATTTCTTGAGTCTTAGCCTGCACCAGGCACTGTGGTAGGACTTGGGGCACAAAGGGGAACAAAACACATAGCCTGCCCTGAAGGAACTCATTCTGGTAAGAATAGACAAGGAAAAAGGCAAATGCATTACAGTATGCTAAGTATTATGAGACCACAAAGGTAGAGCTCCTGCCTTGGACCTGCACAATCTGGAAGACTGCCTGGAGGAGTAAGCCAGGTGACAAACACACTGCATCTGTGTGATAACAGATGCAGAAACTGAAGGGAGCGTGAGAGTTCAAACAATATGTGAAAAGAGACAGAAACAAGGGATCATGATTCACTCAGGAAACCACAGTGCATTCAGAATGTCTGCAGGACACATTTGAAGGAATTTGCAGGTGGTAGAATCCCAAGGGCTAGATCTGGGCCCCAGCAAGGTAGGGACCTTGTAAATTTGGTTTAAGAATTTGAAAGGAAAGGAGGTAATTCACTACCATCTGAGGCAGAGTCCCTTTCTCTATAGGAACTGGTGACAGGAAAAAGCAGAGACCACATGAACTCCATTTGGTAAGGGTAGTGACAGGCAGGAGCTGCACTAAGTTCCAGAAGCAACCATGGCAGAGGTTCTACCAGCAGCATTCATGGCATTTGTGGGTCAATCTGAAGTGTCCATGCCTAGAACTGATGAGTTCTCCAGGCCAGGTCTAAAGCATGATTTAGGATGGAGTCCTTGACTGTGTAGCCTTCAAGCCTGGCTCTGCCCTTTCTGGGGTCTCAGTGAGTTTTGCAATGTTTGGATTTTTCTTTTGTTTTGCTTTTTCTAAGTCCTCTTACTGTTTAATTTAGCCAAACTTATTTCTGTTTTTTGGAGATTAAAAATCCAAATGGATACATAGCATCAACTTCAATACATTTCCATGGCAACAGATGCAGACAGCCCCAGTAAGTGGAAGGTGAGGGTGGGAAAATCTGGCCACTTAAAAGCAGGAGTGGTGTGGGGCCAGGGGCTTATAAGCTGGGCACTGACTGTGCCATCCTCTATTCTGTGGCACACTGTTGACACATCCACCCTCAACAAGTAGCTACCTCAAAAAAGCAAGCGAGAGGCGAAGAGGTCTTCCCCCACCCCCAACATCCTTTTCAGCTTCCATCATGACTCAGGCTAAAGACAGACATTAATATATCAACACAAATACCTACACAATTATATGAAAGGAGGCTTTTAATACATAGAGAAGTATTCTTTCTACATATCCACTTGTAAAATAGTAACAGCTAATGTTTATTGAGCACTTGCTGTATGCGAGGCACACTTGTTCCATGTATTTTTTCATTTAATTCTAAAAATAATTTAGAGGAGTCAGGATCTCCATTTGCCAAAAGAAGAAACTGAGAAATGAGAGGTTGAGCACTTTACCCAAGGTCACATGGAGGGTTGCTCAGGGTAGCCTAGAGTATGCACTGGTAACAAACACTTCCAAAATCTCAATATATTAGTCTGTTTCACACTGCAGATAAAGACATACCCAAGACTCGGAAAAAAAAGAGGTTTAATGGACTTACAGTTCCACATGGCTGGAAAGGCCTCACAATCATGATGGAAGACAAGGAGGAGCAAGTCACATCTTACATGGATAGTGGCAGACAAAGAAAAAAGAGAGATGGTGCAGGGAAATTCCACCTTACTAAGCCATCATATCTTGTGAGACTTATTCACTCTCATGAGAACAGCAAGGGAAAGACCTGTCAATATGATTCAATTACCTCCCACCAGATCCCTCCCACATGTGAGAATTCAAGATGAGATTTGGGAAGGGACACAGCCAAACCATATCACTCAGTGATTAAAACAACAAAGTTTTCTCACTCACGCTACCCTCCATTCATCACAAGTTGCCAGGGGGCTCTGCTCCACAGCATCCTCACCAGGGACCCAGGTTGATAGATCCTCTGCCATTGCAGCCTCATCTGTGGGAGTGACAGATGAAGGGAATGAGCAAATTGTGTACTGGCTTTTAAGAGACTTCTCCCTGGAAATGCCATCATCACTTTCACTAACATCTCATTGGCCAAAGCAAGTCACATGACCAGGTCTAACTGCAAGGAGATGGGAAGTAGAGTCCACCATGTGCCAGAAGAGGAGAACTCTTAGTGGGCAGCCCTAATGACTACCACTTGGTGGAGCCACAATTTGAACCCAGCCACAATTTGAACCCAGCCACAATTTTACTCCACTGTCTGTGACTCCACTCTCCCTTTCTCTCCTTCTCTCCCCAGCTCTCTCCTTTTCATTGTCAATTAACCCTCTAGAGACAAAAGAAATACAGAATAAAGAAGATTCTATTATTTGGGTCCTTCATGCCACACCACGTGTAAATTGGCCTAACTAAATGACTCGCACATTTGTTCTTAGACTGATGTGACAATCATTAATGTATTGCCGCAAATGTCTAACCATCACTCAAACTCTGATTTTAATGCATCTTATTTTCTAAAAGCAGCCCATTAGGGATATGTTGCATAAGTCTTTATAAAAAATTGACTCCCCCTGCGTCCACCAAACCATACAAAGTCATACAAAGTCATTTTAGGTCATTTATACTTTGTAGCTATTCATTTGATTGAATTTTCACTATATTTTAAAAAGCAACATTGGCTGCTCAGAATACATTTATTTGACATGCTTGCATTTTCCAAGCAAAATTCAATCATCTGTTTAAATCTTACAAGGTAGTTCTGTTTCAAGGCAAAATGAAAAAGAACACCTTAATTTTAACAATAAAAGTAACCAAATGTAGTTAAAGATATATGAGATAAATAATGCCAGGGATATACACATCTCACAGGTATATCACCATGTACCTCTAGGGAATTGAGAATTCTTTAGTAACCTTCTTTCTACAAAGATATTGCAAACAGGCAGATTGCATTTGTGGCCAAGGTTTCTATGACAGATATACCCGCTGTACGGCTTTTTGTGGACCATTCTCAGATTGTCTTTCTCAACCATCATCAGACTGGGATTTTGTAACAGTTGGATTGTAGAGCTACTTTCTTCAGAATAACCACATTCACTGAGGCGGAAGTAGAGTTCCACTCTGGTTGTGGCTCTGAAGTCCCACTGAAGCCCTGGCTCCGGGCTGTTCCACGACTTCATGGGGCATAGTGGCAACAGCTTGGGTTTAGTGATCACATGGACTAGTTTGAAGCATCTACCAGCTGAGCCACTGACCCACTTTGGCAACAGTTTTCTCTTTATTGGAATGAGGGCGTCACCTTCATAGGGTTGTTTCAAGGATTAATTTGGTAACCTAAGTATGGACTCTACCTCAGGGATGACAAACATGTTTCAGTTATTGCCGATTCCAACGTCTGGAGCACTGTATTAAGAAGGATTCTGATGAAACGCATCTGGGTTCAAAGGAACGTCTGCTGAACTAGGGTGGTGCTAGGGGTAGGATGCTGGTAGCCTAGGAGAGTGTGTTTTCTCTTTTCCTTTTCTCTCCACACTGCTAGAGTATTCACCAGGACCCTCTCAGTTCCCGGAGATTTCCACTCAATTCAAAAGCTTAAGTCAAAATGGGGCTTCATCAGAAGGATGCTGGATTATCTCAGAGAATTGGAGAAGAGCTGCAGGAACCAGGAGGGCAAGTCCAGTGAACTCAGGGACAAGAACTGGTAACAAAAATCATGGCCAGGATGTCAGGATGCACTCTCTCCTCCTGTTCCTTCTCCCCTCTCCCCTCCTCTTCTCTCCCTTCCCTGACCCTGCTCTGCTTGGCTTCACATTCACTCTCTGGGCCTCCAGCCCCTCACCTGTAAGTTTTGAGGGACGGTCCCCAATCAGTGATCCTAAGACACTCGACGTGCCCTGTGTCAGCCCGAGTTCTCTCCCAGACCCCTTTCTACCTGTCACACGCAGCCTTCATGGCTGCCCTACTGGACATAGCTGGCCTTTGGAGTAGGTCGCGCCATTGGTTAATGAGACTGTCCTCATTACTGCTGGCTTTTCTCACTGGTGGCTGGCACAGGCCTCCCTCCTCTGGTACCAGCCATCCCTATTGGGCTTGTTTGAGATGCCAGTTATTGTTTCAATGCCGAGCCCTTATGGCTCCCTGAAGCCCAGACCATAGCTGAAATGACTGCCCTTTTCTAGATTGTTGGCATTTGGCAAAGCAATTGTGTATCGTGTGCTTCTCCAAAGAATAAGTGACTAGGGCCATTTTTAGTGACTGCCATCCAGTTCTGCAGAAGTCACAAGAAAGAGCAACTTAAATAAAGAAGCTGGTAGGACCCAAAGGGTCAGGATCTATGGTTTGACCGCCAAAGAACCAGCCTCTGAGTTTTCTTTCCTGGCTGCATTTTGGAGACTGAGACCATCAAACACTGTGCAGCAATGGCAAGAAGGGATAAAAGCTTGGCAGTCAGCCAACGTCACTGGAAGCAAAGGGAGATCTCTACTGGTGCACATTATATCCCTGGTTTAACAAGTGCCTTATTTAGTTTAAATCACTACTGTTTGAGTGACAGAGTGCTAAGATGGTTTCTGCAGAGTCCAATAATCCCATAAAAAGGGATTCCATGTATTCTCAAGGAAAGGGAATAAATTAGCAACTGAAATCACTCATTCATCCACTTCCACATACTGTTCTAGTTGGTGAAGATGCAGCAGAGAGAAAAGCGACTGAAACTGCTGACCTTCTGGAGCTTACATTCTAAGCGGGGAGGCTAACAATCAGCGAGACACAGAAGTGAAACACATGCCATGCCAGGCGGGGACAAGTGCTAAGCAGGAGTGGCAGGGCAGTTGCAAGGGGAGGTTTCAGTCAGCGGCTGTCTAGTTTCCTAGGGCTGCTGGAACCAAGAGCCACAAACAGATATTGGTCCTCTAAGAGTTCAGAAGGCCGAAAGACTAAAATCAAGGTGTCAACAGGGTCGGTTCCTTCTGGAGGCTCTGGGGACAGTCCGTTTGCTCTATGCCTCTGTGTTAGTCCATTTTCATACTGCTAAAAAGAACTGCCCAAGACTCGGTAATTTATAAACAAAAGAGATTTAACAGACTCACAGTTCTGCATGGCTGAGGAGGCCTCAGAAAACTTACGAGCATGGCATGGGAAGCAAGACACCTTCTTCACAAGGCAGCAAGAAGGAGACGTGCCAAATGAAGGGGGAAGAGCTTCTTATGAGACCATCAGATCTCATGAGAACTCACTAACTATCACGAGAACAGCATGGGGGAAACTGCCCCCATAATTCAATTACCTCCACCTGGTCTCTCCCTTGACACGTAGGGGTAATGGGGATTATAATTCAAGATGAGATTTGGCTGGGGACGCAACACCTAACCATATCAGCCTTTCTCGCAGCTTCCGAGGCTCCCATAAATCCCTGGCGTTCCTTGGCTCTTGGCAGCACAACTCCACTCTCTGCCTCTGTCGTATACAGCCTTCTTCCCTGTGTCCCTGCGAGTCCTCTCCTTTTCCTATAAGAACACAGTCATTGGATGTCGAGCTCACTCTACTCCAGTCTTAACTAATGACATCTGCAAAAACCCTATTTCCAAATAAGGTCACATTCTGAGGTTCCAGATGGACATGAACTGGAGGTGGAGGCAGGCTGGGGGTGGGGTGAGGTTACATGACTCTACCCCAATACTGCAACATTTTATTTTGTAAAGACCCAAAGTGAGTAAACAATCATGGCATCAGCTGGGAGCGAGTATTCCAGACAGGGAAAAGAAGGAATGCCAAGACTCTGAGTGAGTGGGTGCCTGGCAATCCCTTTGGAAAGGAAGTGAATAAAATAGAGACTCCTCTGGGTTACGCTGTGCAGAGTTGTGGGGATTCGAGGGAGAAGGAAGACTCTACACCTTCCCCATCACCGCCACCTTCCCATCTGAAATTAGAAGTAATTTTCAGAATAAATCAGGTAGAAAGAAGAGGCAGAGGATGCTGAGTAGACCAACAAAATGGCCCACCTTAATCATGCCACCCAAATCCATTCAAGTCACTTTCCGAGAATGTTCCCATGGTATCCTACACACAGACACTCCCGGGATAAGGCACTTTCCCCTGGAAGTGTGTTCACCATCAACCTGTCCTGTTAAGTCCTGATGTTCTCCAAGTTTCCAGGTGAACTCACCAACGGGTTAACAAGACTGGGGAAGGCGTGGTAGGGAGGTGAAGGGAGTGGGAATATAAATGAATTCTGCTTAAGAAAAATCTATGCTAGGCTCATGCAAATTGAGAAGTCCCTGATAGAAATGAGGGTTAAAAAGTGAAATACTGGCTGGGCTCATACCTGTAAATCCCAGCACTTTGGAAGGCCGAGGCGGGCAGATCACAAGGTCAGGAGATCGAGACCATCCTGGCTAACACGGTGAAACCCCATCTCTATTAAAAATATAAAAAATTAGCCAGGCATGGTGGCAGGCACCTGTAGTCCCAGCTACTCAGGAGGCTGAGGCAGGAGAATTGCTTGAATCCGGGAAGCGGAGGTTGCAGTGAGCTGAGATCACGCCACTGCACTCCAGCCTGGAAACAGAGTGAGACTGTCTCAAAAAAAAAAAAAAAAAAAAAAAAAAGTGAAATACTGCCACCCACTGGAAGAGAAACGGCTGCAAACGGAAGGAGGGACAGAGATGAGGGCTTTCCAAGCTGCTATAACCCCCAGATCCTAAGCTGTCAACAGAAACATTGGCACCTTGCCAGAGTCCTCACCCCAACAGGCCAGGGAGTTGGACGGTGACATGTTTTAAACCAGCGATAAGAGATAAAATTTTTTTTAAAAGTTTAATTGGGTAATTGTGCTGTCTTGGTATTTCTCTTGGTTGATTAACAACACCATTGTAAATCAATGGTGTTGCTTGAAGAACAGAGAGCAGCAATAATGTAAAGATACATTTCTATTTCAAATTTCTGCCTAGAATTAAGTGGATGCCTGCTTGGAAAACTAAAACTGTGCATTGGTTTATCTCTTAGGTAAAACAGACAAAAACAACAAAACACTTTAAAGAGACTTCGAATTTACAGAGCTTTGTCCCTTTTCTCAGACACTAAGAAAAATCACACATTTGATGATTTAGGCCTAAACAATGAGCCTCGTAAGATTTATCCAGACCAAAGTTCATTATACTTTAATCTGGAGACTTTTGTATTAAGAAAATGAGTGACTCATTCATAGACTTTATTTTAAAATAGAACAACTTTTATTTTATTCTGTTGGGATTAGGATGCCACTAATCTTCAAGATCTTTTAAGACAATTTACTTGGCTGGAGCTCATAGAATACAAGGTATATTAATAAAAAAAATTTTTGCCAACATTTAAAGTACAAAATACTTGATATATTTTTTAAAACTAACTTAATTTTCCTGACTAAATTCTAACTTTATTTCTGTAAAGTGGAAAAGGCCAGAGATCAAGCTTCACATAGAGTATTCTAAATTGTTTCAGGTGTTGACATGTGCCTGTGCATTTCTGTTTTTGTGTGTGGGTAGGGATCACTGGGGGAAAAGTGCTGCATAAAAATGTACCAAAATGTTTATCTCTGAGTAGCAAAATTATGGTTGATATTTTCTTCCTTTTTTTTTCATTTTGCAATTTGTCTATACTGAATGCTAATTATTTCACAGTCAAAAGAACTCTGTAACTTAACAAGCTTTCTAAAAATAAAAAACTTAAAGTAATTGTATAGGCCATGGCTGATGGCAATTTTTAAATATTTGCACAATCCTAATTGCTGAAACAGCCAGAATTGAAGGTGAGCAGTTCTCAAACATTTTGGTCTCAGGATTCCTTTACCAGCTTACAAATTATTGATTATCCCAAAGAGCTTCTGTTTGAGTGAGTTATAACCATTGTTATTTACTGCACTAGAAATTAAAACTGAGAAAATGTGTTAAAATATTTAATTTAGTTAAAAATTACAATAAACCCATTACATCACATTACCTAAACAACATATTTTATGAAAAATAACCATATTTTCCAAAGCAGAAGTAACTTCATGAGAAGAACAGCGTTGTTCTACATCTTTGCAAATCTCTTTAATGTTTGGTTTACTAGAAGACAGGGGGATTCTCATCCACTTCTGCATTTCATCTGTTGGGATATGTGATTTTGATTGACATATATGAAGAATATCTGACCTCATAACAAATATGTATTTGGAAAAGGGAGGAATAATTTAGTAACCCTTTCAGATAACTCTGGACCTTCCTCCTCTCCTCTCCTTCCCTCCCCTCCCCTCCCCTCCCCTCTCCTCTCCTTTCCTTTCCTTGAATAATTTAGTAACCCTTTCAGACCTTCCTTCCTTCCTTCCCTCCTTCCTCCTTCTTCCTCTCCTCTCCTCTCCTCTCCTCTCCTCTCCTCTCCTCTCCTTTCCTTTCCTTTCCTTTCTCTGTCTCTCTCTCTTTCTTTTTTTGAGTTTTGCTCCTGTTGCCTAGGCTGCAGTGCAATGGTGCAATCCCGGCTCACTGCAACCTCTGCCTCCTGGGTTAAAGCGATTCCCCTGCCTCAGCCTCCCAAGTAGCTGGGATTACAGGCATGCGCCACCACGTCCAGCTAATTTTGGATACTTTAAGTTCTGGGGTACATGTGCAGAACATGCAGTTTTGTTACATAGGTATACACATGCCACGGTGGTTTGCTGCACCCATCAACCTGTCACCCACATTAGGTATTTCTCCTAATGCTCTCCCTCCCCGAGTCACCTACCTTCCAACAGGTCCTGGTGTGTGATGTTCCCCTCCCTGTGTCCATGTGTCCTCATTGTTCAACTCCCACTTATGAGTTGAACATGCGGTGTTTGGTTTTCTGTTCTTGTGTTAGTTTGCTGGATAAAGAAAATGTGGCATGTATACAACATGGTATACTATACAGTCATGAAAAAGGATGAGTTCATGACCTTTGCAGGGACATGGATGAAGCTGGAAACCATCATTCTCAGTAATTTTGTATTTTTAGTAGAGACAGGGTTTCACCACGTTGGCCAGGGTGGTCTCGAACTCATGGCCTCAGGTGATCCACCCGCCTTGGCCTCCCAAAGTGTTGAGATTACAGGCGTGAGCCACCACGCCCAGCTGGATATTCTTTTTTTACTACACCACTGTAGGTTCACTACACATTCATGTCTGTCCCAGGCCAAAGGTGGGGTGGAAAGGAAGTCTACTCACTGCAGTCACAGGGCACCCAGGCTGATGAGGCACCCATCATCTTAAATGTTGCCAGTCACCTCCCTAGAGGGAGAGGAGAGTTCTAGGGGATCTCATATTGGTAATTAAATATTTTGTCCAGAAATGACACCATTACTTCTGCTCACCAATGACCACAGGAGTCACTTGGCCACATCTAACTACACAAGACTGGACCTCCTGCCATGGCTCAGGAAGGGCAACAACTGGAAATAGTTGGCAACTAGTCCTAATGGCCATCACAGCTGTGTTTCAAATGAATTTTCATAATTATATGTGTGTATATACATATATATAACAATTAATTGTTGGAAAAGGTACCCAAACCGAAGTGATCTGATAAAATTAAAGCCACATCCTTTGCCCTCCCAACTGAATCAAACACCCTCCCCAGAGATAACAACGCTAGTGTCCATGAAATCTCTCAGTACTTACTCTATTCAAGACCAGATTCACCATCCAGCAGCAACAAGGGTGGTTATCTGGCAACCTCCCACTGTTCATTCCTTCAGGATTGGCCTCGGCTTTCCAGCCTGGGCCAGTCTTCTCAGGGTAGTTCCCAGCCAGTGACTGAGCCAGAGGAAAAAGGATCCAAAGAGAGTAGGAATGAGATGGGCACTCTATGTCCAAGCAGAAGGCAGAGATGGCCAAGTGGAAGGTAGAGACAGCCCACAGGCATGCCATCCCACAGGCATGCCAACCCTCTGATTCCCGAGGCTCCATCCAGCACATCCACCACCCCAGTGCCAGTGGCTTCCTCTGAGAGTGGAACTGCTGTCCCCCGAGGAAAGAGGGAAGGTGGCAAGCCTGTGCTTTCCTTAGGGAGCCCTGAGTGTCCAGGACAGGACTGCCCTCACAGGCCGTCCTAGTAGGAAGTTTATTGGTGTGGGAGGTCCACATCCTGGTCCCACGGCTCTCCATGCAGACTCTGCTCCTTCCCTCTCCCTTCCCAGGTGCTACTCCCCAGCAAACCTCCCGCACTCTTAACTGTGTCTCAACATCTGCTTCCTGGAGAACTCGACCTGTGACAGGAAGAAAATTAGTCCATGTCGTATCCAGAAAATATTTTATCTCAGGTCGAAGATTTTCTTCTGACTCAATTTATAGAGTTCTGGCAGGCAGGAGGTTTCATTTTTATTTAGTAGTCATTACCAGTTTTCTTTTTAAATCTTCTGGGGTTGGTGTCATCCTTTAAAAAGTCTTTTTGTATGCCAAATGTATGGAAAAAAAAAAAAAAAAAAACACCTGTTTCCACTTTTATGTTAACATTTTAAAATATTTAAACCTTGATCCCTCTGAAGTTTTTGGTGTAAGGATTGAGGCAGAATTCCCCCTATATTTTCTCCAAATATCTGCCAGTTATCCCCAAATCAGTTACTAAATGATCCAGACATTCCTGGATACTAATCTGAAATGCCACATTCGGGTTCTTGTGTATTTAGTTCTGTTTTTTAGTTTTCTGCCTGTATCTGAATAATCTGTCTGTATCTGAATTAGTACCATACCGTTTAATCACTTTAGGCTTACACCTACTGGGATAGATATTTTTAGATTTCTCTTTTACCTTTAAGTCTCCACTGTTTCTTCTTCCAGGTTGAGCTTTAGAATCACTTTGCCAAGTTCCAAAGTTGAAAGACAAAAATAAACAAACAAACAAACAAAAAACCACCCACTGGTATTCTGAAGGAAATTGTGCTTAATTCGTAATATATTTAGGGGGCATTGATAACTTGACGATATTGAGGCTGCCTCTCCAAGAACAGTTATGATTTTCTACACATTCAGGTTTTCTTTTTTGTCCTTCAGGAGTGCTTTAAAGTGTTCCTCAAGGATATCTTGCAAATTTCTCACTAAGCTTCTTGTCAGGTGCTGTGATCTGAATGTGTCCCCCCAAAATTCATACATTGAAATCATAACCCTCAACTTGATGGTATTACGAGGTGGGGCCTTCAGAAGGTGATTAGGTCATGAGGGCAGAGCTCTAATGAGTGAGATTGGTGCTCTTATGAAAGAGGCTTGCGGGAGCTCATTTGACCCTTCCACCGCGTGAGGACACATTGAGGAGATGGCTATCTATGAACTGGGAAAGAGGACCCTCACCAGACCCTGACTCTGCCAGAGCCTTGACCAGGGACTTCCTCGCCTCCAGAACTGTGAGAGAGAAATGTTTGTTGCTTCTACGCAACTGTGGACTTTTGTCTACCTGAACTAAACTGAACAAACTAAGACATCCAGTATTTCACTTTATTTTATATTTATGCATGGGTACTTATTTATTGAGATTTTTGTTCTTACTATTAAGATCTTTTTCTTTCATTAAATACATAATTTTTGCTATTAAGGTAGCTCTTTTCTTTCATTATATCAACAATATAACTGGCTGTTGATTACAGATAAGAAAGCTACTTACTGAAGTCTCTGTTTCTAATGTTTCAGATAACTTTTGCATCTTCCTAGTATACAAGTATCTGAAAAATTGTAATTTTTCCCCAACCTTTTAAATGTGACTACCTCTTATTTTATTCTTTTGCCTGATTTCATCAGCTACTAATTCCAATGTTACATGCCTAGTAATGGTTTGGTGGGGATACTTGTGCTTTTATGTCCTGGGAGACTACTGCTTCCAGAAATTCAGAGTTTTAAATGATTCTGAATTGTTTATAGAATAAACTATGTGGTATGCAAATTTTGCCTTAAAATAATCTAGTGGTTGGGGAAATAGTATTGTTTGTGTGTATGTTTATACACACACATAGATACACATAGAAGTAGTCTGTTTTGTATATATGAAATGAGGGGCTAAACATGAATCATTGTGGGAACTGCGTGATGGATGCATGAAGCTTCACTATTCTCCCTTCTTTTGTTCCTTAATAAAAGGAAATAAAAACATAATGAGGCTGGGAGGATTTCTGCTTTGAAAATGTTTAAGAACTTTCTGCTCTTCTCCTCTTGGCAACCACCCACTAAAACCACAAGGAGAATGATAAACAGAAACAATCACTGATAAAACTACGAGGGGTTTGTAACCCAAACCACAGGACATGAAGACGGAAAGCAGATACCTGGAACTGGAAGATGGCTTTGCAGAGCAGAGGAAGAGGAATTTAGCAGAAAATAAGAGTTCATTATTAAGAGCATTTAATTCCGTAAATCCCACCTCTTCCTCATCCAGCTAGGATACTAAGGGAAAGCTGAACCAGAGAGGCTGAAATGGAGCGAGGCACAGGACTGGAAAGTGAAAACATTGAAGCTATACCTGTGTTCTTTTTAAATTGTAACATGTTTTTTATATATACATATATATAATGTTTAAAATATATATATAATTAAAATATAACATGTTAAATTTAAATGATAACATCCATTTAATGGATGGTTACAGTATTTTCTAGTTTCTAGTGCTCCCAGCTGTGCTGGGAGTGCTCCTTACTGACATGTAGGCTTGGGTACAGACTACGGAGACTTCATTTCCCTCCCCGGATCCCAGAATTTTGTAGCTGTACTTAGAATGCCTGGAAAAGGAAGCCAAAGGCTCCCTCCTTGATGTCTCCCTTAGCCTAGGAACAGCACAAATATCCCGCATTATACTGTTATCACGGACATTGCCTGGACCCGTGTAACACCTGCAGATCATAACAGCTGGGAGCACCAGAAACTAGAAAATATTATAACCATCCATTAAATTGATGTTATAATTTAAAAAGAACACAGGTATAGCTTCAATGTTTTCACTTCTGAAGTGTATCTAAATATCTACATATAAATGTGACACAATCATTTGTTCATCCTTCTATTTTATGTTCTAAATTTTTAATTGATTTTTTAGAGCTGAGGTCTCGCTATATTGCCCAGGGTAGCCTCAAACTCCTGGGCACAAAGGAGTTCTATCTTCAGCCTCCTGAGTAGCTGGGACTACAGGTGCACGCCATCATACCCGGTCTCCTTTCCATTGACTTTTGGATTGTTTCCAACGTTTTGCTACAATTACACATGATGCTGCTACTTGCCTCTTAAGACTTTCTTAGGATTAGAACTGCTGGACCTCATGATATGCAAATGCTCAACTTTACAAGATTGTGCCAAACTGTTTTCTACAGAGCTTGAACCAACTTATAACTCACTAGTAATAACAACTTATAGCTCTCTCAGCTCCGAGTCTCACACATGTGTATATCTGGGGATCTATCTTAGAGCTATTATACGGTATATGCTTTGAATCAGTGACCGGCAAATGGTGCTGCCTCTCCAGGTATTCTCCATAGCCGCAATACACAGGCTCAGCAATAGAAATGGGAGGATCTTACAGTGGAAAAACCTAGCAAACACCATCTTACCCAATAAAGAAACATCACCAGTGATATTGACATCATGTACCCTATGATATGTTGTACTGGTGGGAAGGGCACATCACCTTTGTAGTATCCTTTCGGATAAAACATAGCCTCAATCTGATCACACGGAAACATCAGACAAACCCGCATTGAAGGATGTCTTACAAAATAACTGACCAGTACCCTTTCTAACGTCAAGGTCATGAAACACTGAGAAACTGTTACATATATTGGAGAAGATTAATGAGGCACTGATGACTAAATTCATGCGATGTGGTATCCTGGACTGGGTCTTGACAACAAAAAGACATCAGCGGGAAAACTAGTAAAAGCCAAATCAAGTATACAGTTTAGAAAAATACTAGTACCAGTGTTAATTTCTGAGTTTTCACAGACCTGCCACAGTTTACAGAAGGTGTCCACATTAGGGGAAGCTCAGTGACGGGTACAGGGAACATCTATCTTTACCACTTTCTGTAAATCTGAAATTACTACAAAATAATTAAGCTTTTTGTGGGTTGTTTTGGTTTTTTTTAAGTACAGAAAAGCCACAGCACCAAACCATGGTTGTATTTAAAATTAAGACAGGAACTTTCAGAAAATTAAACACATTTTCATAGTAACTTGATCAACACCACAGTTTATTTGTAAACATGTTATATGTGTCAATAATCAAATTGACAACACTTTATAGATTCATTGTATAATATTAACATCCTAACAGAAAACGATCCACTGTACTCAAGTTACAGTTTGGTATTTTAAAATCCTTAAATACAAATTGTATTTGAAACACTGAACACAAAAAAGAAACATGAATGGCAAAGAAAACTGAAAACATCAAGTAAAAGAAACCAAGATTCCGTCCCCCCACAAAAAATATAAAATCATCTGATTACACAATTTAAAAAAGAAATAAAAGGAAATCAGATATTTTTAATGATATAAAGTTGCATTTCTTCAAACCCATTTTAGACGTGAAATTGTACCATATTAAATTCTATGTCTTTTTTTATATTTGTTCTTTTTTTTCTCTTGGTTTCTAAAGAATGTTTGCCAGGGTTTGAATTACATTAAAGAAGTGGGGAAAGAAAGGAAGGAACGTGATAAAAAGTCAAATGAGGGCGGGCGCGGTGGCTCACGCCTGTAATCCCAGCACTTTGGGAGGCCGAGGCGGGCGGATCACAAGGTCAGGAGATCGAGACCACGGTGAAACCCCGTCTCTACTAAAAATACAAAAAAAATTAGCCGGGCGCGGTTGTGGGCGCCTGTAGTCCCAGCTACTCGGGAGGCTGAGGCAGGAGAATGGCGTGAACCCGGGAGGCGGAGCTTGCAGTGAGCCGAGATCGCGCCACTGCACTCCAGCCTGGGCGACAGAGCGAGACTCCGTCTCAAAAAAAAAAAAAAAAAAAAAAAAAAAAGTCAAATGAAATTAACTATTTGCAAAATAATTGTATATAAATTTTTCATGAAATTTCTTTGGTAAATAACAAAATCTGCATTTTCAATTTACCTTTTTGTTGAAATGGATCAACACTTGTAAGATTTAAGAGATTACAGAAGTTAATGTGTAAGTAAAACACAGCCAAATTCACAAAGCAAAGCGCAAACTTCAGTTTTTCACATTTTGCTAAAAGCTCTAAAAATGTACTCTCCCTCCTTAAGAGTACGAGAGGTCTTCAGCTCGGAATCAGATGACTGCTCTTGCCTCATTCAACACAAGAAACCAGAGGGGACCCCATGGTTTTTCAGTACTTTCCCTAAAATTCATGATCACTATTAGGTTCTATTTCTTCCTCCTTTATCTCTCAAAGGAAATATAGCAGCAAAACACTCCCATATTTTAAGCTTTAAATTCACAAACAACTGGGTTCACTGCCAACAACTACAAATGTTCAATTGTTTATTAGTGTACATGTCATTACAGTTGGTTTAGATGGTTAATATAGGAATAAATAAAATAACTACAGTTCATTCAAACAAAGGAAATTAAAATGAGATTAAAGAGCCCTGATCAAAAAAAAAAAAAAAATACTTACAACTTTCAGCTGAAAAACTGTAAAAGTTACATACATACATACCTAATGGCACTAGGAATGTACAATATCAATTATTGGAAAAATAAGTGAGTGACTCAGAGTCATAAGAAATTATTTAATATTAGTATTTTTTCTTTTATAGACAAACATAACATACACATGGTTTCTACCTTCTATAAGACAAAGTAGAAAAACCGTTACTGCATTTACCTCAAACACAGCACTGACTGTGCCACAGATAACATGGTCCAAAATATTCAATTCTATAGATAGGCCATGGTATTGAATGCATGGTTAAGTTTTAGGAAAGGCATATATTTCCAGAAGTAAGTATGTTAAATACACAAATATCTATAAATAACAAAAAGTTATCAGCAAAAATGTTTAGCTTATAACATTCCCAAACTTCCTAACATTTTAAGTGTTTTAGATATATGTTGTCTGACCAGTTCGTTTGGTTACAGTTTTAAACTAGCAAACCATTACCCTATAAGAGGAGCTAAACTAATCTATAACACTGCACAAACTTCCCAAGGAAGGTTAACTTGAAAAGTCTAAAAAGTGATTCCAATTATTCTAACTAACATTTGAGATGCTAAAAGAATCAATGACTCAAGAAACACTTTGAAATAATTCCATTTTTCTTTATCATTTTCTAAAAAAGTACTCACATAAATTTAAGATCCAGATTGCTTAAGAGTATGTCTTCAAAGTAGGTTTATCACTAAAGCATTCTGATCCAAAGACATAGTCTTAATGCTTCCAATATGTCATTCTAACCTAAAATCACAATCCTTGGTTTGAAAACATCGAAGCTAAGAAACGAAAAAATAAATCAGGGTGAAAATGTGCAGCAGCTCTAGCTACAAGAGTGGAAAATAAACTCTATTTTTTCCATAAAGACTCTATGAAAATATAAAGCCCAAAGTCAGTGACAACAGAAGCCCACATATAAATGGTGTTTAAAAATAGAAAGTTTTCTAAAGCGTCTCATGAGATGTCAATGAATAGTCATAATCTGAGTTAAGACCTTAAAAATCAAGGTGAAGTTATACATAACTATGCTGATTTACATACCTTCTACAATGTCCAACTGACATACATAATTTACAGACACCCACAGGAATTCATAATGCCCTATCATATCATCTCTCAATACTGGATGTTTGTTTTATAGTTTTACTACTTTAAGTACTAAGAAGCCTTTTCAGAGGAAGAGTTCCATCTCTTCCCTTGATCCCCCAAAGTATAGGTAACAAAATATAAAATTAAACAAGATTTATGTTTGATAAACTAACATATAAAATTACCATTGCAATTTTCATAGTGACTGCTTATAAACATAACAGTCATCATAAAGCCTATAAAGAATATACTTAGTTTTATAAAAGAAATGCAGATTGTCTCAAGGTAAAAAACATAGTGCTGGCTGCTAAAAAGCACTTTGTTGCAATAAGATGTGCAATAATGAGCAAAACTTCAGAAAACATGAATATGTCCCCCAAACTTTTTAATATTAGTTAAGCAAGAATTGCACTGCAGCAGCAGGATGCTTTTTAGTGGCTGACACTATAAAGCTAACGTTAGAAAGAAAAAAGGCAGAAAGTGTGAGCAACAAATGGTGTAACCAAATTATTGCAAATGGAGATTAGCAATAAGAAGTGAGGAAGGTGACCGTCCACTCCATTCTGATAAGACACCATCTTTAAATATTAAGTTTTTCGCAGGAAGTGGAACACCCATGTCAGCATACGATGACTGTGAAAGCAAACTTGAAAAACCGGGCTCTGTGTGAATATCCAGTGTTGAAGCACCTTCCTAAAAGATCAAGAAACAAGAGAAATGATATTTAATACTTTACCAAAACCACTTAACTCATGAGAGAGACCTTGATTACCTGAGAAGTGTTAATGGATTGCAAAGCAGTCCAGGAGATGCAAAGATCTACACTGTGAGCCCAAAGCAATCAATGATGGGTATGAATATGTGCAAAAATGACTACCAAAGTAAAACTGTAAGTCTTTTTAAATAGAAATAAGAGGCTATGAGACTGTGGAAAAAGCAAAAGTTCATTTTTAGAAGACCTGACCTACCCCAAAGTATTACCTAACAGGAGAAAAATCTTTAAAAAAAAAAAAAAAACTTACAAAGGCCAGGTGCAGTGGCTTGTGCGCCGGTAATCCCAGCACTTTGGGAGGCTGAGGCGGGTGAATCACTTGAGGTCAGGAGTTCAAGACCAGCCTGGCCAACATAGTGAACCCCTTCCTACTAAAAATACAAAAAAAATAGCTGGGCGTGGTGGCAGATGCCTGTGATACCAGTTACTCGAGAGGCTGAGGCAGGAGAATGGCTTGAACCCAGGAAGCAAAGGTTGCAGTGAGCCGAGATCGTGCCACTGCACTCTAGCCTGGGCAACACTGTCAGACTTCATCTCGGGGAAAAAATAAAACAAACAAAAAAACCTTACAAGACACTAAGTACCAGAATAATCCATCTACTCCACGCTTCTCAGATTCATATACTCTGCACAGATCTCTCCCTAGGACTCCAGGCTCAAACATCCACCTATCTGACATTTCGTTTCAGATGCTTCCCCATGCACTCTATACTTAGCATGCCCATCATTGAACTCTCAAATTTTCCCTCACCTCTTCCTCCCCAGTCTTCTCTATTCACATACCCAGCTAATCAAGAAACACAAGAATCATTCATGATCCCTCCCCTTCCTTCCCTTCACAGCCCTCATCTTTTCCTCACATCTAATTCATCATCAAGTTTTATCAACCTATCTCCAAAACATATCCAAATTAGTTTACTTTATTAATTCACTATGGCCAAGGCCTTCACTGCCACAACAGACAGCCCAGTATTGACAGAATTTTGAAATTTTTCAATTTATTGCATCCTTATAAAATTTCCATTTTTGCCTATTTTTATAAAATAGTCCATCAGAAATAACATCTCTCCCCTGTTTAAAAGTCTTCAATCACTTCTCTTTGCACTCAGTGTAAAATACAAGTTCTCTAACATATGCCAGAAGGCCCTGCACACCGTGCCCTGGCCCTCTTCTTCAACTTCACCTCTTGCTTCTACCCCTCTTTCATGAGGTTTCTGCCACACTGGCCTTCATTTGTTTCATTGTTCACTGGACATTTCCCAGACACAGGACATACAGACCTAAGTTTCTGCCGGAATATTCTTTTCCAACTTTTTGCATTCAGCTTATATATTATCCTGCACCTACTGAAATTAGTTCTACCTGCAGATTTCATCTTAGTTGGCTCCTTCAAAGTACTTATTAAAATCTTTTAGAACTTACGTATCTTAATATTTATCTGATTACTATCTTCCACAACACTCTAAGTTCCATTAGTATTTTACACATCACTGTTTCCACAGCACTCAGCAAAGAGTCTGGCATAGGTCAGGGTCAAGCATTTAGCAACTGAATGAATGAAGTAAAACTCCAAAATATTGACTATATAATGTTGAATTAGATATTCTGAATAGAAACATTCTATTCTAAAAATTTACCTATAAATCAAATCTAGAATATTCTTTCTTTCCTTGGGGACGGGGGGAAGACAAAAAGTCCAGAGCACTGGCCTTTGCTGCCACAACAGACAGCCCATCCTGGCAGCGGAGAATCGTTTTAGTTATTGGGAAGTGCACTATAACCAAAAACTGGCACCTAGCACAGTACACGGCCCATAACAGACACTCAACACATTTCTGTTGAATAAAGCACCAGCACAGAACAAAGAGATCAAGCTTTGGTCTCCAAAGACCTGGCCAGTGAAATGTGCAAGTAGATTAACTTCTTGAATCTCAATGTCTTCATTTGTACAATAAAATTAATGTTTATTTCATATCTTGCTGCTGTGGTGATCAAAAACAAACAGAAGTGTTGTGCATACTTAAAGCTCTGTACAAGTACCATTTGGACTTTTTGGTTTTTGTTACCTGGAATGAGTGAACAAAGTTAAGGACTTGCAGAGAGAGTTTTCTACTGGAATGTAAGAGGTTTTGAAGGCTGGAAAAAAAAAGACAAGAAAAAGTTTAAACATAAAGGCAAGAATGAGTTTCTCATAAGAGTTCAATTTTTAGCAATTTAAATGCATCTATACATCGGGGCCAATCACAAAACATTTTAAAAAACAATTTCAATGTTTCTTATCAATGAAATTTTTGCTTGTTTTAACAATAGGGAGTAGTCATGCATCAAAAGTCCATTTTGAGCCGGGCACAGTGGCTCACGCCTTTAATCCCAGCACTCTGGGAGGTCGAGGTGGGTGAATCACGAGGTCAGGAGTTCAAGACCAGCCTGACCAACATGGTGAAACCCCGTCTCTACTAAAAAAAATATAAAAATTAGCCGGGTGTGGGGGTGCACACCTGTAATCCCAGCTACTCAGGAGGCTGAGGCAGCAGAATCGCTTGAACCTGGGAGGCGGAGGTTGCAGTGAGCCGAGATTGCACCACTGCGCTCCAGCCTGGGTGACAGCGAGACTCCGACTCAAAAAAAAAAAAGTCCATTTGAAATAAAATATATAATGCAACTAAAATCAAAGTTATCGTTTCAAAAAAATTCAACTATTAGTAAACCTAACTACTAAATGAAAGAAAACTTTTCAAATGAAGACTTAGGCACTCTGAGGAATGACAACTACGACATAACCTTCAAACAACCAAAGTAATTGCAAAAGACAACCTGATAACAGATTAAACACATACCAACCCACCTTTTTTCAAATATGTAAGTCAGTAAAAATTATAGTGGTAATCTTTAAAGTTCTATAGTACTTCCATTTTTTATTTATGTATATTATTTTGTTTTCAGAGAATAGATGTTGAAATTGTCAACTGAGTATTCTTCATTTTCTGGTAAAAGCTACATTACGCCACCTAAATGAATTATTGT
The DNA here is from genome assembly GCF_043159975.1 of Macaca nemestrina. Lineage (NCBI taxonomy): Eukaryota > Metazoa > Chordata > Mammalia > Primates > Cercopithecidae > Macaca > Macaca nemestrina. Next base: position 21,510,929 of record NC_092132.1, read on the forward strand.
CCAACTTCATTTTCTGAAATAAGTCAAGAAGATCTTGACTTGTGGATTTCACCTCTCCAAGCCACCTATCGTGACAATTAGATTCAATTATATTCTTTCCTGCTAACCCAGTTTGCCTCAGAACTTTTACAACATTGCCTCTTAGCAGCTACTCACAACGGACCTGTGCTGGCATGTAAGATAAAACCTACATGTCATCTTTAAGGAAGAATACATATTCATTTTAGAAAATGTAGAAAGTGAAGCAAATTTTGTAAAGTCACCATAATTCCACCACAAAAACCAATCACTATGAACAGAATAGAACATGAGTGTGTGTGTGTCAGGAGTGAGACAAATGCAGAGACATTTTCTGCAGACATACATTTTTTAAAACCTAGGTTCATACTCCATATTGGCATGCCCATTCCAGCACACCCTCACCTCACCTAGATTACTAAAGAAATATAATCAAAACATGTGCCCAAAATGTTTGCCTGTGACTAATTTCTGATCTAGTGAAATTTACTTTTGAAAAATACAGCAAAACCCTTAAACTAGCGATCTCTATTCAATCAACAAATATATACAGAACAATTACTGTGTTCATGTGTGGAATAAAAGAAAGATATAGTAACTATTCCCTGACAACTTAAAAATCGATATGAAAATATGACAGTGAATATAAACCCTCACCTCTCTTTTCTGCAAAGGCCATGTGTAGCAATTTTCCTACAAACTTTCTGGTTTAATTCAGAACTGAACAGTGGAATTCCAAAGCACAGCTCAAGAGGAACCCAATCTGCTTCTGTTGTGGCACCTAAGAAAGGATACATAAATTTACTTTATCATATATATCTACTTATATATATTATATATAACTGACAAGGGTTTCTTAACCTGAGGTTCATAGATTACTCCTGTGCCACTGATATCCACCAGTGGGCTTGACAGGGGAGGAAGAAATTGGAGGGGGCCAGTTAATCTCTAAACAGGACAGGCATATTTTGGGTATAAACGTGTCTGAGAAGGTACACAGCTTTCATCCAATGTTCAAAGTAGTCATTTGCCCAAAAAAAGAGTATTGCAAGACATCTGTAAGATGAGAGAATGAATCAAAACATTTACCACAGGAATAAGGTTATTAATAAGTTATTTTCAAGTCATAATTTTATAATACTTGAATTATTTTTCTAAGGATGTAAAAAGGCTTCCTAGAAAACTCTTATTTAAAAGTCTATTATGAATAATAAGAACAGACAAATGGCATGCAAATATCTTAACATAAAAGTTAAACCTCAGAAATTAGTCTAATAAAATTGCAAAAAGTTTTAGCACCATACCAGAGGTTTGCTTTGTTGTTGACTCTATAGTTGCTTCCTCAATGACCATTTCAAATGACTCTGTACTCCCATTTACATCTGAGCCAGAAGCCAAATCAGGTTCTCCTTATAATTAAAGTACACACACACTATTAGGATTCTAGCAGTTAGCAGAAGCTGCCAATAAATCAGTCCTAACATGGAAAAGACTTCAGACAATAGTAATGATGACAGAAAGAAAATGCATAATCCTTGGCTTAAAGAAGTGGTTTTAAACAGGGGAGCAATTTTGATCCCCAAGGGACACGAATGAAGACACGGATGCTATTCAATGAACACTAAACATCTGACCATATACAGGACAATCCTCCACAAAAAATTATCCAGCTCAAACTGCACATAGTGCTGAGGTTGAGAAACCCCAGCCTAAAGAAACCAAATTCAAAAGAAGGACACAAGTTACTGAAGCCATTTGCACCCCTGTGGAAATACACAGCCTGATTATGTTATTACTCTTCAAAGTTCTTTTCTGACTCATTATCTTTAGCACAGAAGATTCTCCAAGACCCCTCAGACCTTACCTATTTCTCTACTCTGATCTTCTACTACTGTCCAACAAATTCTTTCTTTTGGCCACAATGAACTACTGTTTCCTAATTCCCTCTGCCTGAAAGGCTGCCATCCTCTAAAAACACATTATCTTTTGTCTACCTAACTCTTCAATTTTCAAAACTCAAACTTCACCTTCTCTAAGAGGCCTCCTCTGTGCTGTGTTAGCGCTTTATGCAGACCCCATCACAGTCAATAACACCACACTGTATACTGACTGACTCATGCATCTCCTCTCCAGGGTTTTAATCCTTGGAACAACATTGTCTTTTGTATTTCTTTTTTTGTGTGTGTTTGTAGAGGCAGGGTCTTGCTATATTGCTCGGGCTGGTCTCAAACTCCCAGACTCAAGCAATACTCCTGCTTTGGCCCTCCCAGAGGACTGGGATTACAGGCGTGAGCCTGTACCTGGCCGTACCTGGCCTGGTCTTATTAAATTGCTCCAGCACCTAAGCAGGTATTCCATAAATGTTTGTGGAATGAATGACATAAAAAAGGACAGCTGTAGTAGACATACTTTGAAATGACTGCTTAATTAATAGCCCTCTTCTCTAGAAAATGCCCCTATAATATTTGGCAGTCAACTATTTGGCCAAAGACAATGAGATAGGGGTAAGTACCTATCTCGATGGGAGCCAATCCAATCTACTGGATGGCAAGTAATCCATCACATTTCCTCAGAATTTCAAACTAAGAAGCTCATGAAATACTATCAATCAATGGGAGATAATGAAAGATCTCCCAAAGTCAATGGACAAGAACTGGCACCATGGCAACCCAAACCACATATATGCCAATATTATGCCAGAGCAGAAACAACCAGTAAGCATGAGAAGGTGACTTGAAAATGGATTTTCAAATTAAAAAAAAAAAAAAAAGTAAGTGGAATCTAAGAAAAATTAGCTATTGTCAATATGTAGGACAGATTGGAGATAGAAAGGAGAGGCCAGAAAGGCTAAGCAGGGAACGGTTGCAACAGCAAACGTTTAAGGTTTAAACTTCAAGACCCAGACAAGAAGAGCAGTCACAGAGAATTTAAAATGAAGAGAAAGGGGAAGAAATGGACATGACAGACTTATCTAAAGCCTAATCCACAGAACCTGGAAACTAACTGAACATAGTGGAAAAAAGGAAAGAATGAGACAAAGGTAAGATTTTAGACCTAGATAATTAAGACAATGGTGCCTTTTGACAGAAAAAGTTGAAAGGGAAAAACTATTAAGTCAATTTTGGAAACATTTGTATAAAGAGACTAGAGTTTTGAAACCATCACCCTATAAAGCTAACTTAATGCAAAGCCTTATAAACACAGATATGACAGTAAAGCGCCCAAAAACCCCAAACCATTCTGTACCCCAATCCTATTTTCTTCATTTGAACAACTGATATTTGTCCAAATGATGTTCTAAAATATTTCCTCATGCTTCAGTGAAAGAATATTGAGTATTCAATAACTCAGCATCCCCACAAAGGTCTGCAGCTTTTCATATAACACTGGGTTAAACTCAAAACCAATTATCTTAATTCAAAGAATCCAACTATTGGCTAACCTCTCTCATCAGAAGCATCACTGAGTTTTCTATTTGCAAGTTGGCTGGAAGCATTCAACATGGTGACATATCCACAGAGATGCTGTAAGTCCACTCTGTTCCTTAGTATCTGCAATGCTTTATGAACACCCATATTGACATGAGTGAACTCTACGAACAGAATGGACATCACATTAGTGAACAGTTTCTAATAACACAACGCCAACAGCTTAAACATACTTTATTAAACAACTCTTAGAACTACTTTTACACTTTAATACATCATAATTGATTCCAATAAAGAAGTATATAAAGTTGTTATTCTTACTGAAACTAAAGCTAACAATGTACTTGAAATCACATGCCTAAATTATTTATATCTTAACTCAAGTTCTCATAAATATGTGAACTTACAAAAAAGAAAAATGCTCTATATTCAAATATAAAGAAACCTCTTTTGTATAATTCACACAATAATCCCCCATGGCAAAGGATCTACTAAGCAGTTTTTGAGATTTTATACATTTTCAGATCCTGTTGTCACTATCTGCATCTCCAGGTAAACAATTTTTTTTTCCCTTAGACTTTATGAAGTATTAGCCAGTTGTGTGAATGATAAAAAAGGAGAAATAGAGAAAAGTCTTCCGTCTAGGCAGATACCTACTTACTCTCTTTATTCCCAAGACAGACTAGTAGTCTTTCAAAAATCCTAAATGGGTCTTATTCTAACAGTTCTTTGTGGATGGCAAAGCACACGACAAAAAACTACCTTTTGCCAACACTCTTTAATAGCAAAGAACCTAGAACCTAAAAATTTTAAGATTTCCTGCCATGTTTTCCACCAAACTGTTGACATGAGTAATAATTTAAAAAAAAAAAAAAAAAGTCAATAGATACAATTCAAAAGGTACCTCCTTGTAGTTCTGTTTCATCAAATGGAAATGGGACATGGACAGTTTCTCCTATCCCATGCAAACCATGCCCCTAAACATAAACAAAAGTTAAAAGGTATACAAGAAACCTTCACTTCCAATCACTGATATTCAAAAGTAGATAAGATTGTGTCGCATAATAGTATATTCCATATTAATAACTCATCAAAATTCTTTCAACAATTTTCTATTTTTCTACAGCAAGCAGTGATAACCTTACGTGTGTAATAACCTATAAGGCAATGTTTCTCAAATTGAATGTATAGGCCAATGCAAAAAAAGGAGGCTAATTTAACAGGTAAATCAGGTGTTAGCCAAGTGAAGAGTGAATGAGGTCAAGTTTATTCACACAAAGGTTAGCTAGAGTTCTGAGAAGGAAAAGTGGCAGAAGAATCCCCATAATCACATAGCATACCACAGGTTAAGAGTGCAAAACTCAAAAACCTGCCCTGAAATAAAATATATTCAGAATTACTTGCTATAATATTATAATTACATATAATTGGAAACAACCAAAATGTCCACCAACAGGGGACTGGTTAATTAAATTAGGAGACATAACTTCAGTGGAGGTGCATAAATGAAAGAAAGCTATGACCTGCAATGGAAAGATCTCCAGTTGCTAAATGGAAAGGTAAGGAGCATATCTGTGTGCAGATACTTGCATATGCATAAAGACACTCTGGAAGGATACAGGAGAAATGAACAGATGAAATTATCTGATTTGGAAGAGAGATGGGGAGTGGAAACTTGGTAGACAGGGTTAGCAGGGGAGTAATACTTTTCTCTCTATACGCTTTTTTTTGTTTGTTTGTTTTTTTAAGACAGAGTCTTGCTCTGCTACCCAGGCTGGAGCGCAATGGCACAATTTTGGCTCACTGCAACCTCCACCCACCAGGTTCAAGCAATTATCCTGCCTCGGCCTCCTGAGTAGCTAAGATTACAGGCACCCGCCACCACACCCAGCTAACTTTTTTTTTGTATTTTTAGTAGAGACTGGGTTTGTCCATGTTGACCAGGCTGATATCAAACTCCTGACTTCAAGTGATCCACCTGCCTCAGCCTCCCAAAGTACTGGGATTACAGGTGTGAGCCACTGCACCTGGGCTCTATACCTTTAATAATATTTTATTTTTGAATCATGTGAATGTACTATTAGTTCAAAAATTAAATTTAAAAAATCTGAGTCTACCCACTTCACTCTCATGTTGCAAATGGTAATTCAGTTTCATGTACCACGTTCAATTAATATTGTTCATTTGAGTTTTGTTTTAAAGCTTTGCTTATATTTAATTCCAAAATTTGATTTGAATTTGTAGTTGTATAATAACAACAAGCATGAAGAATTTAACTTAATGTCTACATGTATTTAGAACTGTTATAATAGAAATATAATACTGAGGATCTGTAAATTTTTCCCTTTAAGAGAGACCCATACATTATTCAACTTCAAGAAACCCTGATATATCCGAAGGAAAGCATACTCTTTCCGTTGTTTCATATAACAATTTAAATATATTTCTCAGAGCTCTCTTTTGATTCCCTAAACCAGATGGCTGCAATAAATTATGGTTTTAACTAAAAATCTTAATTTGTAACACGTTTAAAATTCCAATAAGGTAAATTTATTTCCATCAAATTTAATTAAAAAGGCATTTTTCTCTAGCAAAAGCAAAACTCCTTAATAAACACTTTAAAAACAGTACTATCAGCCTGGTGTGGTGGCTCACACCTGTAAGCCCAGCACTTTTGGAGGTCAAGGCAGGTGGATCACTTGAGCCCAGTAGCTCGAGACCAGCCTGGGCAACATGGTGAAACCCTGTCTCTATAAAAAATTAGCCAGGCATGGTGGCGTGAGATTGCAGTCCCGGCTACTATAGAGGCTAAGGCAGGAGGATCTCTTGAGCCTGGGGAAGTCAAGGCTGCAGTGAGCTGTGATCATGCCACTGACTTCAGCCTAGGTGACAAAGTGAGACCGTGTCTCAAAAAAATAAAAACAGGCACTGTCTGCTGATTTGGTTGTTTTTCTATCCATATTTTGCATTAGCCCTCACCCAAAAAAAAAAAAAAAAAAAAAAAACCTAATTTAGCTTGACCTACAGAGTACCACCTACAGAAATGACTGTGGCAACCACCACTCTCATTTTACTTTATTCAAAAAAAGATTTGTTACTATAAATTAAGACAGGGTTTCACTATGTTAACCAAGTTAGTCTCCAACTTTTGGACTCAAGCAATTCACCTCAGCCTTCTGAAGTGCTGGAATTACAGGTGTGAGCCACTGCACCCAGCCACTCTTCATTTTAAAGGTAAGGAAAACTGAAGCTCATAGAATCACCCATTGTTCCTTCACTCTACTTCTACTGCCACTACCAACACAGTAACATTTTCTGAGATCTTCCCATGTGCTAAACACAGTGCTCAAGTCATTCTTTTCAAAAATCTTAAAAAGATAGGAACTTTATCTCCAGTTTATAGGTAAAGACACAAAAGGTATTTAACTTGCCCAAGATTACTAGCAAATGATGGAACCAAGATCTGAGTTTAGGCAGTCTGACTGAAGTCCATGTCTAGCCCATTCTATGATGCTATCTCCCGTGACTACCCCATACTACATATTTTCCCTGGCTAATTTCATCCTCTCATGGTTTCAACTACCATCTCCCAGCTGATGCTGACACACTTAATCACTCTTGTCTAACCTCTCATCTGAATTTCAGAATATTTCCAGTTACCACAGGCACCACATAAACACAATGCATCAACTGCCCCATAAATGTGCTCCTCCTCCTGTGTTCCCTAGAGTAGTGGTATCACCACCTCCCGCGATATCACCTCCTCCCGTGTTCCCTAGAGTAGTGGTATCACCACCTCCCGCGTTTGTTAGAGTAGTGGCATCACCATCCTTCTACCTTCATAAGCCAAATACCTCAGAATCTTTCTTCCCTCTTCCCATCTCTTTCTCAGATATCTGATCAATTCTATTAATTGTGTATTTGTAGTAGTTCTTAAATCCGTTTTTCCTTTCAATTCTTATTACCATGTCCTTGATCCAGGCTATCTTTATCTCTTATCTAAACTACTACACACAGTCCTAACTGGTCTTCTTGTTGCAGGTGTCTCCCCACTCCCTTCCATTCTCAATATCATCCCAAGGTTGATTCCTAAAACACATTTGACCACGTTAATCCCAGTTACCCCCCTGTAATTGCTACCATGAATCTACAGGTCAACGTCTCAGCTCCACAGCAGAACACTCAAGGCACGTGGCACTGCAGGGCCCACCTACTTCTTCAGACTCATCTCTGACCACGACTCCCTCACACTCCAGCTCACCGCTCAAAAACACCGAACAGCTATTGGCCCTGGCATGCTATGTCACTTCATATTCTTATTTATTTATTCCACAAACACTAACTGGACAACTACTATGACCTGAGCACTGTGCTGGGCACTAGAAAAATAGCAGCAAATTAAAAAAAAAAAAAAAATTCCTTGCCCAGAGATTTAATCATCCTGACCCCTCCTTTTGTATTCAGCCTGGGTCTCACTTTTTCTAAGGAACCTCTCCTAAGCCCTTCTCCTTGCCCTAAGGCTGGACTGGATACTTCTTTTTAAGTCTTCCACTATATGTAATTCTATTCGATAAACTGAAACTGAGTGCTTATGCGCCTTTTCCCACCATCCTTAAATTCCTTGAAGATGGTGGGTCTTGTCTTATTTGCATATTCACATTAATTAGCACAAAATAAGCACATTCAATTGTTAAGATGGATGAACTGACAACATCTTTACAGAGAACCTATTATGTGCCAGAAAAGTGTGCTACACATTTGATACGTACATTTTCATTTCATTCTCTCAATTCTATGAACATAAACTGCCTACCTTACCATTAGCGGCTATTATTATAAGTGTTTGTTATTATACAATAGATATTGGCATCTCCATGTTATAGGTGGGAAATAAAGTGTAAGGTTTATCACAAAAATGCCACACAGCCCAATAAGCACACACAGAGGCTCAACATCAGTAGCCACAGGGAAAATGTAAATCAAAACTATAATGAGATACCACTCTACACCCCCTAGGGTGGTTATCATCCAAAAGCCACATAATATCAAGTGTCTGTGGGAATGTAAAATGATGCAGCCACTTTGCAAGACAGTCTGGCAGTTCCTTAAATGTTTAAACATAGAATTACCATATGACCCAGTAATTCCATCCCTATATATATATAGCCAAGAGAAATGAAAACGTATGTCCACAGAAAAACTTGTACACAAATGTTTATGACAGCATTCTTCATAATGGCCAAAAGGTGAAAACAACCCACATGTCCACCAACTGATGGAGGAATAAACAAAACGTGGCATATCCATACAATGGAACATTATTTGGCCATAAAAAGGAATGAAGTATTGATACAACAACATGATGAACCTTGAAAACATTATATTAAATGAAGGAAGCCAGTCACAAAAGACCACGTTATATATAATTCCATGCATATAAATGCCCAGATTAGGAAAATCTGTAGAGACAACAAGTAGATTAATGTTGTTTAAGACTAGGGGGAAGGAGGGGAGTAGCGGGGAGAAAATAGAAGAGTGATCACGAAAGGATGCAGGGTTTCTTTTTAAGGTAATGAAATGTGCTAAAATTGAGTGTGGTGATGGCTGTACATATCTGTGAACACACTAAAACCCACTAAATGCACAATTTAAATTGGTGAGTTGTACAGTATGTGAATTATATACTCAATACAGTAGTCTCCTTTTATCTGAGGTTTTGCTTTCCATGGTTTTAGTTATTATCTGTGGTCAACCAAGGTCTGAAAAATAGCTGAGTATAGTATAACAAGATATTTTGAGAGAGACCACATTCATATAACTTGTATTACAGTATGCTATTTTCTTATTAGTAATTGTTAATCTCTTACTGTGTCTGATTTATAAATGAAACTTTATCATATGTATGTATAGGAAAACGCATACTATATATAGGGTTACTATTGGTGGTTTCAGGCATCCCCTGGGGGTTCTGGAACATATCCCCCACAGATGGGGAAACTACTGTAAAGCTATTATTAAAAAAAAAAAAATTGTTGTCACGCAGCTAGCAGAAGGTAGGCTGCAATGCAAACCTGGGTCTAACCTTAAAGTTCATGTTATTTCTGCCACTCCCACACTGCCAAAGGGCCAGGACTAAAATCCACATCTCTGATTTTTTACATTCAACTTTATAAATTTCGAATGACTGATATTTTATTACAACTCAATATAGAAAGCTAGAAAAATCATCATCTTTACAATCAAAAGTCAAAATTGATTATTTCAAATAAGATAAATGTACCTGAATTAAAACTGCAGAATGTGTTAAAGCATCATTCAACATCGTGAGCACATTTGAGGTAGGAACTACTCCAGGATCATGACCCCAAGATGTTATTAGCAATCGATCATAACTCTATCGAAAAGAAATTAACAGGTAAAATGGCATTCAGAAATAAGGAAAATATTAAGAAGTTATCTAGTGTACTGCTCACACACACACAAAAAAACCATCCAAACCTCACACACATACCTGAAATATATCTGGCAGTTTTCGAAGTCTTGTACCTTTGGACAATAAAAGGGATGGTGGTCCTTGTCCAGTGATATGATAAATGTACAGTTTAAACCAGACAGAGCTGACTTCTGGGATAGCTGGTCCAATATGCTACAATCATAGAACAGTTAAGATAAAGTTATAATAAAGTGTTACATAAGTGACCGAGAACAGTCTTACAAACAGCAAATCCCTTCACATAAATGTTAACTGTAATTATCCTCATGAAAATAAACTTTAAATGTTTCATTAAAATAGTTTCAATTTTATACTGGAATTAAGAAATTATGTCTTGTCATTTCAATTAAGAGAATGGACTCTGGAGAAGACTGCCTAGTTTAGAATTTTGGTTTTATCCATCCAGCCATATCACCTTAAGAAGATTACTTAAGCTCTCTGTGCCTCATTTTGCTCAATCTATAAAATAGCAATAAAGAATCTACCTCAAGAGGATGTTGTAAGGTTGTTGAAAAAGCTTAAAATAGTACCTGGAATATAATAAACTTGATATTAAAGTGTTAGCTATTATTATCATTAATCACATACAATTTTCACAAAAGAAATCACCTACCCTTCCATCCATTTTACCATTTATTCGGCAGTTCATGGATTCCTACCATGTCTGGAGGTTGTGTTAAAGAATAAGAGGAGGTTGGGGGGTATGCACAAAGAATTATTTTAAAAAGGTTAGTTAGATGCAAATCTCTTGTTGAATATTAAAGACAAAACTGGTGTGAAGACAGGATCCTCACTGAGGCAGCTAGAACATAGGCAAATTAACTGTACAAGAATCCCTTCCTTTCTGCTACATCATTGAACCCTGCATTATCTAGGAAACCAGGTAAGATGTAGCACTGAAGAACAGCAACATAATCTCCACTCTGAAAATGGCACAGGCCACAACTTCCTTGTTAAGTATACAAATGAATGCAACTGATATATATATATTTTTTTCTTAAGTAAAAGTCCAGAAGGAATTTTCACATATAAATTATACAGTTAACCAGAGTTCTAGCTTTCAAGCACCATCTTTTCTTTTCAGCTTATTCAGTATCACAGCCCCACTTCGAAGACATTTAACTTTTCCTAATTAAATTTATCTGATCCCTCAGAATGATGCCAGCTTCCTTTTTGGAGCATCCTAAAACATTCTCTTTAAAATATTCTGTAAAGGAATAAATTTTAATCCAATGTGTCACAAGTCACTAGGTGATACATATATAAAATATACCAATTACACTCCACAAATTGAACATATCATCTTACAAAGGCATAAAATACAAAATTGCTTTCTATGATTCAGTGATTTTAATAGTTGGTATCTGCAGATAAAGAAAACAAAACTGACGGGACTCATGACACTACCAAGTGGATCCTCCAAGTAGGTCTTTACCTGAGGGGTGCAGCTGCTGACAGGCCGGATTTCATTGGTGAGGGGAGCCATGGAAACAAGCAGTGTGTAATTTTTGTTTAGAACTCTGCTGCAAGTTGCAGGGTCCAGACCAAGAAGGCTTTCACAGCGTAAGAGATCCAGAGGAAAACCTGAGTTATGATCAAGCACACACAGAGAATAAAAGACTGACAGTGTGAAACAAAAATATTGAAGATGCAATATTGATAACTGACTTAAGATTTTAAATTTTCTTTTTAAGGTAGAGTAACTCTATTAAGAAGCACCAAATTTCCTAGGAGACCACCAAGATACTTTAAGATGCAAAGCTAAAACGTTTTATTCTTTGGTCTAGACAGACAATCATCTACTTCAGGTTACTTTTTACTGCAACAAGATGTACTTGTTTTACCGTACTTCCTCTCTCCATCTGGAGCCACTCTACAACAGTGGCATACCACTGACCCTCGAACAGAGGAGTTACAGATGCTGACCCCTGGCACAGTCAAAAATCTGTATATAACTTCAGACCTCCCAATGACTTAACTACTAATAGCCTACTGCTGACTGGAAGCCTTACCAATAACATGAACAGTTGATTAATACATATTTTATATGTTATATGTACTATATGCTATATTCTTACAATAAAGCTAGAAAAAAATCATAAGGAAGAAAAAATATATTACTATTAAGTGGAAGTGGATCATCATAAAGGTCTTTATCCTCGTCTTCACAGGAAATAGGTTGAAGAGGAGGAAGAAGAGGAAGGGCTGGGCTTGTTGTCTCCGAGGTAACAGAGGCAGAAGAGCTGGAAGGGGAGGCAGGAGAGGCAGGCATGCTCGGCGTAACTTTACGGAAACACACTGTAAGTTCCCTCTAACTTTCTTGTTTCTTAACGTTATCTAAAAATGTCTCTATACAGTACCAATTCTTCTTCTGCCATCTGCTTTAGTTTCAGTGTCTGTATCATAGAAGAGTGCACAGAAGTCAAAAGCAGTCTTGAATAATCAGAACCCTGCCAGACGCTCTAATGTCGATTTGTTTTCTGGCACTGCTTTTTCTATGTCTTCCTCACTGTCTGGCACTCATTTGGAAGCACCCATCTCCATCAAGGTGTCTATCTATTAGCTCTTGAATTTCAAGACCCATATCTTTTTTTTTTTTTTTTTTTTTTTTTTTTGAGACGGAGTCTCTCTGACGCCAGGCTGGAGTGCAGTGGCACCATTTCAGCTCACTGCAACCTCTGTCTCCCAGGTTCAAGTGATTCTCCTGCCTCAGTCTCCCGAGTAGCTGGGACTACAGGTGCCACCACCACGCCCAGGTAATTTTTGTATTTTTAGTAAAGACAAGGTTTTACTATGTTGGCCAGGATGGTCTCTATCTCCTGACCTCATCATCTGCCCGCCTTGGCCTCCCAAAGTGTTGGGATTACAGGCATGAGCCACCACGCCCAGCCAAGACCGGTATCTTAAAACGCTTCGGGCTGGGCGCAGTGACTCATGCCTGTAATCCCAGCACTCTGGGAGGCCAAGGTGGGCGCATCATGAGGTCAGGAGATCGAGACCATCCTGGTCAACATGGTGAAACCCTGTCTCTACTAAAATACAAAAAATTAGCTGGGTGTGGTAGCACATACCCGTTGTCCCAGCTACTCGGGAGGCTGAGGCAGGGGAATCGGTTGACCCGGGAGGCAGAGGCCGCAATGAGCCGAGATTGTGCCACTGCACTCCAACCTGGATAACAGAGCGAGACTCCATCTCCAAAAAAAAATAAAAAAAGCCCTTCACTCCCCACCTTTTAGCCATATCCAAAATCTCTTTCATTATTTCCTAGATTAGCTCTGTTGTAAACCCTGTGAAGTCAGGTACAACATCTAGACAGTTTTCTCCAGCAGAAATTTATTATTTTAGGCTTGATGGCCTTCACAGCTTTTTCTAAAACAATGATGGCATCTTCAGGGGTGTAATTCTTCCAGACTTTCATGAGGTTCTATTAGAGTTCTCTTCCATAGTGCAGACAATCCTTTCTATAGAGTACTGTGGGTAAAGAGCCTTAAAGGTCACTATGACCCCCTGATTTAGAGGCTGAATCAGAGACTGTGTTTGGGGCAAGCAGATCACTTCAATGTCTTCAGTGTTGAACTCATGCGGGTTCTGCGTGGGTTCACCAGGACCACTGTCCAGTACCAAAAGAACTTTAAAGGCAGTCCCTTACTGGCAAGGTACTTCCTGACTTCAGGGACAAAAACATCAAAGGAACTAGTCCAGAAAAGGGGTTCTTATTGCCCAGGCCCTTCTGCTGTACAGCCAAAAGACTGGCAGCTGGCATTTATCTTTTCCCTTCAAGGCTCAGCAGCTTTATAGATAAGGGCAGTCCTGACCAGAAACCTGACTACATTTGCACAAAACAGTAGTAAGCCTGTCCCTTTCTGCCTTAAATCCTGGTGCTCATTTCTCTTCCTTATTAATAAATGTCCTTTATGCCATTTTTTTCCAGAACAGGACACTTTTGCATGCATTAAAGACCTCTTCAGGCAGATATCCCTTCTCCTCAATGATTTTCTTAATGGTATCTGTATTACTCCATTCTTGCATTGCTATAAAGAAATATCTCAGACTGGGTAATTTATGAAGAAAATAGGTTTAATTGGTTCATGGTTCTGCAGGCTATACAGGAAGCGGAATGGCCTCTGCTTCTGAGGAGGCCTTAGGAAGCTGACAATCATGGCAGAAGGTGAAAGGGAAGCAGGCACATCTTAACATGGCCGGAGCAGGAGGAAGAGAGAGATGGGGAACGTGCACACACTTTTAAACAACCAGATATCGTGAGAACTCACTATCGTGATGACAGCTTTGGTGGGCGGGGGGGAGGAGGAGGTGTTAAACCATGAGAAACTGCCCCCATGATCCAATAACCTCCCACCAAGCCCCACCTCCAACACTGGGGATTACAATTAGACATGAGATTTGGGTGGGGACACAGATCAAAACATACTAGCATCTGGGAACTCATCTGCTGCCTCTCGGTCAACAGAAATTTCTTCTCCTGCTATCTTAACAGTTTTTAAGCCAAACCTCTTAAAATTATTAAACCATCCTTTGCTAGCATTAAATTCCCCAGCTTAAGAGAATATTATCTTTCATTTGCTTTGTCATAATGACTTTGCTTTTTCTCAAATCATATTAGAGTCTATAGGTATGCCTTTCTTATAGCAATCCTGCACTGACATAAAAGCTGCATTTTCAATATGAGAAAAAGAAAGTATTTTGCAAAAAGTGCAATGTTTTCATGCCTGTTGGCATAGAGGTACAAACAGCTTCATAAATTTCCTTCTCTTATTTAACAGTCGTCTTTTACACTGATTTACCTATCCTGAAATGATGGGCAACTGCAGCTGCAGAGCTCAATCTGCAGTACATACCATGCAATTCAACTTTTTCTTGTAATGTTACGACTTTTCTCTGCTTCTTGGGAGAATTTCCAGCATCACTAGTGGCTCTCTGTATGGCTCCCCTAGTGTTATTCAAGGTTTATGGTACTGCACTAAATCAATGAAAAATATGAGAGAACCACGAGAGATCACTTTTAACTGTAATGGGCAATTTAACGTAAAGACACATTGCTCACCCAAAGATGATCAGTGTCACAGAGTATTTTAAGCAGGTACTCAAGTAGATACAATACTTGAGCTCATCACAAGAGCAACAAGAGATATCTACAAAATTATTACAGTAGTATAATATGTACTACAGGTAATTTTATGCAGTTATGGCTTAATACTATATGTTTCCATTTATTTACATTTCTCTCAACTGCAATGTCGCTGTGCAATCTGTAAATGTGTGCATTAAGTTCTGATATGTTTGAATGTTTTATAATGGATCTGTATGTATTTTATGGTAACAAATGACAAAATAGACTAGTATCTAGATGTATTTTATACATACACGATACATGTAACTTTTCCTTAACTTCTTCAACATCTGGTTTGCCTGCAAGTTTTTTCAAATCATCACAAATTTCCAAAAAATGTTCTAACACGTTTACTCATAAAAAGCAGCCCATAAGTGCATGTGTGCAATTCATAGCCATGTTGTTCACTTGTCAACTGTATTAGGAAAGCCTAAGTCCCAGGAGAAGCTATGTGCTTCTCTCCTCCAGTTTCCGATCTCTACAAAGAGAATCATGGCCAAGTCCTCATTTTAGTATAGGAGCAAGAGCTCCTCATTTGGAAATGTGTATCCTAGATTTCCGGTCCATAAAGCATGAACTCACTCAACATACAACAGATTTTCAGCATTCTTATTCTTAATCCTTTTGAAAAATACCAAATCCTATTGCTCTCTAAAAAGAGATATTTAACGTTAAAAGAAACTTCCGAAGATCAAGGTAGCTATCTCCTCCTTCAAGCAAGAATATATCTAAAAATATATATATATATGTGTGTGTATATATATATAATGGCCTCCTGAAAATGCCTAGAAGCAATGAGCACAACTAACACCAGTATCTTGGTCTCTAATAGCAATCCCCAGTAAAAGAAATTAGGCTTCTAGGAAAAATGGCTGATTCCAGGACTGAGGCAGAATAAACACACAATAAGATCTTATTGCTTGGCCAGAAAGTAAAGAATTGCTTAGGGGAGAAAACTGGAGGCATGTCATAAGGAGAAAGGAGACAGGAGCAAGCTTAAAGGAAATTCTCACGGCAAAATCTGAGAAAACTGGGGCACAAAAATAATTGAGAGGCAACAATGACTAATCACAGACTACTGAAAAAATAAGAATTCCTAAATTCATACAGAGAATACGAGAGAATGCCTGGTCACAACTGTTAAATACGGCAGAAGTGCTAAAGTGGGGGAAAAATGACCAATCTCCAACCATCAAAATACAGAATGGTTCAGGCAAGAACCACCAATGGATTCTAAATCTAGGAGGAAACACTGATGAGGAGTGGGATATCTGCATGGCCTCAAAGTATCTCCCCACAGATTGCTTATCAGTTGTGAGGGAAAAAAAATAGTTGACGATACAGTGGAAAAATCAGACAATCCATTAACTGGGTGATCAAAATTAACATCACCAATGAAGGGTAGATGGAAAGCACTGGGTGTGAGGAAGGGGGATGACAGGGTGAGGTACTGGATAGCAGATCACAGAATGTTTAACCATAAGGTCAGCATATTTTCTGGGAGGGGTCCTAAAGCAAGGGATACACCTTGCTCAGGCTGAGGGTGAGACAAACTTCACGGAGCTAGAAGGACAGAAGCTTAAACAAGCTTTGGCTAACAAGCATTTTGTTCTGACTGATAATTCAGAACAGGCAGTTCGGCCCACTGCTTATGAGGCAAAGCAAGGGAATGTGGAGGATCTGTTTCTGACCTTGTCACAAGTGAACAGAAAGGAGCGGGGAATTCACCTTTGAATCTCATCTAAGTCATATGGGGAAAAAGTGTGTCCTTGCACTAAGCCCCTTCCCAAAACACAGAAGGGTGAGGGGATGTCTTAACCTTCAGGCAAAATTCAACATTATCAATGTCAAGTATAGATAATATATACTAAAACAGGGAAAGTAAGAAGTCCAAAGATTTCATGGTGGTTAGAACACATTTCTTATAGCTTTACAACTGTGATTGCTTTCCTACAAAACGTGGTTTAATTCCTAAACATTTCCACAGTACTAGGCTGCCAAATTATAAACAGTGGTTTTTATGTCTGACTTATACTAATCACAGTTAAACAATGTCTTTTTAAAGACAAAGATACCTGGGGGGAAAATCATGCTTATAAAATGAGAAAAAAATAGACCAAACATCACTTTTATGTACAAGCAGTGTCCCATGCTATTTGAAATCAAAGGATTAAGGACTCTTAGGACTAAGAAACTAGTTCCACGTATAAGAGAGTTTGCTTGTATAATATCACAACGCTTTTGTTTTATAATGGATAACAAGTACTACATGATATATTCAAAGTATAAATTATTAGTAACATAAAAATAAAATTATTTTACTCAAACAAGGTGCTTAAAACACCAACACTAGAGGATTTCTTTTTTTTCTTCTGAGACGGAGTCTCATTCTGTTGCCCAGGCTGGAGTGCAGTGGCGCCATCTCAGCTCACTGCAACCTCAGCCTCCCAGGTTCAAGCAATTCTCCCGCCTCAGCCTCCCGAATAGCTGGGATTACAGGTGCCTGCCACCACACTTGGCTAATTTTTATATCTTTAGTAAAGAGGGGTTTCACCATGTTGGTCAGTCTAGTCTCAAACTCCTAACCTCAAGTGATCTGCCCACCTCGAGCTCCCAAAGTGCTGGTATTACAGGCATGAACCACCACGCCCGGCAGAGAATTTCTTTTCTAAAAAAAGAGTAAGGTTCAGTTACCAAGCCCAGTACCTGCAGAAAGCAACATTTCTCAACAGGGCAAGCATGAAGCCTTAATGCCCTAAGATAACCTCTATATCGAACGAATGACCTTTCTCATGCATTGAGAATGGTACTAATGTACACCATCATGAGAAAAACTGAGAAACAGTCATGCCAATCGGTTTCCATGTTCTGCAATTCAGATGAGGAGCTCAGCTAAGAAGTGCTAGTAGCAAAAATGAAATTTCATAAATAATTGCAGGTTTGGTCTTAAGGGGAGGCATTCATCAAATTTAACTTTGGAGACCCAGAAATTATTCTAAGCAATTAAATCTCCAACTAGTGTCAGGAACAGTCTAACACTAAACCCACCTTAAAGGTTAGGATTGCACGGGACTATTTTCATAGAGAATAGGTTTAGATTTACCATTTAACTTACTTCATGGTACACTGACTATTCATGGGGAAAAAGTTTAGCCCAGATTACCAAGCAACAAATGTTTATGAGTAAATCAATACAAAGCTTAGCGTTCAAGAGAAGGTAATACAAGGGACAGGGCAATGGAAAAAAATTCAACAGACATGGATTCAAGTCTTCCATTCCTGGCTCTTCCATTTACTAATAATATGGGCTTTGATGACTAAAAACAAGCAGAAGATTTAGCTAATATAAACTCCAATTTCTTTATCTATAATAGGAGTTACACTTCACGGCTCACCAGTACTCTCTAACATTCTCAGATTCCGGGATAGGCAGGAAAGGACAATGTATTTCAAGACAGCTTTAACAGAATATTTCAAATCATCTAACGCATTACCTCCATAAAGCACTAAAAAGTCCCAGAAATTCCAGGAGTTTTATATCCAAAGACATCTTCAAGACTGTGCCACTCACCACTGCTTCATCACATGATTTAGTATTTATTAACACAAAAATGGTTATCCACCAACAAATGCCTACCCGTAAGTGCTTCAGACTCTTGGCATTTGGTGATTTAATATTCTCAGTTTAAACTATTTATGAATGATCTCAAAAACAGCCCCAGTATGCAACAATTTGTAATTCTTCAGATAAGGCATATTAAGGCTGCAGAAGTGTATCACTTGATACTAAGTGAGTCTAGCCTCACTCAAGTAAACTACCCAGCATGTGCTTCTCCTTCAGCAGTGCTCTGAACCTAAACCAAAAGAAAATAGACTTTGCAACAAAAATACCACTTTTATGCCATTCACTCTAATAATCATATAAGAGATATAAGACATTATTCAAAAGTAGTAAATCAAAAACTATGTGACGGCTTGTGAAGTAACAGCTGAATCCTCCCTCAATATTAAAAACTGAGCTGAAAAGAAAGCCGGATGCTAGTGAGAGAATAAATGAAAATGGAGATGATTAAGAAACTGATGTTCTTGGCTAGAAAAATAGCCTTTAGGTAAATGAAACTAAGCAAAATTAAATGTTACAGTGGTATTGAGGACCCATGAAGCCCCAAGACACAACAACTCTTGTGAACTCCTAAGAACTTGGGCCAAGTGCTCATGCGGTGGTGCCCAAGCCTAGCTGAGCACTGGAATCATCTTTCAAAAACACAAATTCCTGGGGGCCACGCCACATCTCAAAACCAACTGAATCCAAATCCCCATCTGGGTGGAAATTCTGACACCATCAATTCAAGTAAAGCTTGGGAACCCCCAACTATCACAAAACCGAGAGTGCCCAGTAAGGCAACAGCTCCATTAAAGTTCATCAACACCTTAAAATTGCCACTACTTCTTTTACTCTTTAAAAAGAATTATCTATTTCCTTTTTAAAAGTAAAATCTTTTGGTAAGTATTGTAGTAGCATTTGAGCAGAAGGCTCCTCTTTATTCTTTTCATTATGATGGAATCTTTCATTCTTGAAATTTTATGCTTCCTACATTAACTAAATGTGTGCCCTTGTTCACCCCTCAGAGCTGATGCCTGTTCTAAATTCCATCCAGCTACTTACATAAATTAACATTCTAACACTTTTGTAGGTATTGAACAGATTTAAATACTACAAATGTTAGTGGCACATGAGAAGAGAAAAACTAAAATAAGGTTAAGAAATAGTTAACACGCAAGAAATTCACAAAACAGGTTTCTAGTTTTAAATTCAATATGTTATCTATACAAGATATGTAAGTGATGATTATATAAGTGAGCATGATCTGTTTAATTTCTTAGAAAAAGGTTTCATATGATCATGTCTTCAAAATTAAATATATTTATCATACCATAATTGGGTTGGTCTGGCTGTGCAGTTTGCGCAACTAGGTCTTTGTTATGACGCAGAAACAGTATTGTGTTTCTCAGAGTAAGTGCATGATCAAAATATCTCTGTGCTTCTCCTTCACCAGTGCTCTGAACCTAAACCAAGAGAAAACAGATTCTGCAACAAAAATACCACTTTTATGCCATTCACTCTAATAATCATATAATAGAGATATAAGACATTATTCAAAAGTAGTATATCAAAAATTTGCCCAGGCAATACTGAAACAAGTTATTAACCTCAGTTTTGGTTGAGTTCCCAATTTTACTGCATCTATGAAGATAGAAATTACTTCAATTAAGACTAACAATTTTAGCAATTGAATAATGCTAAGTTATAGCATTATATGTTACATGTTCCATGTAGGATTCAAATAGAGGGCTTGAACAACTCTAAAACCCATATTCTACTCCATCTAGGAAAGTACCCCAATCCAAGGTCACCAGTTTTACCTATAATTCTCATCACTGTGTTCACAATTCTGCATTACCAGTTACTAGGGACACTGCAGTCTGTGATTCAACAAAGCTGTTCACCATTGCTGAACACACAGCTTAAATTCACTCAACAAAGATTTACTTAGTGCCTCCTATGGACGATGACCTCCCTAGGAGATAAGGATAGAGTAATGGACAAAACCCCTGCCTTCGCTGGCCTTATAGTTCAATGCATGCTTTTCTGAGTAAGTCACCTTTTAATATGTAGAGACACATATATCCCAGAAACAACACAGAAAATGGAATGATAGGTCTACCAATGGGAAAATAAATAAATTAGATTTGCATAAATTTAAAAAAATCAATCTTAATCAAGATCAGACTACTTAAAAAATAGCCAAGAATCCACTTTAAAAACTAAGCCTCAGACTGAAAGGCTTTCTCAAGAATGACTTTGTGATGAAAAAGAACATAGATTTATGAGTGAGTATAAGAGCAGAAGTGATCTTACGATTTGCTACATTTGATAAAAGACTAGCTGAGGTGAAAAAAAGATAAAAATCAGGAAACCAGGACTTGAAATGTGCAGTAACACAGTAAGAAATTTATTAGTAAAAGATAATATACAATAAGAAATGGGATTAACAAATAAAGATGCATGAAGAAATAAATGGCAGTATAAAGGTAAAAGTAAAAGAGACCAATTAATAGGAAAGGATTATCTCACACATATTTCTACACTTATAAAAGTAAAAATCCTACAGAGGAGGAGCAGTGAAAAATGTTACTGTGTTTTTTTTTTTGTAAGATATAAAGGAGTTACAGAATCATCACAAATTCTCTAAACAGCACATTTAATATACAAAGTTCATCACTAAAGCACAAAAGGCACCAAAATTATTAGTCAAGGAACAGATTAGGCACACAAACTATCTGAATACAAAGAGGACAGAATAAAATATCCAAAGAATGAAAAACACCAATAAAGGGCAATCAGATTTATTTAGAGCTAAGGAAAACTAGGGCTGTACTCACGGGGAAAAAGGTGGTTAAGAGCAAATATGGCTGAAGTCTTCAAGATGCTAAAAGGGATAGTGAGAGCGGACATAAATATGATACCCAGGGACATTGTTCCAGATTCAAGGTAAATGGAACAAAAACTTCAAATCAAACTGCTTAAGAGGTGATCTTAGAGAGTCATACCAGAAAAAAAATTGTAAAGTTATTTTAGAAAAAATTCAACTTAAAAAATTACAGACTAAAATTTCCATACCCCATTTCTTCATTATATCAAATTATGTTAAGAATTAGATGAGGTAGACATATCACTTTAAAAATCACAAAATCAATTCACCCACTCAGTATGTTTAAGTCTAAATGACTGTCAGAGTACCAAGTTGGGGAATGAGGTAGGAACGAGCAAGAATACACCAAAAGCCCATTCAAATCAATAGACTGCATAACTGGCATTCTGTCAAGCAAGATTCCAAATGCTCTAACATCCCCTAACATGCAACCTAGATTTACCTTTTCTAGTTCTATGAGAAAGCTGTCCAGAGACTCATCTGAGAGTTTGCCTACTTCAAACATTGTGACTGCATGACTTTTCAAGTTCTGAAAAAAAGAAACAAAATATTAAAGCTTTACCTCTCCATTTTTATGCTAATCATAATATCTAATATTTATATTATCCTTTCAAATATATTTAAACTTAACGATCAGTGGGGTGAGGGGCTAATTCTTCCAATTACAAAAGGACCCTCCCGAAAGTTATCATACTCCTCTAAGTCAGTTGTGCTTCAGGAATAAATGTAGTACTTTAAAAAAGATATAAAAGCATTAAATTATTTTATATCTAATATTTACTTTAAACACCTTCATATTTAAACAAGAATTGGGCTTACTGGTGAAAGATTTCCCATCATTAAGAAGGCAGTAAGAGTGGAGTCAAACAGGAATGCGATGCGCTTCGTGTGTCCTGTAGACAGACTCAGGCTGCTTACACTGGCTGTGTCAGCTGAAAAACACCGTAATTTAAAATCAAGTAAATGGAAATTACTCTTTGCTTACCATTTGGAGTGAAAGTATTTAATTTCAGCTTTATTTCATAACCAGAAAGTACGTAATTTTAAAAAGGCACTAGCATAGTCATAGAAGGTTCCAGACATACCTATTTTGAAGTGCAAAGAATATTAAAAAGCATTTAACCCTAGGCCTTGTCCACTATGCTGTTTCCCTTTGGGCTTAGCCTCACTATTCCCTCGGGCTGAAATGGCTTTCCTTCCCTGACCAGCTGGCAGGCTCTTCTTCATTCTTAGCTCAAATAATATCTTCTCTGTGAAGGCTTCCCAAACCTCTCTAGCCAATTAAGGGTCTCTTCCTCTTTGCACCCTACAAGCATCATAATTGGTGCCCGTGTTGTTGTAATTTGTTTGGTCACACTCTCTTCTCTCTCCTTAGATTTAATGCTTAGAAGAAAGGTACCATATTCTTGTCAATTGTAGACACCCAGGACTTAGCACAGTGCCCAAAACACAGTGAAACACTCGAAGACTGCGTATTGAATAAAATCTAAAACAAAACTAGAAGACAACTATAAGAATACATGCCCAGACATGTGCCGTACCTACAGACAGGCTCTATGTTAAACTGAGTTACTGCTAACCTGGATCTTCTTGACTATTTGTATCAGTGTCAGTTGCCGATGAAGCTTCTTGTACAGGACTCCTACTTTCCCCTCCATCCCATGACAAGAGCATCTTCTGTGGATCTAAGGTACTCCTATTAATGGAGAATGCATTTGCTTTTTAAAAATCATATAAATGACCTTACATTAAAATATCTACTGAAGACTTAAATGATGAACAATCCATCAAAATCCAGTCTCATATTCAAGCCCAAAATTAAGACGCAGCCCAAAAATGCTCTGCCTACATACAACAAGTGTTCCTAACTAAGATCCACAGATAGGCTTCAAAAAATTCAAGAACCCTTCAAGATTTTATGTAAAATATGTATTTGTTTTTTTTCTGGGAAAAGGCTTCTTAGTTTTCATAAGATTCCAAAAAAGATCCATAACACACACAAGATCAAAAATCACTAATATATAGGGCTCACCTCAACTGACAGGTTGAATAAATAAAATTTCTGGGCCAGGCGCAGCGGCTCACACCTGTAATCCCAACACTTTGGGAGGTCAAGGCCGGTGGATCTGTCGGGGCCAGGAGTTTGAGACCAGCCTGGCCAACATGGTGAAACCCCACCTCTACCAGAAATACAAAAATCAGATGGGCATGGTGGTGCAAGCCTATAGTCCCAACTACTCAGGAGGCTGAGGCATGAATATCGCTTGAGGCCGGGCGCGGTGGCTCAAACCTGTAATCCCAGCACTTTGGGAGGCCGAGATGGGCGGATCACGAGGTCAGGAGATCGAGACCATCCTGGCTAACACGGTGAAACCCCGTCTCTACTAAAAAATACAAAAAACTAGCCGGGCGAGGTGGCAGGTACCTGTAGTCCCAGCTACTCGGGAGGCTGAGTCAGGACAATGGCGTAAACCCCGGAGGTGGAGCTTGCAGTAAGCTGAGATCCGGCCACTGCACTCCAGCCTGGGCACAGAGGGAGACTCCGTCTCAAAAAAAAAAAAAAAAAAAAAAAAAAAATCGCATGAAACAGGAAGGTGCAAGTTGCAGTAAGCCAAGATCGTGCCATCGCACTCCAGCCTGGGTGACAAGAGCGAGACTTTCAATAAATAAATAAACAAATAAACAAATTTCTGTATGTAAAATTAAATGTCTTTTCAAAAGGAAACTCTAATATCTCATACTGAATAAATAAGTTACTTTAATCTGTTTACGGATGGAACATTCTTCCATGATGAATGAAGTTGATCCAAATTTATTACTTGTCCCTTCTTATGGGCAAAGCCCAATCGGCAATACATTGAAACAGCATTCTGAAAGGAATACAAAGGAAACTAATTAGCATTTAAAATAAACTAGACATCAGAATATTTGTAGAGAAAAAAATAGTGTAATAGACTAATAGTGATTCTCAAACATTTTCAGCCCGTAACTAGAAACTATTTTCAGTAGACCTGCTCCTCCCTTAAGGTCTTCCTAAATGTATAGGAGGAAATGTTTCCACCTCTCTGGCCTTGCCCTCCCTACATCTACCCCTAATGAAGCAGGAGTTGTTGCTTTAATGGACCTCACTACAAGATACTGTTTGGGCTGCTGCTTGCATGAGTGCTCTCTTTTCAGTCCATGTGTTTGAATCCCAATTCAGGGCCCCTTATCCTGCTCTTTACAAGTGCCCCTTTACTGTGCACACTCTCTCAGACAGCTAACAACAATCTCAATGCCTTCGTTTCTCAGTAGCTTATCAAGATAAAAATCTACTAGCAAAATCCACTCAGTTATCACATCACAAATAAATCAGCACAAAAATAACATACCTTAACCAGGGATAAATCAATCTCAAGGACATTTGCAAGCTGGAAGATAAAATTAAAATTTATTTTTACATTATTAGAATCAACAGCACATTACACAGTTGTAATAGACTAATATAATCATAATTAGCAAAATTTTAAAATTATGAATAATTAGAAGACCTGAATAAATTTTGAATTCAGAACTTTCTTCTTTCCCTATCTCTAAGATCCTTATAGTACAAATCCAGGCAGTGACCATAACAATTTAAGATTCCTTACTCTTTAATTTTGTCTCATTTAAAATAAAATTCCTGGATAGATCAATATAGTCTACAATACTTAAGTATAAAAAGTCATATAGAAAGTTAACCAAATTATAAATTATTAACTTAAATGTTAACATACATTTATAAGAATTAACGTAAGAATAATGACATTTAAGTGTAATAATGGTATAATCTCCCCACCTGGAGATTTTAAAAACATATTACCATATTAAATAATTTTACTTGCTTTACACAAACTTACAATCTTGAGATTATATTTTCATGAGATGTCGTCAAACTTACCTCTGCAACATTTGTGTGCTCATCTATTGAAACAAAGATCTTATAGAGTAGAGTTTCAAAATAATCACCTTGCACTCGATTCATTACAAAACCTTCAAGAGGTGGAACTAAAACAGAAGAGATTTTTCTCAGTGATACAATTTTATAAAACAAGAAAGTATAATTTACATATCTAATTAAAAAAAGAAACCTCTAACTTAAGGACTGAATGCAGCTTTTGATTTATTTATCCACTCCACAGCAGTTTTCTGAAACTCTACAACAATACCTACACAGAGAAGACTCTGAAGGTAGACACAAAATCCACAGAGTTCATTTAATTCACCACGAAACTCTCAGAGTTACTGAGACAGGTAACTCAGAAACGCTGGATGACATGGACTTGGTAGAAGGGCAAGGGAACAGGGGCTGCTTCAGAAAGGGGGAGCCTGCAAAGGGTTTCTAATACATTGTTTTTGATGCCTCATAGGCAGCAGGGGTGAGTGGACCAAAGCTGAAAAGCAAATGACTGCAAGAAAGAGTTGCTATGCTATACGAAAACCAGGTGGATGCAAAGTATTGGCTCTGTCTGCCCATCATCCCTCCTCCATCCTAAAAAGGGAAATTCATCTGCATGACCGTCACGTTTACCAGGAGTCACTGGGCTAACTTGTTCTTTGGGGCTTTCTATTCTGGTATCCTCCCCAGTGGGCCTCAGTGGGAACAGGGTCAAGATCCCCTCGAGCACAGTGGGCAGCCCAACCATCACTCTCCACTCGAATGTTCATTCATACTCACTTCTATCTCTTTGGTCCAAATGTTCTAATCTGATTTACCAAAGTGCTCTGCCCAGCCAATAAAAAACAAGCTCTATGCTTTCCTTTGCCATTCTCCCCTGTGCATACATTTACCCTGAAAATATCCTAAAAGGAGGAATGTCTTGGCCATAGTAGCATTTGGGTATCCTTATGTCCCCTGGCCCTAATATCATCTAATTGTACCCGAAAACTTAAATTATTCCTAACAGTGAAAAATAAGACAAAATTCAAATGGTCAAAATTAAGACACTGAAAAACTACAATGTGCATACATTGGAGGATAGGTTATTCACTTTACAGATCTGGCTCACGTCATTTTCTAATTTAGCACTACCTATATTTCTAGTCATCTAGGTACTTTTAATGATCAATGGTTTCTTTTTAGAAATATTTTAGAAATCCCATATTTGACAATATTAATTATTTCCCTACACTATCAGCTATGTAAATAATAATAGCATTTATTGAATGCTTACTAAGTGCTAGGCTATTACCAAGTACTTTATATATACATTTTCATTTAATCCTCCTAACTCCATGAGTTATACGGTAGTATAATTACCCCTATTTCTAAATGTATTTATTCATTCATTCACTTGCTTATTTATTTATTTGTTGAGACAGGGTCTCACTCTGTCGCCCAGGCTGGAGTGCAGTGGGGGGATCGTGGCTTACAACAGCTTCAATCTCCCAGGCTCAAGCAATCCTCTTGCCCCAATCCCCCAAGTAGCTGGCACTACAGTCACAAGCCAGCATGCATGACTAATTATTTTTATTTTTATTTTTGTAGAGAAGGAGTCCCTTTATATTGCCCAGGCTGGTCTCCAACTCCGGGGCTCAAGTGATCCCATGCCTTGGCTTCCCAAAGTACTGGGATTACAGGTGTGAGTCACTGTGCTTGGCCAGTTACCCCATTTGGAGAGATAAAGAAACCAAGGCACTATGCGATTAGAAATTTTCCTAGGTCAAAATTTATATCTAAGCAAAAAGAGTAAGGTGACTCTACATGAAGAAATCTGAAATAGTCTCTAATTCATATTAAATTTCTTTTAAAAGTCTAGAGTACACCATCTGTGTAAAAATACAACCACACACAAAAAAGAATATATACATATATGATACTTCTAGAAGGAAACAGAAGACACTTAACAGTGGCTGCTGAAAGAGAATTGGGTGGCTAAGCACAGAAGTGGAAGGCAGACTTTTTAATACCCCTGTGTAAATTTAGAATTTTGTATCATAATTATTGCCTACTGAAAAATATATTAATAAATTTTTCTTTAATTATAAAAAAATGGTTTGAAGGTTCCTAAAAAAACTAAAAATAGGACTATCGTATGACCCAGTAATCCCGCTTCTGAGTATATATCCAAAGGAACTGAAATCAGTGTCTCAAAGGGATATGTGCATTTCCACATTCACTGCAGCATAAGTCACAACAGCCAAGACATGGAAACAACCTAAGTGTCCATCGACAGACAAATAGATTAAAATGTGGTATATATACACAATGGAATACTATTCAGCCATAAAAAAAGAGAAATCCTGTCATTTGCAATGACATGAATAATACTGGAGGAAATTATGCTAAGTGAAATAAGCCAGGCACAGAAAGGCAAATACTGCATGACCTCCCTTATATGTGGAACCTAATAAAGCTGAACTCACAGAAGCAGAGTAGGAAGATGACTACCAGAGGCTGGGGGAGTAGAGAAGGAGGGAATGGGGAGTTATTGATAAAAGGGTACAGTTTCAGACAGAGGAATGGGCAGCTGTTAAGCATATTAAGTTTCAGACAGATGGAATCAGTTTTGAGATTTATTGCACACCACAGTGACTACAGTCAATAAAAATGTATTAAGTATTTCAGAATAAATTTCAGTTGTCTCACCATTAAAAAAATGACAGGTGAGGTGATGAATATGTCAATTAGTTTGATTTAATCATGTCACATTATACACATACATCAAAACATCACATTGTACCCCATAAATGCACACAACTATAACATATATAATATAAATAATATATATATGTATATATACACACACACACATACACACACACACATATATAAATGTCTTGGAATAGCCAAGAAAGTTACTAAAAAAAGACTTACAAGGAAAGTTTAGCCATAACTAATATTAAAGTTACTCTGAGTTACAATAATCAAAACAATATTGTAGGCTGGGCACAGTGGCTCACACCTGTTAATCCCAGCACTTTGGGAGGCCAAGGTGGGCAGATCACCTGAGGTGAGGAGTTCGAGACCAACCTAGCCAACATGGAGAAACCCTGTTTCCACAAAAAATACAAAAATTAGCCGGGCGCAGTGGCAGGCACCTGTAGTCCCAGCTACTCGGGAGGGTGAGGCTGGAGAATCGCTTGAACCCGGGAGGCGGAGGTTGCAGTGAGCCGAGATCGCACCACTGCACTCCAGCTTGGGCGACAAAGCAGGACACAGTCTCAGAGGAAAAAACAAACAAACAAAAAACAATATTGTATCAGCAGAAGAAAAAGGGGTACCAAAATTAGATCCAATATACAGTGGAATTTAGTATACAACAAAAGTTATGCCTCCATTCAGCAGTAATGAGTTATCGAAAAAACAGTGCTAGCATTTGTCCAAATGCTATTGGTTATTCAAA
The DNA here is from genome assembly GCF_043159975.1 of Macaca nemestrina. Classification (NCBI taxonomy): domain Eukaryota; kingdom Metazoa; phylum Chordata; class Mammalia; order Primates; family Cercopithecidae; genus Macaca; species Macaca nemestrina. Next base: position 21,539,854 of record NC_092132.1, read on the forward strand.
GAGAAGAAAAATAAGTTGAACCCTTACTCCACATCAAATACGAAAATAAGTTCCAAACAAACTACAAATTTAAATATATACAACGAAAGTTCTCAAGATTTTCAGACTATTTCTATATTCTACGGGTATTCCATTCAAACATAACAGAAATCAGGAAGCTATAAAAGACACACAAAATACAGTTAGAAAATCTGATGAATAATGGAATAAATTTATTTAATAAAAGAGCCTTTCATGATTACTCCCTTAAAAGTATTTCTAACCTCCATTTATATTTGTATCACCAACCATAGTGCTTGTTTCTTTTGTCGTTGAAACGTATCTGAAATGCCTCTTTTGAAATCACCTTGAGGTATTATTTGTACTGAATTTGATGCCTTCCACATTGTCAAACTGCTTTTATGTGTTTATTCTAATGTGCGGAACAGCCAAAGAGGTAACATGGTGACAAGGGTAAGTTTAGCAATTAGCATCCCATGGGTCTGTGTGTACCACCAAATGCCAGCAGCTACTAAGTGAAGTATGGTAGAACACATCAACGTAATGGGGCACCATCCATCTGGCCTTCTCTGACTGCTTTCTTCAAATGAATTTAGTTTAGCCATAAGTAATATTAAAAGTTACTCTAATGTGAGTCAGTGTTCAAACTGACAGTCAAACTGGACTTAAACGAACTAGTCAAAGACTAATCTTTTTATTAAAAGGTGGATCTCAAATGAATCAACGTCAGCTTATCTGATCAGAGTAGGCACTAGAGTAATACTTACATATTTTCCAACTGTGACAGGAAACCACGACCACCTCTGTCTTCAGAAATCATTTCCTTGTCAAAATCTTTCTCATTTTAAAACTAGTATTTTGTTATAGCATCAACTATAGAAACCAAAATTAGTATTTCCTTTACTTTTTAAGGAGTCTTTCCAAGCTTAAAATAGGATGCAGGCCGGGCATGGTGGGTCACACCTGTAATCCCAGCACTTTGGGAGGCCGAGGTGGGCAGATCGCTGGAGGTCACGAGTTCAAGACTGGCCTGGCCAAAATGGTGAAACCCTGTCTCTATGGGTTTTACCTGTAGAGTAAATTAGCCAGGTGCGGTGGTGGGTGCCTATAATCCCAGCTACTCAGGAGACTGAGGCAGGAGAATCGCTTGAACCCAGGAGGCAGAGGTTGCAGTGAGCCAAAATCATGCCACTGCACTCCAGCCTGGGTAACAGAGTTATACTCCGTCTCAAAAAAAAAAAAAAAAAAAGAAAAAAAGAAAAAGAAAAAAGAATTCACATATGCACAAGGTTTAAAATGTGTTATTAAAGAATCACAAACATATGCCAACCCAAAGGTCTGGACATGCTACAGCATGATATCTTGTCAAGATTCAACACTGATATAAAGAAGTATTTCTGCAATAAACCCTATCACCACTACTTTGTTAATATTAGGGTCATTCTCTGAAATTTTTTTGACACTTTATATTTGATTACACAAATATTCAACATCTAAGTATGATAAAACACAAGAACAATAGTTAAAAGATATGCCACAAGACATACTTGTAACATCTAACCAGTAAGTGCTTCTATAAATTGGTAAGAAATATAACCTATAGAAAAAAAAGCACCACTCTGTGTTCAAGGATATTGAACATATCAGTATTGTAGTGGCAAAAAACTGGAAATAATCTAAATTACCAGAAATACAAAATGGTTTAATAAACTGATACATCCATAAAGTGTATGACAAATATACAAGGCTCTTAATATTGGTTTAACTCGGAGAAGCAGGTAAAGGAAGAAGGGAAAAGGAAATAGACAAAAAGACTACAGTAACATGAAAAAATAATGCACTAGTACGTTAACGGAAAGTGAGAACATACAATTCTATGAGATTACCGAACACATGTAAAAACAGCTACACAATGAACAAGGATTAAAAGGTAACACAAATTTATAAAAATATTGATTTGATTTGGGATTGTTAGAAATTTACCTTGGGTTTCTATTACTTTAGTACAGTGTGTACACCAAATACAAAAATGAGAATAAGGAATTTAAGTAAAACCATCGTACTGTGTTAAAATGTAATAAAGAAGAAATATTTTTCTTGAAATATCCTAACATCTAAGATCCTAGAATGGATGATATGCAGTGCTTAGTACCTGATATCCATTCAAAACACAGTGAAAAATATTAGCACAGACTTACCTGCTATACAACTGTCATCAGATATTGGTACATCCAGATAAATAAATCCTTTGTTATATAAACCTAAAGAAACAAAAGCACCTTGTTTTAGATGGAACACTACACAACAGTGATTTTTCTTTTAAAAAAACTGATTCCTGGCTTTCTGTAAAGATTCTAACAAATGAATGCTATGTGACGAAGGAAGAAGTAAAATAGAAGAGAAAAAGAATTAAGGTTTTTAAATCTCGGTTTCCTGCATATGCTTAGAAGTACAAAATTTTTCTTACCATTCAGTTGCATAAATTTCTAGTGTATGTGACTAATTATAGCCACACTGGAAAACAAAAGACTAAGGTCACATTTCAAACAATAACATGCCTTAGAAAATAGCACTATTTGTACCTACTTGATAAGTAATTGCTAGTAATTATTGATGGTTTAAAACAAGTTTTTATGTTGACAAAAGACCATTTCTACTAACCACTTACTATGTACTACATTGTAATCTAGTGATCCAGAGAGTTGAGGGCCTGAATCGATGATCTTATCAATAGCGCATTTCTCAGGCAAAGTGCATATCTAAGAAAAGCAAAATATTTTTAATTAAGTTCTGTCCAAATTAACTAATTTACAAGTCTCCTGAAATTTATTTATGTTGAAACCAGTGATTACATGTTATTAGCTCAATGAACTACATATTTATCACTCTATAATTCAAACAAAAAACTATGCACATAGCCATCAATTAAGGTGCCAAAATATGCAACATACCAACAGAATGTAGAGAACAAACTTACTGTAAGTACCAACATTTGCTGGTGAGTAATATTTGTTCCTTGTCATTGAATTGGAATTAGATACATCTGCCAACTCAGAATCTCTCTAATCAGAAGTTTAGTTAAACTGCACATGAATATTGTCAGTAAAAGGAAAGTTCACTAGCTTATTTGAGAGCTCCATTAGGAGGTACTTTAGACTGAAGTAAAATTTCTAAGCCTTCCGCTCATTGGATTTAGTACGTACTCTGGAGAAAATTAAATGCAGACTAAAAAGAAGCCTACATACTCATTTACATTGCTTCAGCTACACATAAATACAACCTGGTCTCTAGGTGCCCTCATTACTCCACCCCTTTCCTCTAAATCAATATCCCTTCCAAGATGTGGTCTGACCACTGGGAATATCAACTCTCTTGATCTTGACACTATCGCCCCATAAAAGCACCTACTGCCTCAGTACAACAGTTCTTCACGGTGATTAAGAGTACAAGTTTCATGGCAAACTGCCAAAAAATCCTGGACCTTTACTACTGCTAAGATTTGAGGTGTTACTTAATTGTTCTGGGCTCACTTTCCTTATCTGTGAAATGGGGGTGCAAATAATACATATTAAGTAAGACAATATAAAAAGCACTTGCAATAGAGCCTGGCACATCTAGCATACAGCAGATGTTCAAAAGTGTTAGCCAATATTATTGTTAGTGGTAGCTGTGGCATCATATGTTACTTTACATGAAGTTTCTACCTAATTAACATCCCCAGATAACTGTACTTGAACCAAGTCAGGTCTCCCTCACCATTAGAAAGTATCTCTGAAACTCACCAATATTCTAGTCTACTAAGATCATTTTAAAATTTAAGTTTAAGTTTCATTTTCTTCAGGAAAACAAAATAATGTTACTTTTTTAAAAAGTATAAGCTATAATTAAAAATTGTAAAATAAACTAAAAACTAAAAATTCTATGTTTCACTTTTAAAGATTTCTACCTTGATGTCATCTTCTGTGATATATCCAGCCTGCACCACCCACCACGCCTCTATGGCAATTTCCACCGGCTTTATTGGTAGAAGATCACGGGCTGTTTTCCTTCTGAAGAATTTCTGCAATGGTACAAACACTTGAGAATTTGCAATCTAAAATTATCACTTTCTTCTTTCATCAATCATATCATAAGATTGTTTGTAACGGACTAAATAAGTATCTTCTTAAACCTTCATGTTTTAAAATCTTAATAATTCTAGATATTAACATATTGTATGAAGAAAGTCATTCTTAAATTGTTTCAAAATAAATTATTTCAAAACACTAATTGTTAAATCCAGATTTACTTCCAGAAACTCAAGTGAAACCCAAGCAGTAAAAACTGCATTTGAAAATGCGAACACTTATTTCACCCATTAAGTGAACTCTACAAGTAGAATGAGCAAATAAAAAGACTAAGAGAACAAAAATAATTTTTAAAAGTAAATGTTTTATGCATTAAACATTTTAAATAATCATTTAAGCTATAACCTAGAGAATACCGAGGAGTTCTTTTTGTATTGTTTCTGTGTTAAGTACATTTTATTTGGTCACAGACAAACAATTCATTATTTCTACCGCTTAAAAAAACTAATCAAACTGTGTGATGAGGCCAAAACAATGAAAAAGAAAGGGAAAGTACTAACTTACTTTTGATGATCTACATTGATTCATAAGATCAATATACTGGTTTCTTCCTATGCCAAGAAGCCTTAGACCTGAAAAAAAGTCTTTCCTTTAAAAACATTTAATATATCTTGAAATCTCAATACACTCACAAGTGATTGTAGGAAAAGCCTGAATTTATGTTCATCTTTCAATTACTAATCAAATATCAATATCAAATTAAAAGGAAGTCTTCAAACAAAACATAAAAGCTAAACTTTGGGAGAGATGAAATAAAGCTGACACTTCTAACAAATAAAAACATTTGTAAAAAGCAGAACTCCTGCCAATTTTAGGGAGTCAAAATGTAATTCTCAGCGAAAGCTTCTTAAACAACAGAATTATGACACATTCAAAATACACACTTTGCCAATGTAAGCATAATAAAACAGCAGCAAGTTACTAAAAACTGACCTGCAAAAATACTGTGTACAAGTTTTCCTCCCACATTTAATACACACACAGCCCAAGTATCAGAAAGAACTTCATTCTCTGGAAATATATAGATTAGTCCTATTTTTCTGATTCTACCCCTCTCAAATATTCCTCTCCTAGACATTTAGAGTAAATCTTATACATGCGTCTGGTATCATCTGATAAAATTCCCACTACTTATGTTGTTTACTGTTTTCATTTTTCACATATTTCAGGTTAAAAACACACATTACAATATTAACAGATGACAGGATGCACAGATACAACCTAAACATTACCTTCTTCAGCACAATTAAATACTTACAGTCAGCAGCAGTAAAATTGGGCAATGAATCATAACTTTTCTCACTGTTCATAATATCCTTTTAAAAAGAAAAAAATTTTTAATTTGAAATCTAAAATGTCCTTAAATAAAAATGTGTATGACTACAATATTATTACAGCCAATAACAATGATTATTACAGGAAGCAGTGAGATCATAGTTTGGCTACCTAGAGCATACATGCCACCCTGTGGCACTTCCCACACATGTTCCCAACCTGGTAATTAAAGGGCAGATTTTCAGGTCTGGGTTTCTTACGAGGCTCTCTACGAATCCCAGACAGCTGCCCCATAACTTCTGCCCTGTGGAAGCTATGTAAGTAATGCCTCTACTAGAGCTCAGGGTTCCAGCCTCTCCATATTTCATACCTGATCCTAGATCCACACCATGAGAGAGAAACAAATAATGTGCCACAGCTCCATCAACATGCACTACCAATGAAGACTGTAACCACTTAGTGGCCTTTGATCCTATAAGTCCCAATTCGTAGAAGACTTAAACTTCGTATCCAGCTTTTTCTACCCCAATCTGTTTCTCCAATAACAAACCCACTGCTTCCTGGGGGCACAAGGCCCATTTTCAACCCAGGAACTATACCCAATGATATAAGAACAGAAACCAGAATGCAGCAACCATGTGGATGTAACTGAAATGAAAGCTGGTAAATGAAACAAAAACTCCACCTATTTTAGCTCCCAAATGTGTGGACTACACTAGAAAAATACAGAGACAGCAGTAACTATTCTACTTCCTGATTAGCTGCCACCTTCATTGTGCTACCCTGGTTCTTCACTAAGGTACCTGCGCTATCGGGCCTCTCGCTTTCCTCTGGTATTTCCTTCAAAAGAGGAACAAGGGATGCATGGGACTGCAGAAGAAGCCCACAAAGGAGGGGCTTTTGTAGATAAGCGAAGGGATCGAACAGCAAAGGACACATCATAAGCGGGGCTAACCTCATGTTACCATAGGTTCCCAACTCCTTTAGTTCTAGGCTCCTCTCTGCTCTTCAAGTGGCTAGTGAGCCCCAAACAGGAGCACTCAAACATAAATAAAGAACAAATGAATACTAAATAAATACTGTCAATCTTTCATAAAGCTCACTTGAAAACAGTATACAACTAGTACTAAAGTTATCCAACACAAGCCTAAAAGCTGTCTTTGGAAAAAGGCTAAAAACTAAAAGTTAATAATTATAGAAAGAGATTAACAGCCAAGACTACTAACATATTTCTCTTTTCTGATACCTGTATTATATAATGTTGGATCTATGTCATCATTTATTTGTTAGACAGTTAGTGAATATGTAAATATATTAATTTTCTTTTTTTTTTTTTTTTTTTTTGAGACAGAGTCTTGCTCTGTCGCCCAGGATGGAGTGCAGTGGTGCTATCTCGGCTCACTGCAACCTCCATCTCCTAGGTTCAAGCGATTCTCCCACCTCAGCCTCCCAAGTAGCTGGGATTACAGGTGCACACCACCACGGCTGGCTAATTTTTGTACTTTTAGTAGAGATGAGGTTTCACCATGTTGGCCAGGTGGTCTTGATCTCCTGACCTTGTAATCCACCCACCTTGGCCTCCCAAAGTGCTGGGATTACAGGCTTGAGCCACTGCACCCGGCCTAAATACATATAATTTTCTCAGAGCCTAATGTTCAATTCTGTCACCCACATTTTCAACCTTAATCATGTTTTAAAAAGCAGTAAAATTTACAGATTCTGCTAATATAAATGACTGATCAGTGCCACAACAGCACAAAGGGTCAACAGCACCTTCAAGAACCAGAATAGAAATAGACACCTTCCCAATGTAAAAACATCAACAAGGATAAGTACTTGTACAGTGTGGCTCAAACAGTTAACTTGCCACCAACAGTCCTTTTTACACTTATAGTTCAGAAAGAGTGTCCACCGCAGATGACAGCTGAAGAGTCGATGAACACCTGAAAAAGTCCCAGACATGTAGTCCCATCCCATTCCCAATGGCTCACCCACACTATAAACTCACCTCCATAATCCCAGTATAATATGAAAATGGTGTTATCCTCAAGCCCTTCACCATAATATCCGATAGATGGTAAGGGTACAGCATGAGATGATCTCGGCTGTACTTTAGCAGTTCCTCATAGTATCTGCGTTCATCTTTCTTGACATGTTTAACTGCACAAAAGGGGGAAATTGTCCAGTTTTTTTTCAGGTTTCTTACAGTTATATATTAACTATAAATACTTTACAAACCAACAGTAATTTAAAAGAAAAGTATGTAAGTTACAAGAGAACAAACAAAACATTCTAAGTTGGAACAAAGAAACAATTATATCACATGAAATAGATTTTAGAGTATAGAAGTCAAATGTATAATAGGGCAGATTAATAGAGAATAATTCTTGCCAAACGAGAAAACAAGCAGGGAACTACCAGCATGCTCCCCCAAAAGGTACAAAACAGAGGTTTATTGAATTGTATTCTATTACTTTACAAAAGAGCCAAACTGAATGCTAGTTTTCAATGAAGTCAAATCTATTTTTTAAAATTATGTGCTATTTTTTTAGTTTTTAAATGTAAAAAGCCCTTTGACTTTCATGGAAAATGTTCAGGAAAAAAAGCAATGTCAGAAATATTATGCTTAAAATAAGAGTAACAAACAGGAGTGAAAGACTACCAGGGCAACAGAATAGACTAACCAAAATAATCTGATAAACAATTTTTTTTTAGAAAGAAGAAAAAAAAACCATGGAATGAACTATGTTTAAAATGTGTCCCAATTATTATGGAAAGAGTTTTTCACATTATTTGGAAATTTATGAAGACAACTCAAAGTCAAAAATTACTAAGAACTAGTATACTTTTTATTTTATGGCATATTTTCTTGCTTCAGGCAAAAAGAGGACATTTGAATTAGGATTATTTTATAGATAAAATGAGTCTTTAAACAGTACTCTAAAAATAATTTTTATCAGAATTAGAATGAAAAATCTACTTGCTAATACAAATTGTTGTTAGGTGGAATGCATCAGTGTAGAGTTTCTTAAAGTCCGTACATGGAATAATTTCAGTATTACAAAATGTGTATTGAAAAGATTGATTTACGAATGTGATAAAGCAATGGTCAGTTCCATCCCAATATAAACATGCCTCTACTTACCTAAGTTATTTCTATATCGTAACTGATTGCGGATACTGTACAGGACAACCTGCTTTTCATATTCTCTCTGTGAATTTCCAAGACTCTAGAAGAAATTTCAGAAAGATTTTAAACAACTTCCAAACTGAACAATAGTACTATTTTTCCCATAACACTTTAAAACCACGACCCCCAGTTTTATCCTGGCATCTCTAATTTCCAGAATTAAATAAAAAATATTTTCTTAAATATTATTATACTACCTTTCCTGCTACAGTATTCACAGCAAAAATTTAACGTATTTTCAGTCTGCCTTCAAGAGTTTACTAAAATTATCCTAAGTATTTAATGTCAAATAAAAACCAGTAGGTGAGTATAACTTCACTTTAGTTAACACAGAGCTAAGTTCTGCTTATAAAGATTTCCTTCCGGACTGCTATGTTAAGTGGACAGATAGATGGTTTCCTGCCCCTACATTTATTTAAATTTAAGAATGGCAACTAAGGACAGATATATCCCTCTTTGCTAATTGTTTGTAACTGAGGGTTATAATTATTAAAGATCAGGATTTCTGGAGAATTTACATTTAAATGTACATAAGATTGTTTCTTAAAAATGCAACGTCCTCTGGCCTCATTAGAAAGCATTCAGACAATTTTAGAATTCTGATCTATTTTTAATAAGCTAAAGTCTTTCTAGTTATGCACTTAGTGTTTTGTTGCAGTGTTCATGAAAGCAAACAAGTTTTCCTGATTATAGTTAACATTATTATTCACTGTGTATTATTTACCGTGTATATGTACTATTCATTGTGAGACCATAAACTTAATATATGACTGCTATCCCCCTTCTAATTTCTAGGTATGGTCTTTCCAACATGCTATAAAGTGAAATTAGACATCTTAGGAAAGTAATGACAGAAAGATCAGAGGATTTAGTTCATCATATTTCTTACTCATAGATAAGCCAAAACCAAAGAAAGGTCCCTACATCTTTCACTTAAGGCAATCTTCACAATAAGACAGATGAAATTCACATCTAAGTAAACTGACCCATAACTGGACCCATTTGTAGGTAATATTTTAAGAAAAATGGAACATGATGTGTCACATTTTAACTGTACAATTATGTGTGGTTGGCCCTTGGACAACATGGGTTTGAACTGCAAAGGTCCACTTACACTGGGATTTTCTTCCTCCTCTGCCACCCTGAACAGCAAGACCAATACTTCCTGTATTTCCTCCTCCTCAGCCTACTTGATGTGAAGACAAGGATGAAGACCTCCATGATGAGCCATCTCCTCTTAATGACTAGAAAATATTATGATTTTCATAACAGCCTTTTCTTTTCTCTAGCTTATTTTATTACAATAGAGCATATATTAACAATATATACAACATACAAAATATGTGTTCATCAACTGTGTTATGGCTGAGGCTTCCAGTCAACAGTATAGGCTATTAGTAGTTAAGTTTTGGGAAAGTCAAAAGGTATACATGGATTTTCAACTGCACAGGGGTGCAGCACCCCTAACCCCATGTTGTTCAAGGGTGAGCTTTCTTCCTGCATCTAGCTTAGTTTATCACAGGCTAAGCCAGAACTCACAGTAGAACCAGAATGTATGTGCTTATCTTATTTTCATCTGTCTTAACATTATAAGGGGTTAAGAGTAGATCTCATTGTAGAGAAACCACTCTACCATCCTCTTTGTAGCATCAATGCCAGGATCGTTGTACTGACAATATTTAGAGGATTCAAAATAGCACACTTTTAAAGGTTTTCTCTGTCTCTACTGCTAAATGAAAATCTCTTTCTCAGGGAGCACAAATACACATGCATACTCACACAAGCACACAATTTTGCTAAAATCTAACTGGAGGTTTTGCTCTTCTGTTTCAAAATAAGTCTCCTAATACACTACCTATCAAATTTGTAAGCTTTGGCTCTCAGCATTAAGCAATGACTGATCCTGAACGTATCAATTAATACACGAGTGAACACAAATTTCTAAAACCCACATTAAAAGTTGGCTTTATTCTTCACTAGCCAAGTATGTAATATAAATTGCTTTATTCTGAGATTCTTGGGCTCCCCTCCTACTCCTACCCCACATCTCCCCCCATTCAAATTTTAAAACACTGTTGCCACTAGAGAAGGTAACTTTTTAAAAGGAAGGAAAAAAAAAAAAGTCATCTTACCCCGAGACAACTCTAGCCCTGCAGAAATACTGACCAGGTCTGACAAATGAAGCTGGGCTGCATATAAAAGGAACTACATCAGATGAAACTGCGATGTAAGAATAAGACACTAGCTCTAAAGCGCCCATCACAGATTATGCTAAAAGCACAAAGATTTTCTGAAACCTGTGCTCCTACAGACTCCAATCCCAGCATATACATCCCCAAGTACACCCCCGAGCCCTATCAAAAAATTTTTTAAACTGACCCTTCTTGGATGATACAGAATCTTATCACAAGATTTCCCTTAAAATAAAAGGACTATTAATTATTTTGAATAAAGAATACAAGACATTGGTAAACTACAGAAAAATCCTGATATAATGGCCCCATCCACAATTTTTAATATATTTTTTAAAAGTCTATCATGACCCATACCACATTTTTTTAATGTCCTCTCATCCACATAAAAATGAATTAGCTTAAAATACATTTTTTAAAAATCTAAATCACCTGTCCCCAGCTTACAGCACTGGAAAATGAGTCATTTCCAAAGTAAACCCATCAAAACTTACTGGAAACGACATCAAAGTATCTAAAAATCTATAATGCCAAAAGACAAATTCTTTCCATACAAGGAATATTGCCCAAGTTTAAACTGACTGAGCTTTAGGTGCTCAGCCACAAATACTTACTAAAAGCCAAGTATGTGAGAGGTGCCCAAGGTACAAAAGCAAAGCCAGTATTGTAACCACAAAATGCACCACAGTGGGGTAAGCTCTATGATGGGTGAGGAATACAATGCAATGGTAAGATAGCCTAGGGGCAACCACCACAGATTTAGGTCAGGGAAACCTCCCAGGAGCAGTATCTGAGTGAGAATCAAAATAAGCTATTAATACAAGCAATATAAAGGAGACAGGCAGTAATAAGGTTGGGTTTGCATTTCAGAAGCCTCAACCCCAGAATAGCATGAAGAATGCAGGAGAAAGTCCTATTCGAAGAGCAAGAGACCAAAGAGAAGGCTGATAAAGTAATCTCAGATGGAGCTCAGCCTAGGGAAACAGTGATTAGGCTAGAGAAGGTCCTTGGAAGTAAACTTGTACAGACGGGTTTTGCAACATCTACAAACAGCCAATCTTATCCTAAGCTAAAATAGCCACTGTTTCAAGTGACCTTAAAAACAAAAACATACTTAATTTCACATTTAGACCTAATTTTAACTGTCTTGTGATTATTTTTAAATAGTCATGACTACGTTTTAGAAACTCTTTTGCCAATACTAATTAAAGTCAAATATTCATGTTGGATATAACCTCATCACTCACCTTTCTTCCAGTATGCTACATTTATTCTGATGAAAAGAGTACAGAAAAAACAGAAACAAAGAAAAGAAGAATTGTTTGTTCTTCTTGTGTCTTTGGATTTGCCACAAAACCCTAAAGTACAAGTGTCCTTTAAAGCCTTTATTCAAGATTAACAAAAGATATTTATTCCTTCAGGTTTAGAGCTTTGTTCTCCCAGTTAAAGATAAAAGCCACACGGGCAGCCATTGACACCCAAGAATTCAAGTTCTTTAAATTTATCTTTCTTGCTTTTTGCTATATTAAAGTGAAAGCATTTTCTTGGCCACATGATGCATGACTAGAACCTTAATATTCACTTCCTGGCACTAAACCCCCAAGGGAGGAAGGAAGGGAGCAAAGTAAACTAAACTATAATAATCCTTATACCAGCTTGGCACCGTGGCTCACGCCTGTAATCCCAGCACTTTGGAAGGCCGTGGCGGGCGGATCATGAGGTCAAGATATTTAGACCAGCCTGGCCAACATGGTGAAACCCCGTCTCCACTAAAAATACAAAAATTAGCTGGGCGTGGTGGCGCGCACCTGTAGTACCAGCTACTCAGGAGGCTGAGGCAGGAGAATCGCTTGAACCGGAGATGCAGAGTTTGCAGTGAGCGGAGACCACACCACTGCACTGCAGCCTGGGCAACAGAAGGAGACTCTGTCTCAAAAAAATAATAATAATAATAAATATAAATAAATAAATAATCTTTATATACCATCACCACCACCATTCCAAACTTCCCAAAAATGCCACTTCCGAGCGCCAACAGAAAACTGAATTTCACTCTCGACCACGTATAATGTGAAGGTCAATCTATGACCAGAGCAGCAGTGCCTTATCTGTAGCCCATATCACTACTTTTGTAAGACTTAAAACCATCTGCTATGTTACGTATTTATTCATTTATTTGTTTACGTCTATCTTTCTTTAGTAAAATGTAAGCTCCATGAAGGCAGTCTTTGTCTTGTTGACTGTTGCAAATTGCCTGCACCTAGACCAACACACAGCACCTAGTAGGTGCTCAATAAATATCTATTAAACAACTGAGTAAAATAGACGAAAAAAATCGAGCATTAACTTTCAAAAACCTCATGTTACTGTTGTTGAAACATCTCTGATAAACCAATCTTGTCTGGAGGATAAAGTCCAACAAAACAACGCACACGAGCCCCTTCAAAATCTGGCCCTGACCACTTTCCCAGGCTCATCTGCTACCAACCCCGCGCACTCAAAAAACTTCAACTCCAAACATATCAATCCAAACTCTGGTGATACAGTCACTTGCTACTCATGAGACATGTTCTTTCACTCATCCAAATTTTGTAAAATGACTTTCCCTCCCCACTGGAAAAATCTTTATTCCCTCTTATTTAACTCTTATTTGTCCTCCAAGGCCCAATTTAAGAGCCTGCCTTACAAATCCTTCCAACTCTCCCAGGATAATTTCTCCCTCCTTTTGCTCTCACATATACTACAATGGAGGTGTGTATGAGCTGCTATCACCCTGTATCATATTCGTTTGTTTCCCATCCCTTTTCCACCATCCTGAAATTCTGGAGGTCAAGGACCGTGTTTAAAATCTCTATCGTAGGTGCCCGGCTGAATGGAGGCTGCTGGCAAAGGCGCCAGTCGAGTCCTGTGGACACCATGCTATCCCATTTAGCAACGGCCCAGTCCTGGCCCTGTGGTCCCACAGCCGTCCCCTCCTCGCCCTGGGCTGAGGGTCTGTCTCCCCAAGACCACGGAGGGGTAAAGGAAGGGAGTCAGCCGGGAGCAGCCCGCTCGGGCCCCACGAGCAAGGCAAGCAGGTGACCGCTGGGCGGGCCGAACCCGTCAGGGGCCCAGTCCCAGGTTCCGGCCGTACCTGTCTCACGTTGGCCGGCAACTTGTTCCAGGGGTAGTTGTGCCGGATGTGGAACTCCACGTCTATGTTCATGATGCCGCGGCCAGGGCCGGCGGCGGGGGCCGCGACCGCGACCCACACTACGCCTCCCGCCTGCCCGCCCGCAGCCTGTCAGCGGAGCGCCGCGGAAGGCCCCGTGCCTCACACTGCAGAAGGCCCAGGCTGCCCCATGGCCTAGGCTCCCGACCGTTCTGTGCGGCCCGGGCCAACAGAACACAACAGCAGCAGCGATGGGGAGGCTGGGTCGCTTGAACAGCTACAAGTTTCTTCCTAGTTTCGGCCCGCCGGAAATGGCTCTGGGCACACGTCACTTCCGCCCGCTGGCGCGCGGCCGGAGGGGCGGGTCGCGGACTGGCCTCTAGCCACGCCCTCCATCCACGCCCTCTACAGGCTGCGGGGCGGGGCGACGATGAGGTACCCGGAGGTGCGCGGGTGAGCGCCTCGCGTTACGCCCGCGCGCTTCGTCTCGCGGTGTCAGTCTCTGAATGAACGGAGATAGTCGCTTGGGTTTGCGTTGCCGTTGCTAATGACCCAGTTTCCTCAAATTGTGAAGCCGGAGGCACTGGGGTCGGTTTTCAGAGAAAAGCGACCTGGGAAGCGGGCCGGCAATGGCTGGCTTTACATTGGAGTGCCGTGAGCTCGCGGGGGTTCTCCACAGGCCAGCCCCGAACCCGAGCCAGTGAGACGGGGCGTGGGGGTGCGGGGGACCCGTCCAGGGCCCTGGGGGAAAGAAAGAATCTGTAAGTCAGATCTTGCACCGGGTTGAGCGAGAAGCATGGGCAGTGGGAGAGCAAAGGTCTGGTAAGCCCTCTTCCCTTCCACGGTGTGCTGCGCGCCACTGGGCTCCACTTCCCAAGAAGATACAAATTCTTACAATGCAGAGATTCAGGGAGCTGAAACTTTAAACAGTGGTGCTGACAGGTGGAGGCAGCCCACAGGCAACCAAGGAGACAGAGAGAGACCCTTGCCAACCTTTGTCATGCAGCCTGTCGGTGTCTGCTTTCTTCTGCTCCACACAAATGCCTCCAGTCACTTTTTAAAAGCAGAGATGCAGCATGTCTTAATTTCAGATGTAGTGATAAGGTCTTTGGGAGTAATTTCTTCCAGAAGTTGTTACACTGCCTTAGCAAACCCAGGACCATTATTCCTGGTAGCAACCAGAGACAAGTTCAGTGTTTCTGCAACTGTTTTTCAGTTTTTAACAATGGTTTTAAATAATGTTTTATTATACACTAGGAGATGTATACTTAGAACTTTTTGTAAGATACCTAGCTCACACCTCAACAGCTAGCAAGTCTGATGCTTAGCAGAAACCCCATTATGTCTGATGAAACAAAGATGACAAGTACACACTGCCGTTGTTTAGATGTTTTGGTCTCCTATTATCCAACTATAATAGCCCAAAGATAAATACTTTGAATCTCATGTTTACAGACCCTCATCAGCATAGCAAAAGTTAACTGAACTCTAACCGCGAGACATTTATTCAACAAATATTGATTACCTGCCCGCCATGTATTAACCCCTTGACTTGGCAATGGATTGTTATTCCTCACAACCCTGATATTCCTACAACAGTAACCACTGTTACTATCCCAGTTTGATAGAGGAGGAGACTGAGGCTTGGCAGGGCTTCGTGACTTGCTTGCAAGATCACACAGGTAGTACTGACAGAGCAAAACTGGAGCCCAAGGCTATCCTTACTCCAGAGCCATCCTTTCAGTTCCCCAACTCAGGCTCTCACTCTCTGAACTCTTCTACCTCCTGTTCCAATTTAGGCAATGTTCATTCAAAGTCAACAACATAAACGTCCTCTAAAATAACGCTTTACAGTTCTAAGTGTGGAAGAACCCATATTCTTCCGAAGTCTAACTTAGTTCTAATGCAATATAAGTAACAATGAAAATTAAAGTCAACTTAGTTTAAAAAATCACTGTAAACTATTATTTTAGCTAATGATAGCAGTTCAGCAGGTGAATGCCTGATAAACTCACTATATTGAGTTTAATGGATGCATTAAAAACTATAAAAGTGGACATGGGATAAGCAGAGGTGAACCTACACCCATTAAATTAATAATGCAAACAGACCTTTGAAAATGCGACCCTGTAACTAGAAAAGGTTCTCACTCAGCAAGTAGCTGAGAAAAGCAGACACATGAAGGAGGAAATGGGAGTGAGTCAAAGCTATGTGGATGGGAAGAATTCAAATAACAAGCCTTTATGAGTAGGAACCCGTAATGGACTTTGGCTTAATACACAGTCTTATTAAAATACTGATCTGCCTCATTTCCCACCAAGGAACAGTCTTTGAGAGGATAGCAGTTCAAAGACCGTAAGTTAACCCACAGGGCTCCATGACCCCCTCTGCTGGGAAGTTCAGAAACAAGACTGCTTCCCCAAGCACCAGAAAGCTGAAAACAGCAGCTCACTGGACTGACTCTACGTGTAACACTCATTACAGCACCTCATCTTTTCATTTAGCAATAATGTCCTTCCCTTACGTCCTTGACTGAGGCTCCTACTAATGTTTACTTTACTAGACCTTTGGCTTTTCAAATTCCGCAGAGTTCAGAAACTGCAGAGTGTTAGAAGCTCCATCCCAGAAGCTGCCATTCGAATTAACACTGGGTTAAAGGAAAAAAAAAGTGTTCAAAAGCACAAACAAGTACAATGAAATTCAGTGTTATCTGGCTTTACCAGGTCAGATTGAGGAAAACTGTCCAACTAACTTAGGCAATTGGCCCTTTAGAAAGACTATAAAACTATTTCATTCCCAAAATTCCAACAGAAATAATGAGCAGAAACTACCTGAAAATAGAGAGCCATCTAGTGACCCCACTCATAGACTCAAGAATGCCATGCCCTGTGGTAGGAATAATAATAGCCCCCAAAGATGTTCACATCCTAATTCCTAGAACTTGTGAATTTGCCCCTTATATGGTAAAAAGGACTTTGCAGATGCAGTTAAGGATCGTGACATGGGAAGATAATCCTGAATTATCCAAGTGGGTCCAAGGTAATCACGAAGTCCTTATTAGGGGGAGGTAAGGGGTCAGAGTTAGAGAAGGTGATGTGACAGCAGAAGCAGAAATCAGAGTGATGCAGGGCCACAGGCCAAGGAATGTGAACAGCTTCTAGGAGCTGGAAGAAGAAATGGATTCTCCAAAAGGAGCACAGCCCTGCTGAGCCATTTTGAGCTTCTGTTCTCCTGAAATGTAAGATAATAACTGTGTGTGATTTTAAGGCACTAAATTTGTAGTAATTTGTTACATCAGCAATAGGAAATTAATATACTCCCCAACAATAAAATATTCCAACACTCAAATAGCTGGTGCATCAAATGTTATAATTAAAGTCATTGTGATTCAAATGTAAATGCCCTTAGGAGGAACAATTCCTTTTAAGCCTTATTATTTTTTAAGTATACATGAGCTGTCACATCCTTTTCTGAGAGCAAGTTTGAAAGAGATAGAGCTCAGGGATGAAATGAGGCTAGGGAAGCACCTGTAGGGGAGGAAATGGTGTCCAGAAAAAAGAGAGGAAAGGGAGTCACTGTAACATTTTTCTGTTTCACAATTTTGCCTGAGTCCAACCTTAGTCGTGGGTTTCCATACCATATATGCTTTGCTCTGTTCCATGAACCATTTTATCTCCATGCCAGACGCCTTAGCCTCGCTTGTTCCCACCTCCCAGTTTTTACCCTTCTAATCCCCTCCACCTTGAATGCCTTTCCCCAGACCTTTGCACAGCAGGTTCCTTTCAGTCCACCCGCTGTCACTTAGAGTGACCTTCTCCAACTACCTTGTCCACCCTAGCCACTTCTCCCCCCAACCTCCCTCTAACCTCATTACCGCTGTCATTACCTTGTTAATGTCCTTCATTGCAAGGAATTACTGTCCAACATTATCCTGTTTGGTTCCTTGCCTGTTGTCTGTCTCTGCATGAAAGGAAGGACTTTTTCTTGTTCATCAGTATATCTCTAGGACCTAGAATCATGCATTGTATATAATAAGTGCTCAATAAATACCATTGATTGTATTGAATGAATGAACTAGTTATATGATATCTGAGCTCTGAAGTGCTACTTCTCAGTTAAGCCTTTCCTGACCACCTTATTCAAAATTGTAACGTATCTCCAACCGTCTGCATCCTCCTCCCCTGCGTTATTTTTCTCCATAAAATGGAGATGGCACTTATTACCATCTAATATAGTCAGTAAATGACTTAATCTTTAAAATTGTCTCTCCCATCAGACAGGAAGCTTCCAAACGATAGGGGCTTTTGCCTGTTTTGTTCTCTGCTGTGTCCTCAGGCTTAGGTCAGCACATAGTAGGCACTCAGTAATATCAAATAAACAATAAATGTTGCATAGGAGCAGATTTTCATAAAAGTCCAGATTTGGGAATTCTCTTGAAACTTTAGAAAGTCCTGCAGCATCGCCCTCCTTCATACCAGACAGTGAAGCTGAGAAGAGGCTGCCTCACTTAGGACCCAGGCTTTCCCAAGGGCCATATTCCCCACTACTCCCTACTGCCTCCCTTTCACGGAAGCTGTCAGTTATGCTTTCTTTATTTTGGAGTGAAAAATAATTTTGTAGCCTTGTCTTCGTGGAAAGTAAAGAAAGCTTTTTAGCTAGGCTGGAAAGTTCAGGTATCCATTGTCTCTTGACTCACACACTTCAGAAAGACTAAGACATTTTCAATCCCCCTAAACATGCCCTACAGTTTAATCCCTTTGAATCTCTGCATATAGAATACCAGTTTCTGGAATGCGTATCCCTCCTTCTTTACCTGGAAAACTTTTCATCTGGACACTGAGTAGAATTCTGAAGAATCGAGATGTGAGGACGCAGAGATTGGAAGGGGCAAGAAAATGCAGGGACATTTTTCTTTACACTAAAGAGTTTCTAGGACTTTATTTTGCAATTGATGGAAAACAACTGAAAAATTACAAGCTTGTTTTAGAGAGTCAGAGAGATGCCCTGCCACAGAGCCTTTTGAAAGATTAACATTCTGTATCCATGTATACTATAGAGAACGTTATATTTCTGCCATTTGAAATCAGTTTGTGTTTAGGACGTTTGTGCTCTGAGTTGGTGGAAATGAACATTCCAGTATCAAGCCCCACCACCTCTACACAAACGCCGAACAATTGTAATAGTTAAGGTGACCACCAGGGGCTGATCTCACACAACAATTCTATATTTAAAACCTGCAAATTCCACTTTCCCGTATCTAACTGTTGGCTTTAACCCAAGCCATTCCCTCAGGCTTTAAAGTCCATGAAATTCATTTTCTAATTTGTCTACAGTATCTAATAATCCTTGTTGTACTTAGGCCCGCCCACTGTGAAGTGGTCCAATTGAGGTTTGTACAATCTCAAGGTCACCATTTGTGCCCCTTCGTAGCTCAGGTAGACAGGATAAGTTGGTCAACTACAAAGCATGATTTATCCTTAATTGAAAATATTGTCACAGTATCCATGACAAGGAGTAAAATCACATTTTTAGTGAATAGGGAGGTATTCCACATTGGTACTCTGTTTTATTTTATTTTTATTATCAATTTATTTATTTTTGAAACAGAGCCTCACCCCGTAGCCCACGCTGGAGTGCAATGGCACAATCTTGGCTCACTGCAACCTCCGCCTCCCAGGTTCAAGTGATTCTCCTGCCTCAGCCTCCGAAGTAGCTGGGATTACAGGCGCCTGCCACCACGCCTGACTAATATTTTGTATTTTTAGTAGATACAGGGTTTCACCATGTTGGCCAGGCTAGTCTCAAACTCCTGACCTCGTGATCTGCCCGCATCAGCCTCCCAAAGTGCTTGAATTACAGGTGTGAGCCCCCGCACCCGGCTCACGTCATTTTTTAGAAAAGGTTGGACTAGCTGGAAAAACAGAGGCAAAAGACATAAGATGATGAAGCCCAGTGGAAGTGAATGCCTTCTGGAGAGTTCTCATATTTTTTTACATTTCTTCCTCAAATTAGTTAATGTAAGTATATGGGTAATCTTGAATGGATAAGATACAGAATGAATAACTTGAATGCCAGTTTTTTTAAAGGGTGAAGGTAGTACTAGGAGCATAAGAATTGCCTGAAAAGTTGTTTAAACTACAAATGTCTAGGTCTCAGAGATCAACTGTGTCAGAGTTTCTGGGGTTAAAGTCTAGGTGCTGCATTTTTTTGCTGGGGGGGATTGCAGAAATTTATTAAAATTTGAAGACATTGTTGTTGTTGTTGTTTTTTTTTTTTTTTTTTTTTTTTTTTTTTTGAGACGGAGTCTTGCTCTGTTGCCCAGGCTGGACTGCAGTGGCCGGATCTCAGCTCACTGCAAGCTCCGCCTCCCGGGTTTACGCCCGCCACCTCGCCCGGCTAGATTTTTTTGTATTTTTTTAGTAGAGACGGGGTTTCACCGTGTTAGCCAGGATGGTCTCGATCTCCTGACCTCGTGATCCGCCCGTCTCGGCCTCCCAAAGTGCTGGGATTACAGGCTTGAGCCACCGCGCCCGGCCGAAGACATTGTTTAATTAGTCTTCTCTGCCATGAGACTCCATCAGGCTGTCTACAAAGACCACTGGGAGGCTGAGGTTCACTTGCGCTCAGGAGTTTGAGACTGTAATGAGCCTCAAAGGGCTCCAGTTCAGGTGACAGAGCGAAACCTTCCCAAGGGATGAGCTGGGTGCTGCATTTTAAAAAAATATCCCCAGGTAATTCCAATGTACAACAAAAGTTGACCACCATTTATCAGGCCTCTTTGGGCCTCAGGTACTCAATAAGCATTTGCTAAAATGAATTTGTAAAATGAGGAGACTGAACAAGGATAACTTCTAATGTCTAATCCTAACTCTACAACTCAGTAATTCCATGATCATATATAATAAGTTTTGCATATGCAAAACAATTACCCAGTCTAAGATTTTAGTGTAAGAAATAAGCAGCCATCTATTCAACATTTATGTAGACCAAGGACATAATTTCTCTACCCCTTGATAACAATCAGGAAAACTGGGAGATAAATAAAGAATTACACACTATTGGACCAATATGGAAATTATCTGAGTATGTGTTACACAGATGGCACTGGGCCACCTTGGATCTTTTTAGCTTATTTGGGTATATTGTTACAATGCCTTGGAACTTGGCTAAAATGAAATTGTTTTTGTTTCCTTCTACATTACACCATTCAAACTTTACACCTTTAGTAACACTTAATCTCTTAACTGTCTAACAAGAAATACAAATTTGTCTACTAGCTTAAACTGTGATTAGGGATTAAATTCAAGTAGAGTAGGATTGTTTCGTGGCCTCTATAAACAAGATGTGAGTGAGAGATAGGACACTTTCTTGGCTACAACTACAACTAATCCTGGAAAAATATAAATTGGCTATTTCTTGGCCAGGTCTACGTAAGCATTTGTTCTCTCTGAAGAACAGAAATGTTGACTTCTCTTTCTTTTAGATTTAACAAAGTTATTAATTACCACATGTTTTTAGAAATGATATAGCCTTAATGGACAATATTTTATTTCTCTTTTCTTTTTTTTTTAGGGATATAGAAAGCTAGCTGAATTGTGTACCTGGTAAAAGTAGGCCCAGGAAAATAAAAGTCAGAAAAAGATTAATCAAGAAGCCAGAGACATCTATTTGCCTTTGAGAAAATAAGGCTTATTACAAAGAAAGCCCAAGAGAAAGTCAAAGTTCAGCTTTTGAAATACAACCTAGGATTTTTGAGTCTGAGCAAGACAGTAGTCTTAAAAACCAGGCTTTGTTGAGAAAGGGTTTTCTGAATTCTTTTAGCTCCCATTGGCGTATCTTGGGGAGAAACAGGGTAGGAAGTTGAAATCTTCGAGAGAGCATCTCCCAGTAGAAACCATAGTCCCAGTGAGATGACTGTATTTAAACAGAAAGAGGCCAAATACGAGTCTTTCAATTGATAGATTTAAGCTTCCCCCAACTCCCAGCACTAGCCAGTGGAGTGGGAGTGTAAGAATGATTAGGTCCACCTCAGGAAATAAAGCAACTTCATGTTCTTTGTGTATACGAT
The DNA here is from genome assembly GCF_043159975.1 of Macaca nemestrina. Lineage (NCBI taxonomy): Eukaryota > Metazoa > Chordata > Mammalia > Primates > Cercopithecidae > Macaca > Macaca nemestrina. The sequence goes on from NC_092132.1 coordinate 21,561,857, forward strand.
TAGTCACATACGAACATTTTCAACGCAAAACAACTTCCAGCTTTAGTCTGAAGCAAGACCTATTTTCTGCACATGGGAGATAAGGAGCAAGACTGAATTGGAGTGATAATCCCTCGCTATCTGCCTGCTAAGATAGCATCAGTATCCACACATTATCATCCCTGGCTGTCACACAGCAGAGCCTGTCATGAGGTGAAGGAAAGCAGTCTTTCACGGATCACTCAGAAAGATAAATAGCCAAGAAGACCAAAACTGTGACTTACTGAAGAGCCTATCTCTGATGGGAACTGTGAATCTTTTAAAGGATCAAAGTTTTGGTGGGATTATTTGAGGCAGATAATTCTGACCCAGGCTAAAAAGAGTATAGGGATAAAGATTGCTTCATGGACTCCACCACTGAAATGAATACCAAAGATTGTGATTAATTCTCAAGTGTGAAGGAGACAGAAAGCAGTTAAATAAATATTTAGGGCTAAAGAAAAATCCCAGAGGAAAATCTCTTACTCTATAAATAAGGGAAGAGGATGGTGAGGTTGACACTGAGATCCCCCCATAACCCTGATTCTCAGAGTCCAACAACAGAAATAGTGTTTGCAACTGATCATGCCTTGCTGCCAAATATTGATTTCTGATTCTAGAAATCTGAAATCGATCTGAGAAGGATTAATTTAACAAAAGGATACCTTATTTCAGGACTGAATGGTTTCTATGTTCAAGGTGCTACATTAAGCATTTGGGAACACAGAGATGAACAAGGCATGATCTTTACCCTTAAATAATGTACAGTATAGTAGGGTTGAAAATCCAGGTATATAACCCAATGGAATATAAAGTAGAAAGTAATGACTGGTACAAGATGCTAGTAGAAGGAAAGGGAGCTTCTCATTAAGGATTCTGGAAGCAATTATGAAAGAGGTGGCTTTTATGCTGGGTTTTTAACATGGGATAGATCTGAAGGGACTGAAGGAAAAGGTGTTTTGGCTGCCAGAGGCTATATGGGCAGTATAAGGGAACAAAAATGTACACTAAAATAAAAAGAATAAAGTGATGTTCTTGCTAGACTCTGGTGTTAATGACCAGAAAGCTCCACCTATGTGATAATTTATCCTTTTATTTTTTAGCTCTTCAGTGTTTTATGATATATTATTATATAATGACCATTGTTTTAATTTTTGTCTTTAAAATCCTGACGAACATATTTAAATATGGAGAGTGTACCAAGTTTATAATCTGTCCTATGTTTACATAGAACAAAAAAAAATTCCAAATATGACAAAACACCAAGTCAGGGAAAGAAATGTGGACTGGCTTAAATATTTAAAGAGAGTTTCTTGCTCTGTGTGTGGCCACTGTATTCAAGGGAAGTAAGAAGCTTATTGTTCCATTGATAAGCAAGCCGTAAAGTTAAAGATTCACCACACATTGCATGGAAAACCAATAGTTGGTACAAGCTGGTACTATATATTTATTTCTGATATGAGAAGCTAAGCACACCTGCTGTTAACAGATAATGACATGATACTGTGAGAGAATACACAAACATACCAGAGCAACTTAGTCACACCATTGCATCATGCTGACGATTGTTGGTGGACTCTTCACTAAGACACTTCAGTACTCCCTAAACCAGTAGTTCTCAACTTGGGGCAGTTTTGTCCCCAGGGGACATTTGGCTATGTCCAGAGACATGTTTGGTTGTTACAACTGGAGAAGGTGCTACTGGCATCTGATGGATAGGGGTCAGGGATGCTCTGCTACAGTGCATAGGACAGTCCCCAAAATGTCAATAGAGCTAAGGATGAGAGCCCTACTCTAGATGACAAACCACTTGGCATGAAAATGTACCGTAAAAGCATTCACTTTATGCTTCTGCGCCCTAATCCCAATTGGTGCTGAAGATATTAGGTGCAATAATTGTGCAGGAACCCATGTCCAATCTATTCATGTCGTCGTCAGGTAGAAAGTAGTGGCCTGAATTCACCTCCCCATTTGACTGTGCACTGAGCAACTTCTGGTTAATTGTTTTGTGCCTCCGTTTCCTTATTTGTAAAGTGGGGATAATAATAGTAACTATCTCATAAGATTGGTGTGATGTTAAAAAAAAAAAAAAAAACCTCATGTAAACTGCTTAGAAGAAAATCTGGCCCACAATGCTAAAAAGTATAAACTTTTGTTATCACTGTTATCATCATCAGTATTACTATTACTTGGCACAAAAAGGAATTTAGAGATTCGCATTTACCTAGACCAGTTTCCAAAACCTCAGTCATTTGAAGAATAATATGATTTTTTTAGTATCATCTAAACTATCATTAAGACTCTTGTTTAAATTATCACACTTTGTACAAATCTTTTGTGTCATTCACAAGTTTGATATCTTAATTGTATTTTCCTAAAATGCATGAAATAATGCAGTGCTATCAAAGTAAAGTTTTTTGTATGTTCCAACTAAAATCATCACATGTGATCCATTGGCAGACATGCAGCAATTATTGAAAATCAGTGGCATGCACAGCCTCAGATTTAGAAAGGAACCTAGATATCCAACCCCTTTCTATTGTATTTTTGCCATTCATTTGGCTGAGCCCACCGCCCTATAAATGCCAAATATTCTCACTCCCAGCTGCCTTTGCACCTTACACCTAAGCATGTGACCTCAGCTGCATTGATCAGACATGCTCATGCTGGAGTCTGAATCTGAAGCTGGTGCTGAAAAGAAGCAGGGACTGTGTGAATCTTCTCAGTCCCCATAAGATGAGCTTCTGGAGCTGCAGGGACATCCAGCCCTGAGCAGCTGAGGTGGCAGTGATTTTCTCACTTGTCCAATTTTGGTGTATGGTTTTTGGTGGTGTTCCTGACTCTGAAGTTCCAGACCTAGTTCTATAGCCTTCTCAGAAGTTTGTTGAGAGATCCTATATTGCTTAATAAATCTTTTTCCAAAAATCCTTAATTCAGCCAGCACCAGTTCCTATTGTTTACAAATAAAACCCTGGCAGATATACTCTTACTTTATAGATGAGGAAACTGAGACCCACAAAAGTTGTGTTCTGCACAACACAGCCATGGTTAGGTCAAGATTAGAACCCAGGCCAGTGCCTTTTTGACTTTAGCATGCTGTATTTCTAGCTCATTTATGCTGGGTCAAATCTTGACAAAGTTGAGTCTGAAAAAAAAAGTTGGCTCTTCAAAAAAATTTTTTCAATTAACACATAATTGTACATATTTATAGGGTACAATGTGATGTTTCAATACATGTATATATTGTGTAATGATCAAATCAGGGTAATTAGCATATCCATCACCTCAAACATTTGTCATTTCTTTGTGTTAAGAATATTCGAAATCCTCTTCTAGCTATTTTGAAATATGCATCATTGTTTGCTATAATCACCATAGTGTGCAATAGAACAGCAGAACTTATTCCTTCTATCTAGCTGGACCAACCTCTCCCATCTCCCTCTCCTCTCTCCAGCCTCAGACAACCACTGTTCTACTCTTTACTTCTACAGGATGAACTTCTTTAGATTCATATGTGGATATGTCTGAGGTCATCCAGTATTTGTCCTTCTGTTCATAGCTTATTTCACTTAACATAATGTCCTCTAGGTCCATTCATGTTATTGCAAATGACAGGATCTCATTCTTTTTTATGGCTGAATAGGGTTCCATTGTGTATATTTTTAAGATTTATTTTTCCATTGATATGGTTTGGCCATGTCCCCACCCAAATCTCAAATTGTAGCTCCCATAATTCCCGTGTGTTGTGGGAGAGACCTGGTAGGAAGTCATTGAATCATGAGGGCAAGTCTTTCCCATGCTGTTCTTGTGATAGTGAATAAGTCTCACAAGATCAGATGGTTTTATAAAGAGGAGCTCCCCTGCACAAGCTCTCTCTTGCCTGCCACCATGTAAGATGTGCCTTTCACCTTCCGCCATGATTGTGAGTCCTCCCCAGCCACGTGGAACTATGGGTCCATTAAACCTCTTTTTCTTTATAAATTACCCAGTCCTGGGTATGTCTTTATTAGCAGTGTGAGAACAGACTAATACATCCATTGATGGACACTTAGGTTGATTTTACATCTTGGCTATTATGAATAGTGCTGTAATAAGCATGAGAGTGCAGTTAGCTCTTTGTCATACTGATTTTATTTCCTTTGGATATGTATCCACTAGTGGGATTGTTGGATTATATGGTAGTTCTATTTTTAACTTTTTGATGAACCTCCGTGCTGTTTTCTATAGTAGCTGTACTAATTGACATTCCCACCAACAGTGTATAAGACTTCTCCTTTCTCCACATCCTTGCCAGCATTTATTTTTTGTCTTTTGGTAATAGCTATTCTGACTGGGATAAGGTTGTATCTTATTGTGATTTTGACTTGCATTTCCCTGATGATGAATTATGTTGAGCAGTTTTTCATATACCTGTTGGCCATTTGTCTATCTTCCTTTGAGATATGTCTAGTCAGATCTTTTGCCCATTTTTTAATCTGATTGTTTTTGTTTTTTGTTTTGCTATTGAGTTGAGCTTGTTATGTATTCTAGATATTAACCATTCTGTAGGTTGTCTCTTTACTATGTTGATTATTTCCTTGCTGTGCAAAAGCTTCTTAGCTTGATGTAATCTCATATATCTGTTTTTGCTTTTGTTCCCTGTGCTTTTGAGGTCTTACCCAAAAAAATTCTTCCCCAGACCAGTGTCATAAAGCATTTCCCCTATGTTTTCTTCTAATAGTTTATTAGTTTCTGGTCTTACATTTAGGTCTTTAATCCATTTGAAGTTGATTTTTTCAGCAGTGAGAGATAGCAATCTAGTTTCATTCTCCTGCATATGGCTAATTCAGTTTTCCCAGCACTGTTTATTAAAGAGACTGTCCTTTCCCCATGTGTGCACTTGGCAGTGTGTGTGTTGGCTATAAAAATGTGGATTTATTTCTGTTTAATTTTAATTTTAAATTTTTATTGATAATAACTGAACCTCTTTATAAGGTACATGTGATATTTTGATACGTACATTTATTGTGTCATGATTAAATCAGAGTAATAAGGGATATCCATTGCCTCAAACATTTATCGCTTCTTTGTGTTGGAAACATTTCAAATCTTCTCTTCCAGCTATTTTGAAGTATACAATGAATTATTGTTAACTATTGTCACCCTAACATGAACTTATTCCCATTATCTGACTGTATTTTTGTACCCATTAGCCAACCTCTCTTGTGTGAATTTACTTCTGGGTTATCTATTCTGTCCTATTGGTCCATGTGACTGATTTTATGCCAGTGATGGTGGCAGTGGCCTGTCTGGAGCAGCAGCTGTGAGGATGCCAGCTGCAGCAGGGGAGGCATGGCAGGGGCTGTGCACAGAGCTCTGTGGAGTCAGTAGGGGCAAAACAGGTGGGAGCCCACCCCCTAATGAGTTAAAGGGATGGAAATCCCATGTTCCCTGTCACAGCTGAAGCCATCCACATGCAGCTTCGGACTTTGGTATCCCTGCTCTCTCAGGGGCCTGGTAAGCCCCGCTTCCCCCACAGGCTTAGAAATGGCTGCTTCCTTTCCCTGGCCTCTCGTGGCTTCCTGCACCCACTCTGATTTCAGAGCAAAGTTGTGGCCCAGCCTTGGGACTGTCACAATCTGGCCAAGTGTGCATGCACTCAGGGTGGTGCTGACACGCCAGCCTCTTGCTGCCTCAGCCCCCTCTGGACTTTGGGCACTGACCAGCACAGGACAGAGACTGAGGGGGGCTGAGGGCAGCTTGACGTGGGGCTACAGGCGCCCCTATGCACAAACAGCCTGGGTACCATGGACAACCTGTCAATGGCAGCAGGAGGGAGACAGGCTCCTAGGTGGAAAGGAGTGGGTCCCTGGTGAAGCTCCACTTTCAAGCCAGGGCCAGCCTGCAGCCTGGGTGCCAGGCTGTCAGTTCCAGGTGGAGTCCATGGCCTGGAGTGAGAACTTATGATGCTTTTTCCAGGCCTGCCCATGTCCACCCAAGGCCCAATAAGCATGCACTTCCTCCCTTCTGAGCCCATAAAAACCCCAGAACCAGTCAGACTCACACAGACATTGGGATAACCTGCCTGCAGAAAGGAGCTACCCACTGCAGGTCTCCTCTCCACTGATAGCTGGACACTCATGGGGACAACCTGCCTGTGGAAAGGAGCTACCAATGTTGGGTCTCCTGAGAGCTGTTCTGTCACTCAACGAAGCTCCTCTCTGCCTTGCTCACCCTGTAGTTGTTTGCATACCTCATTCTTCCTGGACATGGGACAACAATTCGGGACCCACTGAATGGTGGGACTGAAAGAGCTGTAACACAAATAGGGCTGAAACAGATCCCTGGTTTGCCACGTTGTGGGCAACAAGAAGGAGAGAATAGCTGCAGCCCTTTGGGGAGCCCAGGCCTAGAGGCTTCCAAGCCAGGGCTGTGAAACCCTCTTGGGGCTCTGCGGTTCCTGGCATCTCCAAACTTCCCTTCTGGGCACCACCACATTTCCTGGTGCCCACAGTGGAACCCTTTTGCTGTACACCTGGTCCAGCCACAGCCTAGCACAAAGCCAGTGCTTGTGCCAGAACCTGGAGCTGCCTGCTCTGCCACAGCCAACACACCTGGCTGTACGCAGTGGCCAGACCCTGCACTCACTCAGACACCCCTTACCACTCCATACCTCGCCCACCCTTTGCAAGCATGGGATCTGGCCCAGCAGCACTCCTGAGCGTAGCCTGCCTGGCCTAGTGGGTAAAATGAGCCCAGTGGGCCCAAGCAAAACTCAGGCAAAGGTTCCACCAGCCACAGAGGTTTCCAGTGGAAAAGTGACACCCTACAGATCCTGTAATACCCTGCCATGCTATTTTGGTTACTATTGCTTTGTAGTATATTTTAAAGCCAGATAGTTTGAGGGCTCCTAACTTGGTTCTTTTTGTTCAAGATTGCTTTGGCTATTCAGGATATTTTGTGGTTCCTTATCAATTTCAGGATTGTTTTTTCTATTTCTGTGAAAAATGTCATTTGGTAGTTTGATAGGATTTGCATTGAAGCTGTAGGTCACTTTGGGTAGTATAGACATTTTAATATATTAACATAATTAATTAACATATTCATGACCACAGGATATCTTTCCATTTATTAGTGCCCTCTTCAATTTCTTTCATCAATGTTTTATAAGTTTTCATTGTAGAGAACAAATTGTCTTATTGGCCAAGTAAACCGAATACAGTGGTTTGCAGAATTGTATTGTATATATTTGGGATATCATTGTATCCACCCTCATCTTTGTATTGTATGTCTTTGGGATATGTAGACATGTTTCCTGTAGCTCTTCAAAAGTACCCAATATTGAGTGAATTCCCAGAATTGCAAACTCTGATGCTTGAGAGGCCAGGCAGGTCATGTAATGTGAATGAGTAACAGGAGCCAGATCAGGGAGTGGTGGGGACTGCATGGAATTGAGCACTCATGCTTCATCCACGTGGGCATCTTTCAACATGGGGATTCCAACATACAGCAAAGTTTGAGAACCGCTGTTCTTTTATTATATTACTATTATTATTATTATACTTTAAGTTCTAGGGTGCATGTGCACAACATGCAGGTTTGTTACATATGTATACATGTGCCGTGTTGGTATGCTACACCCATTAGCTCATCATTTACATTAGGTATATCTCCTAATGCTATCCCTCCCCTCTCCCCCTTCCCTGCACCCCACAACAGGTCCCGGTGTGTGATGTTCCCCTTCCTGTGTCCAAGTGTTCTCATTGTTCAATTCCCACCTATGAGTGAGAACATGCAGTGTTTGGTTTTCTGTTCTTGCGATAGTTTGCTGAGAATGATGGTTTCCAACTGCATCCATGTCCCTACAAAGGACACAAACTCATCCTTTTTTATGGCTGCACAGTATTCCATGGTGTATATTTCTTAATGTGCCACATTTTCTTAATCCAGTCTGTCACTGATGGACATTTGGGTTGATTCCAAGTCTTTGCTATTGTGAATAGTGCCGCAATAAACATATGTGTGCATGTGTCTTTATAGCAGCATGATTTGTAATCCTTTGAGTATATACCCAGTAATGGGATGGCTGGATCAAATGGTATTTGTAGTTCTAGATCCTTGAGGAATCGCCACACTGTCATCCACAATGGTTGAACTAGTTTACAGTCCCACCAACAGTGTAAAAGTTGTTTCTGTTTCTCCACATCCTCTCCAGAACCTGTTGTTTCCTGACTTTGTAATGACTGCCATTCTAACTGGCGTGAGATGGTATCTCATTGTGGTTTTGATTTGCATTTCTCTGATGGCCAGTGATGATGAGCATTTTTTCATGTGTCTGTTGGCTGTATAAATGTCTTCTTTTGAGAAGTGTCTGTTCATATCCTTTGCCCACTTTTTGATGGGGTTTTTTTTTCTTGTAAATTTGTTTGAGTTTTTGAACCAACAATAAATTAATATCATGAATGTATTTATGTAGAAAAGGAGTCCCCGAGGTTTATCTACATTGTCACAAATAGCAGGATCTCCTTCTTTTTTAAGGCTAAATAATGTCCTATTTTTTTATATATGTATATGTATGCCACGATTTCTTTATCCACACATCCATCAATGGGTGCTTCAGTTGTTTCCATACCCTGGCTATTGGGAATAGTGCTGCAGTGAACATGGGAGTGCAGATATCACAAAGGGAAATAAGCCAGACAGAGACAGAAAAATACTACATGATCTCACTTATGTGTAGAATCTTTTTAAAAGTCAAATACATAGAAACAGAGAGTAGAGTGTGGTTACCGGAGGTGAAGGGAATGAGGAGACAGAGGTCAAATTGTACAAAGTTGCAGCCATGTAGGATGAATAAGTCTGGAGATCTAATGTACAACAGAAAGGCCACAATTAATAATAATATTTTATGTACTGGAAATTTGCTAAGAAAGTAGATTTTAGGTGTTCTTACTCCCGCCCCACACACACACACACAAAGGTAACTGTGTGAGATGAGATGATCATCACTGTAGTAATCATGTTGCCAGTATATGCAATTCAAAACATAATGTTGTGTACCTTACATATATACAATTAAACAAACTTAAAAAAAAAGAAAAGGAGGCCAGGCATGGTGGCTCACAACTGTAATCCCAGCATTTTGGTAGGCATAGGTGGGTGGATCACTTGAGGTCAGGAGTTCGGAACCAGATTGGCTAATATGGTGAAACTCTGTCTCTACAAAAATGCAAAAATTAGCCAGATATGGGGGTGCATGCCTGTAATCCCAGCTACTTGGGAGGCTGAGGCAGGAGACTTGCTTGAACCTGGGAGGCAGAGGTTGCTGTGAGCCAAGATCATGCCACTGTACTCCACCTAGGCAACAGAGAAGACTTCGTGCCCCTCCGCCCCCCGCAAAAAAAAGAAAAAGAAAAGGAGTCCTCATTTATGTGGGGATTTTTATATTTGCTAGGAGGAAAACGGTACCTTTTCAATTTTTTTTTATTAACCCAGTTGTAGACACCATGCCTTTTCAATTTTTATCCCTGTTCATTTTTTACGTCCACTGAGCACATGATTCCTCTTTGTGTATGCATTTGTTTTCTACTCAACACCTACTGGGACACGGCAACCAGTTAGGTATCTTCACTCACTGATGGTTTAAGAGGCTTCGTGTTTTCTAACTACTTAACACACGCCTCAAAGGTAAGCTGGAAAGTCTTTAACTTTCTTTTCTCAGGGGGCTGACAAGCCTATGACTGGAATGAAAAAAAAGGAGAATTTCAAAAAATAAATGCAGGGAAAAAAACTAAGTCACTGGATCTAAATTACTTGGTTTGTGCGAAAGTAATTGCAGTCTTTGCCATTATTTTCAAAGACAAAAATCACAATTACTTTTCCACCAACCTAATAATTCCATTTTCTAGTAATGCTTGATTCCATTTGTTACTTTAAGAATTCCATCGCTAAAATAGTCTTGACTACCAGGAAAGGTTAGGAAGTTATCTGTTATCTGTTAAAAAGTGATGGCGACCTTTATTGCTTCAGCCTTCAGCAACTACATTTCCCCAGGGCATAGTCAGCTGGTCGTTCATTAGCTTCCTGTACTGTTAATCGTTTATCTCTTATGACTACACATGACTTAAGCTATTAATACAGTTTTCTACAATTTTTACTATCTGTTTAAAAGATAGTGTGGAAGTATTCATGAGGGCTGAAGCAGACTGAAAAAAAGATTTTTCTGGAACTGCATTTCATGGTCTTTAGCTTTGCCATGTGTAGATCATCAAAGTTTGGTCAGACTTCTGAGTGTGGCCCACATGGCCTGGTGACAAATCACTTTCAACATGTACCTTCTTGATAGAAAGTTCAGATCTTGGAGTTCGCCAGTACCGTAGAGCCAAAATATGGGGAAGTTCAAAAGACAAGGAAGTCTTATCTTAGGCGTCTTGGTCACAATGTACCCTCATAAAGTAAAACTTAATTTATAACATAGAACAGGCTTTAAGATGCCATGGAAAAATAGCAGTCTGAAAATAGGGATCTTGCATCTTGCTACTGATACTGCTTTGCTTGGAATCATGAAAAGTCAGAAATGAAATTGTTTTCTTTTTTCTTTTTTTCTTTTTTTGCACATTAAGGCAGGGAACACTGATCTTAAGCAAATTTTTGGAACCAAAACCAAGTTTTTTTAAATTAATGTTAATAAATTTTAATAAGAAAAGACTGGATAAATGCTTCTAGCTGGGATCATAGAATCAGAGTAGCCTTAAGATGGAAGGGAATTTACAAGCTGTCTGGTCTACCCCTCCGCTTTAGAGTCATAAAAATGGAAGCCTGTAAAAAGGAAGGGGCTTGCCCACAGTCCTCCAGCTAATTACAGAGAAGCAGAGTCATGTGGTGAGGTGGCCACGGAGGCCTAGAGGTCCCTGAGTGACAGCTGTCTGCTCTTCCTCATCCCAATTAGGCCGACTGTTATTCTAATTGAATGTCTTTGCACACATTTTTTTTTTTTCTTCTGAGACAGAGTCTCACTCTGTCACCCAGGCTGGAGGGCAGTGGCACGATCTCGACTCACTGCAACCTCCGCCTCCCGGGTTCAAGCGATTCGTATGCCTGAGCCTCCCGAGTAACTGGAATTACAGGCACGCGCCAGTCACCACGCCCGGCTAATTTTTTGTATTTTTAGTAGAGACGGGGTTTTGCCATGTTGGCCAGGCTGGTCTTGAATTCCTGACCTCAGGTGATCCGCCCACCTCCACCTCCCAAAGTGCTGGGATTACAGGCGTGAGCCACGGCGCCCAGCCCTTTGCACATATTTAATTAAAGTTTAAGTTAAATTGGTATTTATATTAATTATAAATAAAATTATCTGAGAAAAGATTGTACTGTTCATGTAATACATATGCTCCTGAAAACCTGTGAGGTTAATTTTTTAAAACAAAATATATTTTGGACACTTTGCTCTCTTCCTATTACTGTTGGGACTATTCAAGAGAGCTAACGACTTTCCTTCTTGTAAAACTCTCATCTTGCCTTTCTAGAAACCACACTCTTCTTATTTTCCTCTGCTCTTACTCACCACTCCTTCTCTGCCTCCTTTGCTGCCTTCTTCACATCCTCTATGCAACAAGTAAGTGTGACACACCTGAGTCTCACTCCAGGGCCCCTTTCCCTCCCCTCCACTCCTCTCCCCTCTCTTCCCTTCCCATTCCCTCCCCTCTCCTTCCCCCCTTTCCCTCCCCTCTCCTTTCCCCCACTTCCCTCCCCTCTCCTTTCCCCCACTTCCCTCCTCTCTCCTTCCCTCCCCTCCTTTCTCCTCCCACCTTCCAGCAGTAATGTCCACCTGGCTCATGACTTGCGCACACTCTAATGACTCCCAAATATGTCTCTAACGCACACATCACTCATCCCAAACTGTAACTTGACATCTCCACGTGGGTGTCTAATAAGTCTCAAACTTAACATGATCAAAGCCCTGCTCCACCATTTCTTCCCTCCACCAAGTCTTCCTTGCCTCCATTAGTAGCTCCACCCACCCAGGTGCTTGGGCCCAAAATCTGGAAGAAACGTTCTTGACTTTTCTTTCCACTCCATCCCTATGTCCAACCCATCAGCAAGTCTTCTTGGTCCCACTTCCAAACCTGTCCCCATCTCTAAACCCCACCTTGGCAGTCCAAGCCCCCTGCACCTCTCACCTGGTCTGCAGTGAACGCCTCTTGACCTGTCTCTTCTGCTCTGCCCCACTGACATCCTCACCTATTTATAGCTGGGGCAACCTTTCAAACACTAACTCAGAACATGTCACTCTCTTATCTAAAACACCTGGATGAGTTCTTCTTTCTATACAAATAAACTCCAGCCCTCTCACCATAACCTACACATGAGGCCTGGCTTGGTCTTTTTCCTGTCACTCTCCTTCACCTTCTGACCACATTGACATCTTTTCTGTTCATCACATGTTCCAAAGGCTTTCAGCCTCAGGACCTATTTCTCCCTGCCTGAAATCATTCCCCTAGTTCTTCAAATAACTGTGCCATTCTTGTTCTTCAGGTCTGGCTCCCCTCACACACTCACACACACACGCGCGCACACACACACACACACACACACAGGCCTTTCTTTTCTGCCTTGGCTATTGGCCTCCCCAGTTGCTTGCTGCCATATCACCCTGTTTATATCTGTCACAGCATTGCATGTCCCACAACCTGTAATAGTGCTGTTTGTACATTTGTGTCCTCCTTTATATTTCCCCTTACAGAATATAAGCTCCACCAGGGCCTAGATGTTGTCACCACCAAATCCCCAATGCCTGGCAGAGCTCCTGACACATAGTAGGCCCTCAAGATATTACTGTTTAATTAATGAAGTAGTGGATTTGAATGTGCTTATGAATCTCCTTTAAAAGAATGCTAATGGGAAACAATTGAAGAATAATGGAATCACTCTCACACATACTCATTCATCTTTGAGGGTGTGTGTGACAATTTCAGTCTTCCTGCTCTGCATTGATGAGAAAAACGCATGTGCTTTCCAGCCATACTATCCGTTTATTTATGGAATATTTGCATGAATCAAATTCCTGCCCGAGAAACTTGTATATCCCTTGGGGTTTGTCATAACAAAATCTGGCCTACAACAGACAGATTTTTAAAGAATTTGTTCCTGCCAGTCCTTCATTCAACAAAGACATCTTGCACATCTGGGGCCATTATTTCCATGTGACAAGTGCTATACAAGGCTCCAGAGAGAGAAAGGTGAGGAGGATATAGTCACTGCCCTTGGGGAATCCACTCCGTGTGGACATGTGTAAACTGGAGAGCAAGAAAGACAATACAGAGAGGTCAGGGCTGATGCGAGGGAGACAGCTTGTATCCCACAAGGCTAGTATTTGGTGGTGATTTTGTTTCGTCTTGTGTTTATTTCATTACTTTCTCTGATGAACTTTCTGACTTCTTTGAAGGCTTCTTTCTCCTTATCACCTCCAAATGCGCGTTCCTATGCCCCACTCCCAGCCTTCTATTCTCTTTCAACATGTTCCATGCCACCACATCCACCCCTTTAAGACTCTGACACCCACCGTGTGATGACCCCAATCAGGCTCTTGTCCCAAACTTCTCAGCCAAGGCTCATCCCTCTTCCTCCACCTGCCTCTCAACTCTTCCTTTGGGGCTCTCTGGGCACCTCAGCTTCCATGTATCCCACCTAGAGCAGCTCCTTCTCTGATTTTCCTGTCCCTGAAGATGCCTACACAAAAATCCCAGTCACTCTTTGACAGCTCGCCCTTGGCCACCATCCTAGTCCAGGCGTTCTCATCAATATTAACTTCTCAACCTCATTTCCAAGTCTCTTCGACTCCCCTTGTCCCCTAAACACTCCACACTCCTGATCACCTCCTCATCATTCCCCTAGGGCATTCACCACTTCCTGTGCTGTCTCCGTGATGCCTTCCCTGCCCCCCTTTCCAATTCTTGCCACTCCATACATCCCAGGGTAAAGTCCATGCACCTATGAAGCCTTCCTTATTCCTTTTGGCCACCATTTCTTCTTTTACAACTTCTATGAATTACCTTGTTTATAACAGTCATTTGGTACTCAACTACATCTTGGCTTCCAATTGCACTTTTTAATATCTTACTCCTCACACATAAACTTGAAGTTCTTGGAGGGCAAGCTTTCTGTTTTTTGTCTGTCTTCTGTCTCATGGTGTCTAGCACAGTGCTGTAACACCCCATGTTGCGGGAAGTCAGGGATCCCAAACGAGGGACTGGCTGAAGCTGCAGCAGAAGAACATAAATTGTGAAGATTTCATGGATGTTTATTAGTTCCCCAAATTAATACTTTTATAATTTCTTACGCCTGTATTTACTGCAATCTCTGAACATAAATTGTGAAGATTTCATGGACACTTACCACTTCCCCAATCAATATCCTTGTGATTTCCTATGCCTGTCTTTAATCTCTTAATCTCTTAATCCCATCATCTTCAGCTGAGGAGGATGAATGTTGCCTCAGGACCCTGTGATGATTGTGTCAACTGCACAAATTGTTTGTGGAGCATGTGTGTTTGAACAATATGAAATCTGGGCATCTTAAAAAAAGAACAGGATAACAGCAATGTTCAGGGAATAAGGGAGGTAACTTTGAACTGGCTGCCGGTGAGCTGGGTGGAACAGAGCTATATTTCTCCTCTTTCAAAAGCAAATAGGAGAAATATCGTTGAATTCTTTTTCTCAGCAAGGAACATCCCTGAGAAAGAGAATGCACCCTGAGGGTAGTCCTATGAACGGCCCCCTCATGGTGTGCAGTCTTTTATGGTCCAAGCCAAAGGGATGAAATAAGCCCCGGTCTCCTCTAGCGCTCCCAGGCTTATTAGGACGAGGAAATTCCCGCCTAATAAATTTTGGTCAGACAGGTTGTCTGCTCTCAAACCCTGTTTCCCGATAAGATGTTATCAATGACAATGCCTGCTGAAACTTCATTAGCAATTTTAATTTCACCCCATCCTGTGGTCCTGTGATCTCGCCCTGCCTCCATTTGCTTTATGATATTTTATTACCTTGTGAAGTATGTGATCTCTGTGACCCGCACCCTATTTGTGCACTTCCTCCCCTTTTGAAAATTGCTAATAAAAACTTGCTGGTTTTATGGCTTGGGGAACATCACGGATCCTGCCGACATGTGATATCTCCCCCAGACACCCAGCTTTAAATTTCTCTCTCTTGTGCTCTTTCTCTTTATTTCTCAAACCAGCCGAGACACCTAGGAAATAGAAAATAACTCACATAACCATCGGGAGCAGGTTCTCCAGATAATCCCACACTTATCGACCAATACCTGTGCATTAATGAATGAGTGCTGGGTTCTGAAATTCTGCAGTGTGGGCCTTAAGCAGTGGTTCATCTTCCCAGAGGCATTGAAAATGGAGCCCACCCGCTCCACAAACCAGCAAAGCTCACAATGACAAAGTCCACAGATGGAGCAAGTCAGAAGTGGACATTGCATGAGTGCGCGAGCAGATGTTGAATGTTGGGTACTGGCAGGTCAGCTCAAGAAGATTCACAGACGGCTGCCCTGGACGTGGAAGCTCCGAAGGGAAGGACACTTTACTCACCTTTTAGTGTCTCTAATGTCAGGTCTTAGCCTCTGGGGTACCATTTTCACCTTCTCCCATCCTCATGAACTCTCTCTCTCTCTTTTCTTTCTCTTTTGCCCTTCTGTAGTAGACATCTCTTTTTTGGCCAGCCTACAATTACATTCACCCTTCTTTTATTAAAAGCACCCCAATTTTCTCTGGTGACAATCCTTCCCCTACTCTCAGTCCACATGATTTGGGTATGATTGACTTCTCACACAGTTCTAGAGGAGGACATGAAATCTGGTCCTCACAACCTGCCCCCACCCCAACTATGGTGACAAGTTCAGAGATGGGAATGAATCCCAACGTGAGCCAGAGAATCACACCAAGTTGTGTATTCAAACTTATGGGGAAAAGAAGCTCTCATTCCTTTTCACTAGTTTTGGAATTTTTAAGGATGAATACATTGATCCGCTGGCCAACATCTTGCCTTTGAAATGTGGAATCTCTTTGAGAGGGGAGAAACAGCACTGAGAGATGGGGAGAGACAGTGGGTCTCTAAGATATATTTTGAGTAACTGGATCCAGTTATGCCTGAAGGTAGCACATTTTCCAGTTATGTGAGCCAGAAATTCAATTGTTTGCTTAAGTTGTTGTGAGTTAAGATTTCAGTCACTTGCAACCTACCTTCCTAAACCCAAAGTGTTCATAGTAAATGTAGAGATGAAGCCCAGCTGCTCTGTTTACATAGTAGAAAGCCAAGAACTGGACAGAGCGAGTGACTCTGATGTGATCACACACGTAAGTTGTAGCAGAGACCACCCTAAACCCAGGGGGCTTTGCTCTCCCAGGGCTGTGGTTTTTCTGCCACAAAACTAACATTAAATTAAGATGTGGTTTTGTTTATATGGATGTTTCATTTCCCCAACTAGAGCGTAGCATCTAAGAGGGTGGGGTGAGAGTTGTGTCCTGTATTTTTCCTATTCCCTGTAACTCTGCGTGGTGTCTTGTACATGGGAAATATACAATCAGTATTTGCTAACACACCCATGAGTTTCAGGTGGCATTTTGTTCTATGTTATTTTTATTTTTATACATACAAGATGAAATGTGTGACTTTCGCGTTTTTACTACTGGAAAAATATAGGAGTACACTTTCAGCAACTCTAATCATTTCCTGCAGATTTCAGTCTTTTCATCTTAGTCAAGCAACAACTTTTATAAAGCAGGCATTATATGAAGACACTGTGGGAATTTGTTAAGCAATAGTTGTGTTTCTGCTCTTAGAAATGTATTAACTAACGGGGAGGGGGGAGACTATGCACAAACATGACAGAAATCTTAACATTTTTGCTTTTTCTATGTGGAAGAAAGTATCTGTCCAAAAATCAACTGTAATTTTGGGGTTGTAGCTAAATTACACTACATAAATAAAATACTATGAATTCTCCCTGCAGAAAAAAAAGATCAGGCAAGTGTTCAGCATTTAGAAAATAAACATTAATGTGCTTTTGTTATTTTAATTAATATTATATGACTATAAGGGAATCTGAAATACTTGTAGTCTTAATATCATCTACTATTTTCCCCAAAGTATTTCTAAGTGGAAATTTTATTAAATGCAAGTTATGCAGCATAATGCAGTTGCTGTGATTCTCACAGCAATCAATGAGCTTTTTGCTTTCTGTTTAAGGTGTTTTGGTTTCCTAGGGCTGTCATAACAATGTGTCACAAACTGGTGGCTTAAGACAACAGAAATTTATTGTCTTACAGTTCTGGAGGAGAGAAGTTGAAAATCAAGGACCAGCCTGAGCAACATAGCAAGACCCCAGTCTTGAACTCCTGACCTCCAATGATCTGCCCCCCTCAGCCTCCCAAAATGCTGGGATTACAAGTGTGAGCCACCACGCCCAGCCAAGACCCCAGTCTCTACAGAAAAATGGTTTGGAAAATTAGCCGGGTGCGGTAATGCACGCCTGTAGTCCCAGCTACTTGTGTGGCGGAGGACTGAGGCTGGATTATCACCTAAGCCTAGCAGTTCAAGGCTGCAGTGAGCTATGACTGTACCACTGTACTCCAGCCTGGATGACCATGAGACTCTGCCTCAAAAAAAAAAACAGAGTCCAAAATCAAAGTGTTGACAGGACTGTGTTCCCTCTGAAACCTGAAGGGGAAAATTCTTTCTCTCCTCTTCCTGGCTTCTTGTGGTTGCTGGCAGTCCTTGGTATTCCCTGGCTTGCAGCTGTAGCATGCCCATCTCTGCCTCCATTGCCACATGGCCTTCTCCCTGTGTGCCTGTGTCTTCATAACGCATTTCCCTCTTCTTCTAAGGACATCCATGCAACCATTCTGTTTTTCACTTTCAGTACAGTATTCAATAAATTGCATGAGATATTCAACACTTCATTATAAAATAGGCTTTGTGTTAGATGATTTTGCCCATCTATACACTAATATAAGTGTTCTGAGCAGGTTTAAGGTAGGCTAGGCTAAGTGATGATGTTCAGTAAATTAGGTGTGTTCAATGCATTTCCAACTTAATGATATTTTCGATTTGTGATGAGTTTATCAGATGTAACCCCATCATATTGTAAGTTGAGGAGCATCCTGCAGTATAGAATCTTATCCCATCATTCTTTCTACTAACTAGCAGGCTGATGTTGGTTGAGATATGGCCATTTTTCAGGACCAGAATTTTCTAATCTATAGAATGAAGGAGTTGGTCCAAGTGATTTGTCTCTTCGGTCCCACTTGTCCATTTACACATTCTCCATCTTACATACTTTTCCAGTTGCTGCAATTAAGCTTGTAGCGTTGTAACTTCAGATTTTACAGACTTTAAGAGCTGGGAGCACCACAAAAGTTCATAAACTCTTGGTCTGCCGATAGAACCCATCAAAGAAGGAAGGTGGGAGAGGCAGAAGGTCTCCCACCTTTCAAGGGGAGTGGGGCACCATTGGCTTGAGGACTGGACAATTATTTGTTGTGTGGGACTGTCCCATGCAGTGCAGGATTTTTATTATCCCTGGGCTGGGCTCCAATCCCCACTCCACCACTCATTATGGCCACCCAAATACTCCCACACACATTGCCAACTGCCCTGTCAGTGGGCAACATCATGACTTTGAGAACCAAAATCCAAGAGATGTAAAAAGTAGATGTAGCCCAGTTGACTAGAGGAACCTATTACACAGC
Source organism: Macaca nemestrina (assembly GCF_043159975.1). NCBI lineage: Eukaryota > Metazoa > Chordata > Mammalia > Primates > Cercopithecidae > Macaca > Macaca nemestrina. The sequence continues at coordinate 21,580,608 of NC_092132.1, forward strand.
ACCTGTTATAATTTATAATCACTGAATATTTACAACAATACAAAAAGCCCTCCCACCTGTCTTGTGCCTTCTCTTCACCCAGATCGTGTCTTCTCACTCTTCCTTCCCAGATAGCTTCCCTCCTTCTCCCCTCTGGGCCTCCAAGCATTGCATCCTTCCAGAAATGGCCTGAGGTCATAGGAATGTTCCTTCCTTCCCCACTGCTGCTGTTGCTGGTAATTATCCCAGCCAGCTTCCTAAGTACCCATCCACCTGAGGAAGGAGAAAAGGAGGGACACTAGGGATAGCGCCATCTATGTCAAATCAAAACCTGACTATGGCCAAATCTAAATAATCAATAGGTCTCTACACTGGTAGTGATGTCGAAAAGTAAAAAGACACTTCTGCCTCTCAGCTGTCTGTCTTTCACCTGGAGCCATAAACTGCATTGCTTCTTTAACTAGGCATTTCCTGTGCTCAGTAACTCAGCACTCTTGAACAGTGCTTATCTCTACAACAAGCATTGCACATCAAATTGCCCTGCCCCTCGTGACCTCTGAGACATCACTAATCAGGGGTCCCTGGGGGATGTGGTTAGTGACACAGAGTTGGGGCAGAGAGGAAGTGGCCCTGAGAAGTCTGGGCTGGCAAAAGGAGACAGTGGACAATAAAACAAAAACTCAACATTGAAGAAAAAATAATAGTAAGTGTTCGAGGCAGTGGTCATTAACCTACGTCTTCTTGTCTTCTCCTTCATTCTGCTGTCAATTCCTGGAAGAGAGTTTGTCTTGCCCACCACTGTATTTCCATACCCAGCACCCTGTGTGGTACCCAATAGTCTCCAGTCTCATTGACATCTTTTATTTTCTCCAATTCACAAAACTCTTTCCTATTTTGAGCCTTAGCACAAGTTAAGAACATCCCATTTGGAGCACTTTCTCTTTTTAAATGATGAACTCCTTTCAATTCACAGCTTCAATGTGAGCTCCTTGAAGAGCCCTATCTCCATTTAAAGCAAAGTACACACATACACACACACACATGTGTGCACACACACGGGTTAGTCTTTATTCTAGCATCCTGCTTATCTTCTCCATAGCCCATATGACAATTTATAATTATTTATTTGGGTTTTTTTTGTACAGAAACTTGACTGCAAGTTCTAGAAAGGGAAAAACCATATCCATCCTGTCTGTCTTTCTTTCCAACAATTAGCGATTCCAAGGCACTCAACAGATAATAGTTAAAAGAACAAAATAATAAATATATAAAATCAGAATTTAATAAACCTATACAAAATTTTAATTCTATGTTACATGGGAAATTAGCTTTAAATAAAAGTGGCATCTTAGACCAACACTGAAAAAGTGCATTATCTAATAACTGTCTAGGATTGACTGAATAACAAAAACTAAGCTGACTCCCTTTGATATAGTTTGGATGTTTGTCCCCTCCCTATTTCCTGTTGAAATGTAGTTCTCAATACTGGATGTTGGGCCTGGCAGGAGGTGTTGAATCATAGGGGTGGATCCCTCATGAATGGCTTGGTGCCATCCCTTTGGTGATAAGAGAGCTCTTGCTCTGTGTTCCCACATTATCTGGTTGTTGAGAAATGTGTGGCACCTCCGCACTTCCTCTCTTGCTCCTGCTCTTGCCATGTGACATACCGGTTCTCCATTGCTTTCCACCATAATTGTAAGCTCCCTGAGGCCCTCCAGAAGGAGATGCCAGCACCATGCTTCCTGTATAGCCTGCAGAACAATATGACAAAATAAAACCCCTTTTCCTTATAAATTACCCAGTCTCTGGTTCTTTCTTTATAGCCATGAAAGAACAGCCTAACACACCCTTCCTTCCTTAATCTATATCAAAATCAATTCCAAATGAATCAAAGATATAAGCCTTAAAAAATTAAGCCATTAAAAGAACTTGGAGGAACACGTATACAAGACGATTTAAGCAACTTAATGCAGAATTGGTTTTTCTAAGCAAGTCAAAGAATAAAAGATTGATATATTTGAATACATCAGAGCTAATACTTTCTTCACATATATACCCTCAAAATAAACAAAGACAAAAGATAACAAACTGGGGAAAAATAATTGTTACACTTCACAAAAGCCTAGATTTTATTATAAATAAAGTGTTTTACAAAGAAATAATGAAGATACTAATAACTCAAAAGAAAAATAAAGACCACAAACAAGCAAACCACAGAAAAAAATTACGCAAATGGCTTTAAATAAATGGGATATACAATTGCAAGGATATCAAATGAAAGAAATGTAAATGTAATAAAACACAATATTTTTACCTTTGAAGTTGGCAGAAATGAAACAGTTTGACAATATTTAGCGTTAGCCAATATGTAGGAAAAATCACACTGGTATATTCATATAGTGGGAGTGAAAATTTCATTTTTTGAAAGTAAGCCTCATGGATCAGCTGGTCTTTGAGAGTGGTCCAGCATTTTATGTCAGTGTGGAGGACCACTTGGCAACAGCTATTGGACTCTTCAGTGCACACAGTCTTTAGCCAGCAATTCTATTCTAAGATTTTATTCTACAGATAAGAAAGCATAGCAAAGATGTGTATGAAATATTCATGCAAAAGACCAAAAACAATCTAAATGACCTTCAACGGTGGACTGATGAAATAAGGTTTGGTTCATATCCATAACAGGTTACTACATAGCCACTTAAAAAGAAATGTGCCAATGTCATGTATCTCTTTAGTATATGAAATATACAACTCATGAGACCACTCTATTAAGTGAAATAAGCCAGGCACAGAGAGACCAATATCACATGTTCTCCCTTGTATGTGGGAGGTAAAAAATTTGATCACATGAAGGTACAGAGTGGATAGATGGAGAACAGAGACTGGGAAGGGTGAGTTGTGGGGGTGTGGAGAAAGAGGAGAAGTGGGTTAAAGGATACAAACACACACTAAGATGGAAGTAATAAATTCAACGTTGGATAGTAGAGTACGGTGCCTGTACTCAACAGAAATCTATGGTACTCCGGCGAACACCCTCAATATCCTGACTTGATCACTACTCATTATATACATGTAACAAAATGTCTTATGTACCCCATAAATTTGTACACATAATAAACATGTCGGCCGGGCGTGGTGGCTCATGCCTGTAATCCCAGCACTTTGGGAAACTGAGGCAGGTAGATCGTGAGGTCAGGAGATTGAGACCATCCTGGCTAACACGCTGAAACCCTGTCTCTACTAAAAATACAAAAAACTAGCCAGGCATGGTGGTGGGCGCCTGTAGTCCCAGCTACTCGGGAGGCTGAGGCAGGAGAATGGCGTGAACCCGGGAGGCAGAGCTTGCAGTGAGCTGAGATCGCGCCACTGCACTCCAGCCTGGGCGACAGAGAAAGACTCCATCTCAAAAAAAAAAAAAAAAAAGAAAAGAAAAAAGAAACATGGTGTAATACCTTCTCAGAAAAAAAAGGAAAGAAAAGAAACATGCAAGGCATGGAACAGAATACATTGTACAAACCCATTTGGCCAGGGAGAAAAGACAAGTTGGATAAAGATAAACAGAGAAGTAGGTAACTAGACAGACCGACAGTCAGACATAGCTGAATATGCATGGACCACTTCCGGAAGGACTCACAGAAAACCTCTGGGATCAGTAGGCTGACTTTTCACGGGACCTTTTTGTACTATTAAAAACAAATTTACTGTCTGCACATATTGCTTTTTAAATTCAAAACTAAGTAAAATTTTTTAAATGATCTAGTGTAATGCAATGTGGCCTTCAAAAAATTCTCTGTAATAATAATAACAATGTTAGTAAAAATAGTAAGATTTTTCTATTTGGTTAATGTTTTCATTATTAAAAGGCATACTATTTAAAATGAACACCCAGAATATGAAAGAATAACTCAATGATTCAGAAGTGAGGTAGGTTTAGTCTTTTAGGTGGGAAGAAGCTACTCAACTTTAAAAGCCTAAACTTTATTTATTAAGAAGTACATTATTTTAAAAACATGGGTACCAAGGAAACTTGGGCAGTCTAAGTTCATCTGTAGCTAGAGCCACTCCCTACCCATCCCCAAGAATGTATTCAAATTCAGTGCCAAAAGTTACTTATTAAACACAAGAGATATTATGCCCGGAGGAAAAACATTGTAAACTTTGTCTGTGGGAGGACTGATCTCTTAGTGAAATACAGAAAAACCATCTCGGAAAAAGGAAAATGGGCAATCATCATGTAAGTACTCATTGCCTTTGGGAATTGGTTTTAATTTTGGTTAGCATGTGGAGGAATTTAAACTATAAAATCATGACTGATACTTGTATACTTTGTCACTGTGATTACCCTTTAATATTGGTTTTAGCAACAGCATACCATACTTTTAAAATGTATTGAGGCGGTGGCTCACGCCTGTACTCCCAGCACTTTGGGAGGCCAAGGCCGGCGGATCATTTGAGGTCAGGAGTTTGAGACCAGCCTGGCCAACATGGTGAAACACTATCTCTACTAAAGAAACTTTTTTTAAATAAAAATTTAGCTAGGCGTGGTGGCATGTGCCTGTAGTCCCAGTTACTGAGGAGGCAGAGGCAGGAGAATCATTTGAACCTGGGAGGCGGAGGTTGCAATAAGCAGAGATTGTGCCCCGGCACTCCAGCCTGGACTACAAGAGCGAAACTCCGTCTCAAAAAAAAAGCTTTGGGAATATTTTTTTCTCTCATTGGCCAAAAATCTCTTAAGAGGGTCTAAAGAGAAGGAAGTATGTAAAATAAGGTGGTAAATAGTGCCTTGCAGAGAGCAAATGGTTAATATGTATCTGTAGAATGTATAACTAAAGCTGTTAGTTTGTAGCAAATTTGTATAAAACTTCATAAACTAAGCCCATTCAGAGTTATGTGGGAAAGATAGGTTCATGTTGCAAATACTAATAGACCAAGGTAAATACTCCTGTAAGTCCATACAACTTGGATTGAAAGGTGAAAATATTCCAGTATTATTTCTAAACATGCAGATATATGGAAGGGACTTAATACTTTAAATTTCTTTTGAAATGTTTAGGCTCCTGAATAGTGTGTCTATAAATTGTTAATGACTAAAAACTGACTAAAACACTACCTTTTGGAACCAACTACACACAAGACAGATCAGAGTTGAATCTTGAATATTTTTTACACGGAAGTATATCTAAAGCTATTCCAATACAAATCTTAATAAGGTTTTATGTACCTGCTATAACTTCCCACAGCAAGAATGATCTATTTCATGCACACTATGAGCAGAGAATAAAACTCCAAAACTTTCTGAACCCTGTTACTTTGTCTATAAGGGTTTTCCTTCGCTATATATTAAACCTGCACTCAGATGTTTACAAACTTACAAATATATTCTTAGGAAAGGCATTGTTTTTTATATCATCTACAAATAGCATTTTCATACCAGCAGAGATTATGAACGATCCATTCATTCAGTGTATCTTTCAGAGAAACTGAAGCCTACTTTTCAAATACTTGTGATAGATGCAGAGGACCCCAGGAATAACTGGACCCTGCATTCACAGCTTAGGAGGAGAATTTTGTCTTTTGAAAGTCAACCCAGGGGGCAGCTGGCCTTTAGGAGTGGACCAGCATTTTTATGTATTTTTTTTAAATCCTAGAGCCAGTCGTACACCCTCTCAGAAGGCAGTCAACAGTTGCCCAAAGGGGACACCCAACCCTCGACTGTCGTGCAGCCTCTCAGCCACCCATCAGGGAATGGAAAGCCAGAGGTCCCACAGCCTGTAAGCACTTTATTTTCCCTCCAAATCATAAGTTTGACCCCTGCTCTCTCTTGGGGCCAATATGAGCCCCCAGTGACCTGTCATGTTGGACCCTCCACCAGCCACCAGCCATCATCAGGCGTGACTTCCAAGCAGGGAAATTTTCCCTGCAAAAAGTTTGTTACTGTATTTACAGGTAACGTAAAAACGAACTCTTGTAGGGGCTTAGTTTCTGTTCCCAACAGTGTCTCATTAATAACCCCTTAAAATCAAGCACATGAGACTACACCAGGACCACTATGACATTTCAGAAAATAGTAAAGGAACTTAACATGTGCACAAGGAATGAATATACGTAAAAAGGTAAATACAAAATCTTTTTAAAGAGCAAAAAATTATCCCAGTAATGGCTTAACTTATTTGCATTAGAAAGTTACTTGAATATGTACAAACATAAAACTAGAATGCTGGTGGTTTTGAAACAACTACATAACCAAAACAAATACATAAATTAAATGATAATGTTATAAGTCAATGCTGTTTAAATGTATGTTATCAACATAGTGTAATAGACAATGTTATTTTGTTGAGATTAAATGGCTGTGCTCAACATGAAATGGTCCCAATGGCTATAATGCTGGGATTTTTTGAGTTATACTTGGTTTTTGTTTTGCTTTGGTTCGTTTTCTGAGTGTCAGCAAATCTAAAATATGGTGTGGTATGTGACTTCTGAGTTCTTTTATCATATTTCTCTATTGAACCTACTGAGACACTTTCATTTGTAAGGCTCCTTGTAAGGCCATGGGACCTTCTCTCAGCTCACACACATGGTGTTTCTATTAAATCTCCCTCTGTTCACTCTTCTTTCTTCATTAGCCTGCAATAATTGAAGTATGACTATTTGGCATATAAACAATCATAAATACAAACACAAATGCAGACATTGAAATCATGAGCCAGAACTTGGTCACCTTGATGACCTAGTGTGCTTTATGTTAATTTTTAAGTTATTATCAGCATGAAATACAAAAGACTCCTAGAAAAGTTTTTATTCCCCCAAGAATATGTCCACAGACCAGGGGCCATAGATAATTGACATCTATTATTGCAGAGCCAGTAGAATATTGGCCAGGAAATTGCATTTTTCAAGGTACTATCATCTGAAATCCTAACCAATCCTTAAATGAAAATTACTTTTGTGCTATCCTCAGTTCTTTTGCCACTATTACTTATTTTTTTGAACTGAAGACCTAGTGTTGCTAACTAACCTGTTTGGAGCAGCAGCAACCAAGACACCGGGTCATTATCATTCGCCAAATCACACAATGTTCAAAGAATTTCCTTATCCTGGAGGACATGTCCTTGTGTCCAGTGAGCTTTGCAGATAGAGTGTACAGAGAGAGAACGATCAGATCAGTGGAAAAATCTGCTTAGGTTTAGCTAGATGACTTTTCTATTGTCTGGGTTGTTTTCACAAGAATCACTATCTAGAGAAAAATACAGAAGTGAGATCAATATTAAGATTACCATGGGAGTGTGGCTAGGGAATATGGGCAGAACGACAGAGGGAGGGAGACCTCGTAGAGCCATTGATAAATGTGTAAATAATCACAAACTCAACTGGACTCATGATTTCTGGGAAATTACTTGCAAGGCTAATGAACAGGCACTAGAAAGGACTACAGCCCTGCTACTCAAAGTATGGTCCCTGGATTTGTAGCAGCATCCCCACTGCCTGGGCACTTGTTAGAAATGCAGACGCTCAGCCCACTCGGATCTGTTCATTTTAACAGACTCTTCAAGTGATTTTCAGGCACATCAAAATCTTAGAAGCACTGGACTTTGGAACGCATTCTCAAACCTGCCTGCATTGAGATCACCTGAGGAGTTCTAAATGCCACCGATGCGTGGGTCCCAGCCCTGGAGTCTGAATTAATTGGTCTGGTGGTTGTCCTGGGCATCAGGGTTTGTAAGTGCTTCCCAGGTGCCTCTAATGTGCAGCAGAGTTTGAGAAACACTGAAGTGTAGAATATGACTGATCTTACAAGAAGAGCTCTGCACACTGGGGACAAAGGCAGATGGTCATTGCACATGATCATAACTGAAAACCGATTTGTAAATGTTAGAACATCTGTTCAGCGGTCTGCCACGTTGTTTGTGAACATGCCAAGTTTATGACTTGCTTGTGCCAATGTTTAGCCAACATAAATATTGTCTCCAGTGGGGAACAGTTTGGGACTTGTGGCAGGTGAACACCAGGCGAGCTCAGATGAAGGTGGACCAAGAACACCCAAAAGCTGCATGACAAGTGGGGAAATAGGTCCAGATTCCTGAGAGAAGAAGAGAGGCTCTGGAGGCAGGTAAAAATTGGCTGGGAATTTGAAATTAAAATAAGTATGGTCTTAACCAAGGGTTTGCATGAAACTGTGATCCCAAATCCAGAAGACCCATAGTCAAACCGTAGCAAAAAGCAGTCTAAATCATTTCAAAAGATCTTTCTTCAAAATAAATAAAATCCTTATTTATTTATTTATTTAAGATCCTCTTAAATAAATAAGATCAGGAAATATTTTTTTTTTTAAACAGGGTCTTGCTCTGTTGCCCAGGCTGGAGTGCGGTGGCACAATCATGGCTCACTGCAGCCTCGACCTCCCTGGCTCGAGCAATCCTTTCACCTCAGACCTCCAAGTAGGTGGGACTACAGGTGTATGCCACCATGCCCAGCTAATTTTTTGTAAAGATAGGTCATCCTATGTTGCCCAGGCTGGTCCCAAACTCCTGGGCTCAAGTGATCCTCCCACCTCAGCCTCCCAAAGTTCTGGGATTACAGGTGTGAGCCACTGCACCTGACCTCAGGAAATCTTTTATCCCAGAAAGTTAGTCCTTCAGAACATCACCGCAAAAGTGTGGGAGGAAGTGAAAGGGCCTCTGATGTCAAAACATGACATGCACCAAAGCATACCTTCTTCATTTAAAGACAAGTCTCCGAAGGGTAGCTACATTTTAGGTATGATTATGGAATCTTAGCCTTTTGGGTATTTTGTCTATGGTGGATTAAAAAAAAAAAAAAAAAGCAGCCATTGTAAGGAGGTGGTAAGAAGTCGGCAGAGGACAGATACACTGATAGAAGGAAGAACCTACAAAATGAAACCTCAACACAAGAATTCTAGAGCCGCGGGGTCTGGGGCCACTTGGTGCAGGGGAGAGAATCCTGCATGTCCCAGCAGCGCGAGCCCGCCTCCCAGTGCTACAGCCACAGCAACAAGAACCAAAACTAAAACTCCCAGTGGTGATGGTTGTAACTGGAGGTTTAAATGAGACCTTCTGAAATGTTAATGATAATAACTGACATTTATAAAGTGCTTAGTAGACTGTGAGCTATTTTGAGGGTGTGAACAGTGACCCTGGAAGTTGGAGTCCTTCATGCCACCAAGCACTTCACATGTGTTATGTCATTTGGTCTTCATAACAATCCTATCAGGGAGATACTATCATTAGTCCCCCTTTTAAATATGGGGAAAGTAAGGCAAAAAGAGTTTAGGTAAATTGTCCCTAGTTGGACTGCTAGTAAGAGGTCAAGCATGGATTTGGATTTAGGCACAAATTTTTAACACTATGCCTTGGGTTCAATAAAGTTTCTTTTTATGCCAAATAGAAGCTTAACCTATTGGGATTTCTGAAACTGTTGAACTGAATCATCACCTTGTTATCTCTTTACCCCCTTCCCTGAGCTTTCTGCATTCCTTGCCCCCCAAGCTGGATTGAATGCTCTTCCTTAAGGCTTTCATAGTTCTGTCTGCATAACTATTACTCCACTCCCATGTGGTTTTTTGTCTTTGTTTTGTGTTTTGAGACAAGGTCTCACTCTGTTGCACAGGCTGGAGTGCAGTGGCACAATCACTGCTCACTGCAGCCTCTGCCTCTCGGGGTTCTCCTACCTCAGCACCTCCATACCCCCAAGTAGTTGGGACCACAGGCGAGCATGACAACACCCAGCTACTTTTTAATTTTTTGTAGAGATGGGAGGGGAGTCTTCCTATGTTGCTCAGGCTGGTCTACAACTCCTAGGCTCAAGCAATCCTCCAACCTCAACCTCCCAAAGTGCTGGGATTACAGGTGCAAGCCACTGCGCCCAACAGAACCACCTGTTTTGTACACCTGCCTCACACTGGACTGATGGTTTCCTGAAGGTAGAACTGTATTTTGTTCACCTTTATATCCCCATCACCAACACAATGCCTGCAGCATGGTAGACGCTTAACAAAATTTAGATAAATTCATCGATGCATTCATTACATTTTCTAAATAAATCTTAAACAAATGAGTGTTTTGCCCAGTTGGAGTTCAAATTCCTATATCTATTTGCATTCCCAGACCAATTCATGTGCAAGGCCCTGGCATCTGTATATTTTTAAACTCCCCAAATGATTCTAATGTATCCAAAGTTCAGAGCCATGAGTCTAATGTCAGGTATTCTAGTGCAGTAGTTTTCAAATGAAGTCTCCCAGGCCTGCATCATTGGTATAATCTAGGATCTTGTTAGGAATGCGAATTCTGGAGCCTCATCCAAGATCTACAGAATCAGAAACTCTGGAGGTAGAATCCAGCAATCTGCATCTGAACAAGCCTTCCACGTGAAACTGATGCATGCTCAAGTTTGAGAATGACAGTTGAAGCATAAGTCTTTCCCATGCCCAGGATGGGGCTATGCCTTGGCATTGACTATGGGGAACTCCCACCATTCAACCTGTAGAGATGCCCAGATGATGGCATTGAAACCCAGGTTAACACCATGCCTTCCTCCCCAGGCTTCTCACCCTGAATGCAGCCTGGAGAACTCCCCCATTCTGCTCCTTTCCCCACCCCACCCAGGCTTCCCTCTCGCCCTGCTGCCATGTAAGATGTGACTCTGCTCCTCCTTCACCTTCTGCCATGACTGTGAAGCCTCCCCAACCATGTGGAACTGTGAATCCATTAAACCTCTTTCCTTTATAAATTACCCACTCTGGGGTATGTCTTTATTAGCAGCTTGAAAACGAGCTAATACAGACAGCAATCGTTGGATTCAGGAAATACTCTAAATCCAGGATGATTTCATTTTGAGATCCTTAACTAATCACATCTACAAAGACTCTCTTTCCAAATAAGGTGAATTCTGCAGCTATGAGTAGACATGAGTTGGGTTGAGGAGGTATAGGCATAGGGAAGCCCAAGTCAGAATCAGGCAAGGGAGTAAAAACTTGAGTGCTGCTTTTAGCTAGACCATGCTGGAAGCTAGTGGAGAAGGGCTTGGAGAGAAACATGGCCAGAGGCAAGTCAAGCACTTGGGAAACAGTGGCCTTGGAGAGAAATGAAGACCCTCTGCCGCCCTCCGCCCTCATCAGCTAAAATAGCAACAATGGAATTGGGGACAAGAAGGCAGATCGGAGTCAAAGGAACATAACTTGCTAAGTGGATGCGGGAGGTGAGGGAAAGGAAGATGACAGAGTGACTCCAGGTGTCTTGTCTGGTTTGTGTGTGTGCACAGGTGGATGGTGGCACATCCCAGGGATGTAAGGCAGTGACAGATTGAATTTGGTTTAGGGATCTATAGAGTTTGAGATATCTTTGGGAAATATGAGTTCACAGTTGTTATTGTTTGTTTCTTGGACAACTAGTATGTGTTTGATCAAAAGTAGCACAGCACAGGACTCACTTTGACTTAAATAACAAAGACATTTAATTGTCAATTCTAACAGGAGCTCTGAATTAAGCTAATTCCAGTGTTGGTTCAGCAGTTCAGTACATCATTAGGGACCCAAGCTATGTCTGCCTTTCTGTCCTGCCACTCTGGATGTATTAGCAATGTCTCCCCGCCTAGGTGCAAGATAACGGTCATGTGTTCAAGTTAATGCTCTCTCAAGATAGTCACAAGCAAGAAGGAAGCAGATAGAGGGAAAAAATACCTTCTTCCTTATGTACCACTCCCCTATCAGGGAGGAGAATCTTTCTGCAAAGCTCCAAGCAGCAGACATCCCCTTCTATCTCATGGGCCAGAACTGGTCAAAAGCCCAACTCAAGACTGGCAGAGAAGAAGAGGAGACCCTTGAATCATAATTCATCCCTGAAGCTGAGCAAATCATCTTCTCAGTTCTCTCTCTCTTCTCTCTATGCATTGACTTATTTCTCTCCTACTGAAAATAAGTTTTTTCTTTTCCTGGTGTGGGAAGCAAAAGGGGTTGGTAAGAGGGAGGCATGGCCATAGATAGTTCAGGCACCAAGAGAGCTCCATGGCCTCCCATAGCTCCAGATTAGCAGCCTCAAGGAAAATCTCTTCTTCCTCTAAGTATCTGTAAGATGCCAGGGAAGAATTCTTGTTGACTTGGGTCATGTACCTACCCCATGAATAATCATAGTTGGTAAGGTTGGCTTTATCCTTGGGGATGGGGTATATTGCTTTATCATCACCTCTTTCTTATAACTATTATATTTAATAATATTACTACTGCTATTACTACTACCACTACTAATACTAATACTACTAGATGGACTGAAATAGAAAGAGGATGCAAACTTGAAGATCAGATAGAAAGGGAGAAAAATAATTCTCTTTCCAAACAATGGGGACTTGGATGAGAGTGGTAGGAATGAAAAGGAAGATAAAAATGTTTAAGAGAATTTTAAAGAAAGAATTAATAGATTAAAAAATTAATTAATTAACTAAAAGAATTAATTTTTTTGGATCCAATGTATAAACTCTTCTACCAGGGGAAAGAATAACACTCATTGTTTTGATACTGACTGAGACAGAAATTTGCTCACAGCAAATTTAGCTATTTCCCCTTGTTTCCTTTTCAGCAAATCAGAACTTGTCCACATACTGCTGATTGCATCCTGCCAGACAGCACATTTGATGCCATGAAGGCCCCGCTCAGCCCCCAATATTCTCACTTTTCATTTCCAATCTGCCCACTTATCATTAACTCTTGAGGATTCCTGCAAGTAATGAATCCCAAGTTCATACTCTCACTGAATTGGCAAAAGACGAAATTTGGCAATATAAGAAGGAAATGGATCATTCTTTTCTAATGAGAAACGTGCTTCATTTTTCATAACTCCTGAAGGCATGGTTCCTTTCATGGTTGAGAAATAGCCATCATCTCCCCACAACCACTTTATCCTCCAAGTTCTCTTTTGTTGATGCAATACAGCAGTAATTGGATATCTGGAAGTTTAGCACTCTTCAGAGGTCTCCAACTCCCCAAACAATCTGTGGACAACCTCAAAGCAGACAGTCATTTTCCCCAGGACACAAAATCTTGTTTCCAGATAATGAATGTTATTCCGCTTCTACTAGAAACTCCAAGTTCTCCAGCCCAACACAGCACTCAAGGGCCCCTAAGAATGAGTCAACAGAGAGATGTCACTTGGCCACATCACCCTGCCAGTGTAGGCTGGGATGTTCACAACAATCTTGATGCAGACAAAGAAGCAGGAGGTGACAACAGGTTTCTCACTTTGAACTGATCTCAGCTCACACTCTTCCTCCTAGTTACCTTATCCCAGCACTCATCTTTCAGATTTGTCATCTGGGTTACTTTGCAGAAAAATTAAAGAAAGTAAGACATCATGGTCCATTTCTATTCTTCCCTTTTAAGTTACCACAGCAATTTGCCCTTGGTGACCGGAGTCCTTGCTTTAGTCAGTACCTGTGTGCCATTTACCACCAGAGGCTTGGCCTTCTCCACACTTTTTAAAGAGATCCGTTGACAGAATTGTTACAACTATTTGGCCAGGGTTGTAGACCCTTGGCACATTAGTCCTTGGCACTGCTGACATTTGGGCCCAGGTAATTATTTGTGTGTGTGTGGCGGGGTGGTGGGGGAGACGGCGCTGTCTGTTCTGCGCATTGTTGTAGGATGTTTAGCAGAATCCTGGCCTCTATCACTAGATATTCCAGTAATACTCCCCTACTCGTGCCAACTGAAAATGTCTCCAGACATTGCCAATTGTCTCCTGGGAGACAAAAATCGCTCCTGATTGATTGAGAACCACCGCTTAAATAGGAAAACAAGGCTCCAGGGCAAATGTCCTCAGAGTGTCTTTATGTCTCTGGATCTCTACCAGAAATCACCATTCCTGCCCTTCTGGCCCAGGCATGTCCCTACACTGATTTCTTCTCTTATAACAGGGAAAAGTCAGCTTCTCTTGAAGATTGACCCTTGTCCTCCTGTTGATGACAGCAGCAGCCAAGAGGTAGCAGTTTTCTCAAAACTGTTAGCCCATGAGTAACTTCTTCTTCTTCTTTTTAAAAGATTATTTATTTCCGTGGGTTTTGAGGGAACAAGTGGTATTTGGTTACATGAGTAAGTTTTGGGGCAGCAGGTGGTATTTGGTTACATGAGTAAGTTCTTCAGTGGTCATTTGTGAGATTTCAGTTCACCCATCACCCGAGCAGTATATACTGAACCCTATTTGTAGTTTTTTATTCCTCACCCTCTCCCACCCTTTCCTCCAAGTCCCAAAACTCCACTGTACCATTCTTATGCCTTTGCATCTTCATAGCTTAGCTTCCACTTAAGAGTGAGAACATATGATGTTTGGTTTTCCATCCCTGAGTTACTTCACTTAAAATAGTATTCTCCAATCCCATCCAGGTTGCTGCAAATGCCATTAATTCATTCCTTTTTATGGCTAAGTAGTATTTTATTGTATATATATATATATACCACAGCTTCTTTATCCACTCATTGATTGGTGGGCATTTGGGTAGGTTCTGCATTTTTGCAATTGCAAATTGTGCTGCTCTTAATGTGTATGTGCAAGTATCTTTTTCGTATAATGACTCCTTTTCCTCTAGGTAGATAACCAGTAGTGAGATTGCTGGATCAAATAGTAGTTCTTATACCAGAGTGAGATGGGTTTCACTGCAGAAACCCTCAGTAACAAGGCTGCTGGGCTGCTGGATTTCCTGTCTAGATGAGCAGTGCTCCCGTGGAAAGATGTGGGCTGGAACCATCAGGAGCTGATTAGCTCACCTCTCCTCTGGTTGGGTGTAGTACCCTGCTTGGACTCCTTATGCCAGAGCTCAGTGCATGGCAAGATGACCACAATGTTTACACTCCTGAGTATACCATCAGTACCTTCGGGTACAATGGTGCCCACCACTTTAAGACACAACATATTGAAGGGCCTTCAAGTCAGGTCTCCTACCTCCTACCCCGCCCAGCAGTCACCTTTGATAGGTAAATATCACATCAAAACGTGTAACCCAGACAGCATAGCCTAAGGAAGCTTGTCTTTCTGTAAAATGACCTAACTATACCAATTTTCATTAAAAAGCATTGAAGTGCCAACATGGAAGCAATCCCAAATGTAAGAGAAAGGTCATGTTTTAATCTAAAGAATTACACTCATTTTTCAGAACATACACAGTCAACATATGTAAGCAAATCATGTTGAGCTGTGATCCAAATGGATGTTTTTCTAGTTTTAGTTTTATTTGTCAAATGATACAAATATTTCTGCCCCTTTAGAGTGATAGCCAAACACTTAGTCATCATGTATGTCACTGTAACACTGCATCTTGGAAAGGAGGTATCAACAGCAATGAACAATTCTGTAACATTCCAGCACCCTACTAAGGTGGGCAGAGCTCAAGTTTCCTAACACACTTTCCCATCAGCTCTCTGATCAACCCCCACAGACGAATAAACCTCTAATGTGGGAAGAGGTTCTAGGCATGAAGGAATTCGCTTGCTTTTAGTTGGTGTGAGATCATGGAGGATCCCAATGAAAACAGCAATAACTACATGATGAAATATCAAATATTCTTATTCAAACTGTGCTTAAATATACCCAACAGGTTATACTGCCAGATATATATTTTTCTGTTGGGTAGTTTTACTTTTTGCTCTGGCAAGCAATTAAGTGGATTTTAATTAACAAAAAAAAAAAAAGCAAGGCTTTTTAAAAATCAAATTTATTGTTCCAAGGAAATCATGCCCAAGAAGCAATCGACTTAATGAAACCAATATGTCACTGATCACCCAAGATTCATGCTTCAGATGTGAATGGCCCCTCTATTTTGTTTCAAATTGCCCATCAATCTCTACTAACCATGTCTGTGGAAATGTTACCAGGATATTTTCTGGCTCTGAATTTATGAACGTTAAAAGTACAATAATTTGCATTCATACTAACTGGCTTCAAAGTGCAAATGAGTAACCAGTTAGAGGTAAAAGAACATTGTTCTGAGAGAGAGAGGAGCTGGGTGTCTTCATAAGGTGACCCTGGGCAGGTGACTTAACAACCAGGCTTCAGTTTCTTTAAATGAGGGGATTGGATACATTAAATGTCTCCCAAACTTCAGATATAAGTACAAACTTCATGATTGTTGCCAAATACGTGGGTCACCTCTTCTACTAATTACTCTGTTAATTATTTTAAATACTCACTTTTTAATATAAATTAATTGATCTTAAAAGGAAATTTTATACTGATACCATAAATGGAAAATTAATATCAATTGACATAAATGTAGATAATTAAATGAAAGCAAAAAGAATGTATTAAATTCTAACTAAATTTGATATTGCCAGTTGAAGGGTAAGGTCCTATTCTCTGACTAAAAAAGGACCTGTCTACATGGTCTACATGGGATACAGTGGGAGTCCACAAAGTAAATAATGAGGATTTGTGGGCCACAGAACCTCTGGTGCAAGTAGGTAACTCTGCCATTGTAGTGCAAGAAGCCATAGACCAAATGTAAATGAATGGGTTGGCTGTGTTCCAATAAAACTTTATTTACAAAAATAAGTAATGGGCCAGATATGGCCCTCAGTCTGCAGTTTGCCAACCCCTGGATTAGATGAGTGTGAAAGACCCACTATCACTAAGCACAGACTTAATCAGAAGAGTTGGGAGAGAATTTTAAAAGGAGTTCCTTTCCTAGTTGGAGGTCCAATGACTTTAACGCTTTCAGCGTTCCACGTCACCCATTTGGAAAAACCTGGGTTGAATTTTCACTTTAAGATTTCATCCTGGCCGGGCGCGGTGGCTCACGCCTGTAATCCCAGCGCTTTGGGAGGCCGAGGCGGGCGGATCACAACGTCAGGAGATCGAGACCACGGTGAAACCCCGTCTCTACTAAAAATACAAAAAATTAGCTGGGCGCGGTTGTGGGCGCCTGTAGTCCCAGCTACTCGAGAGGCTGAGGCAGGAGAATGGCGTGAACCCGGGAGGCGGAGCTTGCAGTGAGCCGAGATGGCGCCACTGCACTCCAGCCTGGGGGACAGAGCGAGACTCCGTCTCAAAAAAAAAAAAAAAAAAAAAAGATTTCATCCTAAACCTCTTCCCTTTATCTTTAGCATCTTGGATAAAGTCAAG
Source organism: Macaca nemestrina (assembly GCF_043159975.1). NCBI lineage: Eukaryota > Metazoa > Chordata > Mammalia > Primates > Cercopithecidae > Macaca > Macaca nemestrina. Next base: position 21,597,704 of record NC_092132.1, read on the forward strand.
GATTTCTTACTCGTGTAAACCCTAAGCACGTTTCTAAGTTGTCCTCCTCCTTTACTGGGATGTCAATGGGGAAAGTTTCTAATTTTTCTCAGACTAATGGTTCTCAACCCTGGCTGTTTGTTAGAATTGTCTGGGGAGTTTTAGAAATACTTATACCTGATATACCACTATACCTCAGATTCTGATTTCATAGGATCAGACTGGGAGCCCAAATGATTTTGAGTGCAACCAGGGTTGAAAGGCTACTAATCCATATCTCGGCCAGGTCACCTTCCTCAGAGTCCATTATTTCCTCCATTTGGTATTGAATTCTAAGAGCCCCAAGCATTATTCAGCTCAAACTGTTTCACACCCGAAGGTCTTAGGACTGCACTTTCATTTGTGATTCCCGTTATTTCTCCAGCTGAGGTATGATTGAGCCCTCCCACACACCTTGGTTAAATTTACTATTCCTCTTTTCATTCTCTCTGCTTCATCACCCTAGAAGGCTTGACACTATTCTCAGCTCAAGATTTCCAGCCAAATAAGTTTCCTGTTCCATTCTTCTGTCCCTACTACTGCCACTGACTCTGACATTAATACAAACTGGGTGCAAGACGAGGATGCAAAGGGAAAGGCATTCAGTGTATTCTGTAACATACAAAGGAAGAAGATTCCTCCTCCCATGGAAAGGAAGAGAACATTTACCAAGTACTTACAATGTGTCAGGCATTGTGCTAGGTGCTGGGGATATGAGAATGAACATGACGTAGACCTAGCCTCCAAAAGGCTTACAGTCTAGGGAAGGAAATAGACTAATAAAAAAGCAAGATAATGTACCTGTAAAAGGATCTGATTGATTGAAGACTCCAGAACGGAGTGTAGCACAAAAGAGAAAGTCAGTGGTGTGCTAGAAAACGTCTCACCTCGAGCTCTCTAGGAGAAAACAAAAACCTAATTTGTGGTGCTTGCCAATTTCCATGGTGTAAATACTTTCACCATGACTGATTTCAAGTTACTGGCATGATCTCACTGAGCAGAGTTGGGAAGCGATCACACAATTGGCTCTTGCCAGCTTGCAAAGTCAGCTCCAGCTAGCGTGGCCAACCATCCTGGTTTACCTGGAACTGTCCCAGTTTTAGCACTTAAAGACCCACATTCCAGGGAACCCCTCTGTCCTGGGCAATCAAACAGTTTAGCTTCAGCACACCACTGGAAGAATTCGATTCTTCCCAAGAGGATCAGGAATGGTTTCAGAAAGCGGAGGCTCCAGCTTATTTGCTTAAGTAGAAACATTCTCCACTGTTGCCAATGGAATCAATGGAAACCAAGTGTTTAATAAAAAAGGAGGGTCACGAGGCTCTGTGCTGTCAATCTCAAGTTTCTTTGGTCCTCCGAGGACTCGGGAAGTTGCAGGGAGGAATCTACTTGCAGCATCCCCCCTTTTTCCTCCCCTGCCTTACACTGATGGACCTGTTGGGAATCAAACAACTTCAGCAATCCTTTTGCATAGATTCTGTCAAGCAAGGAGAAGTGATATTTTACCTATAAATATATTTGGCAATTTATCCAGCCAGAAAGCAGGCACCCTTAAGAAGTAAGCATATTGGAAACCTTGGCCATCTCACTGGCTTCATGTCTTTTCAGTCTCCAAAATGTGTCTGCTAAAATTCAGCCCCCTGGCACACTGTAGTCCTTTAGCTACGATCCCTCCTCTACTTGAAGGGAAAGATACTTTAGGAAAGGGAGAACTGGAAGATTGGGTGTGAAATGAGGAGGAGAGGAGAAGGAAGAAGCTTCCTAAGGGCAAAAGGACCACTTCCTCCCCTGCAAGCCCTGACTCATCATAATGAAACCTCCCTGTCCAGCACTCTGACATTGTCTTATATAATCTTCCTGAGATTCTTCAGGGTGGGCAGGTATTAGTCCCAGTTTATAAATGAGAGGCAGAAAACATGATTCCATTAGCATAGGAAGGAATATTGGGAGCAGAATTTGACAACAGTGCCTCTCCTGCATACACACTTTGCTCACTGGGAGATGTCTGTTTTGCCTTGCAAATAGTTGTGACTTCGTTTTCATTTTACTTTCTATTTTCTCATCATCAAGAATATTTATTGATCCGACAGTCATGCAAGAGGTTCTTGGTTTCCCTGGTCACTGGACAAGTCTCAGGTCTCAACTAGTGTTTCTGTAAAAGACTATCATTCTAAGAGTTGAACTGAGCTTTTCTTTCTTTCTCTTTCTTCTTTTCTTCTTTTCTTCATTTCCTCCTTTCTTCCTTCCTTCCTCCCTCCCTTCCTCCCTTCCTCCCTTCCTCTCTTCCCCCTTCCCTTCCCTTCCCTTCTTCCCTTCCTTCCTTCCTTCATTTCCTTCTTTCTTTCTTTCTTTCTTTCCTTCTTTCCTTCTTTCTTTCTTTCCTTCTTTCCTTCTTTCTTTCTTTCCTTCTTTCCTTTCCTTCTTTCTTTCTTTGTTTCTTTCTTTTTCTTTTCTTTTCTTTTCTCCTTCCTTCCTCCCTCCCTTCCTCCCTTCCTCTCTTCCCCCTTCCCTTCCCTTCCCTTCTTCCCTTCCTTCCTTCCTTCATTTCCTTCTTTCTTTCTTTCTTTCTTTCTTTCCTTCTTTCCTTCTTTCTTTCTTTCCTTCTTTCCTTTCCTTCTTTCCTTCTTTCTTTCTTTCTTTTTCTTTTCTTTTCTCCTTCCTTCCTTCCTTCCTTCCTTCCTTCCTTCCTTCCTTCCTCCCTCCCTCCCTCCCTCCCTCTCTCTCTCTTTCTTCCTGAGACAGGGTCTCGCTCTGTCACCCAGGCTGGAGTGCAGTAGCGCAACCATGGCTCACTGCAACCTCCACTTCCTGGCCTCAATTATTCTCCTGCTTCAGCCTCAGCCTCCCAAGTAGCTGGGACTACAGGCACGTACCACCATGCCAAGTTAAATTTTTAAAATTTTTGTAGAGACAGGGTCTCATTATGTTGCCCAGGCTGGTCTTAAACTCCTGGTCTCAAGCAATCCTCCTACCTTGGCTTCCCAAAGTGCTGGAATTACAGGCGTGAGCCACCCTACCTGGCCCAGCTTTTCTATTATTAAATTTTTCGGTGGCGGGCGCCTGTAGTCCCAGCTACTCAGGAGGCTGAGGCAGGAGAATGGCGGGAACCCGGGAGGCGGAGCTTGCAGTGAGCCGAGATCGCGCCACTGCACTCCAGCCTGGGCAACAGCGTGAGACTCCGTCTCAAAATAAATAAATAAATAAATAAAAAATAATAATTATTATTATTATTTAGACAATGACCCCCAAAATCGATTAATGAGAAGTCAATAGTAGAGTTTCTGAATCCAGACTGCATGGGTTTGAATCCCTATCTCATCATACTTGTGTGCCTTGGTTTTTCTCATCTGCAAAATAGGAGATAATAATACCTACCCCGTAGGGTTGCTGGGAGAATTAAATGCGTTGTTATTTGTAAACTGTCTGGACCCACGCCTGGCACATATTAAGTGCTCTATATTTTGCTGTCATTCTCAATTTGGAGTTTTCCTCCCATACGTCTCTCTTCAACCTCTAGCCCCTGCTACTCTTTATCTATGAGTACAAAGTGATTTCTAATTTAGGACAAGCTTATGTAAACAGACATGTTGAGCTTCCTATAGTAAACTTCCAATTTTAAAGGAACTACACAAAGCACCATGCAAAGGACTCACTCAACACTCAACAGGAATCAGGTCAAGATGGAAGAAAGGAATAAAAATAACACTCAGCACTCGCCACGTGTTGAATATCCTGCCAAACGCTCTTGATCCATATTCTCCTAACAACCCATACGAGGTGGGTACTATTATTACCATCTTTCAGATGGGAAAACAGCCTTGGAAAAGATATGGAGGGAAAAATAGCCTCATGCTTGGTTCAAAGGTAGATGTCTGTGAGAGAGGAGGTAGAACTTGTGTGACCTCAAAGAAGACCCTTCCCCAAACGACTCAGTTTCCCTAACTCTGTAGTGTTCTTAAGATCTATACAAGGCAAGTTTACAATGAAATATTATTCAGCCTCAAAAAAGAAGGAAATTCTGCCATTTGTGACAACTTGAACAAACCTGGAGAACATTATGCTACGTGAAATAAGCCAGAAAAATAAATACTGCATGATTCTACTTACATGAGGTACCTAAAATAGTCAAACTCATAGAAGTAAAGAATAGAACTGTACTTACCGGGGGCCAGAGGGAGGGGAAACGAAGCACTCTTCAACTGGTACAAAGTTTTGGTTATGCAAGATGAATTCACTCTAGAGATCTGGGGTACAGCAAATTGTACCCTATACTTTATTATGCACTTAAAAAATTGTTAAGGTCAAGTGCAGTGGCTCATGCCTGTAATCCTAACACTTATGGAGGCCAAGACTGAGGATTGCATGAGACAGGAGAATTGCTTGAGGTCAGGAGTTCAAGCTTATGTAAACAGACGTGTTGAGCTTCCTATAGTAAACTTCCAATTTTAAAGGAACTACACAAAGCACCATGCAAAAGACTCACTCAACACTCAACAGGAATCAGGTCAAGATGGAAGAAAGGAATAAAAATAACACTCAGACAGGGCAACATAGTGAGTCCCTCTTGCTACAAAAGTTTTTAGATACAAAGTATTATTTGTTTAATGGGTTGATGTCAAGTTAAATGTTCTTAACACACACACACAAGGGGACAGAAGGAAATTTTCATAGCTGATGAAATATTTATTACCTTGATGGTGGTGATGGTGTTGTGAGTGTATGCCTATGTCCAAATTCACCAAATTGTATAATTAAATATACAATATATTTTATAGCAATTATACCTCAGTAAAGATGTTTAAAATATTTTTCAGGGATTTTGAAAAAAAAAACTATAGGCAAGTTTAATCAGAATTTTAAAATTCTAATAAAATTTTTTATTTTATTAAAATAAAATTTAAAAATTCTAATAAAAAAATTAAAGGCAAGCTTAATCAGAATCACCAATATTGGTGCAAGGTGGCATTAACCAACAGTGGCAATGGTAACAGCTTAAACTGAGGAGAGTCAGGTGCGCTCTCTCCAGCACCCCCTTCACCTGCCTCCATTTTGCTCGTGCTTAACAAGCCCAGGCCACTACCTCGTTCTAATCTTGGCCCTGGTATTTAATCTCATTTCATGCCAGCTCAAACAGCAGCTCTCTGTAGATCAGTGTACAGCGAGCCCTCTGCCCTCTGCTCCCTGGCTCTTCCCAGGGGCCCTCCTGGCTCACAGCCCAGATACCAAGTAACCATTGTCAAATATTTACTGAGCAGAGTGCAGCCAGCCAACGCTTCTGAGGAACTGTACTGGAAATATTAAACAGTCCAAACGCCACTCCCATTGCATTTTGATAGTACTTTCAGAGTTTACAAATGACCCTTACATCCTATGTCACCCAGCGTCCCACCTCCTACGTGCCACCACCTGAGTGCTTACTGTAATCCAGCACTGTGCTACTACATCCCAAACACGAATGCATCTACACCTCATACCACCCCATGGGCAGGCGCATCTCCACTTTAAAGATGAGACAACTAAGGCTCAGAGACGTGAATCAGCTTACCCAAGGTGGTACAACCAGCAAAGGGCAAAACAGCAATTGAACAGAGTAGGTCTGACTCCCAAGTCCACACTATGTGGACTATTATGTCATGATTAGATGCAATCATGTTAGCACATTGATAGGTCATAGTAAGCACACAAGTACACAGACTCCCAAAGCATCAGGCTGTCGTCTCTCCCTGGCATGTCTTCCTTCCACCTCCATCTCTGTCTTTATTTAATTGCTTGCCCTACTGCCCTTTGAGAACCAGCACTAATGTCAACTCCTCCATAAAAATTCCTTTCTCCTCTCAGCTATTTGCACCCAGAAGTGCTTACTGTATTATAATGCAATTGTCATGTGTCATTTACACGTTTATTTCCCTGGAACAGGGACTATGCTTCATAGATCATGGAGTCCACCTCAACTGGGGTAGTGCTTAGCATACAATAGATTTTAATACTTGTTTGTTCAAGGACGATAAGGGAGGAAAGAAGAGGAGAAGAAAGAAGAAGAAAAAGAGAGAGAAAAATAATTCAGAGTCTAATTTGCCTGCAACATATTTCTTCTTAATTAATTCACATGCCTCTCATGAGACAATCTACTCCTACTGTCCAGCGTTGAAGCTATTGAAGTAGAAAATCAGGACACAAGGACTGACAAGTATGAATGTACTTAAATGAGTGTATTTCTGGCTGTGTTCTGGAAGATGCTGGTTACTATATAATACACAGAGCAACCAATTTGCAAATCATATCCCTCAGCAAACTCCTTCACACATTCCATCCCCAGTGTTTGCTGCAACCTGGAAGATGTTCCTAGAATGTTCCATTTCTATTATAAGAGTTAAGACTTCCTTGAATTGGACTGGGACAGAAGGCATTTGATGAGGCGTCTGTTTTTCCATTCTGGTTCTTCTGGCTGGGGGTACCAGAATCTTGATTCAGAAGAGCTGACCTCCCTCCTGGGCAATCTGGTCTGTTGCAGCAGGAACATCCCTGAGTCATTTCTCAGCGTGGGTGTTTTCTGCATTCTTTCTGCCAAGGTGACACCGCTTCCTAGGATCAGAGCATCTCAGTTTATTTTCTATGCTTCCTCCTTTGAGAAAAATGGATCATTCATGTCCTTGTTTTAGAGGAGGGAACACAGGAACGTAGATACACAGAGAAGGACATGTAGACCTACTAGAAGGAAGAAAAAACCAAAGAGGAAGTCCGCCCAGCACCAGGGCTGCCTTACTCACGCACCAGGCAGTGCCTTTCATAGAGCTGACAGCACTTGCTTCCATTTTGGACCTGAGGTCCAGGCATGATGGCCAGCACCTCACCAGAGTGGTATCCCACGGAGAGTCTCACACCCAATGAGGTGTGAATTATCACACTCGTCAAATGAGACAGCTAGCAAGGTGTGATGCTGGGACATCATGCCAGGCCACCTGGACTCCACAGCGTGACTGCCTGGTGTAAAATATATGTCTGGAACTTCAGATCCAAGCTGCAGGTGACCAATTGATCTTTAGAGTGCCATTTACAAGGTGAAATCTCCTCAAGCAGGAAAGGGGTTTGAAATATTCTGGAAAGTTTATTGCTGATTGGTCTTCAACAAATATCAATTGTTTGCATTTACTAAGACCGTGCTGTCAGCCAGGCTTGTTTTAGATGCTTGGCATGAATAACTTTAATTCCTCCAGGAACCTTACGTGGTAGGCACTATTATTATCCCCATTTACCATTGTTAGGTTCTAATTGAGATCCGAAAAAAGTCAGTGGTGTGGCACGTAGCTGGAAAAACACTGGAGGAATTGCAGGGAGTTTCAACATGGCTTCTTTCACTGGGTGCAAGCGAGCCTGGGTGTGGGCCTGGGCGTGAGCCCCAAGCCATAGGTACAGCGTTAGCAGCGTAATTGTACCTTGTACCGACAATAATGGCTCCGAGCCAAGCACGAGCGCATGTGAGTGGTTACTTAACGCACCTCACGTAGTGTGATTACATAAGTGCAGAGTTGTGCGTCTGCACTCCAAACCCACGGAGACACACAGCGTCGGAAAGTCGCCTCGGCCTACTGCCAACTAGAGTGCAGCCATGTCCCTTACAACCATGAAGAAAGTACGGCACAGAGAGGTTCTATAACTTGCCCAAAGTCACACAGCTAATAAACAGTTGTGCTGGGTCTCAAATTTACTTGACAATAAAGCCACATTCTTCAACTTTACTATTATTATATTTTCAATGGCCACCTATTATAAATATGATGTTGCTGGGGCATTATAAGATAAATATTTGACAAGTTTGGGAGATATCTATCCATCTGAGATCAACATATATGAATTAGAAAACTATATATCTACATATGGTACGTGTGTGTATATATCTTCACATACATACCTTCCAAACCTGTTCAATCTAAATATGTAGAATTGAAATCTGCATGAATATCACTTTTATGAGATCTTATAAATATCACAAGGCAGAAAGCCAAGAAATGACCCAAAGAGGCAGGGAAAGGGCTAACATTTCTCTAGCTCCCTGTTTTCTGGCATTTGAAAAGTTATTTCACGTAAGCCTCAAGCCTTGCAGCGCAGAGACTGCTCCCATTTTACAGATGAGGAGATGGTGGCTTAGAGGTTAATGGCCCAAGTTCACACAGCTGCTAAGAGGCAGCTCTGCATTCAAACCAGGCTTCCTGTGGGCTCAAAGCCCAGACCTCTAAAATCATTTTTATTGACGTTTAGTATCTTTTGCTGTTTTTATCTGTCTCCTGAGTGTCAGTGCAAGCACTGTCAAAATATGAACAAATTGAAAGAAAACAAAATAAGGAATGTTGCCCTGGCTCTACAATGTCTCATCGTTGAAAACGAGTGGAATATCCGTGTGGTCTCCTAAAGCCTCATAAGCAGGTCTGACCCCATCCTGGAGTCCCCTGCAGCCCATTCTGGATCTGACTTGCATTCTCACTGTATGCAGAAGTTCTGCTTAGTTGCTTCGGGTTTCAAAAACTAAATCTCCGGATAGGCAAACAGGCCTGAGGCCCCGTCATCAGCTGTCTATCCCATTAACAATGAACAATGGACGTGGAATGTCCATTCCATATACATTCCCGAGAAGAAGCTCGGTACCCGGCTCCTGGGAACAAGCCATAGGACACCCGTTCCTTCAGCACTGAGCATCGCTGATGAATACAGCCATTGTGGAGGCAGCCCCCACCACAATGAGGGGACAACGCCAAACAGACTGTTTGCTTTTTCTCTCTCTTTCTTTTAAAATCACATCACATGATTCTTTCACTTCGACATCAAATATCCTGCTGTTACAAGGAACAAGCCTGGATTATCTTCTCAAGCAGATTAGGAAAGATAACCAACATGGCTAACAGTGGTTCCTGCAGGGATTCAGGGCACTGGGACCTCAACCTGCCCTGCTGATGGTGGTGCCTCTGACAGAGAGTCCTACCCCACATTATTTGTTAAGAAAAAAAAAGAAGGCCGGTTGCAGTGGCTCATGCCTGTAATCCTAGCACATTGGGAGGCCGAGGTGGGTGGATTGCTTGAGCTCAGGAGTTTGAGACCAGCCTGGGCAACATGGTGAAACCCCATCTCTACCAAAAATACAAAAATTAGCCAGGTGTGATGGCACATGCCTGTAATCCCAGCTGCTTGGGTGGCTGAGGCAGGAGAATCGCTTGAACCTGGGAGGCAGAAGCTGCAGGGAACAGAAATTGCAACACTACACTCCAGCTTGGGCAACAGAGTGAGACCCTGTCTCAAAAAATTTAAAAAAAAAAAGGAAAAAAGGAAAAATTAAGTCCCAGTGTTATCGTCAGTCATAACACATGACTCAACATTCTCCTGCTGCACCTCCCAGATATCAGTTATTTGGGTTTTTTGGTCTTGGGCATGTTGAGAACATTCGTTTGTCTTACCCCTCAGCTCCTACAACTCTATGATATTTGTATCATGGAACGGCCTCCCTAAAACAGAAAGGGGATCAGGGGCAGGCATGTCATTTAGATCTGCCAGAATCAGAAAATCTGGTTCTAGCCTTGGCTCCCACTCAACCACTGCCTGGCCAGGTGATCTTAGACAAGTCTCCACACGGTCTCTGCAAGCCCTCACAGGTTCTTTGTGCAAATGAGAAAAAGGTGACCGTTGAGGGGAAGCAGTCCTGCCAGCACCAGGCTTGGCAATATGCCCCCAACTCAGTCCTGCCCCAGCCCCTCAGCCAGGGCCTCAGGCAGGGCATAACACGCACAGCCATTTGCAGAGCGCTGCGTCTCTGTTTCAGCGCATTAGTTGTGAAGTGGGACAGATCATGTGTCCCACAAAATTCTCTGCACTGATGAGGCTAACAGGACATAGAGAACAGCTTATGAATTAGCCGAGTGATAAGAGATTTCTGTTGCCCTGATTCAATTCTACCTCACTTCCTGGGCACTCCATAATACTTTGGATGAAAAGCAAAGAAGCCATTACTATTTTGAAGTTGCTTCTTCCACACTCAGAGGACCAGCTCCTTCAGAACTTGATCAAAAGTAGGGTGGCCCTTATAAGCGTATGGCCTCTGCAACTGCATAGGGCCCCATGCTCAGAAGGGCCCTGTGCTTGGCTTAATACTCTGATGTTACCATATTGAAATTCTTGGTAATTTTTGAGCAAGGAACCCTGCACTTTCATTTTGTACTAAGCCCAGCAAATTATGGAACTGGTCCTGCCAACAAGCCTTCAAAAGCACCAAATAGCTTTCTTATATCTCACAAAATATTTGAATAAGGAAAACAGGAGGTATCATTCTGCAACTCCAGCGTCATCCAACCCCTCTGTCGGATCATGGAAGCTCTAGTTATAGAATGTGAGGCAGTATTGTGCGCTGCACAGAGCACAGGCTTTAGGAGGCAAATTGAGCTGTGTTCAGTCCTGCATCCTGCCAGACCTTAAACAAATGATCTAACCTGCCTGAACCCAGGTTTCCTTACCTGGAAGGCAGAGCAGTAATGCCCACTCTTCCCCATGCATAATAAAGAAAGGTCTATAAACTGCCTGGCACACAGCAGGTGTACAACGGTATCAGTCCTCTTCCTGGCTTGTTTCAGGAACAGATGCTGCAAGATGGGGCATGCCTTCACGTTCCAAATGGCAGGGAGGTGATAGGTGGCCCTGACGATCCTTTCAGCTCTAGGAGTCTGTTATTCTCCATTAACCAAACCCTCAAGCCAGCTCACCTTCAGTCCACAGATATTAGCCAGGACACTTTGGGTCGCAAGGATGGAAACCCAACTCATGTTAACTTAGACCAAGGAAGTTTGCTAGTTAGTGAAACTGGGAAACCCAAGGACACAGGCGCTGCTGTGTCTGAGGATTTGTACAATGTGTTTCTTTCTCTCTCTCCCTTTATGTAGTGGACAAAATGGCCACTAAGAGCCCTAGACTCACGCACTTTCACTCTACCAGACCCAGTAGGAGGCAGACGTGTATCTCTCTCAGTATCTATGTAGCAACCAAGGGAAAGACTCCAATTGACTCTAATCCTGCTTGGATTACATCTTCACTCCTGAACCAATCCTGATTGCCAGAGTCACAGGGCATGTGCCCACATTGGTGACCAAGGGCAGGACAACGGGGCTCGAGCCTCATGACCAACAACCCCAATGAGGCCACACAATGGGGGAAGGGGAAATAAGGAAAATAAGGATGCCATGCAGAGACAGGCAACATACCCAGTGAGCTGCATGTGGTTTACTGTTCACTTCCACTGGGTGCCAAAGGAAATGAAAGCGGGGAGAACTGAACCGTGGTGGTACTGCCAGTAGCACTTAAACCAGCCTTCACTGAAGGATGGAAAATATATGGACACGCCAGCCGTGGTGGCTCACGCCTGTAATCCCAGCACTTTGGGAGGCCAAGGCAGGCAGATTGCCTGAGCTCAGGAGTTCGAGACCAGCCTGGGAAACATGGCAAAACCCCGTCTCTACTAAAAATACAAAAAATTAGCCAGGTGTGGTGGCGTGCACCTATAATCCCAGCTACTGGGGAGGCTAAGGCATGAGAATCACTTGAACCCAGGAGGTGAAGGTTGCAGTGAGCTGAGATGGTACCACTTCACTCCAGGCTGGGCGACACAGTGAGACTCTGTCTCAAAAAAAAAGAAAGAAAAGAAAAGAAAATATATAGACACATATCACTTAGGAGAAGCTCTGTGAGAAAAGGTAAAGACAGGAAACTCAGTGTGTTCCTAGCTACCAGCTGCGTAACTACAATGAACCTCACAGGTTAATTGCAGTTTTTAAAAGTTATGTGTTTATATTTGTGGTTAACTTCCATTTATGCAAGCAATACTGGGTTTCCATTTTTGTGCTAACAAAGATTTCCTTTTTAAGATAACTTTAAGTAAAAACAAATGTCAATTGAAAGGAAAATAAGCAAATAATAATTATAAGCAAATAGTAATTTGCTTATTAATTAGACATAGGTAACTGTGGACGCAATACTGCATGTATTGTGCCAATGACTGAAGTATGGGAAACAGCTCAGTACAATATATAAACAGGACTTTACCTTTCCAAGGAGCACTAAAACCAGAACTGTGCTTTTACTGGTTCCTATAGTGTCTCCAACAAGCCAAATATGTGTCTCTCAGTGTGTGGATGGCAAAGATCCAAGTCACCAAATGAACCTGTAATAAGGTCCTAGAACCCTCAGCTTCTGACCTATTCCTTAGACATAACTGTGTCTCCTGGCAAAGGGGGAGGACCAGCACTCCAGTACACTGGCCCAGAGTATTATTCTTTGTTTCAGAGGCAGACACACAAAGGTGGGGTTGATATGAAAATCGCTCATTGCAGAGCTGGCCAGGATGATTGTCCTTGAGGACAGAGGGGCCCATTCTCCTGGTCATCCAAGGCCAGCTGGCCCCAAGGAGTACCAGCCACCTCTCTGGGGCCAGAGTCTCCCCAGCCGATGTCCGCATGTACCAGTGTGTGAAGTGACAGCTGGTCCCTGGTTAGGATGACTGTTTGGTCCTCCAGTTTGCTACTGATTTTAGCCAGAGATCATTAAGGAATGTCTATATTGTCATCTCACCTTTTCAATTATTTTCTCCAGGCTAAAGCGAGCAGTCCTCAGGGTTTTGATGTGGATCGAGATGCCAAAAAGCTGAACAAAGCCTGCAAAGGAATGGGTATGAGAGACATTTTGTTGCTAATTTACTTCTGAAGTTGATTAAACTTGGTCTCATGTCCAACTTTCCCATGATGTTAGGAAGCTGACATCTCACTATCTTGTGTATTCCAAGCTAACGCAAGTCAATCACTTCCACTGACCTCTTTATTAAAGTTCACAAAATTATAGTAGGATCCTATGACTTTTCAGGATTCTATATAACAGCTAGGAGTTGGATATTGTGACATTTAATTTGACCTTGAGGTGAGAGAAACTTCATGAGAAGCGCAGTTCATGCAATCCTGGTGTATTAGTCTGTTCTCATGCTGCTAATAAAGACTTACCTGAGACGGGGTAATTTATAAAGAAAAAGAGTTTAACGGACTCCCAGTTCCACATGGCTGAAAAGGCCTCACAAGCATGGCAGAAAACGAAGGAAGAGCGAGGGACTTCTTACATGGCAGCAGGAAAGAGAGGATTAGACCCAAGTGAAAGGAGTTTCCCCTTATAGAACCATCTGATCTCGTGAGACTTACTACTGTGAGAACAGCATGAGGGAAACCGCCCCCATGATTCAATTATCTCCCACCAGGTCCCTCTCACAACATGTGGGAATTATAGGAGCTATGATTCAAGATGAGATTTGGGTGAGGACACAGCCAAACCATATCACCTGGTATGATCTAAACCCCTCTGATCCTTTCCCTAGGAGATGGTGGGGAATTGAGTCTGATGAGAGCTGGATAAGGGACCTGGAAGCAACAAGTAAAAGTAGATCGGTGGCTCACACCTGTAATCCCAGTACTTTGGGAGGCCGAGGTGGGCAGATCATGAGGTCAGGAGATCAAGACCATCCTGACCAACATGGTGAAACCCCATCTCTACTAAAAATACAAAATTAGCTGGGGGTGGTGGCAGGTGCCGGTAATCCCCAGCTACTCGGGAGGCTGAGGCAGGAGAATCACTTGAACCAGGGAGTCGGAGGTTGCAGTGAGCCGAGATTGCGCCACTGCACTCCAGCCAGGGAGACAGAGAGACTCCACCTCAAAAAAAAAAAAGAAAAGAAAAAGAAAAAAGAACTAGATCAAGTAACTGGTCAAGATCAACCATCAAGGGTTGAAAATGGAGAAGCTGTTTACATCCTAAGGGTCAGAGTTGGGGACTCCACAAGAAGTCAAAACTAAGGTAGACCAGGGACCAGGGTGGGATGAGGGCGAGAGCATCTAGGTCTAGGGCCATGAAGAGAGGCCCTGAGATCCAAGAAAGCCACTCATGACACAAGGTCTAGTCCCAGAAGCCTGGAAGAGGGTGAGATCCAAAGCACAGATGGAAGGATTTCCCTTAAACAGGACAAGAAGGGAAGGCGCTGAGACTGACAGCTGGAGTAGATGCCTTCATAGGTGTTGTCAGGGCAGAAATTGAAGGCACCCATGCCTGGTAACCTGACATTGCTCAGTGAGTGGGAGGTGAGTTTGTCTGCTGAAGAGAAGGGTTTGACAATGGAATATGGCGCTTGAGTGGTGGCTTGGAATAGCCCTTGAGTAGTAGAAAAGTGGGAGACAACCAAGAGAAGACTGCTGATATGCACTGAGGGCACTGAGTAGGCAGATCATGGTTTCTCACGGCTCCAGCCCACACGGTTGTGTGATTTTTCCCTGTATCCTTGAAGGTAGGACTGGAGACATTGATTGACCCCAGGTTTGCTGATCAGGAGTTCCAGAACAACAAGCAAGTGAAATCATTGAAGGGGACAGAGGGGTCAAGGGGCAAAGTGAATTAATTTCCCAGATTTTCTTTTTTACATTTATTGAGAAACTGTTAAACTTTCAGGCATTGGGCTAATCACTTTATATACAAAATCTCATCAAATTCTTACAAAAATCCATTCTCCAGCTGAGGAAACTGAGGACCTGACATTTTAAGTAAGACAGACAAAGTCACCAAGCCATTAAGTGGGGAACACGGGGATTGAACCTGTTCTTGTCACTCACTCCAAATGTCACCAATTTAGAGACATCCTAGCTAGGGCACCTCAGCTACATGGCTGCAGTCCTGGAGGGGGTGGGGACAGACTGAGAAGACATTGCTCAGTGTCATTACAACAGGTAGGAACCATCTCAGTCCACAGAATGTTTTATTAAATTAATTTTTTGCTTATTGAGATATAATTTGAATACCATAAAATGCACCCTTTTGCAGCATGCAATTCAGAGTTTTAGTATATCCACAGGATTTTGTGACCATCCCCACTAATTCCAGAACATTTCATCCCTGAGAAAGAAACCTCACACCTATTAGCAGCCCCTCCCTCTCTTCAGCTCCGGGCAATCACTAATCGGTTTCCTGTCTCCACTGATTTGCCTATTCTAGACATTTCACTTAAATAGAATCATACATTATGTGGCTTCTTTTACTTGGCATAATGTTTTACAAAAACAAGTGATAGGTTTTTTACGTAGAAGTAGATTAGTAGAGATTTTCTTTCCTAGAATGGGTGTCATAGTAGAATAAATATGGCCACAAATTTATTGTATGGCTCCAGAGGAATAAAACTTGGATCTATGGTAGAAGTTCCAAGGAGACATATTTTGCTTTAATATAAGAAACTTGGCTGGGCGCAGTGGCTCACACCTGTAATTACACACCTGTAATCTCAGTACTTTGGGAGGCCAAGGCAGGCGAATCACCTGAGATCAGGAGTTTGAGACCAGCCTGGCCAACATGGTGAAACCCTGTCTCTACTAAAAATATAAAAATTGGCAAGGTATGGTGGTGCACACCCGTAGTCCCAGCTACTTGGGAGGCTGAAGCAGGAGAATCGCTTGAACCTGGGAGGGGGAGATTGCAATGAGCTGAGATGGCACCACTGTACTCTAGCCTGGGTGACAAGGTGAGACACAATCTCAAATATATACACACACACACACACACACACATATACACATATATATGTATATACACACACACATACATATATGAAACTTATCTAGCCATAGAATAGTTGCCTTGCCCAAGAAATGTTGAGAAGTCTGCAGGAGTTGGGATTGGGAAGATCTGGTAGGAAAGTAGTACAAGCGATGGCTACTTATTAAAACCCTACATATTATGTCTAGTGTTCCATTATTGGAACACTAAGCATATGGGAGTTATTTATATCCTACTGCTCAAGGTCATTGCCGAGGTCTGATTGCAAAAATTCAAAAAACTGCAACCTCAGGCATAAATAAGTTAAGAATTCTTGAATAAATCAGAGCTAGAGAATGGGGGGAGGAAGAGAAAGAAGGAGGGAGAAAAAGAAAGAAGATAGGGAGAGAGGAGAGAGAGAGAAGAGAGAGGGAGGGAGAGAGTGAAGGAGAGAAAGAAGAGAAGGAGGAAGAGAGAGAAAGAAGAAAGAAGAGAGAGGAAGAGAGGGAGGGAGGGAGAGTGAATGTGCAACCTGTGTTCTCATCTACAAAATGAGGCTAACAATGTCTCCTCACATGGAGACAGATAAAGGAGGCATTGCAGAGCCCAGCACCTCATTGGCCCTCATTGTATGTGGATAGCCTCCTTTGGAACAATATGCTGGGATCCAAAATCTGCACAAAGCCAGTAAGATCAGTATGAGCGTTGAGTAGTCACGTCCTTGTTCTCCATCACCGAGGGTGAACTGGGTTGAATGGGGGCTCCCCAAAAATATATGCCCCCAGAACCTGTAAACATGACTGTTTGGAAAAAGGGTCTTTGCAGATAGAATTAAGTTAAGGATCCTGAGATGAGATTATCCTGAATTACCTGGGTGAGCTCTAAATCTAATGACAAGTGTCCTTAGGAGAGACAGAGGAGGAGACACACAGAGAAGGCCATGGGCAGATGGAGACAGAGACTAGAGAGATACGGCCACAAACCCGAGAATGCTAAGGGTTCCCGGCAGAAGCCAGGAGGGGCAAAATCAGACTCTGCCCCAGGGCTCCTGGAGGGACTGTGGGCCTGCCGGTGCCAGAATTTCAGACTTCCCCCCTCCAGAGCTGTGCGGGAATAGGCTGCTGTTGTTTTAAGCCACCAAGTTTGTGGTCATTGAATCAGCAGCCTCCCCTCCGGACACTGAGACAGTGGACAAGTGGGAAGCAGTGACTTGCTCAGGCAGGCAGGACTGTGCCCATTCATTACTTCGTCTGTCTTCCCTGCACTCCCATTTCCAAAAGAGAAATGAGGGACCGCGTGGCCCAGCAGAGCTAGCAGAAGAGGGTGACCCTCCAGCACCAGAGTGGGGGCTGCAGCCTCCTGGGCCCAGCGAGGCAGGCCGGGCTGGCACTGGAGCCCAAGGGAAAGCTGAGCCTCCACCACAGCCCTGATCACTGTTCTGCCACACGGGCCCGGGGCCTTCCCACCCTGTCTGGAGCCCCCTTCCTGCTGAAATGTGACTCGGTATCTTCCCAGAAAATTCTGGGAAAAGCAAAACCAAGGAGGCCCGGAGGCACTTCCTGAGGCTGATTATTGTCCCGGCTTTGACCTCTGCTGTGAAATTACAGTGTCCAGTGTGTGGCTCCTTCTTTTCTCATTTTTAAAAAAGCCTTTCCCAGAACCACTGGGGACTGGCCCTGGTGCCTCAAACCATTGTAAGTATTTACAGGAAATCATTCAGCAGCACTGCTTATATGATACACATATTGTGAAATGTAAAGTGAGGTCATTGCTCAGTGACTGGGTAGTAGAAACACCCCCTGGATCAGCCTGAGACTGGACTCAAAGGACTTGGGGGAAATCCAGTGTTGTTTTCATGGCCTTCCCCGACCTCCAGGTTGTTGCTGGGCCATCTCAGGACTGTTTTGCAATCTGGTTTCTCACCTTTTTTTTTTTTTTTAACTTTAAAATTTCATAGACTTTTATTAGTTTTTTTTATTATTATTATACTTTAAGTTCTGGGATACATGTGCAGAACGTTTAGGTTTGTTATGTAGGTATACATGTGCCATAGTGGTTTGCTGCACCCATCAACCCGTCATCTATATTAGGTATTTCTCCTAATGCTCTCCCTCCCCTAGACCCCGACCCCCTGACAGGCCCTGGTGTATGATGTTCCCCTCCTGGTGTCCATGTGTTCTCATTGTTCAACTCCCACTTATGAGTGAGAACATGCGGTGTTTGGTTTTCTGTTCCTGTGTTAGTTTTCTGAGAATGATGGTTTCCAGCTTCATCTATGTCTCTGCAAAGGACATGAACTCATTCTTTTTTATGGCTGCATAGTATTTCATGGTGTATATGTGCCACATTTTCTTTATCCAGTCTATCATTGATGGGCATTTGGGTTGGTCTCTCTTTTTTTTTTGAACCTTTCCCAGAAAGAACAGCTAAAAAACACTATTATTATTATTATTTTTTTTTTTTTCCGAGACAGAGTCTCCCTCTGTCGCCCAGGCTGGAGTGCAGTGGCATGGTCTCGGCTCACTGCAAGTTCCACCTCCTGGGTTCACACCATTCTTCTGTCTCAGCCTCCCAAGTAGCTGGGACTACAGGCGCCCGCCACCAAGCCTGGCTAATTTTTTGTATTTTTAGTAGAGACGGGGTTTCACTGTGTTAGCCAGGATGGTCTCGATCTCCTGACCTCGTAATCCACCCGCCTCGGCCTCCCAAAGTGCTGGGATTACAGGCGTGAGCCCCCGCACCCGGCACTATTATTTTTAATATTAATTTCATTTTCCTGATTATCCAGATGTGGGCTGCACGTGGCATCAGAGTATGGAGGATTTCTATTGATCCTCACTACGCAGACCCATCTGAGTATCACATACAACTTACACCACTTCAGAGACAAGGTTCTGTCGTGATGACATGCAAACTTCCTCATTCATCCATTCATTCATTCATTCGCGTGTGCACACGTTTAAGCATCCGTTCATTCAGCAAGTCATCTGATAAATACTGACAGCCTTCTGTGGGAATTCCGTGGTGAACAAACCACTCTGCTCCCGTGGAACTTGCAGTGTGTCCTGGCAGAGACAGGAAGAGCAGGCAGCATGAGAGACACAGAGGGCGAGATGCCTCATCTGTCCAGGAGTATGCAGGGAGCTGAGACCTGAAGGCGAAGTGGGAGCAGAGGTGAGGATCGGCGTGTTCCCGATGGGGGGAAGAGCCCATGCAAAGACCCAGAGGCGAGAAAGGAAGTGTTGTTTGTTCCAGGAGCTGCAAATCATCTACGAGGTGGGTGGAAAGTAGCCTGGGGGAGGACAGGTAGGAGGACGAGACTTTGAGCGGCCAAAAGGCCCCCATAGGCCCCACTGCAGAGTTGAAGCCTCATTCTGCATTTGAGAGGCCTATACTGAAGGGTTTGAAGCAGAGGGGTGAGCAGGCCAATGTACACTTCAGAACGGTTGTTCTGGGGGCAGTGAATGCCAACTGGAAAAAGTGAGAGCAACAGAGGAACCTGCATGTGGGTGGTATCCGTAGTTGTGCTGAGCGATGGGGTGGAGATGAGGATGGAGAGAAACGGGTGCATCTGAGAGGCACTAAGGAGGTGGAATGGAGAGACCTTAGTCTGATCGAATGTAGGGTGAGGGAAAAGGGAGAGCCAGACATGAGCCCCAGCTTCCTGGCAGGCCCAGTACAGTGACTGAGCCTCCTGTGGCCAGAAAGGCTCCTTCTGGGCTTGGCACCTGCCAGGATCCAGGCCTGAGAGGCCGAGGCCATCGTCTGGGACAGGGGTGGCCTGAATAGAAAGAAAGGGGTAGGTTCGAGAGATATTTACAAGAAAAAGAAATCCGTTTTGAAGTGAGATTTCTGACACTCAAAGGTTTTTTTAAAAAATAAAAAAGATAATAATGTCATAGAATGAGCAATTGGATACCCATGATGGAGGCAAAGCTCTGAAGCTCTGGGAGGAAATGAAGGAGGACAACGTGAATCCCAGTGTTGAAACCAAGCCAGCACCAGGCAGGTAACTCACTCCTGCTATTTTTGCAAGTGAGCTCCTCCTAGAATTCTGTTTCTCCAATAGGAACAAAACAGCTAAATGTTCCCCGAGCTGTGGAGGTGAAAATACTCTTTGAGGTTAAGTGAATGATCCAAGGACCCAAAGGTTTGGAACACAGTTGTCACATCAGACCCCTGTTCAGGCCTGTCTTTCTAAGTCCCCTCTCTGTCTTTCCAAAGCGGACTCTGAGGGCTGGTGCTGGCGCAGAGGGAGGATTAAACAGCTCACATTTTTTTTTGCCAGGGCTCCCTTTTGTTCTCTTCCCCATCTCCAGCTAGGTTCCCTCCATTCATTTCCCATCCTCATGGCCTAGATTTTTCCTACTCTCAAGCCTTCCATCAAAATGCATTTGCATGATCTTGTTCCTTCAGGATCCTGATGGCTCAGCTGGGTGGCAGCCATCATCTAGGTCCACCCACCAACCAGAGCAAGACAGCAGTGAGTGGCACCATAACAGCACACACTGCCATTTAGTGGCCACTCCCTAGAGCCCAGGTGTCGGGCTCAGAATGTCAGTACTGCAGTCTTAGATAATCACTGCAATGATCCTGGAAATATACATGTAAATAGCGTGCTGTGCCAAAACAGAGGAAGCAGAAACTTAACAAGTGTGGCTGAGATTAGGTGAGTAAGCCTTGGGCTGCTGTGTGCAGAGATGGATCTAGAAGAGAAGCATGACACCAAACTGCAGGAAGTCTCAACGCCACCGTAAGGGATTCTGATGTCATTGTAGGAGTCAAGAGGAATCATTAAAGGTATTTAAAGCATGGTGTGAAATGAACACATGCGAGCTTCCCAGGGTGGACTGCAGAGATCAGAGCCTGGTGTCGGGGTGGGGGCTAAAAACACTTAGGGCCTGTTAGGCAGTGACAGTAGGAATGAAGAAAAGGAACAGGTGAAAGAGTTGTCTCATAGGTGAGATAGGCAGGACTTGGTAATATTTGAGAGTAAAAAAGACAGGTGGGCCCTCAAAGGTGACTTTGGATTTTCTCTAATCCAGGTGATGCCGTGTGCTGAGACAAAGGAACAGGATGGGGAATGGATTTAAAGATAGACAAAATGAGTTCGGTTTAAGCTACAGCGGAAGTTGAAATGCCTTGGGAGATCTGTAGGAAGCTGGCTACAGGCAGCTGGAAATAAGATCTGAACTCAGAGGAGAGATTAGGGCTAGAGGCACTGATCTTGGAGTCATCAGTAAAAGGGCGAGAGTCGCCTGGGAAAGGAGTGACTCCATTAGAGAGGAGAACTGAAAACCGAGTTTAAAAAGCCAGCAGAAGAATAAAAGCCAATCAAGAACGCTGAGAGGAAGGTGATGGAGAGGAGAAAGGAAGGACTGGGAAAGGAGGTACAAAGTCATCTAGGAAGGTGTTTTACTCAAAGAATTGTCAACCGCAGGCCAGGTGCGGCAACTCATGCCTGTGATCCTAGCACTTTGAGAGGCTGAGGCAGGTGGATCACCAGAGGCCGGGAGTTTGAGACCAGCCTGATCAACTTGGTGAAACCCCATCTCTACTAATAATACAAAAATTAGTCGGGCGTGGTGGTGGGTGCCTATAATCCCAGTTACACGGGAGGCTGAGGCAAGAGAATTATTTGAACCCAGGAGGTGCAGGTTGCAGCGATCATGCCACTGCGCTCTAGTCTGGGTGACATAGCCAGACCCTGTCTCAAAAAAAAAAGAACTCCCAACTGCAGAATTCAAATGCTGCAGAACAGTCAGGTACACGCAGGAACCGAGAAGAGGCACTGTGTTGTGCATCAGCTTCCTCATCTGTAAGAGCTTAGACTAGGTAGTCTCTGACGTTTCCTCCAGCTCCCATGATTGCTGACTGCTGTGCCTTGATCCCAGTGAGCTTGATCCCTGGGGTGAGCAATTCACGGAGTCTGGTCCCTGTGCACACCCTGCATGGATGTCAGGCAGTGCAGGGCGCATGGTCATTTACATCCCCTGGTGTCCCGGGTTTCCCACGTGCACTCTCAGGACCACCACAGACTGGACCCACACTTGGATTCTCGCGTTTCATTCTATTGTATATTCTATTTCTATTCTATTGTATACTATTACCCCCATCTTACAGGTGGGAAAACTGAGACTTAGCAAGACAAATCACTTGCCCAATGTCATGCAGTCAGTACAGGGTGGAGCCATGATTTGAATCCAGCCTGAATAAATCTAATGTGGGGCTTGGTGATAAAACAGTCTTTCTCATTCCCACACTGGAAATACCTGGGTCATCTTTCTGATCCTGGTTTCTGGTTCAAACATGGATATTCCCCCCTTCTTTCTTATTCACTATAGTTTTCAGTACTGATCAAATTGCTGCCATAAGCTTATATTACTTTGAGCATCAGGGGGAAAAAAGCTTTTAAAAAAAAGCATAATTTAAAGGTAATAGGAGTTAAAAGGGGCAACCTCCCTTCATAGTTTCAATCAAGACTTCTCTCCTGAGATTAACAAATGTCCGGGTGGGGTTAATATTGTAACAGTTTGAGCCTATATCTTAACCTTGTTCATGCAATTGTAAGCACCCAGAGGCCAAAGAACAGGCCGTCTTTTTCTTTGTTGTTTTTAAACACATTTTTATTGAGATATAATTCATGCACCATATGATTCATCCATTTAAAGTGTTTAATTCAAGAGTTTTTATTATACTCACAGATACGTGCAACCGCCACCATAGTCGATTTTAGAACATTTTTATCACTTCAAAAAGTAGCCCTGGACTCCAACTACCATCCCCCTAGTATACTTCCAGCCTCTGTATATTCTACTATTCCGGACTTTCATATGAATGGAATTATATAACATGTGATCTGCTATGACTGACTTCTTTCACTTAGCATAACGTTCTCAAGGTTCATCCATGTTGTAACATCTATCCGTAATTTATTCCTTTTTCTGACCAAATAGCATTCCGTTGTGTGGATACTCCACATTTTCTTTATTCATATTCAGGTGATGAACACTGGGGCTGTTCCGTGTTTGAGCTATTATGAGTAATGCTGCTATGAACATTCACATACAAGCATTGGGTGGATAAATGTTTTCATTTCCCTAGGAATAAAATTAAGGAACTGGCCATACTCGTTCCTCTTTCCACCACAATGCCTAGCACTGTGTGCCATGCACTGTGAGGCCTCAATGGCTATTTGACTAAGTGAGTGAAAAGAATACAGTTTTCAGCACAAGGCATCAAAGCTAAGGGTCCATTGGGTTCATAGATGCCTCCGCCCACCTTTAAACTGTGAGTCCTGGCTTCCTCACCCTGGACTAAAATAAACTTCCATCTTGTTTCTTGTTCACTGTGGCTTTGTTTGTTTCTCCTGCATTTTAGGAACCAATGAAGCAGCCATCATTGAAATCTTATCGGGCAGGACATCAGATGAGAGGCAACAAATCAAGCAAAAGTACAAGGCAACGTACGGCAAGGTGATTCCAGGGGTAGTCAGCAAGCACTCACCCAGCCGTGGCCTCGGCCATCTTGGCTTCCTCATGTCCCCATGGCCATACAGAATATCTTTATAGGTTTATTGAGTCAGCCTAGGAGGAAAACTGAAATCACCACTTAAAAGCATTAATGGAGTTCAGAAAAACTGAAATTGCTTTGTTAACTCAATAGCCTGTAAAATCAGTACTCTTAAACTCATTATTTCTTAAATTGACTTCATTTTTCTGTTAAGACCCTAGTGTTTTTTTTTTTTCACTTAATTTGGACTAACTGTACATATGTAGATAGATCAGTAATTTGAAAATCAGTTTCCACAAGTGAGTCTTTATACAGGAATTTTTCATAAGTGATTGTTACAGAAAACTACAAAAAAAAAAACCACCCTCCATTTCATTAAGCTATCAACACCTTTTTGTTTTACATTTTTTCTTTTCTTTCATTCTTTTTATTGTTGAAAATAATGTTATATAGAGAAGTCTTCAAGTATGCATTAGGCTTTCTTATTTCTTTATTAATATATAATGAACACAACTTAACCTTTTCTTAATGTCATTAGAATTATCATTATGCAAAATGAATATCAATTATTATGCTGTATTCTCATTTGTATTTATCAAACTTTTACCATTTCAATCCCTGTATGTATAAATAGATACATAGAAAGATGAAGATGGGTTTTCCTATTTATTTGATATTGAGCAGGTAACAATTGCTTCAGGCCTTGGTCTTTTCATGGATAGAAAGAAGAAGACAACTTAGCTCCCTTCTCAGGTTGCTGGGAGAACCAGTCAGGATAAGGCCAGTATGTACCAATACAGGAAAGCTATGATAACTATGATTGTTTCCATTTTACAACAACACACATCTAAAAAAAAAGAGAGAGAGAACCAGGACCCACATCCAAGTCTCACATCCAAGTCTTCCGACTTCAAGAACAGTATCCATTCCTGGAGGACCCAGTGCCATAAGTAGAGCTATTTGCTCATACACTAGATGGCCCAAATGGCTGTGCTTTTGTGCTTTTTCTGCTTCTCTCCTTACTCTTAGGCTCATCAATGTAATTTTTTGATGAAAATAAGTGCATCTTCAGTTCAATTGCATTTAATTGAATGCATGAAGCTGAATTTTTTTTGTTTTGTTTTGTTTTTTTGAGATGGAGTCTCACTCTGTTGCCCAGGCTGGAATGTAGTGGCATAATCTTGGCTCACTGCAACCTCTGCCTCCCAGGTTGAAGCAATTCTCCTGCTTCAGCCTTCTGAGTAGCTGGGATTACAGGCACGTGCCACCACACCTGGCTAAGTTTTGTGTTTTTAGTAAAATTTTTCTATTTTAATTTTGGTTAGGCTAGTCTCAAATTCCTGAGACCTCATGATCTGCCCACATCAGCCTCCCAAAGTGGTAGGATTACAGGCATGAGCCACCGTGCCCGGTCTGAAGGTGAATTTTTATCCCTGTCAACATCCCTAATTCAAGTACCCTCCCAAGACACATTCACCCTACCAATATGAAAAGTCAGGCCAGGCAAGGTGGCTCACACCTGTAATCCCAACACTTTGGGAGGCCAAGGCAGGAGGATCGCTTGAGCCCAGGAGTTTGAGACGAGTTGAGACCTTCATCTCTACCAAAAGTAAAAAATTAGCTGGGTATGGTGGTAAGTGCCTGTAGTCCCTGCTACTCAGGAGGCTGAGGCTGGAGGGTTACCTAAGCCCAAGAAGTTGAGGCCTCAGTGAGCTGTGATTGCACCACTGCACTCCAGCCTGGGTGATAGAGTGAGACCCTATGGAAAGGAAAGAAAGAAAAGAAAAGAAAAAAAAGAGAAAGGGAGGAGGGGAGGAAGGGAAAGAAGGGAAGGAAGGAAAGAAAAAGAAAGAACGAGAGAGAGAGAGAAAGAGAGGAAGAAGGAAAGAAAGAGAGGAAGAAGGAAAGAAAGAAAGAAAACTCAGATACAATGCTTCTTAATCTTTAGTCTAAAGAAGAGTAAATGGGTTCAAAGTGAAAGCCTAGGGATCCTGTTAAAACTTAAATGGGCATGTTCTAGCACAAAACTTTGTGATACTTCATTTGCCAATCATTTGCTTACTTTCTGGTTCTCAGCTGTGTTTCAGAGAGCTGAGACTGCCAAAGAGATGATCTAGAATCCTAACATCACGAAGCTAGAAGATGTTAGATATGATCCAATCTCAGCCCCGTGTCAGTTGACCTCCAAAGAGAATAACCATCCCATGGTAACACAGAGTTAGCAGGAAAACCAGGAGTAGAGCTGAGCTATCCCGAGCCTGCTACTCTGTCCAGACAGAATGTAAACACACAAGGATTTGTTGTAATGCCTGTGGCTTGTAAGAGTGGGAAGCTGGGATTTCTCTTCTCTGCAGCTGTATATCATGCCTACCTGGCCTGAAAATATATTTCCAATTTTTAGGTGACTCCACACCATAGAGTACTGACCACAGACCTGCCTTCACAAGATGCAGTGTTGGCTGGAGCAGCCACTGTGGGGCAGAGGCATAATATTACAGCCCCCTCGTAGGACTGCAGATCCCAGGGCTTTGGACAAAAATATTCTGGGTTTTTCTCCCAGGCCAAAAGCTCAGAGCTTCATTTGAGAAATAGTCTATTTCCCTCCTCTTAGAAAATTTTTTTCAGCATGGGAGATTAATGATAATAAGCATTTGTTGACCATTTAAAAAGTGTCAAGCACTATGCTCAGTATTGACAAGGATTGTCACATTTAATTCTCCAAATAACCCTGCGAGGTCAGTCTTGTACTGACTCCATTTTCTAGAGCTGAAAACTGACAGCTGGTGGAATTAAGTACATTTCCAAGGTCACAAAGCTGCTGTGGCTGTGTTCCTTGCCATCATACCACACTGCTGGGGAGCTGCCCACCCTATGCTATAGTTCGTGTCCTTGAAATGCCAGCTGGCCTATGGGCCTCCAATCTGAGCTATCCTAGGCTGTCGCTCCACGTGAAGGTTTTTGGTTTAAGTTGGGGCATTAACTACTCTAGGTAGGCTAATGCCCATCCTTGACCATTTATCCTGTTAAACCACATTGTCAGAGGGAGGCAGGGAGAAGGTAGTTAGTTCTCTTGTGAAAAGAAGGTGCTCAAAGAAAAGAGGAAGACAAGTGCTTGTCAGAATAGCTGCCAGGCTGGGGGTCGTGGTGGCTCACGCCTATAATCCCAGCACTTTGGGAGGCTGAGATGGGAGGATCACTTGAGCCTAGGAGTGTGAGATTAGCCTGGGCAACATAGCAAAACCCCATCTCTACACAAAAAGTTTTAAAAATTAGCCAAGCATGGCAGTGTGTACCTATAGTCCCAGCTACTTGGGAGGCTGAGATGGGAGGATCATCTGAGCCTGGGAGGTCGAGGCTGCAGTGAGCCATGATTGCACCACTGCACTCCAGCCTGGGTGACAGAATGAGACCCTGTCTCAAAAAAAAACAAAACAAAAAAGATGCCAGTAAGAATTCCATGTACTTCCCCTTCTACACACCTGCGTTCTTCCTCATGTGTGTCCCTTCCAGGATATAGCGAGATAACTGAAGTGACCATATAGGCCGTCAGTCTTCCCATGACAATCCTCTTTATCCCTGTTGTCCTCTGCAATTGCTAATAGTGCCCCCTTCCAAACTGAAAAGCATCCCGATTTGGATGACAAATTCTCCGGTCCTAGAGATAACAGCCCTGTATTTCAGTCCTTCCTAGCTGAATATTTGGGGAAAATGCTTCATCTTCTCAGGTTCAACAGGTCTTGAGGGTTTTTCAGCGATCTTGAGGACTGGCTGAAAAAGCTCTCTGAGCCCTCAAATGTTCTGCAGATACTGTTGTTATTGTGATGCATCAGCGAGGCCTCCAGCCCTGAGCAGGGAGCTCCTCTTTGCCAGTCCTGGGGGAAGGTGGTTGGGCAGCTGAGAGCAGGTTGCATGTTCTCAGCAGGGTGCAGGTTCTCAGCAGGGTACATGTTCTCAGCAGGTTGCATGTTCTCAGCAGGGTGCATGTTCTCAGCAGGTTGCATGTTCTCAGCAGGGTGCAGGTTCTCAGCAGGTTGCATGTTCTCAGCAGGGTACATGTTCTCAGCAGGTTGCAGGTTCTCAGCAGGTTGCATGTTCTCAGCAGGGTACATGTTCTCAGCAGGTTGCATGTTCTCAGCAGGTTGCATGTTCTCAGCAGGTTGCAGGTTCTCAGCAGGGTGCAGGTACTCAGCAGGGTGCAGGTTCTCAGCAGGATGCATGTTCTCAGCAGGTTGCAGGTTCTCAGCAGGTTACATGTTCTCAGCAGGTTGCAGGTTCTCAGCAGGGTGCATGTTCTCAGCAGGTTGCATGTTCTCAGCAGGTTGCAGGTTCTCAGCAGGGTGCAGGTTCTCAGCAGGGTGCAGGTTCTCAGCAGGATGCATGTTCTCAGCAGGTTGCAGGTTCTCAGCAGGTTACATGTTCTCAGCAGGTTGCAGGTTCTCAGCAGGATGCATGTTCTCAGCAGGTTGCAGGTTCTCAGCAGGATGCATGTTCTCAGCAGGTTGCATGTTCTCAGCAGGGTGCATGTTCTCAGCAGGTTGCAGGTTCTCAGCAGGTTGCAGGTTCTCATCAGGGTGCATGTTCTCAGCAGGTTGCAGGTTGGCAGAATTCATGTCCACAGCACCTTTCTTGTCAACCATGAGCACTTGCAATGGTGCAAGCGGACACCTGCCCCTCTCCTCCTGGGCCATTCCCAGCAGGTCTCTCACTGTCTTCCACCAGGAGCTGGAGGAAGTACTCGAGAGTGAGCTGAGTGGAAACTTCAAGAAGACAGCGTTGGCCCTTCTGGACCGCCCCAGCGAGTATGCCGCCCGGCAGCTGCAGAAGGCTATGAAGGGTTTGGGGACAGATGAGTCTGTGCTCATTGAGGTCCTGTGCACGAGGACCAATAAGGTCAGTCCCAGCTGAGCCCACAAGGGAGCATCACACACCCGGTAGAGATGGTTGCAGACCCCAGAAGGAACCCTACGTCCCAGCAAGCTATCCATGGAGTGAGCAGGTGTTTGGGGAGACATATGTGTGCTTGGTCCATGTGGGAGGACATCTCTTCCAGTCTTCCAGAGGTCAGTCTTGGTGTTGCTGCCCCTTGACAGAATAGATCTTTCCAGAAGAGCTGTGTCCAGCGAGTTTCTTCTTTTCTAAACGGATGCTTTTATATGCAGGAGGCACAATTCTACTTTCCCCACCCAGCCTGATTTTGTGGCTCTTCCGACATGAAAAATCAACAAGCAGCACAAGCATGTCTGTGCCGCTGCCTGGGCCATGGCGGTCAGCTAGCATAGGGTACAAAAGAGACTATAATGAGGAAGAGAGGTGAGCGGTGCTGGGGGATGCCAGTGAACACCTCAGTGGCTGCCAGCACTACCCTGAAGGGTTGTGTGTCCTTCGGTCATCAGACAGAGGGATGTCCCCCGGGCACATGCCACCTTTGCAGGGGCTGAAGAGAGCGTTTGTTAAGGCACAGGGGAGAACTATTTGTCTCTGGCTGAAGAAGCCAGGAGAACCAAGGGACTCATCAAGAGTCAAGAGGGTTCACAAATAATTCATAGGAGAGACCCCTCCCTCTTCAGTAACCATGCATGACAGCAGAATGCGGCAGCCCAGCAAGGAAAATGCCAGAGAAGCCCAACATTCTTGAGGCCCCTCAGCAGGAAATAGAAGCAGAGGTTGGAGCAGACAGCAGGCAAAATGCGAACAGTGCCCTGACACAAAAAAGGCTGGAGAAGGCCTGGGTGGTGGGCCCCGTTCACGCTGCTGAGCCACTTTTCCCGAAGTGCCACCAGGGTCCAGGCTACCGCTGCAAACCTTTTCCGGAGCATCCCTGGATTTCTTTTCTCCCCACAAGATAATAAAAATCCTCCATTTCAAGGAGTCAGGTTGGGATGGTGCTTTTGAGGAGGGTTAGCACAGGCTCCCCCAGGAGTGTGAGTTGAGGCCAAGAGGCACACAACTTCCCCCACTCAGCATCTACCCTTCCCAGAAGCACCAAGGTCCCAGCAGGGAGGCAGTCAACGCTAGGGCAGTCAGCACCTGCCTTTGTGAAAAGGTTAATTTTAATAGTATTTTTCAGGCCAGGTACAGTGGCTCATGCCTGTAACCTCAGCACTTTGGGAGGCCGAGGCAGGAAGATCACTTGAGGTCAGGCGGAGTTTGAGACCAGCCAGGTCAACATGATGAAATCTCATCTCTACTGAAAATACAAAAATTAGCCAGATGTGGTGCCGTGCATCTGTAGTCCCAGCTACTTGAGAGGCTGAGGCAGGAGGATCACTTGAACCCGGGAGGCAGAGGTTGCAGTGAGCCGAGATTGTGCCACTGCACTCCAGCCTGAGCGACAGAGGGAGACTTCGTCTCAAAAATACATTCATATATATTTTTCTACTCTTATGTGACCATAGCTTTTTCTAAGGTCCTGGCTTCAACCAATAAGCAAGACCTATCTATCAGTCAAATAGATCTGATGGGATGAGAAGAAAAACCTGCAGAGAGCAGGTGCCAGGTTCAGGCAGCTCCTGGTCGTGGATTGGAAGGAGAAAAGGGAGGGAGCTGCACAAGCACAAGTGATTAGCCTCCCCCAGCACTTGGCCTGCCCCTCCCTCCCGCCCAGGAGTGCAGCAGCGAGGCTCCCCACCGCTTTCTCCCCATCACCACCTTCTCCCAATCACCACCCACTGACTTTCATTTTAACCAGCTTGGTCGGGGCTGGGGGTGGGGGCGGGGACGGGGCAGGAAGCCTGCTCTTACATGCTGCTGGTTCAAGTGTAAACTGAGGCAGCTCCTGAGGTGCACCCCTTGGCACTAGACATTGAAATATAAAGCAGTTCCTCCAAGAACACACCCTTGAGAGAAACTAGCACTCCTGCACGCAGCCAGTTTGTTACTGAATGAAGCCTTGTTTGAAGAAGAGAAAACTTGGAAATGACCTAAGCATCCGTCAATATGAGGTTGGCTGAGTAAACCACAGCTTATGGCAGCATGGAATATTGTGTGTCCCTTTAAAAAACTCTAGGTGACTATCCATGTACAAGTAGAGCTGGATCTCCAGGACATTATCATTGAGAGAAAAACTAAGTCAAAGAATCATAGGTACAGTATTCCACCTGCTAAACACACGACACCTATACAATTCTATCTGTTTTCAGTAGCGCATATATATACAAATGCAAAAAAAAAATTTGTGTATATCTTTCTGATACGCACTGAACTTCTAACATGGGTTACCTGAGTGGGGGAGAGAGAGTGAGACCAGGTGAGGAGGTGGTGAAAGAAAGCGTTAGCCTAGCTGTAAACTTCTCACATTGAAAGAAGGAGAATGTATGCATTTGTTACTTGTGTGTTTGAGATGTTTGCAGAGAGAGAGGGGGGCCCGTCACATCCCCAGGGACTCGCTCCAGGCATGCGCCCTGGACCTGTAGGGATGACCATCTTAAGAGGAAGTCTGGAAGGCACCCTGTGTCCAGACATGGTCTCACGCCTCTTCTCTCTGCATCTTTGTGTCTTTTATTGATTAATCCCTCCTTGGAGCATTGATTTTTTTTTTAATTACCTTTCCTAGGAAATCATCGCCATCAAAGAGGACTACC
Organism: Macaca nemestrina; assembly: GCF_043159975.1. NCBI lineage: Eukaryota > Metazoa > Chordata > Mammalia > Primates > Cercopithecidae > Macaca > Macaca nemestrina. The sequence continues at coordinate 21,628,393 of NC_092132.1, forward strand.
AAAGGCGTAAGTGACATTTCATCCTGGCTTTGAATAAAGTATGTTTCTTTCAAAATACCTCTGGGAAACTAAATCATCTGCTTTCTTCCCACCTTTTTTACTTCCGTCGAAGTATTTGACAGGAGCCTCGAATCCGATGTCAAAGGTGATACAAGTGGAAACCTAAAAAAAATCCTGGTGTCCCTGCTACAGGTGAGAGTAAAGAGGTATCACCTGTTTTATCATCTTAGGAAAGAATCCTTGGCAACATGGCACCATGACGAAAAAGGGTAACGTAGATAAACATTTCTTTCTTATATTAAAAATGTTATTGAGGGATCATCAACACATGCTCCATCAGCCCAGCTCTGGTGAAATTATATTAAATTGGGATTACTTCCATATAAACAATCTGCCTAGTCATTGGCAGTTTACAATCCCTCTTTGTAAATGAATCAGCTCATTAAGCATCACTTTGTCATTTTGCCAATGAGGAAATGTAGGCCATGAGAGGGTGGGTAACCTGCCCAGGTTCGTGCAGCCAGTAGCAAGAACCAGACCATCTGACCCCAAGCAGGGCCACTTCCACAACACAACTCTGCAATTACTCCCAGCATTCACTGGATCCTGGGCCTGTAAGAACTACCACAAGAAACTCAGCCAGGACATCAGGGCTTTCAGAATTGGCCCTGCTGGGACACAGTCCCCCCAGGACCTCTACACGGACACATCTGTATTCTCATGGACACACCCATCTTTACGAGCTCTGTGCATTTTCTCTGTTTTGTTTCTCCCAATGGGATACACTGACAGCAGAGAACAGGAGAGAGAGGCTTCCACCGCAGCAGGAAGGCTGCTTGCGTTTTCTCTTGCTGCAGAACAAATCGCCACAAACTTAGCACCTCAAAACAACATAGATCTATCGTCTCACAGTTTCCATGCGTTAGGAGTCCAAGTAGTACCTTGGAGATCCAGCTGGGGAATATTTGGGTTCGCTTTGGTCACGTTCTCAACAGGCTGAAATCAAGGTGTCGCCCACGGCTGCCATCTCATCTGAAGCTCGGAGTCTTCTTCCAAACTCATTAATTGTTGGCAGAATTCATTTCCTTATGGTTGTGTTTGATGTCCCCATTTTCTTGCTGTTGAGCAGAAGCTACTGTCAGCTCCTAGAGACCGCCAGCAGCTCCCTTCCACACGGTCCCCCAGGGCAGTGTACCACATGGCTGTTGGTTTCTTTCAGTCCAGCAGCAGCTCATCTCTCTGACTTCTTCCACCTCTGACCTTTTAAGAAGAGCTCACTTGATTGGATCAGGCTGACCAAGGATAATCTCCCTTTTGGTGAACTCAACTGATTGGAGACCTGAATTATATCTGCAAAATTCCCCTTTGCCATTGAATATAACACAATCACAGGAGCAACATCTCCTCATATTCATAGCTCTCACCCACACTCAAGGGAAGGGGATTACACAAGGATGTGGACCACTGGGTCATCCTAGAATTCTGCCCACCGCAAAGGGCTCAAGTTAGACTTCCATGACCAACTCTCAGGGTTCTTTAGCACTGGTACCTTGAGTGGTGAAATCTGATCTTTTGAAACGAAGAGGACTTGCTTTCCAATGGACTCACTCTAGGGAAAATCAGAGATCGCTCTCAGTCTGCTCATAGGTCAGTGGGGTTTGTGGGTGAGTCTGGTTTCTACAAAAAAAAAAAAAAAAAAAAAAGGCAAAACCAAGTGTTACCACAGAAGCTACTCGGTTTATCCATTGTGCCCAAAAGATGGCAGCAAAGAGCGGGTGTTGCCTCCTTGCCAGGCTGACCTGAGCCGAGCTGAGGAAGAACTCAGCTCTTTCTCCAGTACTTTGTCTTTTTCTTTTCTGTGGTCAAGCAGGAATGCAAGTTAATAACAATGTGTCAATTTTTCTAGGCTAATCGCAATGAAGGAGATGACGTGGACAAAGATCTAGCTGGTCAGGACGCCAAAGATCTGTATGATGTATGTGTGCAGACATGCCAGTCTCTGCAAGTTCTTTTTCTTTAATTTATTAGCATTATTTTCAACAAATGTTTATTTCATGCAAAGAGGAGTTACTTGGGAAATAAGTATGACCTTTAAGAAACAAAGATATGCTTATATCTTTATAGATCACATATCTAGTCTCCATGAATCTAAATGAATGCTTCCTATTCTTATACTCTGGGGTTGACCACATCAGATCCGTTTTGGAACAAAGAATGGCATAAACAATATAAATAAGTATGTGAAATACATTTGTGGGTTAGAAGCTGAAAGTGCTTAGTCCATTTGACTTCTATTCAATGCATAGTTTATAATTTCCTGTAAGTGAGGCCTGGTCACGGCACTGTATAATCAGTCTTTTCACAAAAGCCTTTTTCAAAGTGTTTGTATTTGACCCTTGAGGCAGGGGAAGGCCGCTGGGGCACTGATGAGCTTGCCTTCAATGAAGTCTTGGCCAAGAGGAGCTACAAGCAGTTACGAGCCACCTTTCAAGCCTATCAAATTGTAAGTCATAAAGTATTAGGGCAAAAGAGTTCACTCTGAAAGTGTCTTAAGTTATTTCCAAAAGAAGCCAAGATCTGCAATAAGGAATTGGGGATCTTTTACAACAGTGGTTCTCAATTGGAGGCGATTTTCCTACCCAGGGAATATTTGGTAATGTCTAGAATTATTTGGAGTTGTCGCAGTTGGGGGTGGTGGTCCTGGCATCGAGTGAACAGAGGCCTGGGATGCTGCTAAACAGCCTGCAGTGCACAGGACAGCCCACCACAAAGAATCGTCCAGACCCAGATGTAGTACCCAGGCTGGAAACTGGCTGCACAACAGAGCCCAGGGAAGCAAGTGTCCCATTCAGCAGCAAAGCTTCAGAGTCCAAGAGCCCAGGTGCAAATCCTGGGTCTACCACTGGCAAGTGACCAAATCTCTCCATCCTCTTTTGTAGAACAGGGACCATGAACATCATCTTCACACCCCCAGAGTGATTTTAAGGTTAAATAAGATAAAGACTCAGAATAGTAGCTGGCATGTGGCAAGCATACTAATGTTTGCTATTATTACTCCAGTTTCCAGTTGGCTAACAGTGCCCACCATTCTCAAGACAGATATGATGTACCTCAAAGATAGGCTCCAGAAAAGATGCACATACATTGTATTTTAATCCCAGGATAAATTTAAGCCCACAAGGTGAGTTAGTTATTTTAAGGCCCTTAGCAGTAAGTCCTTCCCTGAGAAGCAGTCTTTACTTGCAAAATGCCTGGAGTGGAATATCAGAATTTTTTTTTTTTTTGGCATCCTATTTTATATGTGTAGAGGCCTTTTACCTATTCAAAGCACTTCTATGTTCTGTGTCTCACTCAATTTCACAACAACACCATAACTATAATGTAGGCTGAACAGCTATTGTGACCCACAACTGCTGGACAGGGAAAGTCTGTTGAGTGAGGAACCATCTGTAACTTATCAGGACCACACAGCAAGTCGGTAGCAGAGAGTGGATGAGAACTCCAAGATTCCCCGACCTGAGCTCCTACCTCAGCTGAAGCTGGCTGCTCGTCATTCCAAATAGCATTTCCTATGTGTTGCCAGCAGATAAAAAGACAATAAAGCTTTGGAATTTTATCATGACTATATATAAACCTTTAGGGCCTGCTCCTTTCAAAACGTGCCCAGAGTCATGATCAAAGACAGCCGACCCTGCACTCCCCAGGTCTCTGTTCCTGGAGCTGTGTAGCCTCTGAGCTGGAGGACTTCTCTGTGACCGAGATCCTCTTCCCACACTACAGGGTCCACAGATGGAGTTTCTGGGTACATGCATGTATATGTGTGTGTGTGTGTGTGTGTGTATGACTCTCTACCTGAAAGTACAGTCTCCAGGCTAATATCTCAAAGTTGATCCTGAAACAGCAGCATCAGCATCACTTGAGAATTTGTTTTAATTGAGAATTCTCAGTCCCCACCAGACCTACTGAATCAGCTTCCCCGGGGCTGGGGTCTGACCATCTGTGTTACAGCAGGTGCTCCAGGTGATTTGTTCGAATGTATACAGTTTAAGAAGTCAGCTTTAGGCTACAGCCATATGTCCTTGTGCGAGTTATTAAGGGTTCTGTGCCTCGGTTTCCCAAACTGTAAAATAGGGATAATAGTACCTACTTCATCGGGTTAATAAGGATTAAATGAGTTAACGGAAATAGGCACTTAGTACCTGGCATGCAGTAGGCGTTCAATGAACATTAGCAATTGTCAGGAGTCTCCCTGGGTGAACAAACGGTGCCAAAAATCAGAGCTAAAGCTTACATGTACAATAAGGTAATCTATGGATTTGATGATTATTTACATGAAACCAGCGCTAAAATGCTATCTATTCATCCATTTCAAAAGCCTTGCTCAAGCGTCATTCTTGATATTTATTGCTGATGCTTTTAGAGTTCAGCCTGCTCTTAGACCCTGGTTCTATGAGTTTTCTGATGGCTTCTGACCAAAAGCACAGAGATGCTAGTCTGAGATCACTGGAGTTTCTTATGTAGCATGAGTCATCCTGGCTTAGGGTTGAATTTTAATTTTCAGCACAAAAACTCAAGGTTTTGCCATTTATTTATGCTGTAAGCCTGAGTTTTAACTTCTGACACTCCCAGCAATCCCAGGCCAAGCAACAGAGTTTCCCAAACTGCTGCATCATGCAGGATTACATTACAGTCTCCAATGTTACCAAATATGAAAGACTTATATAGCTATAAAGCCAAAGGAAAGTCCCGAAACAGGGCTCAGCATAAATGGCAGGTACGCATACCCATATCCCCCTTTGCTGTCTCCCCACTGTGTGCCTCACGCTTTGCCCCTCCCCTGTACATGTTCCCCATTCCATGCCAGAGGGTTCAGCCCTCTAACTCTATCATCAGTGCCAGAGCACAGAAGGCTCTGCTGTCAGCTGCTGTCCATTTGGGGAAACCGATTTTCAAAGAAAGAAATGTCTCCACTGCTCCTCTAATAACCTCCCTGCAGGCATTGCTGCCTGTTTAACTAGTCTTAGAGACTTGTTTGGAATCTACCCTCATAATGTATTTTTCTATTGAGATCAGAAAACCTGCTTCTCTGTACAAAGAGCCCCTAAGAATCATGTTGCAGTAACTGAAATGAGAAGTATCCAAAGTTCAGTCCCAACAGCTTGGGCCAGACCATCGTTTCAGATTGTGTCCCACGGAGATGCCTCAGCAGCTACCAGGAGTGGGGTGGGGCAGGAAGGACACAGGGCAGTACCTTCTTGTTGTAGTGTGTGAATAGCGCCTCCTGGAGTTGTGCAAGGAAAAAAACCTGAGAGGGCAAAACCGTGGTATTGATGCCAATGGCTAGGGAAAGAAGCCCCCTCCCACCTCCCAGCACAACTCTGCTTTCTGCTTTCATCTGTTTTGTAGGTTGAGATTCTACAGAAAATTTAAAATCCCTGTTCTAGCCTGGTATTAACAATAGAAATGGAAAATGGTTTAATGTGAGGATTTTTTAAAGTAAACAAGACCTGTGTGAACGAAGTGTTCTCTTGAAGTATGATCTCAGTCTACAGAACAAGAACCTTGTTTCTGGGAAAGGGATACCAGTCCCTTCCAAAATAATGACTCCCACATCAAACCCAAGAAAGACTGGGGGCAGCTAAGGAAGGGACAGTTCCCCCACTCTTCTAATCTGCTTTCTATTGCCACACGCCAAGGCCTCCAGATACGCAAACAATGACTAGGAGATCAAGCAACAGGGCTTCATTCAATCTGGACACAGTTCCTCCCCCGACATATATTGTGCTTACATCACAAAGAACATTTTGTTTACCTGTGTTTTCAAAATAAACCACATCAACTCCACTGGTGCATACTCAAAGTCCCCAATTATTTATAGAATCAATTGTGTCATATCCTCAAAAGATAATTTCTAAGAAAGAAGTTTCAGTATTTGTAATGCGTAATTGCATCTCCCCAAACCCAGCAAAGCATTCTCCTTTCTCTTTATGTGCCTGCCCTGAGCTTGGCCCGGGCAGTATTTGTGTTAAGGATAGTCACAATTTACTCTGAACTTCAGCTTCTGTAAATATTTAGAAAGAAACCTAATGTGTAATGCTGTGCAGAGCGATATGTGAGCCAGTGGTGAATATAGGATTATTTGGAATCACCCCAGAGTGAAGACAAGTGGCATTTTGATGTGGTCAGCCGCTCCCCCCCACCCCCTGCCCCCGTTGGCTTCCAGCTCTTGCAGACCCTCCCTCTTAGGAACTTTAGATCAAGTTGTTATCATGAACTTCACCATCCCTACTTATTTCACTCAAACTGTGACTAAGTCCCTGGTGCCAAGACAAGGGAGAGGATGGAGGTGCATGTCAGATGATCATAACCACAGCCTCCTGGGAAATTGAAACTGGAAAGGGTGAAGAACACATGGGAACTAAACTACACATCAATGTTTAAAAAAAATCTATGATTATAGTATACATTAATTGTTTCTCCACTCCCAAATTTTACAGATGAGGAAATTGAGATTGAGGGAGTGGCACTAACTAAGGTCAAATCCATTAGGGGTCAAATCCATTAGGAGTCAAATCCAGACTGACTCCTCAGCAATGAGAGCCCCCTCTCGAATGGATGGCAAACACCCCGATCCTACAAGGCAAGAGTCGGGATAGGAGTTCCCTAAAGCCACAGGACTAAATCTGGAAAAATTTAGTGCTTTTTGTAGAGGAACAACCCCAAGAGTACCAAGGTCAAAGGCAAACCTGGAATAACAGCTGATTTTGGTTTTCTCTGCAGCTCATTGGCAAAGACATAGAAGAAGCCATTGAAGAAGAAACATCAGGCGATTTGCAGAAGGCCTATTTAACTCTCGGTAAAGTAAAGTTCGGAGAGTTCTTGTCTTAGGTTGGGCTGCCTGGAACCAGACTCAGACAGAGGTTTGTGTGTAGGAAGATTTGAGGGAATAGCTTTTGGGGGTCAACACATCTAAGCAGCACCGAGCAAGAGAGAGAGTGACTGTGATGTAGTTGCAACAGGGGCGCTGCTGATCCCACAGAAAGCTTGGAAGCTGGGATGTCCAAAGTGGAGCAAGGGGGCCAGGCTTTTGCACCCCACATCAGCCAGTCATGTAACACTGGCTGTACCAGGGGAGCATGCGCAACTTTGGGCAAGCCAGCTCTCTCCCTTGGAGGGAGATTCCTGGGGAGGGACTCAGCTGTGAATGACTGCCTTGATCCTGAATAGGTATCTGAGTGGCACACCACAGCATCCATTGCAGTCCTGCTGTATTAGTCCGTTTTCATGCTGCTGATAAAGACATACCCAAGACGGGGTAATTTATAAACAAAAAGAAGTTTAATGGACTCACATTAAACTTCCACATGCCTGGGGAGGCCTCACAATCATGGTGGAAGATGGAAGGCACATCTTACAAGGTGGCAGACAAGGCAGAGTAAGACCCAAGTGAAAGGGGAAACCCCTTATAAAGTCATCAAATCTCGTGAAACTTATTCACTAACATGAGAACAGTATGAGGGGAAACCACCCGCATGATTGAATTATCTCCCACTGGGTCCCTCCCACAACGTGCAGGAATTGTGGGAGCTATAATTCAAGATGAGATTTGGGTGGGGACACAGCCACAACGTATCACCCACTAACACCAGGGGTCCCTGAGTGCACCTGTCAAAACCTAGGACCGTTATCCAGTTTCAGGCAGCCTGATGGCTCACAGGTTTCTTTTTCCATTGGGTTCCTTTCAGTGTTTTCAAAGAATGAAGTTTGTTTGGAAAGAGAGGGGAGGGAGATCAGATCTTGATCGTGCCAACCAAACCCCAGGACCTCCTCTCCAGGTGTTGCCCAAAGGCAGGAAATAGCAGAGAGATGGGCATGAAGCTGTGTCTGGCAGGCTCCTTCTTTCTTTCTGCAAGCCCTGGAATGAAGGCATTGTGCATTGTCCACACTCCTGTGGTGAGGAATCCAGGGCCCCAACCCAAATGGCAGGAGCAATGGAGAGACCTGTCCTCCGAAGAGGAAGAACCAAATAAGCAGCCCTGGAAGTTAAAAAATGTGCTCTAGTTGCCAAACTCTTTTGTTTGGTTTCTTTGGGGTTTTTTTGAACAATGTCAGCAATTGATTTTTTTTAATCCATCCTTATTTTGCATTCAATGAGCAAGACCTCTGCTGTGATATCCGGAGGCCTAAAAATCCTTGGTGTTACTCATGACCCATGCTGGGTATATACACGAGCCCTGGTATAAGTGACTGTGCTTAGGGCCTTAAGCCATTTATGCTGGAGGTTGCAATTTTTTGAATTGCAGACATGTGTGAAAAATTCAGACCTTGGCGATGACCTTGAGCAGTAGGATATAAATAACTCCCACATGCTTAGTATTCCAATAATGGAACATTAGGCATAATTAAGAAGAGGCTTGAGTAGATAATGGGATCTACTCACGGCCCAGTTCTGAGGCTCTGCGTCCTTGCTTGTTGTACTTGCAGTATGAAAATCGGGAAAACAACAGAGTGTAGTCAGAAGATGGTATTACAATTATTCAATGATTTAACATTTACTCAACACAGGCCGGGGCCCAGGGTTTGCGCTGGGTGTGGGGATAAGAGGTAAATAAGGCCAGTTCTTGCTCTTAAGGAGCCTAAACTCATGGTGGATTTTAAGCTGGTGGGTACAAATCCATAGATTAAGCTAAAGATGAAAATAAAAACGAAGAGCAAAGAGGGTACGGATGAAGGAAAAGCCAAGTCCCTGGGGTTGGGGACCGCACACTCTAAGAGTGGGCTGTACTCCAGTGGTAGCAAAGGCCAAAGTGATTAGAAGAGACCTTGAGAATAAGCACACAAATACCAGAATACGGCTTCATGACTATTTTCTAGACACTTCCCACCCCACTCCCACCTAACTGATAGCAATGCCAGTTTATGACTAACATCTAGGAGCAGGGAGCTGAGGTCAAATGGCTCCCACCACATGTAGCCTCTGGAGCAGCATTTCTCAAAGTGAGGTCCATGGACCCCCTGCCTCAGAATCACCTGTTACAATGCAGGTTCCTGGGCCCCACTCCAGGTTCCCATTGAGAACCTCCAGGAAGGGAGCCCGGGAAGCCACACTTTTACAAACTGTCCAAGTGACTGAGTTATACTCACTGAAGTTCAGGAACTTGCTCTGAAGGCAAAGGGGAGCAAGATACAGAGCACCGGACTGGCTGTCCTTTCTGCCACTTGCTGTGAAGAGTCTTTCTTTCTTTCTTTCCTTCTTTCTTTTTTTCTTTCTTTCTTTCTTTCTTTCTTTCTTTCTTTCTTTCTTTCTTTCTTTCTTTTTTCTTTCTTTCTTTTTCTTTCTTTCTCTTTCTTTCTTTCTTTCCTTCCTTCCTTCTTTTCCTCCCTCACTCCCTCCCTCCCTCCTTCCTTCCTTCCTTCCTTCCTTCCTTCCTTCCTTCCTTCCTTCTTTCAAGACATAGTTTCACTCTGTCACCCAGGCTAGAGTGCAGTGGCACAATCTTAGCTTACTGCAACCTCTGTCTCCTGGGTTCAAGGGATTCTCGTGCCTCAGCCTCCACACCTGGCTAATTTTTGTGTTATTAGTAGAGATGGAGTTCCACCATGTTGGCCAGGCTGGTCTCGAACTCCTGACCTCAAGTGATCCACCGGCCTTGGCCTCCCAAAGTGCTGGGATTACAGGTGTGAGCCACCGTGCCTGGCTGCAGTGAAGAATTTTATTCCACATCTTCTCTGGCTATCCCTGCCCAGCCTTTTGAGGGATTCCTGCTGCTGCTAACAACAGAGGTTGTTCCCCAAGCATAGATTATAGACAGGAGAAATGTTGAGAGTTTTCTTCCCAAAAAGCAGGTAGAAGGAATGTCAAGGGAGAAGACCCCTGGGCACGAGCGGAACACAGTGACTTCAGGCAGACAACGATCCCCGCATCAAATCGCACTGTACAGAAGAGGATTTTCAGGAAAGCTTTGTGGTGCTCACTAGCTCAAATTGTCTGGGGACCACAGTGAGTCTCGAATATGCTACTCCCCAAAGTAGCGTGCAAGTTTCCCCTGAACCACCAATCCAGCAGCTTTTGGGTTGTTCTCAGGAGAAAGAGGCCAGACATTGTTTCTTTTTCAGTGTGATTTTCTTTTCCATTGAAACTGTGGCAGCTGCCACATGGCCTGTAAAAGGAGACTGGTTCCCAACCCAGACTCTGCTTCCCGAACTCTGCTCCTCTCCCTTGCTTACAAGCATCAATCACACAGACGGTCCCCTAGACAACAACAGTCCCATTACGGGACACAGTAAGGTTGCGCATTCCACATTTATGCCAATCACTTACTGTTAATCACTAACATCATCAAGTGTTCTAGAGAAATGTTAACAGCCTAAAGGGCAATTTTTTTTTTCCTCTAACGTGTTAGTCATGATGGATCCATGTGAGCCTGGGAGGAGGGGAAGGAATTATTTATTCCCAGGAGAAGAGATGCACCCTATCACCTGCTTGATGAATAGAGACCATGCTTCATTAAGCTGTGGACAGATCAAAGCTGGAAGGCAAGGGGAGGCCAGGAAAGAGCAAATAGCAGCATCGTAGGAAAGTGATCTTTAAAAAGGATCAAACATTTCATCAAGTCCACATCCCAGACTGCAAACCAAAAGTTCGTGGGGAACCTGGAAAAGGTTCAGAGATGAGGCTTACAAAACAAACCCAGTGAGGAAAAACAAAGGGTAGGGAGGTTGTTGAGCATAGGAGAGCGGGCGGCTGTCCAACTGGATACATTGTCAAGATGATGAAGTTTTATTCCAGAAGGTTGCTGGCCAATCTGTTTCCCTTCAGAACCCTATGACAGCACCAGAGATTTCACTTCGATAGGAAAAGTTATTTCTGCTGGGAAATAATGAGAATAATGGACGTGGCCGGGAGGGCCTGAGGATGCCACAGCTCTCCTCTAGAGGGTCTTCAGGGGACAGGAGAGGAGCTCTGCCTGAAGTTTCCAGGTGCTCTGACCAGGGAATCTTCCGAATCTCATTTCACAACAGTGTCAAGTCAGCTCCTTTCAAACCTCTGCCTCACCATCCAGTCAGTTCAAAGGGCAGCCAGGTGACACTTAGGGGGGGTCCCCAGGTCATTCCACAAAATGTGAAAGCCTCACACTCTCTTTTCCTTCGTCCTGCCCAGTGAGATGTGCCCGGGACTGCGAGGGCTATTTTGCTGAACGTCTGTACAAGTCGATGAAGGGTGCGGGGACAGATGAGGAGACGTTGATTCGCATAATCGTGACCAGGGCCGAGGTAAGACACTCTCCGACTCCAAAGAGGCGGCTGCAACTTCTCTTTTTTCCACCACTGATGTCATCAACAAATAGTTTCTATTAAGGGCCTATTTACAGAAAAAGTAAAACAGAGACAGCCCTTGCCTTCCCAGAATTTGCAGAAGACATCGTGCTCTGCTTCAATCTGTTTCTTTTTGTAAAAATACAATAATGGTCGTTGCTTCTTTTTTTGTCCTCTGTGGCTCCGGAGAGCTCACGGAGGGGTGCAGAGGCAACCCTGTTGAGCAGTTCTCAGGGGCTGCAGCTATGCACGGCTCCATGTTAAGGAAGACAAAACAAAGACACTTGAAAGAGGTCAGCCAGCAGCAGGGACAAAAAGAGAATGATTTCCGATTTCCTGAGCGAGGCCTTTCCTTAACTGAACACACTGCAGAAGCAAGCACATCAGTGTAAGGCAATGGTTCTCCATCTTGTTAAAAACTATTGCTCCTCTAAGGAGCCCTTTTAGACACATGTGTGTCTTCATTGCCATCCCTTCCCCCCAAGAAATGTTAACACCAGAGATAACACTACAAATCTGTTTATATACCACGTGGATATCAGTGCTTCATACATAAAAAGATTAAGGGTTTTTTCACCCCCTAAAAGTCAATTTGTGCTTGCTCTCGGAAAATGTGTGTGTATAAGGAAGAGAAGGGAGAGGAGGAGCCAACCACTTGGGAGCAGCCGTCAAGACCACAGCTGGCCGGGCACGGTGGCTCCTGCCTGTAATCCCAGCACTGTGGGAGGCCGAGGTGGGTGGATCACCTGAGGTCGGGAGTTCGAGACCAGCCTGGCCAACATGGTGAAACCCCATCACTACTAAAAACACAAAAATTAGCTGAGCATGGTAGCACACGCTTGTAGTCCCAGCTACTCAAGAGGCTGAGGCACAAGAATTGCTTGAACCCAGAAGGTGGAGGTTGCAGTGAGCCGAGACGGCGCCACTGCACTCCAGTCTGAGTCACAGAGCGAGACTCGATCTCAAAAAAAAAAAAAAAAGTCACCGCTAACACTTTGGGATATGGGGCCACAGACAGAAGGAGGTACAAAGTAAAGGGGAAGTGGCATTGCATCGGCAGCAGGAGAAGCCTTGGGGAATGAAGTGGAACTAAGCACTTGAAAACCACAGACATCTGCCCTCAAAAAAAAATAAAAAAGTTCTTAAATGAAGGGGGAGGTGAAGGGGGAGGGACACCAACCCAAATTCTGATCCATGGCTTCTTAACACATAATACTTAACATCTGACTCTGTTTTTAAATATAACTTTGCAATAAGACAGTTCTTGCGTTTTTATTTCTATTCCTGGAATTTCTTCTCCCCTCCTTTCTCCTCCTCCACAACTCGTCTTTTTCTATTGAAGGCCACGTCTCTCTCTCCCCTCTTCCCCTTTGCCAGTCTCTCTGCTCCTGCCATGGCTCTGCCTCTCTCCTCCATGGTGCCAAACCCCTCTCCCTCCTTCCTCTCCAGGTCTTCTGCCTTGTCTGTACCTCTGTCTCTTAGCAACTCAACCTCCAGCCAAAGTCACTAAGAGATGAGAGATCTTGAGGGACTCAAAGGGGGCAGGTTGAACACAACGAAGACCCAGGATTCCAAAAGACCCCCAGAGAGACTGGATCCATCCAAAGGGCTTGTGAGGGTTCCATGATCACTCCGGCGTGGCCCACAGAGTGTTTTATTCCAAAAAGCTCTGTCTCAGAATCAGCCACACGTCCTGGGCCACCTCAACATGTGGGCAGTTCCCTCCGAAGGCTTCAGACCTAGCTAGATATAGTAGTTTGACCAGATTTCCTAATCTCCCAAAGCCACATGGCACTAGAACAGAGCCCTGTACACCCCATCCCACCCACCCTCCACCTTCCTGCCCCTGCCCCTGCCCCAGCCCCAGCACGGGGCAAGAAACCAAGCAGTGGGGCAGGGGGACACACAGGCTGGGGGAGAGACAGATGCCACCTGTCTCCTGTAGCGTCGGCCACCTGCTCAGCATCCACTGCAAACCCTCCCTCACTCCCCTACATACTCCCATCCTGATCATTTCTCTTACTCTCTCAGCTCAGCCCTCTCACTGGGGCAGGAGAAGAAAGAGTCAGATCCCTGAGCCACACTTTTTGGGCCTGGTGTACAAGGAAGGGTCTAAGCCAAAAAAGAACAGAAAAGAAAGACTCCTGGTTAAACAGAGTTCTCTGCTTCTTTTATGAGATCCATTATGTTCTACCTGGAATTACATCTTTTCTGATACAAGTATCACCTCCTTTGCTAGGCTGTAAACATCTATTGGCAGAGCAATGTTTGAATTTATTTTTCTCCTGCGTCCTACCATCACTTCCAGCACCTAGGTTGTTCAAGCTTCCGGTGAATTACACTCACAAGAAATCCTACAAGTTGATAGTGATTTGGATTGTGTTGACTGGTACTAATATCCTTGCTAATCAGGGTATGAGGGAAAAACTGCTTAATTGCTTAATTCCACATCTCTGTGTTGACAATTTTCTTAACTTTATACCAGGTGTCAAGCAACTACAGCCTGCAGGCCAAGTCGGGCTCATGGCCGGGTTGTGTACAGTCCTGCTAGCTTAGGGCGATTCATTTTCAAATAACTCTTAAAACTCAAAAGAAAAACAATACTTTGTAACGTGTAAAAACTGTATGAATTTCAAGAGTTTTAGGGCCAGGCACGGTGGCTCATGCCTGTAATCCCAGCACTTTGGGAGCTGAGGCGGGTGGATCACCTGAGATCACGAGTTCGAGACCAGTCTGGCCAACATGATGAAACCACGTCTCTACTAAAAATATTAAAAAAAAAAAAAAAATAGCCAGGCAGTGGTTGACTGTAATCCCAGCTACTTGGGAGGCTGAGGCAGGAGAATTGCTTGAACCCGGGAGGCGGAGGTTGCAGTGAGCCGAGACCACACCATTGCACTCCAGCCTGTGCAACAAGAATGAAACTCCATTTCAAAAAAAGAAAGAAAAGAAATTTGAGAGTTTTAGTGGAACACACACACACACACACACACACACACACACGGACACACACACGGACACCTCTGCAACCTTTGGGGAACTGACCTCTGCCTTCCCTTTCCTGATCACAAAATGGAAATAATGTGATAAAGGAAATAATGATAGGAAATAAAGCCCTATCTCAAAGGGCTGTTTTAAGGCATGAATGAGCAAATGAATATAACGTGTGGAGAAGAGCGCCCACTGTTTGTGAACACACCACAAATGTTCTTGTCTCCATTGCTGTTATTTTTTCTACAGGTAGACCTTCAGGGGATCAAAGCAAAGTTCCAAGAGAAGTATCAGAAGTCTCTGTCTGACATGGTTCACTCAGACACTTCCGGGGACTTCCGGAAACTGCTGTTAGCCCTCTTGCACTGAGCCAAGCCAGGGCAATAGGAACACAGGATGTAACCGCCTTTGTCAAGAGCACATTCCAAATCAAACTTGCAAATGAGACTCCTGCACAAAAACCCTCAAGAGTCCCGGATTACTTTCTCGGCAGCTTAAGCGGCGCAGCCAGGCCAAGCTGTTTAAGTTAAGGGCAGCAACGTTAAGATGCGTAGGCAGGGCACCTTGAACTCTGGCTTAGCAAGCATCTGGGCTGCCTCTTCACTTTCTTTTAGCATGGTAACTGGATGCTTTCTAAACACTAATGAAATCAGCAGTTGATGAAAAAAACATGCATTTGTAATGGCACATTTAGAAGAATATGCATCACACAAGTAAGGTACAGGAAAGACAAAATTAAACAATTCATTAATTTTCCTTCTATGTGTTCAATTTGAAAGCCTCATTGTTAATTAAAGTTGTGGATTATGCCTCCATTAACTGCTTTTCCAAAGATTGTCTTGATAAGTTTGGGCTCTTGTCTTGGAAATATGAGACTTGTGAAATTCAAACATACATTTTTTAGTGGTCACTAATCAAGGCTAGTCATAAGGAAACAATTCACTTGCTTTTGTAAAATGTAACTAAGGGTAAAATCCCCTAATCTGCTACCTTGTTTAACTGGGTTTTATTCTCTAGACATTTGACCCACTTGAGTCTTTCGTCTGATCTTCAAATACAATTAAGCTGAGCAAAGTGCCAACAAGATCAAGATCGATGGTCTACCTCTGAAGTGAATTGGTTCCACACCAATAGATTTTGTGTTCCAAAACTTTAGTCTCATAGCCACGTGTTGCTAGACATAGAGGGATCTGTCAAGAGAACCTGGACACCTTGGCCCAATAATCATAGTTGTCATTCATTGGCTGATTATTTGTGCCTGACACTGAGTAGCCCAATTTCATTCTTAATCCTCCCCACAGCTCTGTGAGGTTAATATTACTCCCAATTATCAGTTGAGGAAACTGACACATTAAGTAACCTATCTAAATTCATTTACAAGTGCCATTTTCACACTACTATAAAGACATACCCGAGACTGGGTAATTTATAAAGAAAAGAGGTTTAAGTGACTCACAGTTCCACAGGACTGGTGAGGCCTCAGCAAACTCACAATCATGGTGGAAGGGGAAGAGGCATACCTTACGTGGCAGCAGGAAAGAGTGGTGAGCAAAGGGGGAAGAGCCCCTTATAAAACCAGCAGATCTCATGAGAACTCCCTCACTATGACGACAACAGCATAGGGGACACCGACCCCATGATCCAATCGCCTCCCACCAGGTCTTTCCTGGGGATTACAATTGACACATGAGGATTACAATTCGTGATGAGATTTGGGTGGTGACACAGAGCCAAACCATATCAACTAACATTTCATCCAGGGCTGGATGACACCAGGAATCATGCTACTAACTGCCTTTATTGGAAAAATCACTTGAAGTACATGAGAATGGGTCTGTAATCATTCACCTGCTTAATTCCTTACTATCTGCCAATCACTGCGCTGTGCTCTGAGGATACAAAGATAAGTAGAACACTGATTGCCCTTGGGGCGGTTCATTCCCAGGTCAATAATGTCTCTTTTATTCAATAGAATGCTGTAAGTGCATTAAAAAGAGCAGTATATTTGTTCATTTTCACACTGCTATAAAGAACTACCTGAGACTGGGTAATTTATAAAGGAAATGGGTTTAGTTGACTCACGGTTCCAACTGGCTGGGGAGGTCTCAGGAAACTTACAATCATGGCAGAAGGTAAAGGGGAAGCAGAGCACATGTTACATGATGGCAGGAGAGATGGGGGAGGGGAAGTGCCACACTTTTAAACCATCAGATCTTGTGAGAACTCACTCACTATCATAAGAACAGCATGGGGGAAACTCTTCCCACGATCTAATCACCTCCCAGCAGCTCCCTCCCTTGACACATGGAGATTACAATTCAAGATGAGATTTGGATGGGGACACAGAGCCAAACCATATCAAACAGGTAAAGGGCTCTACCCATGAGTAAGAAAAGAGAACACACAGCTCTGCATGGGGAACTGGGGAACATTTCCCAGAGATGTGTTCCTTCTGCTGCACAGGTGGCACTGCCTAACCTGGACTTCTGAGGCCTGATGGAGACTGGAGGCAATAGCTCTTTGTCATTTTTTTTTCAGCCCCGCCCCTTGTCAGGACTCAGGCTCTCAAGTCCAAACGGCTGGAGGGCAACTGGCCGGTCCCTATTCCAATCATGTAATGAGCCTGAACCGCAAGCCATGCCCTGGGCACTGTGCTGGGTGCTGAGGGTTCCTGGACGAGCCCCTCACACCTCATTCTGCCCTTATGGTGCTGCTTCTGGTTTGCAGGGAGACACACTATTGTCAAGTAAACAAACCCAATCAGAAATTGAGCATGGCTGATAAAGCCAGCCATGAAAGAAAGAAACTGGAGCCTGTGGTGGGTGGTGATGGGGGCTGGGCTGGAAGGGAGGGAGCAGGGAACTTCTTTACATGGGCAGCCAAGAAGCCTCTCTGAGGAGAGACTGAGGGGTGGGAAGAGCCGCCCATACATTAGGCAGGGGGAATCTGGGTCACAGAGCACGTGGGGATGACATATGAAAGAACAGGGGTGGCCGAGGGATGCCTGGACAGCCAGTGGTTGATGCTGTGTGAGGGAGGACAGAGCGAGAGGTGGTCAAAGCCCAGATGGAGCAGCATTCCGCAGGCCACAGTAAGGTGTTTGGGTTTTACTCTAAACGTACTTTTGGGGTCCCACCCCATCCTTGGGGGTGTCCCACACTCAGGCCCCAAGGTTCCACCCCTTTTGGTTCAAGCCCCACATTCCCTATGGTTCCCAGTGTGACTGGGCCCAGGGACCATGTGGTATCGCCCAGCCTTCCCTGAAGCCCTAAACCTTGTGCTGAGCCTGGGTTCCCATTCCAGGGTTCCCTCCCTCTCCTCATGGTGAATTCTTCTTTGAGGATTTTGGTGTCATTTCCCACAAGATGACCTCAGTCAGGACCATGTGTCAGAGAGTTTCTGGAAACACTGGGTCCCATTGGGTCACAGTCAAGGGCTGTGGGGTGTTGGTTGATGTTTAACAATCAGTGGCGGGTGGTGGGAAAGATGGATGCATAGCGTTTGTCCATTTCCATGGTGTAAATACTCTCACCACACCAATTTCAAGAAAGTGCCATGATGACACAGAGCACTGGCTTAGAAAAGCAGAGCAGTAGCACACGGACATACAGTGTTCCCACCAAACACATGCAAGAGACTTCAATGACTTGAAAAAGCATAATCAATAGTGAAATGAAGTCAATAATGAGGAATGAATTTTGAGTATTTATTACATCTGTTATCAATATATTTTCATTGTATGTTTACATAACTTAATTTTTTTAAATGTTTAGCAACCAGCTTCTACAAGTGTTGAAAAATTAGCAGTTGGCTCTTATGAACCAATAGGAACTGATGCCGGCATTATCCTTGGTCTAGGTCTTAATCTCATTTCTCCCAGGGGACTCCAAAGACAATCTTCCCCCTGTCCTCAGGTACCAGCATGAGAAGAAATAATTATCCTGAACGCTCTTTTCCTGGAAAAAGCAGCTGCTACCCATTGTACATTTTCGGGTCACAGTGAATCATTGTATAGGCTGTCTACCGTGCAAAGCTGCCTGGCTGAGGGGATATCTGGGGTCTGAAATTGAGCCCTCGTTCTCCCCACACCAAGACTTTGCTGCAGGTCTGCAGCTGCCTAGAGAGGGTTCTTTCTGCTCATTTGCACAGAGGGAGCATCTGGGCTGGTTCTGGCATTGCACACAATCTATTTTACCTAAGAGGGGCTGAGCCATTCAAGAGACTCCTCCCTGGACAAAACGCCTTGTTGCCAGTTTCTTACTTTAAAAATTTTAAGTTCTGATGTTCGAGGCATCCCGTATAACCACATCATCAATCCTTGTAAATCTCTCCTTAGGAGAGTGTTGAAAAGGGAAGATTAAGAAGAAAAGGGAGATGAAAATAATGGTCTAAATGAGACAGGTTTTACCACATAAAGGAGTGAGGTAGAGAAGAAGCGAAGGAAGCAGACCGTGACAAGGGACAAATGGCTGCTTTTCGGTGGATGTCGGCCCACTGAGAGTCAGATGTGACAGCCCCCGGAAGACCCCACCATCCTCAGCCACAGGCAACGTGTTCCTGGCCAAAGGTGTGCAGCCTGACTCCTTCAGTCGCAAGAGACGAATGCACAGAACTCCTCCAGATTCCAAACAATGTCTCAAGCCATGTTAGAACCAATCAAAATGCCTCAGATAAGCCCCCAGAAACTAGATAAGCTGAGAAATAAGAGTGCCGGAAAACCAGAAATGGTATTCAGCTCCCTGTGCCAATGAGTAAGAGTCTCCAGAAGAGACATCAAGTCAGGCTGTCTGTATTGAGGCGATTTCTCTCATGATCAGGGCATAGAGTGCAGACCAGTACATTGGGAGACACAGGATCAGGAGAAAGAAAAGAAATGGCCAGGGGTGTGGGAAGATTATTCAAAATAAACTCTTCATTTTATTTTATTTCTGTAAATTTTAGGTTTACAGAGAAGTTGTAATAACATTAGCAGGAGTTTCTATATACCCACTGCCAATTTCCCATATCACTGACACTAATACGGTACATTTGTCATAACTTACAAATGAGGATTGATACATCATACCTGAGTAAAGCCTGGACTTCCTTTGCTTCTCCTTAGTTTCTACCTAATGTTGCTTTTCTGTTCCGGGTTCCATCCAGGACGCCACGTTACATTTGTTCATCGTGTCTCTTTAGGCACCATCTGGCTGTGACAGTTCCATAGATATTCCTTGTTTTTCATGACCTTGACGGCTTTGAGGAGTATCAGTCAGGAATTTTGTAGAATGTCCTTCAGTTTGGGTTTATCTGACGTTTTTCCCATGGCTAGACTGGGGTTATGGGCTTGAGGAATATCATAGAGGTAAAGTGCATTCTTATCACATCAGATAAAGGGTACGTGCTATTAACATGCTACCGATACAACATACCACTGTTGAGGTTGACTTTGAACACCTGGCTCAGATAGTGTTGGTCAGGTCTCTCCACTAAAAAGTTACTCTTCCTGTTCCCTCTTTCTGTACTGTACTCATTAAAAGGAGGTCCCCAGGTGCAGCCCATGCTCAAAGGATGTGGAGTTAGGTCCCACCTCCTTGAGGGGGAGTATCTACATAAATTATTTAATATTCTTCTAAACAGGATATTTGTCTGTTCTTCCCCATTTATTGACTTTTTTAAATCAGTATAGACTTAAGATAATTTATTGTATACTTTGGGTTATAACCCAATAGTACATTATTTATTTTGTTGCTCAAATAGTTCCAGCTTTTTCTGTTGGGAACTCTTGCAGTTGGCTTCTGTGTCCCTTTGATGTACGCTCTCATTTTGCTTTTTCAGTATTTCTTTAGTTTCTGGAATGGAAAACCAAATACCATATGTTCTCACTTATAAGCAGGAGTTAAGCTATGGATAGGCAAAGCCATACAGGGTGATATACTTTAGTGGTATACTTTGGTTTTCCATTCCTGAGTTACTTCCTATGAGATGCTCCAGGCTCATCTTGCATATTCCCTTTCCCAGCCCTAGAATCAGTCATTTCTTCAAGGAGTCCTGACTCTTGTTATTGGAAAATGGGGTTGGATACTAAGATGTGGACCCTGGTTCTGCTCCTGCAGTGTCATTGCTACTGGGGTGTCATCACTTCTGAGCCAACTCAGCGGTCAGAAGTGGGAAATGTAAGTATGCATACTAACCCATGTGATATGGTTTGGCTGTGTCCCCACCCAAATCTCATCTTGAATTCCCAAGTGTTGTGGGAGGGGCCCGGTGGGAGATAATTGAATCATGGGGGCAGGTCTTTCTTATGCTGTTCTCGTGATAGTGAATAAGTCTCACAAGATCTGATGATTCTGTAAAGGGGAGTTTCCCTACACGAGCTCTCTTTTTCCACCTGCTGCCATCCATGTAAAATGTGACTTGCTCCTCCTTGCCTTCCACCAAGATTGTGAGGCCTGTCCAGCCACGTGGAACTGTAAGTGCATTAAATTCTTTTTCCTGTATAAATTACCCAGTCTCAGGTATGTCTTTATCAACAACATGAAAACGGACGAATACACCATGTGTACACATATATCTTTTTTTAGTTTCAATAGCTTTTGGGGTACAAGTAGTTTTTGCTTACATGAATGAATTGTATAGTGGTGGAGTTTGAGATTTTAGTGCAACTGTTACCCAAATAGTGTACACTATAAGAAATATGTAGTTTTTGTCCCTCACCCCCTTGCCCATCCCCACCTTTTAGTCTCCAAAGTTCATTATACCACCCTGTAAGTCTTTGCCTACCCATAGCTTAGCTCCTGCTTATAAGTGAGAACATATGGTATTTGGTTTTCCATTCCTGAGTTACTTCATTCAGAATAATGGCCTCCAATTTATCTATAATTATTTATACATATATGTAGGTAGATGATATAGACATAGACATAAATAGAGATATAGACATAGATATAAATCCATCTGGATCTATATTAAACTAAACATGAGTTCATACAATGTCTTCAACATTCATCCAATACCATATGGTTCATGCTACAAGTGTATCTTGAAAACAGCACAGCTAAGCAAGATAGAAGGAAAGAAGCTCCTATAAAAAGGGGCCATGAGCCAGGCAGAGGGGCTTATGTCTGTAATCCCAACACTTTGGGAGTCCAAGGCAGGAGAATCACTTGAGTCTAGGAGTTTGAGACCAGCCTGGGAAATATAGCATGACACTGTCTCTACAAAAAAAAAAAAAAAAAATGACAATTAGCTGGGCATGGTGATATGAACCTGTAGTCCCAGCTACTTGGGAGACTGAGGCAGGAGAATTGCTCGAGCCCAGAAGTTTAAGGCTGCAGTGAACCATGATTGTGCTAGTACACTCCAGCCTGGGCAACAGAGCAAGACTCTGTCTCTAAAAAAAGTGGGAAGGCAGGGAGGTCATGAGAAGAATCAAAGCAAATCATGTAATGCCCTACATGTGGACTGATTGTACTTCCATTTTGGATGGCAGAATTTGTGCCCAAGGCAGGCTGTCACCGAGTGCTCCTTGGATCTCTGCTGCCTGGTACCCAAGGAATTGCCCCAAGGTTCTGAAGAGAATGTCCCATGACTTCTTTGTGAATAACCAGAAATACTGATGTCTTTTGTTCATAATGTAAACAACATTAAACAAGCTCAAAATGTGTACAGCCAATGTTAATACCACGCAAGGGAAGGGAAAAGAAAAAACATCCGAGAAATATGAGTAAAAAATGGGGAAACTAAGGAAGCTAGCTTTTCACCAGTCCCTGGGAAGTCTGCAGGGCTTTCATGATGGGATTGGGCCTCTTCCTGGAAAACAGGCCTGCAGCTGGGAGGGCCAGTCTGCTCAGCGAGCATTTGAGTGAGAGGAGTTAGTGGTTTCCACGGGGGCTGCCTACCCCATAGTGTGATGACCGTCTTCAGCATCAGGACAAGTGGGGTTTTATGTCAGTCTCCTTCTGTTCATGATTTTTGGTCTCCAATAAGTGTCATTTTAGGATTGCTTAGAACAGGAACAGTTCAGAACAAAAGAGACCTAAGGCATTTTTAGACTCTGAGCCAGAAGGAAAAGGCACTGGTTTTGAATCATTCCTTGCTATGAGTAATGTGGACCAGGAGAATATGACTCATAAACCAAAATGGACTGCACTAATTGTCTGAACTCTGAACCCAACCCAAGCAATTTTTTTTTTTACTGCTCCGAAAACAAAATCAGCTGTTTTTAAAATCCTACTGAACCAGTTCAAATTAGAACCAGTCTTTAGAAAAGATTGAGCCAGAAGGGAAAAAGAACCAGAAAAGCAAAATCATTTCCACACAAGTATTTCATTCATTCATTCATTTCGAGTGTCTGGCATACACAAATATAAACTGTGTGTGTATTTCTATCAGTAGGGGCTCTTTTTTTTTTTTTTTTTTTGAGATAGAGTCTTGCTCTGTTGCCCAGGCTGGAGTGCAGTGGCACGATCTTGGCTCACTGCAACCTCCGCCTCCTGGGTCCAAGCGATTCTCCTGCCTTAGCCTCCCGTGTAGCTGGGACTACAGGCATGTGCCACCATGCCCGGCTAATTTTTGTATTTTTAGTAGAGATAGGGTTTTGCCATGTTGGCCAGGCTTGTCTCGAGCTCCTGACCTCAGATGATCCATTCACCTCGGCCTCCCAAAGTGCTAGGATTACAGGCATGAGCCACCACACCCCACCAATAGGGGCTTTTTTGTATCAGTCTCACTTAACTTATATGCCAGATTAACCAGCACTCTCCATTTACTCTGCAAAGTCTATTGGGGCATGCCCTGGGGTTCTGCAGGCTGTTAGCTGCTGGGGACTGAGTAGGAGCCCTTCTTTCTTCTGGTGGATCCTTCACTTTGCAATAGTAAGTTGGATTTATTCCCAAACCTGTTCTATCTGTTATACTTACTATTGTAATTACCCAATTTAATTAAATATTAAATACACCAATCAATTGTAAGTAAAAGAAAGACTTCCTGTTTCTATGAAAGCTAAATTGGACGCTTTGGAAAGACTAGCTAAAGCTGTGTTGCAAAGGAGGAGGAGGAGGAGGAGGTGGAGAAGAAGGAGGAGGGGGAAGAGGTGGAGAAGAAGGAGGAGGGGGAAGAGGAGGAGGAGGGGGAGGAGGAGGCGGAGGAAGAGGAGGGGGAGGAGGAAGGGGAGGGAGAGGAGGAGGAGAGGGAGGAGGAGGAGGGGGAGGATGAGGAGGAGAAGGAGGAAATGACACTGAATGCCCATCCATGGCTTACTCTTAAAGAAAAGTTCACAGTAAATCAATATACATTGAATGTTTCCTAGAAAAAGTTAAATGATATATGTTGTCTTTTAATGATTCCCAGCTTCAGGCTTAAGTATAAATGGCCAATTGTCTTTCTCAAGTGTGTTAGATCAGAGGGTTTTTACTGTATACACAACTTTTCTTCCTTCTGAAATGTTAGTCTGTCTATTACTATTAATTACACTGGCTTTTCTTCTGGTCAAAGACCTGCATGGTCCTGCCACCACCCTTGTCTCCCTACACCTAACCCTCCATGCAGGAAGTAAGACCAGGGACTCCACTCACAGGCTGTCACTTTGGGAAGCCACCTTGCCCATCTGAAACTCAGTTTCCTCATCTGTAAAATGGGGGTGATGATAATTCCGAAGCTCCCCTACTTAAGGATCAAAAACAAAAGAACGTTTACAGAAAGATGAGAACAAAACTACTTCCAGGACCAACATGGCAACACTGCCTGCTAAGGAGAAACGTCTTTAGAGCCCACTTATTTAGTGTTATTTTCAGCTTACCAAAAACAACAGCAAGAACAATGGCATCTATGCCTTAGCGGAGGAGTGGTGCCTGCCTTGTAGGATCTTTGTGTGGATGAAATGAGATAAAGTATCAGAAGCCCTTAGCACAGGGATGGACCCTTGCCAAGAGCTCCCTCTATGTGGGCTGTATTGTTGTCTAAGCAAGTCACTCCATGCTCTGTGCTGGGTGGCTGGCCCTGAAATGAAATCATGAAGCAGTCTATTGAGCATGGAGGCCACTCTGAGGTGCAGGTGCCAGATGGATTCAGGTCATCATCCTTTCCCATCTAGACTAACACAGCGGACCAGAGTGGTCCCCCAAGCTCCAGGCACCTCCCTCCTCCAGTCTATTCCCACCCCATGTCCAGCCCTGCCTTTCCAACTGCAGCTCTCTCCTGCACTGCCCTCAGGCATCCTGCCTCCGCAGAAGAATTTGGCAGTCGTATCTCAAGCCTCTATGAGAGCTGCTTCCTCTCCACCAGGACGCTCAATTAGCATCTCATACTAAACACATCCAAAGCAAAAATCTTGATTCCCCCACAAAACCAGCTCCATTCCCAGTCTTCCCCCTCTCAGTAACCACCCCCATCTATCCAGTCAAATGCTTAGGAGTCATCTTGGATTCCTCCCATCCCTCAATCCTCAGGGATCAGGTATCAGAAGTCCTATCAGTTCTATTTCTCCAAGTATCTTCAACTTTCTGTGTTTTACCACCTCTATAGCTACCACCCTAAGCCAAGCCTCTGACCTTTCTAGCCTGGATCCCTGCAATGCCTTCATCACTGAGCTTCCTGTGTCCCCAGCTGCTTTGTCTCTGACTCCTTCTGGAACACCCACTTTCCCCCTCACTCTTCAGGCACCAGCCACCCTGGGCTTTTATGCTGTTGTTCCTCAATTTGTCATGCTTATTCCTGCCTCGGGACTTCTGAGCTTGTAGTTACTTTTATCTAAAACTCCTCTCCCAAACAGCCCCATGAGCTAATATCAGCACGCATGTCACCTCTCCAGAGGCTCACCCTGGCCACCCTGTCAGGTCTCATCCCCATCAGTGCCCTCAGAACACACCCAAATTCTCTCCATAACATTATCCTGCATTGATTTCACAGAGGTTGCCACCAGCCAATATTATCTTATTTACTTACTGACTCGTTGTCTACCCTGCTCCACTATTAGAAAGTTCACCACTGACACTACAGCACCTAAAACAATGCCTGGCACATAATAGATGCTCAATAAAAGATGATCGAAAAGATGAATGCCTAACACGATGTCCTTCCTCCCTTTCTCCAGCCAAATTTATCCCTTGACTTCCACATTTCCTTTCAGTGGTAGCTCAAGCCTCACCACCTCTTAGAAGGCAAGACTTGCCTGCCCCCTCTCCCATATGCAGTTAGTCACCCCCTCTGTGTGCTCCTTTCACACAATCCCATCACAGCACTTACCGTATCTTTCTTTGTCATTCTCTATATCCGTATCCCTAATGAGACCAGGAGCTCTGTGAGGCCAAGAACCACGTCTTATGCATGGTTTCAGTCACAACACACACAGCAATTTGAAACCAGCCCAATTGTCCCCTAGAACTGATGTTTATGGTTTCTTTTGAATACACATAAAAATTGACCCCCCCTCCAACGTCTTAAAATCTGAGAAAGTTACAGTTGTCTTATCTGAGTTCTTTTCTCAGGAACCCAGTCATCACCTCCTCTCCCAAGATAGTATAGAGGAGCTGAAACTTACAAGACCACCACATCTGGGCAATGAGACACCAGACCTCTCACCCATCATGATTCCCTATCTGACCACCTGCTTCCTGTTGACCAACTCCTCTTCCTCATTCCTTCCTAATTTCTGTTTTCCCACACATGGTTACATTTCTGCCGTGCTATATAAACCCCTAATTTTAGTTGCTTGAGTAGACGGATTCGAGACTCTATCTCCCACCTCCTCAGCTGCAGCATCCGATCAAAGCCTTCTTCCCTGGCAACAGCCGTCTTCTCAGTGATTGGCTTTCTGCGTGTCAAGCAACAGGACTTAGGCAAAATTCTTGGTGTTTTGGTAACAAATTCTCTATGTCTCTGACCTCTTTGCCCACTAGCTATAAACTGGTCATTTCCTCCCACCCCTTCTCCATCACAGGCTATCTTTTCATCTCTTATCATCATCTCAAATCACATCATCTCCATTGATTTGTTCTGTTTATCTATTGTCTGCCTCTCCCACAGTCAGTGCCTAGAACAGTGGCTGAGGCACAGCATGTACTCAGTCAAGATGTGTTTACAAATGGCTCATTCAACATGTTTGTTAAATGAAGGAATCATAAATTAATTAGCAACCACAGCACTATAAATCTCAGGGTCCCCAAAGAGCAGGGAGATCCAATGCCATGTTTACAATAGTTACTCGTGTGTGCCAAAGACAAACAAGACACAGGGACATGCTTCATGAAAATCACATCTGAAACAAATGTTAGGGGAGGGTGAGGGCAGGAGGAGGTTTGGCTAATGAACAAAATGCATCTTGAATGGCTCCAAGGCATCCCCCACCTGAATTACTGACACGTTGCTTCTTTTGTTTGGCACTAAGAGCCCAGCTAGGAGCAACAGGTCTCTCTGCAGTTCTACTAATCCTATTCCAATTATTTCATTAGAAACAGGTCCACAGATAATTACCCAGATGTTCAATTTCATCTGAGGTCACACTGCATATGCAGCCCAAGATTAACATCAATGTTGGCTGCAAGGGGTGACATGCAGCAAAACATGTTTCAAATGGAAATTTTAAGAAGAGTAAAGGAGGTTGGACAGCCCCTTTCCAAGAGGGGGCCTTAGGGTCACCTGCCTTCTTTAGGGCCCTCAAACCAGGCCAGCTGGAGAGTGGAGACATGAGATCTGCTGGCAATGCTGGCATCTTCTTTGTGACATGTAATATCAACATTAAATCACTCTAGGCCCACAGCACTGCTGAAGACACGATAAATCAAAGCTGGGCAATATGGCAGCCACAAGGGTAGCGAAAGGTGAGCCTGGGACTGAGCCAGCCTATGGGGCCAGCAGAACAGAAGCCAGTTCAGGGCTGCCAGCCCCTAAAATAATGTTTCATCAGGATGGCATGTGAGGCCTGGCTAAAGCAGGTCAACCCCATTTCCCAGTGGATGGAAATGTATGGCTGATTCCAAACAGGTTCTCAAATCCAGAAATGCACCCAAGAACTTAGCTGACTGCACTTCACCTTTGGGCAGAGTCTCTGTGAAGAAGACAAGAAGAAAAATTACTCCGTTTTACTTTCTCTCTTACAGTGAGTAAGAGAGGCCAGTGAACTGTGCCTCCAGTCCCTGGGAGATGGGCACAGTGCCTGGCACAGCAGTTCCCAACCTTGGCTGCACAGTGAAATCTCCTGGGAAGCTCATAGAATGCTGATGTCTGGGCACCACCCCGAGAGATTTGCCTTTTACTGGACTTGGACTGTGGTGTAGCCTGAAAATCAGGAATTTTCAAATCTCTCCAGGGACCTTCTTGTGAAGACAGAATGAGAACCACGGCCCTAACACAGCCTCAGGTTGAGGAGGCCCCAAAACCCAGGTTCCATCTTCATCCATGGATACCCCTAGTCATTTCAACCCTCCAGACTCATTTTAAAGCAAAGAGAAAAGAACCACTCACCAACTCCTATCTCCAGAAAGTCCTTCTGAAACATACAATATTCTTCTATCTGGGTTTTATTGAAACCTTAGAATTTTCTATAAAACCTTAACTCCTTAGACTAGCCTTCTGAGGCCTCCATCTACCTGTTCATATACTCATCCAACAAATAGTAATTGGGCACCGACTGTGGCCCAATGCTCTTGTTCTCATGGAGCTTTTATTCTAAAACAAACAATGAAATGATACAAATAGAATCATTTCAAAATCTGAAAAGTACAATGAAACAAAACAGGGTGATACAACAGAGAGAGACAAATGGCAGGGGTGGAAAGGGGCTACATGCTGCTTTAGGTGCTCAGGGAAGGGTCTATTTGATGAAACAATAGCTGAGCTGAGTCCTGAACATTCGGGAGCCAGCCACGTGAATCCCTGAGGGAAAAGCACTCCAGCAGAGAGAAGAGGCCGTGGGAAGGTCTCAGTGCCCATCTCCTTGTAGCCCCACTTCAGCCCCTCCACTACCATGCTGGGTGTTACCAGCTCCCCACCTTGGCACTTTGGATTTGCACCATCAGAGGTGCCACCTTCCAACCCAAATCTATTATTTCTTCAAGAAACCCCTCCTCCAAGAAACCTCCAATGAGCAGCTCCTCCTCATTCTGACCACTCCTTGCTTCACCTCTAACGTCTGTGCATGACCTTGGTAAGCTGCATGGGTATAAAAGCATGAGACATGATTGCCACTATTCATGCCTCTTTAGCATCATGCCTGAGTTTACACTGAATCATCACACCCTTGATTTTATTGTCTTGTTGTTTCACCTGGGTACAATTAGTCTCCTCCTATGGGATCATTGGCCCATCAGGGCATAGATCAGATTTTCTGCTCCCTTGGTATCCCCAGTTTCTCCTAGAACAGAGCTAGGCATTCATTCACAGCCCCTGAACATTTGTAGGAGGGGTTGACCAGGTTTTCAATAAGTGCTTAATCGAGTGAAAGAATTAATTAGTAAGCCTTGCCTCAACACCACACAGCCTTCATTCTATTTTGCACTATCATTATCTCTGTTTTATAGGTGAGGAAACCAAGGCACAGAGAGATTAGGTATCTTGCCCCAGGTCACACAGCTGGTAAGGAGTAGAGCTGAGATTGAAACCCAGGTCTGTCTGGTATCAAATGCTGCACCAAGGTGCATAACATGGCCCCAGTGAAGAATGGAGGTCAGTATTCCCATCCTTGATTTTCAATAAAGAAGATGAAACTCATAAAAGAATTAATAGAGGTGACTTGGTTCATGGATTGAGTTGATACCAGAGCCAGAGCCAGCATTCACAGCTGTGAGAGCCAAGGCCTTTGGCTCTCTGCTTTGCCATGTCCCTTTCAGAAAGGTCAAAATTCTGGTTGGGATTCAACCAAAGGATCTGATCACCACTGTGCCCTCTAATGATTTTAAGTGTCGCCAGGACACTCCTGACAATAGGTGAAAATGTCTAATGAAATGGCAAACGGGCTGAAGGGCAGAACTTGTGCGTTCACTTTAAATAATGTTGTCTTTCTCTCCCTCTTTCTCTCTTTTGACCATCTGAATGGTGGAGACAGGGAAGAACAGGAGCAAGAAGCTAACATTTATCAAGCACCCTAAGCAAGTCACTTAACCTCATTTGTAGTATGGGCTTCATGGAAGGCTGCCAGGTTTTGCAAACAAAGACACAGGATACGCACTTAAACTTAAATTTGAGATGATGAGACAATTTTAACATAAGTGTGTCCAGTGCAATATTTGAGACATACTTATACTAGAAACCTGAATCTACCCCATAATAATGATAAGAGAGAAAAAAATATTATTACCCGTAAAAACCTTAAGAATAATCATGAAGACTGTGAGTTCACAGAAGACTGTGAATAACACAGAGAATGTAAAGTGCTCATAGGTACCTGGTGAGTAAGTGGCAACACTTTGTTCAACCTAGGTTTGTTCAAAGATCACTTTTCTTCCTTTACACAGACTAGAAAATTGGCTATCATGGATTATTGACTTACAGTTTAATAAGTAAATTCACTTGAAAAACACCTGCTCCCTCAGCATGTGGGGCTCTCTGCTCTCGCCTTGCCCACAGGTTCTGTCCATCGAGTGTCCATTGGTTCTCCGGTGAGATGTCTTGCCTTGGCCAGAGGCAGCTTCTATGCAGGAATTGTACCTAGAGAAATGGCCCTTTCCATAAAGCCGCCCCCACCTGCGAGCAGTTGGATGTGCCCACAGAAAGAAGGGGAAAGGAGTGGAATCGGGAGGCCAGGCCATTAAGTCCAGAAAAGTCGATTCCTCATGAGGAGGGATAATAGAAGGGATAACAGGACAGTGGTTTTGCAAACAATAATAGCTTGGCTGAGCAAGAGGAGAAAATGAGATGGGGAGGTAGTGGGAGGTGGAGGTTAGGAAAGGGAAAGGGCCTAAGAAGAGAACACAAGAAGACTATTTGGGGGAAACGTGAAGTGGGAAAGGCCTAATCAGAATATCTAGCACCTTACGTGATGCACTGGGAGGAGAAAAATGTTTTTCAAAGGTCCTTGGACAAGCTTGGGATAGCTGTGAAGCAAAAGAGTTTGTCTCTGATGCCCTCTCCTCCTCCCCATCCAGAGGTAACACCAAGTCAGACCACCCTCCCTGCCCAGCACTTCCTCAATACCTCAGAGGCATTGTGCTAAGAGAAACACCACCTTAATACCCCAGGCCTGGCCCAGATTCAGTACAGCTCCATTTACCTCTCCAAGGTGCCCCTTTGCAGACCCCAACCAGCTCATCTGACAAGCTAATCACAGCACCAGAACCTTCTTTCTAGAGAAAATTCATGTTCTAATAACACCACTTGGAACAATCTCTTCCCCTCCTTAACCTGCACTTTCCTTTCCATTGTTGTCTAACTCATTATCTGCTCTAATTGGGAGAGAGGGATTTTCAGGTAGAAGAGAGGGCTAGTATATAGCATGGTAAAAATGGGATCTTTGTATGTCTCTCTGAACACACTCTGTGGGCAGGGAATATAACAGGTGTGTAGGAGGAGTTCAATCATTTTGTGTTGGAATGAAATAATCCATTGATATGACCTGGTGGATCTCCCAATTTCAGAAAAGGTTATCCTATGATTGCACAGTGTTCTTATACAATCATTTCTGAAGGAACATCCACTGACATCTGGGACACTCAGTCACGTCATCAGCTTACTCCAACCCTACACCCCACTGTATAACGCTCTACTTTAGGAGCCACAAATAAAGAAAGTCCCCCTGCAGGCACTTGTGTTGAAGAAAATTCTGAAGATGACAAGTGGAATAATGTGCACGTCTCCCAGGCGGAATGGTAGATTCCTGGTTCTATTATTACTACCAATGTTGTGCAATGCCTTTGGGCAACTGGCAAAGCACTGGGTGGAATGAAAAGTTTAAATAGCAGACTCCCCGACCTCCAGCTCATGTCTGAAACTCCATGGCCTGCACTGGCCTGCCCACTGGAATGGAAAACACAAGGAGATACTCCCTACTTCCTTACCCAAAGCCCTGGGGACTCTGGCAAGCTTTCCTAGGAATGGAGGTTACCAAATCAACCATGTTTACCTTTGCCCACTCTTTCTTCTACCTTTTGATTATTCAGGTGTCAGCAAAAGTAAAAAGATGACAAGGGAAGCCTTTATCCATCCAAGGGGCTCCTGAATCCTGGTAGGTTCTGAGGATGTAACCTCAAGAACAAGGCATAAAGCTGGTGTTCTAATACAAAATGGTGTATCTCTAGTAGCACCTATTTGCCACCAAACATTATTTACAAGAAATAGTGAACACCCACCACCCCCTGGAAAAGTAAGACTGATTAAAAAAAAAAAAAAAAAACAACTTTATCAGAATCTGGGAATCATTGGAATAGTGGGAAAGCAGATGCATTTGGTCCAGGAGCCATAGTGAATGACCTATTCAGGCTTTGCCTCATGAAGGAGAGGAGCTCCATCCTTGGAAAATCAGTAAGGAGAGAGTTCATTTCTTCCACACTCCTGCTCCTTGACTCAGAGACCCAGAGTACAGACCAACCTTAAAAACAATCTTAAAACTGACCAGCTATTCTCTACTACACAGGTGACATCTTTTGAGGCAGCCAGAGTACACAGTTACACACACACACACACACACACACACACACACACACACACACCCCATACCATATTTTTCAGAGACTGCAATTCTCAAGCACAGAACAAGGCAAGATGTGGAAGACAGTGAAGAGTGCTCATGTCAAGGGATCGTCTCTCTCCTCAAAGTCGGAGTGGAGTCAGCATAAAAACGAACAAACAAAGAAGGCTATAAATCACTCAATTCGCAGACTTCTATTCTGCAGCACTTCAGCTTTTCCAGAATAAGAGCAGTTTCTAGAAATATTGGAAGAAAAAAATTTGACCCCTAAGTATTACACCAAGCCAAGCTATTGTTCATAGGTGGTAGGAGATAGAGACTCTTGAGGATTCAGAAAATCTACCTCTCCTATATTATTCCTTTAAAAAAAACTGCAATTTCAGCAGAGGTGGGCAGATCACTTGAGGCCAGGAGTTTGAGAATAGCCTGGGCAACATGGTGAAACCCTGTCTCTACTAAAAATACAAAAATTAGCCAGGCGCGGTGGTACGCACTTATAGTCCCAGTTACTCAGGAGGCTGAGGCAGGAGGATTGCTTGAGCCTGGGAGGCGGAGGTTGTAGTGAGCCAAGAGCATGCTACTGCACTCCAGCCTCCCTGTCTCAAAAAAAAATTTGCAATTTAATGAACTACTATTGAAAGATGAATCAGAATTAAGCATTTAAGAAGGAGAAACTTGTGGCATTAAAAAACTGGCAGCTTGGGTGTAAATCAGCCAAACACAGAGCTAAGTGTGAATAATTGTCATAAATAAAAGCAAATAGCAAAGTAATTCTTAAAAGATACACTACATAAAATTTGATGACAGTAATCCAAGCCTTAAACCTCAGATTATTTTTATAAAAGCCTGGAAATGGGAAGAAATAAAAGTGTTCTAGATTTGTTTTCTTACTAGCAGGCAGTCAAAAAATATTTCTTTACTCTTGTTTTTGATCATTAGAAAAACATAGGTTAAAAAATGTTTTTGGAAAAACTTAAAAGACTAACACTTACAAAAATACAAAGAAGTAAGCAAACAGTCCCCAGGAACACTCTGTCACCAAATTCTATTTCATCTCTGCCTTTACTAATAAGGGTCAAAGGGCTAAGGTTTATTTCTTCCCTCAAAGAGCTAAAACCTAAAATAGGAGAGAGAGATGGAAACACATGACAAAAATTCAGGTGATATGAGAGCTTTTCAAAGATATTTGTATAAAGTTTTCCCTCTATGTTTACCAATAATTCATGGTGGGAGGGCGATGAGATTGCAAGGAGGGAGGTTGGGGAAGGCTCTCCTTCAGAACAATTTGGACACTTAAATTATTTATTTGCATGTCTTTCCTACAAGAGTGTAAGTTCCGTGTAGACCGAGACCTTGTCTGATTCTCTAGAGTCTGTATGTATGGATGAATGGATGATGGATGGATGGAGGATGAATGGATGGATGATGATGGATCACTGGAAAAATGGATGGATGAATAGATGATGGATGGATGAAGGATGAATGTATAGATAGATGATGAATGGCTGGATGGCTGGCTGGCTGGCTGGATGGATGGATGGATGGATGGATGCTGGATGGAGGATAGATAATGGATGGATGGAGGATGAATGGATAAATGAATGCTGGACGGGTGAAGGATGTATGTATGGATGGATGGATGGATGGAGGAATGAATGGATAGATGATGGATGGATGAATGGATGATGGATGGATAGATAGATGAATGAACAGATGGATAAATGATGGACGGATGGATGAATGGATAAATGATGGATGGATAGATGAATAGATGCTGGATGAATGGAGGATGGATGGAGGGAGTATAGATGAATGGATAAATGATGGATGGATGGGTGGATAGATGGATGGATGGATCTATAGATGGATAGATGATGGATGGATGGATGGGTGGGTGGATGGATGGATGGATGGATGGATGGATGGATGGATATATAGATGGATAGATGATGGATGAGTGGATGGACAGATGATGGATGGATGGAGGATGGATAATGAATTGATGGAGGATGGATGGATAGATGGATGGAGGGAGGATAGATGGATGGATGGAAGATGGGTGAATGGATGGATGGATGGATGGATGGATGATGGATGGACAATGGATGGATGGATGTATAGATGGATGGATAGATGATGGATGGATGGATGAATAGATGGTTGGATTGGTGGAGGATGGATGATGAATTGATGGAGGATGGATGGATGATGGATAGATGGATGGATGGATGGATGGATGTTGAATTGATGGAGGATGACTGGATGGATGATGGATGGATGGATGGATGATGGATGGATAGACAGATGAATGAACAGATGAATAAATGATGGAAGGATGGATGAATGAATGGATAAATGATGGAGGGATAGATGAATAGATGCTGGATGAATGGAGGATGGATGGAGCATAGATGAACGGACAGATGATGGATGGATGGATGGATGGATGGATGGATGGATGGATGGATGGATGGGTGGATAGATGGATGAATGGATAGATAGATGGATGGATGGATATATGGATGGATAGATGATGAATGAGTGGATGGATAGATGATGGATGGATGGGTGGGTGGAGGATGGATAACGAATTGATGGAGGATGGATGGATAGATGGATGGAGGGAGGATGGATGGATGGATTGAAGATAGGTGGATGGATAGATGAATGGGTGATGGATGGACAATGGATGGATGTATAGATGGATGGACAGATGATGGATGGATGGATGAATAGATGGTTGGATTGGTGAAGGATCGATGATGAACTGATGGAGAATGGATAGATGGATGATGGATAGATGGATGGATGGATGAATGGATGATGGATGGAGGATGGATGAATGGATGATGGATGGACGATGGATGGGTGGATGGATGGATTGATGGCTGAATGAATGGAGGATGGATGGATGGAGGATGGATGATGAATTGATGGAGGATGGAGTCGGATGATGGATGAATGGATAGATGGATAAATGACCCTTCCTTGCTCAATTCCCATTTCCCAAAGAGATCCTAACTAATCCTACTTTAAGGTAATAAACTTTACCCTCCCAGGCAGTCCTTCCCCTGTAAGCCTCCCACCTTCTATCCCACAGCTTGGTAGCAAATTGCCAAACCATTTCTGAGTGGTCAGGGGAAGGTGATGTTTTTGCCTAAATGCCTATCTTACCACGAGGGAACGCCTGGTCCTGGGGAGCAGAGAGGCCAAGAC
The DNA here is from genome assembly GCF_043159975.1 of Macaca nemestrina. Lineage (NCBI taxonomy): Eukaryota > Metazoa > Chordata > Mammalia > Primates > Cercopithecidae > Macaca > Macaca nemestrina. Next base: position 21,663,512 of record NC_092132.1, read on the forward strand.
AGTGTATTATTCTTTGTGACTCACAGTGCTAAAACAGGAGAGTAAGAAAGCATCCTTGGTCCTGTTCTTTCTTTCTTCCCAGTTTGAGAGCCCAGAAAGCTGATCTGTGGCATAAATGATGGATGAGGTCAGACTTTAGTTTGCAGGAAGAAAGAGTGGGGCAGACAGCCGGGTTATACCAACATTCTGCTAGCCGTCCTGACGTCATCTCTGCTGTCCTTTTTTTCCCCCTTATTCTCCCCAGGGGAAAAAAATATGAAGATATTTTCTGGTGATGGAGCAGGGTGGAGGAAGAGTTGGGAATGCAGTCGTTTGCACTACTGGCCTAGTCAGAGTAGCCTTAAAATTTTCACTTCTGGAGGATAGTCGTCATGGCAACCCCTGGACTCATGGAGCAGGCCCCCTTTCTGCCTTTGTCTGGAGTACAAAGTCCTTGTTCAGCTTTCCACAGGCTCCTGAAAAAACACACCCAGCCAGATAGATACAGATACAGATAGGCAGGCTCTCACGTATACTTAAAAACATTTAAAATCTTATATCAAGACACAGGTTTCTTCCTACGGCTTATAATGATTCAGTTAATTGCAACCTTACCTGTCTGCTCCTCATGTTTCTCCTCCACCTGCGGGAACAGGAGATTCTCTGATGCTGGCAGGGGACAGCCTTCCAGAGAGATCGCAGCACTACAAGGGCCTTTATGTGCATGTTTGTCCATCCTTGAAACACAGCACTCACCACAGCTATGTTTCCTAATTAGAGTGAGGGGACTTCTCCCAGAATCAGCAGGTGGGGAGCACGGCCCCGAGTGGGTTGAGAGGACTGAAGGTGGGGTTGTGGCAGAGAGTGTTTTGTGGCTTCGCAGTTGTTGTCAAACCTGCTGCTGACAGGAGCCAGCCTGCCCTTTCCTTGGGGACCCAGAACCCGCACACCCAGACAGGAAAGAAACCAAGGCCTCCTGAATCAAAGTGCCCACCATGGCAATTCAAAACTCCAGGAGGAAAATATGAAGATTGACTTACAAACTCATCAAGGGCACCCGTTGGGAGCTCGACTTGGGTTTCTTCTCTGCACCTGGTTTCAGGCCAGAGCCGTGAGGAAGCTCTGAAGAGCCCTCATCCCTCAGTCTCAGCTTCTCCCAGTCCCCGTTCTAGGCCACAGATTGCAGAGAACACCTCAGGGTACAAACCACAGGAAGGTGAAATGGAAGGGCCAGCTGAGGAAATAAGTGCAGAGAGGTTAAGTGACTCATCCAAAGATGCACAGCTGGTCCATAGCAGAACCCAGACTGAACCCCAGGACTCCTGGAGGCTAAGGAGATCATGAGGAACATAGCAATTGCTCAAGGAAAAGGAAAATGCTAGCATGCACAGGGGACCAACTGAGACACTGAAAACCAGGCACCAAGACCTACTGGAATCCAATGAGATTAATTTTAGAGTAATAATGTAATACTGACCACACTTTACTGTGAATATACACTGTGCCCGGCACTTTACTGCATACTGCACATACATTATTTCGCTGTGACAAGGATGGTTATCCCCATTTAACAGATGGAGAAACGAGGCTGGAAGAATATAAATAACTTGCCCAACACCACATGAATACTGAGGGGAAATGCCAAGATTATCCCCAGCCCTTCTGCCCCCAAAGTTCAGGCCTTGACTTGTTATGATACGGACTTTCATCAGAAGGAGGGCTGTGATTCACGCCTATAATCCCAGCACTTTGGGAGGCCAAGGTGGGTGAATCTCTTGAGCCTAGCAGTTCAAGACCAGCCTGGGCAACATAGAAAAACCCTGTCTCTACAAAAAATAGATGGATGTGGTGGCTCATGCCTGTAGTCCCAGCTTCTGAAGAGGTTGAGGTGGGAGGATCACTTGAGCCTCGGAGTTGGAGGCTACAGTGAGCCGTGATCGTGCCACTGCACTCCAGCCTGGGCCACAGAGCGAGACCCTGTCTCAGAAGAAAAACAAAAGAAAAGGAGGGACAATGAGCTGAATGTCTTCATTGATCTCATTTCTTTTAGGTTGCCATATGTTCAGGCCCTAGACTAAGACATCTTCTAGATGAAAGTTAAGACCAAAAGTATAAACCTCCCTGAGAGAAATCAACTCATGAATGGGCTGGTTGGGTTACACGTGGGTGATAGAGATGCTTTCTGGGTCAGACTTGGGTTTATATGTGTGTGTTTGCCGTGTTGAACACCACGACTCTACGTCTTGACATTTGACATTTGACGCAGAACCAGGATCCTCCTGACAGGCCAGGCCAACAAAACAGGGCCTATTTTTTCTAAACATTAGAAACCGAAAGATTTAGCAAAGTTGGTCAGACATTGATGCTGTACACCAAGATCTATCTGAACAACGGACAGGGCTGGATTCCAGAAGGTTTGATTCGTAAGGGAATGTAGGGGAAGATCCAAGATCCTTCCCAGGGAACGGTGCTGTGTTAATTCATTCCTAGGAGCCTCTACCTATTACCCTCAGAACAAACCCTTGGCTTGCTCGCTGCCTGGAAGAGAAATCACGCAGGCGTTTCAGAGCATTAAGGAAGTTATTTCTTCCTCATGTTCACTCCAAGGTCAAGGACAAGAATGCTAGCTTTGGCATTGGGAGGACCTCAGTTCAGTTCCCAGCCTGAACTTAAGTCTTGCACTGCAGTATAAAACAAGTGTTTTACTTTTCACTTCATCACATTATTGAATTTGATTATGTGGATAATCAGGGCTGCTCCAGAGCACATTTGCAGGGCAGTCTACACAGTAAGCCGTACATGGCAGCTCTGCTAAACCAGCAAAGCAGACGGTGGTGTGAAGTCCAGCCAGCAAAGCTCCCTCTCTTTCCCCATTCTCCATTCCTTTCCAGCTCAGTGCAGGAACTGTATGAAATTCACCCCCTATAAGCCAGGCCCTGTGCTGGGTGCTAGGAATAGAGCTACAATGAAGTCAAGATTCCTGCTGCCCAGAGACTTCCACTCTAATAAGAGAGACACAAGCAAGTAAACATAATCGCAGTGAGGTATGAGGCACGCCATTAGAGGTATGTAGGAGAAAGGAAACTGCACAGAGGAATGTGAAATTAATTGTCTCAGAGAGGGTTAAAAAGACGTGCAGAGAGGGCCAGGCACGGTGGCTCACACCTGTAATCCCAGCACTTTGGGAGGCCGAGACAGGCAGATCATGAGGTCAAGAGATCGAGACCATCCTGGCTAACACGGTGAAACCCCGTCTCTACTAAAAGTACAAAAAATTAGCCGAGTGCGGTGGCGGGCGCCTGTAGTCCCAGCTACTTGGGAGGCTGAGGCAGGAGAATGGGGTGAACTTGGGAGGCGGAGCTTGCAGTGAGCCGAGATCACGCCACTGCACTCCAGCCTGGGCGACAGAGAGAGACTCCTTCTCAAAAAAAAAAAAAAAAAAAAGACGTGCAGAGAAGTATTACACAAACCACGTTTTGGAGGATGAACAGAAACAGTGAAAATGATAGAGCAAGCAGAGGGGAAGAGCTCATGGAAAGGGATAGAGTATGAACCAGAGGATCCCTGGGCTCTTTCAGGAATGTGGCTACTCACTTATTATGTCACCAGCACAGCTCACCAACTCAGACATCTGCAGGAACAGCTCCTCTGGCCTGCTCCCTGCTTGTGCCTCCATGGGTCTCTGACACCCTTAGCTTAGGCCTCCTGCTCCTGATTCTGGCCTCCAGGCCCGTGGCCCCAGTAACATGTTTTGGATCCATTTCCTTGGCCTTGACCTTCTGGACTCTTGGGCATAATCCACTCTACGATCTGCAACTGTGAATGAGAGACCCTCTTCCTTCCACCCTGTCCTGTGGTGTCCCAAAGACCAGGCCAGCCCAGCTTCCCCAACAGCGACCAGATGCATACAAACATCTGTAAGTGTCTCACGGAGCTAAACTACTACACATGAGTGGCAGTAGACGTGGTTCCAGAGGCAGACAGGACAGCAGTCCAATTCCAGCTAAGGAGTCCTGCGGACATGGGGAGCCACTGAAGGGCCTGATGCTGGGAACTGGCAAATTCTGAGTTGCCTTCCCAGGGGCTGCTCCAGAGGGGACAGGGTGGATGTATTGGAGAGAGAAGCACTAGGAGCAAAGAAAAAAAAAATGCATGGGAAGCCACTGCACTAGTCTGAGCAAGATTTTGAGTAGGAGACGAAGTCAGGCTTGCCTGCCTTTCGTGGCTAGGACAATCACGAATCTCCCTGAAGGCAGGGGCAGGACAGACCTGAGGTCCCCCTCACTCTTTCTCGTGATTCTGATTGTTATTGAAAGCTGCCTCCTACCACATCACTATCCTCATTCCTCCCCCAATTCTCTACCTCCTTCTCTTCCTCCTCCTCCTCTTCCTCCTCTATTCTCTCTCCCTCCCTCTGTCCCTGCTTCTTCTTCCTCCTCATCCCCCTTTGTCTTCTTTCTCTCTCTCCCTAAAGCAATATGGCTTGCCTCCTGCCTCTAGCTCAAGCTGCCAGACCAGACAAAATGGAAAAGTAAGACAGAAAAGGAAGTCTGAACTATAAAAAGCCAGCTGAAGAGCAATCAGCACGTGTCTGGGAGAGGCAGACGTGACAGGAGGAGCTCGGCCTTGCAACTGTCAATCAGAGGCTCTCGAGTAAGGAGACCCGACAAAGGTCTGGGCCTTCATGAGTCTGGAAACCCTGGGGTGCTCAACAAAAAAAAAAAACAACTTTTGTCATGGATTTCATCACCTAGGCTCCTGGAGGAGGAAATCACAGCTCTCCCCAGCAATCCTGCCAGGCAGATGGGGGGAAATAGGGATCCATTGAATAGCACCCACAGGCTCATGCTCCGGCTTCCCTTGTGACCACCTGCCACCTTCACTGTGGCCCAGAACCATCTTCAGTGACTCTCCACAGGTCACAGCAACCTGTTTACAGACAGCTAGAATTCCCAGGCACTTTTAGGACAGGGGACTCGGGATGGTTCCAAGCAGACAGCAAAGTCTTCTCTAAGAGAAGCCACTCCTCCCAATCTATTTTTGCCGATGTAAACACTTGCCAAGGAAACACGGCATGTGGGCATGCGCGGGCCCTGCAGGCCCTCGGGTTGCTGCAAAAGGCAACTGGAAAGTCACATGTCATAACAGTGGAAAGTACATATGCAACTATTCTTAGCCCTGGAATGTATACACTGTCTCCTTGGCCAGCAGTCCTTGCACAAAGCTCTAGAAAACTATGAAAGTGCCTTCAGCATAAACAAATCCAGAAATCTCCCAGGACAAATCATTTGCCAACTGAAAGAAAGGCCTGGAGTTTATGGTTTCCCTCAGAGCTAGAGGTAGAAACTCTCCAGGGGGACAAGCCAGACCAGGCACCAGTGGATGTCACCGCGGCAAAACAAGGTAAGTATCCCTCATGCTTATTTCTTCTGCAGGTAGACAGCCAGGTGTCATCCAATAAACCAGGGGATTGTTTGGTCTTTCCTTCTATTTATTCCATCTTTAAAACAAGACTCAATGAAGTTATATTTAAATATATGTATCAAAGGTCCATTTTCTTCCCTCATTTCTGTCCAGTGACCAGAGGGCCACACCTCCAGAGTGTCACCTTTGGGGAATGATTGACACCCAGAAAGAGATGTTTAGACAAGTTTACTCAATAACAGATATGCCATCGATCTGGAAAAAGGCTCAGGAACTTCTGCTGGCCAAATGCATGGACTGTTATCTTGCTTCAGACTAACATTTCAGCTTCTGATAATAGAGTAACTTCCAACAACTTTAGTTTGTTTGGTTGGTTGTTTCTCTCAGATTAGCTGAAGATACTATATGCCTATTACTTTCGAAAATAACCATAACCCAAAAGACCTCAGGTCTGAGATGTATGTGGCCTTCCTTTCCAATCTTCCCTACACAATATCCGTGGTGACATCCACAAACATCATGGGGAATGGAATAGGAGCACTGGTCTTACAGTCCCCGCAGCTGAACCCTCCAGCGCCTGAGCTGAGAAAGACTTGACTCTTGCTGACTCTGGGGGCTTCCTTCCCTCTTTGTAGGATGGACGAGGAGTCTCCAGATGGGGTGCTCTTCAAAGATCATGACTTCTCTTCTGACTTGTTGAGGCAGCTCAACAGCTTAAGGCAAAGCAGGATCCTGACTGATGTGAGCATCTGTGCCGGTGCCCGGGAGATCCCCTGCCACCGCAACGTGCTGGCCTCCAGCAGCCCCTACTTCAGGGCTATGTTCTGCAGCAGCTTCCGGGAGAAGAGTGAAGCCAAAGTGCAGCTGAAAGGCATTGACCCCCTAACCCTGGACCAGATCGTCTCCTACGTGTACACGGGGGAGGCACGCATCGATGCTGACAATGTCCTCCCCGTAATGGAGGCCGCCTCCATGCTACAGTTCCCCAAGCTGTTTGAGGCCTGCTCCTCATACCTGCAGAGCCAGCTGGCCCCCAGCAACTGCCTGGGCATGATCAGACTCTCAGAAATCTTAAGCTGCGAGACCCTCAAGAAGAAAGCCAGGGAGGTGGCACTGACGTCCTTCCCAGAGGTGGCCGCATCAGCCGACCTGAAGGAGCTCTGTGCCTTGGAGTTGAGAGACTATCTGGGAGATGATGGGCTCTGTGGGGAGGAAGAAAAGGTGTTTGAGGCCCTCATGGTTTGGATCAAGCATGACCTCCAGGCCCGGAAGCGATACATGCAGGAACTGTTCAAGCAGGTCAGGCTGCAGTACATCCACCCAGCCTTCTTCCAACACTTCATCGCCAACGATGCCCTCCTGCAGTCCTCGCCTGCATGCCAGCTCATCTTGGAGACCGCCAAAAGACAGATGTTCTCTTTGTGTGGCACCAGCGCCCCAGACTGCAAACTCCTATTGCATGTCCCTCCAAGAAACTCTTACCAAGATTTCCTCATCCTCTTGGGCGGAAGGAAGGACAGCCAGCAGACCACCAGGGACGTCCTACTGTATAGCAAACAGACTGGCCAATGGCAGAGCCTTGCCAAACTCCCGACACGGCTGTACAAGGCCTCTGCTGTCACCTTGCACCGCAGCGTCTACGTGCTGGGGGGCATGGCTGTCAGCTCAGGGAGGAGTCTGGTCAGTCATAACGTCTACATCTTCTCCCTCAAACTCAACCAGTGGAGGCTGGGGGAGCCCATGCTGGTGGCCCGCTACTCCCACAGAAGCACTGCCCATAAGAACTTCATCTTCTCCATCGGGGGTATTGGAGAAGGGCAGGAGCTCATGGGCTCCATGGAAAGATATGACAGCATCTGCAATGTCTGGGAGAGTATGGCCAGCATGCCCGTGGGGGTGCTCCACCCCGCAGTCGCTGTGAAAGACCAAAGACTCTATCTCTTTGGAGGAGAGGACATCATGCAGAACCCTGTGCGCCTTATCCAGGTAAATGACTGGTTCTTCCCATCACATAACTGCATGAGTATGTGTGCATGGACACACCCACACCTGCATGCACACACATGCACATGCACACATATACACCAACACACACACATGTACATACATACATATATGCACACATATACACAAATACACATATGTATACATGCACGCACATATATATGCATGAATGTATATTCATGCACACATACATACACGTATGCACATATGTATGCACATACCAACATGCATACATGTGCACATGTGTACACATATGCACACATGTATGCGCATACCAACATGCATACATGTGCACATGCATACACACATACAATTCATGCACACATACACACATATATCTGCACATACATGCACACATTTATACATACACGTGAACACAAATACATACATGCACACACATGTGCACCCATGTACACTCATACAAACACTTGTCATTTGCAAGGAAAGAAGAGAGGAAGGGAGGGAGGCAAGAAGGATTTTCAGCAAGAGTTTAAGGATACCAAATACCATCTCTATGCACAGAGTTTATCTTCATTTGAGGAGAAAAATACATATCTAAAAATTCAAGCTATTATAGAGAATATTGAATGCCAGATAGTGAAGTCCTACAGGAATTTGGCAGACGCTTCTAACTCAAGTCAGTAAGGCCTTAAAAGAAGATTCCCAAGCCTTGGTCCACACCTCTGTGACCAAATCCCCTGGAACCTGACCTCACATCACTGAATCAAAATATCTTTGTGTGAGATCCTAAAATATATGGTTTACAAAAGTACCCATGAGATTCTAAGGGGCAGCCAGGTTGGGAAACCCCTACTTTTAATGATTGGCAGACATTGATTTCACTAACAAGCTCTCTGAGAAATTGATCAACAAAGGTCACATTTCAGAGTATTAAGTGTTTTCCAACTTTATGCAAGTTCCTGGTAATCTCCGCAGTTCATCTAATGATATGGGGAACATGAATATTGAGCCTGCCTTCACAGATAATCAAGAAGCACCCACGAGATGTACTTTGCTCATTTATAAGAGTTATCTTGAACACCAACATGTGAAGGGCCTGGAGACCCAGCAATTTACGCATAGCCCTCAGTTGCAATTCAGATGCTGAAGAAAGGGGTGCTCTAAGAGCACAGGCAGGATGCCCTAAACCAGTCTAGAGCAAGCTTGCCCAACATGCATGCAGCCAAGACAGCTTTGAATGTGGCCTAACACAAATTCATAAACTTTAAAACATGAAGAGATTGTTTTAGCCCATCAGCTATCATTAGTGTTAGTGTGTGCTTTATGTGTGACCCAAGACAGCTCTTCTTCCAAAGTGGCCCAGGGAAGCCAAAAGATTGGACACTGCCGGTCTAGAGAGAATCTGAGAGAGTGCCAGGGTTAAGGGAATGTTGGAGCAAACCCTGTGAAGTTGGCTGAAGCTGACTGAGCAGAGGGGCAGGAGAAGAGAGAGGAAGGTGAAGATGGAGAATAAAAGAGGAGCGAGAGGGGTGGGATGGGTGCTAAGAAATCACGTAAGGAAAGATTCGACTTAGAGAGAGATGCAGGAAGCTCCTGCACCACCTGAAGCCGGAGTCAGGGTTCTCTCTTGAGGGAGGGGGAGTGGTCCTGGGTAAGGGAGCAGCTCATATGAAGGCCCTGAAGCACAAACAGGTGCAGCTCATGGCCTTGGGCAGCGGAAAGCAGGACAATGAAGTTGCAAGACATAGCAAAGAGGAGACGGGCAGTGTGCTGAGGGGTCGCTAGGGGCGGGTGTTAGTCCTCCTGCGATTTCCATCAGCCCCCTTCTCAGGTTACCAGGAGCAACCTCCTCCACCCACATCACAGCCCCTGAGCCCCTCCTAGAAAAATCCTGGAACCTTCTTGAGGGATGGATATTTGTGCAGATGAGGCTGGCCTGGCTGGGCTTTCTAGGCCTTGTCAAAGAATTGGGATTAGCCTGAGAGGAACAGAACTTCATTGAAGGCTTTCAAGAAAGGTGGACGAGGTAACACAATTCATATTTTTAGAAGTTCCGTCTGGATGCCTTGTAGAGAAGGGATTGGAGGGGGCCTTTGTGGACAAAGAGGGAGAACTGGGAGACTCTTCTAGACTTCCAGGCATGGGTGGTAATGGCTTGGACTCGGTCAGTTCCAGTGAAGATTTTTTTCTTGCCTTCACTTCTCCAGCCTGTATTTTCAGCTCCTCCCTGACCATCTAGGCAGATTCTGAGTCTTTCTAGAATCACTGTTCCAAATCCCACTCCTCTACTTGAATTGGGAGAGATATTCTGCTCCCCTCCAGGCTCTGACCATACAGATAACAAACTGCTTCCATGTCAAGCGGAAGCCCCTCCTTCTTTTCTATTGTTCAAAATAGAGTCAACAAATACGCTCATTATTTCACATTGCAAAACTGCCATCGACCTTCTGAAAATAAAATGCAAAGTTTAAGCTTCAAGCTAGCATATCAAGAAATGCATGGTATCATCAAACAAGATATTGCAAAGCCAAGAAAATATTAAACCTCTGAGGGATCCTTTTGGACTTCAGGATTAAGAAGAGGGAGAAAGGGGAAAGTATTCATTTGGATACTTTTCTTATCTACTTCGCACTAGCTTTGAAATAGACATTCTACTCGTTCGAATATAGTTTAAAATGAATGCCTGGAGTCGCTTGATGGAGCAGGTTGGATTTTCAGGCACAGGTTGAGAGTTTTCTTCATAGGCTCGTTCATCTGTGTGTATGCGTTCTTCTCAGAACTACGCTGCCCGAGGTTACGATGCAAATCGCGCTGTACGTGTACCTTTCTACCTGGCCTTCTCTCTACCTGTTTCTGGATGGCATTAAGCAAATCCTTTACTATAACAAAGTATCGCTTCCTTCAGTGGTCAAAGTTCATTCTGTGTTATCCTTGCCCCAGTCTCTTTGAGGTATTATGAGCATGGTGAGCAAATGTTTAATCTATTTTTAAAGCCATACCCAAAGCTGAAGGAGAACAGAAGGGCCAGGAGGCAATTATTCATTCAAGTAAAATGCAACCAGTGTTTGCTTTTCTTCCAAGGATCCCACTTTCCAGAGAGTTTGTCACTTACGTATTTTCCAATGAAACAGCCATTGTGACCGTCCCTTCCTCTAGCACTTGGCCTCCTCCAGGCTTCACTGACTTGTTGAAGGACAGACAGAGACCTCAAGAGGTCTCCAGTCTCAAAAGCCTCCCTCAGGGAAGGCCACAGTTTCATGGCTCCAGGCAGAGCCATGAGTGTGGTGGTGAAGAGCATGGACTCCGGGCTTGGTCAGACCAGCTCTCCCACTCACTGTAGTTGTATGACCCTGGGCATGTCATTTGACCTCTCAGAGCCTCAGTGGTCTAATGTGAAAGATGGAAGAAATAATAATACCTACCTCATAGGATGGTTATGAAGCTCAAATTTAGTAAACTGATTATTTAGACATCTTTAATAATGCTGGTAATCTTACTTTATTTTATTTTATTTTTTGAGAAGGAGTTTCACTTTGTCACCCAGGCTGGAGTGCAGTGGTGTGATCTCAACTCACTGCAACCTCCACCTCCAGGACTCTAGTGATCCTCCCACCTCAGTTTCCTGAGTAGCTGGAACTACGGGCGTGCACCACCACACGCAGCTAAATTTGTTTGTATTTTTAGTGGAGATGGGGTTTCACCATGTTGGCCAGACTGGTCTCAAACTCCTGACCTCCATGATCCACCTACCTTGGCCTCCCAAAATGTTGAGATTACAGGCGTGAGCCACCCCACCCGGCCTGGTAATTTTATTTTATAGGAAAAGATTTTCTAGCAAAGAATACTATGCCATTTTCCTCTGTAGATAAATGTTCTTGTTCCTTCTTTGCTTATGTGAAATTCATCCTATATCTCTTGGCTAAATTTTTTCCATAATGAACTAATTTACATTTGATATTTAGATTTAAAACTGAGGACACTCACAGGAGAACATGTTCCGGAGTGTTGATTTGACACACTGTTTCAAAGCACGGCAAAAGAGCCTGCTCCCTTCTCTTCGGTCTTTCTCCCCTTTCTCATGCTGCATTTTTCTAGGACTGTAATGACTTTCAGGCATGAACTGTTCAAAAGACTTCCTCACTTAGCCTCAGATTTATTCTTGGCTCTATGACCTTCTTGGATAAACCAGAATATTTAGAAATTTAAACATGAGCTAGAAATAAAAAATGATTGGAAAACCATTGGTTTTCTGAATACCCAAGTTTCTTCATTTCTCATTAAAAGAAAAACATGTTCCATGCAAGGTAAGTAAAACACGTATTACAATGCAAAACTATTGGTCTATGCTATAGAAATACAGCCACTGAGTTCCTGGGGTCACAATAATATCAATTTTTAATAATACGCTTCTTCCTGTTTTTCAATACTGTTTTGTTTATTGAGCAGTAGCTACATTTTTAAAACTGGAGAAAAGTAGAAAGAAAAATCTCACTCCTAGTTCACCCTCTTAATTACTACTCCTGTCTTTTTTTTAAGAATATTTCACTTTAAAATGCAGTGCCATGATTCTATTTCTCCCTCAGGTTTATCACATTTCCAGAAATTCGTGGTTCAAAATGGAGACAAGAATGATCAAGAATGTGTGTGCCCCTGCAGTGGTGCTCGGGGAGCGGATTGTCATTGTGGGAGGTGAGTCTGAACAGAGGATCACCGGGCGTGACACAAACTTGGCACGTTCTATGGAAAAAAGGTCACTCATAGACAGATGTTATTCTACAAGATCGTCTTTTTAAAAGCACATCCAACCAACCAGAGGAGCGTGGAGAATCTGACAAAACTCTTTCCTCACCCAGAAGTTTCTCCCTGTCTTTTTCTGTAAACAAGGGATGAAATAACAGCTATCTCCCAGAGCTGTTGTGATAATTAATGTGCTCGTGTATCTAAAGCACTTAACACTCTCCCAGATACACAGTCAATAAAAAATGTTTGCTTCTGCTAATAATATTAGCTACTAATAGTTTGTTTCTCTGTAATCAAAGTATAGTGTCATGGTTAAGAGGACTGGTATTGGGGTCAGATAGACCTTGATTCAAATCCTGGCTCTGTCACTAACTGGCTATATACTTTTTACCAAGTTAAACATCTTTCTGTGCCTCAGCTTGCCCATCCATAAAATAAGGATCCTAAAAGTAACTACCAAGATAGGGCTGTTGTGAGGAACCCACTTCTGAGTTTCCAAAGGATTGTCATAGTTCTTGAGTGGGCATTTGAGAGAGGAAGAGGCCAAGGAGGCTGAGAAAGTTACAGGAATCAGGAGGCTGCTCTCAATCTAAGAATGGCTTATATGCTGCCTTAACTTGGGGTGAAGGTCAGAGTCAGACAGATCTGCGTGCAGCCCCCACTCCGCCACAAAGCAGGCCTTGGCAGGTTAGCTCAACATCCCACGCTCTAGTTCAGGGTCCCAGCCTTAGTCTTGAGCAGTGGCAGGAGTCAGACAGGACTGCTGACCTCCAGTACCAGATGAGCAACGCTGAGCTTGCCCATGTGTCATTTGGTTTTCAGGTTACACAAGGAGGATTCTTGCTTATGACCCTCAATCCAACAAATTTGTCAAATGTGCGGACATGAAAGACCGGAGGATGCACCACGGGGCCACCGTGATGGGAAACAAACTCTACGTGACGGGCGGGCGGCGGCTGACCACAGACTGCAACATTGAGGACTCCGCCTCCTTCGATTGCTACGACCCCGAGACGGACACCTGGACATCCCAGGGACAGTTGCCACACAAGCTCTTTGACCACGCCTGCCTCACTCTCCAGTGCATACCCCGCACATCCGCCCTCCCATGAGGTCGACAAGAAACCTTCTGTCCCAGTCAAAATGCCTTCTGTTGCAAGGGACACAAACCCAGTTCCAAAGGGCTTAACCCTTAAAGGCTGCAGGGAGAGCTCACAAGACTGAGGTACCAGAGTCTGGAGGCCTGGAACTAGGCATTACATTGCCAGAACTCTCTCTCTCCTTCTCTCCCTCTCTATCTCTCTCCCCCACCTCCATCTGTCTCTGTCTCTCCCCCTTTTTTCTTTCTCTCTCTCCCCATCTCTGTCTGTTTCTGTCTCTCTCTCTCTCTCTATCTCTCTCTCTTTTTTTTTTTTTTTTTTTTGAGATGGAGTTTCGCTCTGTAGCCCAGGCTGGAGTGCAGTGGCACGATCTCGGCTCACTGTAGTCCCCACCTCTCAGGTTCAAGCGATTCTCATGCCTCAGCCTCCTGAGTAGCTGGGATTATAGGCATGTGCCACCAAGTCCAGCTAATTTTTGCATTTTAGTAAATACGGGGTTTCACTATGTTGGCCAGGTTGGTCACGAACTCCTGGTCTCAAGGATCTGCCAGCCTTAGCCTCCCAAATGCTGAGATTACAGTCGTCAGCCACCACACCTGGCCTGTCTCCTTTCTGTCTCAGTTTCTCTGTCTCTCTTCTCTCTCTCTGAGTCTGTCTGTCTCCCTCTCTCTGCTTCTCTCTCTTCTTTGTCTCTCTGCCTCTCTCTGCTCTGCCCTGCTCCTCACTCTCTCTCTCTGTCTCTCTCTCTCTCTCCCCCTCTCTCTTCCTCTCTCTCCTCCCTAGGTTTTCCTCTCTCTCTACCTCATCTCTATTAGGCCTCCTTCTCTAGCAAGCTTCTTCATTTACCCATACAGTGTGTGGACAATAACAAACGATAAACCCAGACTCATTTTCCAACTTTATATCTTCAGGAGAGAACTTTGCTGTTATCCATATATTAAACCTAAAAAACAATGCTTATGGGCCTTTTTTGAATTCCATGACTACCTCTTGAGCCAATCACTGTTGCCAGGACTGGCTAATCCTGGACCACATCCCCACAAACAGAGGTGGGGTTACCTGTTGTAACTGACAGCCCATCCAAACTGCATGTAATGAGTTAGAAGCATTTCCCCAAAGGGAGAAATCCAGATAAAACCACATCTGCCCAGGACACCACTGAAATCTGGAACAAGAGGGCTGAGAGACCCCAGAAGATTCCTGGAACTGCTTGGTCCAGGTGGCAGCGTGAGAAATTGGCCCTGACCTTGTTTTTCTGCATTCTATGGATGTAGTACATTGAAATTCCAGAGACGTATGCAACATTCAGTATCTAACGTTTGTAAAATTATCCTGCACTTGCCAGAATAAAGTTTGTTTCTGGTGCCAAATGATGTTTTTCTGCAGCCTCTGGGGAGCTATAAACCTGCATAATTAATCAGGATGTTCATTTTGGTCAGTGTTACGAGGACTGCTCTTCTGGGGAACGTCAACAAATTCCTTCAGTGCTTACAGCAGTCATTGCCCTCAGATGCCAGGCCTGACTATCTCTATAGCCCCTGTTATCTTGAGGTGCCTCCCACACTGGCTCAGTCCCAAACACAGGAATAAGCTAAAGTGGAGAACAGCAGTTCTCAGCGCTGCCTGCACAACACAGTCATGTGGGAAGATGTTTGAAAACGGGGCCAGCCCCATTTGAGAAAAATGAATAGGGATGCTTTTGGGAGGGGGGCAGGACACTGTAGTTTTGGAAAAGCTTCCCAGATGATTGAAATGTACAGTCAGGGTCGAGAATCACTGCCCTGCTCAGCTGTGGGCACAGAAGACCTGCATGGCTGGTTTCATTCCCCTCCTGTCCTGGTCAGCCGTCCCGAGCCCACCGATGTAGGCGAAGTCCTCTCCCCACCAACAGAAGCATCTGCCATCAGTCTTGCTGCCCTGAGCCTGGCACCAGAGTCCACTCCAAGCTGTAGCCTTCCTCCCCATCTGGCTCTCCAGGTTCATGTTCTAGAGTTTTCCTTCTTTCTAAGTTGTCTTTTTTGTGCTTTGGATTCTCCTGCTGGGGTCTGAAGCTCTGCTCTGCTCCCCAGATCTCTTGGCTGTGGTTCAGAGACCCTGCTTGGATCGCCAGCCCTGCTCCTCAGCCTGGACACTGTCCCCTTAGCTGCTGGCTGGCATCTTGTTCTTGAGCAACAGTCAGAGTGATCTTTTTAAAACACAGACCTGCTCATATTATGCCCCTGCTTAAAATGATTCCATGGCTTCCCAGAGACCTTTGCATAAAGCCCCCAATCATTTATGTAGCTTCTAGTGCATTCCCTAATCCAGCAACCACCTATCTCTCTGGCCTCATCTTTTGTCACCCTCACTCCTTGAAGCTGTCTCAGCTCCAGCCATCCTTCTTTCCGTTACACCCTCCTCTCTTGCCTCAGGGCCTTTGCACATGCAGTCATCACTATCTGAAACACACCTCTCTTACCTCGTCACCCTACATAATTTTGACTTACACCTTACACACCAGATTAAAAGTCACAGCATCAAGGTGTCTTCCATGCTTACCCCGCTCCAGTTTGGATCAGCTCTCCTATTAATACCCCTATCATTCCCCCTTTTGTTTTTTGTTTTCGTTTTTGTTTTGGAGACGGAGTTTCACTCTTGTTGCTTAGGCTGGAGTGCAATGATGCGATCTCGACTCACTGCAACCTCCGCCTCCTGGGTTCAAGCAATTCTCCTGCCTCAGCCTCCCAAGTAGCTGAGATTACAGACATGCACCACCACACTCGGCTAATTTTGTATTTTTAGTAGAGACGGGGTTTTATCATGTTGGTCAGGCTGGTCTCAAACTCTTGATCTCAGGTGATCCACCCACCTTGGCCTCCCAAAGTGCTTGGATTGCAGGCATGAGCCACCACGCCCGGCCCCCTATTCTTCTACTTTGAGACTCTCAACCTGTTCGTAATTATTTGATCACTGTCTTCCCCTCTAGACTTCTTATTCTGTTCTGTTCACCTCTGCATTCTCAGGGCTGGCCTCAGTGTCTGCCACATACGTTATAGATCTTCCATAAACACATGATAAATGAATTAGTAAATGAATGAAGAGGCTGGATCTACATTGTCTCTGAGATCTCCATCACAAATTCAGAGGTAAACGTGTTGAGGCACTAGTTCCTGTGCCCCAGATCCTCTGCTCGGAGTCATTCTGTCCTTTCCTCTTTCTTTCCACCTGACCCACCCTGAACTGAGCCTGGCAAGTCTGGGTGGGGTATGAAGTCACATGGCCCACCTGCATCAAGCCTGGTGGGCGAAGGGCTTTATCCAGGACACCCCATCTGCCTGGAATTAGAAGTGGGAGTCTTGTCTATAAATGCTTTCTGTGGCCTCCAAAAATCCTTCTGTTGGAGGCTTGCTTATCCCTTCACTGTCTTTTCCTTTCCTCT
This sequence comes from Macaca nemestrina, assembly GCF_043159975.1. Lineage (NCBI taxonomy): Eukaryota > Metazoa > Chordata > Mammalia > Primates > Cercopithecidae > Macaca > Macaca nemestrina. The sequence continues at coordinate 21,680,138 of NC_092132.1, forward strand.
CGGTCCAATATTTCATAAGCTGTCAGAGTCTGTGGCTACTCACAGCTTGTCCAAGTCACCCTGGGGTACAAAAGAACTACATAAATTGCCTCCTGGGATTTATAAAGAAAGATGGCACTAGGGCCAGACACATCGCAGGCCAGCTTTGTGTGTCAAAGAAGACACCTTCATGACCGGCGAATCCACCCACCTGGGCATCCCAGAGGCCAAACCCATTATCTGAATTAGGTTACAAAATAATCTGCAGAATATGAGGGCTCCTCTCCAACCTGCCGAGGACAATCTCAGCCCAGAAAGAAAGAGAGACGGTTTTGGCACAAGGCTTCATTGGCCTCACTGGCTGGGTAGAGAGTCACAGTCCATGGCTGAGGTCAAAATATATTTAGCCAGCCGCCGTTAAACTGAAACGCTCTAAGTGAAAAATGTCAAACAGCCTGGCTAATCATCTCAACAGGCAATGAGGGAAGAGAGAAATTGAAGGAGATTTCTTTCTTTCAGCAAGAAAACAGAAAGATCAAACACCCCATGCCAATGCAAAGCAGAGAGCAGAGGAGGAGCCAGCAGAGAAAATAGCAATGGCAGGAAGGAACTGAAGCAGGGAGAGGGCAGTGGGGAGCAGGACCTGGGAAGACTGTGGCATTCAGTATTGCACAATTCACCCGACTCCTAGCCGGCATCTTAAAAGAAGGCCTGACTGTCCTGAGGTCTCCATCAGATCACCCACCGGCCAGGGCATGACCAGCTAGTTACTGCATCAGGCCATCCCCAGGCAGAGGGACATGGCCCCAGCAGCACAGAGTCACTGGAATCCTGGCTCCTCCCTTTGAGACACTTCCTGATACTCTGCCCTTTGAGACCCTCCTGATACTCTGCCCGTAAGCAGTGGTGGCTCTGAGGGCGAACCCTTCCGCCCTGGAACCTCCAATCCCCCTCCAGGTGGCCCCTTCCTATGATCCTGCCTCAACCTCTTCAGCATCCACTCTTTCTGCTAACAACACAAAGGATCAAGTATCTACTTCTTAAAACCAAAGTCCCAGCATAGGCTGAATTTACCACTGCCACCTATAACAAAAGCCTGTCATGTCCCAGAGGACAAGGACTGTGACTGGTCTGACTCAAACACATCATCCTGCCCGGGATGTCTGGGTCCTCCCCTAACCCCAACAAGCCATGCACATCATGCCTCTGTGCCTTTGCACATGTTAGTCCCTCTGCTATGACGCCTTTCCCTACCCTTCCTAGTCAACTCCTACTTGACCCACACCTCCTCTGAGGAGCCTTCTCCAACCTTTCTACCCAGGATCCCTCCCTTGATTCTAGCCTCTGTCACATTGACGCACAATAGGGACTTACTGAATCAGTCTGGAGTGGGAGCTCTTAAAGGGGGCAAGGACAGAGGCTTGGTGCCCTTTGAACTCCCAGGCCAAGCTCAGTCGGTGTTTGGCAGACGATGTTCACATGCTTGTGGGATGAATGAATGGATGCATGAGTGAATGGGCCCCAAACATCATCAGGGTGTCCAGGCTGCTAAGGGGTGAAAACAAGGGCTAAATTATCAGACAAAGTGGGGGTTCGAATCAGAGAGAAACCTAGATGGTGTCTAACCTTTAAAAATGATTGCAAGGCCAGACGCAGTGGCTCACGCCTATAATCCTAGCACTTTGGGAGGCCAAGGTAGGTGGATCACTTGAGCCCAGGAGTTCAAGACCAGCCTGGGCAACGTGATGAAACCCTGACTCTACAAAAAGGATACAAAAATTAGCCAGGCATGGTGGTGGGACCTGTGGTCCCAGTTACTCTGGAGGCTGAGATGGGAGGATCAGCTGAGCCCAGGAGGTCAAGGGCACTGTGATTGCACCTCTGCACTCCAGCCTGGGCAACAGAGAGAGACCCTGTCTCAAAAAAAAAAAAAAAAATGATTGCAGTTCTATCTGAGAACAGTGAAAAACACAGTCTAGAGTAGTAAAATATGACAGGAAGAAAATAATATGGATTTTTTCCCAGAGAACCTTATTCAAGACCAGCTGAAAGCATAGAGCAGATGGCCTTCGGATGATCGGGACCCCCAGAACTCCAACAAGGTGCTGTCTTCTTAGATCATTTTCCAGAGAATTCCTCCTCCAGTCCCCTGGACTTGGGAGACGTTAAAACCTTTTTCTGCTGAGGTACCCCAACTTCCTTTCCCAACAATCACTCATTGGCAGAAGCAGCATGTTGTACTGCAGAGAACACAAACTTGGGAGCAAAAGAGACCTGGGCTCCATTTGAGTTTGGCAGTTCTACCATTTACTGGCAGTATTACTTTTGACAGCTTCCACCTCTCTGCACCTCAGCTTCCACCTCTCTGCACCTCAGCTTCCACCTCTCTGCACCTCAGCTTCCACATCTGTAAAGTGAAGGAATTTTTACCTCCCTGATGAACTGTTTCAAGGACAGAGAGAAAGATCATAGACATTAACGGACACAGTACAGTATCTACCATAGAGTAGGCAATGGACACCGCTCAGTTCTCTTCTCCTTCTTTCTATTCTGGCCCTTCTTTTTGTCCTGATTGCTGCCTAGTCTGCACATCCCCAGTGCAAAACATTCCTAAATACCCACTTTTACCAAGGATCAGCCGTTGGAGCAGACAACCCCAGAACAGCCCCTCCACGGCAGCGGCCATGGCTTTTCACACTGGAGGATCCACTTCGTGCAGCTTGATCCACCTTACAGCCCCTTTCAGAAGGTTTTGATTTTGCAGTTACCCTGACTCTAAGGGTGGCCCTTTTATCTCCACCAGCTAACTGGTCCACCCTTGTTAGTACTACTCCTCTGCTTATTCATTCATTCACACACTCGGTTATTTGTGTATTCAACAAATATTGGCCATAGACTCCTATGTGTCAGACATCACATTAAATGTGGGAGTGGTGGAGTAGGGTGAGGCTCCTACTACCCAGGAGCTCACAGAGCAGTGCAGGTCTCCCAGCCTGATGTGCTAGAACAAAGAAAGGGGCAGGAAAGCAACGGCAAGACTCCAGTGGCTCATCTCAGATGCTTCCATACCGTATTTGTTTCCTGGGGCTGCTGTTGCAAAGTTCCACAAACTGGGTGGCTTGAAAGAACAGCAACTGATTCTTTTACAGTTCTGGAGGCTGGAAGTTCAAAATCAAAGTGTCAGCAGGGCCGAGCTCCCTCTGAAGGCTCTAGGAAGAAATCCTTCCTCGCCTCTTCCTGGCTTCTGCTGGTTCTAGCAATCTTTCACGTTCCTTGGCTTACCGCTGCTTCACTCCCATCTGCCTGAGTCCTCCCACGGCCTTCTCTTTCTGTGCCATTTTCTTTATGAGGACATTTTCACTGGATTTAGGGCCCCCCTTCCCAGCATGGTCTCATCTTGATTCTTACCTTAATTATATCTGCAAAGACTTGATTTCCAAGTAAGGTCACATTCTAAGGTTCTGAGTGGACATGAATTTGGCGGCAGACACCAGTTGACCCACTGCAGATGCTATCTGCCCCCAAGAAGCCATTCTTGGGAAGCCCTCAGCCCAGTCTGCCCCAGGCTGGGCCACCATGACACTGACTCACCTCCCATGTCCCACATTTCATCAAGGGCATCTCATGGGTGGGGACTGTGTCTTTCATCCCTCTATCCCTCACTTCTTGCATGGGACCTGCCACTGAGAAGATGCTAAGCAAATATGTATTGAACCAAACTAAACCATTTCATAGGGACTAGCAATTTTTTAATGGATTCCAAGGACTACAGGCCAATACATACAAAACATAGCTTCCAAGTACCTTCCCAAAAGTCGAAGGTGAGCAACATTCACCAAATACCACTGGAGAAGGAATTAGGGTCCATGAAGAGAAGCCCAGGGCCAGGCATAAGAAATTATATAAGAAGACTAATCTGTTGGCACAATGTCACCCACAAGGTCCTGTTCTCAATCTTGCCAACATAAGCCTTTGGGGTGACGTCATGGGAGGCTGTATGTTAAAGCAGAAGCCGATGTGGAGGGTGCTGGGATGTGGGTGGGGTCTGGTTCTGAAATGTCAGCTCTCACGCAGTCTTATAGGAATTCTAGGCTCCCGTTCAAATACCACGTCATTCTCTTCATGTGGGGAATTTGGGTTTTGTTTTTCCTAAAGATATCCATGAGTCTCTTTTCCTCTTCATTTCACTTCTTTGATTTAATTAGAATGCCAGGGCCTGCGATCCAGAATTCCCCAGTAACCCTCCCATAACAAGTCAGTGGTCCAGAAAATGGTGCTTTGAGGACACAGACGGGGATTCAAGAATCTGAGGTGTTTGTAAGTGAGGAAGACGCAGGCACAGAGGTCTGTCCTATTCAAAATCAGCAGCTGTCTGTGCCGTTTCCCCAAAAGACCTGTCAGCCCTGTCCACAGTCACAGGCAAGAGGGCCACCTCAGGGCAACAGCAAAATCAAAACCTTCTGAAAGAGCCTTTAAGAGAAGCAATGTGGCGACATCTATGCTGAAGATAAGACCAAGGAGAAAAGCAGTGGAATTCGTTAGCAGGGCCTCTGAGACACTCATCTTTCATGGAGTGTTGGAGAAGAAAACAATTAATTCCCACTTTGCCTATGGATTTATTTGGCTTACTTATCTGAAAAGCAAAACTAAAAGTGCTAATGGGGCTGAGGGAGCCGAGATCATTCTCCACCTGGGACTGAGATCACTGGCATTTAGGCACATGAGCGTAACAACTAGCCCTCAAAAGATTTTTGTTGAACAAATGAATCTGTGAGTGACAATGGCTGACGTTTACTGCCTACTTACTCTGCATCAGACAGAATGCTAAGGGCTTCCCTACATGACCACATTCAATCATTGCAAGACCCTTCCAGCACCTCCTCAGCACCCTTTCTGACCACCCTATCAAAAGTAGCCCCCACCCCACCTACCACATTATTCTCTCTCATCCCTTGTTTCTTCCCTTCACCCATTTTATCATAACTATTTATTGTTTATTTACTTTCTGAGTTTACTTAGTTGATGTCCCAAACCAAATGGAAGATCTACACAGAGAGAGAACATGTCTACTTTGTTCATCACTCACGTCTGTTTCCCTGGTACCTGACACAAAGCAGGCAATCAATAATACATGCTGAATGCATGAATGAATGATGGCAGTCCAGACATTTAGGATGTAGCACAAATGAGAGAGAAGATGTGTGTGTAGGATGGCATGGGGGATGCATATGGGAAAGGGGTGGAATGGTCATGGGGACAGTCTTTGCCCCGGTAAGTGCTGTAGGCAGCTGGGGGAAGGATAGAGAAGACTAGAGAGTATGGATCCCAGCCATTCCCATCCCTGGGAGAGATGAGCTTTTCTATGGGGATGACAAGCTTTGGCCACTTACGGTAACAATGGGCAGCAAAGGCAGGAGAGGGGACCTGAAACAAGGAGGCAGGATTCACAGAGAATGGATCACAAAGTGGATCCAATTGACCGATCGAACATCACTGAAGCGGATTGGACATCACTGAAGGAGTGAAGCAAGGAAGCGAGAGGGCAGCTCCTAGCTTGGCTGACCCCAGGATGCCCGCACCATCTGCATGAGGAAGGGGAAGTTTGCCCCAGGGCCACCAACCAGGAGGTGAAAGAACCTAGAGAGCCACTGAAGAGTGAGTCATAGAAAAGTGTCTCCTGAGTTGCAGAAAAGTGTCCCTTCCTACAAGTGTTTCCCAAATCTCTCCCATCTTGCCTCCAATCTGCCTTCCCCCATTGGATCATAGGGACCCGTCTTCCAGAGCCCTTTTTAAAACTCACCAGCCACCACTGGAAACAATTCTGACAATGGTTTGTGTGGTGACCTTTGATGTCAGATTCGGAGCCAATGCGCCTGGGGTTCAACCCTGGCTCTGCTCTTCACTGCTGTGTGACCATGGGAAAATTAATCAACCACTCATTTCCTCATCTCTGAAGTGGGGACTATGATAATACTTCCCTTCTCATGGCATTTTCAAGGGGATTAACTGAATTAATATATGTGAGTGCGGTCAGGGTTAGCCATTATTACCATTACTGTTATCAAATACAGCGTACTGCAAAGAGCAATGGCCATGGAGCCCATCTCTGCCATCTGCTGACTGTGGCCTTGGGAAGGACCCTTCACCTCTCTGAGCTTCAATGTCCTTTTTAGTAAAATGGAGATGATGACGACATCACCCTGCACTGAGATGAATGATGCTCCCTCCAAAATGATCTCACCTTATTTGGAAAAAAAAAAAAAAAAAAAAAAAAGGTCTTTGCAAGTGTAACTAAGTAAAGGATCTCAAGGTGAGATCATCCTGGATTACTGGGTGGGCCCTAAATCCAATGACAAGTGTCTTTAGGAGTGTCTTTAGGAAAGCAGAGGGAGATCTGAGACATAGACGTATGTGAGCAGACCAAGGCAGAGGTTGAAGTTACGCAGCCCACAGGCCAAGGAATGCCTGAAGCCACTCAAAGCTGAAAGCAGCTCCCCTAGAGCCTCTGGAGGGAATGTGGCCCAACAATACCTCGATTTTGGACTTCTGGCTTCCAGAGCTTTGAGAGAATCAATTGTTATTTGTTTTTAACAATCAATTGCTTTAAGCTACCAAGTTTGAGATAATTTGTTGCAGTAGCCACAGAAAATTAATACGCTCCCTCACAGGGCAAGGATTGAAAGAAGCAGTTGGCAAAAAGTAGCCAGCACTCAGCAACTTGTAATGATGGCAATTATAGTTCACTTCCTTTCTCTGGCCCTTCACTTCTCCACCTGTAAAAGAAGATATGAGATGGGATGAAGATATCCAAGCTTTTGCTACCTTGTGCCAGCTCCTTCACCACTCAACTCCTTCACATGGTAGGCTGGGACGACGTAATTCTCCATCCCCCTTCCTCTCCCTCCTCTTCCTCACTCCAGGGATCCTTGGAAAAGAATGTACCAAGGCCTCATATCTCTGTGTCCACCACAGAGGGTGTGGGCACTTGTCCATGTACCCAGCTCCTCACTAGAGGTGATGATGAGACCACACAATACTCAACTCTTTTGTAAGGTAGGCTGCAACCTCACCCAACCTAAAGCAGTTGCCCTCCAAATCTTCTAACCTGAATAAAGACTCGAGGCAAGTCATCCAATGCCAGAGACATGGTTGCCCAAATGACACTTCTGAAATTATTGTATTCTCCTCCTTCTCAAGGCTGGAGGAGGAGGAAACACCTAAGATGATCATATGAATGTTAAGAGAAATAATAAAGAGATGAATGGCCAAAGGAATAACATATAGAGGTAAAATGTATAATGAGGATAGCAGAAAGGATGGGAAGGAGGAGATGGCACTGCCTCATGGATGCATTGGTTGGGGATGCAATGATCTCTCACCCAGAGCATCAAAAGAAGCCCTCTCACTGCTCTCCCTGGCTCCATCCGCTCCTCTTCCAGCTCACTCTCCCCACTGCCACCACTAGGAGTATGGATTGAAGGGGCAATCCTAGTAAGGGTGGGGAGGAATAAACCCACTTATTTTTCTAAAAGGTAGACCTAGCCAGATGACTTCTTTCTTTAATTCCCTTGAATGGTTTCCCACCTCAAAGAATTCTGACTTCACTTCCAGATCCCTGAGTTCCCTTATGTGTGGGGTTATAAACAGCCTCCACTTGATCAGACAACAAATAAAATGAAGGCAGAGGGTGCACCCAGTAGGCACTTAGTGGGACTGTGATTTTCCTTGTTGCCCCCACACCCCCTGTTCTCTTCAAAGGGCAAAAAGAACTCTTATGGCCTGTTAACAACGCCTAGCTACTAACGATGGCTGTAGATATATAGAACCAGAGACTAAATAAACCTTGGACACTTGGTCACAAGCGTCTTATCCCATGGGAACAGAGTGACTTGCTCTTCCACGCCTAAGGCTCTGGGCACTTATCCCCTGAGGGCTCAGTCCCCGTGAATGTGGCCAAGTGCTTTGTTTCTCAATAGGTTTTCAAGGAAATACTTTTGCCTTCAAAACTGCCCCCTTCTTTTTGTCTGCAATGATGATTTATTTCATTATTCAGTGACTGAAAATTCATGAAATTTTGTGGTTAAAGCAAAAATGTGTCACACAGAATGCCATATGCCCATGCAGTAGAACTGAGAAAATCTAATGACGAACACCATCGTTTCTCCTCCAGAGTTTAATGGGACTCCAACCTGTGGGGCTTTTCTTTCAACTTATAATATTTTTATCTCCTCAATTAGAAGCATTGCTTTTTTTAAAAAGTAGTTCAAGATAAGGCTATATCAACAAAGATAATGGTCAAAATGCTGGAGTTTCTTGGATTCGTTTCAAGACTCATAGGCAAATGTGGCATTTCCTAGTCTTGAAGCTAGATGGAGGTCAGGAGACCAGTTGGTCCAGTCCAGAGAGGCAGCGTGGAGAAATAAAAACACCAGCAGGCCTCGTGAAGAGCATCCAAGGACCTGGGCTTGCAGTCTGACTCTCACTGTATGAGACAATGGCCCCTTGGGCAGGTCACTAAGCTATGATGTCTGTGCCTATAAAATGGGTAAATTTCATTTGCCCAACACTCTTGAGAAAATGATGACAGTAAATGTGAAAGCAGATCGCGGTCTACAGTGGCCAAGGAGAAATATTCTACGTTCTTCACTTCATCTTTCTAGGCTCAAGGCTTGGGGAAGCAGGGGTAGAGGCAGGATTAGAGAAAGCACTGAACACATGTAACCAGCATCCAGGTCAAGACACAGGACATTAAAGGATCCCAGATGGCCCCTTCACACCCGCTTCCTGTCACTAGACTCTCCAAAGGTAACCACTATCCTGACTTCCAACACCTTAGATGAGTTATGCCTATTTTTGAATTCCATATAAATGGAATTAGATTGTTTGAACTTTTCAGACAGGCTTCCCTTATGCAATGTTAAGTTTGTGAAATTCACCCATGATGTTATGTATACTGTTGTCACATATAGTATTCAACTATATGACCATCCCACAATTCATGTACCTGTTTGACTCTTAATGAGAGTTTACGTAGTTTCCCATTTAGGGTTATTATGAACATTCTTAGGTATATCTTTTAGTCAACATATATACATTTATCTGTTGAAAATACAACTAGGAATGAAACTGCTGAGTGGTAGGATGTGCCTATGTTCAGCTTTACAGATACAGCTAATCAGTTTCCCAAACTTGTCATACCCATCTCTACCTTCACCAGCGGTGTCAGAGAGTTCCGGTTGCTCCACATCCTCAGTCACACTTGGTATTGTCTGTCTTTTAAAATTTGGCCCTTCTAGTGGGTAGGAAGTGGTATCACATTGCATAATGATATTTTTAAGGGTAAATCAGATTATATTACTCTGCCATTGGTTTCCCTTCAGCCTCAAAATAAAACCCAAACTCCTTAACGTGATCTATAAAGCCTCAGTTCAGGTATGTCTGACTTTCTCTCCGAGCACTCTGTCTCCACACTGTTCTTCAGCTCCACTGCCCTCTTTCTAGTGTTCAAATACGCCAAAGCCGTTCCCACCTCAGAATCTTTACATTTCTGTTGCCCCTGCCTAGAACATTCTTCCTCCACATAGTTCCATGGCTGACTCCTTCTTGTTCATCAATTCATTCAAGAAATATTTCTGAGCCATTATCAGGTTTCTTCTCAAATGTCACCTCCCTCCAAGGATTCTTTCCTGACCACCATCTAATGTTGTCATGGTAGCACATTGCAGCACCTACCACTATCTCCCGTTTCCTCTCTTAAGAGTGTTTTCGCCTTATCACACTGCAATACAAGCTAAGAGCAGAGACTGTGTGATGGATGAATGGAGAGTGAAAGGGAAGCAGTTGGCAGATAGCATTCTCAAAAATAATTGTAGAATATTGAAGCTAATGGAGCCTCCTCTTCTCCCCAACTCAGTTGATAAAAATGAAGCTCAAAAGATAAAGTGACATGGCCAAGTTCATGGTCAGCAGCAGAAATGAAGCTTGAACCCAAGCTCATGACTTTTAGTCCTGGTACACTGCATTGCCTACAGGAACAAAGGACAAAGTCTTATTCCATGTAAATTAGTTTCTTAATACTGGATGTTGGACATTAGGAACTGATTCATCCTGGAGAAGTCCCCCCTCATGCCATGAAGTCTGACAACACATCAAGAGGACATGAGATGGGAATCATTTCTGGGTCCCCCAATCATCCCTGACCTTGGTCCAGAAGAAGAGAAGGATGCTGAAAGGGTAAATATGAACAGAAGTGATGCTCAGTCCATATTCCATTCTCCAAAGAGAAGAAAGAGAACCATCGTGGCAGGAACCATTTCCCTGGGCTCAAGGGCCTGAGGTCTACCGAGAGAGATCATGCTGTACCAGGCGCAGGCCCCATCTCACATATTTAGTCTGGGTGAGAATCAGGTTGTACCACAATGCGGGCCTCGGGGCCAGTTGCATAATTGGATGTGTAATCAGTACCTTAGAGAACTTCAGCCAAAAGCACTCCTGACACCACTTCGAACTTGCTGAATCATCTCCAAACCTCATGACTGGATGATTCACTGGTCTCCTCTGGGGTCATGACTATCAGGTGCCAACCCAGAAATGAGAACTAAATTCTAAGAGGAGAGATCCTCTGATTGGAACTCTGACTTTTCCAGCACTTCAACCTACCATTCTCTGGGTTTCCAAAGAGTGAAGGAAGCCATGTTGGTCTCTTCCTCCTCAATGTGAATAAATGAAAAAAGATAATCAGGGACCAACTAGAAAAGATAGAGAGCTAATCTTTGGGATGAAGCCAACCTGGAATTATAAAAACCATATATATCTACAATCTCTTGTTCCAAAAAGTCCAAAAAGCTCCAAAAGCCAAGTTTTTGGCTTATTTGTTTCTTTTTGTATACTTGCAGCAAATCCACTTGGCAGCAAAGCCTGACAGCAAAAACTGGCATAGAACTATTTGAAGTTTTAATTTATCCCACTCCAGACACATACTAATGAATCTGATGCAGAAATACTATTGTTTGACTATGAGATGATGAATCAGATCCCAATGGGGTTTTGCTTAATATACATTGTATTGTGTATCTCATCACCCTTTTAAAAGCTGAAAAATTCTTAATACCCAAACACTTCTTGTTTCTAAGATTTTAGGTAAGGACAGTGAACCTGTATTTTTTCACTTATTATTACTTAATCTTTGCAAAAACCCAGGACAGGCAGTACTATCTCCATTTAACATATGAGTAAACTGAGGCTTACAGAAGTTAAATTACCTAAGTCCACAATTACCTAAGCCCACACAGGAAATCAGTATCAAAAATGGAATTAGAACCCAGGCATAGTACACATCCATCATTTTCCCTGCTGGCCTTCCATGCCCCTGTCTTCTTGTAACAACACCTCCATTTTGCTTTAGAAAACTACCTGCGTCTCCTCTACTGCTTGCAGACTTGGTGGACCCCACTTTCCCCTGGGCAAGGGAAGGGCACATGCTCTAAGCCAAGTCAACCAGACTCTCACTCTCCCTTGAGACTGGATCCAGAGACGAGTTACTCAAGGACCAATAAGAGTTAGAGCTGAATGGTCCCACCAGTGGTCCCTGAAGAAGTTCTAAGTGTTGATTGCTGCCTGGACTTTCTGAGGCCTGACTCTATAGCTTGCACTTAGAGTCTAGGTCTTAGCCCATATCCTTCCAGTAAACTCCTTTCTTATATACACTGGAGAGAGGTGGTTTCTTTTGCTTTCAGACAAAGAATCCTGATGAGATACCATATTATACACACAGCATGTATGCATTAGACTAAGTAGACAAATAGATATTAAATATATACATATACATACATAGAAAGTGCTTAAAATGGAACATGGAACCTAAAAAACTTTGTATTTCAGAGTTTCTGTGAACATTAAAGATAAATAATGCAAAGTACCTAGCACCCGGTAGTTCATATTCCCAAGTGATACTCCTCTACCTCCCTGTCTTCCTCTCTATATACCATCTTCCCACCATACTTCCATACATCATATTTTTTTCTTTTTTTCCCAATTGCACTTTTACATACACGTTGACCTTCCACTTAGCTTACTCTCACATCTGTATGTAGGTATGCATGAGCACTTCTTAACCCTACGAATAATATTAAGGCTTAAAGATGAATCCACGGCTGGCCATGGATTTGAACACCCAAGCTGACATGTACACTGGCTTTTGGGACCTATGTTCTTGGGACCTCCAAAGTTTTTGCTCACACCTAAGGTTATTTTGCAGACTCTCAAGCCTACAAAAACCAGTCAAAACATAAACAGTGCTTGGAGTAGTTGTAATGTTTTTGAAACCATTTTCAGAGTATATAGAATCATAAATACATAAAGTAGAAAAGTAATTGTAGAGAATGTGGAAAATATAAAATAGTTCAGTAAAGAAAATTATCATAATCTCACTCCAGAGATAACTACTCCTAACATTTTGGTATATTTCTTTTTTTTTTCTTTTTTTTTTTTTTTTAAGACCAGGTCTTGCTCTGTCACCCAGGCTGCAGTGCAGTGCAGTGGCACAATCTCAGCTCACTGCAACCTCTGCCTCCTGGGTTCAAGCCATTCTCCTGCCTCAGCCTCCCAGGCAGCTGGGACTACAGGCATGCTTCACTATGCCCAGCTAATTTTCTTGTATTTTTAGTAAAGATGGGGTTTCACCATGCTGGCCAAGCTGGTCTTGAACTTCTGACTTGAAATGATCCACCTGCCTCGGCCTCCCAAAGTGCTGGGATTACAGGCATGAGCCACCAGTTTATTTCTTTATGCTTTATTGTCTCTAGCATATTTTGTCATATGGATATATGAAATAATATTCATAATAACTAATATATAAAGTGCCTATTATATATTAGTTATATATTAAGTACCAACATATAAAGTATCTATTAATTAAGAGATTATATGCAAAGTATTTTGGAAGCATTGTATTATTTAATCTTTATAACAACCCTATCAGGTGATGTATTAGTTATCTATTGGTACATAGAAGATTACTTCAAAATTTAGTGGCTTAGCTGAACTGTTCTCATAAATAAACATTTATTATTTTGCTTAGTTTCTTCAGATCAGGGATTTAAGAGTGGCTTAGCTGAACTGTTCTTATTCAGGGTTTCTCATGAGGTTGCAGTTAAGATGCTGGCCCATTATCCAGCATGTTTTATCTGAAGGCTTGAATGAGGCTGGAGGATCCACTTCCAAGACAGCTCACTCTTACAGCAGGAGGCCTCAGTTCCTTACTACATGAACTTTTCCATAGAGCTACTTGAGTGCCCTTCCAACACTGCAGCTGGATTTCCCCAGAATGAATAATTTAAAAGAGCAAAATGGAAGCCACAATGTCTAACTCAGAAGTCAGATTCCATCATTTTCGTAATATCCTACTAGTTACATGGGTCAACCTCTCCAATATGAGAGAGAACTACACAAGGACATGAACACCAGGAAGTGTATATCAGTGGGGGACATCTATGAAGGCTAGCTACCACAACTGGGTAATACAGTTTGTTACATTTCACAGATAAAGCTTTGAGCAGGTGGTCCAAAGTTGTACAGTTGGTGAATTGCAGAGGAGGATTTGAAGCCAGGCTGATCAACTCCAGAGCTCATACTTTTAACTATGACATAATGCCACCTCCTCAATTTACCTGACCATCCTGCTAATGTTGGATATTTAAGTAAATTCCAATTTTGTATTACTATATATAACACCACAGTGAATACTTTCTACATAAATCTATCTTCATCTCCTGTTACTGCCTTAGGAAAAATGTCTAGAGACAGAATTCCTAGATCAAAAGATAAAACTTTCTTTTTAAATTTTTTGTAGAGATGGGGTCTATGTTGCTCAGGCTGGTCTTGAACTCCTGGCCTCAAGTGATCCTCCCACCTCGACCTTCTAATCATTGGGATTACAGGTGTGAGCCACCACACCTACAATCAAAAAATAGAAACTTTTTTAATGCTCTTGACACATCCTGCAAAAAATAATAATAATTTCCAGAAAGGAAACACCAGCTCACAACCTCAGTGAAAGTTCATGTGGATACCTGTTTTGCTGCATCTTTAAAATGACTGAATACTATTATCATTTACATCTCTGTTGATTTCATAGGCTAAAATTTGATGTGTATTTCTCAGAACATTTCTTTATTTGCTTATTATTATTATATATTTGCATCATTTAGGGCTGTTGATTGTAAGGAATAGAATCTAGTTGATTAATTTTAATTGAAAAGGGAAGTATTTAAAGAATGCCAGGGAGCTCTTGGAATTAAAGGGAAGGTTGGAAAACCTGAGGCCAGGGCTCTAGGCAACAGGAAGGGATGAATGATGGTCTTGCAAGTCACTATCACTGGGATAAATCGATTTAACTTTCTATCCATCTTTGTGTCAAAGAGCCCTAGCTTGGGTCACATGACTAACCTTGGTTGGGCAGGACAGAGCAAGGTGCCTTGATTCAACCAAGACAGCACTTAGTAGAGGAGAAGTAAATAAATTGCTATTAGCAAAAGAAAGGAGTACTGGATCCTAGAAAGCTAAAGAACAATAAATGTCTACTACAAGATTTAATTCTGGTGGCTCCCAAACCCATGTTCTTTTCATTAAGTTAAAAGTTCTCTATTCCCGTTAGTTGGTCAAGTAAAAGACTTTTACTTTGGGCCGGGTGCAGTGGCTCACACCAGTAATTCCAGCACTTCGGGAGGCCAAGGCAGGCAGATCACCTGAGGTCAGCAGTTCGAGACCAGCCTGGCCAACATGGTGAAACCCCCGTCTCTACAACTAATACAAAAATTAGTTGGGCGTGGTGGCACATGCCTGTAGTCCCAGCTACTTGGGAGACTGAAGCAGGAGAATTGCTTGAACCCAGGAGACAGAGGTTGCAGTGAGCCGAGATCATGCCACCACACTCCAGCCTGGGTGACAGAGTGAGACTCTGTTTCAGAAAAAGAAAAAAGGAAAAAAAAAAGGCTTTTTACTTTGTTTTTACCTAAGAATTTCAGCATCATTAGAGTCCTCGCCATGGATAAGCTGAGGAAAAGTCTTCTTCATTTGGGTGAAAAGTCTGGAAATGCAGAAACGCGGAGACAAGATCCCCTCAACTTTGCCAAGTAAAATAACCAAGAACAAAGGGATCAAGGAGAGCCCTTTACTAGTGGTTGGCAAACTTTTTCTATAAAGAGCCAGATAGTAAATATTTTAGGCTATTCAGGGAGACACCGTCTCTGCCTCAACTACTCAACTTTGCTGCTATAACACAAAAGTAGCCACAGACAATAAGGAAACAGATGGGCATGGCCATGTTCCAGCAAAACTTTACTTACAAAATCAGGTGACCAGCAGGATTTGACTTGGAGGTTAGAGTTTGCTGACCCCTGCTTTAAACCAAACAATAGCAAAACATAATACTACTGTTTATGGCTATTTCAATCCTGGCTCCAAAATGATAAAATTTCTTCTGTGATTTTGAAGAATTTGCCCTCAGTTACCAACATTTAGGACAGTGTTCACTTGATTTAGCACCTGCATTTTAACCATAAATGACGTCAGGTGATTTTGGCTTAGAGAAAGTATAATGACAACGCTGAACTATTTATTTTTATAGGAACTCAATATCCACATCAACGTCAAATTAACCATCCAATTAGATGGAGAAAGGTAAGTGTGCTTATTCCTTCAAGAACAGTCAGGATGCATTTGCTTAGCACCTGTTATGTGCCAGGGACTGAGGCTTGATACACAAAATACACAGGCCCAGGCCTCAAAGAGTCTAAGCCTGGTGGAGAAGCTTAGAATCTAGAAAAACATTCATAGTTGAGTGCTATTCTAGTTGGTGATAGGTGGGTGTTACAGAGAACCAGAATAGGTTTGAATGGCAGTAACTGTCTCAAAATGGAACAGGCTGCCTCATGGAAAGGTCAGAAGAGTTCCAGCAAAGGATGGAAAACCAATGCCCAAAGGTAGTTCCTAATTAGAGTAAGAGCTCAGACTAGATGATCTGTAAGATTGTGTAATCATGAGACATCTCTTGGAGTGCCTTCAGGATTTATAAAAACTCCCCCTTCAATATGAGTGCCCTCCTCAATATGCCAGCAGGAGCCCTCAGTGGCTAAATCTGTACCATGTTTCTATTCAGATGAATCGATTGGACGTGGACTGATGGATCCAGGGGTCAACAGCTGACCCAACTAGGGCACAGCAGAAAGTCTTCAAAGATGGCCACCATCAATTCCTTTGCTCCTTCTATGCATATGTTACTTCTCATATCAAAAGGTAAAGACGATTTTGCCTATGCTTGAATATTAGTTGATCTTTTTCTGGACCAATGGAATATGGCAGAAGTGATGCTGTCTGACTTCTGACTTCAGGAGAAGTCTGGCAGCTTCCGTCTTAGTCTCTCAGAATATTCACTCTTGGAACCCAGCTACCGTGCCATGAGGAAGCCCAAGCATCCCCAAAGAGAGGCAGTGAAATCTCTCCACTGATGAGTCAGTTGAGACCCCAGCTGACCACCAGCACCAACCTGCTGGTCATGTGACTATGCTATCCAGGAAGTGAATCCTTCAGCTCTAGTTCAGCAGCCCCAGTTCAGAAGCCCCAGCTGATGCTGCATGGAGCAGAGATGAGCTACCCAGCCAAGTCCTGCCCAAACTTCTGACCCACCAATCATGAAATCAAATACAATTTTTTTAAGCCACCAAGTTCTGGGGTAACTTGTTATTTAGCAAGAGATAATAGGAACATAAAGTCAATCAGTCTTTCTCTTTTAAGAATTTGAAATCTGGGGTTAAGTGCAGGGGCTCAGGCCTGTAATCCCAGGACTTTGGGAAACTGAGGCGGGAGGATTGCTTGAGGCTAGGAGTTCAAGACCAGCCTGGGCAACATGGCAAAACCCCATCTCCACAAAAAAAATTTTTAAATTAGCCAAGCATGGTGGCCCACACCTGTAGTCCTAGCTACGTGGGAGGCTGAGATCAGAGAATCCCTTGAGCCTGGGAGGTCAAGACTGCAGTAAACCGTGATCACACCACCTACACTCTAGCCTAGGTGACACAGAGAGACTCTGTCTCAGAAAAAAAAAAAGAATTTGAAATTTTGGTTAGAGACAAATATTGGACATTTTGGGATCTGAGTCTCATTAAAAGCAAGCTTTGTTGTGTATTAAAATCACATAAACTAAAAAAAATGTAAATAAATGTCTAGATCACCTCCCTACTCACCCAAACCTCTGATTCAGTAGGATTGAGGTGGAGCCCAGGAATATTTTATGCAAGGACTTTAAACATGTATTCCATATGATTCTGATATCATGTACTAAAACTATAATGCAGATGCTCAACTTAGAGAACCAACACACATACACATTTAGACTTTCCCTCACCCTGTGTCACTTGAGGCCCTGACAGTCCAGCCTTGGCTATTTGTAGCCTCAAATCTGGTTGAGCCTCAGGGTTAAGAAAAGCCCCTGTCAATAAAAAAGCTCAGCGAAAAAGATGGTGGTGCCTGGACCTTCATTAACCATATAGTTAAATCTAAACTGAACTTGAAGACTTAATCATCTTCTTAATTTTAGAATCCTAAAATATCTAGCAGTGCACGATTAAAGGTCTGTGTTTCAAATACAATGTGAAATGTGTTATAATCCTTGTTATATTTTTCCTCCAAAACGCAAATCTCATCCAACACCTTGGGGATTTTTCTGGATTGTATCACAGACAACAGAATTCTTTCAGTAAGACAGGCCCCATGACTCCGCCATTATCTGCAGACAGAATTTCAAAGGGCAGGTCAGCCTGCGTGAACTCTGGCTATGGCCAGTCACCTTGAGGGAAGAGTTTATTTGAGGCCCTCAGATAGGAAACCTGATTTCCAGGCACTGGACTCCCACAGTCCTGCTTTAGATAAACGTGAATCCTGTCTAGGTACGTGTGTTCTTTCGTGCTTAAAGGTTTATTTGGGAACAAGACAAAGAAAAAAAAAAGTTTCTGGGAGTTTATTGGTGGACTATTCACCTCTTCCCACAGCCAGTCCAAAAAGGCAAATACTATTTAAGTGGCCATTTGCTAGGTCTTCCAGTGACAGGCCTGGAATTTTCAAATGCAGAGTCAACGCTAGCAAACTTTAAAGGAGCTGAATTGAAATTGACTTCAACCTTCTCCAAACTCTAATTTTAGTTCCACTTCTCTCCTCCTTTTACTCTGTAGCATCACGTTGCCCTTCTTTCCCTTAATTATTCCCCAAACTAAGGCTCCCCATCTAGAGGGGGCTTATTCAGGAAGAAACTTAGGCTCGGGAGTGTTTGCTCCTCTTTCTTTGAACTTTCTTTAACCAACCCACCCCTTGCATCAAAACATACCCTGCTTCTTCCCATTCCCTCTGACCCTTCCCAAGCCTCACCAACCTCATAACTCATTCTTTCCATAGAGTTAATAGGTGGTAATTTTATTATTATCCTTCGGGCTCCATTTTTGCAATTTAATGGGGACCTCATAGAGGTAATCTCTCAGGGTAACTAGTGGAAGCTTCATTCACCTGGCAGTGAGATGGAAGGGTTAAAGAAATACATGTGCTCTCTTTCTACCAGGCAGGCTGAGAGACCCAGAGCAGCTGTAGGTACTACCACCTTGGTTACCTGAGAATGCAGGTACTGAGGAAAGAATAATTAATTCTTAATGTAGGTGTAATTAATATGTCTGGAGTTTGTAATAAAAGTAGCCTTTCTGTAACTCAATGTATATTTATTCTTTAAATCTGAAAAATAGAACCACCCCAAAAATTAAACTGAAAAAATGGAAACCTGAGACTCATCCTCCCCAGACATTTCTAGCACATTTGGGACGGTGGTTTACATTCAAGGAACGTCATAGCCTTTGGCTCTGGCTTGTAGTGGAGGAGAAGGAAGCACTAAATCAGTCCCTCTGACTAGAGCCACTTTCCAAATCACCTACCTTCTCATCTGAGACCAGAAGAATTCCTGACTGGAAATCAGAAGACCCAATTTTTAACCCAGGTCCTACTGCTAACTGTGGGGTCTTGAATGTCACAGGAAAAGGAAGAGAACAAACCTTGAAAAATTCTCTTCACCCTAGAATACCTAGGATTCCAAGACTAAATGTCTCTACTTAAGATACAAACACATTCCCTGAAAGCAGTGACACATTAGTCAACTATTACCCATTACCCCTTGGGTCACAGCTTAACCTGCACATCTTCCCACAGGTCCTAAAGGATGCCACAAAAGACCAGTCATTTAAACAGGGTGGTAAAGAGGGAAGGATTTAGAAGATGGGGTCTGTTTCAAGAGAGGCAAGGAATCCAGCCAAAGACCACACTGGCCCATGGGGAGCATCAGGCTCCGAACCCCCAATTTGGAGGCACCAAAAAGAAAGTGGGGAATGAATGAGGAACAAAAAAACTCATTTTTCCCACTTTATACTTTTTCCTTGGCCGGGCCTAAATAAAAATTGCAAAAAGTCTGTCCTAATGAGAGCTTTTAAAACTTTTGCGGATGCTTATGAAATGGTAAATAGAGTAATAATGATCCTAAGGACTTCCAATTTCATCACTGCCCTGATACGTGTCAAAATAGCCATTCCCTTTACTGTTCCAGAAATGAGACTCACTTTGTGAGGCCAAAAGGGATCAAGGGGGAGAGAAATGAAGAAAATAACTAACCGGTGCCTTTATTCAGCATGCACTCTGCACTCCGCACTGTGCTGATGCAGGACAGTCATGGGTTCTCTTGTTGTGGTCTCACGACACATTTGCAAAGGCAATAGTACCATTCCCATTCTACAGATAGGAAACACTGAGGCTCAGAAAAGGTTCTCTTGCCCCACATCACCCAGTCAGTGATGGGCACAGCCGGGATTTAAATCCACATCAGGGTAACACAAAACCCATACTCCTTCCACAATGATCACCAAAAGTGAGTGTTAGCAAATGAGTTTTAGCTTTCCACTTCAGTGATAAGCAAAGTAATAGTTATGGTTAGCATTCAATGAGTGCCTATTATTTGCC
Organism: Macaca nemestrina; assembly: GCF_043159975.1. NCBI lineage: Eukaryota > Metazoa > Chordata > Mammalia > Primates > Cercopithecidae > Macaca > Macaca nemestrina. The sequence goes on from NC_092132.1 coordinate 21,700,157, forward strand.
AGTCATTCTGCTAAATGTCATCATTTATCATGACATTTAATCCTCACTCTAACCCTACAAAACAGCTACTAGTGTCCTCATTTCACTGCTAAGGAACCTGAGATTAAGCAATTTACCCAGGGACACATGGTTTGATAGCAAAGACTTAGCCAGACAATCTGACACCAAACACCTTAATGGTAACTGCTGCACACGGCAAACTTATTTTCATTCAATCCCCCATAAATAAAAACTTGTTATTGCTCAGAGTATTCAGAGGGATGAGGATAAAAGAGATTTTAACTATGATCCAGGCTGCTGACAGACCCAGAAATCGCTCTTTGACAGCAGCTTGGAGTGACTAAGAGGTGGATGTTTTCAGAGTGTCAGGCCTGACCTCAAAGTCATTCAGGCTCAAAACAAAACTTTCTCTGAGTCCTGATGTTCTTAAAAAACACAGGTCCATTCCCATCGTACAGGGACACCGTACCCCATCCTGCGAAAACAATACCCTGGCCCTCTCCCCTCAGGGCCTGGAAAATGTTTCTGGCATCTTTGCAGAAATGGGAAACTGGAGCAGGGAGGAGGTAAGGAGGAAAGGAAAGAAGGTGGAAAACCCAGTGTCTATGTATGTGAAACGTAGCACAGGGCTGAGCTAATGAAAGAACATATTTCCAAAATTGGAACCAAAACATATTTTACAAACTCTCTTGGCCTTGCAGGGGATTAGCTGCTAACGGACATGACCGTGGGTACCACTCTCTGTTTACAAGCTTCCTGTCTGTCCCGCATGTAGACGTGACTTTCTGTGTCCTCCATGAAGGGCTGATTATCCAGTTACCTGGGCTGCATAAACTCAAACAATTCCCAGAGTCTCTTGGACAAGACTCGAGGAGCAAGGTCCAGAGGGGCACTGGCTGTGGACATATTTTCACTGTCAGCTCACAAATGTGTGTCTTCAACGGTGTCCCCACCAGAGACAACAGGACTGAACACTTCAAAAATGCCAGCATCATGAAAGACAAACAAAGGCTAAGGAACTGTTCCAGATTAAAGGAGATTAAAGGGACATGACAAACAAATACAGTGCATGATCCTTGATTGCATTTGGAGGAGGGGAGTGGAAGTTTCTGTAAAGGATATGATTGGGGCAACTGGCAAAATTCAACTATGGAGTGTCTGTTAGATCACAGCGTTATGCCAAAGTTAAATCTGAACATGATCCTTGTACTGATTCAGGATACGAATGGACAATGGCCAGACCATATGTAAAAATAGAACTTTGACCCACAAGCTGCAGAAGCCTGTCCAGGAAACCAACCCCTTATCCACAATAACCAGCCCAGAAAACCAGCCTGCTATAATTCAGACTTGCAGGAAGCCAGGTTTCTATCTCTAGTGACAATCCAGGAGGCTAAACAATAACTTCTGTAACAGTCTACTCAAAATGGCCAGGACTTGCTTAGGAACAGACAACTTCCCTGATTTTTGTTCCCACTTCCAGTTTAGGACCAACCAGAGAAAGCCAGAAAGGCACCCCTAAAACCAATCATAGAGGACACCCTGCTTCTAGTTCGCTGCCTTCAGCTTCCCCAGGCCAACCCTTTTGTCCACCTGAAACCTTCCTGTTTTCCTCTTTATGAGCATTCCCACTCCTCTGCCTGCTTTTGAGTCTCTGCCAAAAGGCACGTGATGGTGCTGACTCCCATGCCGCAGCAAGCTCTGAATAAACAGACTTTGCTTTTCTCATTTGATTGGTCTTCATTTATTTCCGCAACACCGTGGTTATATGAGACAAAGCACTTGTTCATGGGAAACACACACTGAAGTGTTTAGGGGTAAAGAGTGCACCCTTAATCCTCAAATGGTTCAGAAATATGTATGCACACACACATCCAGAGAGGGAGGGAGCAAGGAAGCAAATGTGGTAACCACATAACATAACACATACATAACACATTCCAATGGAATGAACTGGTTAAGTCCAAACAGTTCCAAGAACTCAGCTTAGCCTTAAGAAGATGGCCGATCTCCAGACATCCTTGCAATCCTGCGTGAGCCATTGGCATCGTGCGGCCCAGGGTACGTGTGAGAACTGATAATGAGAGCAGCCCCCTGATTCTTCTGTTCACATAACAATTAGTGAACCTGGGTGAATGGTATGGGAGTTCTTTATACCAGCAGTCCCCAGGGACTGGTTTCGTGGAAGACAATTTGTCCAAGGACCAGGGGCAGGGGATGGTTTCAGGAGGATTCAAGCCCATTACATTTATTGTGCACTTTATTTCTATTATTATTACATTGTAATATAGAATGAAGTAATTATACAGTTGACCATAATGTAGAAGCAGTGGGAGCCCTGTGCTTGCTTTCCTGCAACTAGATGATCCCATCTAGGGGTGATGGGAGACAGTGACAGATCATCAGGCATTAGATTCTCATAAGAAGCATGCAACCTAGATGCCTAAGTTCACAATAGGATGTGAGCTCCTATGAGAATCTAATGCTGCCACTGATCTGACAGGAGGCGGAGCTCAGAGGTAATGCAAGCCACTGGGAGCAGCTGTAAATACAGATGAAGCTTCACTCACTCGCCTGCTCCCCACCTCCTGCTGTGCTGCCCAGTTCCTAGCAGGCCACAAACTGGTAGCAGTTCGTGGCCCCGGGGTTGGGGACCCCTGCTTTATACTATTTTTCCAACTCTTTTGTTAAGTTTGATAGTATTTTAGTATAAAACTTTTTTTTTAAGTGTTTCCAGCTGATGGCTCACATCCCGACCAAACATCTCACACCTGCTTGCCTAAGATGCTGGACAATGGATTTGAGTCTTATCCATGCTGCTTTGTTTCCTTTTGCAGAACCATGAATGCAGAAGCCCAGGCTCTCTCAGCTTATCCCCTGAAAAATGATGATGTCCTCCCCGCCCCCAGCACTCTCCTAACCCTCGCTGGCAGTTCTCTGTTTGGATCACTGACAAGCATGGAGAATCAGGGTGATCTTGAAGTCCCTTCTCCTTTCTTTCTGGGTCAAGAAGAACAGGAGAATCGGGGTGCTGCTCTCATTATCAGTTCTCACACGCACCCTGGGCCTCGTGATGCCAATGGCTCATGAACTGGGATTGCAAGGATGTTTGGAGATTGGCCATCTTCTTAAGGCTAAGCTGAGTTCTTGGAACCGGCTGGACTTAACCATTACATTCCAAAGCTGTTGTATGTGACAATTCCCCAACCTGGGCTCCTGATTCCCCTTTGTTCCTTGCAACATATTGAGGTGTCCTCTTAATTTTCAAGCCTCTCTTATCCCTTAACATAGAGTTTCTTAACTGTGGCTGCACATTGGAATCATCTAGAAGCTTTAAAACAACACTGTGTCCCATGCCCCAGCCACTCTTATTCAACCATTCCAAGGTGCAGACTGGGACTGGATTTTTTTTTTTTTTTTTTTTTTTTTTTTTTTTTTTTTTTTTTTTTTTGCTTTTGGTTTTGGTTTGAAGCTCCTCAGAAGATTCTTATGTGGAATGAGAGTCTAATGTGTGCAACCGAGATTGAGAACTGCTGTCCTAACATGTTGTTCGCAGGAAATGCACTTTACAACATTTAGAGATAGAAGACCAGGATGTCTGCATGTAATCTCAAATGGTTCAGAAAAAAAAATATATATATATATATTTGGAGACAGGGAGGAAGTGATAAAGTGTATATCTATGAAGCTCTTCCCTTCCAGATTTTCCATCATTCTGATAACTTTAGAGAGATTCCTGATCGTTTCCTCCAGGTTTGACCTCCCTGAAGCCCCCACTTAGGGGCAATTTCCCTGAAGTGGTTAGGATTCATTCAACCTTTACAAAAGTGATTTATTTGAAAGTCTTTCTCAACAACAAATTAAGGAAAGATGAGCCAAGTGAAAGCTTGCTCTGATCTATCACAATCAAAGGTAATCATCGCAACAAGCAAACTCACCCTGTCTGTATTTACAAGGTAAAAACCCCAGAAGCACTACAGCACACGTCCCCTCGTGACCCTATGAGTTGTTACAAAGCAAAAAACAACACATCATTCAGACGCAGTTATAAGATACTGAAAATACATGGGGCAAAGAGATGATGAAATTGCACCAGATTTACAGCAACAGGTGGCGGCCTCTCCTCTTAGGCGTATATGTGGTCATCTGGCCTCTCGGTCACACGAAAGAGAGAACAAGGAGAGCCAGCACCAGGAAGTCTGTTGAAAGATCTGTGGCTAGGATTCAGAACGGGGGGGCCATGAGACACTGGAAAAGCATGCATTTGCCCAATTCTCAGTCCAAGTGTTCATTAGAGTCATATACGGAGGCTTCTGAAAATGTCTATCTCCAATCCCCAGCCTCATTCAATTAAATCAGTATCTTTAGGTAGGGCCCAGGCACTGGTGTGTTTTAAAGCTCCCCAGATAGTCTGAAAGTGCTTCCCGCTTGACTTTAAATATCACTTCCACATGGAATTCTCTTATCTCGCCAGTCAGGCAGGACGCTGAGTTCTTCATGCCTTCTGATCCAAGTTCTGTAGCCACATCACTTTTCTTCCCCCACCCCCATTCCTTCTTCTTCCCCTACCCTCATCCCCTTCACTCTGCCTCTTCTCATATCACCCTTTCCCCATTACACACACATGTACACACACACTCATATATACACACTCACACAACCCTACACACAGGCCAACAGAGCAAAAATCCCAGCAAGCCCATTTGAGTCGTTACAGTTTCTGCATAAGAGCCATTTTCTCAATTACACTATGAGTTTCAAGGAGTAGGTATCTCCCCTTACCCTGTGGGGCCCCTGGCAGCATCTAGCAAAGTCTCTAGCTCAGGTAGGAAGATGGCTTGAGCCTGAGAAGCCGAGGCTGCAATGAGCCATGATCATACTACTGCACCCCAGCCTGAATGACAGAGAGAGATCCTGTCAAAAAAAAAAGAAACCAGAAAGAAAGAAAAGAAAAGCACCAATTGGCTAAAGGGTTGGTTGATCTATTCCACCAAAACTATCCAAAAACAGACTCACTGAACCCAAGACTTGGTATCCTAGGGCAGCATCAGACAGCCACTGAATATTAAGTGCCATGGACTGGATTTGAATTCTGGCTCCAACACTTATGAGCTATGAGAGTTTAAATAAATGACTCAAGGCGTTTTCTTAAGCCTCAGTTTCTGTACCAACCAAATGCAAATAATATTAATATCCAACTTATAAGGCTGTTAGACAATATTAATACATGCAAAGCACTTTGCAACTTCAAAGCATCTGACAGATAATAAACATTCAATACACGGCAGCAATTTTCAATAGTCACATCTGTGGACCGAAGTCCACAGAAATGACCCCCAAAGTCCAACTCAATCATGTGTAACATCTTTTCTAAACAGTGACAATGGTTCACAAAAACAGTCTCCAGATGGTACACAGCCCACTGCTCTGTGGTTTGCTCCAATATTCCAGTGTCCTGTCTGAGTGACCCTGCAGCTCAATTCTGACTATTTTCACTTTCAAGAAGCCACCCATGAAGTGTCAATCCGTGACTCATCTGTTTCATTCTTCCCTTACAACAAGATACGGAGCAGGTGGGAAGACTACTGAGTTCAATTCTAGAAATCAGGCCAAGTATCCAGATCCTTAGGGATGCCCATCAGTCACACAGAAGGCCTTATGCATGAATGAATCGCTTGTAGGGCTTGCCACAAAGGCAGGGTGTGGGTTCCACTCCCAGAGACTCTGTTTCCATGGATCTGGACTCGATCCTTGACCCTTTTTAACAAATGGGCCAGGTGATTCTGAGGCAGGCAGTGGTGGTGCCATTCCTAAATAAACACTGATTTTTTTTTTTTTTTTTTTTTTTTGAAACCGAGTCTCGCTCTGTCACCCAGGCTGGAGTGTAGTGGTGCAATCTCATCTCACTGCAACCTCTGCCTCCCAGGTTCAAGCAATTGTCCTGCCTCAGCCTCCTGAGTAACTGGAATTACAGGCATGTACCACCACACCCAGCTTATTTTTTGTATTTTTAGTAGAGACACAGTTTCACCATGTTGGCCAGGCTGGTCTCGACCTCCTGACTTCAAGTGATCCACCCATATCAGCCTCCCAAATTGCTGGGATTACAGGCATGAGCCACCACGTGTGGCCAGAAGTGTTGATCTTGTAGGGATGACAAACACAGAGAACTCTAAGAAGCAGCATGAGGTTATGAAAAGAATGTGGCCGTTGGCATCAGGCATATTAGCTTAAGTTTCAGTTCGTTACTACATCTCAGTTAGCATAAGTTTCATCATTTGTAAAATAAGAGCAATGAAACACATCTCATGAGATTATTATGAGGATTAAATGCAAAAAAAAAAAAAAACTATAAAACACTCAATACAGTACACAGCCCATTGACCCTCAGTACAAGCTTGTTCATTATGGACTGAAGGACACACCACAAAAACGACACGGCTTTCTAGCCTGGGACACCAAGAGATAGTGGTGTCCTTGACCAAGATGGCAGAAATCACTGGAATGAATAGGCTGGGAGCAGATGTAGGGATTCCAACCCTCACTGACTTGCTACAGACCACACAGCCCTTCTCCTACCAAGAAAGAGAAGCCCAAGGTCACTTCTTTGCCTAAGTGGCTGTTTTCCCTCCCAGGCCCAGGGACTTCCTTTCTTTCATGCTGCTGCCCCACAGCTAGCCTTCCAGGCTTTTCTTCTTCTGAGAATGACTTTGTGTCCCAACCCTTTGTTGCCCTCAAAGACAAGCCCACAGACCCCACTAAGCAATAGACAATAACATAGAGAACACAGAATGCCACAAAGTTCTTAGGCTCCTGACACTGGCTCCTCCCTGGGATGGTCTCTGGAAGCCCCTTCAAGCTCTTCAGTTCTGCTTTCATTCCTGAGGGTGATACTCACCGAACCACGCCACTTCTCAAGATCATTCCTTGGATGAGACACAGCATCATCTTCCTGTATGGAAGCCCCTCTTCTCAGCCCAAGTCTTGGGGTCAGATCACTGTTGTCTGCTAATATCTCTCAGGTGCCAAGCTGTCTCAGTGGATGACTTGCATATTTGAGGAGCCCAGGCCAAAGTCAAACTCATCTCTTTGGGCCCTGGGTTCTGGGGACTTTCTTTCACATGAGAGGGTGATGAGCAGTGAGTCAACAATATTCACTACGTGCCCAGACGTAAGAGTCACTCATATTTTCCCAGCCATATCTGCCATGGGGGTACAACAGGGTCCCAAGGACAGCACCAACACAGAATTTGAGATGCAACTTGTGACTCCTGTTAGGGCTCAGAACATAATATCCCAAAATATGGTGCCTTGGCACACTGAGTACTTTGAACTAAAGGAGATTGGAAGGGCCTCAGCAGAAAGGTCTTTCTGATCTTCTTTAGTTATTTTGTCTCCCACCCCCTCTTTCTCCTGCAAAGTGAGTCACTTAGAAACCAGAATCCTCTCCCCCAAGGCAGGTCATAGAAACTAGAGCCCCTTTCCCCCAAAGCAAGCTGTAAAACTGCTAAGGTCACTCCCTTCTCCCTTGAAGATCCTCATTCCAGAGGGGGTCCAGCCCCATACCCAGGAGGAAAGAATACTCCACAGAGACTCCTAGCTTAAGGAAGAATCTGGACAGGCCTTGTGGGCTTCCCTGCTCTGTCCATTACCATTAGATCACACCCCTCTGTCCAACCACACTTCCACATGACTGTCCATTCCTCATCAACCTAAGCATAAAAACAGGCAATTTCCCTGGGTCCCTGGGTCTTCGTTTCTGAAGGTTCCCACATCACCTAAAACTTTGATTAAGTAATTCATTATGCTTTTCTCTTGTTAACCTGTCTTTTGTTATACGGGAGTTGACTGTGACCTTTATGATGGGTGAGGAAAGGTATCCCACCTTTTGCCCCTACACCCCCTAACACAACCACCTCTACCTAGCTGTTTTCCAGGAAGTCCCCAAAAAGATGCTCACTAAATAAAGTCATGTTCTGGGCTTTTGTTTGGAGTCTGTCTCCTGCCACAGTCATATTCCCAGAGCTCCGGCTCCATCCAGAAACAAGGTGGTCTGGCCCTGCCTCAGGCGGCGGTGTCCTGGCTCATTGTGTCTCAAAGGCACAACATCCCTTCACCCACACCTCAGCCCATGCTCCACTGAGTGTGCTTCACAGAGCACTCCGGCCTTTATGCTCTGTCCTTCACAGAGCTTGATTCCAGCCCCGTCCTGTAACCACCAGAGAGGGCGTGTGCGCCAGAAAGACATTCCCTGCTGGGCTCAAAACCTCCTTCCTTCCAACACCAACCCTGCCCTTCATACCAACTATTTAGGCACCTCCACCTCCACTCTCTCTCACTCTCCTAAGGGACTCGTCAGCCCCTCCTGTTCACACTCCCTAGAAGTCTGGCCTCATTGGCCTCTAGACAAGCCCAGACATGTCTACAACCAACAGAGAACATAGCTCTTAAGGCTTCAAGCCAGGACCACCACCACCCATAGTTCCCTGAGGAATACCAGGGAAGTTTGGGACCAAGAAGGATGTAGTCCTCAAGGGATTGAATACCTAAAACCTAAAGGAGTACCACAGAAATGTAAAATGATAACATTTGGGGAAACTGAAACTGAATGAGAGAGATATGGGAACTTCTGTACTATCTTTGCAACTTTGCTGTAAATTGAAAATTATTCCAAAATAAACAAACAGAAAAAGAAGGGAAGGAAGGAAAGAGGAGGGAGGGAAGGAAGGAAGGAAGGAAGGAAGGAAGGAAGGAAGGAAGGAAGGAAGGAAGGAAGGAAGGAAGGAAGGAAGGAAGGAAAGGAAGGAAGGAAGGAAAGGAAGGAGAAGGAAGGAAGGAAGGAAGGAAAGGAAGGAAGGAAGGGAAGGGAGGAGAAGGAAGGAAGGATGGAAGGGAGGGAGGGAGGGGAGGGCGAGGAAAGGGAAGGGAAGGAAAGGGGAGAGGAGGTGAGGAAAGAAGGAAAAAGATATTATCTTTCTGTAGGGGTTCAGATGAGAAAAGACAATATCTAATCAGGCACATCAGCGATTGCAACAAAAAATGTTGCATAATGAACTCTAACATCTTTAAAAACAAAAGAAGGGAGGCAGGCCCTTCTTCCCGGCACATACATTGCACCCTACTTCCCTACACACACACACACACACACACACACACACACACACACACAAACCTACCACCACCACCACCCACCATCAAAAAATGAACTGCAGTCCCTTGGTTCTATCCTCTCAAGAAGGCTCAATCTTGCAATTGCCATTTACAGTAACCATGAATGCTGCTCACCAGGTATCTCTGGCCCTTCACCTGTGTGGTAAGAAAGCACTTCCTGGAAATAGGAATGCTTCTGTACTCATGGTGGGAGTGTAAATTAGTTCAACCATTGTGGAAGAAGTGTGGCAATTCCTCAAGGATCTAGAACCAGAAATACCATTTGACCCAGCAATCCCATTACCAAGTATATTCTCAAAGGGTTATAAATCATGCCACTATAAAGACACATGCACACATATGTTTATTGCAGCACTATTCACAATAGCAAAGACTTGGAACCAGCCCAAATGCCCATCAATGATAGACTGGATAAAGAAAATGTGGCACATATACACCATGAAATACTATGCAGCCATAAAAAAGGATGAGTTCATGTCTTTGCAGGGACATGGATGAAGCTAGAAGCCATCATTCTCAGCAAACTAACAAAGGAACAGAAAACCAAACACCACATGTTCTCACTCATAAGTGGGAGTTGAACAATGAGAACATATGGACACAGGGAGGGAAACATCACACACCAGTGCCTGTTGGGGATTTGGGGGCTAGGGGAGGGATAGCATTAGGAGAAATATCTAATGTAGATGATGGGTTGATGGGTGCAGCAAACCACCATGGCATGTGTATACCTATGTAAGAAACCTGCACGTTCTGGACATGTATCCCAGAACTTAAAGTATAATTAAAAAAAAAAAAAAAGAAAGCACTTCCTAGCCCCTCTGTGGGAGGTAGAGTCATGTGACCAGTTCCAGCCAACCAGGTGTAGCCAGAAGTGATGTGTGCCAGTGAAGCATTTGATTATGAGATGAGTCTCTCCAGAGCTCACTTTCCTTCTGTCTCCGTGATTACCCACATCCTGAGTTTGTGAGGAGACATGGAGGCTAGCCTCCAGGTGACTCACAATAGGCATGTGATTTGAGTGAAAAATCAACCTTTCTTCTTATAATCCACTAAGATATTGGGACTGCTTGTTACCACAGCATAACGTAGCCTATCTTGACTGATACACCCTCTTTTCTTGACAGATATTCTAGTCTTTCTCCCAGCTTAGCGAGCCAGTTATATTAGTGAGCCAGTCATAGCATTCTGCCACCTGCTTTTTCATTCTTCCTAGATACTCTGAATAATGTCTTCATGCCTTTATCTATTTCTTCAACCTGAAATGTCCTTCCTCACCAAATGCTAAAATTAGTTTCGTCCTTTAAAGCCCTGCTCAGAAAAACCCTGAAGCCTTCTGTAAGTCCTGTGTTGGAAAGTACAGCTCCTGCTCCCCCATGATTCTTAATTTGAGTCATTATTATATATGTTATCACACCTCAGTAGAGAGGTGTATCTTTCTGCTCCGTGGACTGTAAGTTCCTCCAGAACAAAACTAGAGCTGGTTCATCTCTGTATTCGCCACACATGCACCCTGGACACAGTTGGTATGTTCCATCATTATCATCCCCAGCCTTAAAATACAGTGACTTTGAATCTGAAAAAAAATCAAACTACCTACTTATTAATTTATCTTAGGCCTGTGAACATTTATTGAGGGCCTATTAAGGCGCAGGCACTACATTGGGTGCTGGAGATTTAGAGATGTGAATGGCATGACTCCTGCCTCCAAATCCCTCAATCTAGTGGAAGAAAAAGAGACATAAGCAGATAATTATAATGTACATTTATATTCAGTATAACCTGCTTCATTGACTTAGGGTCAAATGCACTCATTTGATTTTATTTTTCCAATTAATAACTCATACCAGTATTGGCAGAAGGGCTGGTATACTTGTCTTTAGGGCTTCTATGCTTCCCTTCAGACATAACCCTGATGGCTTTAGTCCAGTGGGGTGGGAGTGGGAGCAGGGCCTTGCCATACAGGAGCAGAGAAGAGCAGAGTCATCCCCCGACACTCCCACTTCTGATGTTGCTGCAGACTACAAGGTCTGCAGAGCCAAAAAGATGGTGCTCGTCTGCTGCTGCAGCCAGCGCCCACAGGTCCCGATCCCACCCACCCTGTGGAGCTGCCATCGGAGTGGGTGTCCCTTTCTGGTTTCCACTCCTCCACTAAGTCATGGTTCTCCAAAGCCTAAGCTCTGGGCCCAGGTTCCTTGTTCTGGAGAAACTTCCAGCATCAACCACATTTAGAGCTGGTCTAGCCTCCTCCTCTAACTCTTAGACCCTTGTGTGGAGCCCAAGGTCCGGCCTAGCTCCCATTTCCTTGAAACAATTTTATCTCATGTGACCTGTTGCCTGTTTCCAGCCATGAGCCTCAGTCAGAACCATCCTGGTCCACCCTGAAAGAGTTTCCTATCTTCCACTCTTAAGATTGCAGAAGCTGGGGGATGCACCCTTCCCTCCCTAAGGACCCTGCTCATTATTCAAGTAGGGTGAGGACTGGGCCCTGCCAACAAGGCCCTGCCCCTATGCCCACCACTTCTCCTAGAGCTTTTGTGCCGAGGATAAAGAGAGTTGTTGCTAAAGTTTCCTGTGGCACTCTGATCTCCGGATCACTGGTGTCCACTCACCTTTCATTCACATAAGTGAAAGGATGACTCAAGTGTCCCCTCTGGACAAAAAGGCCAGTGGTTCATTATGATACTATAATAGGACAAGCACCCAGTGCTGTGGAGCCCAGAAAAACATCTGATCCAGACTGGGGAATGGGAGCAGGAAGTCAGGGAAGGCTTCGTGTATCATTTACCTGTGCTATGATTCCCCAGCTTGTGCCCATCTTACATGTCTGCGCCTTAGGCCAGGGAGCTGGTCTGAATGAACTCAGGTCCTCGGGTGTTTTTCAGTTTCAAAACAGGTGGAGTCTCCATGGAACTGGAGCAAACCACAGAGCTGGGGAGGAGGTGAGGACTCACAATGAAGTAGAGGTGAGGACTTACAATGAAGTAGAGGTGGGAATGACAAGACAGAAGTTCGAGGAGTCAGCACTTGAGCCCCAGTGCCAGCAGTTAGCGATCTGTGGCCAATTGTTTTCAGACACTGAACAGACACCGAAGTTCAGGAGCTGGTGGGCTGGGCTGAGCAAGGCAGACCCAGGGGCACAGGGCAGGTTTGCCGCTCTGCAAGGGCTCCCACTGAGGAAAGAGTAAGTGCACAGAGGCATGGAAGCGAAGGCCCACCTCTTCTCAGAAAGGCTCTGTGGAGCAGACAACGTTAGAGGTGGGCCTACAGGACCTCAGTTAGTCTAGAAGATGACTTTGGACAAATTTAGAAAAGCCTTCTGCTTTAGGGAGACAGAGGAAAAATATACCTACTCAGGGCTAGACACATAGTCAATACTTGCTGAGAGGAACACAGGCTGGGTTTCAGGCTCCACGCTCTGCCCTGGACAGGTGCCTTGGTAGAGCATGCAAAATGCAAACACAGTTAAATTGACCTGCCCAACAATCCCATTCCTGGGAATACAGCCGAAGGAAAAGAAATTGTTATACCAAAAAGACACGTGTACTTGTATGTTCATAGCAGCACTATTCACAATAGCAAAGACATGGAATCTACTTAGGTGCCCATCAACTAGATGAACAAAATGTGGTACCTGTGCACTATGGAATACTATGCACCCATAAGAAAGGGCAAAATCATGTACTTTGCAGCAATATGGATGCAGCTGGAGGCCATTATCCTAAGTGAATTAACATAGGAAAAGAAAACCAAACACTTGACAGGCCGGGCACGGTGGCTTACACCTGTAATCTCAGCACTTTGGTAGGCCAAGAGGGGTGGATCACTTGAGCCTGGGAGTTCAAACCCAGCCCAGGCAATATGGTGACATCCGGTCTCTACAAAAAATACAAAAATTGGCCGAGTGTGGTGTCACGGGCTGTAGTTCCAGGTACTTGGGAGGCTGAGATGGGAAGATTGCTTGAGCTTAGGAGTTCGAGACTGCAGTGAACAGTGATTGTGCCACCACAATCCAGCCTGGGTGTCAGAGTGAGACCCTGAATCAAAATTTAAAAAAAAAAAAAAAGAACTTGTTCAGTGTTGGGAAGGTGTATGCGTCCAGGAATTTATCTATTTCTTCTAGATTTTCTAGTTTACTTGCATAGAGATGTTTACAGTATTCTCTGATGGTTGTTTGTATATCTGTGGGGTCAGTGGTGATATCTCCTTTATCATTTTTTATGGAGTCTATTTCATTCTTCTCTCTTCTTTCTTCTTTATTAGTCTAGCTAACCATCTATTTATTTGTTTTTTCAAAAATACAGCTCTTGGATTCATTGATTTTTTGAAGAGTTTTTGTGTCTCTATGTCCTTCAGTTCTGCTCTGATCTTGGTTATTTCTTGTCTTCTACTAGCTTTGAGGTTTGTTTACTCTTGGTTCTCTAGTTCTTTTAGTTGTGACATCAGGGTGTCGATTTAGGATCTTTCTAGCTTTTTGATGTGGGCATTCAGAAAAGGAAAGAAAATCAAATACTGTATGTTCTCACTTATAAGTGGGAGCTAAATCTTGGGTACTCATAAACATAAAGATGGGAATGATAGACAATAAGGACTGCTAGAGCTGGGAGGGAGTGTAAGAGACAAGGGTTCAAAAGCTCCTGTTGGGTACTATGCTTAGTACCTGGATGATGGGATCATTCATACTCCAAACCTCAGCGTCACGCAACATAGCCATGTCACAAACCTGCACATGGACTCCTGAATCTAAAGTAAACGTTGAAATTATAAAAAAAATAAAAATAAAAATAAAATAACCCTGGCTTCGAAGGAGTGAGAGAGTGCCCTGAACAGAATGGAAAAGGCAATCCAGGCAGACAAACAACGTGGACGAAGTCCAAGGGCTAACGCAGAACTTGATCCCTAGATGCCTTTAAACTTCCTGCCTCTGCGGGAAGTGGTCCCAGAGTGCAGGTGATTCGGCGTTTACAGGGATGAATTGTAAAACAATTGCCACCATTAGAGAGCAATAAAAAGGCACCACTATTAGAGATCAGTTCTCAATCTATGGAGGATAGGGATGAGAGTTGAAATGACAAGGTGGCTGTCAGTGGCAGAGAAATTATTCAGCAAGCTTCAAATATGTGGAAAACACCTGGGACTGATCCATCCCTTCATTAAAAAAAAAGAAAAAGAAAAAAAAAAACCTTTCTCTTCTAAACTAGGATTCAGAGACTGAATCTCCAAAAATAACTATTCTTAGCTCTTTTTTTTTTCCTTTGTGAGTTTGGAAAAGAACAAACACATTTTACTTGGCTGGTTTTGACCTTCTCTGCAGTAGACATACCTTCCCCCCCGGCCCCCGCATCAGGGATGAGTCACTAGGAAGAGCATTTTAATCAGACCACCACCATCCACAGACAATACAAGGAGATAAAACACCTGTGAGCATGGACCATTAAAGCCAGTTCTTTAGAAATAAACAAGGCCATTCGCTTACTCTAGGTCTCCCAGAATTAGCCAAGTGAAAAGGTGGAGGAGGCCACCCCACTGCAACCAACGGTGTGATTTGAGAGAGGCAAAAGGTTTGCTAACTCTACCTCAAAACAGTCAAAACAGCCCCCTGCCAAAGCTTTGCAAGTGCTACAAAAATCGCTGTCAGAAAACGGCAGTCTTTGGAACGTCCTATTGAATCTTCTCAAGAGGACCTGTCTACACAGCAGCCGTGCCTCCCTTCCCTTGCAATAGTACCCTGATTCCCAAGTACTCTCCCCCAGGTGCTGCAGGGGAGGCAGGGGCAAACCCCAGCTCTGGAAGGTGAGTCAGGGTTGGTCCAAGCAGGTCATGAAGGACCCGTTCCCCTTGCCAGCTTTGGTTTAGCCATGGGCACATGCCACAATTCCAGCCAACGAGCTATAAGCGGAAGTCTGTGGGAGACACGAAGTGGCTTAGAGAAAAGATCTCTTAGCTCTTACAAAGAAACACAAGGAAGGGACAGCCTGTGTTTCTGCCTGGGACCACGTGTGTGTATGGATGTGTTTTCTGAAATTCAATGTCAGTTAGACTGAGCGACACACACAGACGGTGGTGAAGTCAAAAGATACCAAAAACCTGGGTGCATGTTGAATCATGAAGCCATAGAACTAACCAACAAAGAAATGGCCCTTTTTAGAACTCTTGTTATGTGAGTTAATAAGTATTCTTATTTTTTTAGAGATTTTTAATTGAGTGTATTATGCAGTTCTTGCATTGCTGTAAAGAAATACCTGAGACTGGGTAATTTATAAAGAAAAGAGGTTTAATTGGCTCATGGTTCTGCAAGCTGCACAGGAAACATAGCATCTGCTTCTAGGAGGGCTTCAGGAAACTTACAGTTATGGCAGAAGGTGAAGGGGGGAGCAGGTATAAGACAAAGAAAGACAGCAAGACTGAATCTTGTGTTTTTAGCCTGAATGATGGTGCCATTACCAAGATAGGAAACACTGGCTGGAACAGTTTTGGGGAGTGGGAGGGTAGCAAGAGTTCCATTTTGGATTAAGTAGGGACTTTTAGACTTCCTAGTAAGGCTAATCATCAGGCAACTGGCTTTGTGAGTTTGGAGTTTAGAGGAGTAGGTGAGGCTAGAGATACAAATTTGATAGTCATTCAGAAAATAGGAGGTGTCTAAAGTCAGGGGACCAGAAGAGAGGATCAAGATAATGTGTACAGATAGGAAAGAAGATGGAGCTGGGGCTCTTCAACATGTTACAATGGGAAGAGGAGGCCAGTGCAGCAAATAGACAAAAGAATCCTCCAGAATCCAGGTGAGGGACATGTTTTGAAGCAGGAAGGATCAATTGTGTCGAAAGCTGTCAATAGGTCATGACAAAGACTCAGAATTGACCACTGGATTTGGCAACATGGAGGTAGCTGGTGACCTTGAAGAAAGCATTTCAAGTTCAAAAATACTCTTAAAACATTGGAGCCGTTTCGAGACAGAAAGATTGGAAGATGGTTTGCATTACAGGCAAAGCTGTGCATTCACGTAACTCACAATCCAGCGATTCTATTTCTAACATCTACCACAGGGGAACCCTAGCACACATGTACCACCAAACATATCCAAGAGTGTTCAGAATGACCCTGTTCAAAATGACCCCAAACTCAAAACAACCCAAATGTCTATCAATCCTAGAATAGTAGAACACATATGTAAATTTGAGTATCGTGATACAATAAATACAATGTCATACAACACAGCCAAGAAAATGAATAAATCTTCAGAGACAACAACATGGATAAATACTAAAAATAAAATGCTGAGCTTTTAAAAGAAATGAGTCACAAAAGAACACATATAATATTATTCAACTCATATGAAATTCAAAAACAGGTGAAACCAAACTACAGTTGATCCTTGAACAACAGAGATTTGAACCACTCAGGTCCACTGGTACACAGATTTTCTTCCTCCTCTGCCGCCCCTGAGACAGTAAGACCAATGCTTCCTCTTCCTCTTCCTCCTCAGTCTACTCAACATGAAGATGATGAGGACAAAGATCTTCATGATGATCCACTTCCATTCATTGAATCATATATATATTTTTATCTCTTCCTTATGATTTTCTTAATAACATTTTCTTTTTTCTAGCCTACTTTAAGAATATAGAATATAATATATATGACATACAAAGTATGTGTTAATCAACTGTCTTTGTTATCAGTAAGGCTTCCAGTCAATAGTAGGCTGCTATTAGTGGTTAAGTTTTGGGGAAGTCAAAAGTTATACGTGGATTTTCAACTGCACAGGGGGTCAGTGCCCCAGCTCCCGTGTTGTTCAAGGATGAATTATATATTGTTTAAGGATGCATTCATAATTGATAAAACTCAGAAAAAAGGCAAAAAATATTTTTTTTAACTTTTATTTTAGATTTGGGGGTACATGTGAAGATTTCTTACATAGGGAAACTTGTGCCTTGGGGGTTTGTTGTACAGATTATTTCATCACCCAGATAACCCAATAGTTATCTTTTCTGCTCTTCTCCCCCCTCCCACCCTCCACCCTCAAGTAGACCCCAGTGTCTGTTGTTTCCTTCTTTGTGTTCATAAGTCCTCATCATTGAGTTTCCATTTATAAGTGAGAATATGCGGTATATGGTTTTCTGTTCCTCATTAGTTTGCTAAGGATAATAGCCTCCAGCTCCATCCATGTTCCCAGAAAAGACATGATCCCATTCTTTTTTATGGCTGCATAATACTCCATGGTGTATATGCACCACATTTTTTGAAATCCAACCTGTTATTGATGGGCATTTAGGTTGATTTTATGTCTTTGCTATCATGAATAGTACTACAATGAACATTTGAAAGCATGTGTCTTTGTGATAGAATAATTTCTATTCCTCTGGGCATATACCCAGTAATGGCATTGCTGAGTCAAGTGGTAGTTTTGCTTTTAGCTCTTTGAGGAATCACCATACTGCTTTCCACAATGGTTGAACTAATTTGCACTCCCACCAACAGTACATATTTAAAGTAAGGTTAGTCAAAATCATTGAGTATTTCTCCATCTGTGTCCAGCTACTTGATGTAGATAAAGAACAGGAGGAGAGTTGGAATTTTGTCAGTTGAATATAAGGGAGAGAGAGAGTGCAAGGGTGTGGCTGACATAGAAAGGCATGGACTCTAAGCTGGTCAAGAAGAGAGGTACAGACAGTAGCAAACTTCGTATTCACTACTGATAACACCATCTTCAACTACCAATGTAATTATTACTGCCATTTTTGTTTTAAAGATATAGCAAGGGAATTTGTTCCAACAGGACTTGGTATTTTATCTGCTTTAAAAAAATTTTAATGTCTATAAAGATATGAAAGTCTTTGGGAAAACTGGGCTTTTAAAATTTGCCCTGATAGGCTCCTGGTTTTATCAGAAAACTGATAAGACACAGGAAAGCCTGGGAACCACTATCTCGTGCAATCTTCACCCAAGTAAGGGTACATTTCATAGGAACAACATGCTCTGCTGATTATCATCGTAGGACAAGGCAAGAGACAGATCTGACCTCTAAGCCCATCTCTAGCCCCAGCTGAGTTTGGCCAGGTTTCTTAGCCTCTTTCAACTTCAGTCTTTTCATCTACACAGTAGGGATAACAATAATATCTTCCTCCTAAAATTGTCATAAGGATTAAATGAGAAAATTCACATAAAGTGCTTAGCAAGGTGCCAAGCACATGATAAATATTCACGAAAAATAATTATAGTGAGTTAGAGTAAGTAGTCAAAAAAATGTTAGCTGTTTTGTTTGTTGGTAGTGGTTCTGTTGCTGTTGAGTGATTTAACCCCTAATAAGGAGTTAAATGTTTGAGAAGCTCCAGGATAAGGAAGTCTCAATCTTACTGATATTCTATTCTATAGTTGACCCACCTTAATTTGATTTGAGACATCCTGGAAGCACTTATGTTCTTAGCACTGTTTATATATTTCACTTAATTTGCACAACAGGATTCAAAACCAGATCTTTCTGCTGCTAGAATCTATACTTTTCTCCCAATGAGACACTCTTCTTCCTGACAAAGTCGATCATTTTTTCTAGTTCTGCTCTCAGGAAGGACTTAGAGGAAGTCAACTTCTCTCCTACATGGTGGTTTCCTCCAAATTGAATGGCAAACTCTCCAGAGCTGTTGATCACACTGGGAAGTTGTCTCCTCACCTGGGTAGGGCTATTGGGAAAGTCAGAGGATGGCAATGACAGAATGGCCTGAGGGTTCACTGGCTCCTCTACTTACAGCCAGAAACCTCTTCCCAGAGAGATCTTTCACCTAAGGTTATTTCCATAATGTCTGGGGAAGCAACTTCTCTGCCCAGTAAAATAAGGATCTGTTGATCCCATAGTCCCAGGATAGAATCCTAATACACGATTTTTTGCCTCAAATGGATGTGCTGTGCTTTTCATCATTCAACCAGAAAGCTGTTAGTATTTGCCAAGTACACAGGCACCCAGGGGATTGCCAAGGAAATATGATGTCTGGTTCCTAAGAACATAAGGACACCCTATAAGGACACTCCAAGAGCCTATGTGGCCTCAGATAAATCACTTCACCATCCTAACCCTCAGCTTTCTCTGTGTGAAAAGGGGATAGGAATAATTCCCAATGCAAGGATTGCTGTGAGGATTGAATGAGATGATGCTAGTGATTATTATGGAAGATACTCACATAGATACCCTTCTTCCTTGCCATAAGAACCCCAGTTCAGGAAAGTTTTGTTCAGGAAAGTACCTGCTCCCAGACTATGAATTAAAATGTATCTGATATGGTTAAGACCATCCTCTTCCTCTCCACCAAGATGCTCACTTTCCCAGCTTCCCTGATGCCTAGGGATCCCCAGTTGATCCTGTTCTGACTAATGAAAGGTAAAGAGAAGTCATCTGGAAGTCTTCTGGGAAACTTTTTGGTTTCCTGTAAAAGGAACAGGCATGAGGTCATACATAGAAGTGCTCTCACCTCATCCCACCCCACCTACAAATACACACACTCTTTCTTCTTTGAATTCAGATGCAATGCCTGGAGCTGGGGTAGCCACCTTGTGACCAAGAATCAGCAAGTTTGAAGGCAACAGTCAAAAGCTAAGTAGAGAGAGGCAGAAATGAAGAATGACCCTGGATACTTGATGAGACATTAGAGCTGATAAACCAACCTCAAAATACCTACCTCAGAGTTCTTAAGTAAGATTATAAATGCTTGAGTACTTAAACCACTAGTATCAGTTTTGCTGAATAATTGATTTGATGCTATCATCTATTGTTACCATTCACTCCAAGCTCCCATCACTGATCCTTCTATGACTTCGAGGGGTGAATCATGTCTCTGAGTACCAAAGGGTCTTTTGAGGGACATTGCTTTAACCAAGGCATACACACTAAAGTCAGGCCCCTCTATTGTTTTCCACAAAGTCCTCCTGTACAAAGAACCCCAGCAGAGTCTGCAAATGAGGGGCCCTTAGTCCTACGTGGTTTACACAATGCTTCTCAGGGAGTCTTCCAGTGTGACACCATATATGCAGGCTTACGGGCCAACTCCATTCTCCATATGTCTCAGATGTTGTGCTGACACCATTCTGGTTGTATCCTGGGCATTCTGCTCTGTTTCAATGGGAAAACTCCTCCTGACTCTGAGAATCAGGTTTCACAATTGCCCACTGTATTAGTCCATTTTCACACTGCTAATAAAGACGTACCCAAAACTGGGCAATTTGTAAAGAAAAAGAAGTTTATTGGACTCACAGTTCCTTGTGGTTGGGGAGGCCTCACAATCATGGCGGAAGGCAAAAGGCACATCTTACATGGCAGCAGGCAAGAGAGAATGACAACCAAATGAAAGGGGTTTCCCCTTATAAAACCATGAGATCTTGTGAGACTTACTCACTACCGTGAGAACAGTGTGAGGGAAACTGCCCCCACGATTCAATTGTCTTCCACTGGGACCTTCCCACAACACATGCGAATTATGGGAGCTACAATTCAAGATGAGATGTGGGTGGGGACAGAGCCAAAGCATATCACACACGAAGACAGAGGAGGGATCTGAACATGGGAGCAAGTGCATAGAGATGCTCAGCACAGTGGCTGGCACCTGGCAGTTTCTCAGTAAAAGGCAGCTATTATTCTCATGATGATCAGGACCATTCTCATTATAGAACATGATTGCTGTCACTTCTAAATTCAGCTACTCTGCAAAGGGATCAACAGGCCCTGCATTTCCAAGTCCACCCACCCTCTGTGACTTGGATATTAGGATTATTTCTCACATGGCATGTTCCCAGAGAAGGAGGGGCCTGGCAGGTTATGGTAGGTGAGCAGGTGCTTGAATAGGCTACACAGAGAAGGAGGCAACACTTAGCCTGACCATTCAGAAGATGAGTCAAGGCCATGGTTTAAGAGATCATATACTGTCTTCCAAACCTGAGTTGAATGTCAAGATGAATTATCACCCCACAAGTATTCACTGAGGCACAAGGCAGGTGCTCAAAACTGTACTGAAAAGAAAAACCCTAAAAAACAAGACAGAGAGTGGGATGTATACTGCAGAGAGTATTTGTGGCTTGATTGAAAGAATTATGCCGGGAAAACATCCTCAGGTTTTAGCTGCTCACTTTCCTGGAATTCTAACTGAGTTACTAAGCTAGAGGATCCTGGAAGACACACACCAAGCTTGCCAACAGAGCGCTCCTCTAAAATACACCCTGCAGCTCTGCAAACAAGCCAGCCCCATACATCCAAATGACCATGTGCTGAGACCATGTCTACGTGGTGCTTTCTGTCTATGGGGAGCCACCCTCTTGAGTGGTAGTGCCAATGCACAGAGCGAAGGAATGCAACCAGGAGACCTTTGTCTCCACCAGCCCCCACCCCCGCCACACTGAATTGCTGCCTGTCTCCCAGTGGATCACTGAGCCCCCCAGACCCCCATTTCCCCACCTGTCAAGTGAAGGGGCTGGATTCCATGGCCCCTGTGATGATTCACTTTATGTGTCCACTTGGCTGGGATGCAATGCCAGAAAAGTAGTTAAACAATATTCTGTACGTTTCTGTGAAGGTGTTTTGTGGATGAGATTTATATTAAAATCTGTGGGCCTTGAGGAAAACAGATGACCCTCCATCATGCAGGCAGGCCTCACCCAATCAGTGGAAGGCCTAAATAGAACAGGCTGGCCTCCCTACACAAGAAGGCGTCCTGCCAGCAGACAGCCTTTGGTTGGACTCGGACTGCAATTCTTGCCTGAGCCTCCATCCTGCCGGCCCACTCTACTGCAGATTTTAGACTCCCCAAGCCGCTACAATCATGTGAGCCAATTTCTTAAAGTGTGTGTGTGTGTGTGTGTGTGTGTGTGTGTGTATACCCCCACACATTCTGTTGCTTCTGTTTCTCTGGAGAACCCTGACAAATACAAGCCCCAAACTCCTTTCCAGTTCTAAGTTGCTGGAAGACTGATGGCAGAAGGGAAGGTTAGGTCCATCTCTCAGCCTGAAGCTCCCCCGGGCAGAGATGTTAAAGTGATCGAGACAATGGCCTCTTTTAGGAGGACTTGTGCAATGGGCCTCCTCGGCACAGCAATAAATACCAGTAGTTCCAGAACTGGTACACCAAGTACTGTGGGGTGTGGGGTGAGATAAATTGATGTGAACACAGCCAAGAGGAAATCAAAAATAGGAGGTTATGAAGACAGCCTCACATTCCACAGGTTTTGCCGTCCTATGTTGGGAGCTCCCCGTTCACTTGTCACTTGACAGCACCATTATCCCAGAGGCAAGAAGCAAGTTTGTTTTTCACCGGTGACTGATGAGGTCTTGTTGCAGAACTGCAGAGCAGCAAGACACAATTTGGTAAAGATCTGAGAAGGAGGTAGAGCAGAGAACATCCTGATATTCAAATCCATTCGAAGATCACAGCGACTTGGAAGAGCCTGCTCCACGCCAGCTGTTCCTGGGTGCCCTTGGACCTTTGCATGCCTGTCCTTCAACCACACACCCAGCAGATCCCAGCCACAGCTTGCAGAACTAGAGAGGGCACAGGCGGGAGATGGCGACTCATTCTCAGCCTCCTTTGCTGGCTTTTCTTCTTCCTTGAGTCCTGTGTGCCCCAGGTTCCCTCAAAGGCCCTCTGCTCTTCCCTTTCCTCCTACATGCTTCCAGGTTGTCCCACCCAGATCCAAGCCTTCAATTCTCACCACCCTGTGGATGAACCCCAAATCTAGATGTCCATCTCCAGCTGCTCTCCTGTGCTCCTAACCTGAGCTCCCCTAGAACATAAGCTTCATGAGGATGAGGATGGATGTCTCTTTTCTCTGATGTGTCTCCAGCTCCTGGAATATATTTGGTGATGAATAAATATCTATTGAATCAATTAATGAATGTGCATTCAGCCACCTTGAAACATCTCCACTTAGCCTCTCTTGGACTAAGCGTATATAAAACCAAACCCTTATTCTTCTCAGCCGCCAAACTCAGGCCTCCTGTTGTGTCCCTCACTTTGCACTATCCATTTCCTAGCTCAATTCTGGAATCTGGGTGTCCCCTCTGTCTCCTTTGCTTGCCACCACCTCCCACTTCCAGTGAATCTCCAGATTCTATCCTCTTAGGCCTCTTGCCTGCTCAGTCTTCTCTTTCCCCACCTGGAGTGAGGAGTGAGCCACCTGTCCTTCTTATGGTATCATAGTCATCTGTTTACTTTTCTGCTTCTGCAGCTAAACAATGAGTCATGTAATCACAAAGACCTGAGGTACTGATATTTACCTGTGTGTATGGGGAGGAAGGAACCCCAGAATCTAAATTCCCCTTCTTATTTTGGGAAAATCCCTCCTCTGTGGTCATAAGCATGTGATCTGGCCTCACCCTCAGAAGCTTCCACCCAGGACTTAGAAACTGGAAGGAGGAAAACCAAGAGGCAAGTTCCTCCAGAGCTTATTCCTGCTCCGGCCGTCAGGGTGGCTGTACCAGCAGGGTGGTGCCAGCTCTGAGTCCTCACCAGCAGGCTGCTCTCAGGCAGGCCCTGGGGCTGTGCTCTCAGTGGACCGGCCCCCTTTGTTCCTACCTCTTGCCTGAGCCCAGTTCTCCAGCTTCCCACCAACTCTGAGAAGTGACCACTATCCTTATGTCATGGCCCTTTTACGAATACATTTAGTTAGGGTCAGTTTCTGGCCTTGGAACCAAGGACTTTGACCGACATACCTGGTCTCACCTCTCTCTTAACCTCAGCATCTAGCAGGGTACTTGTTATCTAATAGGTAATTGGTGTGTGAATAAATAAATACATGAAAGGAGGAAGGAAATAAAGAAAAGGAGGAAAGGAAGAAGGGGAAAAAACCATCAATGTTATTCTTTTTTCCCCTTTGACTATCCCCCAGGTAAGGTTGGAAGGAGGGAGAGAAGGACTGGGAAATGATAGACCACTGAATGTGATGAGCCTTGGGTCATTTTTAGCATTAGGACCTTCCTCCTTCTTCACGGGCTGCATCTTAGAGTCCTGGAAGAATGCGAGAAAATGTGTCATTCCCCGACTTTGAGAAATCACCAGTACTTAGCACCCTCCAGGCAGTAAGCTGACAACCGTACTTTGCTTTCTAGAATGATGTGACTCCAACATGATGCCCAGTCTGACTTGGCAGAGAAAGGAAAAAAAAGGAATAGGGTCTGAGTGGTTATGGAAGGAAAGATGAAACAGGGAGCTGGGAATTTGGGAAAGCACACAAAGCAAGCCTATAAAATTCCCATGCTTTACAAAAACCAGCTGATAATAGAAATTGGTATAAGTTTTCTGCAAATCACTCTGGCATTCCCTTTAACCCAATAATTCCACTTCAAAGCATCTACCTTAAGGAAGTAATCAGAAATATGGGCCATTATTTATGTATAAAAATAGTCATGTCAAAAAAATTGGAAGCAACTTAAATGTCTCACAGTACAAAAATGACTGAGTAAAACATGTCTCGTCAATACAATGGAATATTAGACAGCAGTTAAAAATAGTGTTTGCAAAAGAACTATGAGGAAATGTGATGACATAATGTATGCAGAAAAGACAAGAGACATGCAAAACCATGTATATAGGAAAATGTCTATATTTGAACACAGCCTAGAAAGAGACAAAGTTTTCACAGGGGCTGTCTGTTCCTGGAGGAGGGAAAAAAAAATCACAGAATGGTTTTCCCTTCAGTAACTTTTCTATGGTTTTCTACAATGAGTCAATATTACAAAAAGAAAATATAAGATTAAAATGCAAGAGTAAAAATTACAACCGAATATAGAGTTGCTCTTTACTCAATAAAGAATGTAACCTTTTTATTAACCTCAGTTTCTTCTTGCAACAATACAATAAATGTTAGAACAAATCTCATATGAGTAATTTAAATACACTGTCACTGAGCAGTTATCCAGCCAAGTTCAACTAATCCTCAGTTCTGCTCCAGCTGGTTCTGAGTTGTATATCAAAGAGACTGTTGGTGTTAACTGCCTTGATAAGAAGATGAAGAGGATTTATAATAATAATGGTTCATTATGTCCCAAGTACTGCACTAAGCTATTTCCTTTAATATTCATGAGAACCCACAGATACTGAATTACAGGGAGGCTGAATAACCTGCCCAAGATCACACAGCTAATAATGGTAGAACTGGCATTGAACCCAGGACGTCTGCCTCAGAGACACCTGCACACTCCCATTGCTGTACATGGTGTTCCATCTCATACCTTCAGCTGGGTCTTCAAAGGAATGATGGCTGTTACTGTCCCCCAACAAATACCACTCTTAAGTTTCTACTCTCACCATCTTTCTGTTTTGTGACTCACAAAATTAATGGCTCTAAAACCTCATGCCTTCATGTCTCCCAGCCACAGCGCTTTTTATTTTTTCATCTTAAGTATCTGTCTCACTGTCTGTGATTCTTGATCATTATTTTTAGCTTTTTTAAAGGAACTTTTTAAAGTGCCAAATGCCCTTCCCTTAAAATGTTTTTTAATTTTAAAAAGTCTACCAAGAAGCAGCAGGATGGAATTATTACTAGGAGCTGGTTAAATGGTCAAGTAAACTATATTATTTTAATGAAGGGAAATTATTTTTATCAAGCCAAGAGCAGGAATGCCTAGTGGTGGAATTTTGTTTGTTGGCAACAGTCTGACAAAGAAAATATTTTGGATTAGATTGTGTTCTGGGGCAAAGCAAAACAAATCAAAACCAAAAAAATAGTCCTCTTCTCACTTTTCCAGGGTTGGAAAATGGGAACCCAGTGAAATTTCTATCTAATGACTTGGCCTACGAGGAATTTGGCCAGTCTGCTTTCAAAAGTTTGCTGTCCTGAGTCTTGTCATGGTGAAGGTGATGACCATCAAGAAGTGGCTCTGAGACCTTCTAGTCAAAGATCTTTCCACTGTAGGTGAAGAGAAACACCCCTTTCACCAACATTTATTGAATAGCTACAAGAGAAGACACAGTGCTAAGCCTTGAGGTGCAAAAATGCGTAACTCCAAGAGCTTCAGATTAAGATTAGGGGCAAAAATGGAAACGACTAACTATATTACAACACAAATGCAGTAAGCGGCAAAATTCAAGTAAAGGACAATTTACTCAAGGCTATGCAGAAAGAAGCACAAATTACAGGTGTGATCTCTTCCACTGGGGTGGAGGGTGATGGCATCTGTGTTCTGAAAGGCACAGAATTTGAAATTACTTCCACCTGTCTAAAGGTGCAGGACCCGAAATTCTGTCCCCGCTCATCACCTTGTGTCAGCCAGGCTAGGTCAAATCAGAGCCCAGGAGTTCAAACACAAAGAGAAATCCTTTGCCTGCCTCTGCTTCAGTGGAGCTGGGTTTACCTTAGGGGCCAGAGGATTAGAGGACATTTTTAGTCTCCTAGAGCCTAGATACCTGGAAGTCTGGGCTGACAAGTCATTTGAGTCTCCTGGAACCTAGATCCTCACTGAGTGCCTCACTGCTTTTGCTCCAGCTAACTCCAGCAGCATCAACAAGAGAATGATGTGCTAGGCCTTAGCTGTCCTATTCTTTCTCATGAAATGAGGGCTTTTGAAAACAAGAGGAATACAAATGGCCTTATGGATATAAAAAGTCGTGGAAACCTCCCTAGTAACCAGTAAAACATCGATCTGGTGCTTCCATTTTTTACTCATCAGATAGGCAAAATTTCTAGACTGGGAAAATCTGGTGTTGTTGAGTATCTGAGAAAATGGACACTCATTCCCTGCCGGTTGGAGGAAAAACTGACATAATTGCTTGGTAGGGCAATTGGAAGGTTCTATTAAAAATTTGAATGCTGGTCAGGCACGGTGGCTCATGCCTGTAATCCCAGCACTTTGGGAGGCCGAGGCGGGTGGATCACGAGGTCAGGAGATCGAGACCATCCTAGCTAACACGGTGAAACCCCATCTCTACTAAAAATACAAAAAATTAGCTGGGCATGGTGGCGGGCACCTGTAGTCCCAGCTACTCAGGAGGCTGAGGCA
Organism: Macaca nemestrina; assembly: GCF_043159975.1. NCBI lineage: Eukaryota > Metazoa > Chordata > Mammalia > Primates > Cercopithecidae > Macaca > Macaca nemestrina. The sequence continues at coordinate 21,727,296 of NC_092132.1, forward strand.
GGAGAATGGAGTGAACCCAGAAGGCGGAGCTTGCAGTGAGCCGAGATCGCGCCACTGCACTCCAGCCTGGGCGACAAAGCGAGACTCTGTCTCAAAAAAAAAAAAAAAAAAAAATTTGAATGCTAATTCTTTAACCCACAACTTCGTCTTACAGACACATTTATACATATGCATAAGGATATATGGACTAAGACGCTCGCATAGATGTTCACAATAGCAGAAAATTATGAATAACCTAAATGCCCATCAATAAATTATTAAATCAACTATAATATATCTATACTAGTGAATATCATGGGCAGCAGTTTTTAAAAATGAGGCAGATGTCTTTGCCTTGTCATGGACATCTGATCATTGAAGAATGCAAGTATGATAAAAATACAGAGTATGGTCTTATTTATGTTTTTCTTTATATGTGTTTGTGCGAATGCAAATATACAAGAGTGATTGCTACAATGTGTATTTATGTTTTACTTATTGAATTTTTTTTAAAGTGAGAGAAAGTTAAAACATTTTAAACTACGACAACAGAAAGTTGAAAGAATTTTCAGTTCGAGGGAGGCACGCTAGCTGTCATGAGCTGTAATCAGGGACTTTGGCAGAGTCCAGATGCTGCTCATCAGCCTGACAGGCCGAGACTTGATTGCATCATTCTCCAAGAGTGGTTTGGTCTCTCGGCAGTAAATGCAAACTAAACTCGAAAGAGACTGATGGACAAACCGGGATATCCATTTGTCATTTACAGCAGGGTTTCTCAACCTCAGCGCTACTGACATTTTGGGCTGGAGAATTCGTTGTTGGGGTGGGGAAGGGGCACCCTGTGCATTGTAAGACGTTTAGCAGCATCCCTGGCCTCTACCCACCAGATGCCAGTGTCACATCCCTCCTCCAGTTTGACAACCAAAAAGTCTCCAGACATTGCCGGATGGCAAGGATGTTCCCAACATGGCCCCCAATTAAGAACCACTGATTTACAGTGAGCTATACAACCGCCAAGAAGACCAAATGCTGTCACTGCTGGAAAACTACGTGGATGATCAAATCACAACAGAAGGTTGCCAAGAGAACAGGAAGTCAGAACAAAGGCAGTCTTTATTAAAAATATGATTTAAGTATTTGATGGTCTTGGGCCGTGATAGCCTAAAGCACATCCCTCATTCCAGAGAAATCCCTGCCTTTGGACGAAACCTTAGTTAGGCACAACCAGCTTTCTCCTCTCTGGCCCACATTAATTCTTCCCCTTCTGTTTGTCACTTTTTTCCAAAGACACCAATGTTGTTGATTGTCTCAATGCTTCTCAAACATACCAATGGCCTTAAATGGCAGAGGAGCATCCATGTGACATCCGGTGGGGCAGAGCCCCAAATGCCCCTCCACAAGCACATCATTTCCTTAAAGTTGTGTTTCACCATAAAAATCCACCTGATTTTGCTTTCTGTTCTGTATTATACCTATATATTTATCTTAACAAAAAACAAGTTTCCCAAGTTTTAAGTCATACACTTTGGGAAGGCACACAAGTTTATCCTGTGGCTTCATGCACTCCCAGGTACATTCCCAGATGTAAAGAATAGACAAGTTCCCACACTTCTTTCATCTCACCTGAGGAGATTATTTCCATGAGATTGAAAAAGGTTGAAAGAAATTTGGGGGGACCAGGTGCGATGGCTCACACCTGTAATCCCAGCACTTTGGGAGGCCAAGGCGGGTGGATCCCTTGAGGCCAGGAGTTGAGAGACCAGTCTGGCCATCCTGGCAAAACCCCATCTCTACTAAAAACACAAAAATTAGCCAGGCATGGGGGCCTGCACCTGTAATCTCAGCTACTCAGGAGGCTCAGGCAGGAGAATCGCTTGAACCTGGGAGGCGGAGGTTGCAGTGAGCCGAGATCATGCCACTGGCAACAGAGCCAAACTCTGTCTCAAAAAAAAAGAAAGTTACTTGGGGAACCATCTATCTCTGTGATGTCTCCTGCATGTATCTGATCTCATCAAGTGTATTATACACACTCTCAGGACAAAGAAGAGCCCTTTTACAGTCTCTTGTACTGAACGCCTTGCTGCTTTTGCTCCAGCTAACTCCAGCAGCATCAACAAGGGAATGACGTGCTAGACCTTAGCTGTCTCCTCGGCAGAATTCCAGTGAAGACGACTGAGCTGCTTGTTTTGGTTTCAGGCAATATAGCCTCCTGAGATTATTTTTTAAAGAAATTTCTCCTAGCAGGAAAGACATAAGGACAGAAAAAAGCGTGGGAGCCTCTATTTCTGAATCAGACTTCCTTGGGATTTTATCTTCTCTTATTTAAGGGATTTCATGTTTCAATGTGGGAGAAAATTTTAAATATAGAAATATATTTCAGTAATGACTCACTTAAAGCATATATCAAGACTGACTTTTGCAGGGGACAAAGGACTTATGGATGTATAAGATAAAGAAAAAAACATGGGGTTTGGGGGAGATCGAGACATTTTGATTGACCTGCATTTGTCTTTTGAAGTTACAGCATAGGATCCTGCCATGCTGGGATTAGCTTAGGATTTTCTGAGACACAAGCACTGTGAGGGTGAAGTCGGGGCTTCATGCACCTCTTTTCAGTGTCTTTTGGAAGCCTATATTTTTTCCTCATTCCCATCTCCCCTCTTTCAATCCGTTCATTAGCTAAATGCCAAAGCTACAAAATCTGAGAAAGGACAGAACTAGACACATCCCTTTCCCTCCGATTCTTCCCCAAACTGGGATGGAATTTTGTGTTTTGCTCTTGCTTTCCTTATCCAATTCTATATGTGATTCTGTTGTATTTTCATCCGTAGAGAGTTTCTTAGCAGAACAAGCCTTTTTGTGTTTACACTTCTCTTTAAAAATGACCAAGAAAATGGGCTCTGGAATTTTACTTCTTCCCTCCAGAGTCTTTTTCAAGGAATCAAATCTCAATCCTGGTATTCATCTTCAGTGCCATGATATAGAAGACCCAAAGTCATGATAAATTTGCAGCCCTCTTGAAAGTCAGGCTTGTGGAGAGAGAAATAGGGTGTTGGTTTCTGTAGTTTCCAGGCCCATGAGAAAAAAGCACTCAGGCTCACCAGGGACTATTTACACAGAGGGGAGGCAGGGAGAAGTAAGAGGCACGGTTCCCAGAAATCATGTTCCATGTCAAGAAAAGCAAGGCCCAGCACCAGTTAGGTGGCATTGCCAGAGCAGAAAAATAATCCAGACTACTTCAGCCTAGTAAGAGAAATCAGGCAAGCAAAGTTTGCACCACTACAAGGCCAGCATAGTATCAGCGTTCAAGGTGTTTATTTTGGAGACGTGCAACTTGGGTTTGAACCCCAGCTCTGCCATTATATTAACTGCAAGTTACTTAGCCTCTCCCTGCTTCAGTTTTCTCATATCGGACATAGTGATAACAGCGTTACTTTATTCCACACATGTTTATGAACACCTAGCATATGCCAGACACTCTTCTGGGTGCTAGAGGAGGGGTAGGGCAGTGGTGAGAAAAACAGAAAACGTCCCTGCTCTTGAGGAGTTTACATTCTGGAGAGAGTGACAAACAAAAAATAAGTAGGATCATTTCCTTAACAGATGTTATTTAGAGACAGAAAGTGATGGGGGACGGGGCGGGGGGGGGGCCGTGAAACGTTAGAAGAAATAATTGAGCTGATGCATGAACGATGGGAACAAGCCAGCCACATGAAGATGAGGAGAAGCACGTTCCAGGCAGAACCTGCTTCAGACGGTATTTCATAAGGGTTTCCTGAGATAAAGTGTGGAAAATATGAGTATAGGACCAGACACCACAAATGTAAATTACTCAACAGATGTAGGCAACCATGATGACTCAGAGACGGTGGAAGAGGTCCCTAAGTCAGATCATGGGTAAGTTGGGAGAAGGAATGTCAAGGGTATCAGGGAGGGAATTAAGGCTGGAGAGTTCATTGTATGCCCTTGATCATAGGAGCCAATGGAACAAAGGAGCCGTGGGAGGACTGTGGAGGTGACTGTGGAAGCTGGAGAGCTCAGGCCCCACTAGAAGGGGCAGCCAGCTTGCCCAGTTCCCTCAATTAGCTGGGTCCTTATGTCTTGAATTTTCCACCCTGGCCTGCCCGTAACCTCCCTGTCAGCTCATTCTACCCATGTACCCCCTCCTAATGCCCGTGCCGCCGCCTCTGCCAGGACTCTGAGGCAGCACATGGGCAAACAAGTCAAAGAGCATCTGTCTAATCTCCACGTGTTATGAATAAAGAAACTGGGTCCCAGGCAGTTTATGAGATTCTTGCAAGGAACCCAACTAGTCAGGCAGCCTCCACTGAAGACTACACCTCATCTAGTTGAGAAGGTTGTCTTCTTCCACCTTGGCTCCTTCTACACTTGTCCTGTAGCTTAAGAGGTGGCAAGAACAGAACAGTATGACAGAGAGGGGACACCTGCCCAGCAATCCACCCTGGCCATCCATGGGGCCACAGATGTCACAATGGGAACATTCCTCCTAGACCCAGAGAAAACCTGCTCCAGTGTGCCTAGACTTTCAGAAGTGTCAGAAGTATTTTTTGGCAGGGTGTGGGGATGGACAGGAGGCCATGGAATTATCACCGTCGGGGCACTGGTGGGGCAGGCCATCTACACACAAGGCAGGACATTGGAGTGCAGCCCTAGAGAGCAACTCTAGTCAAATCAATAATTCAATAATCCAAAGAGTGTCAATGGTACAGCCTCAAACACAGAACTACAGCAGAACCCAAGAGAATTATGACACCCTCTTCTACCTGCAAATTGCTTTCACATTCCTTGTCCCAGCTGCTTTACAGAGGAGACAACCAAGCCTGAAGAGGCTAACAGAGACATTGTGACTCCTTCATGCCCTGTTCTCATAGATGTCAAAGCCCGTGATATTCAGGGATGCCTTCCACTCGTGGGAAACAGGTCCCCATCCACAAACCAATGAGAGAATAGCACAACATGCACAACACAACCACCAAGTCCCGACGGTCAGTGCTCCAGACTTTTGAACAACTTGTAATTTCTGGACAACACACCACACCCTTTTCATCTGTAGGCTTTTGTAAATACCATTTCCTCTGCCTGAAATCCTATTCCCCACAGTTCTCCCTACCATGACCTTCATCCACTTGGCTAAATCCTATTCATTTTGTCCCAACTTAAGTATCACCTCCTCCAGGAAGCCTTCTCTGGCATCCATGGGGTGGTACCCCATTCATGTGCCTCCTTGGCACCAATGCCTCCCTTAGAGCATCCACCAACCACATTGTCCTGTAATGGCAGGATTGTGTTCTGTCTCCCCCACTAGACTCTGTTCCATGATGGCAGAGGCTAGGTCTTATTCACTGTTACATCGTCTGACCTCAGTAGGTACATGATAAGTTGTTATTTACAAAATCATGAACAGGACCAGATCCCTGCTCTCTTGGAGCTTCAGAGCTCACATCGTGGAAGGGAGTTCACTGCCCAGGATGGTTACTCTACAGCTAACTCTGCCCTTGAGAGCTTCAGGCCTCTTATGGCTCTCTCTCTCTCTCTCTCTCTCTCTACCCTCCCTGACTGTTGACAGTTTCATGTTAGTCGGGTGAGGTCTGAATAACGCCAGCCTGTTCCAGAGTCAGCCAGCTCCTCTCTGCAGAATGGCACCAGTCCATTTGATTTTCTCCCCTCCGCTGGCATGAGAAGCTTAGAGGCAGCCAGGAAATCGGTCTTGGGAATATTTGGCCTCTCCAGGCCCTTGGGATTAGAGCCTAAAAATTGGATCCAGGGAACCAGGCTACCAATCTATCCCCCTGTTGACTGCGGGGTCTCCTTGCTTTCACTCAGCTCCCTGGGCCCACCTGTCTCTTCTTATTCTCCCCGTTCTTCATCACCACTCATAGGACAATTTCCATTTTTGACGGTGGTTCTGTATATGCTACAGTGAAAATCTTTTGGGGAATTTACCCATTTACTATGACTCCTTAGTTGTACCCCTTACTCACAAGGGCTCTTGGCATCTATATTTTTGCCTCGTATCCTGTTCTCTCCACAGTACTGATTGGACCAAAGTTGGATACCTGAGCCACTCTGAGCCCATCATATTCTCTTACCTAGGAACTGGTGCAACAAGGGTCTGGTTTGGCCTGAATTGGTCTCTTAAATGAAAGTGATGTAAACTAAAGAGCTGTGTGGTGGCTTCTCTCACCTACGAAGTAGAATGAGAAGCATAGAAGGCTGGTCTACAGAAAGCGAATAAAGAACCAGAAACATGCCGGGCGCGGTGGCTCACGCCTGTAATCCTAGCACTTTGGGAGGCCGAGGCGGGCGGATCACAAGGTCAGGAGATCGAGACCACGGTGAAACCCCGTCTCTACTAAAAATACAAAAAATTAGCCGGGCGCGGTTGTGGGCGCCTGTAGTCCCAGCTACTCGGGAGGCTGAGGCAGGAGAATGGCGTGAACCCGGGAGGCGGAGCTTGCAGTGAGCCGAGATCGCGCCACTGCACTCCAGCCTGGGCGACAGAGCGAGACTCCATCTCAAAAAAAAAAAAAAAGAACCAGAAACATGTGTATAAGATATCAGGGTCAGTTGTTTCATTCCTGGTTGCAGCTTCGTTCTAAAGCCCAGCCTCATCCCTTCCCACAGGTACCTCCTCGGTGTTCAGCAATTATCGACCGAGCACCTAATGTGTGCCAAGCATGAATTTTTAAAGCACTTAGTCTAAGTGGTGAGAAAAAATAGATACAATCCACGTCCGCATGGAGCGTACAACCTAATTAACCAAATACTCACAAAACTAAATACATAATCACAAATGGGTTGAACTGCTCTGAAAGAAAAGTACAGGGTGACTTAAAAATACATCTAACAGGAAGACCTGGTCTAGTCTGGAGAATTAAGGAAGGCTTTCCTGAGGGAGTAACATCTGGATGGATTTAGGAAACAGAGGAGCATCCACGGGCTGATAAGATGATTCCTAAACCAAACCAATGCAGCAGAGGCAGGATTTCAGGGTCAGAGGTGACCACAAAATGCAAAGTGAATCATCCACTGGGAGAATACTGGACCTTACACAAACTGAGGAACAGGAATCCAAGTCAATCTTATCTAGACCTTAAGAGGCAAGATGATACCTGGGCCTCATCTGATTGAATTGGTTGGGATGTAGCTTGAGCACCAGGAGTTTTTTAACTCCTCAGGTGACTTAACTGTGCAGCCATGGTGGAGAATCACTGACTACCGAACTGCAATGAAAGCCTAGCTGGTGGCAGAAACCCTGACTTTATAGCAATACTGATCCTTGTAGTCACATAACTTACCCAGCACCATCGAGCAACAAATTCCTGTGATTGAATCTTACTCAGTCGGTATCGTAACTGATAAGGCACCTGCCACATAGCATGCCGGGACCTTGGGCAAAAAAAAAAAAAAGAGAGAAAGTGACCCTGACACAGCCTGAGGTATGATCTAGGCTCATCAACTAGGAAAGAGCTCAGATTCCAAGGAAAACAAACAGTGGTAAGGCCAAGGAAGAGAAAGAGAAAGACTGCTGGGCTGGCATAGAGCTTAAAGAACTAAGAACAATTCTCCTAGCCTAGCCACCTACTCTCAATGCTTGCCACAGAATGCCAAGAATTTGGGGGACAGAAAGCTGTGCAATTGTACTTTTGGGGTCTTGCAGGACAGTGAAAGATACAGTGTTAGTGGCCACAGCAACAGTGTGCCGATAAATGTCTAACAACCTACTCTCTAGGGAGGGGAAAGCCCTGGTTTGCAGCTTTTGCCAATTACAGGAATGTAAATACTCCCATCATGGCAGACTTCAAGTTACTAACATGACATCACTGAAAGCAGAGCTGGGAAGAGATGCACATGATTGGCTCTCGTGAGCTCACATGAATCATCTCCAGCACACCCCTGGCCCCAGCAGATAACCTGAATGAGTTTTGCAGACTGGGGTCATCCAGGAATTCTGAGTATCTGGCATTCACATTTAATTTTTGACATATATAATAAATAGCACTTTGTGTTCATTAACATTCTAAATGTGAGAGGGGAAAGATTATTTGTACTCTCTTCTCCCTATCTTCCAAGAAGAGTGAATCCCAGAGAAGATATGTCTGGATTTCTGGAGAAGTTACCAAAAGGGGTGGGAGAATATTTGGGGAGGGAGGAGTGATGAGGTTGCTAATGTTGACAGAGGAACTTTGGGGAAAGAACAGAGATGCCTTAAAAGGGATTTTTTTGGGTAAGTTTTGCTGTGTGGTACACAATGTTAAATCTGGTACTCCAGATTTCCTTAAGAAATCTTCAGTAAAGTGTGCATTTCTCACAAAAACATTTGGCATTCAATTTGATTTAAGGAGGAATACAGTAAAGTGCTGAATTTGGTCCTGTGGTGGGTATACAGCAAGAGAAGAGGCTGCCTAAAGGGATAGAGTCGTATTCAGATTAGATGGATAAGAGCAATAATAACCTGACAATAACAACCATCCTTGCTGAGCACTAACCACATGCCCAGCATGGCTCCACACATTTCATGAATATTCATCTATTTAATCAGGCAGCAAATCAGTTCAAATCAGAACACAGACAAACTGATCCAAGAACCCAAGCTTGATTAGCTACTACATCATATGACCAATTACAGGGATGTAAATTTTCACATAGTGTATGGAATATGGAACACAATGTGTATTTTTAGGTAAATAGCATCTATTTCAACATAGAACATTTTGGATTTTTGTGATTAGGATGTTTGACCTAGAATTCAGACATTCCCAGGAGACTGGAACCTTATAGTACTTCTAGCAAGCATTGCCTTTGAAATGAATGAAAACCTTAGACAGACTATAAGGGGGGTTTCAGGCATCAGTCAGGGAGGTGGGTATTTTCTTTCTGAGGCATCTGAAGTGGCTACAGAAATCCATTATGCACCCACTGCATACAACTTAATTAAACAGATATTATTAAGCACCAATTGGGGTCTGCAATGATGAGGAAGAGAGTTTCTCTCGCATCTCACTCATCTAGGAGGAGAGTATGGGGAGTGGAGCAAAAAAGCAAGCATGGCAGCTCATACCTGTAATCCCAGCACTTTGGGAGGCAAAGGCAGGCAGATCACCTGTGGTCAGGAGTTCAAGACCAGCCTGGCCAACATGGTAAAACCCCATCTCTACTAAAAATACAAAAATTAGCAGGGTATGGTGGCGCACACCTATAATTCCAGCTACTCAGGAGGTTGAGGCAGCAGAATCACTTGAATCTGGGAGACAGAAGTTGCAGTGAGAGATTGTGTCACTGCACTCCAGCCTGGGCAATAAAGACAGACTCCATCTCAAAAAAGAAAAAAAAAAAAAAAGGCAAGTTTATCCTTAACTCTGTGCCAGGGGACAGACATGAGGGTGCATGAGAAAGCAAATGAGTAAGTGCTACTCAGGACCTCAGGACATGGCACAGAAATCATGAGATGTTTTCCCAGGCTAATAAAGTGTGGGCTCAGCTCTGAAGGATTCCAACAGGTACAGTTGGAGAGTGAAAGCAGTCCAGGGAGAGGAAAAGCCCAAGCAGAGAACAGGGCAGGGGCAGGACTGTAGGAATGGGGAGGGAGCATGACGAAGAGGCCACAGGCTGTTTATCTAGGAGCTCACAGTCTCCTCTGGATTGTCTTATAATAATGAAAGTAGATAAAATTATAATGACATTATTATGAGAAGCTGACAAATCGACAGGACTATTTTGTTTTGAAAAAATAAAGAGTATCTTAAATAAAAGTTACTATACTTCCACTAATGCTAATTAATAACAATTAATTAATAATGAACCAGTTCATTGAGGCTTAAAATTGAAAAGGCAGACCAGAGTCACTCTGGGCAGATCTGGGATGCAGTCAGTTTATAAGTACCTCCTCTCCTCTCTCCCACTCCCCTAGCTTTATGTTTCCATCCTCCCCCTTGGCTCAGTTCTTGAGGTCCATTATACTCTCAGCTACCCTGGATCTCCTTCCATGATGTCCTTTTGTTTTTAAATTTTACTTTAAGCTCTGGGATACATGTGCAGAACGTGCAGGTTTGTTACATAAGTATACATGTGTCATGGTGGTTTGCTGCACCTATCAACTGGTCATCTAGGTTTTAAGCCCCAAATGCATTAGGTATTTGTCCTAATGCTCTCCCTCCCCTTTCCCCTCATGCCCCCGACAGGCCCTGGTGTGTGATGTTTCTCCTCCCTGTGTCCATGTGTTCTCATTGTTCAACTCCCACTTGTGAGAACATGCAGTGTTTGGTTTTCTGTTCCTGTGTTAGTTTGCTGAGAATGATGGCTTCCAGCTTCATTCATGTCCCTGCAAAGGACATGAACTCATTCTTTTTTATGGCTGCATAGTATTCCATGGTGTATATGTGCCACATTTTCAAGTCTTTGCTATTGCAAATAGTGCTGCAATAAACATATGTGTGCATGTGTCTTTATAGTAGAACGATTTATAATCCTTTGGGCATATACCCAGTAATGGGATGGCTGGGTCGAAGGGTATTTCTGGTTCTAGGTCCTTGAGGGATCGCCACACTGTCTTCCACAATGGTTGAACTAATTTACACTCCCACCAGCAGTGTAAAAGTGTTCCTATTTCTCCACAGCCTCGCCAGCATCTGTTGTTTCCTGATGTTTTAATAATCGCCATTCTAACTGGCATTGAGATGGTGTCTCATTGTGGTTTTGATTTGCATTTCTCTAATGACCAGCAGTGTGATGAGCTTGTTTTCATATGTTAGTTGGCTGCATAAATGTCTTCTTTTGAGAAGTGTTTGTTCATATTCTTTGCCCACTTTTTGATGGGGTTTTTTTTCTTGTAAATTTGTTTAAGTTCCTTGTAGATTCTGGATATTAGACCTGTGTCAGATGGGTAGCTTACAAAAGTCTTCTCCCATTCTGTAGGTTGCCTGTTCACTCTGATGATAGTTTTTTTGTTTGTTTGTTTGTTTTTGGTTTTTTTGCTGTGCAGAAGCTCTTCAGTTTGATTAGATCCCATTTGTCAATTTTCGCTTTTGTTGCAATTGTTTTTGCTGTTTTAGTCACGAAGTCTTTGCCTATGCCTATGTACTGAATGGTATTGCCTAAGTTTTCTTCTAGAGATTTTATGGTTTGGGTTTTACATTTAAGTCTTTAATCCATCTTGAGTTAATTTTTATATAAGGTGTAAGGAAGGGGTCCAGTTTCTGTCGGTGCTCTACATGTTCAGAAAAACTTTTCTAGTAACGAACTATAGAAATGATCCCTGAAAGTATAGTCTTCATGATCAGTACTTTCTTGATTCTGTCTTTTCTTTTCTTTTTTTTCTTTTTTTATTTTTTTATGTTTTTTTAGATAGATTCTCACTTTGTCCCCCAGGCTGGAATGCACTAGCGTGATCTCGGCTCACTGCAACCATCTGCCTCTGGGGTTCAAGCGATTCTCATGCCTCAGTCTCCTGAGTAGCTGGAATTCTGGGATTACAGGCAAATGCCACCATACCTGGCTAGTTTTTTGTATTTTTGGTAGAGATGGGGTTTTGCCATGTTGGCCAGGCTGGCCTCGAACTCCTAGCCTCCCACAGTGCTGGGACTTCAGGCATGAGCCACCACGCCCAGCCTGATACTGTCTTTTCTATCAAAAGTTATCACTTTTGTGTGTCAGGCCCAGGGAGTTCGAGATAACCTGAATTGAAACTCAGGTGATAATGGCTAATTATAACCTTCAGTAGAAACATATTGGCTGCAAAACCAAAAGTTCCGGTACTCTGAGAATTTCAGGCCAATAGGAGAGATTAGGGCAGGGTCGTCCAACTCCCCTCAGATCATACCCAATAGGAGACTCCTGATTCCATCTACAGGGCTGGCAATGGTTAGGGGAAATTCTTTAGGAAACCATAGGCCAAATTGTACAAAGGAAAAGATAGAATGTGGCTAGAGGGTACTCTATGCCCTCTTGTGCCCTGGTCCCTGTTTTCCTTCCTCCCCTGAGGAAACGCAGAGATGTTTTTGGAATGTAATTCTAGATAACTCAGGCTATCGAGTTGCATTTCATCTGGCAATTCAGACAGGCCTGAGGAGCCAGCATAAAGGGAGACTGGAGGTGGGGGAGGGAGGGGACAAAGGAAGGTGGTGACAAGAGGAGCTTATGGAGGAAAAGACCTGCAAATCTGGACCCAGCAGGTTCAGCCTCTGAGTCCAATGTCCATCTGAGGGCCAAGAACATCACCAACCACCCAGTGGGAATCCCCAGCCTTTCCTGATTGCTTCGGCCAAAGTCCATGACTCTCATTTCTAGACATTTCACTGTTTACAGAGTGCTTCCCAGAAAGAGTGCCTTGCAGTGGCCCTGGGACAAGGCCTTCTGCTGTTGATATGCCAATTATACAGATGAATACACTGAGGTTGAGAAGTCCAGCGATTTGCCAACATTGTTCTGAGTGAGAACTGGGACTTCACTCTAGGTCTGCCCATTTTAAAACCAGTCCTCTCCCACCTGCTCTTCCTTCTCTATTGCTGTGGTGAAATGACGATCCAGAATTCTCTTTGATTTCTTTAGTTGATGTCCTCTCAGCATTTACTGTGAACAAGCATCTGGTGCCAAACAATTTCAGGAAATAAAAAGATGGGGAGAAAAATGTCCCCTGCCCTCAAGTTATAAGCATGAGAGATTTTGAAATAGCAGGTCAGAGCCTTCTGGCCTATGTGCTTTCAAAAGCAACCATAAACTCCACTCTCCTTCAGACCTTCGCCTTAGAGTCAGTCATTCATTCAACAAATATGTATTGAGTACCTGCATGCCAATGGATCATATTGTGTGCAAATTCTTGGAGATACTACAATAAATACTGGATTGATACGGAGGGGCCCAGAGAGGACATGGAGGAGGCTGCTGCAATATCCAGTGTAGCAATGATGGAGGTGGTGGGACTAATGGGAAGAGAAGTGGAGAGATTCGAGAGTTATTTAGAAGCACAGCACAACTCAATGCTGGATTCAAAATAGGGAGCAAAGAGGAGAAAGACAAAGGGGCACTCCTGCGTTTCTGTCTTGCCCTATCCTAGGTGCTGAGGTTACAATGGGGACACGGCAGTTAAGGTCCTTGCTTTCATGAAGCTTACATTCTAGACAAGGGAGACAAATTAGAAACCAATAAAAAAAATAAACAAGTATATGCTGAAACTATAACCAATGCAAACAGAGCTTCTCTTGGGAAAAAAGAAGCTCAGATCATATGAATGTCAGGCTGAGCTTCACAAATCAGCCTACAACCTTCTAAATTAATACCAAGAGTTGGTTCTCTACCAGATCATATAAAAACAAATCCCTTTATTACAAAACCACAAAAAAAGAAAACATATGAAAGCTCAGTCAGGAGTCAGACTTGGAGGGACTTTTGCAAGACCTAAGGAAAGATGTTATTGCTGATAAACCACAGTCCCATCTTCAAGGCTTGGTGGATGCAGAGCCTGATAAAACAGCAGATTTCATTCACGTGGGAATGAGCTGGGAAGATAACATTATCATGATGACTTCAGGGTCAAATTAGAGCCTCTTGTAAATCAAAATTAAATTATGCTTTCAGTATTACAAGCAAGAAGTTCAGATTCCAGGACATCAATATGTGTTTGTTCACATGTGGCTTTTATATTTCAAAGGGCAATACTGTCTGAAATCAGCCCAGCCCACCCCACAGTGTTCTCTCTTTGAACCTAATGCATTTGACATCCATGGTGCCTGTTTGGCAATTAACCACACACCGCCCGTGAACTTGAATTGTTGTCTTGTATTGTTCTTTATCTCTTCCAGTGTTGAACTTATGCAATGATGATTCATCCACCAACTGGTTCACAGGGATTACATCTGACCTTTACACTTTTTTAACCTTGAATGATGACAAGCCTTCATTTAATCCACAGTTTGTTGAATGCCTACTATGTGCTGGCCACATCATTAGACACTGGGGATAGGTAGAAAAGGTCATGTGTAGCGTCTTCTTGGAGATTACAGTCTAGAGGAAGGAAGAGACTTTAGCCATCACTAAAATCAATCTATTGTGACAGACTGAGACAAGTGCAATGAAGGAAAAGAATTCAGTTCCATAAGAATGGCTCACATTCAGGAAACCAGATCTGGACTAGAGGGAATCAAAGGATTCCCTAAGGAAGTGAAACTGTCATTGAGAAGGAAAGCAGAGGAGGAAGAATGTGCAAAGACCCTGGGCAGGAGGAAACGTGGGCCAATATGTGCACTGTGCACGAGTTTGCCCTGCAAACTGCCATTGGGGCCAGAGCAAAGAAAGCAAGGTGCAGAGTGAGGCAAGAGACTTAGGTGAGTCCTTGCAAACTTTCTTAAAAGCAATGGGAAGCCATTGAGGGATATGCAAGACAGAACAACGTGATCAGATTTGCATATTGGAAAGGTCTTCTGACGGCAGCATGGAGCAGACTTCTCTAACCATTTGACTACATACCCTTACGAGTGATAAAGTTTTGAGTACACACACACACACACACACACACTGTATTGTTTATGTACATTATAAAACATACAAATACAGAACATTTTTTAAAGTGAGCTAACAAAAAATAGTTTTTGAAGTCTTGTCTTGACACCGTGTTGATAATTGTTGAAGTTGAGTGATAGGCACATGGGGGTCATAATTATATCTTGTTTTTTTCATTAACACATTTTTTTGAGACAGAATCTTGTTCTTTCACCTAGGCTGGAGTGCAGTGGTTTCACCCAGGCTGGACTGTATAACTCACTGCGTTGATCTCCTGGGCTCAAGTGATCCTCCTACCTCAGTCTCCTGAGCAGCTGGGACTACAGGCACAGGCCATCACACCCAGCTAATTGTATTTATTTATTTTTTATTTATTTTTGTAGAGAAAGAGTCTTGCTATGTTTCCTAGGCTGGTCTTGTACTCTTGGCCCCAAGCAATCCTCCCACTTCGGTCTCAAAGTGTTAGGATTACAGGCGTGAGCCACCATGCCCAGCCTGGTGATTATATTTTCTATTTTATGTGTGTTTGAACATTTCCCTAGTGAAATGATTTTAAGTCTTGAAAATTATGACTGCATGTTATCATTAGTTAATATCGCCAAAGACAATATATACTTAGGGTAAGAGTTGTTACTAATAAACAATAGTAGATATTTGTCCATATTTCATCCCGTATTTTTGATTAGCTTATTGTTGCCCTTTCCTTGCCTGTAGTATTACAGTCATGCTTAACGTTCTGAGAAATGTGTGGTTTGGCCATTTTGTTGTTTAGCATCATAGAGTATACTCGTGTGCACCTAGATATTCTAGCCTACTGCACACCCAGGCCGTATGGTAGAGCCTATTACTCCTAGGCTGCAAACCTGTATAGCAGGCTGCTGTACTGAACACTGTAAGCAATTGCAACACAATGGTATTTGTGTATCTAAACACAGGAAAGGTAGTATGTTGCACTACTACCTTACAACAGCAATGACTTCACTAGGTGACAGGAATTTTTGAGCTCCATTATAGTTGTTGTTTTTTGGGTTTTTTTTGTTTTGGCTTTTTTTTTTTTTCTGAGACAGAGTCCCACTATGTTGCCCAGACCAGGGTTCAGTGGCACAATCTCAGCTCACTGCAACCCCTGCTTCCCGGGTTCAAGCAATTCTCGTAGCTCAGTCTCCCGAGTAGCTGGGACTACAGGCACATGCCACCACACCCTGCTAACTTTTACATTTTTGGTAGAGACAGGGTTTCACCATTTTGGCCAGGCTAGTCTCGAACTCCTGACCTCAGGTGATCTGCCCACCTCAGCCTCCCAAAGTGCTGGGATTACAGATGTGAGCCACCACGCCCGGCCCATTATAGTTTTATGGAACACTGTCACTGTCACTGTCATATATGCGGTCCATCATTGACTAAAGCATTATTAGGCAGTGTATAATTGTATCTTTAATCTTCAAAACAGATTCAGGAATCCTTTTAGGTTGCTTGTCTATTGTTTGGAAGTTCGTTTAATTGGAACTACTTAATGTAATCCACGAACAGCATTCTCCTGGAGAAGATACAAACGGCAGTTCATTGCAACACAACAAGGGCGAACAAAACCACGCAGGCTCCCTGAGAACGCCATCATGTTCTGGAGTCCCCAGATACCTCTTGAACCAAACATTGACTTTAGACTGGCTGACAGAAGAATTGGGCAAAGAGCCACAGTCAAGTCAGTCACTGAATGTCAGGAAGGCTTGCTTTCTTAATTTTAACATAAATAAAAATCAAAATACTAATGGCTTCTGCCTGCATGACAATGGATCATATTGTGTGCAAAGTCTTGGAGATACTCAATAAATACTGGATTGATACTGGGGGGCCCAAAGAGGACATGGAGGAGGACGCTGCAATATCCAGTGCAGCAATGATGGAGGCGGTGGGACTGCTGGGAAGAGAAGTGGAGAGATTCGAGAGTTATTTAGAAGCACAGCATGACTCAATGCTGGATTCAAAATAGGGGGCAAAGAGGAGAAATACAAAAGGGCACTCCCGCGTTTCTGTCTTGCACAGATAATTGTGTTGTATACCAAAAAAATTATTTCAATGTTGAATTGTTAGCACGTTGACATAAAATTAAAACCAATTTGTGCTATTTAAATGGACTATCTTGCTAACTGTGCTTATGGTGATATTTTCTCTGCATTGGTTTTTTGTTTTGTTTTGTTTTGTCTGTTTTTGAGACGGAGTCTCTCTCTGTCACCCAGGCTGGAGTGCACTGGTGTGATCTCGGCTCCTCGCAACCTCCGCCTCCCAGATTCAAGCAATTCTCCTGCCTCAGCCTCCCAAGTAGCTGGGATTACAGGTGCCCACCACCACACACGGGTAATTTTTGTATTTTTAGTAAAGAAGGGGTTTCGTCATGTTGGCCAGGCTGGTCTCGAACCTCTGACCTTAGATGATCTGCTTGTCCTGGCCTCCCAAAGTGCTGGGATTACAGCCATGAGCCACCATGCCCTCTGCTTTGGTTTTTAAGCCATTCTACTATAGAGAAAGTGCAATGGGTTTTCACTTAGCTAATCTTACCTGTGGGGAAGCTTTTGATTTTGAACCCTGAGCCCAGGTAGAGTCTCAGAAACAATAAAGCTTCACAGTGTTCGACCTGCCCGTCCAAACCTGTATAGTGCAGCCCACACCCCAGGGGCTTTGATTCCTCCTTCCCACCACCAAGCAGCAGCTCCTTCAGGCCTGGATTCCCCAGCAGGAAGTCCTCCCTGTGAGAGCACATCACATCCCCAGCGGCCAGCAAGGGGAGCCCTGGGCCTGGGCCAAGCAGATAATCATCTTCTGTAGGCTTACTGTTGGGGCACCAGGAAGATGCAGCCCCAGGATCCAAATTCCCTCTCCCATCCCCCCGGCATTGTTACCCGACACCCCTCCCTGCTGCCCTTGGAAATGAATTCCTTTGCATTAAATATCATCTCCCAGGCATTACTCTCAGGAGTCATGTTTCACTCCCGAGAGGAATAAAACATGATCACTGTCACCTTAATGTGAGTGGATTTAGCAGAATACTTTTCTCAGAGTCAGAAAAAGCCCCGAGTCTTAGTTCATTTTCTGCTGCTATAACAAAATGCCACAGACCGGGTAACTTCTAAAGAATAGAAGTTTATATGGCTCACAGTGCTGGAGGCTGGGAAGACCCAGAAATGGTGCCAGCATCAGGCAAGGGTCATGCTATGGCAGAAGGCACCACATGGCAAGCAAGTGCACGAGACAAAGAGAAAAATGGGGCTGAACTCATCCTTTTTATCAGAGGTCATTCCAGAGATAACTAACCCACTCCGATTATAATGGCATTAATCCATTTATGAAGGCAAAGTCCCACGGCCTAATTACCTCTTACTACTGTTATAATGACACTTGGGTTGTCTTTCTTTTTTGGGGGGGAGTACATAACTTTTTAAAATTTTTTCATAGGTTATTGGGGTACACGTGGTGTGTGGTTACATGAGTAAGTTCTTTAGCGGTGCTTTGTGAGATTTTGGTGCACCCATCACCCAAGCAGTATACACTGCAGCATATTTGTAGTCTTTCATCCCTCGCTCCCCTCCCACTCTTCCTCCCAAGTCCCCAGAGTTCATTGTATCATTCTTATGCCTGGCCATTAAGTTTTCAACACATAAACTTTCAAGGAACACATTCAGGGTCTCACAGAACACTATATGTCCTGCAGACATGGAAACTAGCATGCAAGGAAACTCCTGCTACAAACACCACTAACGTGCTCTTCCTCGATCTCCAAGTTGCAAGGGGCAGACAAACAGAGAGGGGCCCCCTGTCCCAGAGCTCATTCCCCCAACTAGGGAGATTATGCAGTTGTAGAGGGGTTCAGGGGGAAGGGAGAATGACAATATCGGTAAGGATTTTAAAATTCTAATCTACTGAGCAATTTTGTGTGTCTGGCACTTTGAAATGCACTTTACAGGCAAAATCTCATGTACTCCTTACTCCAACTCCATGAGGCAGGTAACTCTTACCGCCTGCATTTGACAGATGATTAAAGAACAGAGAGGTAAGTACTTGCTTAAAGTAACACAGTGAGTGATGAAGCCAAGGTTATATTTCAGATAGCAGGGTTTTTATAAAACTGCCCCAAGAATCAAGAGCATGACCTTGGGTGGCCTCAGAGCCTCAGTTTTCTATTCTTAAAATGAGAGGCAGGTTGATCTCAGGGCTCCTCCCAGCTCAAACATCCTACAAATATATTGAAACATGATCTTCCCATCCAGCCAGACACTCTCTCTTAAACAAAGTGTAATGAACAGCACTTTGTGCTGGCTCAGAAGAATAGACACTGTTTTCAGGAGGTAACCAGGTGTTAGAATGGCTGTCTTTTTTTAATTCTTAAAAATGAAAAAGTTACGGCCAGGCGCGGTGGCTCACGTCTGTAATCCCAGCACTTTGGGAGGCCGAGGCGGGTGGATCACGAGGTCAGGAGTTCGAGACCATCCTGGCTAACATGGTGAAACCCCGTCTCTACTAAAATTACAAAAAATTAGCCGGACGTGGTGGTGTGCGCCTGTAGTCCCAGCTACTTGGGAAGCTGAGGCAGGAGAATGGCGTGAACCCGGGAGGCGGAGCGGAGCTTGCAGTGAGCCGAGATTGTGCCACTGCACTCCAGCCTGGGCAACAGAGCGAGACTCCATCTCAAAAAAAAAAAAAAAAAAAAATGAAAAAGTTATGCTAGCACTAATAAGAGCAATACCTGGGCATTCAACGTGTTGGGTGGAAAAAGAACTATCAACCTACTGAGTGGATGGGGAAATTTGAAGTCATGCTCTTGTGTTATGGCATTGTGTTGCTGTAACCAAGGCTTGGGGAGGCTTAGTGCCTCAGCTGTTCCATCAGCTGGGAACTATTCATGTTTCTCAATTCTCAGAGTTATTGTGCTTTAAGCAGAATCATTTTCCACAAAGACATTTAACAGGTGGCCTAGAGTCCCTATCTGGTGCCCAGGACAGTCATAATAACCAGTCCTTGCTGCAGACAACTTTTCAGAAGAGGAAGTGCCTTTCTTTACAACCTGGAGCAGACTTCATCTGGGACCTGCCTCTTGTTGATTTATCTTAAGTCTACTTTTATCATTCCAGGGAAGCCCCATAAATAAGCTACTCCTGGCTGTGGCTATGGGTTCATAAATCTCACTTCAGCACTTAAGAACACCACCTTGGTTAGGTCACCTAACACCTCCAAACCTCAGCCTCCTCACCTGGAAAACTGAGATTATGTTAGGCTCATGCAAAAGTAATTGCTGTTTTTGCCATTGTACTTTACAGGGTCACTGACAGTATTAATTAAGGGATTTTTTTATACGAGAATATGCCCAGCATAGGGTTTCTATACATTAAGTATTGCATAAGCATTTGTTAAATCGAAATAGTAAGTGGCAAATCTCACAGCCTGGAAGAGGAAAGTTAAAGATTGTATGTCATGCAGAGGAAAGTTATTTTGGAACTCTATGTAGCCTCCAAAAGTAACTGGAAATTTCATTCCATTTATTCAGCAAGTCTTTATTGAGTATCTACTGTGTACCAGTCACTGTTCAAGGCATTGAGGATACAGAGATGAACACAACAGGCAAGAAAGTGCTCACATGGCACTTAATGTAAGCTACTTGGAATTTTCAAAAGTTTAAATCCACTTGGAAACACAGTATCACTTAAAGCTATTAGGCCATTAAGAAAGCCCTGTCTCAGGCCAGGCACGGTGGCTCACACCTGCAATCTCTGCACTTTGGGAGGCCGAGGCGGTCAGATCACCTGAGGTCAGGAGTTTGAGACCACCCTGGCCAACATGGCAAAACCCCGTCTCCACTAAAAATACAAAAATTAGCCAGGCATGGTGGCACACACCTCTAATCCCAGCTCTCGGGAGGCTGAGGCAGGAGAATCGCTTGAACCCAGGAGGCAGAGGTTGCAGTGATCCAAGATCACACCACTGCACTCCAGCCTGAGTGACAGAGTGAGACTGCTTCTCAAACAAAAACAAAAAACAAAAACCACCTCTGGCCTCTAAGCTTGGCATTAGCAAAGGACAGCCACATGCTATTACAACACTTTTCTTGATGGCCCTATCAGAGAGCAAATTCCTGGGCTGGAAGGATGGTACTCTCACCCAGTGTGACATTTCCTGTGTCCTCAGGTATCCTTTCTGGCCTCAGTGGACAGGCAGTGTGGCGTAACACAGCCTCTCTTTCCCAACATATGTTCCTCAAGGCATAACTAGATGAGCAATGGAAACTTCCCACATAAGTTCAAGCAACAATGGATTGAACCAAGTTAAACAGGTTTCTTTGCTTCAGGCCTTCTCTGAGACTTTAGTAAGCTAAGTTGCTTATGAACCTCCAAGAGAGGATTTGCAATTTGCAGCCTTCCCACATTGCTTTGACCATGGAATGTTCTTTATTCCAGAGCAATGTGGAATGTGGTTCTTTATTCCAGCATGTTCTTCACTGGAGAGCAAGAGACCCCAAAGGACTCTTTCAGGAGGAAGACTGGTCTTCAACAGCACACATTTCCAGGCTTGGAAAGAAGTCAGGAGCCCCGAGTTCTGGGCCCAGTATGACACTGACTCACTGTATGACCTCAAGTGGGTCAACTTACCTCCCTAGGGCATAGTGTCCTCAGCTAGAAAATATGTTTGTGCTGTTAAGGTGGGCTAGGTAATGAAGAGGAGGGAGGAGGCTGAACTACAACCCCCGAAGGTCTCTTTTAGGAGGAAGACTTCATCACCAGGGAGGCCACCAACCTCCCTGGTGTACAAGCAGGCTCAAGACTTTCCACTGGCCTGTAGGATTCAATGAGCCCCTCACCACCAGGACCCTGTGTTGGACTGGGCTGCATTCTCCATCCCAAGGATTGTTCCTGCTTCTCCCCTTCAAACCTACTAGAGGCTCTCCATCCTATGGCCTACTAGTTCCCTAAACCCCCTCCATAGCCTGTGCCAGCAGCCAAGTAGAGCCTTTAAGAGGTTCCAGGACAAGCAAAACTGAGCACAGTCCCAACTGAACTGTTTCTAGAGGGCCAGGTGAAAATTGTACAAATAGTATTCCTATTTCTAGCAGGATCAACCATGTACAAATAATATATTGATCTCTCCCCCTTGAGAGAGCTCTCACTCTATGTATAGATATTTATGGAAATATATCTAGAAAGAGAAAAAAACCCTAGAGAAGATGCAGCCAATACAATAAAATATTAACAGTGGTTTTCTTTGGGTTATAGGACAAACCACTGCTAATATTTTATTATTTAAAATATTGAACTCTTTAAACGTTTCTACATTTCCTAAATGGCCTTTAATAAGCATGTATTATTTTTATGATGCAAAAACAAAACTAGCCCCTCCCCTCCCCCTTTGTAAAAGTCATCTAGTGTAGGTCTGAGTGTGGAAGAAACCACCCAGCATTTTGTCAAGTTGCCCCAGCAAGAGTCCTCCGTGTTCCTGTCTCCCATTACCTTGGCTTACTTCCGTGATTCCTAATTTTCAACACCAACACCCAAGAAGTTTTTAATAGCTCCTCAGCTGAGTTCCTGGCATTTCCCTGTGACCTCCTGATATCAGCTGGTGCAGGCCCCAAGGCCTCAGAGTAGCCATATGTAGTTGTGTGGATTGTCCTCTGCACAACTCAAGGAGTTACAATTGAAACATGACAATGTGAATGGCACCTCCGAAGTTGTGCAGTGCACAGTCCACCCAACCATACATGGCAGCCCTGCCTGGTGCTCCGAGCCATTATCATGATTGTCTAAACATTTTATTACATGAGGTGCTACTCAGAAGACGAAAGTCACTGGGCTTGGGAGGTAGCACACTGATCTATCACAGCATGGGCTCCAGAATCAGATTGCCTGGTTTATACACTGCCTCTGCCACTTAACAGATGAGTGATCTCAGATAAATTATTTAATTTCTCTACTAGCACAGCTTCAGTTTCCTTACCTATAAAGGGAGATAACACTAGTACTTACCTCCTACTGTTGCTCTGATAATAAAGTTAAAAAATAGCTCATTTAATGTTCTGTCCCATAGTAAGCATTCAGTATATGTTAGCTATTATAACTGATCAAGGTCTTCCATGCTAATTACATCTTGTATTTTTATTTAGCTTTCTCTGAGTAGGGTGTGGTGGCAGGCACGCTAGGGTGGGAGTACGTTCCGTAGGACCAGAGCTGACTCACGGGTACTCACCAAAGTCGCACGGAGTCCAGAGAGCCAGGCTGATTCGGGGATGGCGAGGGTTGCCTAAGAATAGACACCAGCAGCAACGGCAAGAGGCAAGACAGAGACAAGGGCAGGGACGCCAAGACTGCAGCATCCAATGGGAAAGACACTGGGGGGAGCCAAGGACGGAGTCCTTGAACTTGAACGAACTCCTTGAACAGGAGCTCCTGAACCACCGCTGGGAGACCCTTGGGATGCTCCCAGCTTGTGTGTGGAGACACTGGGTCTGTTGGGCCTCCTTAAATGTCAGAGTTAAGGCCGTTTCTTTCTACAGGAGTTAGGGTTGGCTCCAGCTGTGAGTTTTGAAAACACCTGAAATAACAGTGGCATGGCCGACGCAGTGGCTCGCACCTGTAATCCCAGGACTTTGGGAGGCTGGGGTGGGTGGATCACTTGAGGTCACTAGTTCAAGACCAGCCTGGCCAACATGGTGAAACCCCATCTCTACTAAAAATACAAAAATTAGCCAGGTTTGGTGGCGTACGGCTATAAGCCCAGCTACTCGGGAGGCTGAGGCAGGAAAATGGCTTGAACAGGGGAGGCGGAGGTTGCAGTGAGCCAAGATTGTGCCACTGCACTCCAGCCTGGGTGAGAGTGAAACTCCATCTTAAAAAAAAAAAAGGGGGGGGGGCTTGAACAAGATAGAAGTTTATTTCTTGCCCAAGTGAAGGTGTGGAGATGAGAATCCCAAGGCTGGTCTTATGGCGCTGCTCCTTCCAGCTCACGCCTCCATTCTCTTCAGGGTATAGCCTCATTCTTGTGGTCCAACTGGCATCCATGTCTAGGCTGCAGTGGGAAAGAGAGCTGAAGAGAGGGAGGTGGTCTAACATTGCCAGAAGCTGCCACACAGCTGTTCCTCCTATGCCCAGAACTTAGTCATGGCCACACCTGGATGCAGGAAAGCTGAGCAGAGTCTTTATTTGGGGCAGTATATTAGTTTCCTGTTGCTGCGTAGCAAATCACCACAAACTTAGCAGCTTGAAGCAACACAGATCTATTATCTTACAGTTCCAGAGGCCTGAAGTCTAAAGTGGGTCTCCCTGGGCTAAAATGAAGCTGTCGGTAGGGCTGGTTCCTTCTGGAGGCTGTAGGGGAAAACCTATTGTCATGCCCCTTCCAGCTTCTAGTTGTCCGCGCTTCAGTCCTGGTCACCTTCCGTCTTCAAAGCCAGCAATGGCTGGGCGAGTCTTTTTCCCGAGGCCCTCTCTGGTTCTGCCTCTTTTCTGCCTCCCTCTTTCCCATTTAAGGGCCCTGTGATTACACTAGGCACACCTGCATAATCCAGGTTAATCTCATTAAGAACAGTTTATTAGCATCCTTAATTCAACCTGCAACCTCAATTCTCCCTCCCCACCCTTTCCATGAAACACAACAGATGCCTACGTTCTGGGGATTGGGATGTGAACATTTTTGGGTGGAGTGGCAGGGGATTATTCTACCTACCACAGGCAACTGTGGCAAAAATTCTGTCCCTGTCGAGAAAGCAAGGACATCCCAGATTCTCCAACCAAGCTATGATTTCAGAGATGGTGCCAATCAGAATTCTGGATGAAGCCATTGTTTCAAGAAACGGGCCTGTGGCCCAAGCCAGGTCAGTCATGTCATTCCTCGTAGTTGGGCTGGAATTTTGATATTCTTTTTTTCTAGGATCACCAGTTCTGAGAAGAGTGAAAACAGAGACGTAGCAGTGGCCATCTTTGTCACCATTTGAAAAGCCCCCTGGTGTTGAACCCAGTGCAGAAGTGAGCAAGGATCTAAAATGGAAAGAAAGAGACTGAGGCTCAGGGCGTCCAGCCTTGGCCACAGCCCAAGATCCACCCCTGGGCTTTTCAAGCACGTAGGCCAATACCTCTCTTCCTCTCTTGGGTTTTTCCTTAAACTAATTTGAGTTTCTTTCACTTGCACCCACGTGCCCTCACTAATACACTCAAGAAATATATGTTGGGACATGGCACAACTTCCCAGAACCCTGGGAACCCTAAATTCTAGATATAAAATGCTATCATTCTACATCAATGATTAGGACTGTGAGTCCCTTCCGGCTTTTATATGCCCTAATTAATATTCAAATATCCTTGAGGTCACTTGGCCTAGCTCAGCCCAAAGGCATACACAATTTCTCCAAGTCCGTTATTCCACATGGGAAATGCCTCATGTAAGCAGAAGGCCCCACCTGACAGACTTGCCTTCTCTCCTCCTTATGCATCTGCTGGGAACACTCACGAACACTCATGGGTAACTAACTGCAGCTCTCCATGGCTCTCGTAGGACATCCATATGGAAACTGGTGGCAGCAGGAAGAGGAGGACCCCAGAGAGAAAGAAGAAACGGCTTGCTTTCTTTGAGTGGCAGCTGCACAGGAATGGAGGTGTTTCCTCTCTTCCCAAGCCTCTTCCCTAGCACAGCATTTCATGGCCCAAGTCCCTCCCTAAAGTCCAGTTCTTGGCTCTGTTCCGAGTTGTTCCAAGTGAAAGTCACAGCTTGAAATGCAGCCTGAAGCAGGAATACTACCTTCCGGGAATTCAGCCATTAAGAAAGACATTTAGGAGTAATAAACGTTACCCAGCGATCTACTATGCAGGGTAATGTCAAAATCAGAGCCCCCTGGAGCTGCCAGAAGGGGCTGTGGAACTGAAGAATTTTCCAAAGCACTGAGAAGCCATGTTCCTAATGTAAGTATCCCATTCCAGAATCCCCCGTGGGTAGGGTCCCTGGCTCATAAGAGCAGGTGTGCACATCCCTCCACAGACTTAAACATGTCCTGGTACCCTTCACATTCTCTCAGGTGGATGGGACCTTCTCTATCATGCAGGGCTAGAGAGCCCTGAAGCTTCATCTGGCTTCTGGTGGCTTTAAGGACACCAACATCATTTTAGGTCACTAATTAAATGAAAAATTAATCCTCATGATCTTAATATTTGGACTAAAATGAAGTGTGAAATCATAGTAATAACCACCATTTATGTAGTGCCTCCCAGGTACCAGGCACTTGACGCCATTACCTTCTCTAAACCTAACTACGACCTACCAAGGAGGCCTTATTATCCCCATCTTACAAACCCAGAGAGGGTAAGTTAGTTGCCCAGGGTCTCACTTACAACAAGAAGGTATGTGCTCAAACATAACTCAATTCTATGGAATTAATTAATAAATTTTAAATGAATTTAAATGAATTAATAAATTTTAAATAATTTAAATTAATTTAAATGAATTAGTTAATACATGTTAAATTATTTTAAATAGTTTAAATTAATTTAAATAATTAATACATACTAAAATAATTTGAATAAATTGATTTATTAATAAATTCATTTAAATTCATTAATAAATCAATGAATTTTATCTAGCAGATAACTCAAAATGAATGCCTCATTGTAACCTATGATAAGGTTGTTGTAAATAAAAGCTCCACATTTATTTACCTTCTATATGACTTTATTCTGAGAAAAATCCCTCGATGACATGGAGTTGAAGACTACTGAGGTTGTGCAAAGACCCCAGATCTTCGAGAGTGGGTTTTGGATGTAATTCTGGCTCCACCACTGACTAGCTGTGCAATTTTGGACAAATCAGGTGCTACGGTTTGAATGCTTGTGTCTCTTTCAAAATTTATATTGAAACTTAATTCCCAATGCAACAGTCTCAAGAGGTGAGGCCTTTCAGAGTGATTAGGCCAGGAGGGCTCCACCTTTATGAATGATGAGTGCCTTTATAAAAGGACTTGAGGGAGCAAGTTCCTTCCATCCCTTCCGCCACTTGAGGATGCAACACCATGGCGCCATCTTGGAAGCAGAGAGTGAGCCCTTGCCAGACATCAAATTTGATGGCACCTTGATCTTGGACATACCAAACTCCAGAACTGTGAGAATTAAATTTCTGTTCTTTATAAAGTACCCAGTCTAAGGTATTTTGTTATAGCACCATGAAGAGAGTAAGCATCAAGTAAGCAAGCTGAGCTTCAATCTTATGTTAAAAATTGGTGCTACAAATACCCACCTCTCTGGGTTTTTGTAAGGATCTTAGATAATTTCTGTGAAGTACCTAGCAATGAGCACATAGTGAGTACTCAATTGCACGTTGTTATAAGAACTGAGATAATGATAACTGATTGACCTGGGACAAAGTCATGGGCTCCATGTATGGGCAGATGGTAAAAGCAAAGAACCCACTGAAAGAAAGCCTGGGAGAGATACAGTTAGGAGACTGGATGGCCAGCCCAGAGCAGAGGTCACCAGACAGTAAGATTCAAGGGCAGGGAAGTGTAGAGAGGATCAGAGGCTGTAGGGGGAGAGCTGAGAGTTATGGAAGTGGTTCCATTACCAACGTGCCAAGGACTCCATGGCCTGGAACTCAAGAGCTGGCTTCAGGTAAAACCCCCTCTAAGACCTCTCCTCCAGAAGGCACACTTGCCCAGATGCTGACCTAACACCAAGGCTCTTGAGTTAACTTCCTATGCAAAGGGGCTGAGGCTCACGCAAGTTCACTTGCTCACTTGCTCTTCCATCATAAGATCAACAGCCCCTCTGCCTCCCCTATCCCCTTCCCCCATCACCCTCCAGGAGGCTGAGTTGAAACATTCTCTAGAGATACCTTTTCTTTGCAAAGGATGGTTGGGAGGCCCTTAAAAAGCAAATATTCAGCCTCATAAACATGTCATAAATCCATAGCCAAGTTCTCCATGTTCTCTGTGTTTTTCTGTGATGCATCTAATATCTTTCTACCCATGACTTTGAACCTACATCTTCTAGGTTCAGGTTACTAAGAAGTGGCTGTTCACAGGAGATTTTATTACTATTTACTACTCTTGTATGGATGGAGCAGTTGCTTCTTTTTTATTCATCTCCAAGAAAATGTATTCCCTGATGATCTCAGATAAAACCTATGAGATAGATTTTCTTTTCTTTCTTTCTTTTTTTTTTTTTTTTTTTTTGGAAGAAGTTCCTTCTACTTCTGGTAGGTTATTTTCTGACCTGGATTTTCCAGAAGCTGATTGCCTTAATGGTTTGAAAGTGGTGGTCATTATGTGGGAAACTATTAATACATCTACTTCCTTCCCTCAGAATGAATGTGCTCAAGACAAGTGCCATCTGATGCCCACTAGGCCCCTTGCAAATTCTGTCCATAAACATCCACAAATGACAAAATGCAGGAGAGCCAACTCTTGGTTAACCAGCATTCCACACACTCAAACTGTCAATTACTCAAAGCTTTGTACTTGACTTGAGAGGAGAAGACTAAGAACATGGAAGAAGCTGATATTAGAAGGTTTGCTCTAGAAACCAAAATCTTCCAGTGGCTGTTTTGATAATCCCAATAATTGCTAGGAGCTTATGGGATGCCAGACACACTGTTAAGTAGCTTATTTATTTATTTATTTATTTATTTATTTATTTATTTATTTTTTTGAGACAGAGTCTCCCTCTGTCACCCAGGCCAGAGTACACAGGCACAATCACGGCTCACAGCAACTTCTCACTCAACCTCCTTGCTCAAGTGCTCAACCCACCTCAGCCTTCCAAGTGGCTGGGACTACAGGCACACGCCACTACACTCAGCTAATTTTTGTATGTTTTATATATATGGGCTTTTGTCATGTTGCCCAGGCTGGTCTCGAACTCCTGGGCTCGATTCAAACCATCTGCCTTGGCCTTCCAAAGAGCTGGGATTACAGACATTAGCCACCATGCCCAGCCCACACACATGATATAATTAAATCCTCACAACCCTTAAAGAAAGTAGTGTTATTGTCCCCATTTTGCAAATAAGAAAACTGAGTCTTACAGTGGTTGAATAACTTGCATCACACAAGTCTGCCCTTGAACTCAGGACACTGACTTCTGAGTCCACAGGTTTAACTTATACTCGGTTGTTCTAGGAAATCAATAAATCCATGTCCAATACCTACAACTACTGCAGAGACCTTTAGAGCTGGTTGAAAAAAGCCTATTCACCTGTCTTTTTATAGTCGAGGAGGCAGATGCCCAAATAGAGAAAGGAGTCCATCTGAACTCAGCCAGCAACCACTAGCACCAGGATTTGAAACAAGTTCATACCCGCAGGGCATTGCCTAGAGGCTGCATGTTTAGAAAGATGACAGTCTCCTGTCTCCCACAACAGCCTCCCCTACGGTTGCTAGGGCTCCCTAAAAATAGCACAGTGAGATCATATCTTTTGGACCTATTTCCAATAAGAAAATTGGGAGGGGAGTAAGTTAATCACTTAATTAAATTTTTTAGTCAATTAAGTAGCAGGGCCAAATCGAAGATTCCTTTGGATGTTAGATTCAACAAGCCAACATGATAGACAACAGCCATTGGCCAGGTGCGGTGGCTCACACTTGTAATCTCAGCACTTTGGGATGTCGAGGCAGGTGAATCACCTGAGGTCAGGAGTTTGAGACCATTCTGGTGAACATGGTGAAACCCCTCCTCTACTAAAACTACAAAAATTCGGCCAGGCATGGTGGCACATGCCTGTAATCCCAGCTACTCGGGAGGCTGAGGCAGGAGAATCACTTGAACCCGGGAGGTGGAGGTTGAAGTGAGCCGAGATCACGCCACTGCACTCCACCCTGGGCAACAGATCAAGACCCCACCTCAAAAAGAAAAAAAAAAAAAAAACAGCCATGAAGTACACACAATGGTCCAAGTTCCATCCCAATCAATTTACATACTTTAACTTAGTTCTTCCTCACAGAGCTAATGAGGGGGGACGAATATTACCCCCACTTCACAGGTGATGAAACTGAGGCACAGAGAGATTAGGTACTTGCTCAAGTTCTGTTAACTTTACCTAATATCCATATAATAATGCTTCCACACATATTTTCTTATTTAATATCATAAGCTTGAGATTTACAGATAAATATTTTATTATTTTTATCACCTCCATTTGTGGGAAACCGAAGTTTTTGCCTTAGCCCTGTCACTACTGAGCTAAGGAACCCTGAGCTTTTCCTCTTCAGGCCCCAGTGTCCTCCTCTGCAAAGTGAGAGGCTTGGAACTGGATTGTTTCTGAGGTCTCTCCAGTGTAAATACCCAAGAAAATAAAGAGACAACCTTGTTCTCTGGAATGTCCTTCCCTTATGGTCTGACAAATGTGAGGTTTCTTGGCTTAAATACAGGTAGGTTGGCATCCCCTC
Organism: Macaca nemestrina; assembly: GCF_043159975.1. Lineage (NCBI taxonomy): Eukaryota > Metazoa > Chordata > Mammalia > Primates > Cercopithecidae > Macaca > Macaca nemestrina. The sequence continues at coordinate 21,757,186 of NC_092132.1, forward strand.
CGTGGTTGTAAATAAGTATGTGATTTAATTATCCATGTGCCCAAGGGCAGAGGAGAGTGGATGCATTATTACATTGATCTTATCAAAGCCTGTGTAATCCAGGATGAGGCCTCTCATCTGGCACAACTTCTCTGTTTCCACGAGCACTAGATGTATGGTCTGGGCAGGCTTCTCTTGAGATGGTGATGAAGATACAGGAGTTTACTCATGAAAAGTCCTGGGGGCACTAGCCAAGAAATAATCCACGTTTCTCAATATATTTTCCTTTAGGACAGGGGGTAGAAGAATTTTTGCCATCAGGCCACAACTCTCAAGGGCTAAGGCAGCAGGGAAACTCCCCACTCTCATATGCATGGCAAGATCAGAGTCCTCGTGTTTGTTCTGAGTATTTTTGTTTCAGTTTGGTTCTTGCTTTTTAAGGCGATTAATTCTGCTTATATTTAAAAGGGCACTGTGTTCTGGCAGGATTTACTTTTAAAACAAAAGGTGAAGGATAGATAAGAAATTAATAGACCCGTTGAGTACATGATGACCTATCATAGCTTTGACACCTGACATTTGGATAGTGGGGAGCACATGGGAAATAATATGGTAAGTCTTTCAATTAATCAAAAGGTTCAGAGAACTGGGCATTTTGTCAGAAACTGTCAAACAACTATAATGTGTTCAAACTTGGCTTTTCACCTATTACTAGAGTGAAGATTGTTTTTTTCTACCCAACATAGAACTTTCCTGCTCTACAGAACTCTCCCACAGTGTGTCATAGGGTAAGGCAAGCCTACTTCTACTATAGAAGCCAAAAAGACCAAATATTCACTTTCCTGGCTTCCCTTGCAGCTAAGTCACAGACAATTAAATAGACATATGGACTTTCAATCAGAAGCTTATGATGCACAGAAGGACCAATGGAAAAGGCATTCTGGTGAGGCCAGCAGCAGTAGCAACAATGTCTGATATCCAGGGACCATGATGGCAGCAGTGGTATACTTGGTAGTGTCCTCTGTTCAGCGGGGATGACAGCAGTATCCTCACTAGACTCTTCTCTGGTACGATTTTGGGCATAGTCTGGGCTGCCATCTTGCTTTCCTTGTTCCAACTCATGTTCCAAGCCTGGGTCTTCCTGGTGATTATGTGAGTTCCCCAGTAGCCTGTCAATAAATTCCTTTTCTTAAATCAGCCACAGTTGGCTTCTGTTATTTATAATTAGGAATTCTAATGGATATACTAGTTATATGACTTGGATAAGTTATTTAATCTCCCTGACTCAGCTTCCCTGTCTGTAAAACGAGAATCATACTCCTCTGTCTTTACAACAGAATATCGTTCAGTCATAAAAAGAAATGAAATACTGATACATGATACAATATGGATGAACCTTAAAAACATCATGCTAAGTGAAAGAAGACAGACACAAAAGGCCACATATTTCCTGACTCCATTTCTATGAAGTGTCCAGTATAGAGAAATCCACAGAAACAGAAAAGGGATTAGTGGTTTCCAGTGGCTAGAGAGAGAGAGGGAAGAGGGACTTCTAAAGGTTATAGAGTTTTCTTCTGGAATTTCCTTCTGGAAATAGTATGAGAGGCTCATCTGGGTTACTGGGGAGCTCACAAAATCACCAGAAGACCCAGGTTTGGAACATGAGTTGGAATAAGGAAAGCAAGATGGCAGCCCAGACCATGCCCAAAATCACACCTGAGAAAAGCCTAGTGAGGATACTGCTGGCATCCCCGCTGAACAGAGGACATTACCAAGTGTACCACTGCTGCCATCATGGTCCCTGGGTATCACACATTATTGCTACTGCTGCTGGCCTCACCAGAATGCCCTTTCCATTGGCCCTATTCTCTGCATCATCAGCTTCTGATTGAAAGTCCATAGGTCAATTTAATTGGCTTCTAATTTCCTTCGGGAATTAGATAGTGGTGATGGTTGCCCAAACCTGTGAATATACTAAAAACCATTGAATTTTACACGTTTAAAGGGTACATTTTAAGGTATGTGGATTATATCTCAAAAGAGGGCTTTCACATTTATTCAGTTCTTCATCACTGTTTCCCTTTATGCCCCACCTACTTTCTCTCCTAACACTGATAGTTGACCTCAGCACTACTAAGAAAGCATCTGGCAACCTTCCATGCACAGCAGCCCCATCAGACAGAGACCCTCCCTCTCTGGGGGTCTCCCCAGATCAATTCCACAGGAGACTGTGATTGGCCCCACTTGGGTCACATGCCCATCTATGGCCCAATCACTGTTCCAAGGGTAGGAACTGTAACTGACTCAGCTTTGTTACTTGGCAACCCCTGTTGGTATTGTGGGAGGAGAGAGTACTGTGATGAGCAGCCCTACAGGAACCATGTGGAAAAGGGAAAATTTTACCCCAAAGGAAAGGAGGTACGGTTAGCAAAAAAAGGGAAGATGAGATGGTGTACATGGTCACCAACATCTATCCTGATTCACCATGATCACTACAGAAACCAAGCCTGTTCTAGGGGCGCCAGCAAGACTCTCGTTGAGGACATTAAAGCTGAGACCTAGAGAATAAGTAGAAATAATGAAGTACCTAAGCAAGATTGCTATAGGCAGCAGGAATGCCTCACAGCAGGTAATATATGTTAAAATGCATCATCGACACTAAACCACTGAATATGTTATTTTTATTATTTTAAGGCCCAGGAATCCTGACTCCCAGATGAGGTCCCTTTCTACTCGAGAGAGCTGGGACTTAGACAACACCCGGCCTCAGGTTCCCCTGCAGAAGCTCAATGCTGAGAGCCATCCCTGTCAGTGGAGTAACTGCCTCATTCTTGAAGACTCTCCAGCTGTTTAGTATCACAAGCACAGTAAATACCATTTCATGCCTAGTGTTCCAGCCCTCTTCTCACATAAAAGCTATAATCAGATATTTTAATAGTCCTTGCTTTCATCTAGGTAAAACTGCTCTAAGGGATGATAACATCAGCTCAAGCACATTGCTTGGATCTTGGAATGCTCTGCAGAGCGGGCTTTTTTTCTTTTTCTTTCTTTCTTTTTTTTTTTTTTTCTTCTTTTAACTGCAAAAAGGGATAGGGGAAGATTGCAAGACTGGCCTGATGCAGATTCATAGACTTTCTGGGGCTGGAAGAGAACATTAAAGTCAATCGCCTGCTCATCGTAAAGATCAGAAAATCAAGGAGAACTGACTGGAAGGCTTTAGTTGACTTAATCAAATCCACACAGATGTTCCTGTCCCTTGAACTGCCCGTTTCTGAGTTAGTCAAGGCCCATTTGGTTGCAAAGAACAGAAAACTTAAGAAGTCCACAGGTGGGGTTGAATCCAGGGGCTCGAACAGTGTCATTGGGACACATGTTCACTCTCTCCTTGGGGTTACCAACTGTCCTGGTCTGCCTAGAACTGAAGGGGTTCCTACGATTTTAAAACTTTTAGTTTTAAAATCAGGACAGTCTCAGGCAAACTGTGATGCACTGGTCACCCAAGTCTACATCTTCGGTTATGCTGTCCTCTGTTAACTCCATTCTCTGGCATGTTCTCCTCTCACAGAGGCAAGACAGCAGCCAACAGCTACAGGGTTTCACCCCACCCTCTCGGCAATGCCTGTGGAAAGGGGCCTTCCCAGTCTCACTGGCAGAAGTCCTGTAATTGGCTCTGATTGGCCTGATTTGGGTCACATGCCTTGAATGCCCCACTGTATCCAGGAGGATGATTGACCAAGCCTGTGCTCACCCTCCTAGACCTTCTAGAAAAAGACACACAAGCCAACCTACTGGTCACCATTCCATCACTATAATTTTATGCCCATGTGTGATGCCTCTCCAGGATAGCAACCCAGAGAGAGAGACAGAGACCCTCCCTCTCTGGGGACCTCCCTAGATCAATTCCAGAGAATACTCTGATTAGCCCTGCCTGGGTCACATGCCCATCTATGGCCCCCAATCACTGTCCCAGGAGTAGGAACTGTAATTGGCTCAGCTTTGTTACTTGGCAACGCCTATTGGTATTGTGGGAGGAGAGAGCACTGTGATGAACAGCCCCACCAGACCACACAGAAAAGGGAAAATTTTCCCCCAAAGGAAAGGAAGGGCAGTTAGCAGAAAAAAGGAGGATGTATGAAACCATACACATATATGGTTACTCACCGTTTATTTAGGGATAAATATTTGGATATCCCTAATCCAAAAATCCAAAATCTGAAATGCTCCAAAATCCAACATTTTTTGAGTGCTGACATGACATTCAAAGGAAATTCTGATTACATTTTGGATTTCAGATTTTCAGATTAGGGATACTGAACCAGTATATATATAACCATATAAGAAGATACATAACCCAGGAACCCTATAGCAAGATGGCACTGATGATCCAGTGACAAATTGTTCCTAGAACCTAGATGTCAGATCCAGGTGACGCAACTTACAGAAGCACTTTTTGCAAGCACATAACACTGCAGTGATTTCAACAGGACTTCCTCAGTCTGTACAGGCAGAATCCCATCACCATAAACCCAAATGTGTCTCCTACAAGAAAAAGCGGTGACCGAAAGAAGCAGTTCCCCCAAAACATCTTCCAGCTTGAAACCCTCTGGGGCACTTTGCTAAGAGTGGAGCCTCTGTGCTTCCCACATCAGTAAGATTGTGACATCTGTAAGACTCACTGCATGTTAAAGCTGCTGCATGCAGAGCAGACAAGGCAAGGGACCTGAACCAGGAATCTCCTCTTTATCCCTGACTGGTTGCACTGGGTATTTTCCATTTTCCTTTCCAGACCCAACACTTTGCCCTTGTCTGCCTCGGTCTGTGCCCTGGGAGGCTGACCCATATGGGCTGCATCAATGGGCTCCTTTGACCTCTAGCTTCTGGTCGGGCTTTGCCAGTGAAGGCACTGGCAAGACATCAACAGGCAGAAGGAGAGTGAGTTCAGAATACTGATATCCCTTTTGGCTGCATCCTTCTACCAAAGGCCACAGCTCCTATCTGGAGACCCCCCTATATCATAGCCCTTCTCTCCAGGGCCCTGTAATTGCTCCCTCTGTCTCCCCCTTTAGGCCTAGGGATGGCGGTGTCCCTCCCCATGGCTATCCCCAGGGTGCCCCCCATCCTTTGTTCATTTCCCTTGCCCTGCCCATTCCACTGCAAACTGTCTTTTCACCAAACTATCCTCAATCCCCGCCATCTGCAAGTGCCATGTATTTCCTAAAAGGACCCCGATTTGATATCCCAGCTAGGTGACCTAAAGCAAATTACTCACCTTCCGGGAACCTTAGTCTTACAACTGAGAATGAGGATAACTATACTTATGTCTCAAGGTCATTATGGGATGACATCTATGGAATCCAGCACGTTGCGTGACACACAGCAAACACTGCCTGTAGACATAGCTCCTGCACTAGACTGGTCTGATCTCTCAGACCACAGATGTCATTTTATTCATCTGTGAATCAGTAGCACCTAACACTGAGTGTGGTATACTCCATGTGCTCAATAAATGTGATTTTATATAGTGTCCTTCTCTTTTTGGCCCTTCTTCCTTCCCTTTGGTCCTGGAAAATAGGTAAGAAAAATAAAGCAGCACTGGACATTGATCCCTAATGTCCACCAATGCCAGAAGCTGATTCTTCATGTTGTATCTTACATTTTTGTTATGTTGTAAAAGGAAACTGATTTGGTCACATACAGTCCATGTGCTTTCTCTAGAAGGAACCCAGCCAGGAAGGGATGCTATTTAAACATGACGGTCCTGTCCCAATATTTGGAGACTTTGTACTTCAAGACAATACTCTGGACCCATTGGTTTCCCCTTGCTTAGGGACTTCTAATACAGCTTCAGTCATTTCAACTGTTTAAAGCACAAGAAAGTGGAGTGCTCCTCCCACAGGGATGGGCACACACTGGTTTCAACATGCCTCCAGTGTTCTAGGGTTGAACACCACGGGAGATGCTCACCTCACTCGCAAAGGGCTCTCTGCTTCTATTCTAGCTGAAGACTTCATATGGCAGAGGAAGATCTTCGCAGCAGGTCCTAACTTGTCTTCCACTCATTCTCCGTATCTCCTTCCATGCAGCCTCTGCCCCAGCCAAACTGAGTTCACCACCTTTTCCAAAACACCGCAGATACTCTCACTCTTACATGGCTTTGCCCTCTCCCTGGAGTGTCATCCTCCTTGTCATTTGTCCAGTGAAACTATGCTCCTCTTTAATTTTTATTTTTTCAATTTTTTTTTCCTCGAGACAGAGTCTTACTCTCTCACCCAGGCTGGAGTGCAGTGACACAAGCTCGGCTCACTGCAACCTCCACCTCCCAGGCTCTAGCAAACCTCCCACCTCAGCCTCCCAGCCAGCTGAGATTACAGGCACGAACCACCACGCCCAGCTAATTTTTGTATTTTTTGTAGAGATGGAGTTTCAGATGTTGCCCAGGCTGGTCTTGAACTCCTGAGCTCAAGTAATCCACCCATCTCGGCCTCTCAAAGTGCTGGGATTACAGGCATGAGCCACCACGCCAGCCCCAGGCTCTTCTTTTAAATGTCACCTCTTCTCTGGGATCCTCCATGATTTCCCCATAACAGAATAAGTTCTTTCCTTCTCTGCACTCCCTTATTTGCACATGTATACCATGCATTACATTTTATTGGAATGGGTCTGTCTCCCCAATAGAGGATCATAATCTCTAGCATTTATTAATCATCTACTATGTGCCTACTGCTTCATTTAATTCTCATCTCATTTAATTCTCACAACTCTGTGAAGGAGATCCCTAGACCACAAATGCCATGACTGCAGAGACAATCTGGTAAGTGGGATTTATATTTGTTTGGGGTAGGTTTTGTGTTGTTTTCTTGCTTTTTTCTTTTCTTTTCTTCTTGTTCTGGAGGCTTTTTTGTTTTGTTTTGTTTTGGGGGATTTTTCCCCTCAGTCTTCTACCTCCACTGCATGCATTGTCACATAGCAAGAATTCAGTAACTGTTGAATGAATGAAAGTCAGTATTATTTTTACACATGGAAACACTCTAGGCCGGGCATCGTGGCTCACACCTGTAATCCCAGCACTTTGGGAGATTGAGGTGGGTAGATGACTTTGAGCTCAGGAGTTGGAGACCAGCCTAGGCAATATGGTGAAACCCCGTCTCTACTGAAAATACAAAAATTAGCTTGGTGTAGTGGCACACACCTGTAGTCCCAGCTACTCAGGCGGCTGAGGCTGACGAATCGCTTGAACCCCAGAGGCAAAAGTTGCAGTGAGCCTAGATCAAACCGTTGCACACCAGCCTGGGTGACAGAGTGAGATCCTGTATCAAAAAAAAAAAAAAAAAAAAAAGCCTGGACACGGTGGCTCATGCCTGTAATCCCAGCACTTGGGAGGCCAAGGCAGGTAAATCACTTAAGGACAGGAGTTTGAGACCAGTCTGGCCAACATGGTAAAACCCCATCTCTACTAAAAATACAAAAAATTAGCTGGACTTGGTGGTGGGCACCTGTAATCCCAGCTACTCGGGAGGCTGAGGCAGGAGAATCGCTTGAACCCAGGAGATGGAGGTTGCAGTGAGCCAAGATAGCGCCATTGCACTCCAGCCTGGATGACAGAGCGAGACTCCAGCTCAAAAAACAAAACAAAACAAATACAAAAACAAAAGCATAAAGAAAACACTTTAAAGCACAGACTTGAATGAATGTGCCCATGGCCTCTCACACTATGCCCAACTTATTCCCGGTGGGCAAAGGCCACAGCTCACTTATCTTTATTTCACCAGTGGCAGGGCCTTGGCATGGCACTCAGAAACTACCAGAAAAAGGCATGGAGAAGGAACAAATGAATATTTGGTTTCCGCAAATCCCAAAGGATTTTCATTTGATGATAGCCAATAGAAAAAGGTGAAGTAATAGCCAAGTTCTACCACATGTCTGTAGAAGTCAATTTTCTCATTTATGACATAGACATTTTTGTGATAAGTCTGCAAGGAGGAAAGTACATTTGCCTAAGTTTCTTAGATAAAATCAACTTTTAAAGTAGCCTCCTCCCCTTATTTTATATGACTTCTGGCATGACATCTTGGAAGTCTGCATATAAATCAGATGTTTGTAGAGCCAATTGACTTAAATATCACAGAGATACGCGTTTTCAAAAAATACCATACGTATCTTCTGGGAAAATGAAGACTGCTTCAATAAAATGAAATCCACACCCAATGTGCATCACCCCGGGACCCAGCAGGTTACAAAACTTTGTTCAAATGCTTTGACTTAAGAGATTTTTAATAAAGGGACCAGTTACAGAGGTGCAGATGATAGGGTTCGTGGAAACTACGAGACTAGCATCTGTGGGAAGCTGTTGCTACCTCTGGGTCTTAAGGGAAAAGGGGAGGAAAGTGCTTTCACAGAATCCAGTGACAGCTGAAATCAGGGCAGAGGGGTGGCCTGGCAGGAACTGAGGTCACAGAAGAACTAAGGCTTAGGTGCTGATGCCTAAGTTCTTCTCATCTTCTGCTAAGTACCTTCAGCGACCAACAGCAACTGGAAACCAGACAGCAAGAGAACCCAGGTGAGGTGGTTTGGAGGGCTCAGCCTCCTTAGGCCTAAAGAAGAATACAGAATGGATTGGAGAGAAGTGAAGGGGAGAGATGCAGAGAATAACCTGCATGGTCCACCCCTTTTGTATCCACTCAGCATCTATCTTGCCCCTCACTCGGGTGAAGAAACTCTCATCCTCAGCATTTTCGAGACGGAGTCTTATACACTGTCACGTCATGGTAAGAGATGTCAATACAGTCATACTCTCACCTGGAACCTAAATTGTAGTGTGCCTTTCACACAACGGAGCGGAAAGCTGAGAGGGAAAAGAAAATTATAATCCATTAGATAAGACGAGCATAACAGTTACATTCCACACCTCAGTAACTGGTCATGTAACGGAAATCAACAGCCATAGCTTCCTCCTTCCCACCTCTCCTTACCCTCAGCATCTCAGATGGGTGGAGTTTTTACCTGATAGAATGACTCAACCCTTTATTTCCCAGGATCCAAGCCCTAGTGATCCTGTATTACTGAGCTGTCACAGTTTGCCATCAACCATTATGATTGCACATAGGAGTGCTAAGAAGTGACCCACTGAGTCTTTTAGGCTCCTAGACATGGTTTTTTTGCCATCGTTAGATAGCAGTGGCCTAATTTCCCTTGATTAAGATCAGTCACTCCAGTCACTACAGTAACCTTCTTGTCTGTCTGTTGATTCAGTAGCATGAGGATCTTAAAATGCCTAGGGGACAGTTTTAGCTTCAGATTTAATAGAAGCATGTCTGTTTCCTCAGTGGCAATCAGAATCTGCAAATGCACCAACCCAGAGTTTCAGGGATGAAAACCCAAAAGGCTACATCTAAGTTACTATGTGTGATAGTCTCAAACGAGATTGGGCTACACCCATTCCTTCCACCCTTGGTTCCAAGACCACGTACTCTGGACATAGAGGAAACACCACCATATCGACCTCCTTCTGTAGGGCAGTATCCCTACATTTTTACAATGTTATTTCTTAGCTGGTCTTTAGAAGGTCATTCTGCAGTTCTACAAAAGCTTCTGAGTGATGAGTTACATATAAGATCAGTTCATTTCACCAATAAGAGCGCGGGCCTGTACTTCTTTTGCTGTAACGTGAGTTTCTTGGTTATTTAGAGGTGATATTGTATGAGTTATCAAGACAATCAAAACTCCTCAGACTACGCAATGACGGCTATGAAAAACCAGTCAGCTATGTCTTCAGTCCCGATTCTCATTTACATGGAAGAAGAATGTTCTTCTAAATTCTAAAGTCTCTCTCTCTGTACTTTTCTCTCCTGTTGACCTCAGGAAATCTTTGAGAGAGGCAGATATGGTAGGATAGGAAGAACACAAGCTTTGGAGTCAAAAGTCCTGGATTCAAATTCCAGTTCTACCACTGGTGAACTGTGTGATTCTGAGCAAGTCACCTACTTAGTTTCCTTGTGAATACAACAGAAATGTTATACCTCCTTTGTAAGGTTTTGAGGTAAATTAAATAAACCAATGTAAGGCCAGGCATGATGGCTCACACCTGTAATCCCAGCATTTTGGGAGGCCAAGGGGGGAGGATCATTTGAGTCCAGGAGTTCAAGACCAACCTGGGGAACATAACAAGACTCTGTCCCTATAAAAAATATAAAAAGTTAGCCAGGTGTGGTGGCACATGCCTGTAGTCCTGGCTACTCAGGAGGCTGAAGCAGGCAGATCCTTTGAGCTGAGGAATTCGAGGCAGGAGTGAGCTATGATTGCACCACTGTGCTCCAACCTGGACGGCGGAGCGAGACCCCATCTCAAAAATAAAATAAATACACAAAGCAACGCAGATGAAAGTCATTCACACGATAGGCACTCAATAAATGTTAGTCCCTTCCTCCTGCCTTCAAACTAAATTTCATGTCTGAAGCATGAATTTTAGAAATCATTTGCAACAGGCCAGGCGCGGTGGCTCAAGCCTGTAATCCCAGCACTTTGGGAGGCCGAGACGGGCGGATCACGAGGTCAGGAGATCGAGACCATCCTGGCAAAAAAAAAAAAAAAAAGAAATCATTTGCAACAAAACACGTGCCTTGGGTACATTTATAAAATCTCACCAAATGCACTTTCTCTGGGCTCGCCCTTGCTGCAGTGATGATACTCTTGCCATGGTTTTATAAGCAAAATCTACAGCTCTAAGCTTTTCAATACTTCATCTTTGACTGTCACAGAGGGATAATTCAACATTCTTTTCTGTCTCAATATTTCTAAATCTGCCAGTTTTGTGCAACACAAAATCCTTTCTCTGGGCTTGAGTCCAGTTTTCTCAGCAGATGATTTCTTTTGGTAAGTCCTAATACAAATCATTCTTTCTGGTCTAATTCAACCCTTGGCCCCAGTACACACATAAGCACGTAAGATTGGAGGGGCTCTGGGGAGTAACGGGTGAAGGAGAAGGTGAGTGTGTGTGACCCTGTCTCTGGATACTTCTCCTGCATGGAAGGTCTACACTGTCAGGACCAGTTTGCAAGCAACAGAAATCAACCCTGGCTCAGGCAAAGATTTTATTAAAAGACTATTTGGGTGCATAGTATCAGCAAGAGGCTGAAGACACAGACTTGAGAAATGCAGGAACTGAGAAAGCTCCGGAGGACCAGGCCACAAGAACCATAGCAAAGCTCCCACCACAGGAACCATTTGTGGTAAGCACCCCTCACCGATGCTGGCAGGAATGCCCTCCCAACAGAGAACCACCAACCTCCTTCCCTCACTCCCCCAGAAGAATGTGTCATTCGCCAAACCTTTTAGTCACATCCTGGTACCCTGGCTGGACCACAGCAGAGAGTGAAAAGATCAGATCTTTTTAGGTCCTGTTTTTGGAAGTGAGTGTGACCTCCCACCAACAGTGCACGCAGTGAAGCACCCTCTAAAAATCAGGGGGCTAGCAGAAAATGGGTCCTAACCAGATGGCAAAAAAAAAAAGATAATTTTTACCGTGAGTTCATCGACTTACTGATTTCAGGTCATTTCATTATTTGTTTGTTTGGTTAAAATAAAGTTTATTATAACCACTTTATAGAGAGAACTAGCATGATATATAAAATATATAATATATATATATATTCATAACATTTTTAAGGCATTTGAAAATGGAACATGTACAGGAGTGCTGTAACCACTGGCACAGAAAGACCATTTTATTCAAGATGGATCAGATAGGTGAAGGTAACAAGAACAGATCCCTTCTGAATGTTGTTCCAAATACAGTTCCTGCCTCTTCCTCTGGGCAGGCCTGGGCAATTAGGAAGAAATCCTTCCAGCAACACAGGCCATCTCCCCAGGGGCACAGGAAGCACAGAATTTGTTCTGTTCTTGGCCTGAAAGCCAGAGAAAGTGAAGTCTCTCTCAGAACAATGAGACTGCAGTCCTCAGGCTTCCACTCAACCATTTATTTCTTCTTTTACCTAAACCAGAATCTTGAAAGGCCCTGCTTGGCGCTTCCCTTTCCTCATCCCTTGCAAGGAGGCAAGTCAGGGTGTCCTACAGTGTTTGCATCTTAGGTATGGAGTAAGTCTGTCCCGGCTCTCTGTGGCACTCCCAGTTCTGCTGCTCATCAACTGCTGCTTGGAAATAGCCACATCCTCCTAACTGGTCTCTTGCCCTCTGTCATGTACTTCTTCTATCCATCTCTCTACTCCGCAAGAGAATCTCCCATAGCGCTATCTGCCCATTGGCGGTCTCCTGCTTACAGCTCTTCCATGGCTCCCATCATTTCAGACAAAGCCCGGGCTTTCCAGTGAGGCACATGGAGGCCTCTGCAATCTCACCCTTGCCTATTTCCCCATCACCAGCTATCCTCATGTCCTGCTCCACATACTATTCTTCACCACGTCCTATGCTGCTCCTCTCCTCTCTGCCATTGTTCCTACTGTCTCCTCTCCCCGGAATGCCCACCCACTCCCATCCTTACCTCCATTTGCTTGATTAGTTCCTACCCGTCTTTTAAGACCTAACTGAAGACCAACTCCATGAAGCTTCCTCTGACTATTCCAGGCTGATTAGGTGCTTTACCCTCCTAAGTGTTCTAATAGTACCCTGTATCTATCTCTCTGTCTCTCTGTCTCTCTCTCTCTCTCTCTCTCTCTCTCTCTCTCTCCCCGCCCCCCCATTCCTCCCTACCTCCCTCTCTTCTCCACCCCCCTCACTGCACATAGGCTCAGCTTTAGATATACATATTAATGTCTCTCTCTCTCTCTCTCCTTACAGCCTGTACACTCACTAAGGGTAAGTGTTCATCTTTGTGTTCTCAAAGCTGCTTTAGAAAAGCCCCAGGATCATAGCAAGGGCATGATGCATCCCTATTGAGACAATCAATGAATAATAATTTGTAGTAAATTTTACCACCCCAAGAATGCTCTAAAACAGAACTAAAGATAAGCATTCCTATTGCTTAGCTGATAGAGCAGGGGAAAAAAAATCTAAGACATGCACCATCTCTTCAAAATATACACAGTTTCAAGACATTTAGCAAAGGTTTTATGGCATACCATTTTTAGCAAAGCAGATGCTTAAAAGACTAAATTATTTCTTAAATTACTATCAACCGTGGTTGAAAATATTATGTCCCTTAAGGGACTGAACTTCTCAGGCTATAGTTGGAATGAAAGAGAAGATGAACATTCTGTACTTCTTTTTAAATCACTTTCTTCTTCCTGAAATGAAGGCACTATTTAAAAGAAATCAAGGATCCATTTGCTTTTTATTCTTATTGAATCGCCTGAGAGAAGCAGTTAAGACGGCTTGCAGTTGATGGGCCACAGTTGACACACACTGAGATCTCCTATGTGCCAGGGATCAGGTATTTTTTTTTTTTTCATAAAATAACTTCTATACAGGATTAGTAGATCTGTTTACATACAAAAAACAGAAAGGACCTCATTACAGTCAGATTTCACATAAATTACACATTGACTTTTAAAAACTACTATTCAATTTCATTTAAAGTCCCTTTTAAGGACAGCATTAGGAGAAATACCTAATGTAGATGACAAGACGATGGGTGCAGCAAACTACCATGGTATGTATATACCTATGTAACAAATCTGCATGTTCTGCACATGTATCCCAGAACTTAAAAGTATAATAATAAAATAATAAAGTCTCTTTTAAAAATTTCATTTTTGCTGGGTACCGTGGCTCATGCCTGTAGTCCCAGCACTTTGGGAGGCCTAGGTGGGCAGATCACAAGGTCAGGAGTTTGAGACCAGCCTGGCCAACATGGTGAAACCCTGTCTCTATGAAAGATACAAAAAATTGGCTGGGCGTGGTAGCTTACGCCTGCAATCCCAGCACTTTAGGAGGCTGAGGGGGGCAGATCATGAGGTCAGGAGATCGAGACCATCCTGGCTAACACGGTGAAACCCTGTCTCTACTAAAAATACAAAAACTTAGCTGGGCGTGGTGGCAGACTCCCGTAGTCCCAGCTATTTGGGAGGCTGAGGCAGGAGAATGGTGTGAACCCGGGAGGCGGAGCTTGCAGTGAGCCGAGATCGCGCCACTGCACTCCAGCCTGGGCGACAAAGTGAGACTCCGTCTCAAAAAAAAAAAAAAAAAAGAAAAAACAGATACAAAAAATTAGCCGGGCATGGTGGCACACTGTAATCCCAGCTACTTGGGAGGCTGAGGCAGGAGAATCGCTTGAACCTGGGAGGCGGAGGTTGCAGTGAGCCGAGATCATGCCATTGCACTCCAGCCTGGGCAACAGGGCAAGACTCAGTCTCAAAAAAAAAAAAAAAAAAAAAAAGTCATTTTGAGGCCAGGCACAGTGGCTCATGCCTGTAATCCCAGCACTCTGGAAGGCCGAGGCAGGCGGATCACTTGGGGTCAGGAGTTCAAAACCAGCCTGGCCAACATGGTGAAACCCCATCTCTACTAAAAATAACAAAAATTTGCTGGGCATGGTGATGCACGCCTGTAATCCCAGCTACTCAGGAGGCTGAGGCAGGAGAATCACTTGGACCCAGGAGGTGGAGTTTGCAGTGAGCCAAGACCGCATCACTGCACTGCAGCGTGGGCAACAGAACAAGACTCTGTCTCAAAAAAAAAAAAAAAAAAAAAAAAATCATTTTCAAGGCACAGTGCATGAAATAAACCAAAGACTGAAGCACTTGAGATAAGTGGGTGTTGGGCACCTCATATAAACAGTTATAGGTTGCTCTGGAACTGGGAGTATCACTTGGAAAAAACTGGAGAGGTGAAAAGTTTGCAGACTACAACTGCAGACTTTTGCTTTCTGTGAAAAAATGACAGACACAACAGGCAAAAATAGACAAACCACCCCAGAAAAAGGACAGGAGGAATTGTGTTTTTCTATTTCCTAATGAAAAATTGTCATCACTGTTAATGATCATCCTTCAATCAATAATGTCAAAGATCCATACAACATGGCTGTGCATGGTGGCTCACACCTGTAATCCCAGCACTTTGGGAGGCACAGGTGGGCAGATCACTTGAGCTGAAGAGTTTGAGACCAGCCTGGGCAACATGGCAAAACCCTGTCTCTACGAAAAAAAAAAAAAAAAAAAAAAAAAAAAAAAAAAAAAAAAAAAATTAGCTGGACATGGTGGTGCACACCTGTAGTCACAGCTACTTGGGAAACTGAGGTGGGAAGATCACTTGAGCCTGGGAGGCAGAGGTCACAGTGAGCCAAGATCACACCACTGCACTCAGAGCAAGACTCTGTCTCAAAAAAAAAAAAAAAAGAACCATACAACCACAACCATCTTTATAATGTGTGTGTGTATAAACGTGAAAACAGAACACCAAACAGGTTACATGACTTCTCCAGAATCCAACAGATCAAGAGCTGACTCACACAAGGAAACACACTTAAATGACTCAGAAAACGCTTCTCCAATCACTAGAGTCGACCAGTCAAAACATGCAGTGGTGACAAAAATGTGTGCAAGAATAACCAGCAGCAGATCTGCATTTATTCTGGTGGTCAGGGAAGGGCTTCCAGGGTGCCTGATTTTCAAATCTGTTGTTTCTCTAGGATTCTGGTTGACTTTGAAGAGTAATCGTTTTCGGGGCTTACGTACCTGTTACCGTTTTTCTTGTATTCTTTGGACAAAACTCATTAGATGAGAAGTCCTGAAAATATTCAGTTACTGGGATGTGTAAATCAGATGATTTGAATTTTACTTCAACATTATATTTCTCAGGGACATTGGTCAGAACAGTAAGTGTAATGGAATATTCTGTCCCTGTTGGTTTGGTCTCATGGTATCCAATTCTGCTACTACCAGCTAGCTCTGTGTACTTCAGTGAGTCTCTCTTCTGTGAGCCTTAGCTTTCTCATGGGTAAAGGAGGACTGGACTAGGTCACCTCTAACATCTATTCTGGGTTTTTTAATTTTGTTTTTGTTTTTGAGACAGAGTCTCGCTTATGTGACCCAGGTTGGTCCCAAACTCCTGCTGGTCAAGCAGTCTTCCTGCCTCAGCCTCTCAAGTCGCTGAGATTACAGGCATGAGCCACCACACCCAGCTCCTGTTATGATTTTTAAGCAGACCTATGAGTAAGTTAACACATCTGAGCCTCAGTCTCTTCATCTGTAAAATGGGAATAAAAAGGTCTACCTTGCAAAGTTACATGAACATTGTTGATAAAAGTAAACCACCAGACACGTATCTAGACAAATTTCAGTCCAAGCTATTTTTGCACATGAGAAATCTCAGAACTAAAATATGACACTCACTCATCCAAGATACCATTTGAAGGATTATTGATAGGCTGGTTTTAACCAATTTCAGGCACTAATATTGTATTGAAAGCTCTGCATCCATAACAAATTTAACATACAAAATTGACGGTCACAAATTTAACATCCTCACTTTAAAATCTTTTTTTAAAGATACACTAGAAATTTGACCTATTGATGTAAATGTTGTGGTTTCATTCACTTCCTTATATTACACAAAATTTAGCAGGCTTGTCTTCAAATCCTTTTTGCTACTTATTAAGAGAAAAAAAAAAAAAAAAAAGAATTTTCATTAAAACTGAGCAATTGGCCTACAAAGGGGGGAGGAGGATTACAAAATCCCCTTGACTCTCTCTCAGAAACAGAACCAGGCCCACATTTGAGGAATGCCAAATGATTCTCATTAAAGTAATGAGCATACTTTCAGTGACATGTGTCTGACCGCCTTTAATTTAGTTGGCAGGACTTGTGGCAGCCAGAAACCCAAAAATATCACCCAGCTGGCAATTCCTGCTCACACACCTAACAGACGTATTTCACACTGTTTCAGAGATGCCCCACCCTAGACAGATGGGGTGTAAGGTCATATGCAAATTGTTGTGACATTAAACATACATTCCTTGTGACCACACTAACAGGTTGAATTTAATACATTGAATTCCCCTAGTTCCTTCTTTATAAAATTCCCTCTAACTTGAACAGATTTAGTTGCTTTCTGCTCCTGCCCTACCCAAAAAGCTAAAGTTATTTTTAACTTACAACTACTACTGATAAGTACTTTTCACCAAAAAAAAAAAAAAAAAAAAAAAACCCTTTCAGAAAGAGACACTATGAAAAAACAAAGTATCATTGCACTTCAGTGAGAAGTAGTCAGCCCCTCAGCCAAAGTATAAACCAAAGTCATTTTGGTTTAGAAGCAACAAAATACTTTATGTTTATGATTTTTTTCACAGTCCTTTCTACAATTTCTGTAAACAGTCTTATGAGGAAGTGGACAGGTAAATTTGTGTTGTGTGTACCTTTGAAAATATAGTCTTCCAGCCGGGTATGGTGGCTCACTCCTATAATCCCAGCACTTTGGGAGGCCGAGGTGGGTGGATCACCTGAGGTCAGGAGTTCAAGACCAGCCTGGCCAAGATGGTGAAACCCAGTCTCTACTAAAAATACAAAAAAGGCCAGGCACGGTGGCTCACACCTGTAATCTCAGCACTTTGGGAGGCCAAGGCGGGCGGATCACCGGAGGTCAGAAGTTCGAGACCAGCCTGGCCAACATGGTGAAACCCTGTCTCCACTAAAAAATTACAAAAATTAGCAGGGCATGGTGGCAGGTGCCTGTAATCCCAGTTACTCAAGAGGCTGCGGCAGGAGAATCTCTTGAACCCAGGAGGCAGATGTTGCAGTTAGCCGAGATCACGCCATCGAACTCCAGCCTAGGCGACAAGAACGAGACTTCGTCTCAAAAAAAAAAAAATTAGACGGACGTGGTGGCGTGCACCTGTAATCCCAGCTGCTCAGGAGGCTGAGGCGGATAATTGCTTGAACCTGGGAGGCGGAAGTTGCAGTGAGCCGAGATCGTGCCGCTGCACTCCAGCCTGGGTGACAGAGCAAGACTCTATCTCAAAAAAAAGAAAAGAAAAAGAAAATATAGTCTTCCACATTTTCTACTGAATAAGGCCCATTTCCATAGTTCAAGTGTAATAAATAGTAACTAATAAGATGCAAGGAATTATTTCATTATACTTGTACTCCATTAGACACATTTGTCCCACATCTGGAAATTTGCTGAGTGAGCTATGCTCCATGCCCTTAAAACCTTACAGTTTGATGGGGAAGGTGGACATGACTTAATTGAGTAAAAGATGGAGGTGCAAACTTTGCATAAAGATAATGACAATAAAGAGCCATTAGCATTGGCACTGTTAGAAGTCCTTCATACATATTACCTCAATAAATCCTCAAAACACCTTTTGAGGTAGATACTATCATTATTCCCATTTTACAAAGGAAGGAAGTATGGTACAGAGATGTTAAGTAACTTGCCCAAGATCACACAGCTTTTTAAGTGGGGACTATGATTTGGACCCAGTGAGTCTGGCTCTAGTCAGGGTTAGAGGTAAGCCTGGGTACCCGCTGGAGTCCCACCACATCTGCTAGGTGATCTCATGCAGGCTATTTAACTTTTCTGAGCTGAAGTTTCCTCATCTATAAATTGGACTAGCCAGGAGATCGAGACCATCCTGGCTAACATGGTGAAACCCCGTCTCTACTAAAAAATACAAAAAAAAAAAAAAAAAAAAAAAAAAAAAACTAGCCAGGTGCGGTGGCGGGCGCCTGTAGTCCCAGCTACTCGGGAGGCTGAGGCAGGAGAATGGCGTAAACCCGGGAGGCAGAGCTTGCAGTGAGCCGAGATCCGGCCACTGCTCTCCAGCCTGGGCGACAGAGGAAGACTCCGTCTCAAAAAAAAAAAAAAGAAAAAAAGAAAAGAAAATTGGACTAGCAATTTCTAGCTCACAGGTTTATGAGGAGTATGAAACAGGAGTGTGTTTGCAAAGTGACTGGCACACTGTCCTCAGCATGGCAGACATCTATCATCAGTGGAATAGGACATTAATTTTTTTTTTCTAAGATGCCACCTTTTGACTACCTTCCCCATCTGCCTCACTAACCCGTAAAGCATCACTATTGGAGAATGCAGCTATACGAGGCAGGACTGTGGACTGCCAACCCTCCCTTTGCCCCACCCTGCTATGTCCCTAGAAGTAATAAAATGTCAATAGGTAAAGACATGGGAGTTAGTGTTAGTGCCTTCCAGGTCAGCTCAACAACATTTGTTGATTTTTTTTTTTTTTTATTTTTTTTTTGAGAAGGAGTCTCACTTTTGTCACCCAGGCTGTGCAATGGTACAATCCTGGCTAACTGCAACATCCACCTCCTGGGTTCAAGCGATTCTCCTGCCTCAGCCTCCTGAGTAGCTGGGATTACAGGCACACACCAACACGCCTGGCTAATTTTTATATTTTTAGTAGAGATGGGGTTTCACCACGTTGGCCAGGCTGGTCTCGAACTCCTGATCGAGGTGATGCGCCCTCCTTGGCCTCCCAAAGTGCTGGAATTACAGGTGTGAGCCACTACGTCAGGCCCATTTGTTGATTTATTGATGTAAATGTACCATGTACCAAGAACCTTGTTAGACACTGTGGCACTAAACTCCTAAGACACAGTCCTGCCATCAAGGAGCTCACACTGCTAGAGGGGAGAAGAAAACACAAAAAATGAAATACCCAGCATGTAATTTGGGTAATGTGTTATACAAAACTATGCAGGAGAGGCAGTAGCTAAGTGTGTAAGCAATGAAACACACAGCCATGGTACACACGTTGTGTACACTGCCAAACCATTATGCTGCATGGGGTCCTAACCAGTCTGTGCTGTGCCTTGTGAAATTCTCTGAGTATCCACCTGTCTCTATGTCTTCAACCTGAAGCTATAACACTGATATTTTGCCTTTGGTGATTCTCAAATGCTCAGCTATGATAGGGTTTACAATCACAGAGCCTTCACAAAGTCAAGCCAGCATCTGATGTGAAGGTAACTGTTCTGGACATAGCCTAGCAAGTTCTTTTTCTTGAGGGGTCCAGCATCACAAAACTTCCCAGTAGAAACCATGTGTTTAAGTAAGTGTCAGCTGCCTGTACTCCTAATGCTTTGGGAGGCCAAGGCAGGAGGATCACTTGAGGCCAGAAGTTTGAGATGAGCCTGAGCAACATAGCAAGACCACATCTCTCAAAAAAATTTTTTCTTAATCAACCAGGCATGGTGTTGCACGCCTCTTGTCCTAGCTGCTCAGGAGGTTGAGGCAGGAGAATCACTTTAGCTTAAGAGTTCAAGGCTGCAGTGAGCCATGAATTGCACCAGTACACTCCAGCCTGGGTGATAGAGAAAGATCCTGGTTCAAAAAAAAAAAAAAAAAAGTGTCAATTTAGATTTTTTATGGTGGGAAAAATCTAAAACAGTCAATCATACTTCAGAAGAAGCCTGCATTAAGATATGATAGCAACACTTCTGGGTTTTTTTGTTTTGTTTTGTTTTGTTTTTTGAGCAACAGAAAGCTGAAGGACTAGAGACAAACACTGAGGCTTCCTAAGATTAGTTATTAGACAAAAAGACAAGGACAAAAATAATTGTAATCTCCTATTTGTGCTTGAATTTTAGAAGTTAAAGAAACTTTCACCAACTTTGAGCCACTCAACCCTTTATAGTAGTCAGCCATCGACACAATAATGCTGTGTAACAATAAATCACAAAAATCTCAGTAGCATTCAACAAGACACATTTATTTCTTGCTAACACATCTGTGGGGTCAACTGGCGTGTCTGCTCCATGTGTCACATCCTGGGGACACATGAACATCACGCAAGCCACTCCAGGAGCAGTGGCTACTCAGGGTATGCTCTTTTCATGGAGCAGGTGAACACACAAAACATCAAGACCAACCAGGCAAGTACATACATCAGATCCTCTGCTCACATCACATCCATCAGCATCCCATTGGCTAAAGCCAGTCACATGGCCAAGCCCACTGTCAAGAATTAGAAAAATACACATCACCAAAAAGTGTGGGCGCATGATGCTACTGGAAAGGAGGGAAGAATGGTTACTAATAATTCAATCTACCACAGCTTTTAAACCATCCTGAAAGGTAGGCATTATTGGCTCCATTTTTTCATGACAGTTGAGTAAATGGGGCCTTAAGAGTTTAAGTCATTCATCCGAGGGAGGACAGGTAGTAAGTATGCTGCTCCAGCAGAATTAGAATTCAAATCTTCTACCTTCTGGCCCTTTGTGGTTTCTATAGGTATGTAGCTAGCTTACTAACACATAACTAACACACATCTTTAATAATCACATCCCAGCTGGGCATGGTGGCCAACGCCTGTAATCCTAACACTTTGGGAGGCCAAGGAAGGAGGATCAGTTGAGCCCAGGAGTTCAAGACTAGCCTGGGCAAGATGGCAAAACCCCATCTCTACAAAAAATATAAAAAATTAGCCTGGTGCAGTGGTGAGTGTCTGTAGTCCCAGCTACTGGGGCTGAGGTGGGAGGATCGCTTGAGCTGGGGAGGCTGAGGCTACAGTGAGCCATGATCACTCACTCTAGCCTGGGTGACAGAATGAGATCCTGTCTCAAAAATAATCATAATCACATCCCTTAATTATGCAGATACCAATTCTCTCCAACAGAGACCAGACACAACATTGCCTCATTTGTTAGCACCATCACAGTGTTTAACATTTGTTTGGGACTTCTGTAATGTTTTTACAAGCTTTTTTTTACTATTATTACACCAATAAATTATTTACGGTGGGAAATCTAAATCAGAAAGCTCTGGCTACTTGAAAACAAACTTTATTAAAAACATCTTCCCAGTCCAACATGTAGCCTCATAGGGCACACACAGTTTCTTTGCCTGAGCCTTAAAGATTACACCGAGTCATTGGACGAGATGATATTGACGGCAGCAGAGAAAGGAGTATGGAAGAATCAAGTTTGAAGCTAATGCTTGAGCGTGGGATTTTTACTCTGCTGCTGCTGTCCTGTGCAAACTAATTGCCAAATAGACCAGGCTGTAAAGCATCATAACTAGAGGTGATGAAGGGCAAGAAGCCACCCTCACGCCAGCAGCCTCCCATATCCATTCACTTATTCACACAGTTGTTGAAGGCCTGCACCGGGCCTGGCAGGGTGCAGGGGCTGAAATGCCTCCAGAACAAGACAGACCAGCTCTCATGGAGTTCCCACTGCTGACAGGGGTAGATTGTTACAACAACAACATAAAGTAAAAGCAAACAGGGTAGTTTCAGATTGTACTGTAGCACTGGCCCTGGGTACATCATTTAACCCGTCTTAGAGTGTTCGGGTAGGGTGGGGGCGCTGTTCTTTTTCTCCACTCCCACCCTGCTGGAACCAGATACCTCCCGGGGCTTCCTCTCCTTCCCCTCCTTTGCTACCCCAGAGGCAGGCCTGATGGAGGACTGGTTAGTGACAGCTAAGAGGTCCGGAGGGCTGGGAGGCTGTCCCTCCTCCCCGCTCCAACCCCCGCGCGCTAGGGCGGGGTTGGAGCTGTGAGCGAGGTCAGTAGGCTGCGCCCCCTACTCTCCGCCCGGCTACGCGGTGCCGGCCACAGCTCTGCGGACGGTCTCGGAGGCTGATCTGGCTGCGGAGGTCCATCCTGACAGCTACAGGGCAGGAAGGGGGCTGGCCCTGCTCCCCACGCCCACCACGCAGGGACCCAGACGCCGCTCCGGCTGCTTCCCTGCACCTCGTCAGCCCGGGAGCTGCAGGAGACCCGAGGACAGCTTTCCGAGCGCCGGGCCTCGCTCTGGGACGACGGTGTCCTGGGGGAGGGGAGAGCGCGCGGAGGTGCCAGGGGCTGCGGGGGACCCGGCCTGGCAGCACCGCTTCAAGTTTCCACCGGCGCGGTTGTGCAACCGGGAGAGGAGCGTGAGCCGCAGGCGCCTCGGAAAACAAGCCGAGCCCATAAACAAAGCCACGTGGCCTCCGGGCCGGGGGGCCGGGCTAAGAGCAGGCGGCTCTTCCGGCAACAAAGAGCAGCGGCCGGCAGCGGGCATAAATACTGCGGCAGCGACTGCCGCGCAGCACTCCCGGAGCCTGCAGCGCCTGAGACCACCACCCCCGCCCCCCGAGCCCGCCGCCCGGCAGGGTGCCCCGCGCCGTTCCCGCCGCCCCCACGCCTGTTCCCGGCCGTCGTCCCCGTCGCGGGCCCCTGCACCCCGAGCATCCGCCCCGGGTGGCGCGTCCCCGAGGCCACCAGGCCGGCCTCTTCTCCCCATCCGTCCCGTCCGCTCGCGGTGCCATGCCATTCCTCGGGCAGGACTGGCGGTCCCCTGGGCAGAGCTGGGTGAAGACGGCCGACGGCTGGAAGCGCTTCCTGGATGAGAAGAGCGGCAGCTTCGTGAGCGACCTCAGCAGGTGAGGGGACCCGCCACCAACTTCCAACCCCCGCGAAACTGACCCGGGCTGGTCTAGGGGGCGCAGGGACCGCGAATGAGGGGTAGGCAGGGCTGGAGCGGGCTGAGGAGGGAGACCCTGGCCCGGAGGGTGGGACTGCAGTGCCTGATTTCTGTAGAGGTCTCCGGACCATCGGAGACGGGAAATTCGGTTTCTCTTCTTGTTCAAGGTCAGTGTCTCCAAGTGGACACGACTCCTTACAGAACACCTGGTCCCTCTGAGAGTCTGATGACATTCGCGGATCGTGTCCCCAAACGCTCGCTGAAACTTAATGACACAGCTTTAGTGGTCCATGCTTTAAGGACACAGAAGTCGCGCACTTTGCCCTTGTGGGGGCGCGGGCTGGTGGGCTGAGCCCCTTCACCGCGGGGTGGCCCGGCTCCCAGCGCCCAAGCACTGTGGACGCGACGGGTGACGGGATCCGACGCAGGTCCCGCCTGGAGCGCTTCCAGGCCCTGCCCAGGCACGGGCAACCACAAGTGGCCGGGAGGATGAGTAACTAGGAAGGGACAGACAGATGGTCCCTGGAGCAGCCGCTTACTGGGCGGACTTGGGAGCGGTGGAGGCTCGGGGCTGCAGAGGTGCAGAGGCGGGAAGTGGGCAGGGGATGAAACCCAAGACAGCTCTGCTTCTGGGAGGACAGGGCTCTTGCACCTGTTTCCTCGGTGGCCCTCTCGGTCGATCGGCTTTATATAGAGAGTGCGCTCCGTTTCCAGGGGTGCCTGTCAGCTGCGAAAAGCCTGCCTGGCCCCGGTGAACCTCTGGATTTGAGGTCTTACCTGAGCCCTGTGGTCTGATGGGAAACCTGAGGTCCGCTGCGCTCCCCGCTCAGCTTGGCGAACGACGCTAGCGCCCGGCTAGTAAGTCAGGTAGCCTGGAATTTCTCAGCCCCTGATCTCAACAGTTGACTTTCAGAGACTCTTAGCATTTAGCCTCGTGAGGCGGGGGGGCGATGAAAGTGGTTCCAGAAGGGACTGGTGCAGCCAGAGTCACCCTTGGGAGCCTTTTCCTGCCGCCTTTGGTTAAAACCATGGGCCCCTGCACCCTTAAATTGGCTTCAATGGAGAATTCTGTTTCTGGGCCAGGTTCCCGCTTACTGAGATTTACCAGTGGTTGCTTGGATAAAGCATTGGCAATAAATTTTGAGAAGACTATCAAGAAAATGTGGTTATTTTGTCAGCTTGACCTCCCGTGCCTCCCATTTGTTTGCGATTTGTAATGCATCAAATTCCCATTGTCTCACAATGTAAAGAAAGACATTATTTAATCCTGGTGGTCTGTCCGGAGAGACTTAAGCATATTAACTGCCAGCATATAACCATTTATGTTGGAGTTACTTGGAGGCAGTCCCAGGGGAATTTAGGGACCACCATAAGGAAATCTTATTTACATAAAATCAGGTAATTTATTTACAGTAAAGTAAGACCAACTGCTGTTGACAGACTGTGTCTTTTATCTACTGGAGTTACCAATTATGCCTAAATTATTCTCCCTCAACAAAATGGGAAACTTCCTTCCTCCTTGTTCCTAAGGACAATGATCTAATATTTTGGTACTTTATTTCTGTCTACAAGTTCAGGTTCTTTCTAGAAAAGTGCAGAAAGGGTCTGAAGAGTCATATTAGAGCCACTCACCCAAATATAATTTCAGGATGCTTCTCAGTGGATAGCAGATGATTGCGTTCAGCAGGAGAAGATTTAAAATGTAGGGTTGTATTAATACTCACCCTACTCGGGAGGCTGAGGTAGGAGGATCGCCCAGAAGTTCAAGGTGGCAGCAAGTCATGACTGTGCCACTGCGCTCCAGTCTGGGCCACAGACCAAGACCCTGTCTCTAAAAATAAATAAAAAATTAAAATTTGCTTTAAAATACCCTGTACCAGCATCAGGAGAGAAACTGGTGTCACTCTCCTTTAGAAATAAATAGTGGTATCTCTGTCTTCACAGTATGGAAGACCTGAAGATGGTCTTAACTTACCACAAAAGTTTAGACTGGGCTGGGATCAGGTGGCTTCCTGCACAGCCCCCCTCCCATGTCCCTGTCCCCTTCATAAGCCTCTTTTCTTTCTTCCCATTTCACACCTGAGCTGGAGCTGTCACATCCATCATCATTACCGCAAATAGTCATTGATATACTGACCACCTGTGGTCTCCTTTGAGTCAGCGTTTAGGAATCATTGGGTAGCCTCCTAGCAAAGCAGCTGGCTGTTTGTTTGCAGGGTATTTTTTTTTTTCCAGCAACTGTAAACAATCCCTTCCCTACTTAGCATGAGAAGCCTGCCAACTTCTTAAAAGCAGTTGGCCTTCTGTGGTCTGGGTTTGTCATCTTAAATATCCTCAGTTTTTGGTGTTGGTGACGTTTCCCCCTGATGTCAGGTTTGGGCTGCGTGTCTGCCTACACAGGTGAAGCTGAATGCTTCTCCTGTTTTGAGAAAACAAAAGGCAGGCCCTTAAGCGGGCAAGGATCATGAAACAGAACTACAGAGACATGGTAGACTAATTCTCTAATTCCACAGACCATTCGGCAAGCGGCCCGAACAAGAGCCCAGGATAAAGGATGCATGTGTTGGTTTTCAGCCTGGGGTTATTATTTTGTGTTGACCAAGGCTTGTCCACACAGCACACCTATTCTGGACTCAGCTGGCCATCTTCTCTGTGGTCCGGGACTCCAACCTTCTCCGGTGTAAAATGTTACAAATCCAGTCTCAGCCTTGTGTCCAGGAGTGAGATCATGGGAGGATTTAAGATAAGCTTAAAGCAGGACCCCTTCTCAAAAATGTTGAAATTATATAAAATAGAAGGGGAACGGCAAGTGTTAAATATGGTGGGGCAGATTTAAAATGCAAGGAAAGAGCTTGGCGTGAATTGGGATGATCCAAGAATGCTTCAAGGAAGTGGTGGTTCAGGCGCCTGCACAGCCCTCCTCAGCAACCACCCCCTCACCGCCCACCCCCAGGATGAGTAACCTAAGCTGTCTGAGCCTCTGCCACTCTTTTCTAAGCCTACACTTCTGTCTTTGAAAACTGACTCAAATGTTGCTTTACTGTATAGCTAAGGCTGGACCCGGAAGCAGGAAGTTTACCTTGGTGCCTGGATAAAAATAATAGTTCAGATTTTATGAGTGCTTACTGTGTGCAAGACACTGTTCTATGAGCGTTATACACTAGGCTGTTGGTTTCACCAGAGCATTCTGGGTACTAGCCTTGTGAGTTTGGCGATCTAGAGATGTGTCAGTAAATTGGCGTAGAAATCTCACTGGCTTTCATCAAGGCTATATAACTACAATTAAGCCTCTGGGGGCACGTCACAGCTTTCTTAAATGGTTTTTATTGCAAATGAAATGAGAAATAGGGCTTTATTTTTTTTTTTCATTCCCTTCTTTATCTGCTGCCAAAACAGTCTTATTTATGGTCTTATTTTGAATTTTTTCTACATTTTTAAAAAGTTGCCTTAAAGTGTCTTGGTATGTGGTAATGTGGGGCTGGGGAGTGCGTCTTTTTCTTATTCTAGGCCTGTGCCTATAAAAATCAAGATTAGTAAATAGTGACTACAAAATAGCAACTTGCTGGCTATTATTGAATTTAGTGAAGAAAGCAGCCTCGTTGAGATGGTTTTGCTTATTAAAAAAAAAAAAATCCAGTGCTCCAATTCCTAAATGGTGGTGGTTTTTCTTGTTAAAAATTTCGGTTGTAATTTTCCATTGGCTTTGCATTTTCTTGAAAAGGACACAATTGAACTCTCAAAATAGCCTCTAACTGAATATATTACTGCTTAAAAGAAAACATATAAGTAGGCAACACAAATAAACCCCATAGGCCTTCTTTCCAGGCCCTACCTCCGGAATCTAAAACCTAATACCAAGTGAAAATATAGGGTTTCTCTTTGGTTAAAACTTTTCTACATTCGACAGTGAGAGAACATCATCAATTATGTAAAATTCTTTCTAAACTAGCTTTTGAAATGAGTCACTCAGGCTTAAAGCAGGTTATTGTAGTTTCTGAGGAAAGTGAGTGCTCCAGTTCCTTTAAAGAATGTTTTCAACTGGAAAAGAAAAAGATGAAATATAAATATTTGACCTTGCTAAGTAATGATCACAGTGTATGGCCCAGGCTCGGAAAATCTGCTGCTGAACCTTAAATGTTGAGAATAAGACAACCTCATTTTATGATTCTCTCTATGTGGAATTTATACTGTAGGTTTTTGTTGTTTGTGGGGGGTGTGTGTGTTCTTTCTAAGGAAGCCTTCATGTGGTATTTTTGCACACAAAATGTTCTAGCTTTGCTTTCTAAAGCTGATCTCAGCTGTGGTACATCACGGACCACTCAAATGACCTTCCATCTTTTGCTGTTTTTCTCAACGTTGATTGAAATGTCTTAAGTTAGCCTCAGGAATTCAGCTCTGTTCTTTGTTCTGTCCCTCTTTTCCTTCTGACCTTGGAGCAGAAAATCAACTGGTCAGTGATTCTATACCCCTATAGTCATGCAAATAGACAGAAACACACTCCTGTGTTATACAAAGCTTGGCCCAAAACACTCATCCTTGGCTTGTTTTCAAAAGTGCCTCTGAGAGGACATTTCTGCAGGACTCTATCTGAAACCTAAAAATATCCTGTTTCCCTGGATGAAAAGAAGGCTATCGAGTTTAGTAGGAAACTCAGTAAATGGTATTAAGCATGGCCTTATGAAGGAAGATTAACAAATGATTATTTATCATGTTAGCCCTTAAAGGTCCAGAAAAGCAACACTGAGTATATTGTTGGAGATGTCATATGTGAGCATATTAGCAAGATACTTGTACTAACTGAAGTGCTACTTAAGACAGTATTGTATTAATAACAAAAAGATACTGGAAGTTGCTTCAAATCTTTTTTTCTCTTCTACCATTTATACAATGCCAAGGAAATAGAGAAGTGCAGATGTACATAATTATACCCAACAGATGTATATCCAAAAAAGATATAAATCAAATTGCATTTTAAATTCAGCAGAAAAACTCAGAACATTAAAGGAGTATAAAATATCGGTGGTATAGCAAAAAAAAAACCTAATTTATGTTTTACCAGTTGGCATTATAAATCCTGTTTTATATACTTCGTGGGGGTTGAGGGAGTTAGGGAACCTATCTTATCATACTTCAACATTTCTCCTGCATTCCTTCTGTGGAAATTATTCAGATTTACTTTGAAGTAACATTGTATAGTTGAATAGCTTACTACCCCTCAAATGATTGCTCAGCCCACTGAGGGAAATAATCGCCAGGCCCGAGGTGAGCCTGCCCATCCTTCAGTGACCTGTGAATTAGGCAGGTACATCCAATGTCTGTTCAGCCCTTATAAACTTATCAATTATAAGTTTACCTTGTACAGTCAAGACCCAAAGTCTTCGCCTCACAGCATGATGCCTAGTGTGTGTAAGTCAAGGCACTACATGAAACCTAAGCAACTAGCACTATACACAAAGCATCTCCTAGAAATGGAGTTTATATGTCAGATTTTTGTAAATGTGATTGTGTTTTAAAGACATGTTGGAAGGATACTACTTAAAAGCAGCTTAAGTATACTTTAAATGGATGAATTGTATGGTATGTGAAGTTTATCTCAACGAAGCTGTGTTTTTTTTTTTGTTGTTTTCT
Source organism: Macaca nemestrina (assembly GCF_043159975.1). Lineage (NCBI taxonomy): Eukaryota > Metazoa > Chordata > Mammalia > Primates > Cercopithecidae > Macaca > Macaca nemestrina. The sequence continues at coordinate 21,786,107 of NC_092132.1, forward strand.
TTTTCTTAAGCAGCAAGAAATTGGGGTAGATGCTTTCGCAAAATGAAGGCATTGTGTAGTACAGCGATACCAGTAATCACCCCTCCCCTCCATTCATCGCTTTTGTTTAAAGTAATATTGTAGTACTCTGCATTGCTCTTAGTTGAAGAGTAGAGTGCTATGTGTCAAATTACAATGCAAGGCACTGTTAAGGAATTCAAAAGAAGTAGAAGCTCCCATCCCTGCCTTCCACACAGATGTGAACTTGCTTCATCCTAAAGGAGAAGTCTGTGCCTGTATAGACTTTTTTTTTTTTTTTTTTTGAGTGATCATTTTATTGTTTTATTTTGTTTGAGAAGCCTGTATGTTTGTTTGTCTTATAACTCAGTGAGTTATTTATAGAAACAGCTCAGGTTCATGTATCGCTGTTACATCTCATCCTCTTTGTCTTCTGTTATTCATAGTTACTGCAACAAGGAGGTATACAATAAGGAGAATCTTTTCAACAGCCTGAACTATGATGTTGCAGCCAAGAAGAGAAAGAAGGACATGCTGAATAGCAAAACCAAAACTCAGTGTAAGCCATTTGTTTTGAACTTCAGAAAAAATCTGTTTGAAGATAGTTATGATTGGTTCTTGGAGGAAAAAAAAAAAAAAAAAACACCTCCCATGTCACACGTCTGCCTCAGTGTTTTACTGTGTGTCCCTGACAGAGGTTACTGAGATCTTAGCACTCAGAAACCTGGCTGTGCATTTTACAAGCGAGATTAACATATTCTTTATAGTCTTGTTTATAAGTCAGTTGCTAGTTGAGGGCCTTTTTTCCTGCCAGTCATTTGTATTTGGTTATTTTACAGTGATGTGGTCGGCTGAATCAGTTCCAGTATGTATTTTTATTTTGAACTGTTTTGAGGCTTTGAAAACAGATTTTTCTCCCTCTTTCCTTCTATAAATCCTATTAACATTTCTAGATACTATATGTAAGTATCAGCAGAGAATATAAAGTTGTATTAATAGCAGGAATTACAGGTTACTTTATCTGTAACGCATGTTTTCCTCATGTTATCTGTTTGATTTCTACTTTTCATGGGCTTATATAAGTTTCAGGTTTGGCATTGAAAATAAACTTCTACTTGAGTATTAGGTTTGTGTGGTTTTTTTATTTTTTTATTTTTTATTTTTTGGTGTTTTTTTGTTTATTTGTTTTTGTTTTTTGAGACAGTCTCTCTCTGTCACCCAGGCTGGAGTCAGTGGCATGATCTCAGCTCACTGCAACCTCCACCTCCCGGGTTTAAGTGATTCTCATGCCTCAGCCTCCTGAGTAGCTGGGATTACAAGCACCTGCCATCACACCTTGCTAATTTTTGTGTTTTTAGTAGAGACAGGGTCTTGCCATATTGCCATGTTGCCCAGGCTGGTCTCAAACTCCAGGGCTCAAGCCATCCACGCCCCTCTGTGCACAGCATGTGACTCAGTCTGTCAAAGCCTAATTTCATTTTTTGGTGGGGACGGAGTCTCACTCCGTCGCCCAGGCTAGAGTGCAGTGGCACAATCTTGGCTCACTGCAACCTCCATCTCCCGGTTTCAAGTGATTTTCCTGCCTCAACCTCCCAAGTAACTGGGATTACAGGCGCCTGCCACCACACCCAGCTAATTTTTATATTTTTAGAAGAGATGGGATTTAGCCAGGCTGGTCTCGAACTCCTGACCTCTAGTGATCTGCCTGCCTCAACCTCCCACAGTGCTGGGATTTCAGGCGTGAGCCATTGCATCCGGACTGTAATTTCTTATGGCATAATGTTTTAGAAAATAATAATAATAATTTGGAGCTTTGGTATAGGAAATCTGGCTATCAAAGATTTAGAGTGCTTCAGACAAAGCAACTTATAGCCCCAGTATTTCTACACTGCAGAAATTAAGCACTTGAAACTCCTTAGGTTGTCAGTAGAGTCCTTATCTTTTTTGTCAAAACTTTTAAAACTTTGGAATACATGAAATGAAATGTTTTAAATCTTGAGCATGTTGCAGATATTAAAGCTGTGTATTCTTTTTGTCTCTATAGATTTCCACCAAGAAAAATGGATCTATGTTCACAAAGGAAGTACTAAAGAGGTGAGCATCCATTCATTTACTAAGTTATGCTAAACCTTATCCCTTCCTGATAGCGTAGGGAGGGAGGGATATGGTAGGGAGGGAAATTACTTCAAATCATGAGTGTCTTCTTGGATGTGGGAGACAGAAGCTATTAGTCTATTATCTAGCCAACCATCAGAGTTTGGAACAACAGAGAGAGAAAGAAGCAAAAGTCACCAGGTGGACCCTCTAGTCGTTCAATGAAATTATGTATGTAAAAGTGCTTTATAAAGACTGACATGCCCATCTCAACCATATTATTATATCATCCTGGGTTTTGCCTGAGGGCAGTGTCTCCCTTTTGTTCTAAGATCTCTTTGGACTTCAACTCAGTTAAATTTCAGTCCTGGAAGGAATAATCACTAAATATAGTAGAAGTTTTCAGTGCCTGCTCAGTGTGATGTGGGAGGGGACAAGACATTATAATAACTACATTTGTATGGCACTTTATAAAGCCCTTTTATGTATATTTTCTCTCTGCACAGGCATTTGCTAAAATAACTAGGATACAAGCATATGAAAGAATTTCTCTGACTGTCAGGGACCTCAGTGAACATCTAGTTCCCTCTGTGATTTGAGGTCCAGAGGGGGTCACTGATAGTCCCAAGACCACCCAGATACCCAGATACCAGGACTACGAGCCAGGACTTTATACTCCCAATTCCCTCTGTGTTCATAGGTTAAAAGATCAAAACTTCTTTGCTTTCTCCCAAAACCTTAAAAACACTTTTGATGATCACAGTGAGAAAAGCACTATTGGTATAAGGCAAGCTGGTGACACAGTTGGCGCAGATAGGTCTAATTCTCCTCCTAGGAGTACGTTATAGTCACCAACCATCATGACCTCCCGTATCCCATACCTTGCTCCCAGTCTTCCCTTAATACACAATTACTTATGATTTTTCTAGACTAATATGTGGAAAAATCATAAGCAAGGTCCCAAATGGTACAAGTCAAGAAAAGGGCGTGTTTAACATGTGAGGGGCTGACTGAGGCAGCTGCTGGCTGTGTTACCCACCTCGGTGCCTCTCAAGGGCTTGTGGGTACAGGAAAGAAGCCAGTGCCCCAGGTCACCTAAGACAGGCATCAAGCTCATTTGGCAAAATCCAGTTGGGTTGTTGTAACTGGCTCATTCTGACATGGATGACCTCTGCATGCAGGAGTAACTTCTGTGCCTTTGTTTTCGCGTTCAGCGCCATGGATATTGCACTCTGGGGGAAGCTTTCAACAGACTGGACTTCTCAACTGCCATTTTGGATTCCAGAAGATTTAACTACGTGGTCCGGGTAAGTCTCAAATGCCTAAAGGCTCATCCAGGCCCTTTCCCAAGTTGAATCATCTCTTTGGGTTGTCTTGAAGTGGTTTCCCCAAAAAGTAACTTTTTAGGACCTTAAGAATTTTGAGGCAAGCAGAAAACAGACCCCTCAATCTCCTTCTTCCCCAACATACTTCAAGTTCTTAAGTGGGTCGCACTAGGATGTCCCTGAGATTGGCCAGGACGGGCAGGGGCCGCCATATTACCCCCGTGAGTGGGTTAAAGAGCCAGCCTCTTCAAGTGAAATTTCACGCCAAGCCCCTTACAAGCCCACCCTGTGGATACATGGGAACATGTCACAGGCAGCACCAGCCCTGGCAACAGCCTTAGCAAGAGAGAATTCAGCAGGAAGCAAACCCTAGAGCACTTTGGCCTGTTTCAAAACCCAGCACTTCTGACTGTTCTCACTGTCTCCCACTTGTCCTACTTCAGCTGACTCTGGGGGACCCCAAGACATTCTCAGAAGAGGCCACAAAACTGGATGAGTTAAAGCACCTCCGTGTTTTGTGCCTGTGGTTCCCGTCCACCCCCGTGTGATAACAGTATTCAATCCCATGTCCACCGAAAGCTTAAAACTGCCTGTTTTGGCCAAGTGCAGTGGCTCACACCTGTAATCCCAGCACTTTGGGAGGCCGAAGTGGGTGGATCACCTGAGGTCAGGAGTTTGAGACCAGCCTGGACAACGTGGTGAAACCTCATCTCTACTAAATTCAAGAAAATTAGCCAGGCGTGGTGGCACACACCTGTAATCCCAGCTACTCGGGAGGCTGAGGCAGGAGAATTGCTTGAACCCGGGAGGTAGACATTGCAGTGAGCTGAGATCACGCCATTGTATTCTAGCCCGGGCAACAGGAGTGAGACTCCATCTTAAAAAAAGAAAAAAATACAATTCTGACTGTTTGGATCTGCCATTTTCCATTTTAAACCCATTTTGAAAAAAAAAAGACTGATTGCGGTGACTCATGCCTGTAATCCCAGCACTTTGAGAGACTGAGGCAGGCGAATCACGAGGTCAGGAGTTCAAGACCAGCCTGGCCAACATAGTGAAACCCTGTCTCTACTAAAAATACAAAAAAAAATTATCCGGGTGTGGTGGCAGGTGCCTGTAATCCCAGCTACTCAGGAGGCTGAGGCTGGAGAATCACTTGAACCTGGGAGACAGAGGTTGCAGTGAGCTGAGATGGCGCCACTGCACTCCATCCTGGGCGACAGTGCGAGACTCCATCTCAAAAAAGAAAAAGTTAATGAGCAAAATATTAATGATGAATATGGTAAAGCAGATCAGCTTAACCATGACTGTCATGTTATTATTTTTAATTGGTTTATTATTTTGTTATCTCTGCCTACCCTCCAAAGCTCCCTTGTGTATTTTTGTCAGCAGTCAACCTGGGAGGTAGCAGCTGTTTGGGTTTTAGGCTCAGAAGTAGGAGGGAATTTTCCCCCGTGGGTGTGGTTGGTTTGGTTTTTATTTTCTTTTTCCTGGATTGTTGTGCTTCTCGGTGCTGTGCCACTGAGTCAGATGATTGCAGAGGCTCAGCCAGGGTGATGACATTCAAGGCCCCTTGAGACCTGGATCCTTCACCTGTCATCTGGGCAGATGCAGGCTTGGCTGTCCAAAGTGACCTGATAAAAACCCAGGCCTGCAAGAAGCAGGTTAGGAGCTGTGAGCTGAGCCTGTGACCAACAGAGCAGATATATTCGCTCTTCAGCTAAGCTTTTCTTCCAATCCAAAAGGGATAAAAATAAGAGACCTTCTTGGGTGAAATGTTCACGCCATTCAGTGTGACTCTGCAAGTTCACGGAGGTCACCTAGTCCTCCTAGGGCCCACAGACTAGTCTAGGCTGGTTGGAAATGGGCCCAGGATGATCTGGAAGCTTCTACTGCTAAGAATACGAATAGTTTCCATCTTCTGGGTATTAGAGGAAGACGCTTAGATCTGATGTCTTATTACAAACTGATCTTCAAAATGGTCAGTTTTTAGATGGCCTTCCTTTCTACCTGCTTTTCCTTTTACAAGAAATAAAGCAAAGGAACAAGCATCATGATAGTGAAAATCTATTTCATCCAATATGTTCATTTTCACCTTTTATCTTTTTAGTAACCCTATAAAATATGGGTGCTTTGATTATCTCTCTTTAAACAAATGCTAGTACAGTAAGATAAAATGACTTGTCCACGATCACAAAGGGATGAAATCAAGATCTGAAATCTGGGCAGTCTTAGAGTCTACACTTTTAACTGCTACCATGAGTTCTCTGTGAGCAGAGGATCTGAAGTAAAACAGCCTGAGGGCAGGTCCCAGCTCCACTGATTTCAAACTGTCTCAGCCTCCCTAGAGACGTGGTTTCCTCCTCTGTAACAATGACTTACCTCAACTTTCCAAGGTAACTGGGGAAACTTAGTGATATAAACAGAAGCACTTTGCACAGTAGAATCTATAAGCACTTTGCACAGTAGAATCTATCTACTGTGCAAAGTCAGCCGCTAATGTTTACTATTACCCACTTACCAAAATTATTGATTTCCCCCTAAGATGCCTTTTCAGTTGAGTTGATTAAAATGTTTTCTACTTTTGGCCGGGCGCGGTGGCTCAAGCCTGTAATCCCAGCACTTTGGGAGGCCGAGACGGGCGGATCACGAGGTTAGGAGATCGAGACCATCCTGGCGAACACGGTGAAACCCCGTCTCTACTAAAAAAAATACAAAAAACTAGCCGGGCGTGGTGGCGGCGCCTGTAGTCCCAGCCACTCGGGAGGCTGAGTCAGGAGAATGGCGGGAACCCGGGGGGCGGAGCTTGCAGTGAGCTGAGATCCGGCCACTGCACTCCAGCCCGGGCGACAGAGCCAGACTCCGTCTCAAAAAAAAAAAAAAAAAAAAAAAAAAAAATGTTTTCTACTTTTAAAAAAATAATTGGTGAATCTGGCACTTGCGTAAGACGCAGCACAGAGAACACGTATCCAAGAGTATCTAATTGTAAAATACATCATGAGCATTTTGCTTTAAATAATCTTAGAGAAACTGCTGAATGCTTTCAAAGTTGTTAGGCTCAGAAATAGTGGAAAAATATGTCTATTTTGCAAAGGACAATTTTTCCCCATCACTATTAGAGACCTCTGTAATTTGAGGAATAATATGTTATTTTTATAAAGAACTTAAAACTTTTTAATGATAGCCACCGTGTTTTGAGGTTTTCCTTCTTAGGAACTCAGTATACTTCTCATACACTCTTATCCTTAAACCAACTCTGCAAAGTAGCTTGCCAGTATATTATCCCCATCATACTACTTTGACCTAATGGTGTTTAAATGCTACAATGATTACTGGTTTCACTAAGGAGCTAAACTGATTTTAAGGGCCATTTGGAGGAAAAAAAAAAAAGTTCAAAGCCTTGAGAGCCAAATACATTTTCTGAAAATCTGTTATGTTCATGCTGGTTGTCATCTTCCCAAAAAGAGCCATGCAGAGGTAATAAAAGAGACGGCTAACACTGCTATCTCAAAGTGTTATCACTCAGCATGAAAATTTCATGGAATGTTTAGAGTTGGAAAATTTTTTACTATAACTTGGAAAGATGTTTATATAACATTTCTACATCAATTTCACTGGCTACAAGCTACATGTATTGGCCCTGCTCCCTCCCCTACACAGCCCCAGTGACATAAAGACAGTTCTAGCTATGTGTTTTAAAGATTTCACATCTCTAGAAGCAGCAGCTTACCTACTCGTAGAAGGACATTTAAAACATAGTTTACCCTATAGCTCAAGACCAACACATTTTGGAAATTCCCTCGGGGAGCTGGAGAGGATTCCAGAGGCTGAGCCAGTCGGACTGGAAGTTTGTAAACATGAGTAGGTGAGTGCTGACTAACCAGGTCACAGAGAGGTCCGAGGATTGAGTGAGTCTTGAGCATCAAGTCAACCAGGAGAAGGTTTCAGAGACCATCACCCATGTAATGGCTCTGCAGTGAGCCTGCTGTGATCCCAGTGGTTCTTAGCCCTGGCTGCACATTGAAATCACCTTCGAAGCTTGTTAAACTACAGAAGCCCCCCTCTGGAGTTTCCAATTTAATTAGTTGAAGGTGGTACCCAGGCATTGCTACTTTTAAAACGTCTGCCTGGTGATCTCAATGAGTTTTCAAGTTTACAGACCAGCTCGGAAACTACTTTGGAGCCCAGATATTACATTTTGCATATTAATGAGAATTTTTAAACAAAGTGCATGGAGACATTAAACTCTAGATATGACTTCTGGTCCTTCAGGAATTTAGTGATGGAAAGAGGACAGCCCCTCCTATATTCCAGCTCAAAGTTCGAAGCTTGTTTTTTGTGGTACCTTCTGCGCATCAATCACTTTACTTCTCTGAACTATAAAACTGGGATAACCATACCATACCTATACTGAAGCATTTTTATGAGAATGAACAAATAAAATGTAAAAATAAAGGCAGTGGGTGTGAACGTGTTATATACATTTCAAAATGCAATGTAACTTACTTTTCAGAAAGTTAAGTAGGATTTTAGCATATGCAACCATCTTTCTAGGGTGACTAAACCTGAAGACTCAATTCATAGGCCAGATACAGTTGGGGACAGAGATTTGCCTATTTGCAGTGGGACTTCTGAGGCCCTTAGAATGGTTGTACATTTTTAAAATCTTTATATTCTCGCCAGAGAGGCTCAATGACAGAAAACACCAACATTTATCCAAACAACTGCCCCAGTTCCCTTGGTCCCTAGTGAGTCCCTTGAGAAACTGCATTATTGGGATAAGATGGAATTAAGATAAAAACTGAGCAGTACCAATAAAAAATATGGCTTTAAAAGGTCATGAAAGCAACTGTTATTTGGTGTCTGTTATTGCTGAGTACAATGTAATACAGAGCTTAAACTTGAATTCAAACTTATACTCCTCTAAAACCTGTATTATTTTCTCCAGGCCCTGCCACTATAGCCAGTGAGGGAAATAGATGAAATAAATCTGACTCTACCTTGAAGGTCTGCAGTAGGGGTCAGCCAACTCCTAGCCCTCAGGTCAATAGCCTACCATCTGTTTTTATATGGCCCATGAGCTAAGAATGATTTGTACGTTTTTCAATGTTTTAAAAAATTAAAAGTATAATATTTCATAACACATGGAAATTATGTGCAGCTCAAATTTCAGTATCCATAAATAAAGTTTTATTGGAACAGCTATGCTCATTCATTAGATACTGTCTGTGGCTGTTTTTGTGCAAAATGGCAGAGTTGGGTTCAGAGTCGAGCCACAGAGAGCTTATAGCCTGCAAGCCTAAAATATTTACTATCTGGATTTCTACAGAAAGAAAAAAAAGTATTGCCCCCTGCCATACAGTGTAACTGATAGCCTGAGAAGTGTGCATTAGAAGAAGTTACCTACTCTGACACCATGAGAATGAATTTGAAAAGAACCAAGATGTGCTAGAGGCAGATAGGCTATGAAGTTTCGGAAGGGTAGCATTACTGTGGGCAGGATATTCAAGAAAGACTTCAAGGAGAAAGTGGGATTTAAACTGGTCTTGAGTAAGGGTAGAACTCAGGGGAACTGGTTTGAGGCAGGCAGGCAGGTATAAGGTCTGTTGAGAGATCAGTGAGCAGAATATTCAAGTATGGACAGAAGTAGCACAGTGTGCTTTAGAATATAGATCATGGGCTGGGTGCAGTGGCTCATACCTGTAATCCCAGCACTTTGGGAGGCTGAGGCAGGAGGATCACTTGAGGTCAGGAGTTCAAGACCAGCCTGGCCAACATGGTGAAACCCTGTCTCTACTAAAAATACAAAAATTAGCCAGGTGTGGTGGCGCACACCTGTTAATCCCAGCTACTTGGGAGGCTGAGGCAGGAGAATCACTTGAACCTGGGAGGCAGAGGTTACAGTGAGCCAAGATCGTGCCACTGCCCTCTAGCCTGGGTGACAGAGGCTGTTGTTTTAGAAACTCTGTCTCAAAAAAAAAAATAATATAAGATCATCGAAGGGTGTTGCCACGAGCTGGTTATTATGATCTTGGGCAGGCCTCTGTTGCCCATCTGTAAGATGGAAATGATGACAATAGCACCCTGCTCCTAGATATGATGAGGACTAAATGAGATAAGCAGTTTATGAGTGTTAGTCATGTATAATAAGAAGTTTATAAACACTACTGATGATTGTTCATTTAAATATGGCTAGAAAAGGAGATTGGACAGACTTGAGAAGAGGCTTCGAGTGTGAGGCTACATTACCTAGTACGCAGGAGGAAGCCACTGGAAAAAAACAAGCAACGGCACCTTGGCCAAGCAGTGTTTCAGAAGGTCATGACTTCTAACAGGCTCTGGCATCCCCAGATGCCATCAACCAGCAAATTATAAATCTGTTACTTTGTGGTTTACAAATTCCATCTTTGTGTATCTACGTCTTTGATAAGCACAGTCAGGCTGTACAGTAGGCAGATGTTGTTAACCCATTTTAGAGGTGAGGAAGCAGAGGCCAGGGAACCGGGTGATTTGCACAAGGTTGCCTGCCCAGGAAGGGACGTGGAATAGAGGCAGGACCTAAGCCTGGTTCTCCAACTCCTGCTCCAGTGCTCTCTCCTTTCAACCGCATTGCTTAGAAGGCAAAATGCAAAATGGAGCCTGCCTTTTATCACCACTAAAATATTTGCACACATGCACACACGCTATCACAGGAGAGGGTCTTAATGCCAGAATGACCTTTGATCTGATTACTCCTAGCTCTCTCTATGGGATGAGAATGAGCCCAACTCTATAGTAACTGTAGCTGCCATTAACAGCCCAGGAAGGTCAGGGAGAACTTGAGTACCAGTTTTCTCACTGGAGTAAACTGACCCATACATGCTAGTGGATGAAGAAGGACAAATAAAAGCTTGCATCCCCAGTTTCTTTGTCCCTCTGCAGCAGAGCATCACAACCTAAACCGATGCACATTCCTATTTTTTTCTGCGTTACCACCGTAAGTGCATTTGAATGTTTCCAGCAAGTTACTGCATTCCTACCACCCCTGAAAGCATTTTCCAAAAACATGTTTTAGTTTAAGTTGACTGGCGGTTTGGCAAACAAAAGGCTGGAATATGGCACAATGACTCAAATTTAAACCCAATGCCTTAAATTAAAGGCATGCTGTTGCCAAGCCCCTGGTGGGCCTTGATGTGCATCAGCATCCTGGCCCCTTCACACAGGTTCCTCTGCCACAGTGACCTTGGATTCACTGGAGGCTGTACATGCAGAGGCCTTCCTCTGATGGAGGGTGGCCTCAGCCACCTGGGCTTTAAACTGGTGCTATCTGGGATGAAGGAAAGGCCAACCACTGCAGCAGCAATAAAGGCAAAAGAGAAGAATCATGGGCCTGTTTGAAAATGATGCACAGAGCCAGGCGTGGTGGCTCACACCTGTAATCCCAGCACTCTGGGAGGCCACGGCAGGCAGATCACCTGAGGTCAGGAGTTCGAGACCAGCCTGGCCAACATGGTGAAACTCCATCTCTACTAAAAATACAAAAATTAGCTGGGCTGATGGCACACTGCTATAATCCCAGCTACTCTGAAGGCTGAGGCATGAGAATCACTTGAACCCGGGAGCCAAGATCTTGCCACCGCACTCCAGCCTGGGTAACAGAGGGAGACTCTGTCTCAAAACAAGAAAAAAGAAAAGAAATGATGCACAGAAATGATTGTGATCCCACCCTTCTGAAACTTCCAAGCCTATCTGCCTCCACCATATCTTGGTACTGGGAGCATTCACTTAGTCCCAGCTACTCAGAAGGCTGAGGCAGGAGAATCATTTGAACCCAAAAGGCGGAGGTTGAGGGCACAGGGTGGGTCCCTCAGTGACTGCTGATTAAACTGCTAGTGATTTCATGGGAGGAAATCTGTATCTCCTGGAATTTCTGGCCTTGTTATTCATTTTTATTAGCATTCAGGCAGGCAGATCCTGAGGTGTCTAGGTGCCCACAGAAGTGGAGGCTGCTCACAGACACGGGGACATGGCCACAGCATTAGAGGGGGCTGTGCGGAAAAAGGAGGCCACCTGAAGAAGTGGGAGATGCCCGCACCACCCTAGGTGTAGTAGGGTATTTGCAGAAGTAGGAGGGTACCCACAGAAATGAGGGCTCCCGTGGAAATGGGGGAAGATTAAGAGACTAGAGCATAGACTCCTAATAGTATAAAATAATTTAAGCATGCACTCTCAATTTATGCATATTCATAAATTCACTTAGAACTCATACACCTCTAAAAGATGCCAGTAATGACATCTACCCTGCAGTGTTGCTGTGAGAATGAAACTGAATGTCAACCTGGTAAATGCTGTAGAACCACACCTGGGATGTGGTAACATTCAAGGAGTGTAGTAGTTGTTGCTGTTACTGTCATCATCAACTTGAGGGACCTTATTGTGGGCATTAGAAAATACACAAAATCAGAGATTAAAGATCATATAAAATACTGAGATTTCTGTTTTGTTAGTTTTCTACCTGATTTTCTTTCCAGTACTACTTCAGAGACTGCTGGATTGAAAGTGTGCCCATTTTGTATAATTTTTTTTCTTGATGACTCAGGATCTAAACCTATAGCACTAGCATCCCAGCAGTGTTTTTTCTTTTTTTTTGTTTTTGTTTTTTGTTTTTGTTTGTTTGTTTTTTTTTTGTTTTTGTTTTGTTTTGTTTTGAGACAGAGTCTCGCTCTGTCACCAGGCTGGAGTGCAGTGGCACGATCTCAGCTCACTGCCACCTCTGCCTCCCGGGTTTAAGTGATTCTCCCGCCTCAGCCTCCTGAGTAGCTGGGATTACAGATGCCAGCCACCACACCCGGCTAATTTTTGTATTTTTAGTAGAGACAGGGTTTCACCATGTTGGCCAGGATGGTCTCTGTCTCTTGACCTTGCGATCCACCTGTCTCAGCCTCCAAAAGTGCTGGGATTACAGGCGTGAGCCACCGTGCCCGGCCAATGTTTTCTATTAAAATTCTAGCTAAGCATCTTGGCCCTGTCGGGGGCTTATCACACCTTGGGATGTGCCAAATTGTTCAGGTGAGCTGGGTTTTCAGTGCCAGTCCCACAGACCTTTTCTCATCCAAGGAGGGATGCTCCTGAGAGCATTTACACTGTGCTCTAAGTATCTGGGACCCAGAATCTAAAGGCCTCATGAGTCCAGTAAAGGAAGAGGTCTCCGACGGCAAGAAGTGGGAATTGACAGCATCCTCCTGCTAGGTCTCCATATGCAGCAAATTGCTTCAAATGAATGCTTTTGAATCCCTGAACAGGTATTTCTACATTGGGCCCAAACACCTAGTGTTGCCATAGCCACTTGAGAATCATGTCAGACCTGGCCCCTGCTTGTCAGGTGCTTCTGGGCTACTCTGGGGGGGACAAAGTATAACTATTCAAATGGCAAATTGAATTAGCACAGTCTGGGAGCCTTGGAGACGGCTTCTTGAAAGAGGTGGAACCTGAAATTCTCCTTCCTTGGGGGACGGCCAGTATTTGGCCAGATGGAAAGACAAGTGGAAGGCTTTGCAGAGACAAGCGATGTAAGCAGAACCTAGAAATGGGAAGGAGCGAACGTGAAGGGGAATGATTTTGGGTCGGGGTCAATAGCAATGTGACATTCAGCCTGTAAAACTGTAGGGCAGAGGTGAGCGTTGCTGGAATAGATGGGAGCTCAGTTTAAGGAAGATCACTGCCAAACGTCACCGTTCAGATGGATGCAATGGGGAATCAACGACCATTATCAATTCAAAAGTAACCAGGGCCAGGTGTGGTGGCTCACACCTGTAATCCCGACACTTTGGGAGACTGAGGCGGGTGATCACTTGAGGTGAGGAGTTTGAGACCAGCCTAGCCAACATGGTGAAACGCCATCTCTGTTAAAAATACAAAAATCAGCCGGACATGGTGGCAGGTACCTGTAGTCCCAGCTACTCAGAAGGCTGAGGCAGGAGAATTATTTGAACCTGAAAGGGGGAGGTTGCAGTGAGCCAGTTCACACCACTGCACTCTAGCCTGGGCAGCACAGTGAGACTCCGTCTCAAAAAAAAAAAAAAAAAAGAAAGAAAAGTAACCAGGATGGGTGAAAGATGAAGAGGCAAGTCTCTCTCGGCTGAGAATACAATTAATGCATATAAACTTGGCTCTCCTTATTATTTTAACTCCCTCTGTTAAAAGAGAGCTGTTTCACTTGCAAATAATATTTATCCAATCTTGACATGCCTGCAGATTATTAATGTCGCTGAAATTTTTTTCTCTTTCAACCTGTCAGTGTTCAAGCTCAAAGTCAGAACAAAACTTTCCAGGTTTTTTTTCTGTGTTATTCGCTGAGTAAATAAGGGTTTTGGAAGTACCCAGCACTCAGAGCAGGGAGAGGCACTGCCTAGTCTAACTGAAGGTCTATTATAGAAGACGCCACCTTCCTATAGATGGACACCCAACTTGGGTATTGAGCATGTGAGGCATGGCAAGGCTGCTTGAGGCTGGGCCTCGTTTCTGCCTTTGATAACTCTGGCAGATTTTCCAATCAGACATATACTTCATACTGTAGCACCCCACTTGTATACAAGATAAGGAATTTGGGGATAAATTGTGTTCTTATTCTTAACAATTCTGTATGAGAATGATAGAGTATACTTAGGCAAGAGCCTTGTGGTTTTGTCCTTTTAAACTAACAGGTAGAAGAAGCTGCTATTTTTGTTGATGCTTCTGAAAGCCCAAGTGTTTACTGTCCCTCCAGATCTCAGGCTGCTTGCCCTTCTGGAAAGTGTTTGAGATGTGTTTGCATTATAAGTAATTTACTCCTAGGCCCATGCCACTCCTGGGGCATCAGTCTGGAACCAGTCCCCATACAGATATCAGCCTGACCAGCCAGATGGTCTGCCATGGACCTTGATATGTCATTTGGCCATCATGAGCCGCCTCACCTGTAGCAGGAGGAAATTTGGGTAAACTGTTTCCTGAGTCCCTTCCAGCTACAACACTCTTTGATTCAAAAAGACAAATGTATGTTTAAAAAAAACACTATTTGTTGAGTGCCAGGCTGGGGGTAGAGTGGGAAACAGGACAACACTTGCTGTCTTGAGGGTTCCATCCTAATTAGCCCATCAGCAAGTAAGTGAGCAAGACCAGTTCAGATATGCATAAATGGAACAATGAAGAACAATGAAACCATAGTAAGATGAAGATGGTACCAGGGAGGCTTTCACATGAGATGGCCAGGAAAGGGTCCTCTGAGCCCGGGGCAGGCCACATTTGAACTGAGACCTGAGGGATGGGATGGAGCTGAGCATGTAAAGATGTGGCAGAGGCAAAGGCCCAGAGGTGAGAATAAGCTTGACCTACTCAAGAGACAAATAACCTGTGTAGCCAGAGCAGAATGAAATTGTGCAAAACTAGGCTGGAAAAGGAGTAGAAACCAGATCAGGGAGAACCTTGCCAGTCATGGTAAGGAGCTTGAGTTTTTTCCTAAGTGCAAGGAGAAGCCATTTGAGGATTTTAAGCAAAGAAGTAATGTGAACTGATGGATTTTTTAAACTATGAATGCTATACTAAAATAAATTGTAGGGAAGAAGATGTAAGAAGCCTGCTCTTGACACAAGTGTAGTGAGATAAGAGGGAAATCTCTCTTCTGCCCATTCATCTTGCACACACCACTTCAAACTCTGGTTCATATCCGCTCTGAGATTTGCTAGACGATATTGCTTGCAACTAGATTTGTCTCCTGTTCGTTGCCTCCAGAACTAGCATGAGCCAAAGCTGAAGGGCAGGATGTGGTTTCAGCATGTGGTGACCACCATCCCTCCCTCCAGTAGCTCAGAGCCGTTCCTGCTACTGCACAGCTCGTCACTGCAGATCATGCCGGATGCCCAGAGTGCCCACACGATAATGACACCATGGAATTCCAGAGGAGCCGAGAAGCCTCCTCCTCCTTCCCCTTCCCTCCCCCTGCCTCTCTTTAAACATAGCCACAAATTACTGGCACCTGGGCTAAAATTTGCCCAGTCAAAAACAAGCAGCCACTTCCAAACAAGACATTTTCCTCTGTTCTCTTTTTCTCTTGTGGCTAGGGGCAAAGAATCCAATTGGCTAAGTCATCTTGGTACACAGATTGCTAGATACAAACCTACTTTCCTAGGCACACAGCTCTCTTAACACAAATAAAAGCGATAAATTTGGGCTGTGCGCGATGGCTCACGCATGTAGTCCCAACACTTTGGGAGGCCAAAGTAGGTGGATCACCTGAGGTCAGGAGTTCAGGACCAGCCTGGCCAACATGGTGAAACTCAATCTCTACTAAAAATACAAAAAGTTTCCAGGTGTGGTGGCGAGCACCTGTAATCCCAGCTACTCAGAAGGCTGAGGCAGGAGAATCATTTGAACCCGGGAGGTGGAGGTTGCAGTGAGCTGAGATCGCACCATTACACTCCAGCCTGGGCAACAGAGCGAGACTCTGTCTCAAAAATAAAAAAATAATTTGAAAGTCGGTAAATTCTGCTCTCTTCACCACTAGTTCCATACATCACTACCTAGTGGCTCTGGGCCTATAGAGTGATGCTGATGTGGGAAGTAGAACCTGTGGTTTACCTAAAGCAGTTGCTTCATCCTAAATGTGCTGTTAGCACTTTCTGGGCATTATAGCGCCCTTAATATTAAAAGTTGATTACCAGTCACAGCATAATATTATGTAAAATTTCTAGACTCTGTTTCCCCAGAACACAACAGTAAATGGTATTGCTCCATTTTTGGAGTAAAATTTGGCCCTCCATGCAAATTGATTGGCCTTGACAAACTGAAGTCCTGAAACTGTCAGAATATATGTTCTGCCAGGCACAGTGGCTCATGCCTGCAATCCCAGCACTTTGCGAGGCTGAAACAGGAGGATCACTTGATCCCACAAGTTCAAGGCCAGCCTGGGTAACATAGGAAGACTCTGTCTCTACAAATAGAAATAAAAAACTTAGCCAGGCATAGTGGTGTGCCCCTGTGGTCCCAGCTACTTGGGAGGCTGAGGTGGGAAGATAACTTGAGCCTCGGAGGTCAAGGCTACAGTGAGCCATGACTGTGCCACTGCACTCCAGCCTAGGTGACAGAGTGAGACTGTCTCAATAAAAAAAAAGAAAGTGTGTTCTCTGTTAGACATATCTGGGCTCAAGTCCTGGCTCCACCATTTGCTACTGCTGGTATGGCTTTAGGTGAGTGCTTCTCTGAGCCTCAGTATCCTCATTGGTTAAATGGAGAACCTACCTCATTGGGTTGTTGTTAAAGATAAACAAGATTACACATGTATAGTGCTTAGCGCAGTTGCTGACACATAGTAAGCACCCCATTGTTATTGTTATTGTTATTGTTAGCAAAATAAGACTCCATGGTAGAAAAACCATGCAAGTCATAAAATGTATCAGCATTAACTTTTATCAACAGATAGGGTGCTATTAAATGTATCACCAACATAGTACAATGATAGAAAGGAATATTACAGTGTGAAAGCATTTATGCATTTGTTTGACAACAGGTACAATTGAAATACAGATATGCATTTGTTTGACAACAGGTACAATTGAAGCAATTCCAAAGGTCTTTAAATGGGTTGTATTTGCCCTGTTAACTCAGTATTTCCTGACTGGCAATAATTTTACTTGGTAATGCTCTGTATTATGGTAAAAGCTAACGATAATAATTTATCGAGTATATTCTTTGTACCAGGCACAGTTATGAATGCTATGTGAACACATTTAATCTTCACTGCAACTCGGAAGTAGGTACTATTACTGTGCATATTTTGCAGGTGGGAAAACTGAAGCGGACAGTTTGCCTCTGGAGCCCTCACTCTTAAACTCTATGATATATACCAGAAACTCTATGATACAGCCCAGGTGCCAAATCTGGCGCTCCACCTGATTTGTAAATAAAGCTTTATTGGAACACACCCACGCCCACTCATTGACACATTGTCTATAGCCATTTCTGTACTATAGCTTCAGGGTGGAGTAGTTGCTCCAGAGACCATGTGGCCCACAAACCTTAAAACACCTACTGTTTAGCACTTTATGGAAAAAGTTTGCCAACCCCTGATGTCAACTTTAAACTTCACAAAAAGACTGGAGTTCAGAAAGGAAAGAAAGAATACCTTGTAATAAAAATGCTTATGTTTGGTATTTACTGTGGATTTGTACATATTTATCTCACTTAATTCTCATAGCAATCCTGTGAAGTAAGTAGTCTTTTTATTTCCATTTTAGAAATGAAGAATCAGGAGTTCAGAGGGATTAAATGATTTACACTGTAGGCTGGAGAGCAAACTCCATGAGTCTAGGGATCATGTGTCCTCATCGTCATGTCCCTGTCACCTACCACGATGCTGGCACAGGGTGGACACTCAGAAAATACTTGCTAAATGAATGACAGTTACAAAGGTCATCCAGCTAGAGAATCCAGGTCTTCTCCTATTCCAGGGTTCTTTCTCCTGACTCCACAACTGTCTGACAGTTAAAAAAAAGGTCCGGGGGGGGGACTTTCCCTTGAGATAGGATGAAGCCCAGAGTGGTTAACATGTCATTATGCTGTCAATTGACAAGTTTTTGCTGCTATGTTCCTCCTTCTCCTTAGTCAGAGAAGATAATCAGACCAAAAGGCAGTTCGTTTCTCCTCCAATGCACAGTCATGGTGTTGAGAGTTTACTTGTCCTTGTGATTGGTGCATATTTTGACAAGATTAAAACTGACACCCTCATGAGATGGTAGTCACATGGAATCTGGGTTTTGGATGGATTTCAGGCAGTGCTCTGGCTGCCTTCCTCCCAACCCCTTGCCCCACCTCCTACCCAGTGATGAGTCACAGTGCACAGCCGATTGCCCTTCAAGAGCTGACCCAAGGCTTTTGTTTTCTTTCATCTGCTTCATGCTGGTCATGTGAGGATCAGGGTATTATTAGACCATCATCTTGGGCTTCTAAATCTTGCTGTTGGTCAGGGAGATACATGAAAGGTTTAGTCAGTCCCTTTGTGCCATTTTCACTCCTCTCTTGACTGTCACATGCTGGTTGGTGGCAAAGCTAAACCACAGAATTCAGTGTGATCACCGCCCATGGCCATGGTCTCTACTGGTGTTTTGATTTCCCGCCTATTTTAGCAGACACTCGGTGAGCTCCTAACTTCAGACTAGATCACCAGTACTGATTGTAACAAACCACCTCCTCCTCCGGTCAGCTGGCCTCATCTCTCCCTGCATGTGGAAAAGATACAGAAGCAGGGAGAAAAAGGAGTTTGGATGGGGGTGGGTTTTTTTATATGTAAAGTAAAATTACATTCAGGAAATTAAAAGTCTGTGTGTGGTTTAACAGGCTCCTAAAGGACTCCAGAGGGACAAAAATTTTACACAAATGCCATGGAAGCAGAGGTGCTCTGAATTGCCTAGGCTGTTGATCCAAAAGTTTCCATTCTCCTCTGCCACCCAATCTTTAAAATTTCATTTTGCTTCTTCCCTTGGGCTTGATTCCAGCGCCCACCAGAGTGTCATGCTCAGTGTTTATTGACCTGAAATGAAGTTGGGCTGAAACCTAGCCAGGAGATGAAATTCTCTTAGAGAGTTTCCTAACAGCGAAGATTCTAGCTTCAATGTAAAGGAGGGTTCTCGGTTCTCTATGTCTAGTCTGCTGAGTCTCAGGCTACTTATTACCCCAATTACTTTTGCACCATCCTAATAGTTTTCTCTGGGGGCCTGGTGGGTTCTTATGAAGTTAATTACTTTCACTTTATATCCTCCTCTTTTGTTTGTTAACCCTGTGAATGCATGAAGTGTGTTCTTTTATTTTGCTGTGTTGAGAAGGACTCTGCTGAGTCCTCACTGGTTGTAAAGTGGCTCATAAGGTGGGTCTCTTGAGCCTCACTTTGCTCATCTGTTAAGTGGATTGAACTAGATGGTCTCTTAAGATTCCTTCCGGTCTAAAGTTTCATTTTTCAACAATAGGATCTTTGTTTTTTATTTTTATTTTTTTATTTTTTAAGATGGAGTCTTGCTCTGTTGCCCAGGTGGGAGTGCAATGGCACAATCTCGGCTCACTGCAACCTCTGCCTCCTGGCTTCAAGCAATTCTCCTGCCTCAGCCTCCTGAGTAGCTGGGAGTACAGGCATGTGCCAGCATGCCCAGCTAATTTTTTGTATTTTTAGTAGAGATGGGGTTTCACCATGTTAGCCAGGCTGGTCCTGAACTCCTGACCTCAAGTGATTCTCCCGCTTTGGCCTCCCAAAGTGCTGGGATTACAGGCATGAGCCACTGCACCCTGTCTGTATTTGTTTTTTAATCTTGCCACATCGGTAAAGAATTTTGCTATAGAAGGAAAAAAAGATTCGACTAAGTATGCACTAACCTCAGTTATTATCTTCCTTTATTTTTGTCTGGCGATTATGGGGTGGTAGGAATGGGACATACTTTTTCAACAAACAAACTGGCTGGGCTTGGTGGCTCATGCCTGTAATCCCAGCATTTGGAGAGGCCAAGGCGGTCGGATCACCTGAGGTCAGGAGTTTGAGAGCAGCCTGTCCAACATAGCAAAACCCTGTCTCCACTAAAAATACAAAAAAAAAAAAAAAAGAAAATTAGCCAGGCATGGTGGCGGGCATCTGTAATCCCAGCGACTTGGGAGGCTGAGGCAGGAGAATCACTTGAACCCGGGAGGCGGAGGTTGCAGTAAGCTGAGATTGCACCATTTCACTCCAGCCTGGGCAAAAAAGCAAGACTCCATCTCAAAAAAAAAAAAAAACACTCTGTTTAGCACCGAATTAGTGCCAGGCACTTGCTGAGGGCTTTATGTGCATTCTCCTATTATCACTCACAACAACCTTGTATTATTGACTCTACCTTGTATTAAAGGTATTAAATACTCAACCTTGTATTAAAGACTCTAAGTATTACTAGTATAGGTGAACAAACTGGGTGGGGCACCAAGAAATATAGTAACTTGCCCATCATCATGGGGCTAATACATGGTCAAATCAAGACTTGAATCTAAGGCCAAGAGCTACAAGGATCCAAGTTTTTAGCCACAGTGACATCATATAAAATACATCCCTGCATTTCTCTCTCTTTCTGTGATAGGCATCTTTCTGCAGAAATTTAAGTGCGATGAAAGAGTCTAACTAATAGACATGTTTATTGAACACTGCAGAAGCAGGAGGTATCAGGATAAGACTCTCCACTTCCATGGAAAGTGCACGTGGCTGCTGAACATGGGCTTTAGGTGCCTTGTGAGCAGTCAGTGCCAATAAGGAAGAAGTTCAAGCGGGGGCAGAAGAATTCCCCTGGGGAGGTGATTCTGCAGAACTCAGCCATTCACAGGTCATGGGAGATTTTGTTCCCTTCAGGATACGTCAGCTTCACTTGCTGAAGTAGGACAAATAGAATGAATTAGCCCTGGCTGAAGCCAAAATTCTTTATATTTAAAAGAAGAAAAGCAATTAAATACTCAGCCCAATCCTGGGTTTTGAATTACCCCATTTATCTTTCACTCTGAGCATCTGCTTTTTATTGCATTGTGGCCCTGCCTGCCATTTATCTCTCCCTGTCAGTCTGTATCCACGTGTCATGGGACTCAAAAGTGAAGATTAGAGGAGAAAAATATCTCTGTATTCTAAGCCTGGCAACTTCTATTTTTATCCTCAGCTGTTGGAGCTGATAGCAAAGTCACAGCTCACATCCCTGAGTGGCATCGCCCAGAAGAACTTCATGAATATTTTGGAAAAAGTGGTACTGAAAGGTGAGCCTTCTGTCACTCTCTCGCCCCTTTTAATAGGCATGGAGGTGGGCAGATGGATTTTCCAATAGAGTGGACATGTCATTAGATTTAAAGATGTGTGAATGGATGAAATGAACAACTCCAGCTACATTTCAGAGGCACTAAATTCCAGTTCAGAAGGGGGTGCAGTGCATCCTCATGGCAAAGGGTGAGACCGTCGCCCTCCTGTCCTTCCTTTGGGACCATCTACTTGCCCTACTAAAAGCCTCGTAGGCTTCTCAGTGTAGACACAGGTCCCAACACTGGCTCCCGAGCCTCCAGGTCCCAAATTCCTAGAAAATCGACACGTGTACAAAATCAGAATAGATTCGTAGACTATTCGAGCTAGAAGGAACCTTAGGTCTCTGGTTCACCTGACTCATTATACACATGGAGAAACTGAGGCCCATGAGGAGAAGTGATTTGTCCACAATCACACAGAGTCAGCCAGACAGGATTAGAGCCCAGGCTCCAAACCCCTGAAACCATGCTCCTTCCACTGACTGTCCTAAAGGGGGGGTCACTTCTGGGCAAAAGGAGTGGCTTCTGATCAGGTGAGCCATGGCTGCTGGGAGAACAATGAAGAGAAAGAGGCTTTATAGAAAATGAGAGAGAAGAGAACAAAGAGGGACCTAGATAATGGAAACTCTACCTTTTGACCTCAAGTGCAGAAGTTTGGCCAACCGTATAGTAAACACGCGTGAGGAAGAAAACCGTATCCCCAGAGGCAGTGCCTGGGTAACATGACTGGAATAGAGACAGAGAAAAGCTCATGTGTAAAATACAGGGGGTTCCAGTATCATAACTTTGATTATTTTTTTCTTCCCCACTCAAGTCCTTGAAGACCAGCAAAACATTAGACTAATAAGGGAACTACTCCAGACCCTCTACACGTCCTTATGTACACTGGTCCAAAGAGTCGGCAAGTCCGTGCTGGTTGGCAACATTAACATGTGGGTGTATCGGATGGAGACGATTCTCCACTGGCAGCAGCAGCTGAACAACATTCAGATCACCAGGGTAAGCGGGCAGGCCCAGCCTCCTCCCAGCAGTGGGTTCCTCCACGGAGACACTGAACAGCCTCGCCAAGACTTTGAATTCACTCCTGGGACAGAAGAGTCCGGTCTTTTCTGATGGCTGCTTTGTCCTGGTGCTGAGGGCGGGCTGGGGGACCTCCTGATAAAGGGAGGTGGGAAGAAAAACTTGGCAAAACGGGATCAAAGTACATGAAAGATGGCAGCCTGGTGAACTACTGTGGGAAAGCTGGAAACTGGGCTTTTGAGGAGAAGCAGCCCCGCTGCTGAAATCTTTAGCGGGGTTCAGAGATGTCTGTCTGCTCATTTCCTCATAAAGGATGACTTGTTTGCCGCTTTAGGTTGCTGTCTTGAATATAACAGAGCTGGGAAGGCTTGGAGAACTGGTACCAGCCTTTTAAAATCCTAGTTCCGATTATTGGTAGTTATGACAAAGGAAGCCTTTGATTAAAGTCTGCGAGCTTACATGTGGGAAAATGATGAGCAATTCTCAAAGCACAAAGGAAAAGCCCTATATTACCAGTGAGGTTTGGCGATCTACAGCAGTTGTTCCTTTTGGCTTTCACAACCTAGCTTGGCCCTCAGCTCTTGTCCTCCTAATAGTGAGCAGGAGGACCAAGGCACAAAAAAAAAAAAAAAAAAAGGAAGATGCTGGTGCAATCTCTTAGGACTCACTAATGGACAGACACACTCAGGCGGCTCATGTAGCACTTTGCTTACTTATCTCATCACAGACTGTAACTGGCTTAAGTGGTTTCCGGGACCCACACTGATAAAATTTGAGGTTGCCTCATATCAGGAGAAGGTAGCAGGAAGAAATCCTTTGACTGCTTTTAAATAACTTTTACTAGATTAAGTTTTTAGAATGCATGTTCATGACTTTACTGGTAATTACCTCTCTGTCCCTTCGCTTTTTAAGCTGTGAAACAGAATCATTCGAAGGCTCAGAGTTACGTGACTTCCTTAGAGTCACGTAGGTTACAACACCTACACGCTGTTGCCACAGACACACACGCAGAGCAGAGCACAGATGCAAGTCATCTTTCAGAAATCATCTCGCGTATTTGATTTGTTTAAGAGAATGTACATATTTATTATGAACATTCACCTGATTGATTCTAATAATTTACCCCATTCCTACATCTCAAGTGTAGGCACATAGTCTGACCATGTGAACGTGAGACCCAAGTTCCCAGCTTCTCTCTCACAGAAAACCCACATACACGTTCTACCTGGTTTCTGGCGTTCTCTATGGCCTGGACTGACTGACTAGGATTTTTCTAAGACCAGGAGAGAACTGCCAAGCCAGTGATATAAACAAGCAGGTCCCATGTGTCCCAAGGGCACTTCCCTTCAGCAACTTCAGAACACCCATTTAGATGGTCACAGTTGGCCAGGTGCGGTGGCTCATGTCTGTAATCCTAGCACTTTGGGAGACTGAAGCAGGCAGATCACTTGAGGTCAGGAGATCGAGACCACCCCAGTCAACATGGTGAAACCCCATCTCTACTAAACATACAAAAATTAGCCAGGTGTGGTGGTGCACACCTGTAGTCCCAGCTACTCGGGAGGCTGAGGCAGGAGAATCACTTGAACCCGGGAGTTGAAGGTTGCAGTAAGCCGAGATCACACCACTACTTACCAGCCTGGGTGACACACTGAGACTGCATCTCAAGGAAAAAAAAAAAAAAAAGGAAAAACTCTAGATAGTCACACTTGCCTGGAGCTTGCCTCTGTTCCCTCTGTCCACCTCCAAGGACCCCTTCTGGCCACATCTGCCCGCATACCCTGCACTGCCATAGGCTTACATGCTCAGAACCCTTCTTAGCTGATCCACCAACGCTCTTCGGAGCTAGCTGTTGTAGCTGTTGTTACCCCTCTTGGAGTGGAGGTGGAGTGGCGACCAGAGATGCCCAGTGACTTTCCAAGCGATATACAGCAGTTAGGGCCAGAGCTGAGGCCAGAACCCTGGATTCCATATTCCTAAAATGTCAAAGCTTGCTTGAGTTTCCAAACTTTTTCAATCCAGCTTTCTTCCAACTATTTATCCAATGATCCAGCTGTTTAAAAAACTCTCTTTGGGCCGGGCGCGGTGGCTCAAGCCTGTAATCCCAGCACTTTGGGAGGCCGAGACGGGCGGATCACAAGGTCAGGAGATCGAGACCATCCTGGCTAACACGGCGAAACCCCGTCTCTACTAAAAACACAAAAAATTAGCCGGGCGAGGTGGCGGCGCCTGTGGTCCCAGCTACTCGGGAGGCTGAGGCAGGAGAATGGCGTGAACCCGGGAGGCGGAGCTTGCAGTGAGCTGAGATCTGGCCACTGCACTCCAACCTGGGCGACAGAGCGAGACTCCGTCTCAAAAAAAAAAAAAAAAAAAAAAAAAACTCTCTTTGATCCAATGAGATCCCACAAAGAAGAGATCAAACACTGAAGTTCACTCACTATCTCTTCTACATGAGGAGGTCCAGCCAAGCCAAGTCATTCTCTGCACTCTCCAGGCTTGACCCTGCCTCAGGGTTTTGAAGCTTGCTGCCTTCTTTGACCATCCAATCTATGGACGTCACCATCATATCACCTTCCTCTGAGCAGTTATGATCTGAAATTGTCTATAATGTGTACTTTTCTGTCTCTGTCCACTGGGTTATAAACTCCACAAAGAAAGGACATTACCCATCTATTCCCTGTTCCTGGCACAGAGCAGGAGACAGTCAGTAAATCTGAGTTGAATGAATGAGTGGTTGAAAGGGAGTCTCCTTCCATTGCCTGCCTGAGTACTCGTTCAGTGTTCAAAAGAACACAGTTGGAAAACATGAAGGTTCACGTGATTCTCCCACCTCAGCCTCCCAAGTAGCTGGGACTACAGGCACTCGCCACCACACCCAGCTAATTTTTGTATTTTTAGTAGGGAGGGCGTTTCACCATCTTGCCCAGGCTGGTCTCGAACTTTTGGGCTCAAGCAATCCTCCTGCTTCAGCTTCCCAAAGTACTAGGATTACAGGCGCGAGCCACTGCGCCCAGCCTCCACACAGAAGCTTAACTCTCCAGGGGAAGGAGAAATGGAGAGAAAGAGAAAAGACTTAATTACTTCAGTCTGGACTGTATTTTAAAACTTACTTTTTTTAACAGTTTGACCCAGAGAGAAGTACATTACTACATGCAAATATGAAGTTGACTTTCAGAGTAAATGCTTTCTATTTTGCCAAAATTCTATCATTCTCCTCCCAGCATGAAATCTTATTTTCCTGCGAAATGTTCATATCTAATTCTATGGAGCCCATTTTTACTGGCAAAATAATATAATAAAGAATGAAGGAAAGAAATTAAGAGAACTGGGTCTTAGGGGGAAAAAAATCAAAGACAGTGACAGTATGCGGTGGGCAGGGCACTGTTTTGAAGCATGTGAGGAGTGACATAGACCCGAATGGATGTTAGCCAAATGCTTGACTAGAGGAGCGAGAGTGACTAATTTTTCTTTTATACGTTTATATTCGAAAGGAGGAGGCATGTAAGCAGTTAACCACTTATCAGGAGGAAGGGCTCAGCATGGGGTCTGGGCACGGATTTTGGAAAAGTTCAGGTTTGAAAATTTGACAGAGTGAACTCCGCCAAGTGGACTGGCCTTTAGTAGGAGTTAATGTAATAATTGGCCTGGGAGTTTTAACCAAAAAAGTAGAGGCTTTGAAGTGTTGGAAACGAAAAGAAAATCTCATGGCAGTTTTATGAGCTCATATGATCAGCAGCAGATGAAAAACGATAAATAGGTCTAGGGCCTTCTGCGGCTGGCAAAGACCTGAAGTTTGCAAACAATTGAGAGTTCTGCCCAGCAGCCTGGGGTAGAACCGAGCCCTATAAATTGTCAAGTCATGGATACTTTGAATGAAACAGGAGGCTGAAGTCCTTCTACAACTGAGATTGTTGGAGCTGGGAGGGATCCTCAGAGTCTTCTAAGCCATTCATTTTGGACATGGGGAGACTTCCCAGGGGAGCTGGGATCCAGATGTGCTGCCTGTCCGTCGGTGTTCCTCCCCTGCACCTCCCATTCTTCTCCGTAGCTCAGCCTTCCCAAGGCCCCTTGCCACCGCTCCCTCCCCACCTCATGCCTACCCAGCCTTGCCGGGACACAGGAGAGAACTTCCCAGACCTAGTGTCTCCTGGAATCCTCCATGTGTTTAGGCTTCGATGTGCTTCATACAGAGTTTGGCTCCTGTAAAAATTTGGGCAGGGAAATTGATACCCATTCTCAGGATATTTTCCCCCGAGCTAAGGGAGAGTTTCTTCATCCTGTATTGTTTTTCTCCTGTGACCTCTCAGAGGTCACAGAACATTGATCTAAAAATGTGAATAGTCCAAAATCAAGAGCTCACCCAGAACCAGCAGGGGCAGGACAAGGAGTCGCAGTCCCAGGTGGTCTATTGACCTATCTGGATGGCAGCATCCTGTTGCCGTTCAAGACACATCAGCAAATACATGCGCGGATTCCCAGGTGCAGATTCTCCCCACGGAGCTTTGTGCTTCCCTCCATGACAGCATTTACTGTCTTATTTTATATTATTTTATGATTATTTGTTTCTGCCTCTGGGTCTCTCACCAGCCTAAAGAGCTTATTGCAGCAACTTCAGCACCAGGCCATAGTAGACGCTCAGGAGAGGTGGCTTGTGCTGGGCTGGTCTACAAGGGACATAAAATTCGACCCTGCCTTCAAGGATGTAGATCTGGGCAGGGTATCATAAGCTCATCAAAATTTAAAACAATAAAGGCTTAAATATATTAGTAAGTTCAGGGGTGTACCAGAAGCTCTTGGAGAAGCTCACAATTAATTGCCAAGGTATTATCCACAGACCAACAGTTTTCACAATGTTCCACGGAGGCCTCGGTTAGAATAGAGATGTCTCAAGGGATGGTGGAGCTTGGGCCAAGGGCTTCTGGACCTGCCATTCCCAATGTGCGTGCGTGCACGCACACACACACACACACACACACACACACACACACACACCAGCACAGAGTCTTTGTGTTGTTTTCTACCTATTTAATTATTTGGGCTTCATTCATTCCACCGGTATTTGTTGAGTGCCTTCTATGTGCTGGGCACTCCTGTAGACACCCAGGACACAGTAGTGAAAAAAGATTAAAATTCCTGCCTTCATAGAGTTTAAGTTCCAGCAAGAATGTTCCTTTCAAAGTTTCTTTTAGAAAGAAAGCTCATGTTGCATGACAAAAAGAAGGATATTGCAAGAAGTGTCTCAAAGAGATCCTAGGAATTCTAGGAAGGTGCAGTGGGTAAGGGAGTCACAAAAACAGAAAAGGCCTTTCAGAGGAAGTAGGTTTGAACTGGATCTGAGCAGGACGACCACGTGGCCGAGCAGAGAGGACTGGGGAGGCGAGGGCATTGAGGTCAGGCTGAGTCAGGTGTGTTTAGGTGCCAGTGAGTAAACCTACTTGGAGGGACCTGAGGTCTGGAGGGCGGCCAGAGAGATGGGTCTTGGGGTGGCTGGCTGGGCCACTCCATCCAGGGCAGTGAGGCCTTCAGGAAAGCAGCAAATCTTGTAACTCTGTGAACTGAGTAAAGCACATGCACCATTTGGAGAGTCTTTAAGAGTGAAAGTTTCAAGCTTTGGAAATGTAGGGAGATCCCTCTGGCACCACTCAGCTCAGCCCACTCCACACAGTTCTTTGTGGCTCACAGCCATGGCCTCGTGTCTGCTTTTGGGATGGGGAGATTTACTCTGCTTTCGAGCTCTTATCAATAAACTGCCTCGAGGGTGGAGGACGGGGGCAGCTGCATGCCTAGAAGGCCTGGTGAATCGCTGCTCTCTGGCATCCCACCTATTGTCACCCTTCTCTCTGCAGCCTGCCTTCAAAGGCCTCACCTTCACGGACCTGCCTTTGTGCCTACAACTGAACATCATGCAGAGGCTGAGCGACGGGCGGGACCTGGTCAGCCTGGGCCAGGCGGCCCCCGACCTGCACGTGCTCAGCGAAGACCGGCTGCTGTGGAAGAAACTCTGCCAGTACCACTTCTCTGAGCGGCAGGTGGGCAAGGCCCAGCGGGCTTTCCTCCCACCCTCCTCTGGCCCCCACCCCAAGCTTCCTTGGTGCCCTGCTCAAGCCTGAGGTCTGGGTTCGCCCTACTCCAGGTTTGACTGAACCTTCCCTGGTTTGACTGAAAAATGACAGTTGAAGGAGTTTTGTGATTTTGTTTCTTGTTTTTTGAGACAGGGTCTTGCTCTATGGCCCAGGCTGGAGTGCAGTGATGCAATCATAGCTCACTGCAACCTCAGCCACTTGGGCTCAAGCGACCCTCCCACCTCAGCCCCCCGAGTAACTGGGACTACAGGCTCATGCCACAACACCCGGATAATTTTTTTATTATTGTTTTTGTAGAAATAGGGTCTCTCTGTGTTGCCCAGGCTGGCCTCAAACTCCTGGCCTCAAGCGGTCCTTCTGCCTCGGCCTCCCCAAAGCACTGGGATTACAGGCATGAGCCCCCATGCCTACCCAGTCTTGAGTTTTTAAATAGAGATGTTGTCTGTGTGTTTTTTTCAGGTAGTTTTTATGAAAAAAATTGAACTTACATTCTTAACCTATTCTTATTTTACAACTCACTCAAAAAAATCATAAATTGGCACCCATCCTTTTTATCTAGAACCCCATAACTTACATTTTCTGAGTGCCTTAAAGTACTTTTTTTGTTGTTTTTTTTCTTTTTTTTTTTTTTTTTTTTTTTTTTTTGAGACAGAATCTCACTCTGTCACCCAGGCTGGAGTAAAATGGTGCAGTCTCGGCTCACTGCAACCTCTGCCTCCCTGGTTCAAATGATTCTCCTGCCTCAGCCTCCCAAGTAGCTGGGATTACAGGTGTGCGCCACCATGCCTGGCTAATTTTTGTATTTTTAGTAGAGACAGGGTTTCACCATGTTGGCCAGGCTGGTCTCGAACTCCTGACCTCAGGTGATCCGCTTGCCTCAGCCTCCCAAAGTACTGGGATTACAGGTGTGAGCCACCGTGCCCGGCCTTAAAGTACTTTCATAGATATTATTTCATTTTATTCTAATGGCCCAGGGAAGGATAGGTATTGTTGTGCCTACTTCAAACAGATGAAGGGACTAAAGCCACAAATGGCTAAGTGACATATCCAAATTAATGAAGTAGCTCTTTGGGTGAAGAAACTGGCCCTGACCTTGAATTTGGACCTTCAGACACCAACTCCAAGCCTGTTTCCCTTCATCATGCTGTCTCAAGTTTGTTGGTCTTTTTCCAGTTTCTTTATATGGATGTGTGAGTTCAACAAGTTCTGTTCATGAAGCCACTAATATTTAGATATAAACTAAAGCCCTGGTGCCAAGCAGTTATTGCATCTCCCTGGAAATGATCACTCAAATCTATAGCAAAGAAAAGATTGAAGTTGTTTATTGAGATCCCCTAAACTTTAAAGGACCATCCAGCTGCAGTTTAGTAAAGGTCACTAGCAACGTGTCACCAGCCACCTGTGTTTTTGTTTTGTTTTGTTTTGTTTTAAGCTTGGTGAAAAGCTACTGTTTAACTGAGGAGAGCTAACAAGGTACTTGTTTATATAGTGACAGTTCTCCCCTCGCTATTGTAGAGCTGAAAAGAGGGGGAAAGGGTGAGAGTCAACCTTTTCAGAACCAGAAAACCACAAGCCATCTTCTTGACAAACTCTCTTGCAATTTCTTTTATTCATTTGATTTTTTAGATCCGCAAACGATTAATTCTGTCAGACAAAGGGCAGCTGGATTGGAAGAAGATGTATTTCAAACTTGTCCGATGTTACCCAAGGAAAGAGCAGTATGGAGATACCCTTCAGCTCTGCAAACACTGTCACATCCTTTCCTGGAAGGTATGTGTCTCAGAGGTGGCTGCCACAGACCCCCAGCCCAGTCCCTAAGAGCCAAGAGTGCCAGCCAGCATGGTGAGGCCAGTGCCTTTCCGCCTCTTCCCCATCATAGCCCCCAGCTGAAAGTCAGGGTAAACTGATTCAGTGCCTGGGAGGGTGGGGGTTCCCTTTGTCTGACAGACTTTCATAGACCTCCATTTTCTTCACTTTTCTTATGTTTACATTTTTCTGCATTCCACCCACCCACCCACCCTTAAATCCTCCTCTCTCTGTGTGTACCGGTACACACACTTACACACGGAAACACATGCCTTTGAGTTTTTCCAGACTTGTAAAATTTTTTCATTGATGCGTAATACATAGTTTCAGGGTCCATGTGATAATGTTATTCATGTAATTTGTAAAAATTAAATCAATGTACTTGACACATTCATAACCTTAAGTGTTTGTCACTTATTTATGCTAGAACCATTCCAATTCTTCTCTTCTGGCTATTTTGAAATGTTCAATAGTTTTTTTTTTTTTTTTGAGGCGGAGTCTCACTCACTCTGTCACCCAGATTGGAGTGCAGTGGTGGGATCTCGGCTCATTGCAACCTCCACCTCCCAGGTTCAAGCGATTCTCTTGCATCAGCCTCCCTGAGTATCTGGGACTACAGGCACATGCCACCACACCCAGGCTAATTTTTGTAATTTTTAGTAGAGATGGGGTTTCGCCATGTTGGCCAGGCTGGTCTTGAACTTTTGACCTCAAGTGATCCACCTGCCTAGGCCTCCCAAAGTGCTGGGATTACAGGCATGAGCCATCGCGCCCAGCCTGAAATAATCAATAGATTATTGTAAATTACGTTCACTTACTGATCTAACAGCAGGTCTTACTCCTTCTATCATACCATGTATTTGTACCCATTGATCCACTTCTCTGCATCCCCTTCCTTTTCCCTTTCTCTGCACTGGTAACCACCAGTCTACTCTCTGTCTTCATGAAATCTACTTTTATAGCTCCCACATACAAGTGAGAACATGCAACATTTAGGCCTGGGGCGGCATTATTGACAGAGAGTCGTTGCTTTGAAGTTGGAAAATGCCTTTTGGTGCCAAAAGCCAATGAGAGGCCTCTGAGAACTTGAAGCTAACCGTGTGTTCCTTTCCAGGGCACTGACCATCCGTGCACTGCCAATAACCCAGAGAGCTGCTCCGTTTCACTTTCACCCCAGGACTTTATCAACTTGTTCAAGTTCTGAATCCCAGCACATGCCAACACTTCAGAAGGGTCCCCCTGCTGACTGGAGAGCTGGGAATATGGCATTTGGACACTTCATTTGTAAATAGTGTACATTTTAAACATTGGCCTGGAACTTCAGAGATAAGTCACGGAGAGGACTTGGAGGGGAGAAATGCAGTTGCTGACTGGGAATTTAAGAATGTGAACTTCTCACTAGAATTGGTATGGAAAAGCAAAATACTGTAAATAAACTTTTTTTCTAACAATTTGCCAGCAAGACTATAAGGGCAATAATTCTGTTTCAGCGGTGAAAATGGAATCCTCTTAATGGTCACAGAAACTCCCTTATAGTTCCCTAGGAAGAAAAAGGCAAAACTCAAATACAAAATAGGACGCTTTGTTTACAATGTGAAAATGTGTTTAGAAAAGAAAAAAGAAGAAGGAAAGCTACATAGGAGAAATCCCTGGGCTTTGGGGTTTGATCTGGTGTTTGTTTTGAGAAGGCGAAGGAAGCGCCACCCATCCTAAACCTGCATGGGCACAGAGCCTTACCCTACAGAGATACCACACAATGGTCTACCTCTCAAAGTGTAGAGTGCCCTCTCTGACGACGCATGTGATCCAGTAGGCAGTGTCTGTTTTTCTTGTAAGTGTTCTCATCACTATAAAAAGTGATTTAAAATGGAAAGGGATATTGGAGGCAACCCTCATCTGGTTCCACACTTCCTTTTCAGGCAAACAGGGCCCTCCTTGGAGTTATCTGTTTACCAGAACAACCCAAAAGCACACGTTCCTTTTTTCCTGTCATGTTGTAGCTCATTTGGGGGAAGAGAAGGCCAACTTAAAACAGTCCCAGGGGAGGATTGCTTGAGCCCAGGAGTTCGAGGTTTGCAGTGAGCTATGATCGTGCCACTGCACTCCAGCCTGTCTCCAAAACAAAAGCCATCCCAGAGGAAGTCCTGCTGCAGAAAAGATGATAGAATTAGTCACCCAACTGATAGCTGTGAAGACTTTCTTATTCCTGCTTAACTTTCTTCCTTGGATATCTTCATGGAAAGCCTGTGTCTGTGGACAGAGTGGGGCCCAAGTGCTGAGGCTCGGAAGACAGGTTTTACAATCAGCCAGTTAAACATCTTACCAGTTGCCGTTCCCCTTGCCAGGGGGATGAGCTGAGGAGCTTCTTTTCTTTAGGTCCAACATCAAAATGAGTCCATCTGAGCTAAGGCTTTTTGCAAAGGTGATTAAAAATCAAGGCTGGAGTTCCAGCCAAACAGGGAGGAGAGGTACCACAAGTTCATCTTAAACTTGCTTCCAGGCTGGATAGTTAAAACAGGAAGATCCCAAGGGGATTTTGCGAGGCAAATATCAGCAGGTAACTGTGGAAGAAAGGAAATCTCAGGACCTAGTGAGTTCATTGTAAAATATTCTTGGGAGTAGATGGGGGATCTACTCCCAGTTTTTTACTTTCCACAGAATGTTGTTGCTTTCCTACAACAATGTACATATATTTGCAGTTGTATATGCTTTTCTTTTTTTTTTTTTTTTTCCCAAATAAAGTTGTCACCCTGCATGCCCTTGGCAAATAAGTGAAGCAGAAATAGGAACATGATCCACATGCAAGTTGAGGAACAGTTTATCTTTAAGAACTGACCTTTGGGGTGACCTGGAAAGGGGGAAAGATGGCTAAGCACGGAGAGAAATGAGGCAAGAGACAAGCTATGATACAACACCTCTTCAACCCCTGCCCTCAATAGCACACAACCCATGTATCAGCTTTCTGAAGAGAAGGAACTTACTATTCAGTGCTCCTCACTTTGCAATGTTTCTGCTACGCCAGGATTTCTCCAATTTTTTTTTCATTATCATCCCCCCAAGGAGAAAAAAATTACATTGAATTTAGATTTTCCCTAATAAGGAAAATTAAATATGAAAGAGTAGGATTTTGTTGGGTAAGATTGAGCTTTGGAAGATCACGAACCATTATACTATCTAAGGTGTGTTTTCTTTTTTTTTTTTTTTTTTTTTTTTTTTTTGCAGTCCCTCTCCCCCCTGAATCAATTTCACATTGGGAATGCGGAACCTAGACTGTTGAATAAAAAGCTACTTCTTCCATAATTATCAGGTTCTCTCCAATTTCTCAGCCTCCTCAAAGATGTGGGGTGGAGTTGGGTGTGCCACCACTGAGAGAGCTCTGGAACCTTTGACTCTCGGTGACGTTTTTAGATTTAGGGGTTCGTGGCCTTCCACATGTTGCCACCAACTTGCGATCTCTGCCCCTTCATGCTGATCAAGAAAATAGAAACTCCTTGTCGCCTTCAGGTTTGCAATCCCAGAAACATTGCCTGCTGTGGACTGTCAGCACAAAACTGGGAACTGGTCTCATTTAGACTGTCAGCAGTGCACGTGATTGTACGATAGACCCCAGGCAACCACGTGCATCTGGCAAGATGACCCCTGCCCCAAGAGAAGGGTTACAGTCTTCTTAAATGTTTACCAAGATGGTGCTGGTGGGCTCTCCCCATGTCCTTTGGTGTTACTGGAGTTGGTGTATGACAGAGTCAAGGAAATGTTTTAAGGAAAATGAAGAATAAATCAACCTTTATGGTTCTCTTTCATTGGAAGAGGAGAATAAAGAAGGAAATGGCAGGTAGAGAGGGAGGGGGAAAGGAATCGAAATGGCATGTCTTTGATGTTGTGGCTTGTGTGGGGATGATGGGAAGAGCACAGCAGGCACAGCGTATCTGTGCTAGTGCCACGTGGTATCTGTTAAGTATGGCCAGAGCCTCACATATAAGTGAAGAGAGTTAAGACAATTATTGCTCTTTGAACAATAATAGTCTATAGAATTTCTATTGGCAAACTGTCCCAGACAATCTGACCTATCAAACAAAAGCAAATAATCCCTGTCTCAGAACTGCTGGTCTAAAAGCCAGAAGGGGCACGACGATGGAAATTGCTAGAAAAGAGAGAATGCTCTACTCTCTTTCCTGGGCCTACCTACCCCCATCCTAAACCCTGTAAAACAGAATTTCAAAATAGATGTCAAATATGAAGTAACTCAGACTTCCAAAGAAGGAAGGAGTTCTGCCCAGGGCAGTATGAGCAAATCCACAGGGATGTTAAGATTTGGTCCAACTCAAAGGTTTATGGGCAGTGAGCCTAGAGTCTCTTGAGAGTAAGCCCTTGCATTTGGGACAAGGAGAATATGTGAAGCTCAGGAGTGCTCACACTAGAGCAAGATCTGGAAAAAAAACAATCCAATGGCATTTTAAACTAGATTGCATTATCACTCAATGCTGTTACTTTGAGCAGACAAATCAGTTGAATGGGAGGGCAAATGGCAGAAATGAACAAAAGCTGTTAGGTGAAAGCATCCCCAATGTATCAGTTGTGAGATGATTTTTGTTTAATGATGATCAGGTTTACACTGAAGTGGCTTGGAAGATGTATTTCAGAGGGACTGGGTTTGCACTGCAAATCTGAACACTAGAGCAGGTTCTACTAGCACTTGGGCAGTAAGGTAGTGGGTGTGTATAATGCTGTTGCCACAGTTCTCATCTTTGTGGATTCACATACCCTTTCCCATGAAGAGCTTGCTACTAACAGAGGCTCCTTGTTTCTGTTGTTTTTATACGGGAGAAGAGAAAGACCTTGGAATTTCAATTGTCTAAACAAGTGGTATGATTTACTAGGAAGCAAACTATTCAAGAGATGTTCAACAGTATATCATTCTTAGCATTCAATACAATGTTTATGATAAAATATACACCTGAGTTTATGTTTTTCTGCCAGGCTGAAAGGCAATAATGTCTTGCTATGCAAACACTATTTTATGTGTGGATTTTTTAACTGCAATTTTATGTGTGAATTTTTTTTAACTAAACTCTATCATCATTTTCTATGTTGACATCTTTTTTTTTTTTTAATCTGTTTCCAACTCTGAGTCTGTGAACTGTCTCTTCTGACTGGATGCTGGCCTAAAATCCTATTAGTGCTTAAACAGACCTCGAAACACTCTGATCCTCTAGGCCAATACAGAGATGTTGTTATTTGATATATCTTGGGTCCTTGATGGCTTCAACAAACAAGGTCATAATTTGTTTAAATTCAGTGTTTTCTGTAGATACTTTCTTCTCAGTTTCATTAAGGAGAGTAACCATCTTTGGTTTTCCAAAGAATGGAAACTCCTACCCCAGACTTCAGACTTAGAGCTTCTGCCTTTCACGATCACAATGAGGAAGAGATCCAGAATGTTTAGGGGACGTGCGTCAGCCCACCTGGTACTCAGTGGCAGAGCTGAATGCCAACTTGAGGCCTCCTGAGGCCTGACCTTGTGTGCCCCCAGCCCTCCACCCCAAGCACCTTTTGGTGTGGCTGGAGACACATGACGTTGGATGTGATTTTTCTCAAGCCCTTCACTGTGGAAGGCATGGGAGACTGCCCAGCACTGGGCATCTGGCTGTTAACGTTTCCATTTCAAGTCCCTGATTCTTACTGGAGAAGTTAAGGAGCCACTTAATGTTTTTACAGAACTCTGATTCTGTTGTGAATGTGGCATTCCAGTGAGTACAACCTGCTTGCTATAAAGAAAGCAGCATATTTTGACAACTTTATTTTTTCCTTGGGTACTTACATTTTTATTACAAAAACGGCCTTTATAAAAAAAAGGGCTGGGCAGTGACTTACTTCCTAGAAACTGAGATTCCAAAGCAGGTGTTTCCTCTCCGCTAGACTCAGAGGTACATTTAATCCATCTTCTCCATTTCCTCCTTCAGGACCAGCTATGAGATTCAGTGCATTTCTGTCCCAGCGGATGTTCATTCTCCGCTAAACTTCATCTTTTACTAAGCAAAGGGGGATTATTCCATGAGGCAGCCAGGAGCAAGGGGCCATGATATTCATGACTTTGTCTGCTGAGCATTTTTCAAAGTGTCCTTGAATTCACTCAGCAAACAAAGCTTTCTGGAGAATCTCTCAAAACAGGCCCTGCTCCATTTGGCCAAAAACGATGGCTGCTCCAAAACTCTGAACTTCTTGAAACTCCATCTGCTACATTATTTCTGGAGTTTAAACACGACTTTTTCTGTCTTTGAGTATAGATGTGTTTGTTTAATTAACGAAGCACAAATCTGTTAAGCAGAAGGCTCCAAGCTGTATTCTATACTTGGGAACCCTTGGTGCCATCTTTATTTTACCAAGTGCCAATCACCATGGCTAAAGTGGGTGTATATTACAGCCTGTGTCCTAAGCTTAGACGCTTTAATGTACTTTTTTAAATGAAAAATATTAGAGGGGGTTGAACATTGTAACTAAAGCATAAAGCTAGACCAATTACATGCAGAGATGTTTATTTAATATTGTGTGAGCTGAGTCCATCTGTATAAATTATTTGCACACTTTTCTTGCATGATGAACTGATTTTTTTATAGTTGTTTGTACCAGACGGTGGCATATTTTTGTAAAAAACTTTTGACACTGAATTGCAATAAATGTTTTTCCAACAACACACACTGGTGCATTTTTAGTATGTCCCAATTCAAGTTGGCTTTTTATCATACTAAATATGTTTATCTTTTGCTATTGAGACTTATATTCCTTCTCCCAGAAACTTGTCACCATTTTTGTAAAATTTCTAGGAATCCATAGAAAAACAAGCTTGTTGCTGAATACCAACCTGAGTCCATAATACAGCGTTATGCTTAAACTGAAGGTTTTCATATACTATTTGCACAGCAGAATGATTAGGGAATAATGAATTTTGAAGTCAACATCAGTTTATTCATCAACAGGCATTTATGGAACAGCTGCTATATGCTAGACCTGTGCAAGGCACTGGGAATAGGGTGGTGAACAAGATAGAAATTGTCTTTGCCTTTTGTGTGTGGTTTGGTTTTGTTTCGTTTTGTTTTGTTTTTTGGTGACAAGGATGGGATCGTCCTTACCTTAATGAAATTTAGATTTTAGTAAGAAAGGGGGCCGGGGTGCAGTGGCTCACGCCTGTAATCCCAACATTTTGGGAGGCCGAGGCGGGTGGCTCACTTGAGGTCAGACGCTCAAGACAAGCCTGGTCAACATGGTGAAGCACCGTCTCTACTAAAAATACAAAAATTACCTGGGCATGGTGGCACATGCCTGTAGGCTCAGCTAATCAGGAGGCTGAGGCAGGAGAATCTCTTGAACCTGGGAGGCGGAGGTTGCAATGAGCCGAGATAGCGCCATGCATTCCAGCCTGGGTGACAGAGGAAGACTCTGTCTCAAAAAAAAAAAAAAAAAAAGGCAGGGGGAGGGAGTGGAGGAGAAAGCAAGTAAAAAAAAATTATTTGTAATAACCAATACGAAGGGAATAAACAAAGGGTTGAGATATAGAATAACAAGTGGGACCCAGTTAAGACAGTGAGAACCGAAGCAGCGGGGGCTTCTCTGAAGAAGTGATGTTGAAGGAGCCAGCCCCAGAGGAATGAGGGCAAGAGCATTCCGGAAAGAGAAACAGCTTGTACAAGGTTCAAATCATGGTCCTGCCACTTACCTGCAGAGTGGCCTTTGTCACCTCACTTCACCCCTCTGTGTCTCAATTTCCTCAACGCTAAGAATACCTATCTCTTATGGCTCAGAGGGTTAAGTGAACTAACACATATGAAGTGCTTGGAGACAGGCACAAAATATGAGTACAGCCAGTGTTAATGATTATTGTTATTCCCTGAGCAACAAGAGTCTAAGAATTGGGTTCAGAATTGCACTGTGTTTCCAGGAGGGTATGATATATTCAGGTGACTGACTTGCGGGAGATTGGCTTACTTGATACTTTCACTCTGGTACACCCTCCACTCTGACCACTAACTGTCAATCAGAAAATGACAAAAGGTACATGAGAGTAATTAGAGATCATTTTTTTAAACCTCCACCAGGGTCACAAAATCTCACCATTCCCTAAATATGACAAGTCTTCTTTGCTCAGGTAGTGTGCCTCCTTAGTATGTTCTACCATCTGTCTGATTAGCACCTTTGGGCCACTTCCTCACTAAAGTCTCCCCAAGCCGAGTAAATCTCATTTCCCATCACACTTCTTTGCCTAGGGACTTTGTTACATTGTAGTCTTACTTGTGGCAATTGCATGGTACCTAGCACTGTGCCAGGACTGAATGAATTAATAGGACCATATCTACCAGGGGTCCCCAACCCCCAGACCATGGACCAGCACTGGCCCATGGCCTGTTAGGAACTGGGCCATGCAGCAGGAGGTGAGCAGCAGGCAAGTGAGCCTCACCACCTGAGCTCCACCTCCTGTCAATCAGCGGTGGCATTAGAGTCTCATAGGAACATGAACCCTGTTGTGAACTGCGCATGCGAGGCATCTAGGTTGTGTGCTCCATATGAAAATCTAACGCCTGATGATCTGATGTAGAACAGTTCCATTCCAGAACCATCCCCCCGCACCCCCTGGTCCACAGAATCCAGTCTCTGGTACCAAAAAGGTTGGGGACCACTGATATATACACTCAAAAAATGCTTTTGAAAGTCTTAGGACCATATACTTACCCTTAACTAGAACAAAAATTGGCATGAGTTTATGTGCATAGATAGAATTACTTGCAGCTTTTTGGTTTAAAATTACTGTTTGTTGATAAAGTAACAAATACAGAGACCCAGTTTTCATTAAAGTTTCCTTTAAATTCCACTAACAAATCTTGATATTTACAAGCCTAGTAAATTTTAATACAAAATAGTAGGACCTTTTATTCCTCTTAATAAACTCAAATTTAATAGATCACATTCCCTCTAAAAAGTAATTCTCTTTTACAAACTTAATAAAAAAAAATCCTTTAAACATTTTAAAGCTGCAATTATAAATCTGTTACTTTTGATTTGTAAGCACTTCAATTATAAATTGAATGCATTTGCTTTTTTAAAAAGCACTGCAGGCTGGGCGCAGTGGCTCATGCTTACAATCCCAGCACTTTGGGAGGCCGAGGCGGGTGGATCACGAGGTCAAGAGATCGAGCTCCAACCTGGCCAACATGATGAAACCCCATCTCTACTAAAAATACAAAAATTAGCTGGGTGTGGTGGTACAAGCCTGTAGTCCCAGCTACTCAGGAAGCTGAGGCAGGAGAATCACTTGAACCTGGGAGGCAGAGGTTGCAGTGAGCTGAGATCGCGCCACTGCACTCCAACCTGGGGACAGAGTGAGACTTTGTCCCAAATAAACAAAGAAACAAACAAAACACTGCAAATACCTGCTCAGATAAGCTTACAGCCTTAATAAGCAAAACATTCTCAAGTAAGTTACAAATTTAACAAATTAAGCATGAATATATTTTATCTCAAACTCTCTTAGAAACTCTAACATTGTTAAGTAAAATTATCATACCTTTCCATTTAAAATCATATCTTACACTAATTACTTATTTTAAACGGAAATCATAAGGCTACCACGGTAGGCAAAATAATAGCTCCCTAAGGATGTCCACATCCTAATTCCTGGAACCTATGAATATGTTGCTATGTGGTAAAGAGAAAAACGCAAATGTGATTAAATTAAGCACCTTTAGATGTCGGGGTTATCCTGGACTACTTGGGTGGGCCCAATGTAACTTCTTTTTTTCTTTTTTTTTTTTGAGACCGAGTCTCACTCTGGACTACAAGCACATGCCACCACGCCCAGCTAATTTTTGTATTTTTAGTGGAGACGGAGTTTCACCATGTTGGCCAAGATGGTCTTGATCTCCTGACCTCATGATCCCTCCTAGGCCTTCTAAAGTGTTGGGATTACAGGCGTGAGCCATCACGCCCAGCCTTTTTTTTTTTTTTTTTTTTTTTTTTTTTGAGATGGAGTTTTATTCTTGTCGCCCAGGCTGGAGTGCAGTGGTGTGATCTCAGCTCACTACAATCTCCATCCCCCAGGTTCAAGCAATTCCCCTGCCTCAGCCTCCCGAGTAGCTGGGATTACAGATGCCTGCCACCACACCCGGCTAATTTTTGTATTTTTAGTAGAGAACGAGGTTTTGTCATGTTGGCCAGGCTGGTGTCGAACTCCTGACCTCAGCTGATCCACCCACCTCGGCCTCCCAAAGTGCTGGGATTACAGGCATGAGCCAGCGCCCCAAGTCCCAATGTAACATTTACGGCAGGGCCTTTAAAAGTACAAAAGGAGGCCGGGCGCGGTGGCTCACGCCTGTAATCCCAGCACTTTGGGAGGCCGAGGCGGGCGGATCACAAGGTCAGGAGATCGAGACCACGGTGAAACCCCGTCTCTACTAAAAATACAAAAAATTAGCCGGGCGCGGTGGCGGGCGCCTGTAGTCCCAGCTACTCAGGAGGCTGAGGCAGGAGAATGGCGTAAACCCAGGAGGCGGAGCTTGCAGTGAGCCGAGATCGCGCCACTGCACTCCAGCCTGGGTGACAGAGCGAGACTCCGTCTCAAAAAACAAAACAAAACAAAACAAAAAAAAAGTACAAAAGGAATGCAGCAGAGGTCAGACTGATGCAACACAAGGACTCCACTGGCCCTTGCTGACTTTGAAGGTGGAGGGGGAGGCTACCAGCCAAGGAATGAGAGCAGCACCTATAATCCGGAAAAGGCAAGGAAAGGGATTCTCCCCTAGAGCTCCCAGAAGGGAACAGAGCCCTACCAACATCTTGACGTCAGTCTACCAAAACCTGTGTCAGATCTGACCTGCTGAACTATAAAAATAACAAATTTGTGTTGTTTTAAGCCATTGAAAGTGTGATTTGTTGCAGTAGTAATAGGAAACGAATACAGTTAAGCTGGCAGCTTCTCTAGTATGTCTACAACATACTAGAGAACAGCTTTTCCCTGCCAGTTCTGCCCCCACCCCAGACAAACTCCCACTGTCCCTACTGCTGCATAGCCCTCAACCCAAGCTGGGCAAAGATCTGTCTGAAAATAAAAGGCACAACCATCTTCACTGCCTAATTCAGCAGCAAGACTTATTTTGACCACCAGATATGTGGAAGTGCAAAAGCTAGACAGGGGGTGTCAGCCTCTGTCCATGGTAGGTGTGAAGTTTTCTCCTTCCTGTTTCACATAGGCTTAAATTGAGGATGACACCAATCACGTTTCTGCCCAAGAAACATCACAGAGAATCGGCGTTGCAAATTATCTCCACTGAGCAATGTTTATGAAGCAGCAGTGTCCTGGGCACTGGAGCAGCCAGGAAGAAGAGTGAGCTTAGCCCTTGCCCTCAGGGAACTTACCCCGCTGGTGGAGGAGTGGGAGGGGCTGGAAAATGTGTATCAATTACAATACAGGAGCCAAAGTTGTAAACGCCCAGAGTCAGTTACGATGCACTAGAGGAGTTCAGATAGGAAGAAGAACTGAGTTCACGCTTTTGAGAAGGAGAACAATGTGGGATGAAACATGAGCTCCTTCATTGGAAGCCAGAAATGGGACTAGGGATCAAAGGCCAGAGAACAATACTTAACACTTCCCAACCAAAGTCCATTCTGTGCATTGATAGATTTCTTGGGAGGGGAAAAAAAGTACTCTAAGGTTTGGACAGAGTTCCCTTTTAGAGAGAATTAAAGCTGTGTCCCTGGGATCTCAGTACCAGAGCTTTCCCAGTGTTCTAGAAAACTGACAGAAGCTCAAATGACCTGAGGTTCATTTGGTTCTAACCAAATGAATCAAATGAACCTTCAAAAGGTTCTGTGATGGTTAATTTTATGTGCCAACTTGGCTAGGCCATGGTACCCCAATGTTTGGTCAAGCATCAGTCTAGTTGTTGCTGTGAAGGTATTTTTTAGGTGTGATTAACATTTACATCAGCAGACCATGGGTAAGGCCTTCCATAATGTGGGTACACCTCATCCAATCAGCTGAAGGCCTTGAGAGAACAGAGTGACATCTCCTGAAGAAGGAATTCTGCCTTTAGACTGCCTTTGAACTCAAGATGGCAACATCAACTCTTCCTTAGCTCTCCAGGCTGCCAGCCTACCCTGGAGATTTTGGACCTGCTACTCTCACAATTGCATAAGCCAATTTCTTTCCTTTCTTTCTTTTTTCTTTTTTTTTTTTTTTTTTTTGAGGTGGAGTCTCACTCTGTCGCCCAGACTGGAGTGCAGTGGCACAATCTCGGCTCACTGCAACCTCCACCTCCCAGATTCAAGCAATTCTCCTGCCTCAGCCTCCCGAGTAGCTGGGACTACAGGTGCCTGCAACCATGCCCTGCTAATTTTTTGTATTTTTTAGTAGAGACGAGGTTTCACGGTGTTAGCCAGGATGGTCTCCATCTCCTGACCTCGTGATCCACCCGCCTCGGCCTCCCAAAGTGCTGGGATTACAGGCGTGAGCCACGGCACCCAGCAAGCCAATTTCTTAAAATAAATCTACATACATACTGTATTAGTCTGTTTTCATGCTGCTGATAAAGACATACTCGAGACTGAGAAGACCATGCTGCTGATAAAGAGATACCCAAGACTGGGAGAAAAACAGGTTAATTGGACTTACAGTTCCACATGGCTGGGGAGGCCTCAGAATCACGGCAGGAGGTGAAAGGCACTTCTTACATCCCAGCAGCAACAGAAAAATGAGGAAGAAGCAAAAGCAGAACCCCCCAATAAAGCCATCAGATCTCTTGAGACTTACTACACAAGGATAGCACAGGAAAGACCAGCCCCCATTGTTCAATTACCTCTCCCTAAGTCCCTCCCACAACACATGGGAATTCTGGGAGATACAACGCAAGTTGAGATTTGGGTGGGGACACAGCCAAACCATATCACATACATACATAGATGATAGAGATAAATAGAGATAAAGGTACAGAGAGAGATTTTTAAAAAAAATTTTTTTGAGACAGGATCTCACTCTGTTGTCAAGGCTGCAGTGCAGTAGTGCAATCATAGCTCACTGCAACTTTGAACTCCTGGCCTCAAGTGATCTTCCTGCCTCCGCCTCCTGTGTATCTGGGACTACAGGCACACACCACACACTGGGCTATTCTTATTTTTTGTAGAGATGGGGTCTTGCTATGTTGCCCAGGCTGGTCTCAAACTACTAGCCTCAAGCAATTCTCCTACCTTGGCCTCCCAAAGTGCTAGGATTACAGGCATGAGCCATTGTGCCTAGCCAAATATAGGCCAATTTTAAGGAATAAAACATTTCACTTTACCTAATAAAGTAGTTAAAAGAATAAAATATATCAGCCAGGTGCAGCGGCTTACACCTGTAATCGCTTTGGGAGGCCAAGGCGGGCAGATCACTTGAGGCCAGGAAGTCGAGACCAGACTGGCCAACATAGTGAAACCTGCCTCTACAACAAATACAAAAATTAGCCTGGGGTTGTGGCACGCACCCGAAACCCCAGCTATTCAGGAGGTTGAGGCACAAGAATCGCTTGAACCTGGGAGGTGGAGGTTGTAGTGAGCCGAGA
The DNA here is from genome assembly GCF_043159975.1 of Macaca nemestrina. NCBI lineage: Eukaryota > Metazoa > Chordata > Mammalia > Primates > Cercopithecidae > Macaca > Macaca nemestrina. Next base: position 21,829,808 of record NC_092132.1, read on the forward strand.
TCATGCTGCTGCACACCAGCCTGGGCGATGGAGCAAAACTCTGTCAAAAACAAAAACAAACTACCTATATAAGCATATATGGAGATGATAGATGATAGATAGATATAGATAGATAGATGATAGATAGACAGAGATACTAGACAGAAAGAGATTTAGAGACAAAGAGATCATATATATATATATATATACACACACACACACACACACACACATTTATAAATAGAGAGAAAGACATGCACCTCCTACTGGTTCCATTTCTCTGAAGACTAATACAACCTCCTAGAAAGAGAAAAAGGGCAAGGAAAGTCTAGAGGAAGGTTTCAGAAGGCAGGGGGAAAGGGAGAAAAACCAGAGAGAGAACGGAATCCAGTGGCCGCAAGGGCAGTCGGCCAACCACCACATCCTGAGAAATCAGGCTTGGCAGATGCCAAAGAGCGCAACAAAACAGTCACTCCTGACCCACATAAAAGTGCCTGTGTGGCTCCCTCTTTTTTGTACTTTTAAAACGCCTATTCAAACGTTTTCATTACATTGTACGATTTAATCCTTTCTTAATGTCAAAAGTGTCCCTTAATGTCAAAAAAAGCCCCTACTTCCTTCAGAGAGGCAGAGCATAGCACAGTGGTGAGGGGCCCAGGATCTGAAGCCAGCCCACCACTTCCCAGCTGTGTTGGACAGTGTGTTAAACCTTGACCAGCCTGGCCAACAAAGTGAAACTTGCCTCTACAAAAAATACAAAAACGCCTCAGTCCCTCCATCTGCAAAACAGGCACAATGACAGCATCTGCATCATAGATTTGCCATGAGGAGTCATTGAGTTAGTGCATTTTGCATGATTTGATACGTTATGTGGTTAGAGCAGTGCTTGGCACATAGTAAGCTTTACATAAACATTTATTATTCATATTCACTAAGTCCACTTTCCATTTTTTGTCTCTGTCTCATATGCTCAAATCTGCCTAGCCTTATACCCAGTGTTGGGGTTTTTTGTTATTGTTGTTTTTTCAGAGACGGAGTATCGCTCTTTCGCCCAGGCTGGAATGCAGTGACATGATCTCGGCTCACTGCAACCTCTGCCTCCCAGGTTCAAGTGATTCTCCTGCCTCAGCTTCCAAAGTAGCTAGGATTACAGGCATGAGCCACCATGCCCAGCTAATTTCTCTATTTTTTTAGTAGAGATGGGGTTTCACTATATGTTGGCCAGGCTGATCTCGAACTCCTGACCTCAGGTGATCCGCCCAACTCAGCCTCCCAAAGTGCTGCGATTATAGGCATGAGCCACTGCGCCTGGCCTACCCAGTGTTCTTTTATGACACCACCGTTGTCTCTCCCACACAGCACCTAGTGTAAAACTTTGGGAAGAGTCTGTGAAATATGTTTCCTGCACCAGATACCCAAGGTCTCTAGGATAAACCTTCATTAGCCTTGCCAACCAAATGAGCTTTCTATTGGAGGAAGACTTGCTGACAAATAACTGAAATATCTCAACTTGTGCTAAGACCCTGCCTCTGATAAGTGGGAATACACTACACACAGAGCACTGTTCGGCTTCCATTTCCCTCATGTGGATGAACACAATGCTCTCTCCTTCCCCAGCTAGGATTTGTCCCTCTTTCTATGTCTGGCACTTCACAACTATGAAGTGCTTTGATATGAATGTAGTTTTTGCAACAAAGGTGAGAAGAGAAAAACCTTGAAACCAAGCAAACCTAAAACCATGAACTCTATAGACTCAAAGTGATACCTGACAGAGATCTGAAGAGGTGACGTGGTCCAGCTTCTGCCACCTTCCTACAGGCACACCCACCACCCCCATTTCACAGATGAGACAACCAAGACCTAGAAATGTTAATGACCTGCCCCCAAAAAACTGTAATAGGGCATCATACTCTGTAATTAACTAATTACTGTAATAGATGTTGAATGGAGTTTACTTTATTTTCCCAGAACTTTAGTTAAAAGTTAATGCTGGCCGGCCATGGTGGTTCATGCCTATAATCCCAGCACTTTGGGAGGCTGAGGCAGGAGGATCACTTGAGGCCAAAAGTTCCCGACAAGCCTGGCCAACATAGTGAGACGCCCATCTCTACAAAATGTACAAAAAAAAAAAAAAAATTAGTCTGGGATGGTGATGTGCACCTGTGGTCCTAGCTACTCAGCATGCAGGACCATTTGAGCCCAAGAGTTTGAGGCTGTAGTAAACTATGATCACACCACTGCACTCCAGCCTGTGTGACAGAGGAAGACCCTGTATCTAAAATAAATAAATGAATTTCTTTTAAAACCCAGTTCAGAGGACAAATGGCATTGAGTATCCTCCTGATATTCTAGTTTCCAATTTCAATAGTTGGAGCCAGCCACCTCCCTACAAGGTTTATCAAGAGGCCAGAACTGATCCTACTCATTCCCAGCATCAATATAAAAGAAGGGGTGAGGAGAAAGGACACCCTGGAAAGGAGAATAGTATTCATGGAAAGAGCCTGTCTTATCCTGTAAGTCATAGTGGGGACTCCAGGGGAATCATTCACAAAGCGCCGAAGTGGAACAGCATCGTTCATCTGGGGTGATACCTGAGATTCGTTGTCTCATGGCCACAGAAAACTAGGACACAGACACACAAAGAGTGAGTTTAAGAGCAGAAGTTTAATAGGCAAAAGCAAGAGAATAGCTCTCTCTGCTGCAGAGAAAGGGGTGCCCAATGGGTTTCGGTTCCATGGTGAAATGCAGGGGTTTTTTTCAGATGAGCTTGGGGCGGTGTCTGATTTACATAGGGACAAAAGATTGGTCAGATCAGGTGTGCCATTTCCATAGGGTGTGAATTTCTGGACACTCCACCTTAATCTTTTATTATGCAGATGTTCTCTACCTGGCTGGCACCAGGTTGCTTCTTTCTGTATTGTACATGTGGTAACAAATAAAAGGGAAGATGGAGCCTCCATGTTGAACATACCTGGCCCCCAGGTAGCCCTTTCTATTGGCACAGAGGCCGGCATTCACCTGTTCAAGCTTCCAGCTTGCTTATCTGTTTGCAGCTTGATATTTTCGGTGTGCTCTTTATTAGAAAAAAGAATTTCTTAGGCTGATTTTTGTTAAAAGGGAAGCCCTGCGGAGGACTCTTTTACCCTCAATGTCTGCCTAAATAAATCTTTTTCTTTTTCTTTTTCTTTTTTTTCTTTTTTTTTTGAGACAGAGTCTCACTCTGTCACCCAGGCTGGAGTTCAGTAGTGGCACGATCTCGGCTCACTGCAACCTCTGCCTTCCGGGTTCAAGCGATTCTCCTGCCTCAGCCTCCTGAGTAGCTGGGATTACAGGCACCCATCACCACGCCCGGCTGATTTTTGTATTTTTAGTAGAGACAGGGTTTCACCGTGTTGGCCAGACTGAGCTCCTGATCTCAAGTGATCTGCCTTTCTCGGACTTCCAGAGTGCTGGGATTACAGGTGTGAGCCACCGTACCCGGCATGCCTTAATAATTTCTTTCTGTCTCCTGCACCAGAAGCTCCAGTTGGGCAAGTGTATGGGGAAATAATCCCAAAGGACTTGCTCCCATGCCCCACGGGATAGCGAGCTTGGAATGCCTACCCCGGGGAGACCCGGCAGCAACAACCCACAGGGAGAGGAGAGAAACCTCTTCTTGAACGGCCAAGTCAAGAGGCAACTCTGCCTACTCCTAACTACCACCCCACCACACTCTTATCCCCCAACACCCATATAAGCTCCAGAAACAGAGACAGCTACAAGGGTCCCAGTGGCCATTGGGAGCTTTGCCCTGCACTGTCAGGGAGAAAAGGAGAACTGCAGATGGATCCAAGATAGACATTATGAAATAATGTTCTGTATCAGAAGTGCCAGCAACATGCAAGCCGGTCAATCATTCTCCTATGCATGGCTGCTGGGTCAACAGACTTGCCTATATTGCTTGGGGCTGGGGAAGAGAGACTTGGACAGGACAGAGGCCTGGGAGCTGGAGGGGTGGTGAGGCAGCTTTCATTGCTCCCAGCAGCATACAAGGGTATGAGAGCTTTCCATAAATTGAGAGGATACCAAGAAGGTAGCTGGGTTTGAGCCATCTTTGCTGCTTCTCATTAATGGATGTCCCCCAGTTCAGCGGCCTCAGCAGCCAGTAAAGGAGGTGGGGACTGAAGTGGTGTTTGTGGAACCATCCCAGCTCCCAAACAAGGGCTGCTAGTCACTGTAATTACAGGCTTGCAGCCTGTTACTGGGGAGGAAAAAAAAACAAGGATAATAGCTCCATCTGCCTGTGGAATCCAAGCTCTCTCTGAAATCATTCAAAACATCTATTTTTATTCAATAAATAGAATATAGTTGCCCCCTACCTGAAGAGGACCATGGCCTCATAAATGACATCATTGCATCTGGGTAGCATTTTGTGAAACTGAGAGGCTCCTCTGAGGTTCCCAACCATACAAATCCCCCAAAACATATTCTTTAATCAAGAATAGTGAGTTTCACTTCATAAGCATAAGACATGTTCATTAATCCATACTGTGGAGCAGGATTCCAGATGCCCAAATCCTGCATAGCGTCTTAGATCCAGTGAAACAGACTCGTGACTGAGACACAGAGCCCGTCAATTCTAAACACCTTTCCCGGATCAGCCGCCTCCTCTCCTCCACCGCCTGCCCTCTGACACAAGCCCTCAGCATTGCTTGCCTGGAATTTTGCAAGAAGTGCTTAACCTATCTCCCCTCCTCTAGGCTGAAGCCCTCCAATCCACCCACTTAGCTTTCCCATAGGTCTTTCTAGAACACATTCCTAATCGTATCACTCCCCTGTTTATAATTACTCAATAGATCACTGTTGAATCTGGGTAATGGGCAAATAATGCCTTTTACTATTTTCTCTATATTTGGTAGATTTGAAATGTTACATCACAAAACAGGTAATTTGTCAATGAAGATGGCACTAGACCATTAACAATGTCTGTAGCAGGAAAAGTCACAAGCAAAACCCCTCAGACGCCAAGTTAAAGAAGGAAGGGCTTCATTCCTCCAGGAGCGCCGGCAAGACTCACGTCTCAAAAACCAAGCTCCCTGAGTGAGTAATTTCTTTCCCTCTTAAGGGCTTACAACTCTAAGGGGGTCCACGTGAGAGGGTCGTGATCGATTGAGCCAGCAGGGGGTACGTGACTGGGGACTGCATACACCGGTAATTAGAACGGAACAGAACAGGACAGGGATTTTCACAGTGTTGTTCCATACAATGTCTGTAATCTACAGATAACATAACTGATTAGGTCAGGGGTCGATCTTTAACTACCAGGCCCAGGGTGTGGCGCCAGGCTGTCTGCCTGTGGATTTCATTTCTGCAGTTCAGTTTTTACTTCTTCTTTCTTTGGAGGCAGAAATTGGGCATAAGACAATATGAGGGGTAGTCTCCTCCCTTATCTCTATCTACCTCATTTTGGATGGGAGGAGGGATTCGGATGGACACACAGAGGGCATCCAAAACAACAAACAAAAAATAACTGCGTAATTTGGAAGTTTGCCAAGAGTTACTTTTTTCATTTTTGTAATAAATGTTAGAATCATTTGGAATCTTCCCATTAACTCTGGTCTAACACCCCAGCTCACTGCCATGGCAACAGGCCAGTACTCTCAAAGCCTCATCGAAAGCCACATGCATCCTCTGTTCCAGCCACACCAAATCGGTGCAGCTCCCTGAACGGATCGCCTACTTCATGCCTCTGTTGCACGTGTTGGTCTCATTGTCTAGAATGCCCTTCCCTGACTCGTCTGCCTGGTAAACTCTCTCCCTCCAAAGCCTAGCTCAATTAAAGGCTTCTCTAAGCATCACCCCCTCCAAGTCAACCCTTTCTTCACTTCTCATTCATTTTCCACCCTTCTTTGTCTTCTTTGTGGCCTGGGAGGTGGACCTGCTGAACGGCATCTGTGGGTTCCTTGGCTGTAGCTTCTGGCCAGGCCTGGCCTATAGAAGGAAGACAGGAAGATTGGAGCATGAGGCAGGGTGAGGGTGGAGTGTTTATTCCAAATGACGCCTCCTTGCCAGCCCGCAAGAGAGCTGGGTGTCGATTGACTGTCCGTGCAGCCTCCCTGGAATCTGGTCACACCCACACCCTTGCTGCTGCTTTATGCGTAAGGGTGTGAAGCCCCTGCATCCACTTCCTATTGCTGCTATAAAAAATTACCTCATATCTGTGGCCTTAAAACAAGACAAATGTGTTGTTTTATAGTTCTATAGGTCAGAAGTTTAAAATGGGGCTGGGCGCAGTGGCTCACATCTGTAATCTCTTTGGGAGGCTGAGGCGGGCGGATCACCTGAGGTCAGGAGTTCGAGACCAGCCTGGCCAACATGGTGAAACCCCATCTCTACTAAAATTCAAAAATTAGACAGGCTTGGTGGTGCCCACCGGGAGGTGGAGGTTGCAGTGAGCCAGTATCTCACCACTGCACTCCAGCCTGGGAGACAGAGAGAGATTCTGTCTCCAAAAAAAAAAAAAAAAAAGTCTAAAATGGGTTGGCAAGGCTCCATTGCTTCTGGAGGTTCTAGGGAAGAATTCATTTTTTGTCTTTTTCAGTTTCTAGAAGCTGTTTTCATTCCTTGGTTTGTGTCCTCGCATCACTCTGGCCTCAGCTTCTATGGTCACATCCCTTTTCCATCTCCGACCTTACAGCCTCCCAGTTACAAGGACCTGTGATTGCATTGAGCCACCTGGATAATCCAGGATAATCTCCTTCCATGAAGGTCCCTAACTTAACCACATCTGCAAAGTCTCTTTTATCATGTAAATTAGCATATTCACAAGAACAGGCGATTTGAACCTGGGGACTCTGGGAGCCCATTGCATTACCTACCATGGCTCTCCATCATTATTTTTGTTTTATCTTATTTGAGACAGTCTCCCTTTGTTGCCCAGGCTGGACTGCAGTGGTGCAATCACAGCTCACTGCAGCCTCGACCTCCTGGACTCAAATGATCCTCTCACCTCAGCCTCCCAAGTAGCTGGGACTACAGGCACACGCCATCATGCATGGCTAATTTTGTTTATTTTTTATAAAGATGAGGTCGAGGTCTCACTATGTTGCAGAGGCTGGTCCCAAACTCCTGGGTTCACACAATCCTCTCCTGCCTCAACCTCCCAACATGCTGTGATTACAAGCATGAGCCACCAGGCCCGGCCCACAGCTCCCTATTATTCATTACCTTGGCCACTGCATCGTCCTTGGTTGCTTCTCCTAACCCTGCCCATGGCTTTGTAAACACTCCATTTATACGTTAAGGGAGATGTTATACTCCAAATGATCCAGATGAAGTATTACTTCTGTTTCTTGCCAGGACTCTGACAACAGAACCATCCAAGATAGGACTTTATTCTGCATTTCCAGCCTCATCTGTCCTTTGGTCCCACACAAACCCTCTGAGGTTGTAATTCTCCTCTAAACAACCACAGGCCTTTCTCATGGGTTTCATATCCAGATTACCAGGGAGGAGGAGGGACACAGAGACCAAGATGGGAAGCCCCAGAATCACAGGAACCATGGGAGGGCTCAAGGCTATCACGCAACTGGGGATTCAGGTCAAGCGTAGTGAGATCTCTACGGGGAAGGGAAGCCTCAGGTCACATCCAGGTGACGCTATTGTATGTGCAGTGACGACGCAGGGTGCAAGAGTTGTGTTAGAGGACAGTATGAGACCACCTGAACAGAGTGTACATGATATGTACACTTGGCACCAGGGTATGGTGGAAATGCCTCCTTCCTCACTGAGGGAAAGTTCTTTGGTCCCCACCATCTCTAATAGTTTGTCATCCAGGCTCCACTTTGATTCCAGCAACACTGATTTCCAGTGGCAAGGAGGGGGCTACTACAACACTACAACAGCTCTGGAAGGAAGCTCTTCTCTGGGCTGTGCACAAACCTCCCTGTCATTTGCTCATTAGTCCACTTCTGATCCCAGAAACCACCAATGTAAGTCTAATTCATGTCCGCACTTCAGCCCTTCAGATATGGAAGACAGCCCTTGTGTCATCTGCCCTGTCTTTTCACACAAACCACACTCAGTCAGGATGGAACTCTGAGACTTCTGCAATTATTTCTAAGCTCTTCACCATCCTGTTCCCTGCCTTTGAAAGCAATCCAGAACTTCAAGACACAGGACCCAGAAGTGACCCAAACAGTGTAACTCACCCCTCTCCACTCTGTATACCCCATGTATGTTAGTATATCATATTTTAATGTGTATATTAAGATGGAATTAATTGTGGGAAGCAACAATGACCTACTGTTGACCCACATTATGTTTTCTGTCAACTAAAAGGCCTGGGACTTCTGGCTCTCCATCACGTTGAACCTTTTTTTTCAACCTACCTATAGGACTTCTCATTTTCATTACTATTACGTGATATCCTGATTTCCATCTCTTCTTCAAGTCTACAAAAATTTTTAGAGGTCACACTTCTGTCATCTGTCTTTTATCTCATACTTTCTGTATCTTTATTCAAGTTGGCAACAGAAGATATTGAAGAGGATGAGACAAAGGGAAAAACCCCACCCACAAGTTTCTGAACCTGTGACTCGGCCCATCAGTGTGCCATGGCTCCACCAGCCTTCAAACCATCCGGCTGTGAGTTTAGTGGCCACGTTTCTCCACTGTGCCCACATCTAATCATGAGGGCCTGTGCCAGCTGCTATAATGAAATCAAGACACACTTCATTCAGGGCATTCTCCTTTCTACACTTCATCTTAGCCAAAAGGCCGAGAAGCGATGGGCACTCTCCTTTCTAAGTAGTCTTACACAGTAACACGATAAATTTAAAAAGCAATGAGGTTCCTTTGGTATGAATTTATTCTTGAATTTATGGCGGCCTTTCATGATCATAGCTTCTCTAAGTATGTACGTTAATTTTCCCTCCTGGAAATACTTGACCACCTGTACCACTCCTTCTTCCACCAGCTTCCAAGGTCCCATACACCTTGTGTTGCATACAGGAGGGTTACTGGTTGATGGGCACAGAAGTGGGAAGGAGTCACTGTATACCCTTTTGCAATTTTATTTTATTTATTTATTTATTTATTTATTTATTTATTTATTTTATTTTGAGATGGAGCCTCGCTCTGTCACCCAGGCTGCAGTGCAATGGCGTGATGTCACCTCACTGCAACTTCTGCCTTCCGGGTTCAAGCAATTCTCCTGCTTCAGCCTCCTGAGTAGCTGGGATTACAGGCACCCACCACCATGCCCAGCTAATTTTTGCATTTTTAGTAGAGATGGGGTTTTACTGTGTTGGTCAGGCTGGTCTCAAACTCCTGACCTCAGGTGATCCACCCACGTCAGTCTCCCAAAGTGCTGGGATTACAGGAGTGAGCCACTGCACCCAGCCCCTTTTGTAATTTTAGATCTTGATATCTTATAAATGGATGATATGTTAAAAAATAATTATTTTAAAAAAAAAAAAAGATGGCTCACACCTGTAATCCCAGCACTTTGGGAGGCCGAGGCGGGCAGATCGTGAGATCAAGAGATCAAGACCATCCTGGCCAACATGGTGAAATCCCATCTCTACTAAAAATACAAAAATTAGCTGGGCATGGTGGTGCATGCCTGTAGTCCCAGATACTTGGGAGGCTAAGGCAGGAGAATCACCTGAACCCAGGAGGCGGAGGTTGCAGTGAGCCGAGATCACACCACTGCACTGTAGCCTGGGTGACAGAGCAAGGCTCTGTCATAAATAAATAAATAAGCTATTTTCTTCTATTTGAGAAAATCCACAAAATATTCATTTCCAAATTCTGCATATCACCTTTCTTTCCTTAGGTAAGGCATATAAAAATCCCTGACATGTAGCACCCCTTCCTTAGTTTCTAACCTAACAAGCCATGTCCTGGAGATGAGTCCCATAACAGTATTTGAAATTGGGGTATTTTATGCTATGGTTCCAAATGATTATCCCTTTGTGTAAAAGAATAATTCTTCCTTGCCCCATTGACATCTCTGACATGTAACTTACTTCTGCCAATGTAATGCAAGCAGAAATGACCTGTGTCACGTTGAGTAGATGTTTTAAGAGCTATTGCATGGTTCCACCACAACTCTTCTCATGTGCCATAGATTGGTGTGGCCCAGATAGGGGCTATTTCTTCAGCCTGAATCCCAATTGAAAAGCCACAGTGGACTCACAGTGGACCTATATATAACACAAATGGAAAATAAGATTTTGCTGTATAAATCACAGAGAATTGAGGGTTACATGTTACTGGAGCAAAACCTAACAAAAACTGACTAAGATAGTAATAAGTGTACATATTTGTTTACTTTAATACCCCATGAGATGGTATTTCCCCAAATTAAAATGTATGAGTCACCTTAATTTCTCCCCTTTCCCTTATCCTCCACATCCAATCCTCATGGATCAAGTCTTGTCAATTCCCAAATCTGTCAATCTGTCAGCTTCTTTCTCCCACAGCTGCTGCTTCATCCAAGCCACCATCATTTTCTGCACAACGAGGTCCAACCACCTTCTTATTCCATCTAGTCCTTTCTCCACATGGAAGCAAATCAGATCACGGCACTCACCTATTCAGGACCCTTTGGAGAGTTTCTATTAAACTTGGAATAAAACCCAATTTCTCATCAAGAACCACGCAGACCCTGCATGATCTGGTTCCGGTCTCCTCTCATTCTGTTAGGCTCCAGCCACACTCATCCTGTAACCCAGGGTCCCTGGTCTTTGGGTGCACGCTATGACAGGGTAACCACTTGTAACTGTTGTGCCTTGAGTTTCCATTGTTCTAGGAAGAAGCCCAGCTATAGCAAAACCAAAACCAGCTGGAAGTAGAGATGCCTCAGTTAGAGATGAACTTTGGTGAACTCTCAGCATCACCACACTAAAAAGCCTGCCCAGGGAGGAGCCTATTCTCCATTTTCTTTTTCTTTTTCTTTTAAGGAGCAGAGAGTTTAATAGGCAAGAAAGGCAAGAAGGAAGGGAGAAGGAAGAAGCTCCCCTGTACAGAGACAGAGGGAGGGAGGCTCCAAAGCCTGGAGAGGGAACTCCACCTACCACAGATACCAGCTAGGTACCTATACAGAGGCTGGAGGAGGTAGTGTCTCATTTGCATAGGGATCAGGGGTTGGGTTTGACTGTGTCATTCACATAGCCCTCAAAACAGCTGGCCCTCCCACCCTAGCCTTTTGATATGCAAATGCAGGGCACCATGATGTTCTGCACACGTGGGGATAGTGGGGGCGCCCATGTTGCCAGGAACATGTGGGGAAAGGGCAAGAAGGCCAGCAGGAATCGCCATGTTTGGGTGGACCCAGTTTCTAATGGCTGGCATTCGCATATCAAATGTTGCTGACCTGGCTCTAAGAGCCGTGGCTTTACAAGAAACTTTTCTGGGGATGCTTTAAAAAACGAAAACTTCCCAAGGACCTCTTTTCCTCTCTGCCTAAAATAATTTTTTAGTAACTCCTACGACGTTCCCCCCTGTGGAGATGCCACACTAACTGCTGTTAGGGGGTTTTGGGCGATGACTCCTTCTGGCTACTTCCTGCAGAAAAAGGGCATCGAATAGGGAACAGCAGCTAGGGCTCCTCCTGGGGCCGATCTAAGGGTCCTCGGAAGAATGGCGTGTCCATGTGTGGTTCAGTTTACAGCACCATTTGGAATTTGATTGCTTCTAGGCGAGAAGAAGCAATTCGAGTTACAGTATTGTGTATACAGGGTCCAAATATCAATACAAGACATATAAGCAAGAGAGGGCTTAATAAAGGGGTTATCCAATTCCATAAAGACGACTGGAATTTATTAAAGAGGCATTGTAGGCACTCAAGACTGAAGCCAGCATTTTCCCTGAGCCTGTCAATCATTTTCTCTTCGCCATTTTCAATACTTTCCATGTGTGAAGAAACAGGATCTGCGACTGCACCTGCACTACCTTTACCCCCCCACCCCGCACTATCTTTACCCCACCTTTACATGCAGTGACTCAGCCAACAGCACAGTAAAAGCCCTGCTTTCACCTTCATTCCAGGAGACACTGCTTTGGGAACTATCCCCGGTATTCTTACTTGTTGCAAGTACTAAAACCCCATTGTTGCATTATCCTTGATTGTGGTCACTGGGTTCACAATAGCCCTACAAGGCTATAGCATGCCAACTAAGAACATATGTTATATGGAATCATATCGATTTAGGTTCAAATGTCAGCTGCTACTCTTGCAAATTCCTTAACTTGTCTGTACTTTCATGTCCTCATCTGTAAAGATGTTCACCCACCAACAACTGAACCCACCCATTATACGGATAACAATTCTCCAGCCCCTCGAACTCATCAAGCTCTTTCCCGCCTCAGAGCTTTTGCGTGCGTTGTTCCCTCTTCCTAGGCTCTTTCCCATCATCTGGTCTTAAATGTCACCTACTACAGGAAGCCTTCCTTTACTACCCCATACAAAGTAGGATCCAGACCCTCCTCCCCATGTCCCAAATCCACTAACTCTTTGATTATTTTCTTGGTGGCACTTACCACAATTTGCAAAGATTTCTTTTTTATTTTTAATTCTCTACTAGACTGTAAATTCCACGAACAAAAGGATTAAGTCTTATCTAACATTGTGCCCCTACAGGCTTTGAGTCTGAGAAGCAAGCACTTGGTGCAATATTTGTTACATATGTTATATGGTCATTTTATAGACTCTAAGAAGCAATGGTTAATACAGTCAACATTGCAAACTTTATCTTAGTGTAGACCAGTTTCCTTTACTTGTTTACAAACTCTCTAACCCGATCAACTGTCATCATTATTGTATCTTCGGCCTCACTGCAATGTTGCATAATATAAATACATTTAGCACCAATCATCACTACTGCTATTCAATTCTTTTCAAATCAATAGATACTTAAGAGCATTAAGTGCTGTGTATCTTATTAATACATCAAGAGGATGAGTAGCATCACCTACTTATATGAAAAAACAGCATTATTTTGCTCATACATGTAAGTAATACCTGGAATTAATTGTGATGCTTATCATGGACCAGGGACTATGGTAAGTTTGTTACATACATCATCTCCTGTCGTCTTCACAACAGCCCTACAAGGGTATAGCATACCAAGTAAGAACATAGGTTATAAAATCATATTGATTTGGGTTCATATGCCAGTTATGCTACTGTTGCAAATTCCTTACCTTCTCCATGCTTTCATTTCTTCATTTGTAAAATGGGGGCAATAGGCTGGGCACAGTGGCTCACACCTATAATCACGGTATTTTGGGAGGCCAAGGTGGGCAGATCACTTGAACTCATGAGTTTAAGAACAGCCTGGCCAACATGATGAAACCCTATCTCTACTAAAAATACAGAAAAAAAAAAAAAAAAAAGGTAGGCGTGGTGGTGCACGCCTGTAATCCCAGCTACTCAGGAGACTGAGACACGAGAATCGTTTGAACCTGGGAGGAACAGGTTGCAGTGAGACAAGATCACGCCATTGCACTCCAGCCTGGGCGACAGAGAGAGACCATGTCTCAAGAAAAAAAAAAAAAAAAAAAAAAGAGGGAAACAGTAGCAACCACACCTTAGGAATGGGTGCATTGAGGATTCAATAAGATGATGCATGTAATGTGCTTAGCTCAGTGCCTGACACACAGAAAAGTGTTCCAGAAATGTCAGCTGTCTCTTCTTAACTTGCTGTTCTGGGGGTATTTTACGTCCTAAAGCATCAACGTGTCCGGCACAGAGGGAGAATGAGTTCCTGCCTCTTAGGAGCACACAGTCAGAGACAGCGTGGAGCACATTTGCAATCAGAATAGGACAGCAAACATGTTTTTAGAATGGTTGCATTCATTTTTATGGTCCAAGCATAGTAAACTCGTGTTCTCATTTCCTTTTCCACCAAAACAGCTATCTCTGCTCCCTGAAGAGGCCTTGGATTATTATAGTTCCTTAAATTCCCTGAAATTCTCAGGAGAGAAGGAATATTTTTTTAAAGCAAGCACAGCTTGGAGCTAGAAAACAAAAGGTTACTAGGACAATGTAACTCATTTCCTGTTTTTCTCAACTGTCTAGACACAGATCTCATAAGCATTAGCCATGAATCCCACCGTCAGGTTAAAAATAGAAGGTTTAAATATGAAATGCTGTGGTGGAGGAAAGATTATAGGTTTCCACCTTTGTCCACAAAATGACTGCTTTGAAATAGGATTTTTTGCCTTTTTTGTTAGTTTTGCCATAAGTTTTGTGAAGCAGTATTTCAATGGCAGGAATAGAGAACACCTTTTTTCTAAAGAATATATTTGTCCCTTGTAAAGCTAATGCAATTTAGGTTTTAAAAACCACTTGAAGACAAGCTTATGGTAGCCTATCCTAACAAAAAATCTGATCACAGTTATAGTACTTGAAACATTTCAGGTTATTGCACATACCAACATTTAACCTCAAAAAAATTTGTGCAACAGAAAATGCATACAGATTTGACATGTCTATTTTTTCTTTTTTTTCTATCTTCTGCCTCCATAAAATTATTAGGCAAGTATTTTGTTTTGAACACAGAATTATTCTGCAAAACAAAAAAAAAATTTTTTTTGAGACAGGGTCTCACTCTGTTGCCCAGGCTGGAGTGCAGTGGTGTGATCTCAGCTCGCTACAACCTCTCCCTCCAGGACTCAAGCGATCTTCCCACCTCAGCCTTCCAAGTAGCTGAGACTACAGGAGTGCACACAGCTAATGTTTTTTGTATTTTTTAGAGACAGGTCTTCACCATGTTGCCTAGGCTGGTCTCGAACTCCTGGACTCAAAAGATCCACCTGCCTCAGCCTCCCAAAGTGCTGGGATTACCAGTGTGAGCCACTGCACCCAGCCTGGAAAACAAATTTTTAAAAACTCCTTTAATAATCCATAGGCATGCTGGGGATGGTGTCTCACACCTGTAATCTCGCAACTCAGGAGACTGAAGTGGGAGGAGTGCTTGGGCCCAGGAGTTTGAGACCAGCCTGGGCAACATGGCAAGACCCCATCCCTAAAAGTAAACAAACATATAAATAAAATGATCCATGGGTAGTGTCACACAAGTGTGGAGGATCTACAATGCTGTTTCCCAAACTTACTGAACCACAAAACCCTTTGATCAGGATAATGCTATTAATACCTCCTAAAATAGTACTCCATGGAATACCAGTTCAGGAAATAAGAATTGGATAGTTCCATGGTTTCTTTTTCTGGTTCCAGAATTATATAAGGCTAGGTCTCTTCTCTGACAACCTCAGCTATCTGAATTACAACATAAAACTTGAAAGTAAACAAGTACTAATGACTCTGCAACATTGTAATGGACCTACTCTCTTTATTATTGGGAGATAAGTAGAAGGATGCCTTAGAGATATTCATGCATTTACTTGAACGTATTCATTGCGGTCCTTAATAGTTATACAGATATATGTTGAGATAAGCATAGATTTATAACATATTTATAATTTTATAACATAAACATTTAAAATTATACAATTTTATAATTTATAAATATAAACATATGCATGTTTGCTAGCATACCTACATATATTTCCAAACTCTGTCCACTAAGAGGACGTAGAAGCAATAAAACCCCAGTAGCAATGAGAATACTCAGTGCCAAGATCTTGGTTCCTAAGTCCATTTTCCAATAAAAGGAATTAGAGTTCTTTGGAGAAAAGATCAATTCCATGGCTGGGGCAAAGAAAGTACAAGATGAGCCTAGATTAAAAAGTAAGTATCAAAAGGCAAGAAAACACTAAAAATAATAAGGCATTTGAAAGGATACAGGAGCCAACCTGGTTAAGCTCCTAATGCCCAGAGCTGGAACCACTGGAGCAACCAAATAAATAATGACAGTGTTTGATTATAACCCATAAAATAAAATAAATATTCATCAGCCTATATTGATATAAAAAATGAGGGAGAATAACTCTTATAGAAGACTTCCTATTAATAGAGAAGAAAGAAAGGAAACAGAAAATCACTAATAGGCAAACGATGTAGTAATAATTGTGACACGCAAGAATCATCCATAGATGCTAAAACTAGTGGGTGAAGGTACAAGAAACAGGATATTTGAATAGTTTTGTTTTTCTCTTTGTTTTGAGACAGAGTTTCGCTCTTGTCCCCCAGGCTAGGGTGCAATGGCACGATCTTGGCTCACTGCAACCTCCG
Source organism: Macaca nemestrina (assembly GCF_043159975.1). NCBI lineage: Eukaryota > Metazoa > Chordata > Mammalia > Primates > Cercopithecidae > Macaca > Macaca nemestrina. The sequence continues at coordinate 21,845,967 of NC_092132.1, forward strand.
CCTGCTGGGTTCAAGCTATTCTCCTGCCTCAGCCTCCCGGGTAGCTGGGATTATAGGCATGCACCACCACTTTTTGGTAGAGATGGGGTTTCACATGTTGGCCACGCTGGTCTCAAACTCCTGACCTCAAGTGATCTGCCCGCCTTGGCCTCCCAAGGTGCTAGGATTACAGGCGTATGCCACCACATCCAGCAATATTTGCATAATTTTAAAGTATTTCCCCAAGATATTTGTTAGTCACCAAGGGAAAAATGGTAATTTAGCAGAGAAACCTGGAAGACACCACTTTAACCCAGAGATCAACATTAATTTCACCAGTAATAATGTATACCGGCATTGTGTACTTCTTGATACGGTGTATGAGAAAGGACATAACATTACTTCTGAGGTATTCTTGCAAAAACTGTATTATCTCAATTTAATCAGAGAAAATACAGACAAAGTCAAATTGGAGGGCATTCTACAAAGTTACTGACCAGCTTTCTTCAGAAGTGTCAAAATCATGAAAGACAAAGAAAAACTAACTTATAAAAGACAAAGTTTGTCTCCTTCTCATAACTAAGTTCAATTGGAGATCAAGGTTTGGATCCCGGATCAGAAAAAACCATGAATGGGAAAACCTGCAAATTCAAGTCAAATCTATAGTTTACTTAATAGTATTGTAGCAATGTTAATTTCCCAGTTTTGATCATCATACTCTGCTTACATAAGATGTTAAACAGTAGGGGAAGTTGGGTGACGAAATATATGGGAATTGTCTGTATTATTTTTGTAACTTTTTTAAGACAAAAATTATTTCCATTTTTAAAATAACAAATAAGTTCACAAGTCAAATATGTATAACTCAGTGTCTTGCATACCGATGATATTAATAATAACAGTAATAATAATAACAATGCGATTAAAAAAAAAAAAACTTTTACTTCCTGACGACCCATAATGTACCAGAAGCTTTTATATGTGCTCTTTCCTTTAACATCCACAATTAGAGGTCATAAAGTTAAGTAACATAAACAAGATGATATTTCTAGTAAGTGGCAAAGTTATAATGTCAACTTTTGTTATAACCTAGCAGGGAAGATCAAAGTAAATTACTTACTGCTTGAAAGAGACCAAATAGAAACCTAAAATTATGTGGCAATGTTGACTATATGTGCTACATGATTTCTGTTTCTTGCTCATTGTCTAAGACTTCAAGGCAGGTCAACAATGTAGAAATTCAAGAATACAGGCTGGGCATGGTGGCTCATGCCTATAATCCCAGCACTTTGGGAGGCCAAGGCCAGCAGATCAGTTGAGGTCAGGAGTTCGAGACCAGCCTACCAACATGGTGAAACCATCTCTACTAAAAATACAAAAATTAGCCGGGCGTGGTGGCATGTGCCTGTAGTCCCAGTTACTTGGGAGGCTGAGGCAGGAGAACTGCTTTAGCCCAGGGCATGAAGGTTGCAGTGAGCGGAGATCACACCACTGCACTCCAGCCTGGGCAACAGAGCAAGACTCCATCTCAAAAAAAAAAAAAAAAAAAAAGAATTTCAAGAATACAAATTAATTAATACCCTAGGTGAGTAATGGATGCCTTACTTTCTGAATAATTTTCTACGAAAGTCCCTCAGGGCTGTATGCCTTGGAAGATTTTCCCAGACACTTTCTTACACATTGATTTTGTGATTGGTTGTATGTGATTTAATACTACATGCAACCACCAAATGAGACAAGTTTCATTTTCTCCATTTTTGCAAAAAAAGAAAACTAAGTCTCAAGCGGATTGAGAGACCTTCCACTGAACACCTTCCCATCCCCTCATCCCAACAGTTAACAGTTAACAACGGGCATTTGTGTCCATTCAAATGAAGGTAAACTAATATCCAGGACATCCTTGGATAAGAAAATAGGTAATGAAAGGAAAGAGGGAAGAGGGCAAGAAGGAAGACACTTTGGCTAATGAGTACACATGAAAGCTCAGCTCAGCCACTTAACTGTGACCTGGGCAAGTTACTCTCCCTGCCTCTTTCTCTTCCACAGAAAAAAGAGTTTTAGTAAGTATAGGGGGTTGAATAGACAAATGGAATTATATCAAACTTAAAAACTTTTGTGCACCAAAAGACACAATCAATATTGTGAGGCAACTTACGGAATGGAAGAAAATATACTCATATAATACATCTGAGAAGGGACTAATATCTAGAATATATAAAGAATTCCTTCAACTCAACAACAAAAATCAAATAACCCAATTAAAAAATGGGCAAAGTACTTGAACAGATGTGTCTCCAAAAGTGATATACAAATGGCCAATAAGCACATGAAAAGATGTTCACATTACTAATCATCAGAAAAATGCAACTGAAACCCACAATGAGATATCACCTCACTCCCATTAGGATGGCCACTGTGAAAAGAAAGAAGGGAGATTGTATAACAACTGCTTACTGGTAAAGATGTAAAGAAATTAAAACATTTGTACACTGTTTGTGGAATGTAAAATGGTACAGCCCATGGAAAACAGAATGCAGCTTCCTCAAAAAATTAAAAATAGAATTACCAGCAACTATATGACCAGCAATCCCATTCCTTGATACATATCCAAAAGAACTGAAAAAAGATCTCATGGAAATATTTGCACATCTATGTCACTTGCAGCATTATTCACAATAGCCAAGAGGTGGATGCAACCTAAATGTTCAGTGATGGAAAATTGATAAAGCAAATGTGATATATACATACAATGGAATATTATTCAGTCCTTCAAAATAAGAAAATCCTATCATACACTATAATATGAACGAAACTGGAGGACATTAAAGCTAAGTAAAATAATGCAGATAAATGCTTTATGATTTCACGTATATGAGGTATCTAAAGTAGTTACACTCACAGAAACAGAGAGTAGAATGTGGTTACTGGGGGGGGGGATATGGGGAGAGGAAAATGGGGAGTTGTTTGATGAATACAGAGCTTCCATTTGCAAGATGAAAACTTCTGGAGATCTGTGGCATGATGATGCAAATATACTTTACTGTACACTTATAGATGGTTAAGATGGTAAGTCTTATGTTATATTTTTACCATAAATAGATAAACACATAAATAAAGTTTTGAATGCATTGGTGTTTGGGGTAGGAGGAAGCATATTCCCTACCCCACTACCCTCTTTGGAGGCCATGCAAGAATCCCTATCTTCTGAGGCCCTTTCCCAACTCATCTCCTGACATGGTGGGCATCCCCTTGCTCTGGCCTCCTGCTTCAGTTTGTTTACCTCTCATTTAGAGACCTCGAACCTCCAGCACATTGGGAGGCCCAGGCAGGTGGATCACCTGAGGTCAGGAGTTCGAGACCAGCCTCATCAACATGGCAAACCCTGTCTCTACTAAAAATACAAAATTAGCAGGGAGTGGTGGCCGGCGCCTGTGATCCTAGCTACTCGGGAGACGGAGGCAGGAGAATCGCTTGAACCTGGGAGGCAGAGGTTGCAGTGCGAGACCATGCCATTGCACTCCAGCCTGGGCAACAAGAGTAAAACTCCATCTCTAAATAAGTAAATAAATAAAATAAAACAAAAATAGACACCTTGAACCTGTCTCCTGTATTTACTGCTCCTCTGGCCCTTGCCTCTCCCTTTCTTCCTTGCCCACAATTCTACAGGGTTTGGTCTGGTTCTAACTACTCCAAGGAACCCTCTGGAACCTGGATATGAATGGCCAGTAATTAATTTATGAAATCAGACTCTCAGCCACATACTATACTCAAGATATTAAAGCCAAGCTTAAAGACATTGATAAAACACTTAATACAAAAATTATCATATTATGAAAACACTTTAAAAATTATTTCAAACATCAAAATGGCACTTAAACCCCATTACATTAACAATCTTATGACACTATCTCATGCCATTGAATACGTGATAAAACCTTCATACAATATCTGGTGGGAATGTAAGTTGGCACAAACATTTAGAAAAGCAATTTGGCGGCCAGGCGCAATGGCTCACTCCTGTAATCCCAGGACTTTAGGAGTCCAAGGCAGTTCGATCACTTGAGGCCAGGAGTTTAAGACCAGTTTCACCAACATGGCGAAACCCCCTCTCACTAAAAATACAAAAATTAGCCAGGAATGGTGGTGCATGCCTGTAGTTCCAGCTACTCAGGAGGCTGAGAATCACTTGAACCCAGGAGGCGGAGCTTGCAGTGAGCTGGAATCACGCAACTGCATTCCAGCCTGGGCAACAGAGTGAGACTCTGCCAAGGGAAGGGAAGGGAAGGGAAGGGGAGGGGAGGGGAGGGGAGGGGAGGGGAGGGGCAGGGGAGGGAAAAAGAAAGAAAGAGAGAAAGAAAAACAATTTGGAATATGTTTCAAGAACCACAAACATTTCCCGGCCCTTTGACCTATTAATCACATTCTCAGGAATTTGCTCTAAGGAAAATTATACTATTAAAAAAAGAACTTATATATAGAAGATGTTTATTTCCAAGTTATTTATGTAACTGATATGGTAACATAATCAAAATGCCACTTAACTGTTTTTCTTCCATCATCCCTTTAATGTAAAATGGTATCACCCATGAAAAACAGAATGGAGGTTCCTCAAAAAATTAAAAATAGAATTACCAGCAATTATATGACCAGCAATCCCATTGCTTGATATATATCCAAAAGAACTGAAAACAAGATCTCAAAGAGATATTTGCACATCCATGCATACAGTTTGCCGGGGGGGAATAGGGAGGAGGGGCAGCAGGAGGAAAGAATCTTGTCCTCACTCCAGATGAAAACAATTGCAGGCTCCTGCCTGCTGTGTCACTTTCAGGTAATGACAGTCTGATAGTTACATCAAGTCACAACCACGGTCTTACTAGAGTAATTCAATGAGTCAGTTCATTCTATTAATCAACAATTCCATTTTCACTCAAAAGATTTCTTCCCCTTCTTTGTGAGAGCTGGCAGTTCCCAGGGAGGTGAGGGGAAACTAGTCATTTTCTTCCATCTTGCACCATGCGCCATAATCCTCCTCCACTCACTGGCTCCTGGTTTGGATCCCATGCCCAAATGGACAGAAGGCAAAGAGGTTATGTCTGGAGCTACTTTAATTGGCTTCTGAGTGGCACAGTTGTAAGCTGACTTCCTGCTCACTGGGCTTTGCAGCTATATAAAGCTGCCTCTCACTTGGGGCACTTTTCTTGGGATCTTTGGTGATTCCCATCTCTGGGAACCTCTCCAGCTGTAATTCTCAGAACAAGGGAGAAGCATTCCATTCCAGCTGCCATTGCTCTCAGCCCCGGGTTCTCTGGCAATCCCCTCCACTCAGACTTCACTCTTTGGCTTCCTCTCACCCTCCCAGAGGGTCCTCTTGGACAGGATTTAAAATAACTTTCATGCAGAATGACAAACTGCGAATGGGTATACAACAGAATACGACTCTAAGTTATAGGGAAAGAATGAACTATTGATACATGCAACAACATGGATGGAATTCAAAGATGTCATGCTGGCTGGGTGCAGTGGCTCATGCCTGTAATTCCAACACTTTGGGAGGCCAAGGTGGGTGGATCGCTTGAGCCCTGGAGTTCTGAGACCAGCCTGGGCAACATGATGAAACCCCATCTCTACTGAAAACACAAAAATTAGCCTGGCATGGTGGCGGGCGCCTGTAATCCCAGCTACTCAGGAGGCTGAGGCACAAGAATTGCTTGAACCCAGGAGGCGAAGTATGCAGTGAGCCAAGATCGCGCCACTGCACTCCAGCCTGAGTGACAGAGTAAGACTCTGCTCAAAAAAAAAAAAAAAAAAGATGTTATGCTGAGTGAAAAAAGCCAATCTCAAAAGAGTACATACTGCATAATTCCATTTACAGAACACTCTTAAAATGACAAAATTCTGGTGATAGAGAACAGACAAGTGGTTGCCAGGGGTTAGGGTTGGCAGGAGGGTCTGACTACAAAGCTATAGTATGAGGGAGTTTCTCTGCAGTGACGGAAGCTGGTGATGGTGTCCTTGTTGTGGTGGTGATTACACATATCTATATGTGTGACAAGATTTTATAGTACTGTGTATACACACACACACACAAAAGCATGTCAAAACTCATGAAAATCAAGTAAGGTCTATAGTTTAGTTCACAGTATTGTGTCAATGTCAATGTCAATTTTCTAGTTTTGAAAATATACGGTGGTTCTACATTATCATTAGGGAAAGCCAGATGAAGGGCACATGGAACTCCCTTTTATTTTTGCAATTTCTTCTGAGTCTTAAATTCATTCAAAATAAAAGGGCTCTGGCCCAGTATCATCTCTCCCATGGGACCCACACTTTTTTTTTTTTGCCTGAGACGGAGTCTGGCTCTGTTGCCCAGGCAGGAGTGCAGTGGTGTGATCTGGGCTCGCTGCAACCTCCACCTCCCAGGTTCAAGTGATTCTCGTGCCTCAGTCTTCCAAGTAGCTAGGATTACAGGCGCATGACACCACACCCAGGTAATTTTTATATTTTTAGTAGAGACAGCGTTTCACTGTGTTGGCCAGGCTGGTCTCAAACTCCTGACCTCAAGTGATCCGTCTCCCAAAGTGCTGAGATTATAGGCGTGAGCCATGGTGCCTGGCCAAGGGCCCACATTTAAGCCCCGGGAAACACTCTCTCATCTCTTGCCCCAACAAACCCTGGGAACACAGTACCAAACCCAGCCCTCTGTGTCCTGCTGCCACAAGCCACTCTAGCCAGTTACATATTTCCCAACCATAGGAAATACATAAGTTAAATATGTGGTCCTTTGGGAGCCCCCATTGTACCCTTGAGGTGAAGGTGGTAGCACTCCTGGCCCTTCCCCCTGGGGAGGGAGAGTGGAGGTGCAGCCTGGCAATGCTCTCTCCAGTGGCGTCTCTTTGCCCTTCCTCCTCATGTCACTGCCACTCTGACCTCTTGTGTATTCAGTCTGAGGGGATCCAAGGTTAGGCAACATGTTCATGAGCATTTCCCTGCTATTATGGATGCTGTGGTCCCTGCCCAGATCTCCCCTTCCTGACTGAGGCCCTCATTTCTATTCCGAGTCTCTCTGAAAATTGCTCTAAGCTGAAGGGAGTTACCATGATCACATGTTTGTCCCAGGGGCAACCTGCATCCATTGACTGGTCCCTTTAGGGGTATAAAGACCCAGCCTTCTTGCCCCAGAAGGCAACAATTCTGCAAGACCATCTGTATTAGTCTGTTCTCACACTGCTAAGAAAGACACACCTGAGACAGGGTAATTTATAAAGGAAAGAGGTTTAATGGATTCACAGTGCCACATGGCTGGGGAGGCCTCACAATCATGGTGGAAGGTGAAGGAAAAGCAAAGTCACGTCTTAACATGGCGGCAGGCAAGACAGCATGTGCAGGGGAACTCCCCTTTATAAAGCTATCAGATCTCGTGAGATGTATTCACTATCATAAGAACAGCACAGGAAAGACCTGCCGCCATGATTCAATTACCTCCCACCAGGTCCCTCCCACGACACATGGGAATTATGGGAACTACGATTCAACATGAGATTTGGGTGGGGACACAGCCAACTATCACCATCCCAGCTCTAGAGGTTCCTGGGGATTGGCTGAGTAGGGATTGCATCACAGTTCAACACCTCCCTGTGTCTCATCCTCCTTCCTTTCTTCCGCCTTAGCTGTTGAGCCCCAAACACTCCCCCAAAAAACCGCCTCCATACAAATGTCCATCAAGAGCCTTTTACAAGGAACCTAACCTGTGACACTTGATGAATTCCGTATACCACGTCAATCTCACACTCACTTTGGATTCTGATATCTATTTAATTGGTGCCTGAGTCAAAACTGAGAAAGGGGAAGTCCCAGTTAACATCATGGTATACTTATAACATGAATAAACAATAGCAATCAAAGAGAAACTTAATAAAGCATGGCAAATCAACTTTATGGGTTATTCAATAAACAGTAAAAATTATAAGCATTTTGCAGCAAAATATTCCAGAAGAATAACTGTGATCTAATATTAAGAGAATATAAAATTTATTCGGGATTGAAACCCAAAAAAGCAATAAAGAACATCTTGGGGATATTTGGAGAAGTTTGAATACAGACCACATATTAGACATCATTGTTGCATCAATGTTAAGTTTCTTGGACATGATAATAATATCGTCATAAGGCAGAAGAATGTCTTTCTTAGGAAATCCTTCTGAAGTATTTATAGGTGAAGTCTCCTGATATTTGCAACTTGCTTTCAAGTTCTTCAGAAAGAAAAATGTGTTTTTCAGTGAGTGAGAAAGAGAGAAAGAAACAATGTGGTTCCCTACAAAGAGCAGGAATACTCATTTCCTGGAGCCACCTTATTCCCATTCCTGTACTAAATGCTCCCCCTGGTGTACCAAGAGAGCAGAATGCATTCATCAAAATGTATTTCAAAATGCCCTTCACCGTGGGAAAGTAAAGTCCCAAGACTTTTAAAGAACGTGATCAAAGTGACACACTTTTTAATATATCTTCTCCCAAGTCCTAATCAACAGTATAGTTCCTGTTCCCCAGTTTGCTCTCTGTGGTGTCAAAATCTTGAGTTTCAATTCTGGTGAATTGGGGGCATGCTTGGGGAAGGAGTGAAGAGAAGGGTACCTATAGCCATGCCTGTGAATGCATGAGCTCTGGAGTCAGTCAAATGAATCCCACTTTGGCCACTTATTGGCTAGGGGACTTCTTTCAGTGTCAGCTTCGTAATCCGTGAAGTGGGAATGATAACAAGACTCATATCAAAGAGGATTAAATGAGATAACACAGACCAAGACTTAGCATGGGGCTTGGCACATAGTCTAATTGGAATTCAATAAGTAGTAATCAATTATTATCATCTTCTCCTTTTTGAGGCGGCTCCTAAGAGTGCCTTAGAAGTCCTAGTGCCTTGTGTAGTTCAAAAACTACTGCCCTAGAGTATCTGAGTTGTATACTTAACTCTGCTGAGAAAATCCATCCAATGTTCTTTCTACAAAGTTATAATAACTAATCTCATATTAAAAACAAAACACAGGCCCAGCACGGTGGCTCACACCTGTAATTCCAACACTTTGGGAAGCTGAGGCAGGCAGATCATATGAGGTCAGGAGTTCAAGACCAGCCTGGCCAGCATGATGAAACCCCTTCTATACTAAAAATACAAAAAAAAAAAAAAAAAAAAAAAAGCCAGACGTGCTGGCACACACCTGTAGTCTCAGCTACTCGGGAGGCTGAGGCATGAGAATCACTTGAACCTGGGAGGAGGGGGTTGCAGTGAGCTGAGATCACGCCACTGCACTCCAGCCTGGGTGACACAGTGAGACTGTCTTAAAAAAAAGAAAAAATTAAAAAGAAAACCTCCCGTTTAGGGATACATGCACTGAAAAATATTTTTTCACTAGATTTCCCCCTCTCACACATTATTTCCAGAAAAATGATTTTTTAAGTTCTCTAATTTTCTGCTCACGCGTGGGCCTCCTGGGCTTTTGCCTGTGACACTGTAGCCATAGCCTCCTCCAAAGCAAGTCACTCTTGTGCCCCATGTCAAGAAGGAGCACAAGAGTCTCTCTCCTCTGCCCCAACTTCATGCTCCCAACTGTCTTCTCTTCCCCTCACATACTTCTTCTTGCTCTATCTCCCTTCCTTTCAATAAATCCTTATTAAGCAAATGCACATATATGTTTTTATCTTTTAGTACAGATTTCCACTTGCTCTTTAATTGTATTACATATATAATATAGGTTCACTACATATTTAATATAGGTTTAATTTGAAAGGCAAAAACAGCAATTACTTTTGCACCGACTAATACATACAAAATAATATTTATATCATGTTTAAGGTTTTTTTTTTTTAATTTTGGCTGTGTGCAGTGGCTCATGCCTGTAATCCTAGCACTTTGGGAGGCCTAGGTGGGTGGATCACTTGAAGTCAGGAGTTTCAGACCAGCCTGGCCAACATGGGGAAACCCCGTCTCTACTGAAAACACAAAAATTAGCCGGGCGTGGTGGTTCACACCTGTAATCCCAGCTACTCAGTAGGCTGAGGCAGGAGAATTGCTTGAACCAGGGAGGCAGAGGTTGCAGTGAGCCAAGATCACACCACTGTACTCTAGCCTAGGTGACAGAGGGAGACTCTGTCTCGAAAAAATATATATCTATACATAGAGAGATATTTATAGATATATAGATTTTTTTTAAATGTTAAGCCGCCACTCAGCTTAAAAAACAAACATTTCATCAGCCCCCTGTTAATAAGCCTACAGGTGGTTTCCAACTTCCTGTTGTTATGCCCACCGCTACAATGAGTATCCTTGTGCATCCACCATTTTATATGTGTGCAGTATATATCTGTGAGATAAATTCCTAGATGAGGATTTCCTAAGTCAAAAGGGATGGTCACAGGTCATTTCTATCGATAAATATCTGCATTGCCCTCCCCAGAAGTTGAAAACAATTGATTCGTTTGTTTTTGAAAGTTTGCAAGATGCCTAGAAGTTTAACAGGTGGCAAAATCATTTAAGTGACAGAAGACAGGAAAGCAAAAAGATCTTACTTAAGTGACATTTCTTGTTAAAAACATATAAAGCATTAACCATCTCTTGTTTCCCCTGAGGCAATCATGTAAAACAACTCCTGAGGGTGCCTTCAGTACTTGGGGAAGGGCCCGTATACTTCATTCTGGTATAATTCCTGTAAGGATTAATATTGCTCAGAACTGACAGGAATGATTACTTCCTGCAATGAGGTAATTATGGAATCAAGTTCAGCCCCACTTTTTGTGACTTTGTTTACTTTAAAATGCCTGCTGCGTTAGATATTTAAGATGTGCATCTTGGGTTCCAAGTTTTGAAACAAAAATCCCTGCAGAGGCAGAGGCTGCAGTAAGCCAAGATCGTGCCACTGCATACCAGCCTGAGCGACAGAGCAAGACTGTCTCAAAACAACAACAACAAAAATCCCCACAATATATAAGTTCTCTCAATATTCTCTCAAAAGCATAAGGAACAAGCAGGATGATTATTAACAAAGGATTTATCCAGAAATACAACAACTGTCAGATTATAGGAACCTCTGCAATGCAATGTCATGGCCACTGGGGTTTGGCATTGGAGATGCAAGCAACTAAATATCACCCGCCTTGGGGAGGGCCACTAACTTGAGCCCTGCCATAAGGATCAGACCTGAAAAGATCTGTTCTTAAAATCCAGAGATTGAAGAAAGTCAATATTCCCCCACCTGACCAGATGCCTAACTCAAGAGTATCAGCACATTTTAGAACCAAACATGAATGGGCTGAGATACAGTTCCTCACCTCTCTTGCCACTTCCTGTAATTAGCCACAGCAGCCACCACTTTGGAAAGGTACTAAAGTTTACCCACTTACTAAAAACAGCCTAATTACACTTAAAATTAGCAATGTACCTAAATCCATGTTTCATGACACATGGTCCCAGAACGCCTGCCGTAGACTTCGGGGTGGGAAGTGGGAGTGAGTCTGGCTATTAAAATGCTGATTTCGGCAATGGCTCACACCTGTAATCTCAGCACTTCGGGAGGCCGAGGAGGGTGGATTGCCTGAGCTCAGGAGTTTGAGACCAGCCTGGGAAACATGGTAAAACCCCGTTTCTACTAAAATTCCAAAAATTAGCCAGGCGTGGTGGCACACGCCTGTAGTCTCAGCTACTCAGGAGGCTGAAGCAGAGAATCGCTTGAACCCAGCAGGCAATGGTTGTAGTGAGCCAAGATCGTGCCACTGCACTCCAGCCCAGGCGACAGTGCGAGACTCCATCTCAAAAAAAAAAAAAAAAAAAAGCTGATTTCTGGACATGGGGTTTGAGGATATTGGTAACACAAACGGTTGCTCACTACGAGTCCTCACTGGAAACAGCACTAAAGAACCACTATGTGGACTGACTCCTCTGTGCAAGTCACTGACAGCGCCCCTGTGTTTATACTGTGGGCCCACGAACCAAGCAGCCATGGCGGCAGGGACGGAGGTGTGCGTGGACTCAGCCACTGTCTTTCACTCACCAGAGCTGACTCGGCTGCCTTCTCGCTGAAGCCATAAGTGGAGACCAAGGCTGAGCTATGGCATCTTAATTATGAGGGATCCCTTCCAAAAGGGAAGACAGAGCTTTGCGCAGTGGCAGTATCATAGCCAATGAGGTTTATCCGAGGTGCGATAATTGCTAATTGAAAACAAAATGGAAGACAGGTGACTTTTCCCCCGCCCTTGAGTAAACACTTCTTCCACAGATGAATTTCCTTTTCCTAATTACCATGCTTCTGCCAGCAACTTACCAGCTCATTGAATGCCTCGTCCACTGCCACAATGCCAGACACCCACATTGCTTCTGATCACAAATCCATTCACAACAAAAGAAATGGGTCCATATGCTGGTGCCCCCCAGATGCTCTGACCTTACCGTGGTCCCCAGGGGTAGGTGATCTTCTGGATGGTAGAATGAATGGCCCATTGGAGACTGAGCTACAGCATCTGCTGGCAGACACCCCCTGGTGATGCTGGGGTTCTGTCCCTTAGGATGCAGTAGATGCTGTGAACCAGTGACAGTACTGCCAGAGTTCACAGGTCTGGGCACCAGAGGTAGACGTGAGTGCATCTCCGACTGCCACACCTATGACTGTTTCTCTAGATGTTTGTTTCCCGTCTCCATCACTTTGAATCAAATGCCTTTTGGATTCACGTAGCGAGTGATTTCTGCTCTCTGCCGCTGAGACCTGACTGGTATGCTCACTAAACCAGAACCACCGGCATTTGCCTTTCTAACAAGTTTGACATTTACTCATAAAGGTTCTTTGAGGTAACTACAGGGTAAGTTACTTCAGGTGGATGGTTGTGAAGGACACTTCATCACGACCGTGGGGAAGCTCAGTGACCCACTCCTGCCCTACAACAGACAGCACCTTGCTAGTGACCCATTATCTGATTACAGAATGTGGGCATGAACTGGGTGAACTGGGAACTAGGTAAAATGGATAGCAGCCAGGCCCTGGAGCAGGAATGCCTAGATCCAAATCCTGTCTCCACCACTCACTAGCTATGTGGCTTTACATAAGTCACTTTACTTCACTGTGCCTACACAGTGTAACATGAGGAGAATAATGGTATCTACCTTATATTATTATTTTGAGGATTGAGGACTGAGGATTAAGTGAGTTCATACACATGAAGAGCTTAGATGCGCTAATCTGGGGCCAGGCACAATGACTCATACCTGTAATCCCACCACTTTGGGAGGCCAAAGCAGGTGGATCACCTGAGGTCAAGGGTTCGTGACCAGCCTGGCCAACATGGTGAAACCCTGTCTCTACTAAAAATACAAAATTAGCCAGGCGTGATGGCAGGTGCCTGTAGTCCCAGCTACTCCGGAGGCTGAGGCGGGAAAATAACTTGAACCCAAGAGGCAGAGGTTGCAGTGAGCTGAGATTGCGCCAATGCACTCCAGCCTGGCGACAAGAGCAAAACTCCGTTCAAAACCAAAACAAAACAACAAAACACTTCACCTTTCGATGTATGAAATATTATCTTCCCTGCCAACACACACACAATCTCATTTAAGCCTCAAAATAATTCTTAGGTGAGGCAACAAAGGCCCAGAGAGGTTAAGTGACTTACCCAAGGTCACACAGTATGTCACTCACAAATGTAAAACTGTAACGGGGGCCAAGGACTTAAACTTATTTTTCCTGTATTCCAGATGCAGGGACAAGATCTCCTCAGCATCTGGCCCCAAGGAGGTCAAACATAGCCCTGCATCCTGTGGGCCTTGAGTGGGAACTGATTCAACCGTCACCTATGGCTGCAGAAACAGCGTGTGCCATAACAGTGTGACTGTATTAACATCTTGCCCCACAATTTCCTTCCAACGTTCTTCCCAGAAATTGCTCTAAAACTCCCAAGTCCCCATGGAAACCTCAGGAGAGATTGCCTATTGACTCTAAGAGAAATTCTGCTACAACTGCTCCCTAAATAATAAATGGATGCTTTTTTTTTTTTTTTTTTTTTTTGAGAGGGAATTTTGCTCTGGTTGCCCAGTTTGGAGGGTAATGGCGCAATCTCGGCTCACCGCAACCTCTGCCTCCAGAGTTCAAGCAATTCTCCTGCCTCAGCCTCCTGAGTAGCAGGCATTTGCCACCATGCCTGGCTAATTTTTTGTATTTTTAGTAGAGACGGGGTTTCTCTACGTCGGTTGGGCTGGTCTCGAACTCCTAACCTCAGGTAATCTGCCTGCCTTGGCCTCCCAAAGTGTTGGGATTACAAGCATGAGCCACTGCAAGCAGCCTTGTTAAATTTTATTTATTTTTGTGTATATGTGGAGACCAAGTCTTGCTCTGTCACCCAGGCTGGAGTGCAATGGCTCGATCTCAGCTCACTGCAACCTCCACCTCCCAGGTTCAAGAGATCCTCCTGCCTCAGCCTCCCAAGTAGCTGGGATTACAGGCATCTGTCATCACACCCAGCTAATGTTTGTATTTTTAGTAGAGACAGGGTTTCACCATGTTGGCCAGGCTGGTCTCGAACTCCTGTTCAAGTGATCCACCTGCCTTGGCCTCCCAAAGTGCTGGGATTACAGGCGTGAGTCACTGCGCCCGACCAATAAATGGACGTTATTAAAAGCCTGGCCTGAACAGATACCTGCTGTAAAGCTCAGGGCCAAAGCCACATTCTCCCTGGACTGCCAGGGTAAAAGACATAGTTCATTCTCTGGTGCTAGGTTACATGGTCAGCTTGGAGGAAAGGGGAAAAGTGTACTGTGAGCTCCTGCTCTCAACATCAAACACAAGACATGGTGCTTTCCATATCTGTGTTTGTGACAAGGGGCTGGAATGAGGTGCCTGCCAAGCATGTGAGAGAACTAATTAAATAAATCCATGGTGTTCTTTGCTCTCTGCAGAAGTCATTCATAATGTGCTTTTCAGACCACAAGGTGGAAGACTAGGGCTTGGAGTTAAGGCTGAAGGGACTGCACACGAAACCTGTTTGAAAAAGGACAAGATAATCTAAAAAAGCAACAGAATCTAGTCAAAGAGAAGAATTCAAAGAACAAGACTTCAGCAGCAGTTTTCCAGCATTATCCTGAGACTCAAGGGAGTGGCGGACTTGATGTTCCAGACCCCTTTGGTGACAGGACTTGTTCCTTTATTGAACACTTGAGGAATATTTGTTGAGTGCTTACTATAAGGAGTCAGATACTGTACTAGACACTATATTACAGTGGAGAATAAGGCAGGGAGGACTCACAGTGCAATGGAGGGAGATAGAAAACAGACTTTTAGACCAGGTGTGGTGGCTCATGCCTGTAATCCCAGCACTTTGGGAGGCTGAGGTGGGCAGACCACTTGAAGTCAAGAGTTCGAGACCAGACTGGTCAACATGATGAAACTCCATCTCTAATAAAAATATAAAAATTAGCCAGGTGTGGTGGCACATGCCTATAATCCCAGCTACTTGAGAGGCTGAGGCAGGAGAATCTCTTGAACCCAGGAGGCGGAGGCTGCAGTTAGTCGAGATCATGCCACTGCATTCCAGCCTGGGTGACAGAGCAAGACTCCATTTTAATTTAAAAAAAAAAAAAAAAAAAAGGAAAACAGACTTTTAAACAAATAAGTGTGCAACATCATTTCAGTTAATGATAATTGCTATGAAGAAAAAAAGGTACTGTCATGTTGCCTGGGGCAGTCAGCTTTAGATGGGTCATCAGGGAAGAATTACCAGACTCGGAGCTCAGACCTCAATGTCAGGGAGTGTCAGCCAGCAGAAGATAAAGGGAAAAAAAAGGGTCAGATCAGAGTAAACAGAATGTGAGGTCCCTGAGGAAGGAATGAGCTTGTCCTGCTCACCAAGAGAAACCTAATGGGGGAAGCAGGACAGGGAATGGGCCAGCAGTGGCAGAGCTGAAATCACAGAGACAGCTGCAATCCAGACCACACAGGGCCCGAGAGCCAGGGTAGAACAGTGGATTTAGCTTAAGGACATGCTGAGGCCATTGCAAAGTGGTAGTGATTTGTTGTTGTTTGAAAACAGGGGAATGAGATGGTCTGGTTTTTAACAGATCACTCTGTATGAAGGAGAAATGAAGCAGAAAGAAAAAAGAAAAAAAGATCACTTTGGCTTCTTTGTGGAGAAAACATTGCAAAGTGGGAAGAGGTCAAGGAAAAAAGCAAAGAGTTATTGGGGTGGTGCCTGAGGCTTCCCCATGACCTGGATGAAATATCCCTGAAAGTTAGCCAGCTTTCTTTCATCTCTGTCAATGCTGAAGAAGGGCTGCATGAACCAAGGGATGGACTGAGTCAAAGGGAGTGTCCTACGGAGTGAGAACCGAGGAGTGTTTGCCCTGCTCGAGACAGTGGCCCTGGAGGACAGAGGTTTGGATGTCATGGGAGGTCTCCTTGGAGGGGCAGAAATGGATAATTCATTCTTCATACTGGAAGAACTGGCTGAGGGCCAGGCAAACAGCAGTCTCCCCTGCTGACCCACATCCCCCTGCAGTACCAGCCCCTTCCTCTGCCCCCTTCCCAAACCACTCTACTTCCTTCCTCCCATTCCCTCCTGAACCCACTGAAATTAGGCTGTCATCCTCATCACTCCACTGAAATTGCCCAAAGACCTCCACACTGCCAAAACCAATGGTCATCTCAGTCCTCAACTTACTCAACTCATCAGCAACATCTGACGGAGCTGACCCCTCTCCCCTTCTAATACCACTTTCTCCTTTGGGCATCCTTGTTTTCTCCTTCCTCCATGACCATTCCATCTGCCTCCCCATCTCCTAAGCCCTAAATAAAAGGCTAGGTCCCTGGACCTTTCCTCTATCCACACACATCCTTTCAATGATATTATAGAGTCCTGTACCTTTAAATATCATCTATTAACAGATGTCTCCCAATTTGATATTCCCATCCTACACCTCTCCACTGACTCTGGGACCCCTTTATCCAACTCATATATATATATATATATAATACATATATAATTAATAAATATATATTTAATAAATTAATTATGAGTTGGATAAGGGGTATATATATTTAATAAATTAATTATATATGTGTGTGTGTGTGTGTGTATATATATATAGAGAGAGAGAGAGAGAGAGAGAGAGACAGTCTCGCTCTGTTGCCCAGGCTGGAGTACAGTGGCGTGATCTCAGGCTCACTACAACCTCCGCCTACCACACCTGGCTACCAACTCCTATTTGACAGCTCCTTAGACACCCAACTGGCACCTCAAATTTAGCATACCCCCAATAAAATTCTTGATCTTCCTCCCCAAAATTACTCCACCCACAATCTTCCCAAACTCAGTAAACAGCAACCAATCTTCCACTCAATGTAGAAGTTCACTGTCTGTCTTCTCCACAAGAATGTAATATCCATGAGCGCAGGATTCACTGCTGAATCACCAGGGCAGTGATACAGCAACAGTAGAGGTCTTCAACTCCTGGCCTCAAGTGATCTGCCTGTCTCAGCCTCCCAAAGTGCTGGGATTATAGGCATGAGGCACCACACCCAGCCCTCCAGCTCTTTTAAATAAGCATCCTCCATGAAGAATTTCTGCAAATCATCAAGGTGTTAATTGCTATATGCTGAAGGTACACAAGCCCCTACCAGTCTGAGAGTCCCGTGTAAGTCATTTTCTCTTTCAAAGTCCTGATGAAAAGGGGACTCACAGAGAATCCAAACCACAGCCTGCAGGCTTCCTCATGCTTCTGCTTCACTGCTGAGCCAGCCACTGGTCATGGCCTGTACTGCTGTCAACCACCAAAATACCAGACTCAGTCAGAACATTGCTGTCCACTGTTCTCCTACGGAAAATCAGCAGTTACTTCCAAGGTTCCCACGGAGCCACATGGGGCCCCTAGTAACACAGTTCTTTCTTTCCTTCCCAAGAGACAGGGCTTTCTAGAGAGTAAGAGAAAAGGGGTAAGGGTGCACCGTGGCACATCTCTCATTGCACCTGCCATCAAGGAACCCTCTAATGTATAATCATCTAGTCTGGTCCCCTCAGTCAGATGTCATCTTCACTTGCACTGATTTTCTCTCAGGGACCTGTTCATATTTTTCTCTCCTCTAGCAAAGGCATCTCTGAGGACCTCTAGCCCACGGGACAAGCCTATACGCGTCTGAAAGCTAAATGAGAACACAGACCATTTGGCTTCTTTCCCACAAGGCTCTTGAACCTCATGCAAAACAACAGGACCAGATAGACATCTGTGTTCAGGGTTTGTGAACATTCTGGGAGTGGTGACAATTCCACAAAAACTGTGGGACACAAAGGGGGCAGTGTGCACAAAGACACAGAAGCTCACACCACAAATTCTTTTTCTTTTTTTTTTTTTGAGATGGAGTCTCACTCTTGTCGCCCAGGCTGGAGTGCAGTGGTGCAATCTTGGCTCACTGCAACCTCCACCTCCCAGGTTCAAGCGATTCTCGTGCCTCAGCCTCCCGAGTAAGTGGGATTACAGGCATGCGCCACCATGCCTGGCTACTTTTTGTATTTTGGGGAGAGACGGGGTTTCACCATGTTGGCCAGGCTGGTCTCGAACTCCTGACCTCAAGTGATCTGCCCGTCCTTGGCCTTTCAAAGTGCTAGGATTACAGGTGTGAGCCACCGTACCCGGCCTGGAACACCACAAATTCTTATTTCTGACCCAGCTAAAACTATCCTGTTACATGCTTGAATGTGCACTGAATTATTTAGGGAGGACTAAACAGCCAAATCAAAACTCACCAAGAATTCTGTGACTTAAAAAATACACAAGTTTGTCTCCTATGAAAGAGTTCCACAATATAGTATTTAGGCAGGCATGCAACTCGGCTCCACAGAGTCACCAGGAATCCAGGTGGAAGGTGGCTACCAACTGCCTTTGATAAGTAGCTTCTGAGGTCTCTCCAGTCACACCATTTCATCTGGTAAGAAAGCGGGCAAAGGTGTGAAGGAGTGGGCAGGAGTTTCACAGGTCATGTAAGTGGTACACACACGTCCTCTTGTATCCAGCTGGTCACATGTCCACACCTGACTGCAAAGGAGACTGGGAAATGTAGTCCATGGCAGAGTGGCCACACATCAGTCACAAGGGACAGCAAGCTATGGCCCAAGGGCCAACTCTACCAGCTCTTGGTTTTGCAAAGTTGTTTTTTTTTTGTTTTTTTTGTTTGCCATATACAAACATATTTTTATATGAAATTATATAAAATACAGAAAGAGGCACAATGAATGTATGCAGGATGGTGGTTACCCTGAGAGAGTAAGGGGGTAATCAGAAAGCAGCATGAAGTTTCTCAGGTGCTTTTTTTCCTGAAATTGCATCCTGGCTCTACTACTTACTAGCTAGTAACTTGGTGAGCTATATGAAAACCTCTCCCTGCATCAGTTTCCTTATCTGTAAAATAGGGATAAAAATAGTACCGACCCCATCCTATCAGAAAATTGCCTGGCATACAATGACTTCCAGATAATACACAATGAGCTCTATTAGTTATTTTCTCTAGACAGTTATATTCTTAAAACCAGGGTGATTATCAAAAAGGACATTAGATTTATCCATCACATTGTGTATTTTTTAAAAAGAACATGTTTATATATTAATTATAAATAAAAATTAATCTTGTAATATGAATATTAAGCAAAAGACGAGCACTGCTCTTTAGTGGTATGTGGATCTGAGCCTAAGATTAAGTTTTATTATAAAAATGTAAGTCTAATTTTTTTAATAGTAAGCAACTCAAGCCTAGCAAAAATACTGCTTCTGTTGCTACTCAGTGAGAAAACATATTTATATATTTAAAAAGCTAAGCGATTTGTACAAGGACACCTAGACAGAAAAGTAAACTTAGAATGAGGTTTCTGATAATGAAGGTTACTGTTTTTCCCCTCTACAGACAGACTGGCAGAATATTCAAGCAGACAATGAACAGGGCACAGATGATAACAGAACCCTGACCCTCAGCTCAGCGGTGATCAGTTCGGAGAGATCAGGACGTGGTCAAAAATTGCAGGCTTCCCCATGTTGTTGTTGTTCCTACTTTCGGCTTGGAACCAGACAGAGAAAACCAAACATACTCCTCCAATCACTTAGGATGTCCAGCTTCTAGCTGGAAAAAGAAAACCACGTTTTTCCTTAACCTCCTAAGTTCATAGTTGGAGCAGAGTCTGTTGTGGAAGCTGTAAATCCAAGATTAGGGCTGAGCAGATTACGTTGTCTGGTGAGGACTTGGTCTCTGCTTTGAAGATGGCACTGATAGGCTCCGATGAGTGGAGGAGCACCAGGGCTCTTGCGCAAATTGGATAAAATGACACAGACACAGTTGGAGTTGTTTTAAGGAGCAGAGCGTTCAATAGGCAAGAAAGAAGAGAGAAGAAAGAAGGAAAAAGTTCCCCTGTACAGAGACAGAGGGAGGGGGCTCCAAAGCCAAGAGAGAAGACCCAAGTTTTACTGGAGCTCAGCCACACCTATTCATTTACATATTGCCTGTGGCTGCTCTTTTCGGCTACAAAGGCAGAGTTGAGTAGTTGGGGCAGAGGCCTTAAGGCCTGCAAAGTCTAACATTTACTGTTTGGCCATTTGCAGAAAACATTTGCCAACCCCTGCTCTAGAAAAAGAAGAGAAGGGCCAGATGCAGTGGCTCATGACTGTAATCCCAGCACTTTGGGAGGCTGAGGTGGTGGGGGGATCACTTGAGGCCAGGAGTTTGAGACCAGCCTGGCAAACAGGGTGAACCTCTGTCTCTACTATAATAAAACCACACACAAAAAATTAGCCAGGTGTGGTAGTGCACACCTGTAATCTCAGCTACTCAAGAGGCTGAGGCCCGAGAATCGCTTGAACCTGGGAGGTGGAGGTTGCAGTCAGCTGAGATCGCGCCATTGCACTCCAGTCTGGGTGACAGAGTGAGACTCTGTCTCAAAAAAAAAAAAAAAAAAGAAAAGAAAAAGAAAAAGATAACAAAACATAACAAAACAATGGATTTGGTGGGACAACTAGCAGTCCACGGTTTCATAATTCATCTTGGGGCCGGATGCAGTGGCTCACGCCTATAATCCCAGCACTCTGGGAGGCTGAGGCAGGCGGATCACCTGAGGCCAGGAGTTCGAGACCAGCCTGGCCAACATGGTGAAACCTGCCTCTATTAAAAATATAAAAATTAGCCAAGTGTGTTGGCGCACGCCTATAATCCCAGCCACTGGGGAGACTGAGGCAGGAGAATTGCTTCAACCCGGGAGGCCGAGGTTACAGTGAGCTGAGATCATAACACTGCACTCCAACCTGGGCAACAGAGTGAGACTCTGTCTCAAAAAATAAAAAATTTTTAAAAACTTTAAAAATTCATCTTGGGCCGGGCGCGGTGGCTCACGCCTGTAATCCCAGCACTTTGGGAGGCCGAGGCGGGCGGATCACAAGGTCAGGAGATCGAGACCACGGTGAAACCCCATCTCTACTAAAAATACAAAAAATTAGCCAGGCGCGGTTGTGGGCGCCTGTAGTCCCAGCTACTCGGGAGGCTGAGGCAGGAGAATGGCGTGAACCCGGGAGGCGGAGCTTGCAGTGAGCCGAGATCGCGCCACTGCACTCCAGCCTGGGCGACAGAGCGAGACTCCGTCTCAAAAAAAAAAAAAAAAAAAATTCATCTTGGAAATTCTTATGAAACAAAAACATTTATTGTAGCATTTTTTTTTTTTTTGTCATACCAAGAAGCAAAAAACAACTTATAAAGGACTGTTAAATTATGGACCATATGTATCGCAGAATACAATGTAGCCTTTAAAAAGAATTTTCTCATTCTTGTTGATTTTCCAATCAATATGTACTGATTAGAAAACATTCAAATATATTAACTTTAAAAAGTAAAATGTATTTTTATTTGTTTAGTGAAAGGAAAAAAAGTAAAATACAGTACAATATGTTTAGGATGCTACCATTTGTCGGGGGGGGGGGAAACAGAATTTAATGTATAATACATACCTCTATGTTTACACAGGCATAGAAAATTCCTGGAAAGGAGGATATAAAATAAACTGAAAAAGAGGTTGTTTCTGGGTGGGAACATCAGGAAATTGGAGGACAAAGCAGGAGGGAAGTTTACTTTTCACCAAATACTCTTCCATACATTTTGAATTGGTACAATGTACATGGTACCATCTATTTTTTAATTAATTAAAAACTAAACCAAGGAAAACACACAAAAAGGTTTGCATTTACTACCATTGCTAACCAATTCCTCTTCTGAAAGACATACTTTTCTTAAAAGCTCCAATTTATTTTTATTTATTTGTTTATTTTTAAGACAGTGTCAAGCTCTGTCACCCAGGCTGGAGTGTAGTGGTATGATCACAGCTCACTGCAGCTGGGAACTTCAATCAGGGAGAGCCAGTTCTACTGAGCTGGGAACCATTTTATATTTTCATATTTGCTTCCCAACTCCTTGGTGTGTCAAGTTTTCAGAGATACCCTGTTTCTCTTGCTTTCATAGTCAACTGACAAATTCTGCTTTAGGCAGGGCGCAGTGGCTCACGCCTGTAATCCCAGCACTTTGGGAGGCCGAGGCAGGCGGATCACGAGGTCAGGAGATAGAGATCATCCTGGCTAACACAGTGAAACCCCGTCTCCACTAAAAAGACAAAAAAAAAAAAAAAAATTAGCTGGGCATGGTGGTGGGTGCCTGTAGTCCCGGCTACTCAGGAGGCTGAGGCAGGAGAATGGCGTGAACCTGGGAGGCGGAGCTTGCAGTTAGCCAAGATCACGCCACTGCACTCCAGCCTGGGCAATAGAGTGAGACTCCGTCTCAAAAAAATTTTTTTTTTGCTTTAGTCAGCCAGGCGCTATGGTCCACACTTGTAATCTTAGCATTCTGGGAGGCCGAAGTGGGTGGATCACTTGAGGTCATGAGTTCCAGACCAGCCTGGCCAACATGGTAAAATCCCCTCTCTACTAAAAATACAAAAATTAGCCAGGTGTGGTGGCACGTGCCTGTAATCCCAGAAACTCAGGAAGCAGAGGCAGGAGAGTTGCTTAAATCTGGGAGGTGGAAGTTGCAGCGAGTCAAGACTGTGCCACTGCACTCTAGTCTGAGCAACAGAGCAGGACTGCATCTCAAACAAAAACAAGCAAACAAACAAAATTCTACTTTAGTCCCCTGCTTTTCTTGAAATTTCCTCTTTCCAAACAGAAAATCCTCTCACACATGTTGAATACTAAGAGAAAGAAACATGACCTCAAAGAAAACTTGTCTTTGTTTGGGTTCAAAAACAAAAAGAAAAAAAGTTTAAACAGAAAAATTAAGCACAGACAGACACAAATAACAGTTCCTAAGCCTGATAAACAATTCTGAAGAAAAATCTTGTAAGAAAACCTATCTTTTGGCCGGGCGCGGTGGCTCAAGCCTGTAATCCCAGCACTTTGGGAGGCCCAGACGGGCGGATCACGAGGTTAGGAGATCAAGACCATCCTGGCTAACACGGTGAAACCCCGTCTCTACTAAAAAATACAAAAAAACTAGCCGGGCGAGGTGGCGGGCGCCTGTAGTCCCAGCTACTCGGGATGCTGAGGCAGGAGAATGGCGTGAACCCGGGAGGCGGAGCTTGCAGTGAGCTGAGATCCGGCCACTGCACTCCAGCCTGGGCAACAGAGCGAGACTCCGCCTCAAAAAAAAAAAAAAAAAAAAAAAAGAAAACCTATCTTTCAGTTAAAAATAACAGAAATACAACTCACACAAGCTGAAGAGAAAAAGGAATCCACTGGCTCAGAGAACCAGGAAGTGCAGGCCGGACACGGTGGCTCACACCTGTAATCTCATCACTTTCGGAGGCCAAGGTGGGTGGATTGCTTGAGTCCCGAAGTTCAAGACCAGCCTGAGCAACATGGCAAAACCTCATCTCTACTAAAAATATAAAAATTAGCCGGGCACTGTGGCACACCTATAGTCCCAGCTATTCAGAAGGCTGAGGTGGGAGGATTGCTTGAGCCTCAGAGGTGGAAGTTGCAGTAAGCAGAGATCACACCAGTGCTCTCCAGCCTTGGTGACAGAGCAAGACATTCTCAAAAACAAAAAAGGGGGCTTGGTTGCAAGCACAGATCAATCTGAAACAGAGCAGGCAAGTCCCAAAGTAGGGCTGAGCCCATAAGACTTCTCGGCTTTGCCTAGGAAAGAATTCAAGGGCAAGCTGAAGGTGAAAGAAAACAGCTTAGGCCAGGCGCAGTGGCTCACGCCTGTTATTCCAGCACTTTGGGAGGACGAGGCGGGTGGATCATGAGGTAAGGAGATCGAGACCATCCTGGCTAACACGGTGAAACCCCATCTCTACTAAATATACAAAAAATTAGCCGGACATTGTGGCGGGCATCTGTAGTCCCAGCTACTTGGGAGGCTGAGGCAGAAGAATGGTGTGAACCTGGGAGGCGGAGCTTGCAGTGAGCTGAGATTGCGCCACTGCACTCCAGCCTGGGCGACACAGCGAGACTCCATCTCAGACAAAAAAAAAAAAAAAGAAAACAGCTTTATTGAAGCTGTAGTGTTAAACTCTGTGACCGCTCCTGCAGAGCAGCTTTACCCTGTAGGCAGAGAGGAGCAGCTCAGGGCGGTTTGGCAGTCACATTTATACCCACTTTTAATAACATGCAAATTTGGCCAGGTGCGGTGGCTCATGCCTATAATCCCAGCACTTTGGGAGGCCGAGGCAGGCAGATCACCTGAGGTCAGGAGTTTGATACCAGCCTAGCTAGCATGGCAAAATCCCATCTCTATTAAAAATACAAAAATTAGGTGGGCATGGTGGTACATGCCTGTAATTCCAGCTACTTGGGAGGCTGAGGCATGAGAATCGCTTGAACCTGGGAGACAGAGGTTGCAGTGAGCCGAGATCATGCCATTGCACTCCAGCCTGGGCGATAGAGTGAGACTTTGTCTCAGAATAAATAAGTAAATAAAAATAATATGCAAATTAAAGGGCAGTTTATGCAGAAATTTCTAGGGAAGGGGCCCAGGCGTGGTGGCTCATGCCTGTAATCCCAGTACTTCGGGAGGCGAAGGCAGGCAGATCACCTGAGGTCAGGAGTTCAAGACCAGCCTGGCCAACATGGTGAAACCCCGTCTCTACTAAAATACAAAAATTAGCTGGGCATGGTGGTGCACACCTGTAATCCCAGCTGCTCAGGAGGCTGAGGCACGAGAATCACTTGAAACTGGGAGGCGGAGGTTACAGTGAGCCAAGATCGTGCCACTGCACTCCAGCCTGGGTGACAGAGCAAGACTCTGTCTCTAAATAAATAAATAAATGGTTACAGTTGTACCCTCCATAGCATAAGGCAGAGGAATCGCATTAAATCTCAGTTTCTCTTTTTTCTTTTTTCCTGAGATGGAGTCTTGCTCTGTCACCCAGGCTGGAGTGCAGTAACATGATCTCAGCTCACTGCAACTTCCACCTCCCAGGTTCAAGCAATTCTGCCTCAGTCTCCCAAGTAGCTGGGATTATAGGCGCCCACCACCACACCCAGCTAAGTTTTGTATTTTTAGTACAGCCAAGGTTTCACCATGTTGGCCAAGCTGGTCTCAAACTCCTAACCTCATGATCCGCCTGCCTCGGTCTCCCAAAGTACTGAGATTACACGCATGAGCCACCATGCCCAGCTGACAGTTTCTAAATAAGTAGAAAGCTCATCTAAGCACAAAAGGTCAGATATCCTTGCTATAAGAAGTTGTTCATTTTTAAAGCAGAATCATGAAAACATGAGAGCTGATACTATATGTCAGTGTAATGCCAAATATCTTTCATTTGGAATGATACGATTAAAGCCACATGATCAAGATGTCTTCCAGAAGGCACATGTAATAAATATATTTTAAAGCCCTGGTTCTCATCTACAATTGAGGCATATTTAGGTATTTCAGATCATCAAGGGTGACACAAAAATCTTCAAAACAAAACAAATGTTAAATCAATTTTATTTAAAGCCATAAATAAATAAACCAAGTAACACTCAAATCTGAGAGGGCTGCAAACTTTTTAACAATACCATAGTCCAAAAAGACTAATACTTATTGCTGATTCAGCTCACAATATTACCCCTTTCCAAACAACAGCACATTGAAATGTTCAAGAAAACATTTTATGGGCACCTTTTACGGGCATTTGAGATTCACAGAGCAATGGGCCATGGCCCTGCCCTCAAGGAGCTTACAGTGTAGCTGGAAAGACACAAAACATCCAGAACAGACATGAGGGGCTGGCTCTACCTCCACACCTCTATCTGAACAAAAACGATTACTGGCTTAAGTCCTCGTGTTTTAACAAATGAGCCACAGGAATATCTTAGCAAGTACACACTATATCAAGTTTCAATTTGACATGTCAAAACAAAAGTTTTTATGTTGTTCATTTATATTTGTATTCACTCAGATTTCCACTCAATCAAATTAAAAGAGAAAGACATAATTCCAAGCCAACTGTACCATAATGTTTGCTGTCCTCGATGAAGGGATAGCTTGTTCATGTCCTAGAATTTCTCCACAGTTCCACATCTTGAGGCCAAGTTTAACCGTTTTTACTGCCAAACCGATGTGTAAATTCGGATAGTGTGTAGACAGCGCCCCATCCTACCTCGGGATCCATACTGATGAAATCGTTCAGGTTCATTTTGGAATCTAAAAAAAAATATGAAAAAAAAATGTCCACTGAAAACACAATTTTGGTTTAACAGCAATAAAACAACGCAGAAGACCAAAAGTAGGTAAAATTAGTCAAATGGATAAGGGCTCAATGTCACCTCTGTGGTTTTCTTGCCTGGAATGTATAACTTCAATCCAATCA
This sequence comes from Macaca nemestrina, assembly GCF_043159975.1. NCBI lineage: Eukaryota > Metazoa > Chordata > Mammalia > Primates > Cercopithecidae > Macaca > Macaca nemestrina. The sequence continues at coordinate 21,872,778 of NC_092132.1, forward strand.
TGACAAAACAAACACACCCAAACTGAGGGAAACAGAATGTCAGTGAAGAGGGGACGACACAGAGAGTCAGAGCTCCAGAGATCAGCAGAGGGGACCCCCTGGGTCTTTGGCTAAGTACTGATCTTCTCTTCTATGGAACGAAACTGCATGAGGCCAGGGAAAGCAGCACCAGGAAGGAGTGGGTCTAATAATCCCCAGAACTTCCACAGGGCTAGAAATAATTCATGTCACCACCAGCCAGAGTGGAGAGAACTCTTAAGATGCGGCATTCAGTGGCATCCTCAAAAGGGTCATGTCAGAGTAGGGGGGCTAAATTAGCCCTCGATGAAAGGCTGCTCTGAGCCGAGCACGGTGGCTCACACCTGTAATCCCAGCACTTTGGGAGGCCGAGGTGGGCAGATCACTTGAGGTCAGAAGTTAGAGAACAGCCTGGTCAACATGGTGAAACCCCATTCTCTACTAAAAATACAAAAATTAGCTGGGTATGGTGGCGCGCCTCTCTAATCCCAGCTACTTGGGAGGCTGAGACAGAATTGCTTGTACCTGGGAGGTGGAGGGTGTAATGAGCCAAGATCATGCCACTTCACTCCAGCCTGGGCAACAAAGCAAGGCTTTGTCTCAAAAAAAAAAAAAAAAAGAAAGAAAGCCTACTGTGAACCTTTACTCCAAAAGATTAAAAGCAGCCAGGCTTGGTGGCTCACACTTATAATCTCAGCACTATGGGAAGATGAGAAAGGTGGATCACTTGAGGTCACGAGTTCAAGACCAGCCTGGCCAACGTGGTGAAATCCCATCTCTACTAACAGTACAAAATTTAGCCAGGTGTAGTAGTGGGTGCCTATAATCTGAGCTACTTGGGAGGCTGAGGCAGGAGAATTGCTTGAACCCAGGAGGGAGAGGTTGTAGTGAGCCAAGATCGCGCCACTGCACTCCAGCCTGGGCAACAGAGCGAGACTCTGTCTCAAAAAAAAAAAAAGGAGTTAATCCTGGCCAGCGTGGTGGCTCATGCCTGTAATCTCAGTATTTTGGGAGGCCAAGCTAGGAGCAATATACTGAGACCCTATCTTGATTAAAAAAAAAAAATAAAAAAGAGTCCATTCCATAACTAAATCCAACATACCTAATAATGCATGTATCTAAAACATGCATTAATTTAATGTCGGTTTTCTTTTTTTTTTTTGAGACAGAGTCTCCCTCTGTCACCCAGGCTAGAGTGCAGTGGTGCCATCTCGGCTCATTGCAACCTCCACCTCCCAGATTCAAGCGATTATCCTGCCTCAGCCTCCTGCGTAGCTGGAATTACAGGTGTGCACCACCACGCCTGGCTAATTTTTAGTTAGTTAATATGGGCTGGACACAGTGGCTCACCCCTATAATCCCAGCACTTTGGGAGGCCAAGGCGGAAGGATCACCTGAGGCCAGGAGTTCAAGACCAGCCTGGCTCACATGGCAAAACCTCATGTCTACTAAAAACATAAAAACTAGCCAGATGAGGCTGGGTGGGGTGGCTCATGCCTGTAATCCCAACAGTTTGGGAGGCCGAGGCGGACGGATCACAAGGTCAGGAGATGGAGACCATCCTGGCTAACATGGTGAAACCACGTCTCTACTAAAAATGCAACCAAAAAAAAAATTAGCTGGGCGTGGTGGCGGGCGCCTATAGTCCCAGCTACTCAGGAGCCTGAGGCAGGAGAATGGCATGAACCCGGGAGGTGGAGCTTGCAGTGAGCAGAGATCACACCACTGCACTCTGTTGCCTGGGCGACAGAGTGAGACTCCGGCTCAAAAAAAAAAATAAATAAATAAATAAATAAAACTAGCCAGGTGTGATGGTGCATGCCTGTAATCCCAGCTAATCCGGAGGCTGAGGCATGAAAATTGCTTGAACTCAGGAGGTGGAGGTTGCAGTGAGCTGGGATCATGCCACTGCACTCCAGCCTGGGTGACAGAGTCAAGGGAGGGAGGCAGGGAGGGAGGCAGGGAGGGAGGGAGGGAGGAAGGAAGGAAGAAAATTGGGCTGGCAGTGCTCACCTCAGCAGCCCATATAGTAATTGGGCTGGCAAAAGCCCAGCAAAAAATAGCATCCAATGAGTAGTAGTCATCAAAACCAAAGGAATCGCCCCAGTCGGACCAGGGCTGACAAGGGGTTCACTAAATGCCTGCTATGCACTAGGCTCTGTCTTAGGTGCTCACATCTCGAGGGGAAACAGGTAGCTGCTAAAGGCACACTGTGCCCAGACAGGCCCTGTAGAGCAGGTTGCCAGAGATGCTAAGGTAGACCCCTCAAGCCCTCTCCTTACCAGGAGCTTCCCCAGTTCTCACACTGAGGCCAGGAAGCAGCTCTGTACACCAATAAGCAATTCCAATATAAATTTTTTTAATTATGAGAGCTTTTCATAGGGAGCCTCAAACATCAGAGTTTGAACCCTCTCTTAGTTCCCTCAAATATGCCAAATGTATTTTTTAGTTTCTTCCTTGTTAAAGTATTTTTTTCTTTTTCTTTTCTTTTTTTTAGACGGAATCTCACTCTTGTCACTCAGGCTGGAGTGCAGCGGTACAATCTTGGTTCACTGCAACCTCCGCCTCCTGGTTCAAGTGATTCTCCTGTCTCAGTCTCCCAAGGAGCTGGGACTACAGGCACAAACCACCACGCCCAGCTAATTTTTGTATTTTTAGTGGAGACGGGGTTTCACCACATTGGTCAGGCTGGTCTCGAACTCCTGACCTCAGGTGATCCACCCACCTCAGCCTCCCAAAGTGCTGGGATTACAGGCATGAGCCACCACGCTCAGACCCTTGTTGAAGTACTAACACTACTGCCCTACTTTTCTGACATGCTGCAGAGCTCACAGAGCACTTTTACACAGACTGTATTTTCTAGGTGTTGGGATGATCTCACCCCTAAGTGGGACTGTTGAGAATTACTTACAGACATAAATAATGCTTCAAACTCATATGAATGCCAAACAATAGTAATAGGGTGAAGGAACCTTTATCTTCTTAAATGTCAGGAAATTATCAACTGGACTGATACCTAAAAGCACATAAATGAGACAAATGGTACAATAAAACCTGCTAGCGCTCACCTCCCTCTAATGCAGATTTTATTATATAGCCAAAGTGACATTTCACACATCATAAGGATGCAATGGGGATTTCTTTCACCATAGCACAAAACCCTACCATGGCAAGGCGCTACTAGTCCCGCTGTTACATGACACAAGCATGCAAGTCTCCTGATGTTCAGTGTCCCCGCAGTAGCTACATCCAATAATCCAGCAGTTTGCAGGTGCTATGCTTCTGATCCTTAACACCCTTTGTCTCCCACAAGTTCTCATGCCTTCCAGTCCTATTCCCTGTGCCTTGATTTCTGAATCTAACACGCACACAGAAGTAGTATTTCCTATGACCTCCTTATTTATGGAGTTTTTTTTCTTTTCTTCTTTTTTTTTTTGAGACGGAGACTCACTCTGTCGCCCAGGCTGGAGTGCAGTGGCCCAATCTCAGCTTACTGCAAGCTCCGCCTCCCGGGTTCACACTATTCTCCTGCCTCAGCCTCCCGAGTAGCTGGGACTACAGGCGCCCACCACCTCGCCCGGCTAATTTTTGTATTTTCAGTAAAGACAGGGTTTCACCATGTTAGCCAGGATGGTCTCGATCTCCTAACCTCGTATCCGCCTGCCTCGGCCTCCCAAAGTGCTGAGATTCATGCATGGAGTTTTATTCAAAGAATGACCTGACTTTTGTCCTCTGTTAAAGAAAAATGCTGATGTGTACATGATCAATCAGAATCCCTTTGAGAAGGCATCCTGGCTCACCTCCAGTCTCAATGCAGGGATACGGCGGCGGAGGCTCTCTCCAATTCCCACTCGAGTCTTTCATGTGAGATCGGTCAGAAGCAAAGTTCTTCAAATATGAATCTGCACGGATCACTCTAAATTTCCTGCAGACAAATCAATATACACTCACATTAGGGAGGTGTCATGTTTGAAATTCCAACCAAATTTTTATATGGACTCATTTCCTATGACATGTACAAAACTACTCATGCATTTCTGTATGGTTAGTAACACAGGCAACTTTACTATCTATTAGAGAAGCATAGGAAATGATCAACTAAAACCCGAAACAGAAAGACAAAGGCACAAAAACATGTCTGGTTGCCTTGATGTACTCAGTTTGTGTATCAAGGGCAACGGGCATGATTTTCTGATGCTGCCTTCACAGCCCTCTCAATGGTGACACCAGGTATCCCCACAAACCCCCAAACAAAAAGAGTATAAGAAAAATCCCCAACCTGCTTGAAATTAAATGTGTGGGATCTCAACACACAAAATTTTAAAAAAATGCCAACCTTTTATATGATAGATAACTTTTAAAGTTTTAAAACTTTTTCAATCTCCTGTGTTGCAAATACATCATTCTTAAACATCAACTCAATGGTGATGCCAGACGAGATCTTTACAAAACAACTGTCAAAAAAAAGAACCTCTGGGGAATCGTCAAAGTCTTACTTCAGAAAATAAGTAAATCCATGCTGAATGTCCTCACCTCCTAAACTGTGGGTGAATGTCATCATCAGACTTAAAGGCATCTTCTACATAAGTGTCAAAGGGGCAGGGAAATGGCAAGACAGTATCGAGATCATAAATGAAGCTCTGTCCTCCACTTGAAACATGAAGCAAAACAACATGGTAATCCTAGAAGTAAAAGTTGCTAAAGTTAACCAAGTTACTTCATAATGATGAAATCCCAGTATTCAGGCACACACATTATCACTAAAAAGGATATAAGACTGCTACAGCCCTCCTTATAATAGCAAAATAAAATAAAGCAAACACAACACCCTGAAAACAGTAAATGTCCACAGATAGGGAAATGGTTAAAAAAATAATGGAAATGTTCATAGTCATTAAATGCACATCCTCTGAACATCCTCTGAACCTGCAATTTTACCTCTAGGAAACTTTTTTGTTTGAGATGGAGTCTTACTCTATCACCCAGGCTGGAGTGCAATGGCATGATCTCAGCTCACTGCAACCTCCACCTGCCGGGTTCAAGCAATTCTCCAGCCTCAGCCTCCTGAGTAACTGGGATTATAAGTGAGCACCACCATACTCAGATAATTTTTTGTATTTTTAGTAGAGACGGGGTTTCATCATGCTGGCCAGGCTGGTCTTGAAACCCTGACCTCAGGTGATCCACCTGCCTCAGCCTCCAAAAGTGCTGGGATTACAGGCATGAGCCACTGCACCCAGCTCCACCTATTTTTTTTTTTACTGAGACAGAGTCTTGCTCTATCACCCAGGCTGGAGTGCAGTGGCATGATCTCAGCTCACTGCAACCACCACCTCCTGGGTTCAAGCGATTCTCCTGCCTCAGCCACCTGAGTAGCTGGGACTACAGATGCCCGCCACCACGCCCATCTAATTTTTGTATTTTTAGTAGAGATGGTGATTCACCACGTTGGCCAGGCTGGTCTCCAACTTCTGGCCTCAAGTGATCCCCCCCCTCAGCCTCCCAAAGTGCTGGAATTACAGGTGTGAGCCACTGTGCCGGCCCCACCTGCTATTTGTTAAAAGCTACCTGCATATAAAGACACATGTGCGCATTCAGAAGTACATTTGCATGCATGTGAATGCAGAGGAAAACGTCTGCAAGGATGTCCTCCAAACTAATAACAAAGCAGGCTTCTGGGGGTCAGCCTGGAGAGGAGGAGGATTTTAATTTCTAGTTTGGAACCACTTTTGCAATTAAAAGAAAAGAAAAACTATTTTTTAAAAAAAGAAGTTAGCCAAGCCTTCATCTGTAGCCACTAAAGGAGAAAGAAAAAGACAGCTTTTCCCACACAGCTCTGTCACGGCGTGGATGTTAATTCTCACCCTCACTCTCAGACTCAAGGTACTGCCCAACGCCGGCGATGAGCTGAAAGGGATTTCAGGGAGGTGATCAAGGGACATGAGCAATGTGGTGCTCTGAGTTCTTCCAAAGAAAAATGCTCTCATAGAGAACAGCACTGTGAAATCAACGCAACCTAGCAACATTAGTAATACCATCTTATATTTCCACAGTATTTCAGAGTTTAAAAGGCACTTTCTTTCTCAAATATCATTCTATTTGAGCCTTGTATAAATCCTATGAGGTAGGAACAATACTTAAGACTAGGGATGTTGTGCCTTTAAAAGCCTGAGTGCTGCCTTTGGCTCTAAGTCTATCTTAGCAAAACAGAAAGAGATTAAAAAATGAATGCCTATTCTCTGGACTTCCCCAGATGTATCCTACCCTCCATGCCCCCAAACAGTCCACCATTGCCTCCCACTGGGCCTGCTCATGTCATTCCCCTCCATCTGCAGCAACCTTCTCTACCTCTTCCCACCACACAAGCTCCAGCTAAAGGTTTTCTTCCCATGAATCAATGTTTTATCTTCTCCCACCCCCTGCCAGAATCGCTGCCTCACTCAAATTCTGTTTCTCTCTTAACACCTTCTAATTCATATTACAGGTGTGTTTTGTTGTTGTTGTTTTGAGACAGAGTCTCTCTCTGTCACCCAGGCTGGAGTACAGTGGCACGATCCCAGCTCACTGCAACCTCCGCCTCCGGGGTTCGAGCGATTTTCCCACTTCAGCCTCCCAAGTAGCTGGGATTATAGGCACGTCACCAAGCCCACCTAATTTTTGTATTTTTAGTAGAGATGGGGTTTCACCATGTTGACCAGGCTGGTCTCAAACTCCTGGCCTCAAGTGATCTGCCTGTCTCTGCCTCCAAAAGTGCTGGGATTATGGGTGTGAGCCACTGTGCCCATATCAGTTTTTTTGAACCGCACCCTCTCTATTCTATGTGAAAGACTATGCTGCTGAACTGCAGATGCAAAGATGAAAAAAGTAAGTTCTCACCCTCAAGAAGTTCCCAGAGAAGTGAGTGGGAACCAGGTAAACTGCTGCAGGACATTGTAGAGAATAGAGAACATCAGAGGTGGAGAGCAACGCAGGCAGGAGCAGGTAAGCGCCTGGTTCCAATCTCAGCCCCTCCCCTTGGCAGCCTCAGTCTCCTCTTTTATAAAATGGAGATAACCAGAGTGACTAACTCAAGGGTGTCCAATCTTTTGGCTTCCCTGGGCCACATTGGAAGAACTGTCTTGGGCCACATATAAAATACGCTAATGATAGCTGATAAGCTAAAAAAAAAAAAAAAAAAAAAAAAATCACAAAAAAATTTCATACTGTTTTAAGAAAGTTTACACATTTGTGTTGGGCTGCATTTAAAGCTGTCTTGGGCCACACGCAGCCTCCAGGCTGCAGGTTAGACAAGCTTGGTCTACCTCACAGTGCTCCTAGAAGCCTTAGTGTGTAAATGGTCAACCCTTTTAAAAGACAACCAAAGGCTGAGCATGGTGGCTCACGCCTATAATCCCAGCACTTTGGGAGGCCAAGGCAGGTGGATCACATGAGGTCAGGAGTTCGAGACCAGCCTGGCCAACATGGTGAAACCCCGTCTCTACTAAAAATACAAAAATGAGCCGGGCGTGGTGGTGTGCACCTGTAGCCCCAGCTACTCGGGAGGCTGAGGCACAAGAATCGCTTGAACCCAGGAGACGGAGGTTGCACTGAGCTGAGATCATACCACTGCACTCCACCCTGGGCAACAGAGCAAGACTCTGTCTCAAAAACAAATAAATAAATAAAAATACAAAATTAAAGCCAACCAAGAAAGGAAGAAGACAGGAGCCCAATGGCCAAGGAGAGTTTCACAGAGGAAAGGACCCCATTGTGGAATCTTGCCTGATGGGGACAGCTTTCCAGAAAGAACGTACAACTTGTGAAAAGGCATAAACAGTGACTATTTACAACTTTCTGGTAAGCTCAGGTCCACATTCCTATACACTAGGCAGCTGAGGGACTGCAAAGGAAAAGCAGTGGCCCAAAATTGCCTTCACGGCACAGATGAGGAGCCAAGGAATGCAGGCTTGAGCAGCAGCCTCACTCTCTGAGTTGGTTCAGTGTCTGCCCAGCGGCCAGGAAAAGACTGACTGTGCTAGAAGCAGGGATGTCACCTACAGATGCCACCATCTGCTCCATGTCATCTGGTCTAAGACAGAAGCACCATAGGCATATTTTCTTTTAACTTTTTGTTTTGAAATTGTTATAGGAGGACGGGCGCAGTGGCTCATGCCTGTGATCCCAGCACTTTGGGAGGCCGAGGTGGGCAGATCACTTGAGGTCAGGAGTTCGAGACCAGCCTGGCCAACATGGCGAAACTCCATCTCTACTAAAAATAAAAAAGTTGCCGGGCGCGGTGGCTCAAGCCTGTAATCCCAGCACTTTGGGAGGCCCAGACGGGCGGATCACGAGGTCAGGAGATCGAGACCATCCTGGCTAACACGGTGAAACCCCGTCTCTACTAAAAAATACAAAAAACTAGCTGGGCGCGGTGGCGGGCGCCTGTAGTCCCAACTACTCGGGAGGCTGAGGCAGGAGAATGGCGTGAACCTGGGAGGCGGAGCTTGCAGTGAGCTGAGATCCGGCCACTGCACTCCAGCCTGGGCGGCAGAGCGAGACTCCGTCTCAAAAAAAAATAAAAATAAAAATAAAAATAAAAAAGTTAGCCAGGTATGGTGGCACATGCCTGTAATTCCAGTGACTCGGGAGGCTGAGGCAGGGGAATTGCTTAAATCTTGGGGGGCAGAGGTTGCAGTGAGCCGAGATCACACCACTGCACTCCAGCCTGGGTGACAGAGACTCCACCTCAAAAAAATAAATACATAAATAAAATTTTAAAAAAGAAAGTAATTATAGGAACGATTTTTTTTGAGATGAAGTCTCACTGTATCACCCAGGATGGAGTGCAGTGGTGCAATCTCAGCCCACTGTAACCTCTGCCTCCCAGGTTCAAGCAATTCTCCTGCCTCGGGCACCCAAGTAGCTGGCACTACAAGCACCCGCCACCACACGTGGCTGATTTTTGTATTTTTAATAGAGACGGGGTTTCACCATGTTGATCAGGCTGGTCTCAAACTTCTGACCTCAGTTATCTGCCTGTCTCTGCCTCCCAAAGTGCTGGGATTATAGGTGTAAGCCACCACGCCTGACCTGAAATTATTATAGGAATGATTTTAAATGGCTAAGGTGGTAGATATATTTGTGATGTCATAGACTTTTATCCATTTAGCATAGGAAGGGACTTTGGCAATATTTAGTCTGGGTACACATTAGAATTATCCAGAGACTGTGTTAACAATGTAGTTTTCTGATTTAGTAAATCTAGAAAGGGGTTCACGATTTAGTGTTCTTGAACTGTACTCACTACTACTCACTGGTGTCTCTACTCACTCAGCGAGGCCTACCCATGCCCTACAACAGGACAACAGTGAAACAAAGAAAAACCTGCCAGAGGGTGTGGGGAGACTTCTCGCAACAGGATTCCCTACCTTGAGCTGCTATGAGATGTGTAAGGCGGACATGGCTACAGGTCCTTCCCCTCCAAGTTTCCCTAGGATGGGGAGTGAGACCACCACTCAAAATCAGCTAAGCTGTTCAGCAACAAGGATGACTTCTCGTGCACACAGACCGTCTGTAACAGGGGTTTGGTACCACTGCTAATAGTAACTGCCAACACTTCCTGAGTACCAGTAGCAGACACCAGGAAGATGCTTCCTGTGCATTATCTCATTTAAGCCTCACGACCCCACTGACCAGGGGCAGACATTGAAGAGAGAGGGTAAATAACCTATCCGGATCCCACAGTTGACCAATGAGAGGCCTTGGACTTAAACCCAGTATGCCTGACTCCAGAGCCCATGCTCCTAACCCCAGAGCTGAGGGGCTTGGGCTTTCATGCAAGAGCAGCTTTCACGAAAGATCACCTGCTGGCACCGGAACTGAGAACGTCAGCTCTGTGAGGCCAGGGGTTTTCACCTGTTTTTAGCCCGGCATATAAAACACACTCAATATATACATGTTAAATAAATGAGTGAAGCCAATCAAATGATACATAATTTTAAATAAATACCCAGAAACTAGGAGTTCGTTACATTTCATCAGTGTTGTTTTACTTTCACTTTGTTTTCATGTTTATTAGCATAAAAACTCCATTTTTTTTTCTTTTCTTAGAGATGGAGTTTCATTCTTTTTGCCCAGGCTAGAGAGCAATGGCACGACGTTGGCTCACTGCAACCTCTGACTCCCAGGTTCAAGCGATTCTCCTGCCTCAGCCTCCCGAGTAGCTGGGATTACAGGTACACGCCATCACACCCAGCTAATTTTTGTATTTTTAGTAGAGACGGGGTTTTACCATGTTAACCAGGCTGGTCTCGAACTCCTGACCTCAGGTGATCCACCCACCTCGGCCTCCCAAAGTTCTGGGATTATAGGCATGAGCCACCATGCCCAACCCTGGCCTCCATTCTTTAGGGGAACGGGTTAAGGTGACATGTAGATGTGTACTAAAAAGGACGCAGGTCTGAGACCCAGTTCTGCCACTGACCATGAGACTCTGAGCTACTCACTTTGCTCTTCTGTGTTTATTTCTTCCCTGAAAAATAAAGGGGTGGGAGTAGATCTGTATTTTTCAAATGCCAGTCATGTTCACCTGGGAGTTCATCAAGAACACGAACTCCTGAACTCCTCTCTAGATTTACTAAATCAGAAAACTACATTATTTATTTATTTATTGAGACAGGGTCTCTCTCAGTCACCCAAGCTGGAGTGCAGTGGCGCAATCTCAGCTCACTGCAGCCTCCACCTCCTGGGTTCAAGCAATTCTCCTGCCTCAACCTGCCAAGTAGCTGGGACTACAGGTGCGTGCCACCACGCTCAGCTAATCCTTGTATTTTTTTTTTTTTTTTTTGAGACGGAGTCTCGCTCTGTCGCCCAGGCTGGAGTGCAGTGGCGCGATCTCGGCTCACTGCAAGCTCCGCCTCCCGGGTTCACGCCATTCTCCTGCCTCAGCCTCCCGAGTAGCTGGGACTACAGGCGCCCACAACCGCGCCCGGCTAATTTTTTGTATTTTTAGTAGAGACGGGGTTTCACCGTGGTCTCGATCTCCTGACCTTGTGATCCGCCCGCCTCGGCCTCCCAAAGTGCTGGGATTACAGGCGTGAGCCACCGCGCCCGGCTTTGTATTTTTTTTAGTAGAGACGGAGCTTTGCCATGTTGGCCAGACTGGTCTCGAACTCCTGGCCTCAAGTGATCCACCTGCCTCAGCCTCTCAAAGTGCTGGGATTACAGGGTGTGAACCACTGCGCCCAGCCTAATATTTGTATTTTTATTAGAGATGGGGTTTCGCCATGTTGGCCAGGCTGGTCTTGAACTCCTGGCCTCAAGTCTGCCTTGGCCTCCCAAACTGCTGAGATTACAGGCATGAGCCACCGCGCCCAGCCAAAAACTACATTTTTAACAGTCTCCAGATAATTCTAATGTGTAGCCAAAGTTACTTCCTGTGCTAAATGGTAAGAGTCTAGGAGATCACAAATATATCCACCATTTAAAATCATTCCTATAACAATTTCAAAACAAAAAGTTAAAAGAATATATGCCTATAGTGTTTCTACCTTAGACCAAATAACATCTATTCTCAAAAGGTCAATTTATTAATAATTATCACAGCCTTTATCTACTGCTTAGGTCACTTATGCTTTACCAAAACATACAGAACACTAAGGGGTTACAAGTCACAATGCATCAATACTCTCTGTATTAACTGTCTTACCCAGATCACAGGTCCATCTCCAGGTCTCGCCTGTTGTTTCCAGATAGGTATCTACAAAACACAATGCATTTCATAAGCCATGCCTTCAGTTAAACCACTACTAAATTATTTTCCCTTTTTTTTTTTTTTTGAGACGGGATTTTTTTTTTTTCTTTTTTCTGGAGACAGAGTCTTGCTCTGTCGCCCAGGCTGGAGTACAGTGGCACAATCTGGGCTCACTGCAACCTTTGCCTCCTGGGTTCAAGCGATTCTCCTGCCTCAGTTTCCCAAATAACTGGGATTACAGGTGTGTACCACCACAGCCAGCTAATTTTTTATATTTTTTTTGATAGACACAGGGTTTCACCACGTTGGCCAGGCTGGTCTCGAACTCCTGATCTCAAGTGATCTGCCCGCCTCGGCCTCCCAAAGTGCTGGGATTACAGGCGCGAGCCACCGCGCCCGGCCAAGACGGGATCTTGCGCTGCTGCCCCGGCTGGAGTGCAATGGCTACTCACAGATGCCATCATAGTACACTGCAGCCTTGAACTCTTGGCTTCAAGTGATCTGCCCACCTCAGCCGCCTCACAAGTAGCTGGGACTACAGGCACATGTCACTGTACCTGGCTACTACTAAATTCTTTAAAGCAATACATACATGAGAAATAAAATATTTTTAAGCATGCAAAAATCAAGGTGAAGGAATGAGTGAAGAGGAAGAAATCTAAATCCTTCTAAGTATCCCCAAGAATGAAAGCTCTCAAGAGCACAAGTTATTGTATGATGGTCTTCGGAGAGTGAAAAGGGATCTGAACTAGGAATCAGAAGTCCTTGCAGGTATCAAGTCTTGCTTTCCCATTTAATTATTCATAGGGCCACCCTAAGTCTTAATTTTCTCATCTATAAAATGAAGCAAGTTGTCCAAACCTTGCCTGCCTTCACAGGGCTTCCATTGGGATCAAATGAGATGATGCCTGCAAACGTGTTTTACAAAATACGAAGGGCTTCCTTTTTCTAATTCCTCATATAAGTTGACTGTAGTTCTATTTAAACTCCAGAGACAAATCCTTATTTTAAAACTGAGAGTATGCATATCTAAGCAATTTTTAAAAAGTCTACATCTTCCATCTTGAATTTAAAAAAAGAAAAAAAAAATGGCCAGGCACAGTGGCTCACGCCTGTAATCCCAGCACTTTGGGAGGCCAAGGCAGGCAGGTCACCTGAGGTCAGGAGTCGGAGACCAGACTGGCCAACGTGGAGAAAGCCTGTCTCTACTGAAAATACAAAATTAGCCGGGCATGGTGGTGGGCACCTGTAGTCCCAGCTACTCGGGAGCCTGAGGCACAAGAATCCCTTGAACCTGGTAGACAGAGGTTGCAGTGAGCCGAGATCGTGCCATTGTGCTGTAGCCTGGGCGATAGAGCGAGACTCCGTATCAAAAAAGAAAATAAAAGACAAACAACAACAACAACAAAAAAACCAGGTCTACATTAATGCCTAAAGAAAAGGGACTTAATCCGTGTAGACCATCACAAATTTCCTTACCTAAAATAAGGGACTAAGCTGGGCATGGTGGCTCACGTCTGTACTCCCAGCACTTTGTGGGAACAAGGCGGAAGGATCACTTGAGGCCAGGAGTTCGAGAACAGCCTGGCCAACATAGCAAAACCCCAGCTCTACTAAAAAATACAAAAATTAGCCTGGCGTGGTGGCACATGCCTGTAAGTCCCAGCTACTCGGGAAGCTGAGGAAGGAGATGAACCCGGGAGGTGGAGGTTGCAGTAAGCCAAGAATTGCACCATTGCACTCCAGCCTGGGCAACAGAAGGGACTCAACTCATCTAACTCAATCATGCCTTGTAAGGAAAAAAATCTCATTCAAAAGAAAACTTTTAAATGTTGCTGTATTTTATAAAGCACACTTCAGAAGAGTACTACACCCATGCTATATTTTGCTTCTTTTTTTAAATTTAATTTAGCTTCTAATGTCATGTTAAATCTCGTTTTCTTCCTGCACTCACTCACCAACTTACCATCTTCCTCTCATTAGATATGAAGACAGCATAACATTCTTGCAAAGGATACTGGTCATGGTTTTTGATGTATTCACAGAGCTTCCAAATATTTTCTTCACTGAAATAAAATAATTGTTTAATCAAGATTAGAGAACATCTATGTGTCTTTTAAATTTGAACAAAATACTGATGATGGCATCAAAAAGTTGGAAAAGACCTTAAACACCATGCCATCCAACAACTAACGTTTGAATCTCCTCTAAAACATCCCAACAAGCTGGTATTCAACCTATACTGTGTGTAAACCCCTCTCCACATAGAGGTGATTACCTTCCCCAGCAGTGCTTGTACATGGAGGCATTTTATAACTGATAAAATGTCAATATTCTACGAGTTTTGGGCCCAGCAACTTGAGATACAGCTGAAATTCTAACTCAGTCACTTACAAGGTAAGAACCTTTGACGGAGGACGGGCAGGGTGGCTCGGGCCGGTAATCCCAGCACTTTGGGAGACCAAGGCGGGCGGATCACGAGGTCAGGAGTTCAAGACCAGCCTGGCCAAGAGACCAGCCTGACCAATATGGTGAAACCCCGTCTCTACTAAAAATACTAAAATTAGCCAGGTGTGGTGGTGGGTGCCTATAATCCCAGCTACTTGGGAGGCTGAGGCAGAAGAATTGCTTGAACCTGGGAGGCAGAAGTTGCAGTGAGCCAAGATTGCCTCAGCCTCCTGAGTAACTGGGATTATAGGTGCATGCTCCTATGCCTGGCTAATTTTGTGTTTTTATTTTTATGCGTTTTTTTTAGATGAAGTCTCACTGTGTCACCCAGGCTGGAGTGCAGTGGTGCGATCTCAGCTCACTGCAACCTCTGCCTCCCGGGCTCAAGCGATTCTCATGCCTCAACCTCCCAAGTAGCTGGGATTACAGGCTTGTGCCACCATGCCTAGCTAATTTTTGTATTTCTAATAAAGACAGGGGTTCATCATGTTGGCCAGGCTGGTCTTGAACTCCCGACCTCAGGTGACCAGAGGTCTTAAACTCCTGACCTCAGGTGATCTGCCTGCCTCGGCCTCCCAAAGTGCCTGGATTACAGGCGTGAACCATCTTGCCTGGCCCCTTTGTATTAACTCTAAGCCCACCCTTACAGGGGAATGAACAAAGAGAAACTACAACCTATACCTCTTCCCATATCCCTCCAAATTAATGACTCCCTCTTCTTTTCTGCATGCATCTTTTATGGCCTTCTATGATGCCTGCCATTTATGGATTTGTATGTCTCTGCTCATGGTCTATAAGCTCTAATTTATCATCATATCCTCCAAGCACTTAGCACAGTATTTTGTACATTATAGGCTCTTGAAGATATTTGCGGTAAACTCCCCAAAAACTTCTATAAGCTAGACAGATAAGTGTCTTCTTCAAACCTGGCCTTAGAACATTTAGAATAAGGAAATTTTATCTACTATATATATGCCATATGTGATGCTGAAACAGTCAGTAATTTTTTT
Organism: Macaca nemestrina; assembly: GCF_043159975.1. Classification (NCBI taxonomy): domain Eukaryota; kingdom Metazoa; phylum Chordata; class Mammalia; order Primates; family Cercopithecidae; genus Macaca; species Macaca nemestrina. Next base: position 21,887,985 of record NC_092132.1, read on the forward strand.
TTTTTTTTAAAGGTTGTCTCGCTCTGTCACCCAGGCTGGAGTGCAGTGACACAATCTCGGCTCACTATAACCTCCACCTCCTGGGTTCAAGTGATTCTCCTGCCTCAGCCTCCCAAGCAGCTGGGATTACAGGCGTCCACCACCACGCCTGGCTAATTTTTGTATTTTTAATAGAGACAGCGTTTCACCATGTTGGCCAGACTGGTCTCAAACTCCTGACCTCAGGTGATCCACACGCCTCAGCCTCCCAAAGTGCTGGGATTACGGGGGTGAGCCACCATGCCCGGCCCAATCAGTAAATTTTTATTAATCTATAGTACATATCATATGAAGTAGTCAGTATCAGTAGCAATCTCCCTCTCTCCAACTTTTCTTTTTTTTTTTTTTAACCACAACCATCACTTTTCCCTTGTGGTTTCCTATTTATTTTAGAGAAAAAGAAAACCATGGGAGAAAAATATGTCCAACTGCCATATTTTAAGCCTAGTCTTATGGAGCATTGAGACAGGTAAGGCAAAGATTGATGAACTGAAAGAGTGTCTACTTCCATAAGATGGTGACCATCCTCAGGGCTGTTTATGCCTTGCTTCATTTTTAGGTAGCATGGCATGGATGAAATTAGGCTTTGGGCCGGGAGTGAGGGCTCACACCTGTAATCCCAGCATTTTGGGAGGCCGAGGCAGGTGGATCACCTGAGGTCGAGAGTTCAAGACCAGCCACGGCCAACATGTGATGGCCAACATGTGAAACCCCATCTCTACTACAAATACAAAATTTAGCCAGAAGTGGTGGCGTGCATCTGTAGTCCCAGCTACTTGGGAGGCTGAGGCAGGAGAATCGTTTGAACCCAGGAGATGGAGGTTGCAGTGAGCCGAGATTGTGTCACTGCACCGCACTCCAGCCTGGGCGACAGAGCAAGTCTCCATCCGCCACCCCACCCCCAACCCCCAATTAAAAAAAAAAAAAAGAAACTAGGCTTTGACAGACTGAGCCACATTCTGTGAACACTAGAAGGCTATAGTAACCAAAACAGCATGGTACTGGTACAAAAACAGACACATAGACCAATGGAACCGGTTAGAGAACCCAGAAATAAAGCTGCATATTGACATTTCCAGCCATCTGATCTTCAACAAAGTCCAATAACAAGCAATGGGGAAAGGATTTCCTATTTAATAAGTGATGCTGGGATAGCTGGCTAACCATATGCAGAAGATCAAAACTTGACCCCTTCCTTTCACCATATACAAAACTCAACTCAAGATGGACTAAAGACTCAAATGTAATACCTACAACTATAAAACCCTAGAAGAAAACCTAGGAAATACAACTCCAGACATAGGCCCTGACAAAGATTTTATGATGAAGACTCCAAAAGCAATTGCAACAAAAACAAAAATTGACAAGTGAGACCTAATTAAACTAAAGAGCTCTGCACAGGAAAAAAAAAAACCTATCAATGGAGTAAACAGACAACCTACAGCCAGGCGCTATGAGGCTTGCGCTTGTAATCCCAGCACCTTGGGAAGCCCAGGCAGGAAGACCACTTGAGCCCAAGAGTTCAAGATGAGCCTGGGCAACACAGCGAGACCCTGTCTCTACAAAAAGGAAAAAAAATGGTGGCACACATCTCTAGTTTCAGTTACTTGGGAGGCTGACATGAGAGGATTACTTGAGCCTGGGAGGTCAAGTCTGCAATGAGCTGTAATTGTGCCACTGCGCTCCAGCCTGGGTGACAGAGTGAGACCCTGTCTCAAAAAAACAAAAACAAAAAACAGACTACCTACCGAATGCAAGAAAATATTTGCAAACTATGCTCTGATAAAGTCTAATATCCAGAATCTATAAGGAACTTAAATAAATCCCATTAAAAAATAGGCCAAGGACATGAACAGAAACTTCTCAAAAGCAGACAGACAGGCACAGTGGCTCACGCCTATAATCTCAGTACTTCGGGAGGCCAAGGCGTGCGGATCACTTGAGGTCAAGAGTTCAAGACCAGCCTGGCCAACATGGTGAAATACCATCTCTATTAAAAATACAAAACTTAGCTGGGCATGGTGGTGCACGCCTGTAATCCCAGCTACTCTGGAGGCTCAGCCGGGAGAATCATTTGAACCCGGGAGGCAGAGGCTGCAGTGAGCCGAGATTGAGCCACCGCACCCCAGCCTGGGCAACAGAGTGAGACTCCATCTCAAAAAAAAAAAAAAAAGGAAAAAGAGACATGCACACAGCCAACAAGTATATGAAGAAATGCTCAACAGCACTAGTCATTAGAGAAATGCAAATCAAAACCACAATGAAATACCATCTCACCCCAGTCAGAATGGCTATTATTAAAGTCAGGCCAGGTACAGTAGCTCACATCTGTAATCCCAACAGTTCGGGAGGCCAAGGCAGGAAGATTGCTTGAGCCCAAGAGTTCAAGACCAGCCTGGGCAACATGGCACAACCCCACTCTACAAAAAACATAAAAATTAGCTGGGCATGGTGGTGCACACCTGTAGCCCCAGTCACTCGGGAGACTGAAGTGGGAGGATTGACACCAGGTCAAGGTTGCAGTGGGCCATGATGGCACCTCTGCACTCCAGCCTGGGAGGCAGAGTGAGATTCTGTGTCAAAAAAAAAAAATGAATAAATAGGCCGGGCACGGTAGCTCACGCCTGTAATCCCAGCACTTTGGGAAGGCGAGCAGGCAGACCACGAGGTCAAGAGACCGAGATCATCTTGGCCAATGTGGTGAAATCCCGTCTCTACTAAAAATACAAAAATTCGCTGGGTGTGGTGGTGTGGGCCTGTAGTCCCAGGTACTCAGGAGGCTGAGGCAGAACTGCTTGAACCCCGGAGGCGGAGGTTGCAGTGAGCTGAGATTGCACCACTGCACTCTAGCCTGACTACAGAGTGAGAATCTGTCTCAAAAAAAAAAAAAAAAGAATAAATAAAAATAAACAAAAATAATTTAAGAAGTCAAAAAAGCGGTGTGCACACCTGTACTCCCAGCTACTCAGGAGGCTGAGGTGAGAGGATCACTTAAGCCCAGGAAGGTGAAGCTGCAGTGAGCCATGATCATGCCACTGCACTGCAAGCCTAGGTGACAAAGTGAGATCCTGTCTTTAAAAAAAAAAAAAAAGGCAAAAAATAACAGATGCTGGCAAGGTGGTGGAGGAAAGGAGATGCTTATACACTCCTGGTGGGAATGTAAATTAGTTCAGCCACTGTGGAAAGCAGTTTGGAAATTTAGCAAAGAACTCGAAACAGAATAACCATGTGACCTAGCAATCCCACTACTGGGTATATACCCAAAGGAATATAAATCCTTCTACCATAAAGACACATGCACATATATGTTCATCACAGCACTATTCATGATAGCAAAGATATAAAATTAACCTAAGTACCTATCAATAGTGAACTGGATCAAGAAAATGTGGTATATATCATCCACCGTGGAATACTACACAGCAATGACAAAGAACCAAAACCATGTCATTTGCAGCAACATGGATGGAGCTGGAGACCAATATCCCAAGTGAATTAACGCAGGAACAGAAAAGCAAACACCGAATGTTCTTGCTTATAAGTGGGAGCTAAACCTTGAGTACACATGGACACAAAGAAGGAAACAGTAGACATGGGGCCTACCTGAGGGTACAGGGTGACAGGAGGGTAAGGATCAAAAACTATCTAACTGGTAGTATGCTCACTATCTGGGTGACAAAATAATTTGTACACCAAACCCCCAAGACATACACTTCACCCATGTAACAAACCTGCACATGTAACCCCAAATCTAAAATAAAAGTTGGAAGGGGAAAAAAAAGATTTTTATTACATCAAAACTCAAACAAAATATGTGATTGGATAATATCTGAAATGTTCTTTAGACTCTAAACAAAAGCATAAATGAGTCAAAAAAAAAAAAAGAGCTGTGGATCATTACATCAAAACTCAAACAAAATGTGATTAGATAGTATCTGAAATGTTCCTTAGACTCTAAACAAAAGCATAAATGACTCAAAAAGAAAAAAGAAAAAAGAGCTGTGGATCATTACATCAAAATCCAAACAAAATATGTGATTGGATAATATCTGAAATGTTCTTTAGACTCTAAACAAAGCATAAGTGACTCAAAAAAGGGAGGGAGGGAGGAAGGAAGGGCGGGTGGGCGGGCGGGGCTGTGGATTTGCCCCAAGCTGTCAGCTGATCATCTTGGTAGCAGAAAGGTTGGGATGTTGCAGGGGTTCCCAGAGATGAGCTGAGGTCACAGATGCATGCAGATGGCGGGGATCCCTGGCACAAAGCAGGCACTCCACAATTGTTTGAAAAACACAAAACAAGTCAGAATCAGAAATGCTCTGCCGACGACACAGTCCCAAACAAATACCAACTGCCACTATTATCATTAAGCAGGGTCTTGAAGCATAAGTAACATCTGGAAGCTAACATGACAGAAGCTAACAGAAGTAGACAGGAGGCACTCATTTCAAGTTTAAAAACCTGCAGGATGGCCAGGCATGGTGACTCATGCCTGTAATCCCAGAACTTTGGGAGGCCGAGGCGGGTGGATCACCTGAGGTCAGGAGTTTGAGACCAGCCCGGCCACTGTGGTGAAACCTCATCTCTACTAAAAATACAAAAATGAGCCGGGCATGGTGGTGGGTGCCTGTAGTCCCAGCTACTCGGGAGGCTGAGGCAGGAGAATGGCTTGAGCCTGGGAGGCAGAGGTTGCAGTGAGCCGAGATGGCACCACTGCACTCCAGCCTGGGTGATAGACTGAGACTCCGTCTCAAAAATAAAAAAACCCCACAAAGCTGCAGGAGCCAAAGTAGTGCAGTGCCCCCACCTGACATGTTCAGACAGGGTAGAGCACTGTTTCTCAGCAAAAGGCGATTTTGCCCCCCAAGCCCTACAGGACACTTAGCAATGTCTGGAGACATTTTTGGTTGTCACAACTAGAGCTAGGGTGCTAACAGCATCTAGTGGGTAGAGGCCAGGGATGCTGCTACATGTCCTGCAATACACAGGACAGCCCCCATAGCAAAGAATTATCATGCTCAAAATGTCACTCGAACCTAGGCGGAGAAATCCTGCGGTAGAGTGGTCAACTCTTACCATTCTTCTACAAGACTGCTCTAACTCTGATACTCCAATTGTACCAGTCTCCTCACTGTTTCTATCATACAGCACAATTCCTTCTCAGAGCCTTTGTACCTGCTGTTCTCCCTGCTTAAATGACCATCCTCCAATAGATGCAAAGCTCTCACCCTCTTTTTTCAGATCTCTGTTCAAATATCACCTTATCAACAATGTCTTCTCAAAATATCCTAATAGAAAATAAGCCACCATCCTTTATCTTATTTTTCTCACAGCACTTAACACCACCCAAACATGGTTTACTTGTTTTTGTCTGCCTTTTTTTTTGAGATGGAATCTCGCTCTGTTTCCCAGGCTGGAGTGCAGTGGCATCGGCTCACAGGAATCTCCTCCTCCCGGGTTCAAGCGATTCTCCTGCCTCAGCTTCCCGAGTAGCTGGGATTACAGGCGTGTGCCACCACACCTGGCTAATTTTTGTATTTTTAGTAGAGGCAGCCTTTCTGCATGTTGGCCAGCCTGGTCTCAAACTCCTGGCCTCAAGTGATCCGCCCACCTCAGCCTCCCAAAGTGCTGGAATTACAGGCGTGAGCCATCGCACCGGACCTTATCTGCTTTTCTCTCATCAAAATACAAGAACCAAGGGATCCATGAGTGAATCTGTCGATCTTGTTCACTGCTCTATCTCCAGTGCCCAGAAGTGGGCCACATACTCCAAGTGCCTAATACACATTTATTGAATGAATGAATAAAACAATGGACATTAGGGAGGAGAACTAACGGGATTTAGAAGAGGCAGGACAGAAAAAGAGTGCAGCAGTTAAGATGCATGAACTTCAAAATCACGAAGATGTTCCAGTTTCAGCACCACCACTTGCTAGATGTGTGATTTGGGGGCACACAACAGCCTCTCTGTGGCTCACTCTTTTTATTAGTAAAATGAGGATAACGATAGTAAAAGAAGCTACTCATGGACATCGATGTAAGCACCTGCCACTGAGCCTGACATGCAATCAGGGCCGAACAAATGCTCGGTGGCATTGATTTAGTGACAAGCAGAAGGGGGAAGGGTAGTTTTAGATAGCACTGAGGGTTCCTGTGCAAGGACTAGAAGCTGGGGGAGAAACCATTACTCAGGAAAGAGTAGGCATGGGAATGAAAAAGGACCAAGGCAGGGGCGGTGCTTCAGCTGCAGAGGTGGCCTAGGACAGGGGTGCAGAGCATGGACTCCGGGGCCAGACTCTGCCTGTAAATCCCCACTCCTTCATTCACAAGCGATGTGGCCCTGCGCAAATTACTTGCAGCCCTCTGTGCTTCAGTGCTCTCATCTTTAAACTGGGGATAACAATACCTACCTCTTAGGGTTATTGTGATACTCAGTGATTTAGTTTACCTAAACCACCCAGAACAACGCGTGGCATATAGCAAGTGCTGTGTGAATGTAACCATTATTATAATGACAACATGGTTAAGATGATGGTTTCTGGTGCCAGAGAGCACGAACTGGATTCCTGGCTGCTATTAGCTGGGTGACCTTGGGAAGTTATCCCAAACTCTCTGTGCTTCCATTCTCTTCCAAAATTAAAATGACCTTCGCCTCAGTCTGAAACCCCACATGCTTCAGCAGAGTAACTTCCAAAGGTTTTCAGAGCTCCACCCTTCCTAGCCCCGAAGCAGAGATCTGCTGAGCAAATCCAACCGACAAGCGCCAGGCACAGGTAATGCACTATCGACCCTAGGATTCCGGACGAATTCCCAACCCCATCCAACAGCCCACGCTCTACTCAAGAGACAAGAGCTGCCATTCCCGCTCCCTACTCCCGCAGAACTGTAGAACCCGCCGGTAGAGGCCGGGAGCGCCCCCGAGCAGGGGCCGGGAAGAGGCGGGGCCTGGTTGCAACTCGCGGCCCGGGAGCCTGGGAGACCCAGAGGCTGCGCCCGCGCCCCCTCACCAGTAGCAGCTGCTGTAGACACAGGCGTCCCGCGGGGGACTGGCCGGCTGGTAGTGGACGGCAGTGGGGCCATTACCCTCCATGGCCAGCTAGCTCGGCCAGCGCCGACGCCGGAGGAAGACCGACTGGACCACACGTAGGAAAGGGCGGGCCTGTAGCGGCCCGCGCGGGCTCTCAGGGCGGGGTGGGAGGAGCCCGGGGCGGCCGGGACAGTTTCCGGGCGGTGGGGCCAGGAGCGCGGTGGGCGGGGCTAGCAGCACGAGTTCTCAGCGCGGGAAGCCCGGGAGGAAATGGGCAGAGCTCGGGCAAGCGGCGCCAGTTCCTGGGAAGGTGGAGCCCAAGCGAAGTGGGCGGGTCCGGGGTGGGGTGAGCGGCGAGAGCTCCCGGTGGGCGGAGCCCGGGACGAGGAGGACTGCGTGCTTCCGGGTAGGCGGAGCCCGGCTGGTGGGTGGAGCCGGGGTGGGGCAGGACTGGAGGCTTGGGCTCTCGTGGGCGGAGTCAGGGGCGGGGCCCCGGTGAGGTTTGGGAGAAGAGGGGTCTTTGGCGGCGGCTTAGGGTGGAGCTAGGTTTGGGCTTGGAGTTGGGCCCTGAATAGCGCTTCGCTGTGAATCTCCCGGGGAGGCTCTTCCAACTTGGGGCTGAGCTTCTGCGCTGTGGAGAAGCCAGGTGAGACACTGAAATAACAGAGGTTTGGGTGTGAAAATCCACACTTCAGCACTCAGCCTGGAGTCCGCGGGAGCCCAGAGAAGAGGAGGGGAGTGGAGGTTAATTCCAATATGACCGCATCGAGGACGCTTTCCGAAAGGGATAGCACCCCAAATCTCACTCTATTGTAACTTAATCTTTTAAATTGGAAGACCTATATCTATTGGCTCGAAAAGATATATTAATTCCCTGATATAGTAAATTTGAAAAAAAAAGTTTAAAGAGTCCATATGGTATCCTTTTTGTGTTAATCATGTGTTTGTTCATTTACTGGCAGTCTGGAAGAAAAGACACCATATTGTTAAAATAGTATTTAGGGCCGGGCGCCGTGGCTCAGGCCTGTAATCCCAGCACTTGGTAAGGCCGAGGCGGGTGGATCACGAGGTCAGGAGTTCGAGACCAGCCTGGCCAAAATGGTGAAACTCCGTCTCTACTAAAAATACAAAAATTAGCTGGGCGTGGAGGCGCGCGCCTGTAGTCCCAGACACTCGGGAGGCTGAGGCAGGAGAATCGCTTGAACCCGGGAGGCGGAGGTTGCAGTAAGCCAAGATAGTGCCATTGCACTCCAGCCTGGTCGACAGAGCAAGACTCCGTCTCAAAAAAAGAAAAAAAATAGAATTTATCTATGGTGAATGAATAGTATTAATATCAGGGACTTTCAGTTTCAAGGACTTTACACTTTACAGTCTTCTGAATTGTTTCTATTTGCAATGAGGATAACTAGCTAATCAGGGTACTTCCCATTATAAAAACTGAGATGTTTACATTGATTTTAGCCATCCACAGTCTGATTTTCCAATCTCTTGAGTCCCAAAGCCGATAAATCCTAAAGACTTTGAGCCCAGTTCCTGTGTCAATTACCAATTTTATTGCCTCTCAGCTCCTAATACAAACTTCCACATAGCCTCTATGCTATATAGCAACTCTGTTAAACATTTCTCCTTTAGAGTGGGAAGCCCTATAAGCTAGAAGGAATTGGGGCCGTATCTTTAACCTCCTCAAACAAAACAATTACCAGCCAAGAATTTTGTATCCAGTGAAACTAAGCATCATATAGGAAGGAAAGATACAGTCTTTTTCAGACAAATGGTGAGAGAATTCGCCATTACCAAGCCACCACTACAAAACTGCTAAAAGGAGCTCTAAATCTTGAGACAAGTCCTGGAAACACATCAAAACAGAACCTCTTTAAAGCATAAATCACACAGGACCTATAAAACAAAAATACAATTTAAAAAGCAAAAACAAAAAAAAGGCATACAGGCAACAAAGCATGATGAATGGAATGGTACCTCACAACTCAATACTAACATTGAATGTAAATGGTCTAAATGCTGCATTTAAAGTGAGTGGGACGGGTATGGTGGTGAGAACATCCTTGTGGTGTCTGCCCCAGCCCCAGACTCAGAACATGGTCCCTCCCTAACCTTGCAGTTTTAGCCTGGCAATAACCTTTATTCAGCCTCTTGACACAAAAACCAGGGTTCTCCCTAACTTCCCTCTATACAGTAAGGTACTGAATAGATTTTCCTTATATGTTGTAGTTATGCCTTTATCATAGTTAATAAATTTTTGGGGGGGTGGACAGGGTCTCCCTCTGTCACCCTGGCTGGAGTGCAGTGGCGCAATCATAGCTTACTGCAGCCTCAAACTCCTGGGCTCAAGTGGTCCTCCCGTCTCAGCCTCCTGAGTAGCTGAGACCGTGGGCACGCGCCGCCGTGTGCAGCTAACATAATTAATAGTTCTTTACATTTAACTTCCCTTGCTTGACCTACTGTATAGTGTCTTATCCTGAGTGGGCACAGACTACTTACTACAGGACTTTGAAGCCAGGCTGGGTAGGTTCTACTGTTGTAACCAAGCGAGTTATAGAGAAACGCCGCACTTTGAGAGAAATTATGGAGTCCTTTATTAGCCAGCAACTCGGAGACAGCTAACGCTCAAAATTCTCTCGGCCCCGAAGAAAGGGCTAGATTCTCTTTTATACTACGGTCTCAGTAGGGGAGTGGGGGTTAACTGAAACAATTTTACAGAAGCAGAATTGGCAAAAAGTTTTAAAAAAATTAATTGGTTATAGAAGCAGTTACAAAAAAGTAAACAGTTCCAGGTGCAGGGGCTTAAACTATCACTAAGAGATAAATGCAGGGGCTTTTAAGTGCCTTCCACAGAGCACATTCCCAGGAGCTGCTGGTACAGCCTGACCCAATATCTTATCAGCAGGTGCATTCCTGAAAGTGCTTGGAGTCAGTTTACGCTAGTTATTCCCTTAAGGGGGATAAAGGGGACTGCAAGTGAAGAAACTAAAATGGAGTCTGTCCGGCTCTCTCTGCTAGGAGAGAGTCACTCAGGTTAAAACAAGGTAGGGTTATCACACTACAGCTTGCCGGTTGGGTGACCTTGGACAAAGTTACTTCACTCTTCTGTGTCTCAGTTTCCTCATCTGTAAAATGAAGTTAATGATAATGCTACTATCTCATAGGGTCATTATGAGGATTAGTTGAGCACTTAGAATAGTTGGTGGCATATAATATAAATGTTAGCAACTATTTTTGGTTAAAAAAATCTGATTTCATTATTTCCCACATACCCTATATATATATATATATATATATATATATATATATATATTTTTTTTTTTTTTGAGATAGAGTCTCACTCTGTTTTCCAGGCTGGAGTGCAGTGGTGCAATCTCGATTCACTGCAACCTCCGCCCCCACCACCTCAGCTAATTTTTTGTATTTTTTTGTAGAGGCGGGGTTTCACCATGTTGGCCAGGCTGATCTCAAATTCCTGACCTCAAGTGATCCACCCGCCTCGGCCCCCACCGCCATACTCTTGTCTCTGAGTGTCTTATTCTTCCTTTGATACACCAAGCCTTTGCACAAGATGTACGTACACTCTGTCTGATGCACTCTTTCGCATGCCTTATTTGCAGCTTTTCCCAGGATGAGTTTATTGTTGGCCTCCATCTTCCTGCAGCTTTTTTTTTTTCCTGTTTTATCACAACTTTTTGTTCATATGTCTTGAACAGCAGTAGCATGCTCGGCAACTCAATCTGTCTCTACCTCTGCCATGAGCTCTTCCAGGGCACGGGTCCTGAGAGGTAAAATAATATAAATAGTGCTGGAGTCAGAAACACACTCGAATCTTATCTTGGCTACTTACTAACCTGAGTGACCTTGGATAAGTAACACTAGGATTTCTGAGTGTCAGTTTTTTTGCAAAATGAGGATAATAATAGTAGAGTGCTTATCTAATGGGTGCTGCAGTGAAAATTAAATAATCTCTGCAAAACACTTAGCATAGTGTCTGGCACAACATAGGTACTGTCAAAAATAAACACAGTCGTTGAACATCAGTCAAAGCGATAAAAACAGATTTTATTCAGCAACTATTGACGGTAGGGGAAAGAGCTGAGCTCCATTCCAATTGTGCAGAGGTGATTTGGGCATTTCAAAAGGAGAATGAGGCAGCAGGGAGGAGCTGCGGGGGGCAGCACTCAGTAGAGCCAGGGAAGTGAACATTACAAAGGGTTGGTCAGTGTAAATACCATTAGGCCAGCCGTGTCTGCTAGCTGGCAGTTATCTAAGTTAGGATTGTATCCTCCCACAGAGACTGGGAGTCCGAGGCCCTATCCTTCCTGATGATTACATTTCAAAGGAATGGCTCTCTAAGTCCTTGAGAAGGACTTCTGAGTTGTAAGTAATACATATTTACAATTCTAAGCCCTTTTAGTAAATGCTCTAAGAAAAGGAGGTCAGGGGCCTATCATCAGGTACTGGCAACAACAAATAGTAAATTTTCCTGGCAGCTTTGAGCTTTCTTAGGCAGGCATTTTAATGGGGGTCTGGGGGAGAAGGCTGACATAGCCTTATACTGCTAGAAGCCATGCTAGAGTTTGGTCAAGTCTGTTAGTGCAGGGATTTGGAACCGAGTTGTGCTGAGAGTTCTGCAGTTCTCAGTACCCTGTGTAATAAACAACTACATAGGCCGGGTGTAGTGGCTCACCCCTGTAATCCTAGAACTTTGGGAGACCAAGGCTGGAGGATCGCTTGAGGTCAGTTTGAGACCAATGTAGGCAACACAGCAAGACCCTGTCTCTACAAAAAAAAAAAAAAATTTTAATTAGCCAGGCATGGTGGTACCTGTAGTCCTAGGTACCCAGGAGGCTGAAGCAAAAGAATTGCTTGAGCCCAGGAGTTTGAGGCTGCAGTGAACTATGATTGCACCACTGCAGTCTGGCCTGGGCAACAGAGTGAGACCCTCATCTCTTAAAAAATAAATAAGTAATTTAAAAAGAAACTACATAAATTTGCAGTGATGATTATTATCCTCACATAGCTCTGAGCAGGGTATAAGCATTGTAGCTGGCATAAATCCTTGTTGAATTGATATTTTTATTAATTAAAATATAGGTGACATTGCTGTAACAAAGAAACCCAAAAATATTAGTGACTTAAATGAGATACAAATGCATCTCTCATGCCACAGCCTGAGCATATACATTCCAGAGCTGATATAGTGTCTCTGCAATATCTGTTACCCAGGCTCCTGATGTCTTATTGGGGGCCATAACTAGAGTGATGCCCTAGTCCGCGTGGCTGAAGATGGCTTGCCACCTTACCTGCTGATTGCATTCTGACTGGTAAGACCAGGGAAAAGGAGTAGTGGGAGGTTCAAGGACAAAATCTGCAAGTTGTACACATCACACTGCTCACATTCCACTGACCAAAAGATGCTCACGTGATCACATCCAGGTGTAAAGGAGATCAGGAAACATACAGTTTATTCTGAGCAGTGCAGGTATTATTTGAGTGTCTCAAGGAAGAAGGGGAGAATGCACACTGAGAGATAACCAGCAGTTTCTAAACTGCCATATTGTGCTTTTTTTTTTTCCTGTTTCTAAACTTTCTCTTATAAGCAGGAATTACTTTTTAGATTGAAAAAAATAGATCGTAAAAAACATAGAGGCCGGGCGCAGTGGCTCATGCCTGTAATCCCAGCACTTTGGGAGGCCAAGGCGGGTGGATCACTTGAGGTCAGGAGTTCGAGACCAGCCTGACCAACATGGAGAAACCCCTGTCTCTACTAAAAACATGAAATTAGCCAGGCGTGGTGGTGCATGCCCATAATCCCAGCTACTCGGGAGGCTGAGGCAGGAGAATCTCTTGAACCTGGGAGGTGGAGGTTGCAGTGAGCTGAGAGGGCGCCATCGCAGTCCAGCCTGGGCAACAAGAGCAAAATTCTGCTAAAAATATAAATAAATAGATAAAAAATATGATCCTACAATAGAAACTATAAAAAGGGATATGGTTTCAGAAGACTAGGAGGTACTGAGAACCAGATTCTGACCTACAAACTCCAATGATCTGGTTAAGAAAGAAATATGAGATGCTACTCAAAGAAGCCTGTATCTAGTGAAATTAAGATATTAAAGGGCAAGTATTTAGAAGAGAGATAAATAACAAAGGAAATTATAAGAAAGACCACAGACATGTAAAAGGAGGTCCAGGGAATCTATAGCACACAGTACACTGAGCTTTAAGGGTTTTTTTAACCTTTTTTTTGGAAGGATGTGCTTTTAATGCTTTTTTTTTTTTTTTTTTTTTTTTGAGACAGAGTCTTACTCTGTCACTAGGCTGGAGTCTAGTGGTGCAATCTTGGCTCACTGCAACCTCCACCTCCCAGGTTCAAGCAGTTCTCCTCCCTCAGCCTCCTGAGTAGCTGGGACTACAGGTGTGTGCTATGACATCCAGCTAATTTTTGTATTTTTAGTACAAAACTAAACCAACCCCAGGTGATCCACCCGCCTCAGCCTCCCAAAGTGCTGGGATTACAGACGTGAGCCCCCGTGCCCAGCCAAGGATTATTATTAAAAAACAAAAACTAGAATGGGTGTAGTAGCTCAAGCTTGTAATCCCAGCACTTTGGGAGACTGAGGCAGAAGGATCACCTGAGCCCAGGCGATCAAGGCTGCAATGAGGTATGAGTCAGCCACCGCACTCCAGCCTGTGTGACAGAGCGAGACCCTGTCTCAAAAGAAAAACAATTTGGCAAAACAAAACAACCAAAACTCTGACATTCCCACTTATTTTAATTTGCATTTATCTGATTTGCATTATACTATTTTCCCAAGTTAAAGCGATCATGTCAGTACAAAGCAGTTTGTGCTATGGCAGCAAGGTACTATGTGAACTCAGAGGGTAGAGTCCTTATTGCTGGGGGTGGGAAGTTGGCTGGGTTGAAACACAATAAAAGACCAATCTGAAAGAGATTGGGGTGGAAAGCAGGTCCATACTTGTGGTATTAGATTCACTGCTGTGTACCATACCTTACATGGGAAAACTGAGAAATTGAACTATATACGTTCAGGAGAGGTCAATAGAGAGGTAAGGTTTGAAAACCACATTGTAAGAATATATCAGCAGGGCGCCGTGGCTCACGCCTGTAACCCCAGCACTTTGGGAGGCAGAGGCGAGTGGATCACCTGAGATCAGGAGTTAGAGACGAGCCTGGCCAACACAGTGAAACCCCATCTCTACTAAAAATACAAAAATTAGCCAGGCGTGGTGGCACACGCCTGTAGTCCCAGCTACTGGGGAGGCTGAGCCATGAGAATCGCTTGAACTTGGGAGGCGGAGGTTGCAGTGAGCTGAGATGGTACCATGGCACTGCAGCCTGGGTGATAGAGAGGGACTCTGTCTCAAAAAAAAAAAAAAAAAAAGAGTATATTTTCCAGGCCAGGCGCGGTGGCTCACGTCTGTAATCCCAGCACTTTGGGAGGCCGAAGCTGGTGGATCACCTGAGGTCAGGAGTTTAAGACCAGACTGACCAACATGGTGAAACCCATCTCCACTAAAAATACAAAAAATTAGCCACGTGTGGTGGTGGGCGCCTGTAATCCCAGCTACTCGGGAGCCTAAGGCAGGAGAATTGCTTGAACCCAGGAGGCAGAAGTTGTAATGAGCCGAGATTGCGCCATTGCACTCTAGCCTGGGCGACAAGAACAAAACTGCGTCTCAGAAAAAAACAAAAAAACAAAAAGCAAAGAATATATCTTCCCTTCTCACTTCCTGTTCCCTTCCTCTTTCTCTCCTGATCCTCCAACCCCCAAATCTGAAAAGGGTATCTGCCTCACGTGGCCTTCCACCATTGGTTTTGTGGGTGTCTTTTCTAAAAATACTGGTAAAATTCCTCTTGCAGCTTGAGGTCTCACACCAGTGTTCCTTTTTTTTTTTTTTTTTTTTGAGACGGAGTCTCACTCTGTTGCCCAGGCTGGACTGCAGTGAGGCAATCTCAGCCGACTGCAACCTCTGCCTCCCAGGTTCAAGCAATTCTCCTGCCTCAGGCTCCCGAGTAGCTGGAATTACAGGTGCCCACCACCATGCCCAGCTAATTTTTTTTTTTTGTATCTTTATTAGAGATGGGGTTTCACCACGCTGGTCAAGCTGGTCTTGAACTCCTAACTTTAGGTGATTCACCTGCTTCGGCCTCCCAAATGTTGGGATTACAGGTGTGAGCCACCATGCCCAGCCACCAGTCACTGTTCTTGGTTGCAAACAACAGAAAGCATTTCTGGCTAACTTAAGCAGAAAGAAAGGTTTACTGGAAGGTTGAGGAGGCGAGAATTTGGGTGTGACTTAGAGGAGAGGAAGCACAGCCCAGGTTACACTGAGATAATGCTCCAAACATTTAAGAAACAGTTGGTTAAGATGCCACCATTTGGCATATGCCTGTAGTCCTAACCACCCAGGAAGCTGAGGCAGGAGGATCTCTTGAGCCCAGGAGTTTGAAGTTACAGTGAGTTATGATTGCACCAGTGGGCTCCAGTGTAGGCAACAGAGAAACACCTTGTCTTTTTTTAAAAAAGAAGGAGGCCGGGCTTGGTGGCTCACGCCTGTAATCCCAGCACTTTGGGAGGCCGAGGCCGGTGGATCACCTGAGGTCAGGAGTTTGAGACCAGCCTGGCCAACACGGTGAAACCCTGTCTCTACTAAAAATACAAAAAGTAGCCAGGAGTGGTGGCAGGCACCTGTAATCCCAGCTACTTGGGAGGCTGAGGCAGGAGAATCGCTTGAACCCTGGAGGCAGAGGTTTCAGTGAGCTGAGAATGTGCCATTGCACTCCAGCCTGGGTGACAAGAGTCAAACTCCATCTCAAAAAGAAAAGAGAAACCACTCTTTTCTAATAATGCCATGCCTCTGTATCCTTTGCTCTGCCACCAGGAATAATCTCTATCCCCGCATCTTTGGGTCATTCCTCCCAGAGGCAATAAATGCCTCAGATAGGAGCAGCCCATTGGCTGGTCCAAGGTCACATGCCTGAGTCCTCATTGCCAGGTTTCCAGGGAAATGAAGTGTATTTTTCTGTAGGATTTCCACAGAAGGAGACTGGGCCCTGCCTCAACCAAACCCACCCAAAGAGAAAAATCTCCCAGATAGAAGGCGAATCTGGGATATAGCTAAACATGGAATAGAATAGCTAATATATGGCAAATGTCAATAATGTCTCCCCACCTCCATTCAATTAATGTTTTTTCCTCTCTTGTGGGAAATCAATAAGCTTCAGTATACAATTTAAGTAAGCTCACATTTGCAATATTCCTGAAAGAAATCCCCATCCAAACTAATGTATACTTTCTAATTTTGCTACCAAAGAACAGAGAGGGACCCACTTATGACCTCATCCCAAATGAGGTAGTGGAATCATGATTAGCTCTTACCTGAGCCTCTTTTCTGTGGCACGTGAAGTAAGAAAACTTGAGTCTTTTTGAAGCAGTCAGGGGTTGCCAACAAGAACCTCCGTTTTTGTTTTTGTTTTTGTTTTTGTTTTTGAGATGGAGTCTCACTCCATTGCCCAGGCTGGAGTGCAGTGGCGCAATCTCGGCTCACTGCAACCTCTGCCTCCTGGGTTCAAGCAATTCTCCTGCCTCAGCCTCCTGAGTAGCTCAAGTGAGTACCTCCTGAATCTCAAGTGATTCACCTGCCTCGGCCTCCCAAAGTGCTGGGACTACAGGCGCCCACCACCACACCCAGCTAATTCTTGTATTTTTAGTAGAGATGGGGTTTTACCATGTTGGCCCAGCTGGTCTTGAACTCCTGACCTCAGATGATCCACCTGCCTCAGCCTCCCAAAGTGCTGGGATTGCAGGTGTGAGCCACCACACCCAGCCTCTACTGCCTTTTCTTTTCCCCCCTAAATCAAGTCACTCCTAACTAGAATAGTTAAGATTAGGAAAGATAAAATTGGTCACCAACAGAAGACCAATCCCAGACCAACTGTACTATATACATTTCCCAGGGCTGCTATATGTAACACATTACCACAAACTTGGTAACCTTTAAAAACCAGGAATGTATTCTCTCACAGTTCAAGAGTCCAGAAGTCTGAAATCAAAGCGTTAGCCAAGTTGATTCTTTCTGGAGATTTGGAGGAAGAATCTGTTCCATGCTTCTCTCCTGGCTTCTGGTGGTTGCTGGCAAACATTGGCATTTCTTGGCTTATAAACGCATCACTGCAATCTCTGCCTGTCTTCACATCACTGCCTTCTCTGTGTCTGCATGCACCAATCTCTCTATCCTTTCCCTTATAAGAACACTAGTCACTGGATTTAGGGTTGACCATAAACCAGAATAATCTCATGTTGAGATTTTAATTACATCTGCAAAGATCCTATTTCCAAATCAGATCACATTCACAAGGGGAGGTTTATATCCTTTATGAGGGCACAGTTCAACTCTCTAATCCAACCAAAAGCTGAAGCCAGTGTGGTAATTTTATTTTTTATTTTTTATTTTTGAGACAGGGTCTCACTCTATCACCCAGGCTAAAGTGCAGTGGCAAGATCTTGGCTCACTGCAGCCTCCACCTCCCAGGCTCAAGTGATCCTCCTGACTCAGTCTCCCAAGCAGCCGAGAGTACTGGCGTGCACCACCACACCCAGCTAATTTTTGTATTTTGCGTAGAGATGGGGCTTTGCCATGTTGCCCAGGCTGGTCTTGAACCTCTGACCTCAAAGGATCCTCCTACCTTGGCCTCCCAAAATGTTGGGAGGGCTAAAGCCACCACACCTGGCCCCAGTGTGGTAATTCCTTAATGTTTAATATTATAAAGAGAGAATAAAGGGATAGAGAAAAGCTTTTGGCTGACCATCTGTTAGTGTTCTGGAATTTTGATTGGTTTGCTTAGTTGTTTTTTTTGTTTGTTTGTTTTTTTAACTTTTTTTTTCTTTTTTTTTTCTTTGAGACAGAGTCTCGCTCTGTCCCCCAGGCTGGAGTGCCGTGGTGGCAATCTTCTCAGCTCACTGCAACCTCTGCCTCCCAGTTTCAAGCAATTCTCTTGCTTCAGGCTCCCAGGTAGCTGGGATTATAGGCGTGTGCCACCACACCCAACTAATTTTTTTTTTTTTTTTTTTTTTTTTTGAGATGGAGTTTTGCTCTGTCCCGTAGGCTGGAGTGCAGTGGCCAGATCTCAGCTCACTGCAAGCTCCGCCTCCTGGGTTCCCGCCATTCTCCTGCCTCAGCCTCCCGAGTAGCTGGGACTACAGGCGCCCGCAACCTCGCCCAGCTAATTTTTTGAATTTTTTAGTAGAGACGGGGTTTCACCGTGTTAGCCAGGATGGTCTCGATCTCCTGACCTCGTGATCCGCCCATCTCGGCCTCCCAAAGTGCTGGGATTACAGGCTTGAGCCACCGCGCCCGGCCTAATTTTTGTATTTTTAGTAGAAACAGTTTCACTATGTTGACCAGGCTGGTCTCGAACTCCTGGCGTCAAGTGATCCACCCGCCTCAGCCTTCCAAAGTGCTGGGATTACAGGCATGAGCCACTGAGCCCCGCCTGCCTTCATGTTTGACAACCCCAAGAATAATCAATATTCTGACTTCTAACAGCAAAAGTTAGTTTTATCTGTGTTTCTGCTTAATATGAAAGGAATTATACATTTTAAAAATCAGGCTCCTTTTGCTTAATATTCTGTTTGCAAGATTTATTCATATTATTGCATCTAGTTGTTGTACATAGTTTTTGACCTAGCCATTGCAGTTCTAGAAATTTATTCTACAGATACAATGTAGAAGTGATATTTGAACCTATTTATTCATAGCAGTTATGCAATAGCAAGAGAACAGAAACAAATGTTCGGCAAGAAAGGTCTGCTTAAATAAAATACGGTGTGTCCACAAAAGGAGGAAGTTCTTTATGTACTCACAGGGAAAGATCACTAAGACTTAGATAAAGCAGCACAGTACAGAACAGAGTGTACAGTATGCTACATTTGTGTAAACAAGGTGGAAATGAATACCCATGCAAACACATGCTCTCATACTTACTTATATAGTATAAATCAGAGGTTAGAAAACTAGCCGGATGTGGTGGTTCATGTCTGTAATCCCACACTTTGGGAGGCCGAGGTGGGCAGATCATCTGAGCTCAGGAGTTGGAGACTAGTTTGGCCAATATGGTGAAACTCTGTCTCTATAAAAATACAAAGAAAAAAAAAAAAAAATAAGCCAGGCGTGATGATGCTTGCCTGTAATCCCAGCTACTCGGGAGGCTGAGGCAGAAGCCTGGGAGGCGGAGGTTGCAGTGAGCTGAGGTCGCACCATTGCACTCCAGCCTGGGCAACAAGAGAGAAACTGTGTCTCAAAAAAAAAAAAAAGAAAGAAAGAAAGAAAGAAAAAGAAAACTATGACCTCTTTGGGCCAGATACATCCTGAGACCAGTTTTTGTAAATAAAGTGTTATTGAAACACAATCATGCCCATTTGTGTCTATATTGTATGTGGCCACTTTTTCACTACTATGGGATTGAGTAATTGCTACAAATATCATACCATCCACAAAACCTAGAATATTTACTCTCTGGCTATTTACAGAAAAAGTTTGCCAGTCCCTAGAGTAGTAGGTTAAATAGTGGCTCCAAAAAGATATATTCAAGTCCTAACCCCCCTCTTATCTGTCAATGTGATCTGATTTGGAAACAGGATCTTTGCAGATATAACTAAGATCTCAAAATGAGATCATCCTGGATTTAGGGTGTGATCTAAATAGTTTAATGACTGATGTCCTTATAAGAGAAAGGGGGGGCTGAGTGCGGTGGCTCATGCCTGTAATTCCAACACTTTGGGAGGCCAAGGCAGGTGGATCATAAGGTCAGGAGTTCAAGACCAGCCTGGCCAAGATGGTGAAACCCCGTCTCTACTAAAAATACAAAAATTAGCCGGGCGTGGTGGCAGGTGCCTGTAATCCCAGCTACTCTGGAGGCTGAGGCAGGAGAATCGCTTGAACCCAGGAAGCTGAGGTTGCAGTGAGCTGAGATCACGCCATTGCACCCCAGCCTGGGCGACAAAGTGAGACTCCATTTCAAAAAAAAAAAAAAAAGAAAGAAAGTGGGGAGAGATTTGAGTACAAGCACAAAAAGACAGGAAAGAAGAACATATGATGGTGAAAGCAGAGTGTGGACTTACACTCCTACAAGCCAAGAAACTCCAAAAGTTGTCAACAGACACCAGCAGCTGGGAGACAGGCATGGAATAGTTTCATACGCAGAGCCCCCAGAAGGAAGCAACATGGCCAACACCTTGGTTTTGGATTTCTGGCCTCCTGAACCATCAGAGAACAAATTTCTGTTGTTTTAAGCCACCAAGTTTTTGGTAAGTTGTTGCGGCAGCCTCAGGAAATGAACATGCCTGGTATAGATGATCTCTGGAAGGATACCCAAGAAATGAATAACTTTGGTTGTTAATGGGAAGGGTGACAAGATGGCTAGCAAACGGGCGTATGAAGGAGACTTTTAATCCATATGCTCCTTTGTAACTTAAAACATAACCATATGAATATACTACATCTTGAAAAATAAATACAATATAAGTAGAAAAGTTAATAACTCCTAATTGGTCTAGCCCAGGGAAGAGAGTTACCTCTGATTGTAGCGGGTGTCTAAAATAATCACTGTAAAGCGTGTTGCCTTTTTAGTCTGCTCAGCTCTGACCAGCTAAAATAGCCTCCTGCTGGTGTGGCTTCCTGTGGATGGCCTCACAAGGTCACTTTATGTCAACAGCACACCTAGACAAAGTCATTCTGCTGAAGGCAGGCAGGATCTTCTGTAGGCTGTGATCTGAAATAGATCCCCCCCATCTGTGTCCATTTCGCTTCTGCTCGCTGCTACTAGTCCAGGCCACCATCTTCTCTCACCAGGACAGTGCAGTAACCTTCTAGTTTTTCATTCTACATCTGTTCTTGCTGCTTCCAATCATTCGCACCAAAGAGCGAATCATGTGACTTCTTGCCTTTGCTGTCCTTTCACAGTTGCTCTTTGCAAATAGATCAAAACCACACTCCCATCCTGGCGTGGTGGCGCTTGCCTGTAGTCCCAGCTACTCAGGAGGCTGAGGTGGGAGGATCGGTTGAATCCAGGAGTTCGAGGTTGTAGCAAGCTGTGATTGCGCCTGTGAATAGCCACTGCACTGCAGCCTGGGCAACGCAGGGAGACCCTGTCTCTGAAGTAAATCAAATGCTTAAAAAAAAAGAAAACCCTCCTGGCTGGGCGCAGTGGCTCACGCCTGTAATCCCACCACTTTGGGAGGCCTAAGTGGGCAGATCACCTGAGCTCAGGAGTTCGAGACCAGCCTGGGCAACATGGCAAAACCGCGTCTCCACGAAAAATACAAAAAATTAGCTGGGAGCAGAGGTGTGCCCCTGTAGTCCCAGCTACTCCCAGCTACTTGGAGGCTGAGGTGGGAGAATCTCTAGAGCCTGGGAGGTGGAGGTTGCAGTGAGCCAAAATCCTGCCACTACACTCCAGCCTGGGTGACAGAGTGAGATCCTTTCTCAAAACAACACCACCCCTCTCTACTGTGCTCTTGAAGCACGCCATCTGGCCTATGCATACCCTTGTATTGCTACTTCTCTAGCAATCAACTCTTTCCTCACCATATTCCAGAACAGCATGACACAAATCACTCTGTGGATAAGAATCACCGGAGACTTCCTGAAAGCAAGTTTCCGGGCCTTATCGCAGACCCATGGAATCAGGCTCTTTAGAGAAGGCACCTGAAGCTGTGTGTAATATGTTGATTTTGATTATTATTATTATTATTCTTGGCATTGAGACCTGCTTGATTTATTCTGATTATTTAATACACAATGACGCAACTGTGATCCCAAAGCGTGCAAAGTTAAAGCCTTCAACTGCAGCTGAGGAGAGGGCAGGAATGGTACACCTGGGGACGGTGGTGAGTCAGGAATGAGGGGCAGGCGGCTATGACCAGGGCAGCCTTCTACCCGGGGCCAGAGACAGGGAAGTGACCTGAGGAGCAGGACCCAAGGGTAGCCCAGGGTCGAGGAAGGGGACAGAGACCTCCCCTTGGCCTAGGTCAGGAGCTCAGAAGTGCCACATGACTGAGGGAGCAGTGGGCCAGAGGCAGGGCCAGGAGAGCACCATTTTCTGGGGGACTGGGGGCAGGGAGGTGCCCTACAGGAGAAGCCAGTAGGGGCTGCCTGCCCCTGGGGTGGAGACCAGGCTGGAGCAAGACCTGAGGCAGGCGCAGGGCCTGAGAGCCCGGCTGGCTGGGCTCTGGGGGGCTCCCAGAGCAGCCTGGCCCAGGGAGCAGTCCTGACTCTGCAGGGGATGCCCAGTGAGGGGCCACAGACCCCTCAGAACTTCCCCCACTCTCTCCCTGGAAAGGAGCTGGGGAACCCATAGTGCAAATCTGTGGACCACTCAGTGATGGAGGGAGGCTGTGCCCAAAGGTGGACACTGGGGGTTGCCCCCTCCACCACCTGGGCCTCCACCGCTGTCCTCAGTACAGCGCTTCTCCTAAGAGTGCAGGCCGTGGACGCCACCCTCGATCTGGGCCGACATGGTCCGCTTCTCAAACTTGAGCTCTCCTGAGTACATCATGGACTGAAGGACAGACAGGTTGCGGGCCCTGATATCATGGCAGCCATGCTGCATACCCGCTATGAGGTAGGGCACGAACTTCTGAATGGACCCTTTGTCCTGGTGGAGCCCAAGACACCCTGTGTGATCTTCACCTTATCCCCCTTGCTGAAGTATCGTTTCTGGCTGCTGCTGCTCTTCTCCATGGCATCCAGGGAGCCTG
Source organism: Macaca nemestrina (assembly GCF_043159975.1). Taxonomy (NCBI): domain Eukaryota; kingdom Metazoa; phylum Chordata; class Mammalia; order Primates; family Cercopithecidae; genus Macaca; species Macaca nemestrina. The sequence continues at coordinate 21,910,833 of NC_092132.1, forward strand.
TGCCTCAGTATTTCTTGAGCCACACCCCGTCTGAGAAGAAGTACTCACAGGGGGCCTCCAAGGTGGCAGCCAGCAGTTAGCCCATCATCACTGTGGAGGCACCAAGGACCAGCACCTTGATGTGCCCTGTGGTCAGGATGCCACCATCGGCTATGATGAGCACACCAAAGCGCTGGGCTCAGCCACCTTGTACACAATAGTGCCCTGGGGCCAACCTTAGGCCATCACTTCCTGGGTGATGCAGAGGGAGCCGTGGCCCATGCCCACGCGCAGCCTGTCCACACCAGCGTCAGTCAGGTTCTTGGCCTGGGCTGCTGTCACCACGTTCCCCCCAATCACCTGGAGATGGGGGTACTTCTGTTTGATGTAATGCACCATGGCAATCTGATAACACCGAGTTCCCTTGGGACGAGTCCAAGACTATGACGTTGATGCCCGCCTGGGTGAGCAGGTCCAGGCGGTATTTGTCATCCTCACAGGTGCCCACAGCTGCCCCGCACAGCAGCTGCCAATGGGAATCCTGGGAGGCCACAGGGTAGTCTCGGTTCCTCTTCAGGTCAGTGCAGGCAATGATGGCCACCAGCTCATCATGATCATTGACGATAGGCAGCTTCCCTTTCTTGCTATGCTGCAGAATCTCATTTGCCTCTTTCAATGTCACTCCTGCTGGAGCCACCACCAGCTTGATCCTTGGCATCATCACCTCACTGAGGAGGGTGGTGTGGTCCTTCTCAGCAAGAAAGTCAATGTCTCGGGAGGTGACAATGCCCACCAGCTTGCTGCCCATGGTGCCTGTCTCAGTGATGGGGATGCTGGAGAAGCCATGCCGCATCTTGGCCTCCAGCACATCACCCACAGTGTGCGAGGGTCTCAGCACCACGGGGTCCGTGATGAAGCCCTGTTCAAACTTGACCTTCCGCACCTCGTTGGCCTGGAACTCTGGGGTGCAGTTGTGGTGAATGAAACCAATACCTCCCATCAGAGCCATGGCGATGGCCATGTTGTCCTCTGTCACAGTGTCCATGGGGGAAGAGGTCAGCGGTGTCTTCAGCGTGATCTTCCGGGTGAGGGTTGAGGTCAGGTCTGCCTCATCAGCTATCAAGTCTGAATCCTGGGAGAATCAGGAACTCCTAGGTGAGGCCATGGGCCCTGGTGAAGAGCTGCTGTGCGGTGAGCCCATCCTTGGGGACATAGCCGGTGCCGCCGCTCATCAGGTAGTCCGCCATGCTGCCGGAGACCCCATGACCCAACATAAGGCCGCCAGCCTGCTGGCGCGGGCCAGGGGTGGACTATTTTTATTTTTTGAGACTGGGTCTCACTATGTTCCCCCGACTGGTTTGGAACTGCCGGGCTCAAGCGATCCTCCCACTTCAGCCTCCCAAGTAGCTGGTACTACAGGCCCACACCACCACACCTGGCTTTGTGTAGTGTGTTTAATAAGCTCCCTGGGGAATTCTATCTTTGAAGTTCTAGAAGCATTTTCAATTATTTTGGACTTCCTACCTCAGGGCCTTTGCACTTGTTCTTCTCATTCCTGGAAAACTCTGCCAATTTTTTGAAGGGCTGATTCCTTCTCATGTTTTATGTGTCATCTAAAATGTCGCCTCCTCAGACTGACCTTTCTTTTTTATTTATGTATTTTTGAGGCGGAGTCCCGCTCCGTCGCAAGGGCTGGAGTGCAGTGCCATAATCTTGGCTCACTGCAACCTCTGCCTCGCTGGTTCAAGCAGTTCTCCTGCCTCAGCCTCCATAGTAACTGGGATTACAAGCATGTGCCACCAAGCCTGGCTAATTTTTGTATTTGTAGTAGAGACAAGGTTTTGCCATGTTGGCCAGGCTAGTCTTGAACTCGTGACCTCAAGCAATCTGCCTGCCTCGCCCTCCCAAAGTGCTGGGATTACAGTTGTGACACATGCCTGACCTCAGACCCACCCTTCCTTCCTTCCTGCCTGCCTGCCTGCCTGCCTTCCTTCCTTCCTTCCTTCCTTCCTTCCTTCCTTCCTTCCTTCCTTCCTTCCCTCCCTCCCTCCCTCCCTCCCCTTCCCTCCTTCCCTCCTTCCCTCCCCCCTTCCTTCCTTCTTTTTGAGATGGAGTTTCGTTCTTGTTGCCCAAGCTGGAGTGCAGTGACGTAATCTCAGCTCACCACAACCTCTGCCTCCCGGGTTCGAGAGATTCTTATGCCTCAGCCTCCTGAGCAGCTGGGATTACAGGCGCCCGCCACCACGCCTGGCTAATTTTGTATTTTTGGTAGAGACAGGGTTTCTCCAGGTTGGCCAGGCTGGTCTAGAAATCCCAATCTCAGGTGATACCCACCTCGGCCTTCCAAAGTGCTGGGATTACAGGCGTGAGCCACCCTGCCTGGCCTCAGATTGACCTTTCAAGTCCACTGTATGTTTCTTTCCCTTCAACCACTCTCTGTCACGTGACCCTGTTTCATTTTCTTTGTACCACTTGCTATAATGAAGTTACCTTGTTTATTTACTTGTTTATCCACTGAGTACCTCTTAGAATGTAAGCTCCGTGAACCTAGGGTTTCTGTTTGTGTTGTTCACTGCTTTACTCCTTGCACCTCTAACTATGCTTAGAATAAGATGGGGGCTCAATTAGAATTTCCTGAATAAACAAATCAAATGAGATGGTATATACAGTATATAGTCTTGTGGTTTTTGTTGTTGTTGTTGTTGTTGTTGTTGTTGTTTTTTGACAGAGTCTCGCTCTGTCGCCAGGCTGGAGTGCAGTGGCACCATCTCGGCTCACTGCAACCTCTGCCTCCCAGGTTCAAGCAATCCTCCTGCCTCAGCCTCCCAAGTAACTTGGGCTACAGGTGTGCGCCACCACGCCCAGCTAATTTTTTGTATTTTTAGTAGAGATGGGGTTTCACCATGTTGACCAAGATGGTCTCAATCTCTTGACCTTGTGATCTGCCCGCCTCAGCCTCCCAAGGTGCTGGGATTACAGGCGTGAGCCACCATGCCCAGCCGTATATAGTATTTTAAAACCAAGTAATGGTAAACTCTGCTACTTTTTAATTTTTTAAACTGTGCTACTTTAAATATTGTTCCTTCCTTTTTCACTTATGTTGGTTAAACAATTATTTTAAAGCTTTTTCTATTGTAAAAGTGAAACATATTCGTGCAAGAAAAATCAGAAAAATTTTGTTTGGGCATAGTGGCTCACACCTGTAATCCCAGGCTTTCGGAGGCCATGGTGGGAGGATTGCTTGAGACCAGGAGTTTGAGACCAGCCTAGGCAACAGGGTGAGACCCTGTCTCTAAAAACAAATTAGCCAGGTGTGATGGCACATACCTGTGGTCCCAGCTACTAGGGAGGCTGAGGTGGGAGGATTGCTTGAGCCCTGGAGGTCAAGGCTGCAGTGAACCGTGGCTGCAACACTGCACTCCAGCTTGAGTGACAGAATAATAATCTGTCTTCCTGGGGACGGAGGCTTGCGCCTGTAATCCTAGCACTTTGGGAGGCCGAGATGGGTGGATCACGAGGTCAGGAGATCGAGACCATCCTGGCGAACACGGTGAAACCCCGTCTCTACTAAAAAGTACAAAAAAACTAGCCGGGCGAGGTGGCGGGCGCCTGTAGCCCCGGCTACTCGGGAGGCTGAGGCAGGAGAATGGCGTAAACCCGGGAGGCGGAGCTTGCAGTGAGCTGAGATCTGGCCACTGAACTCCCGCCTGGGCGACAGAGTGAGACTCCGTCTCAAAAAAAAAAAACAAAAAACTTACATTTAGTTTATTGTCTTTCTCCTTCCACTAGAGTTTAAGTTCCATTAGGTCATTTTTGTGTTTTTTATTCACTGCTGCATCCCCACTGCTTAGAATAATGCCTGGCACATAATAGAGTCTCAATATGTATTTAACAAATATTTAATGAACTGCAGTTATCCAAATCAATAAACAGCTTTCATGTATTTCACTAGGATCCCTCGGACATTCTGATCATTCAGCGTGTTATCTATTTCAAGTAACTGCCATCTTAGAGGAGCCATCTTCTGTATTCTGTGATAATAGCAAACGCTTATTGAGCACTTACTATGTGCAAGCATGGCTCCAAGGTATAACAATAGTATTTTAGGGCCTTAGGTATTATAATCGGAGTTACTTTCCGAGTATATATACATTCCGAAATACATCTAAAAAGTATTTGTTGTATATCAGAACTTCACATTTAACTGGGAGTCCTGCTCTCTTTTTTGAGACAGTTTCTTGTTTTTTTTTGGGGGGGGGGGTCTTTTTTTTTTTTTTTTTTGAGACAGAGTCTTGCTCTGTTGTCCAGGCTGGAGTGCAGTGCCACGATCTCGGCTGGCTGCAACCTGTGCCTCCCGGCTTCAAGCAATTCTCCTGTGAGGAAATTAGAACCTGGAGAGGTGAATAATTTGTTCGAGATCTTCTACGTGGGATGTTCAATGGCAAAGATGAGTGCATGCAGAACCCGCGTCCTTAACTAAACGATGGCACTCTGCTGAGTTGCTTTTAGCTCCTTGTGTTTTCTTTCTTTTTGGTAGTTAACTTGTTTTCGTTAAGCCCTCAATTAAAAAAAAAAAAAAAAAAAAACTCTTAAGTCTCAAAGTCAAAACCTGTCAAAGGCCAAGTGCTTTAGTTCCCTCCATTCAAGGAGTGGGCATTTTGCTTTTGAATCCTGGATGGCGGGAAGCAGCAAGCAGGTGTCAACAGGGGTGGGGAGGAGACGCCGGGCCCCGCCAGCCAATCAGAGCGCGCGGAGGCCTCCCTTCCCCCGCCGCCGTCCACGCGCCAAAATTCCAAACGGGCTGTGCACCGCTCCCGTCGTCTCCTTCCGCCGGGCTCAGCGAGCCGGAACTATGTGAAGAAAAAGAAGTCAGCGTTGTCCGCCGACTGTCTGCTCACATCCTCTATACTGTCGGCCTGTGTTCCTCTCCACGTTGGCCCGGCCTCCTTCGCTCTACAAATGGGAGGAGAGTTTCGAGCCTGCTGTTCTATGGCGGCGGCGTGGGCGGGACAGGCGGCGGAGGGATCCTGGGCGCGCGCGCTGCGGCCGCTGGCGCGGAGCTTGTGGCGCCAGAATTCGGAGCGCGGAAGAGCCAGAGCTGCGGCCGCCTGGAGCTGGAGCCCTCTGCAGTCGCGCACACCGAGGCCATTAGGGAGAGAAGATGGTGGTTCTCCGCAGCAGCTTGGAACTGCACAACCACTCCGCCGCCTCGGCCACGGACTCCTTGGACCTGTCCAATGAGTTCCTCAGTCTGGAGCAGATCGGCCGGAGGCGGCTCCGCTCGGCTGGCGCGGCGCAGAAGCAGCCCGTGGCGACCACAGCCAAAGCGGGCGTGAGTACCGGCCTGAGGCAGGCTCCCTGGGCGGTTCCCGTGGGGACTGTCCGCAGCCCCGCGCCCGGAGGGGCCTGGGGGTGGGCGGCGCCGGTCTAGGTGACAGTTGTCGGGGACGAAGTGTGGTCGAGGACGAGTAAAATGGAAGCTCTGGGGATCGGAGGTGCGGGTCGGGTCGCAGAGCTGAGGCTGGCCGGGAGAGGACTAAGCATTTGGTCACCACCTACTTTTACGCAAGAGGAAATCGAAGCCTGCCACAGCGGAGTGCAGTCTGGGGCCAAGCGGCAGCTGTTCGGCCGCCCCCAAGATCCCCCTCCCTGGCCGATCGATCGCCCAGGCTCCTGCCCTAGGTTCGCGTCAACCTGGAGGCAACACGCATCCTCTGACTGCTTTCTGTCTGCGCCATAAACGTTGGGGGGTGGGAGGGAGCACAGGGACGGACAGGTTGTAATTCAGGCTCTCTGACCTCCATTAACGATCCAGAGGGGTTCCGTAATAAGATCGCAGTGAATAATACCCGGTTGCATAATGTGGAGGGATGAGGACCAACATTTCCTGTACCCCCCCTTCCAAGCCTCATCATAACCCTTTGAGAATGCATAGTTGTGATATCTCTTTGACAGATGAAGAAACGGACTCAAAAAGGTAAACAGTAAGGGGTAGATCTAAAATTGGAACTCAGATTGCCTGCCTCCCAAATCGTTCCCTTTCTCTTCCGTCATGCTGCAGTTACAAACAGTGTCTATAGGGGAAGTTTGGAAGGGAGGAGGGTCCTCTTGAAAGAAGTGCTGCTTCTAGGTCTGAAGTACAGTGAAGGTTTTTGCAGGGCAGAGTTAAAGCTGAGCAGAGTTACTCTCCTCCCATCCACCTCCCCACCCCAGCTGCTAAAAGAGGCCTAGGTGGAAGGGTTTCAGCATTCACAGAAGGTTGAAGTCGAGGAAGCTCGCTAGTAAATTTAGTTAAAGCAGCAAGTAATATAGTTGGATTCAAGGTGTTGAAGTGAGTGAGGGTAGGCATGGAGTAGGAAAAATAGGACCTGAGAGAGGGTTGGGAACTTGGGAGTGAGAATGAGAGGCTCAGGGGAAGTGTCTGGTGGAAGTGACAATGTAATCCTCTTCAGTTCAGCAGACGATTTCAGGGTCTTGGATTAAGTCTCCTATTAAGATCTTGTATATAGATAACTATATAAAATTAGTTGCCGGTATCTTCTCTGGGCATCCCATTCTGGTTGCTACTCTGCTGAGGGGAGTGGGTTAAAAACTTTAGTCCCTTCAATCTCTGAAATTGTGATTCTGAATTGAAAAGACAAGTAATTTCCTGACTCAGGATTTGTTTCTCAATCATGTGCCAGGAATTGGCAGAGACCTGGAGAGGCCAAACACTTCTGCACTGAAGTTGGTTACTGGACTTATTAACCTGTGTTCAGAAAAGCTATTTCAATACTGATTGATTATTTATGTCCGGGATAACACTAGATCATATGAACATGATGATACATACTGATGTATTGAATACTGGTGAAATACATAGACTTTTTTTTTTTTTTTCTTGGAGATAGAGTCTCGCTCTCTCATCCAGGCTGAAGTTCACTAGTGCGATCTCAGCTCACTGCAACCTCCACCTCCCGGGTTCAAGCAGTTCTCCTGCCTCAGCCTCCCAAGTAGCTGGGATTACAGACTTATGCCTCCACGCCGGGCTAATTTTTATATTGTTAGTAGAGACAGGGTTTCTGTTGGCCAGGCTGGTCTCGAACTCCTGACCTCAGGTAATCCACTCGCCTCAGCCTCCCAAAATGCTGGGATTACAGATGTGAGCCACCCTGCCTGGCCAGATATACAGCGTCTTAAGAAAACTGTTGTCCGGGTGCGGTGGCTCATGCCTGTAATCCCAGCACTTTGGGACACCGAGGCGGGCGGATCACGAGGTCAGGAGATTGAGACCATCCTGGCTAACACAGTGAAACCGAGGTGGGCAGATCACAAGGTCAGGAGATTGAGACCATCCTGGCTAACACGGTGAAACCCCGTCTCTACTAAAAATACAGAAATTAGCCGGGCGTGGTGGCAGGCCCCTGTAGTACCAGCTGCTTGGGAGGCTGAGGCAGGAGAATGGGGTGAACCTAGGAGGAGGAGGTTGCAGTGAGCCGAGATCGCGCCACTGCACTCCAGCCTGGGGGACAGAGCGAGACTCCGTCTCAAAAAAAAAAAAAAGAAAAAGAAAACTGTTAATTATGAATTTCAGTTTCTGCTTCTCAGGTTTACCAGTAATCAGCAGGTTTCTACACTTGTTAATTGGGGTGATACCCACCACATTGGTAGTGAGGATTAAATGTGATCAAGCATGTAAGGAGATTAATTGAACAGTTAGCATATAATTAGGACTCAGTCGTTGTCAGTTATTAAGACCATCGTCAGTTTTAGTTAATGGCCACTCTGTTTTTTTTCAGTTCCTCGGGAAAAAAAACCTTAGGTCATTGTTGACTCCTCACATCCAGTGCATTAGCAAATTCTGTTGGCTCTACTTTCAAAATATATTCCAAGTCTGACCACTTTATATGTCCTCCAGTGTTGCCATGCTGGTTCAAGCCATAATCTCTTTCCTGGATTATTTACTTATTTATTATTATTATTTTGAGACAGAATCTTGCTCTGTCACCCAGGCTGGAGTGCAGTGGCATGATCTCAGCTTGCTGGAATTTCCGCCTCCCGGGTTCAAGTGATTCTCCTGCCTCAGCCTCCCAAGTAGCTGGGATTACAGGCACACACCACCACGCCCAGCTAATTTTTGTGTTTTTAGTAGAGCTAGTATTTCACCGCGTCAGTCTGATCTCAAACTCCCGGTCTTAGGTGATCAGCCCACCTCGACCTCCTGAAGTGCTGGGATTACAGGTGTGAGCCACCACACCTGGCTATCTCTCCTGGATTATTGTAATTCTTGATTGGCCTCCTTCCTGTTTTCTACTGTTTGATGTATATATTATGCCCTCGCCTTCCCTCAACAATCAGTTCTCTTTATGTATTTATTTACTTATTTTTGAGACAGAGTCTTGCTGTGTCACCCAGGTTAGAGTGCAGTGGCACCATCACGGCTCACTGCAGCCTCAACCTCCCGGGATCAAGTGATCCTCCCACCTCAGCCTCCTAAGTAGCTGGAACTACAGGTGCACGACACCACACCCAGCTCATTTTTAAGTTTTTTTGTAGCGATGGAGTCTCACTATGTTGCTCGAACTCCTGGACTCAAGCAATCCTTCAGTTTCAGCTTCCCAAATTGCTGGGATTAAAGACATGAACCACCATGCCCCACCAATAGTCAGTTCGTAATGCAGTGAATCTTTTTAATTTTTTTTTTTTTTTTTTGAGACAGAGTCTCACTGTGTCTCCCAGGCTGGAGTGCAGTGGCTCGATCTCGGCTCACTGTAAGCTCCACCTCCCAGGTTCACGCCATTCTCCTGCTTCGGCCTCCTGAGTAGCTGGGACTACAGGGGCCCGCCAACACACCCGGCTAATTTAGTGTATTTTTAGTAGAGATGGGGTTTGACCATGTTGGCCAAGGTGGTCTCAATCTCCTGACCTAATGATCCGCCCACCTTGGCCTCCCAAAGTGCTGGGATTACAGGCGTGAGCCACTGCGCCCAGCAAATGCCGTGAATCTTTTAAATTAAAAGTCAAAACAGTTGATCACTCAAAACCTTCTTGAGACTCCCTATTTAAGTGAAAGTCTGTAAGTTTGGGAGCAGCCCTAAGCATCCCTGCCTCCTTTATAATGACATCTTTTTCTACCCCTTTACAAAACCCACTCTTTTCCAGCCACACAGGCATAGCTACTCCTTAAATACCAGGGCCTTTCCATTTGGTATACCTCTCCTGGAAGTACTCTTCCCTTGGATATCTGCATGACCAATTCTTTTAACTTTTTTTTTTTTTTTTTTTACGTTATTTTAAACCAAAAAACAAAACCTCAGGAGTTGTACTTTAATGTGGTCCAGAAATTGTACAAATAAATAACTCAGTCCTTATAACCTTACATGGTAGATAAGATTTTTTTTTTATATGAGAAAACCGATGCACAGAGACTTAAATAACTTGCCCAAATTCACCTTATAGTAAGCTGTGTGACTATGATTCAAATTTAGGAGTCTGTCTACCTCAAGTCTTTGCTAAAATTTCACCTTTGCAATGATGCTTACCGTAAGCACCATATTTAAAATTACAAACCACTCACCTGACATGCCTCTTTATTCTGCTTTATATTCTCCTAACACTTATCACCTTCCAACATAATCTATACTTTTGTATTTTTAAGTATTTTTCTCTCTTCCCGAATCAGAATGTAACTGCACGGGGACTTGGATTTTGACTTTTTGTTTGGCAGTGTTATCCCAGCACCTAGAACAGAACCTAGGAGGAAGTAAGTGTATATTAAATATTTGTTGTTGATTGTTGTTACTCTAAAGAGACGGAAGTCTAGCAGAGGAGACCTAACAGCAATATACAGAGATTATTTGCCATAAATCCCATATTTGTGGTATATGGTGGTTGAGCAATTAGAATGCACTCAGCTGGATGTTGTAGGGTAGAAAGGATTCCCCCCAACCCCCACCACAGTTCCCAGCAGGCATTATACATTTTTGAGACAAAGTACTCCTTCCTTTTATACGTCAAGGTGTCTGTGTACACCAAATTATAATTTCAGTGTTACTTAGCATGGGATTTGATTAAAATAAATCAATGGTCTTTAGGGGTAATATATTCATACTGACAAGCCCATCAGTACCAAAAATGAAACATGTCTCTGTAATTGGAATATTTTCTGATTTGGGGACTTTACATTCAATACATTTGGTTGGATTTCACCTTGCTGTTTATATCAACCATGCATTTCAGAGACTTCATTCCCTGATCACCCTGATTATATTTGGATATTTCTTAGTTTCCTCAGCCATATATTTATTGACAGAGCATTTCTTAGACTAGGTTACTTTTATGGTTGGTTACATTTATTCATGTTAATTCATTAACTTGAATTTTTCCTAATCTCAGGCTGACCTTTCTTTTCAGAACTTCTCCTTTCATTACCTCTGATCAGGCTGACATTATTTTCAAGTTCTGAAGTTACCTATAGTCACCTATTTATTAACTACATTCTGTTTTTACATTTTGAGTATAATGTCATTCAGCTGGGCTTATGGATTTGTGTTTTTGTTTTTTCCTGACTTATATAGGTTCCCTGAATATTGTGGTGGTGGTGTTCTAAGTTTGTTTTTTGTTGTTTTTTTAAAACTTTTATTTTCATCCTACCAACTTTATGACTTTGGATATCTTTTCTGTAGTTTCTTTTTCTTCCAGAATCAGATTAGCCATTGTCTATTTCTGTACTTTCTTTGTTTTCTAAGGTCTAAGGTTTTTTGGTTTCTGTAAATTTAGGGTTGTTTCTCATGTTGAAGAGTCACTTAAGGATATATAGTAGGGTGATTTTTGTTAATCGATGATGATCGTACATTACTTTTGGTATTTCTTTTTTTTTCCCTTTTGAGACTGTGTTTTGCTTTTGTCACCCAGGCTGGAATGCAATGGCGCAATCTCGGCTCACTGTAACCTCTGCCTCGTGGATTCAGGCAATTCTTCTGCCTCAGCCTCCAGAGTAGCTGTAAGCGCCTCCCAATTACAGGCGCCTGCCGCCACACCCAGCTAATTTTTGTATTTTTAGTAGAGACAGGGTTTCGCCATGTTGGCCAGGCTGGTATCAAACTCCTGACCTCAGGTGGTCCACCTGCCTCGGCCTCCCAAAGTGCTGGGATTACAGGCATGAGCCCCTGCGCCTGGCCTACTTTTGGGTTGTTTACCTACATTTTTATTTTTCCATGTGTTAGGTAAAATAAAACATTCTTCAGTATGTAGAAGGTACTATTTTAAACATTGTATGTTTATTTTAAAGTTTGGAAAGATACTCAAAACTCAACATGAATATTTGTAACATATAGGAGATTTTAAAAACTTAAAGCATAACACAATACAGAAAAATGAAAAGTATACAGCTTAATGAAGTATCACAAAGCATAGATAGGGAGCTTTTGGGTGTGGCAGTGAGTGGTGCTCCCTGGAGTTGGGTGACATGTCAGTTCTGTATTCAGTCATAAGCAAGACAGGGCCCTTGATTTTAGGTTTAGAAGTTATAGCTTTGTTTGGGAGACAGTGAAGAGCCAGAAGAGGGATCTGATGAGACAGTGTTTAGGATGAATTATAGTTAAAAAATCTAGAGTTAAGGAAGACCAGTTAAAAGATTGTAATGGTAGGCTGGGCGGGTGGGTCATGCTTGTAATCCTAGCACTTTGTTTGGGAGGCCAAGGTGAGCAGATCACCTGAGATCAGGAGTTCGAGACCAGCCTGGCCAACATGGTGAAATCCCGTCTCTACTAAAAATACAAAAATTAGCCGGGCATGGCGTTGCACACCTGTAAGCCAAGCTACGTGGGAGGATGAGGCAGGAGAATTGCTTGAACCCTGGAGGCGGAGGTTACAGTGAGCCGAGGTTGCACCATTGCACTCCAGCCTGGGCAAGAGAGCGAGACTCTGTCTTAAAAAAAAAAAAGATTATAATGATAATAGCTACCACTTACATAGCAGTTGCTATGTGCCAGGCATAATACTTGATAGACACATATATTTCTCCTGTTTATGAACTATTGTTATCCTCATTACAAGATTCTTAGTATCTAGTATCCATATACTAAGTATTCTAGATTACTAGATCCTTAGTATATGGAGACTAGATACTAAGGATACTTAGTATATTGATATCCTTAGTATATGGATACTAAGACACCTTATGTAACTTGCACAAGATTACACATCTCTAAGTGATGTGCCAAGAATCAAATCCTAGGCACTCTATCTCTAGAGTTTGGGTTCTTAATTAATGCATTGTTACCACATATACCAAAACAGAGAAAACTAGAGTTTAAATTAAGGTGATATTAGTAGGAATGGAGAAAAATGTCAAGAAACACAGCGCAGGATCTCTGAGAGTCGAACACAGGGAGGGAAGACAGTGTTGTTTCCAGCTAAAGAAGTGAGCAGTAGACCATTGGGAGGTTTTTTTTTTTTTGGTGATGGAGTCTAGCTGTGTTGCCCAGGCTGGACTGCAGTAATACAGTCTCGGCTCACTGCAAGCTCCGTCTCCCAGGTTCATGCCATTCTCCCGCCTCAGCCTCCTGAGTAGCTGGGACTACAGACGCCTGCCACCACGCCCGGCTAATTTTTTGTATTTTTAGTAGAGACTGAGTTTTCACCGTGTTAGCCAGGATGGTCTTGATCTCCTGACCTCATGATCCGCCTGCCTCGGCCTCCCAAAGTGCTGGGATTACAGGCATGAGCCACCATGCCCAGCCGACCATTGGGAGTTTTATGCCAGAATTGCTAAGAGGTTGGGACTGGTTATCTTTGAGGATGAACAGAAAACAGCAAAGCACAGGCCGGGCGTGGTGTAATCCCAGCTATTGTGGTGGCGGGCGCCTGTAATCCCAGCTGTTTGGGAGGCTGAGGCAGGAGAATGGCATGAACCCGGGAGGCGGAGCTTGCAGTGAGCCAAGATGGTTCCACTGCACTTCAGCCTGGGTGACAGGACGAGACTCCATCTCAACAAAAAAGAAAAAGAAAACAGCAAAGCACGAAAAGAATTAAGGAGGTCTGAAGCAGTGCCTATATTTTAAAGGTGAGAAGTTGAATCATGGAACCAAGAGTATTATGTAAACCAAGGGATCGAAGCATGTTAAGAAAGTAGAGGCCAGGCACAGTGGCTCTCATTTCTAATCCCAGCACTTTGGGAGGCCAAGGTGGGAGGATCACCTGAAGCCAGAAGTTCGAGACCAGCCTGAGCAACATAGTGAGACCCCCTCCCCCATCTCTAAAATAAAAAAAATAAAAATTGGCTGAGCACAGTGGCTCACACCTGTAATCCCAGCAGTTTAGGAGGCCAAGGCAGGTGGATAACTTGAACCCAGGAGTTCAAGACCACCCTGGGTAATGTGGCGAAACCCTGTCTCTACAAAAACTAGCTGGGTGTGGTGGCGCCTGCCTGTAGTCCCAGCTACTCAGGAGGCTGAGGGAGAGAATCACTTGAACCCAGGAGGCAGAGATTGCAGTGAGCTGAGATCGTGCCGCTGCACTCACTGCACCCCAGCCTGGGCGACAGAGCAAGACTCGTCTCAAAATAATAAAATACGTAATCATTAGCCAGGCGTGGTGGCACATGCCTGTAGCCTCAGCTGCTACTGGGGAGGCGGAGGCAAGAGGATCTCTTGAGCTCAGGAAGTTGAGGCTGCAGTAAGCCATGATTGTGCCACTGTACTCCAACCTGGGTGACGGAGCAAGACTGTATCTCTGAAAATAAATAAAGAAGTGATCAATTCTGTAGAAGTCAGTGAGGTTGAGAAAAGCCTATTGGATTTGGCTATTGGGAGATAGTTGTGAATGTACTGAAAGAGCTGTAGAGGCAGAAACTAAATTGGAGTTTACAGAGTAGGTGGTGAGGTGATGTAAACTCATGTTTAAAGACAAAGCTAAGAAAGGATATCACAAGTATAGTGTTATAACATGTATATCATTGAGTATTAGAATATACTGCTGTTTAAGTTTTCAAGGAGCCCTAAATTTGTGTTGAGTACATCCTATTTAAACCTCATTTGTTGATATTTGAATTGACTCAGACAACTGACCCCCTCCACCCCCAAACATACTTTTAAAAAAATGAATTTAAAGCTTGAATAAGCTTGGTCTTCTGTGAAAAATAACGTGGAATATTTTTATTTTGCAACTGTGTCTACTTTATGAAAACTTCTTTTTTGTCGTTCTCTTGCTGCTTTTTCTCTATGCTAATTTACTGATTCTGCAAGGTCATGAGAGACTTAAAATTTAACAAAATACTAACATTTCCTCTCTTAAAACTTCACTTTTAAAGAACTATCAGTGCTTTCAATATTTAAGTAGATTTTAGCCAAAGAATAGATGAGAATACTACATCTCTAGGTTAAAATTTCAGATTAAGTTTGTCTTCTCTGTTTTTTACTTTTTAGGAATTTTTTTCTGGTAGTGCATGTGAAAATGTGAAAAATAGAAAGTGAAAGTCCCCATCTCTGTCATCCAGTGTTAATTACTGTTAACAGTGTTGAACTTACCTCTTGGAGATTAGATGACTTCAATTTAATACCTATGCTAGTCTTCCTTAGGAAATAAGACATATGCAAGATAATTCATGTAGAGATGTTTATAACATCAGAAAAAACTGCAGGCAACCTAAATATAATACATTCAGCAATTTGTTAAATAGATTCATGTAATGGCTGAAATACTATTCATTAAATTTTTAGAGTAATATTTAATGACATGAAAAAATGTTGATATTGCCAGAAAAAACTTATAAAACATATATAGTATTATCTCAGGTTTTAAATCATGTAAATATGTTTGCATAGAAAAAAAATTGGTTTTTGCACCAAGAGATTAAAAGAGGTTGTCTGTGGATGGCTGAAATTAAGGGTGACATTTTCATTTTTCCAGTTATAATGGGCATGTATTGCTTTTATTTTTATATTGCTTTTGTTAGAACTGTTTTTGAAAGATACAGTTAAAATTTTTTTAGTGTATACTCTATATAGGGGACTCCCCCAAAACATTTTTTTTCCCCACATTGTTGAGTCTTTCTTGCTGCCTAGTGCTTATTTGGAGAGAATGACAAGGCATTCACTATGCAAATCAAAGATTCTCTTATATCACTTACAAGATTGTCTTCCAAGTTTCTTAGGAAATGTTTTTTCCTAGTATTATCCCCACCCACCCCTTTTCTTGTTTTGTAAGGAAACAAAATCTTTTTTTATCCTCAGGAATGTGGTAGCATTTATTTTCTTTTTTAATGTACCAAAATATACATAACATAAAATTGACCATTTTAACCATTTTTAAGTATATAGTTCGTTAAGTACATTCACATTGTTCTGCAACCGTCAGCACCATCCAGCTCCAGAACTTTTTCATCTTCCAGAACTGAAACTCTGTACCCATTCAGAGTACTGAAACTCTGTACTCCCAGTTCCTGTCTCCTTCTAGTCCCTGACAACCACTATTCTACTTTCTGTCTCTGAATGTGACTGTTCTGTGAATCTCATATTCCTAGAGTAATCATATTTGTCTTTTTTTTTTTTTTTTTGATATGGAGTCTCGCTCTGTTGCCCAGGCTGGAGTGCAGTGGTGCAATCTATGCTCACTGCAACCTCCGCCTCTTGGGTTCACGCCATTCTCCTGCCTCAGCCTCCCACGTAGCTGGGAGGCGCCCACCACCGCGCCCGGCTAAATTTTTGTGTTTTTAGTAGAGACGGGGTTTCACTGTGTCAGCAAGGATGGTCTCGATCTCCTGACCTCGTGATCCGCCCGCCTTGGCCTCCCAAAGTGCTGGGATTACAGGTGTGAGCCACCGCACCCAGCCTTGTCTTTTATGACTTGCTTATTTCACTTGGTGTATCTTCAGAGTTCATCCATATTGTAGCATGTGTTAAAATTTCCTTTTTTTAAAAAAAGGAATGATATTCCATTGTATGGACCACGTTTCGTTGGTCTGTTCATCTGTCAATGGACACTTGGGTTGCTTCCCCTTTTGGGAATTGTGAATAATGCTGCTATGAACATGAGTGTACAAATATTTGTGCAAGTCCCTGCATTTGCTTCTTTGGCTATATGCCCAAAAGTGGAATTGCTGAATCATACAGAAATTCTGTGTTTAACTTTTTGAGGAATTGCCTTACTATTTTACATTATCACCAGCAACACACAAGGATTGCAGTTTCTCTGCATCCTCACCAGCAATTGTTATTTTCTCCTTTTTTGGTGTGTGTGTGAATAGCCATCCTAATGTATATGAAGTGTTATCTCAATGTGGTTTTGATTTGCGTTTCTCTAATGACTAGTGATGTTGAGCATCTTTTCATGTGTTTATTGGCTATTTGTTTATCTTTGGAGAAATCTCTAGTCACATCTTTTGCTTATTTTTTAATTGTTTGCTTGTTTTGCAAAGGAGTTCTTTAAATATTCTGGAGATATATATATATATGTGTGTGTGTATATATATATAAAACCCTATATACCTTATCAGCATATGATTTGCAAATTTTTTTCCTATTCTGTAAGTTGCCTTTTCACTCCATTGATAGTGTTCTTTGTGCATAAAGGGTGCTCATTTTGATGAGGTCTAACTTAACATACTTTTGTTTTGTTGTCTGTGCTTTTGGTGTCATCTAAGAAATCATTGCCAAATCCAATGCTGTTTTCTCCTAAGAGTTCCTAAATTGGTTTTTAGTTCTTTATTCTCTCATACAGTTTTAAGTTATCATCTCAACTTCCCCCTCTTTTATTTATTTCAAAGGATGTAATTTCTGTCATCTTTTGATGTTGACATTAAAAAGAATAAAACTATTATGTCAGACTTTACGTGTATCCACTGCATTCTAAAAACCAGTTAGTTGATATGTTGTGGAACATTTAAAAATAAGAACATGAGCAAACTCTTAGCAGACAAAGTTTACCTTGATTCTTTTTTTCTCTCCTTTAATTTGCATTTTCAGTCCACTTAACCCGCTGCATTTTATGTTGATGTGAAATTTTTTTCCATACAAGCCGTTTATTTGAAATGCCAACTATATGTAAGACAGTCAGTATTAGCATGCTTATCAATAACAGTAAAAAAATAGAACCAGTGAAAACCTCTGCGTAGCTGTAATGGTACTCAAAAGAGAATTGTATCCTTTAAAAATGTTTTACACAGGTGAATTCAAGTTTGGAGGTACCTAAATAAAAATACTACGTATTTCTTTAAAAACTTTTATATGCAATTAAAGTATAAACAAATCGTACAAAGTACTGGTTATGCAGGTTGTAGACGACACTTGAATAGGACATGAAATCAGTTTAAGAAAAATTTCTGAGCCTTAGAGGGCTTCTGAGTGCCAAGAAATAAAACGTTTGTGGGTGGAGTTGTTAGAATTAATGCTCTGTCAATCAAAACAACAAGAACATATTATCTACTTGGATTTGAAATGATAAAACATAGAAAGTAAGATTTTAAAAATTATTTCACTAATCTCTGTATCATTCCAATTTTGTGAGCAAGAAAAGTAAGATTTTATTAGCTCTCACATGGTTGAAGTTCCCTTACCCACCCAATTAGTTCATATATCTGTGGATGTATCGTAGTTATTGCTAAAGACAGTGCTCTCTTGAAAATGCCTGGCATGGGCCTGGCAATTGGGTGCTCATTACATACTCTTCTTGCTTTCTTGCCTCTGGGATGGGGAGACACTGCACTGCAAAGGTAGCCCCTCCATTCTGAAGACATTGCTAGGAGAGAGTCTGGACTTCTACCTGTGACCAGGGTGAAGGGAAAATTCTTGCCTTGTCAGAGATGGATCAATGACTATGAAAAACCTACCCTGTGATCTTTTTCAGTCTAAGCATTAAAAGCTTCTAAAGCAAAACAAACAAGCAAAAAATCAAGACTGTGTTTTTGTGTATCAGTTCCATTGTTTTTATAAATGTAAGTATTGTTCATATAAGTAAGTAGACAGTAATGAAAGGAGTTATGCTTAGCAGTGCCACTCAGTTTTGTTTTTGTTATGCATCAAAAATCACTTGCCAAAAATGATTTTTAATGTTCTTTTAGCTTTATTAGGTCTCCTTTCAATTTTATTGAAAGCAGAGAATTGAAAACCACCTAATAAGGGAAGGTATTTGTTGCCTTTCTTTAGTCATTCAATTTTTTTTTTCTTTTTTTTGAGATGGAGTCTCGCTCTATCACGAGGCTGCAGTGCAGTGGCGTGATCTCAGCTCACTGCAACCTCTGCCTCCCAGGTTCGAGCAATTCTCCTGCCTCAGCCTCCCAAGTAGCTGGGACTACAGGCGCGCGCTGCCACACCCAGCTAATTTTTGTATTTTTTGTGCAGATGGGGTTTCACCATGTTAGCCAAAATGGTCTCTATCTCTTGACCTGGTGATCCGCCCGCCTCAACCTCCCAAAGTGCTGGGATTACAGGAATGAGCCACCACGCCCAGACTATTCATTCAATTTCTTAACACCTACACCAGTGTTTTTCTTTGGCTTTGTGAAAGTTGTTAATACCTTGAAGTGTCTACAATAGTGACATTCAGAATGGGTGAGAGATAGAACTTTCTTTTTTTATTTATTTATTTAGATTTAATTTTATTTATTTTTAAAATTATAAGTTAAATTTAAGTTCTGGGATACATGTGCAGAACGTGCAGTTCTGTTACATAGGTATATATGTGCCATGGTGGTTTGCTGCACCCATCAACCCATCATTTACATTAGGTATTTCTCCTAATGCTGTCCTTCCTCATGCCCCCCAGTCCCCAAAAGGCCCCAGTGTGTGGTGTTCCCCTCCCTGTGTCCATGTGTTCTCATTGTTCAACTCCCACTTACGAGTGAGAACATGCAGTGTTTGGTTTTCTGTTCCTGTGTTAGTTTGATGAGAATAATGACTTCCAGCTTCATCCATGTCCTGTAAAGGACATGAACTCATCCTTTTTATAGCGGCATAGCATTTCCATGGTATATATGTACCACATTGTCTTTATCCAGTCTATCATTGATGTGCACTTGGGTTGGTTCCAAGTCTTTGTTATTGTGAATAGTGCTGCAGTAAACATGTGAGTGCATGTGTTTTTATAGTAGAATGATTTATAATCCTTTGGGTATATACCCAGTAATGGGATTGCTGGGTCAAATGCTATTTTTGGTTTTAGATCCTTGAGAAATCGCCACACTGTCTTCCACAATGGTTGAACTAATTTATACTCCCACCAACAGTATAAAAGTGTGCCTATTTCTCCACATCCTCTCCAGTATCTGTTGTTTCCTGACTTAATGATCACCATTCTAACTGGTGTGAGCTGGTATCTCATTGTGGTTTTAGAACTTTCTTTTTTAAAATGGAGAAAGGCAAATGAATGGGATGCCTTGTGCCTTTTCAGGCTGATCAGTTTTAAGAAAAAGGACATGAAAGTTGATAATTTGGAAGTAGATTCCCTTTAAATATTCCTAGGAAATTGGAAATATTCCTTGGAAGTTTTCCTTGGAAAATGGAAAAAAAAAAAGTCGTACATTACACTACACTGATCTAAGATGTAAATATTTGTCTTAAAAATAATACACCACCCAAGGTGTAAGTATTCGTTTTTCAAACATCCTCAAATATAGGTACACTGATAAAGATGGTGACAAATCATACACATCATTTACTATTTTTGAAGTACCTATCTAATTTTTACACAGATTATTGTGGCATAAATATCCTTTTTATTGTGAACCAACCAAATATTTTGCTCAAATCAAAAATAAATGCCCAGATAAAACAACATTCAACAATAGAGTAAAGCCAGTCTGGGATGTGATCCAGGGACTCAAATGTTTGGTGTTTTTTTCCTAAAGCATTGCCTGTTTTTCTAAACTGATCAGTTTTCAGAGTAGTAGGGCATAGAATTATAGAGTTGTTAGGACCTTTGACTTTGACTTCTGTCTTTGATTTGTTTGTTTGTTTATGACAGAGTCTTGCTCTGTCGCCCAGGCTGGAGTGCAGTGGCACAATCTCTACTTACTGCAACCTCCGTCTCCTGGGTTCAAGCAATTCTCCTGCCTTAGCCTCCCAAGTAGCTGGGACTACATGCACACGCCACCATGCCCAGCTCATTTTTGTATTTTAGTAGAGACTTGGTTTCACAATGTTGGCCATGGCCAGGCTAGTCTCTTATCCTGACCTCAAGTGATCCGCCCACCTCGACCTCCCAAAGTGCTGGGATTACAGGCATGAGCAACCACGCCTGGCCCTATCTTTTTTTGTTTGTTTTGTTTGTTGTTTGTATTTTAGATACCTTTGACTTACAATGTGAAAATACTCTATGTGATTTCAGAGCGGTGTATGAGCTTTGCAATACTTTATGACAGAATCTCTAGATCATAAAGCAGCCCATTAGTTTCTAGTCTATTTATTGTACTAAAATGAAGTTACATAGAGCTGTATGGTTTTTACAACAGATTAACATACTTAAACAGTTTTGTTTTGTTTCGTTTTGTTTTGTTTTGTTTTGAGGCAGGGTTGTTGCCCAGGCTGGAGTGCAATGGCTCGATCACGGGTCACTGCAGCCTCCACCTCCCAGGCTCAAATCATCCTCCCACTTCAGTCTGCCAAGTAACTGGGACCACAGGTGTGCACCACCATGCCTGGCTAATTTTTTTGCAATTTTAGTAGAGATGGGGTTTTGCTACGTTGCCCATGTTGTTCTGTTACTTGTGAGCTCAAAGCAATCCACCTGCCTAGGTCTCCCAAAATGCTGGGATTACAGGCATGAGCCACCGTGCCCAGCCCCTAAACAGTTTTTTAATTCAGCTGTTGCATTATCTGGGTTAAACTGGGCAAAATATATAGTAATAACTCTTTTTCATTGTTCAAGCCAAAATTATAATTCTGATGGACCAGTTATTTTGAGATTGCTGCTGGTGGTTAGGTGGCAGTATTTTGGTGAGTATGTATCTTTCTTAGGTCTTTCTAACTTCCATAGCCTTAAAATAAATGAGTACCTACTATAATAAACTATTACAACTTTTTATCAGTGGTGGAAAACTTTACTGTCAAGACTACTTTTTATAAAGTGGTTATGAACTACTTGTTATGAACTATAAACCAGTAAATTTTATTAGCTGCTTCATAGACATTGCTGATACTTGTTTATCATGAAATAGTTATTCTAGATACTAACTTGTAGTTTCTTGGGGAGATACAAAATGATTCTGCACAAAAAGCAGTTGTTACTAACTTGTAATCAGAGAATACTCTTTGGAGGAATTTAAATTGGGAGTTTTGTAAAGAAAAACTTAGATGGCTTTCTTAATTTTTCTTAAAGGATGGGTCATCAGTTAAGGAAGTTGGAACCTACCACCGGACACGTGCTTTAAGAGCTTTGAGAAAAGATGCACAGAATTCTTCAGATTCTAGTTTTGAGAAGAATGTGGAAATAACGGAGCAACTTGGTAATGGCAGGCATTTTACAAGGTAATACAAAATGGTTGAACACTAATTCAAAATAGTTTTAAAGCAGTAATTTAGGATTTGCATTTAATTTTTGAACTGTATTTTTGACTGGTCATCAAGGTTCCAGGGCCATAACATGTAGTTTATTTGAAAATAAATGATCACAAGTGAGTATTACTAAATAAAAAATTAATATGTGACTGGGTGCCGGTGGCTCACGCCTGTAATCCCAGCACTTTGGGAGGCCGAGGCAGGTGAATCACCTGAGGTCAGGAGTTCGAGACCAGCCTGACCAACATGGAGAAACCCCATCACTCCTAAAAATACAAAATTAGCTGGTGGCGCATGCCTGTAATCCCAGCTACTCGAGAGGCTGAGGCGGGAGAATCACTTGAACTCGGGAGCATTTCAGCCTGGGAAACAAGAGCGAAACTCAGTCTCAAAAAAAAAAAAAAATACGTGGCCA
The DNA here is from genome assembly GCF_043159975.1 of Macaca nemestrina. Classification (NCBI taxonomy): domain Eukaryota; kingdom Metazoa; phylum Chordata; class Mammalia; order Primates; family Cercopithecidae; genus Macaca; species Macaca nemestrina. Next base: position 21,932,697 of record NC_092132.1, read on the forward strand.
GGCACAGTGATTCACACCTGTAATCCCAGCACTTTGGGAGACCGAGGCAGACGAATCACGAGGTCAGGAGTTTGAGACCAGCCGGGCCAATATGATGAAACACCATCTCTACTAAAAAAAAAAAAAAAAAAAAAAAATTACCTGGGCATGGTGGCATGCACCTGAGGTCCCAGCTACTCGGGAGGCTGAGGCAGAAGAATTGCTTGAACCCAGGAGGCAGAAGTTGCAGTGAGCTGAGATCGTGCGACTGTACTTTAGCCTGGGCAACAAAGCGAGACTCCATCTCAAAAAAAAAAAAAAAATTTAATATGTACCTATTCATGCTTTTATTATTTGAAGATGATACCTGTGATACGTATGAGTACAGCTAACAAGGTTGGCTGATGTAGGATCAGTTCTCAGGTATTTGAGTATCTAAAGAGACCTTTTGTGACTATAACTTAGGTCGTGATTTATGGCCTCACTTAATAGTCTATACAAAGCCTTCATTCATAATCGTAGTTCTGTTTCTGATTGCTTGCTATAAAGTTTTTTTTATCAATTCTGAGTCATTTATGAATTTCTATGTGTTGGTGTAATTTCTAAAGCAGTCTGTACATACGGTTTTTTGGTTTTGTTTTTAGTCTAATGAGGTGGCATGAAACCCATTTTAAACTCAAGAAATCAATTTTAGTGGATCAGGTAGTTTGGCTAAATTCATGGAACTGGAATATCTTTGGTTCAGGGCAAAAAGCCCTAATTAGAGTAAAATTTGTTTGATGAAATAATTGTTTTGGCTGGGCACCATGGCTCACGCCTGTAATCCTAGCACTTTGGGAGGCCAAGGCAGAAGGATCACTTCAGTCGGGGAGTTTGATACCAGCCTGGGCAGCATAACGAGACCCTATCTCTACAAAAAATAAAACAATTATCTGGGCATGGTGGCACACACCTGTAGTCCCAGCTACTGTGCAGGCTGAGGCAGGAGGATCACTTGAGCTGGGGAGTTCAAGGCTGCAGTGAGCTGTAATCACACCACTGAGAGTGAGGCCCTGTTTCCAAAAACAAAGAAAGAATCATTCTTAGATTACTTATAAATAAACAATTTGTAATGACCTAGAAGACTGAAATCCTCCTGCTCTTAAATGGAATTTTGATTTTTTTTTTTTTTCTTTTTTTTTGAGACAGAGTCTCGCTCTGTTGCCCATGCTGGAATGCAGTGGCATGATCTCAGCTTACTGCAACCTCCGCCTCCCAGGTTCAAGCGATCCTCCTGCCTCAGCCCACCTAGTAACTGGGATTACAGGCACACACCACCATGCCCAGCTAATTTTTGTATTTTTAGTAGAGATGGAGTTTCGCCATGTTTGCCAGGCTGGTCTCGAACTCCTGACCTCAGGTGATCCACCCACCTCAGCCTCCCAAAGTGCTGGGATTATAGGCATGAGCCACCATGCCGGCCTGGAATTTTGATTCTTTTATTTTGTATGCCATATTTTCTAGATAAGGTTATGCCCTTTTGAGTTTTTAATTTTTTTCTCAGCTATTTCATCATTCTTTTAATATATATTTTTTAATTTGCATCTTATTTCATCCATTGTTTAGGGAGTGTTTTATACTGTATTTTATGAAATCAGCAGTTAAAACATACGACAATGTTTATGGGACACTAAAAAAAAAACACAGTTGCCATCAATAAGACACATTCCAATTTCGGAGATGTCAAAATGGGGGGAAATGTACAACGATGAAGTACAATATAAACTAGCCCGATATTTCTGAAATTTGAAGTCTTAGGGTTTATTCTTCTGGAGTAAGGTAGTGGTCCATTAACTGTCTCTGAGAACTTAAAATTGTTTTTCACGATCTGAAGAAAAAAATAAACATTTTAGGCCCCCTAAATTGTTACCTTATAGAGAATTGCCATAAAATCTGAGGCCATACATTTGTGTTTACAGTTGAATTGGCACCAAGTAGTACTACTTTAGTTATCTTAGATTAATGAGATAAGAACAGAATTAGACCTGAATTCATAAATAATGCATCTGCTTCTGTATGAAAGGCAATGTGATGTGATAGCATGACATACTATTTAAATAAATGTTTGGCACACTTTCAATAAAGAGAAGTGGATGAGTTGCCTCATCATGGTACCAGCAGTATATAGTAAATATGATACACAACATGCCAAACTCGAGAGAAACTGATAGCAGTCAATACCACATTCATACACCAAATGGTTATTTCGTTTTAGCAAAACCCCTTATTACATTAATTGTTTAATGGTTTTATAGTTTTATTTGTCTAAAACTTATAGATGAACTTCTATTTAGTTTGGTTTACATAGTCATACAAAAAAATTAATGTTGGAAGTCCTGTTTTTACCTTTGAAAGGATCTGTACATTATTCAAGTTTATAAAACATTGTACTTGGCTTTATGTTAGAAAGGTTTTAAGGGCGTATAATAAAATAAATGCTTTCTATCTGGATTTAAAGAAGAATGACTTGGTATTTTTAATTAGATTACTTCTAAAATATAGAATTTCTATCCTTTTTATTAATTATTTTTTTCTTTATGAGACTATTACCTTGCTCTGTCACCCAGGCTGGAGTGTAGTGGCACGATCATGGCTCATCGTAGTCTCAACCCCCCCAGGCTCAAGTGATCCAGTGGTCCTCCCACCTCAGCCTCCCAAGTAGCTGGGACTACAAGTTTGCACCACCACACCTGGCTCTTTTTTTTTTTTTTTTTGAGACACAGTCTCACTCTTTGTCCAGGCTAGAGTGCAGTGGCACAATCTTGGCTCACTGCGACCTCAGCCCCCTGGCTTCAAGTGATTCTCCTGCCTCAGCCTGTGAGTAGCTGAGATTACAGGCATGCCCTACCACACCCAGCTAATTTTTGTATTTTTAGGAGAGATAGGAGTTCACCATGTTGGCCAGGCTGGTGTAGAACTCCTGACCTCAAGTGATCTGCCTGCCTTGGCCTCCCAAAGTGCTGGGATTACAGGCATGAGCCACCACACCCTGCCTCATTTTTAAATTTTTTGTAGAGATGGAGTCTCACCATGTTACCCAGGCTTGTCTTGAACTTTTTTGGGCTCATGCAAGCCGCCCTGCCTCAGCCTCCCAAAGTGCTGGCATTACAGGCACTAGCCACTGTGCCTGGCCATATTAATTTCTTAATAACAGCTTTATTGAGATATAATTTATACACCATACAATTCACAATTCTAAAGTGTACAATTCCATGGTATGTGTGTGTGTGTATTTTGTTTTTTGAGATGGAGTCTCGCTCTGTCAACCAGACTGGAGTGGAGTCTTGGCTCACTGCAACCTCTGCCTCCCAGGTTTAAGCAATTTTCCTAACTCAGCCTCCTGAGTAGCTGGGATTACAGTCATGTGCCACCATGCCCGGCTTTTTTTTTTTTTTTTAGGCAGAGTTTTGCTCTTGTCGCCCAGGCTGGAGTGCAATGGCATGATCTCAGCTCACTGCAACCTCCGCCTCCCGGGTCCAAGCAATTCTCCTGCCCCAGCCTCCCGAGTAGCTGGGACATGCCACCACGTCCACGGTACAGAGTTCCTGTACAAGAATCCTCTCCCTACATTTAGGTCATTATTACAAATAGTGATGATTATTTTGCGTAATGGTAACATCAGTATCTGTTTGCATAAGGCTTATATAAAAGAGCCTACAGTATTTTTGAGTCCTTTTTCATATACTTTCCCTGTTTCTTTTTCACTGTTGTCAGCATGCCCAACTATAGAAATCTCTTTATTTCCTTCCTTTTCATTCTTTTTTTTACTCTTTGTTTTCAATCTACTTGAGGCTCAAAGACCAGAGGATCAAGATTCTTAGAGAAAGACAGAAAGATATGAGTAACTGTGTCATGAGGGCAGGATCTACATACTTACTTGATCCTGGGGCTCTTAACCAGGGTACAGTGATTATGTATAGTCTTCACAGAGGGTACACAAAACCTCTGAAGTAATGTTTAAACTTGTGTATACCGTAGCTTTCATCAGATTTGCAGAGGTTGACAAAGTCCAGCTGCATTTTTTTGTAAATAGTTTCCTTGGAACACTGCCATGCCCATTCATTTTGTGTGTGGCTCCTTTCACCCTGTAATGTTAGGTAACTGTGACAGAGGAGACTGTATGGCTCACAAGCTTAAAATATTTACTGCGTAGCAATTGAAAGAGAAGTTTACCAACCCTTGGAAGGTCGCTTTCCTCCTGCAGGCAAAAAGAAGGCAGTGGGGGTGGGTGGTTCAGAAAAATAGTGCTTTAGTCATTCTATTTCTAGTGTCTGAAAGGGGCCTGGTTTATAAAATATATAGACCTCCCTCTATAAAGGGCGGAGCTCCTTTATGAGAAAAGTCTGTGAGCCTTTGAAGAAACTATAAGCCTTTACCTACTCAAAAGTTTGTTTGTTTTTTGAGATGGACCCCGTGCTCTGTTGCCCAGGCTGGAATGTAGTGATGCAATCTTGGCTCACTGCAGCCGCTGCCTCCCAGGTTCAAATGATTCTCCTGCCTCAGCCTCTTGAGTAGGTGGGACTACAGGTACCTGGCTGCCTTGTTTTTGTTTTGTTTTGTTTTGTTTTGTTTTGTAGCAATGGGGTTTCACCATGTTGGCCAGGCTGGTCTTGAACTCCTGATCTCAAGTGATCCACCCACCTCAGCCTCCCAAAGTGCTGGGATAACAGGCATGAGCCATTGTGCCCAGCCAGAAGTTTTTATTTTCTTCTTAATTCTTACCTGTCTTCCAAGAGAGATGAGGAATTAGTGAAGACTTACTTTGTTAACGAGAATATATAAGTTAACTCATCTGGGAAAGATGGTTTGATTTTACTTTAAGTTGTATTTGAAATTCCACATACAAACCAGCTCACTTGCAAATGGCTTGATACATAGGTTGATTAACAGATGCAGCCTAAGTATGGAAAATTGAGTCACTAAAAACAAATTAATGGCACATACTGTTTTGCTTAGATGTTTTTTGTTTTTTCTTTTTTTTTTTTTCGTGGCAGGGTCTCACTCTGTCGCCCAGGCTGGAGTGCAGTGGCGCGATCTCAGCTCACTGCAAGCTCTGCCTTGCAGGTTCACGCCATTCTCCTGCCTCAGCCTTCCCAGTAGCTGGGACTACAGGCGCCCAGCACCATGCCCGGCTAATTTTTTTGTATTTTTAGTAGAGACGGGGTTTCACCATGTTGGCCAGGATGGTCTCAATCTCCTGACCTCATGATCCGCCCGTCTTGGCCTCCCAAAGTGCTGGGATTACAGGCGTGAGCCACCGTGCCCGGCCCCCTCATCTTTTTTCTAAAACTCTACTAAGCAGCCGGGTGCGGTGGCTCACGCCTGTTATTCCAGCACTTTGAGAGGCCGAGGCAGGTGCATCACGAGGTCAAGAGATCGAGACCATCTTTGCTAACACAGTGAAACCCCTGCTCTACTAAAAATACAAAAAAAAATTAGCCGGGCATGGTGGCGGGCGCCTGTAGTCGCAGCTACTCAGGGAGGCTGAGGCAGGAGAATGGTGTGAACCCGGGAGGTGGAGCTTGCAGTGAGCCGAGATCACGCCACTGCACTCCAGCCTGGATGACAGAGCGAGACTCCGTCTCAAAAAAAAAGATGAGGGGGATACTTTTTTATAGAGCTTGGAAGATGTTTCCAATTCACAGATTGTGTTTGCCAGTTTGTAGATGGAATAGATCATTTACAAATGGGACTATTTCTACATGTGAGTGAAAATCATGCATATAAAGATTGTAGCCAGCAGGTTTTTTTAAAAGACAATTAACATATCACTAAGAGGCATTAGTTGTGTTTATAGTAATAAATTTCTCAAGGATATGGGACCATTATACCCTTGTGTCATAAAACAGGTCTTGATTTTGCTCGGTTTAGTTCAATGTTTAGTTCAGCTCTACTTAAATACTTAAGGATTTCATTTCATATTTCAACACGCTTTTGATATATTCTGTTTAGCTAAGAGTTATTACATATATCATTGAACTTCAAATCAGAGATCTTAGGCTTTGTTTAACTGTATTTAACCATAACTTATATAAGCATACAGATTGTCAAGCTTTTTTTTTTTTTGAAACAGGATCTCGTTCCATCGCCCAGACCAGAGTGCAATGGCGCGATCTTGGCTCACTGCAACCTCCACCTCCTGGGTTCAAGCGATTCTCCTGCCTCAGCCTCCTGAGTAGCTGAGATTACAGGCACCAGCCACCACGCCCAACGAATTTTTGTATTTTTAGTACAGACAGGTTTTCACTATGTTGGTTAGGCTGGTCTGGAGCTCCTGACCTCAGGTGATTCACCCACCTCGGCCTCCTAAAGTGCTGAGATTACAGGCGTGAACTACCTTGCCTGGCCTATTTTTTTCAGTATATTTTAAGTTTTTAGGTGTCTTAGTATTTGTTCTCCAGGCTGATTTAACTTTTTGTCTTGTTTGTAGTGTTATGGAATATAAGAAATACAGTTATGTCAGTTATAGCCAGGTATGGTGGCTCATGCCTATAATCCTAGCACTTTGGGAGGCTAGGGTGGGAGAATTGCTTGAGGCGAGGAGTTCAAGACCAACCTGGACAAAAAAGCGAGACCTCTCTATCTCTACAAAAAATGTTAAAAGTTAGCTGGGTGTAGTGAGGCATGCCTGTAGTTCTACTACTGGAGAGGCTGAGGTGGGAGGATTGCTTGAGCCCAGCAGTTTGGGGCTGTAGTAAGTCATGATTGTGCCACTGCACTCCTGTTGGACGATGGAGTGAAATCCCATCTAAATAAATAAATAAAAATAAAGTTATGTCAACTGTTTTGAATTCATCTCATTTTTTAAAATATAGGCAGTTGGCCAGACAGCAGGCTGATAAAAAAAAAGAAGAGCGCAGAGAAGGTAAGTACTGTTAAAGGCATTTCAGATCTTAAAATATGTAATTAATATTCTGTTTACCGGTTTCTTGAGGTACATACAATAAATTTTACATATTTAAAGTGTATAATTTGTTAAGTTTTAACGTAAGTATATGCCATGAAGCCATCACCACAATATGATAGTGAAGGTAGTTACTACCCCCAAAAACTTCCCCAGGCCCTTTTATAATTCCTCCTGGCTCTTCTAGCTTCTTTCCTCCCTCTGACACTACCCCCCGCCAGATTCCTGAGCAAGTAATTTCATTGGAACATAGCTGTGACCATTCATTTTGGAATCTGTTCTCCATTATTATAGCTTAGTTTATATTATCTAGAGTTTTACATAAATGGAATCATCCAGTATTCTTTGTTTGGCTTCTTGCACTCACCGTAATTACTTTGAGAATCCGTGTGGTCGCTTTTTTGTTGCTGAGTAGTATTTCATTATATGGATATTCTATTGTATGGATATACCACAATTTATCTCTTCATCTTTTGAAGTACTTGAGTTGTTTCTGGTTTGGGGCTATCACAAAGCTGCTTTGAACATTCGTGTACGAGTCTTTGTATTACATATCTTTCCTCTTCTCCTGGGAGTAGATGGGCTCAATCTTATGGTAGGTGACTGTTTTAACTTTATTTTTGTCTTCTAATGTTTTTAAGAAAGCTAAGTTTAAGATATTGTAATTTTGTTACATGAAAGTATAGCTTTTCAATTGTTCATTTTAGAATTGTTTTATAAATACTATTACTTCAAATGTTTCTATTTATTTTTATGTATGCATTTGTGAAAACAAAGTGATTCCAGTTACTCGGTCATTGAGGACTAGAAACATCGTTCAAAGTTCAGAACACTTACATGAAGATAATGGTGATGTTGAAGTACGTCGAAGTTGTAGGATTAGAAGTCGTTATAGTGGTGTAAACCAGTCCATGCTGTTTGACAAACTTATAACTAAGTAAGTAAAAATTCCTTAGGTCAAAATGATTTATCTGTCAGAGACTTTTTGTTCGGGAAGAATCATGGATTTCAACCAGCCCAAACATTTAATGCATTCTACTACGTGAAGCATAGAGGAGAATGATTATTTGTGGTTTTTTGTTTGTTTGTTTGTTTTTGAGACGGAGTCTAGCTCTGTTGCCCAGGCTGGAGTGCAGTGGCATGATCTCGACTCACTACAAGCTCTGCCTCCCGGGTTCAAGCCATTCTCCTGCCTCAGCCTACCGAGTAGCTGGGACTACAGGCGCCCGCCACCACGCCTGCTATTTTTTTTTTTTTTTGTATTTTTAGTAGAGACAGGGTTTCACTGTGTTAGCCAGTATGGTCTCGATCTCCTGACCTCCTGATCCGCCCGCCTTGGCCTCCCAAAGTGTTGGGATTACAGGTGTGAGCCACTGCGTCCAGCCTGAGAATGATTATTTGAGGTCTTTTTGACAATTCTGTATATGTCTCTATTCTTGGAAAGAAATTTAAATTTTTTTTTTTTTTTTTTTTTTTTTTTTTTTTTGAGACGGAGTCTTGCTCTGTAGCCCGGGCTGGAGTGCAGTGGCCGGATCTCAGCTCACTGCAAGCTCCGCCTCCCGGGTTTAGGCCATTCTCCTGCCTCAGCCTCCGGAGTAGCTGGGACTACAGGCGCCCGCCACCTCGCCCGGCTAGTTTTTTTTGTATTTTTAGTAGAGACGGGGTTTCACGGTGTTAGCCAGGATGGTCTCGATCTTCTGACCTCGTGATCCGCCCGTCTCGGCCTCCCAAAGTGCTGGGATTACAGGCTTGAGCCACCGCGCCCGGCCTAAAAATATTTTTATACAAGTAAATCAATGCTTTTTATAAAAATATTTAAAACCTTAGTGCCAAAAGATTGCAGTGGAAGAAAATAAAGGTTTTTCAATTCTGCTACTCTTTTACAATTTTCACTTATATTTGTATCTTGTTTTTAAAGCACTGCTGAAGCTGTACTTCAAAAAATGGATGACATGAAGAAGATGCGTAGACAGCGAATGAGAGAACTTGAAGACTTGGGAGTGTTTAATGAAACAGAAGAAGTAAATATATTCTTCTATTAAGGGAATGATTTAATAATATCCAGTTAAATTTTTTTTTAATAGTACCTAATCCATTTTTGCTTAAACATCACTTTTTCCAGCATTTATTTGATCAGTCAACAGTTACTGCTAGAAATTTAAGAGTTTATGGCTGTAAATCTCTTCATTTTGAACAAGATTGGAGGATCCAACTTAATTTTTTTAATAAATAGATTCCAAATGTTAATGGCTTTTATTTAAACATTTTAGAGCAATCTTAATATGTACACAAGAGGAAAACAGAAAGATATTCAAAGAACTGATGAAGAAACAACTGATAATCAAGAAGGCAGTGTGGGTTAGTCTCTTCTCTTGTTCTGTCTTCTGGGATTGAATTTAAGAACTTTTTATTTAGTAGAAAATAGCCTTTTTATTTAGAAAGTGTGACATTTATGGTAGTTTGTGAGAGATCAGAGGATTGGTAACTTAAAAGTGGGGACAGGGGAGAGCTTAAAAGGATAGTATGTTTTGTTTGGGAAAGTAACTGAAATGAGCAATCTAAAGCAAATAATATTGGTTTGCTCGTGTAATACATCTGCTATGGACAACACGCTGTATATCTCTTTTTTAGTTTAAAGGTGATGAAAATTATGTTTTGCTATTCCATTTAGAACTTATTACCATAATCTATTAGAACTTGAGTGAAAATCAGTTTTCTGAAATGCATTTTAAATGTTTGGTGAGCATGTTTTACCATAATCATAAGTAGATTGAGTTATCCAGCATGTAACTCCATGACAGCCAGATGGGCTGGGTGAAATGTCAAACTTAGGTTTAGAAAGCAAAAGCTTAATGAGGAAATTGGAAAACTTGTCAAAAAGTTACATTAACTTGGACGCTTAAGTTTAGTCACCTATATTAATGAAATTCATAGAAAGACTATAAATTTTAGTTTGGTACTTGCTTAACAGTAGTCTTCAAACTTCTTTCTCTGCTTCCTTTTTTCCTTCCTCTCGTTTTTGTACAGTTTTTAGTATTGGAAAAGAATTATAAGTTCTTCCCATGAACAATCTAGGAGTAGATAAGCTTTAAAAGGGTGGATCTTTCCCAACTCACCTATGTTAAAAATTGTTAACATTTTGCTGAGTGTCCTTCTGGAAGTAAGTATTTCTTAATCGTAGAATCATCTGAAGAGGGTGAAGACCAGGAACATGAAGATGATGGTGAAGATGAAGATGATGAAGATGATGATGATGAAGATGATGAAGATGAAGAAGATGGAGAAGATAATCAGAAACGATATTATCTTAGACAGAGAAAAGCTACTGTTTACTACCAGGCGCCACTGGAAAGTAAGTGCTGTACATACTCTTTCCAGGAGATGTGATTATATTAGCTTTATATTTGCTGTTTCTCCTCTGTTATTCTTGTCTTTTTGGTATTTTTCATATTTTCATTTTGTTGAATACTCATTACTGTTGTCTTACCTATCCTAAGTTTGTAACAAATAATTTCTCTGAAGAAAGTTAAATGTTAGCCTTGACAAAAGCAAGTAATTGGGCTATTTTTGAATTTTATATCTGTCTTTATTTTAAATTGCACAGCTTTCTACTTAATTTGTCAGCTTGTATAGAGATAGGACTTCTTTTGATTTATGTTACTATTTTACCACAGTACTTGTGAGCATGAACATGCAAGGCTGATAATCACCTGTTACACATCTCTACAGTCACAATGGTTGTTTATGGCCAGTGTGTGTTTTTGGTTGGTTGGTGTCTGTGCTATACATATTATCAGCTGCAACCCTCTGAACATAAATGACTTCAAATATGAACAGCAAAATATTTTCTTTTTTTTAGAACCTCGTCACCAGAGAAAGCCCAACATATTTTATAGTGGCCCAGCTTCTCCTGCAAGACCAAGATACCGATTATCTTCTGCAGGACCAAGAAGTCCTTACTGTAAACGAATGAACAGGTTTGGTTCTGAAATAGTGATTGATTTATGACAACATAATTGTGGTTATGTTAGAGCTGGACTCTAGACTTTCAGGATTGGGTGTGTTAGGATAAAATTCTAGAATTGTGTATTTGGGAGAGCTTAGTTTCTATGCCTTTAGTAGTCTAATCCCCAGTACCACTGACTAGTTTTCGCTTTTGCTTCCACTAATAGGAAGTGTTAGTAACTACGTTAGTAAGGTAGTTTATTCCATTTTTCCACACTTTAATAATAGAGCAACCATAGACTCAGGGTTTACTGTAGTCCTGTCTCTGTGTTAAGCATTTTACAGGGATTGTTTCATTTAATCTTCACATTAAGTTAGAATATAGGTTTAGTCTTTTCTTTGCATACTATCACAGAGGCATTTTCCTACCATATCAGATGTTCTAAACTACATGGCCTCTAGACCTTTCATGACTCTGGTTATCTTTTTCTGGATCTATTTTGTAATTTGTTCCTCTTCTGTTGTAGGAAACATTTATTTTCTTTGACTGTTCAATATTTGTGGATTTCTTTTCCTTCTACATCCCAACAGTTGTTGCTTGTTGGTCAAATTTAAGTCCAAAGAGATAAATCTTCTATTTTTATTTTACTTACTTATTTTGGGGGAGGTGGGGCGGGGTGGAATCTTGCTCTGTTTCCCAGGCTGGAGTGCAGTGGCGCGATCTTGGCTTACTGCAACCTCTGCCTCCTGGGTTCAAGCGATTTTCCTGCCTCAGCCTCCCGAGTAGCTGGGACTACAGGTACCTGCCACTACGCCCAGCTAATTTTTGTATTTTTAGCAGAGACGCGGTTTCACCATGTTGGCCAGGCTGGTCTCAAACTCTTGACCTCAAGTGATCCACCTGCCTCAGCTTCCCAAAGTACTGGGATTACAGGTGTGAGCCACCACACCAGGTCAAAGAGATAATTCTTGATACTTCCTCATCAATACATTGGAATAATCATGATAATAGTAGCATGTTGGTAGTTCATCAGTGAGAGAGAAGACTAAGAAACCAGGAAAAAAATTTTATTTGTATGGGAAATGGTACTTTTTTCCCTTAATATTATAATTTTCTCAGAAGTAAGACCGAAGCCTTAGGATATTTCAATTATTTGAACAGTTCTTGGAAGTTTTCTCCTAGAAACAGACCTTCTGATCATGTTTTGGTCATGAAAGGCAGCACCTTTATAAGTGCTGAAGGTTCATTTCTTTTAGGAAAAATAAGAAATGCTCTTTGTGTCCCTAGGTCTTTTCATTTCATTGTAATTCATTGTAAGAATCACAAGTGTACATCTAGATTTCTTATTTCATCATCCTATTTCACATGACCAGGGTCCAAAAGGCTGGAGGATCAGGAAGACAAACTCAGTCTCAGGGCTTCTGAAGATTAATTGCACTTGAAAGGAGGCTGCACATCAGTATTCTCACAGGCCCCTTAGAATATAAAGACCTCTATTTTGGTGGTGAAATGTAATGATCTTCAGAAAAGGAAAGGAAGGTACAGTGTTCCCTAGAATCCCCACCACCACCAGGCACAGGACCGAGGCACTGTTATGGTTACCTGACTCAAGGGGTGGATCTCTGTTTGATCCAGCAGTACTAAGAGTAGCAGCTACTTTGGGATTTTATTTGTCTTTTATTTTTTTAAGAGGAAATCTCGCTCTCTCGCCCAGGCTGGAGTGCAGTGGTGCGATCTTGGCTCACTGCAACCTCCGCCCCCTGGGTTCAAGCAATTCTCCTGCCTCAGCCTCCCTAGTAGCTGGGACTACAGGCGCCTGCCACCACACCCGGCTAATTTTTTTGTATTTTTAGTAGAGACAGGGTTTCACCATGTTGGCCAGACTGGTCTCAAATTCCTGACCTCAGGTGATCCACCCACCTGGGCCTCCCAAGTGCTAGGATTGCAGGCGTTAGCTACCGCGCCTGGCCTCTTCTCCCATCTTTAATGAACGTATGTTTCTGGAAGTAACATACTTGTTGGTTGACTAACTCTACAGTTACCACCTACAATGTATGTGGGTTTTTTTGTTGTTGTTTTTATCCCTTTGATGTTCATGAGTTTCCATATTTGGTTCACAGTGTCTAGTCTTACCCTGTGGAAAAAGCCTCACATCGTTGAGTAGCTCCTTGTTACAGATTTTTTTTTCTCCTCTAATTATTTGGGGTTTTGTTTTTTTTTTTTTTCTGACTTTTTTGTTTTTTTGAGACGGAGTCTCGCCTGTTTCCAGGCTGGAGTGCAGTGGCGCAATCTCGGCTCACTGCAACTGCTGTCTCCTGTTTTCAAGTGATTCTCCTGCCGCAGCCTCCCGAGTAGCTGGGATTATGGGCCTATGCCATCATGCCTGGCTAATTATTTTTAAAGGTAATGTTACCTTTGAATAAGGTAACATAATAGCACAATTGCATCACTAGTATTTCAGTATATTCTTCATCTTTTGTCAAAGAATTAGAACTGGCAAGAAGTTGAAGTTCTTGGTTAGATTCAAAGTGCTGGTCCAGTGTCTGTGGGTGTAATAAAATGGAGATTGGGGGATGAGCACATGTGGGCAGATATGTGTGTTTAAAACATTTTTTATTTTTTATTTATTTTATTTTTGGTTTTTGTTTTTCAGATTTAGGAAACATTTTCCTTTCAAAATGGGTTATACTGACTTGCCTCAGCCCCTTCTCCTTTTTTTTAAATTTTTTGTTTCCGTAGGTTTTTGGGGAGCAGGTCGTATTTGGTTACATGAGTAAGTTCTTCAGTGGTGATTTGTGAGATTTTGGTGTACCCATCACCCAAGCAGTATACATTGAATCCAATTTGTTGTCTTTTATCCCTCACTCCCTTCCCACTCTTTCCCCCTGAGTCCCCACAGTTCATTGTGTTATTCTTATGCCTTTGCATCTTCATAGCTTAGCTCCCACTTATTAGTGAGAACACATGGAACATATGATGTTTGATTTTCCATTCCTGAGTTACTTCACTTAGAGTAATAGTCTCCAATCCCTTCCAAGTAGCTGCGAATGCCATTAATTCATTCCTTTTTATGGCCGAGTAGTATTCTATTGTGTATATATACCACAACTTCTTTATCCACTTGTTGATTGATGGGGATTTGGGTTGGTTCCACATTTTTGCAATTGCGAGTTGTGCTGCTATAAACATGCATGTGGAAGTATCTTTTTCGAATAATGACTTCTTTTCCTCTGGGTAGATACCCAGTAGTGGGATTGCTTGATCAAATGGTAGTTCTACTTTTAATTCTTTAAGGAATCTCCACACTGTTTTCCATAGTGGTTGTACTAGTTTACTTTCCCACCAGCCATGTAGAAGTGGTCACTGTATACACACCAACATCTATTATTTTTTGATTTTTTGATTATAGCCATATTTGCAGGGGTAAGGTGGTATTGCATTGTGGTTTTGATTTGCATTTCCCTGATCATTAGTGATGCTGAGCATTTTTTCATACGGTTGTTGGCCATTTATGTATCTTCTTTTAAGAATTTTCTGTTCGGCCGGGCACGGTGGCTCAAGCCTGTAATCCCAGCACTTTGGGAGGCCGAGACGGGCGGATCACGAGGTCAGGAGATCGAGACCATCCTGGCTAACATGGTGAAACCCCGTCTCTACTAAAAAATACAAAAAACTAGCCGGGCGAGGTGGCGGGCGCCTGTAGTCCCAGCTACTCGGGAGGCTGAGGCAGGAGAATGGCGTAAACCCGGGAGGTGGGGCTTGCGGTGAGCTGAGATCCGGCCACTGTACTCCAGCCTGGGCGACACAGCGAGACTCTGTCTCAAAAAAAAAAAAAAAAAAAAAAAAGAATTTTCTGTTCATGTCCATAGCCCACTTTTTGATGGGATTGTTTTTTTCTTGCTAATTTGTTTGAGTTTGTTGTAGATTCTAGATATTAGTCTTTTGCGAGATGTATAGATTATGAAGATTTTCTCCCATACTGTGTGTTGCCATTTTACTCTGCTGATTCTTCCTTTTGCTGTTCAAAAGCTCTTTAGTTTAATTACGTCCCACTGGTTTATCTTTGCTTTAATTGTTTTTGCTTTTGGGTTCTTGGTCATGAAACCCTTGCCTAAGCCAATATCTAGAAGGGTTTTCCTGATGTTATCTTCTAGAATTTTTATATAGTTTCAGGTCTTAGATTTAAGTCCTCGATCCATCTTGAGTTGATTTTTGTGTAAGGTGAGAGATGAGGAACCAGTTTCATTCTCCTACATGTGGCTTGCCAATTATCCCAGCACCATCTGATGAATAGGGTGTCCTTTCCCCACTTTATGTTTCTGTTTGCTTTGTTGAAGATCAGTTGACTGTAAGTATTTGATTTTATTTCTGAGTTCTCTATTCTGTTCCATTTGTCTATGTGCCTATTTTTATACTAGTACTGTGCTGTTTTGGTGATTATGGCCTTATAGCGTAGTTTGAAATCAGGTAATGTAAAGCTTCCAGATTTGTTCTTTTTGCTTAGACTTGCTTTGGCTATGCGGACTCTTTTTTGCTTCCATATGAATTTTAGGATTGTTTTTTCTAGTTCTGTGAAGAATGATAGCTGGTATTTTGATGGGAGTTATGTTGAATTTGTTGCTTTTGGCAGTGTGGTTGTTTTCACAATATTGATACTACCCATCCATGAGCATGGGATGTGCTTCCATTTGTTTGTGTCATCTGTTATTTCTTTCAGCAGTGTTTTGTAGTTTTCCTTGTAGAGGTCTTTTGCCTCTTTGGTTAGGTATATTCCTAAGTATTTTGTTTTATTTTCAGCTATTGTAAAAAGGGTTGAGTTCTTATTTCACTCTTAGCTTGGCCGCTGTTGGTATATAGTAGAGCTACTACTGATTTGTGTACATTAATTTTGTATCCTGAAACTCTGCTGGATTCTTTTGTCAGTTCTAGGAGTTTTTTGCAGGAGTCTTTAGGGTTTTCTAGGTATACAGTCATATAATCAGCAAACAGACAGTTTGACTAACTTTTTACTGACTTGGATGCCCTTTTATTTTTTTCTGTTGTCTGATTGCTGTGGCTAGGACTTCCAGTACTGTGTTGAATAGAAGTGGTGAGAGTGGGCATCCTTGTCTAGTTCTAGTTCTCAGAGGGAATGCTTTTAACCTTTCCCCATTCGGTATTATGTTTCCTGTGGATTTGTCATACATGGCTTTTATTACATCGAAGTATGTTCTTTGTATGCCGACTTTGCAGAGAGCTTTAATCATAAAGGGATGCTGGATTTTGTTGAATGCTTTTTCTGCATCTATTGAGATCATGTGATTTTTGTTTTTAATTCTGTTTAAGTGGTGTATCACATTTATTGACTTGAGTATGTTAAATCATCCCTGCATCCCTAGTATGAAACCCCCTTGATCATAGTAGATTATCTTTTCGATATGTTGTTGGATTCGATTAGCTAGTATTTTGTTAAGGATTTTAGCATCTATGTTCACAGGGATGTTGCTCTGTAGTTTTCTTTTTTGGTTATGTCCTTTCCTAATTTTGGTATTAGGGTGATACTGGCTTCATAGAATGATTTGGGGAGGATTCCCTCTTTCTCTACCTTGTTGGAATAGCGTTTACAGTGTTTTCAAACTGAAGTAATGACCTTTCTACAGTATGGAGTAATTAATTGCTAAGAACCTGGACCCATGGCTAGGACTGTCTAGGCTTGGAGCTCAGCTCTACTAGTTATTAGTGGCCTTTGGCAAGTTACTTAACTCTGTTTCAGTTTTTTGTTGTTGTTGTTGTTGGTTTGGTTGGTTGGTTTTTTTTTTTTGTTTTTTTTTTTTTTGAGACGGAGTTTCGCTCTTTTTGCCCAGGCTGGAGTGCATTGGCGCGATCTCAGCTCACTGCAACCTCCGCCTCCCGGGTTCAAGCGATTCTCCTGCCTCAGCCTCTCGAGTAGCTGGGATTACAGGCATGCGCCACCATGCCTGGCTAATTGTTTGTATTTTTAGTAGAGACGGGGTTTCTCCATGTTGGTCAGGCCGGTCTTGAACTCCCTCCCAACCTCAGGTGATCCACCCGCCTCGGCCTCCCAAAGTGCTGGGATTACAGGTGTGAGCCACTGCGCCTGGCCTGTTTCAGTTTTTTTTATCTGTAAAGTGAGGATAGTTGAACCTCTCTCAGTATTGTGAGAATTAGATGAGTTAATACATGTAAAGCATTTAAAATAGTGTCTGCCATACATTAAGTGCTGCATGTATTTGTACTTTGATGTTTAAAAATAATCTCCATTTTGCAAATCAAATGTCAGAAATTTCACGTTGGTCCACAGGTTGTGTTATTGTTTGCTTTTAACTTTGTTGATTGTGAAATAAAAAACTGGAAATCATCAGTATAGTAATGTATAGAATGCAGATATTTTGAATAAACATATAAGTTTGAATTCTGACAACATCAATGACTAATTCTGATATTTTGAGTAAATTATTTAACCTGGAAGCCACACTGGCCCTAACTGTAAATTGAGCCTACTAATAATCCACTTTTCCACAATTTTAATTAAGATTAATACTACATCAAGCACACGGTACAGAAAGCAGTCAGTTAATGTTAGTCTTTTTTATTAATTGGGAGGTTAGTCTGAATTCTGTGACTACACATAAAATTATGTGAATACATTAAAGTCTAATATTCATGGTAATAATGAATAAGTTAGTTTTTCATATAAAATTGCAGACTTGTACTGGATATAATAATTTTAGTTTCAGGCTGATCACAAAGATGGTCTTGGGTGTATTTGGGTAGATGGATGGATGAAAGATTATTTTCTCATTTATTTCTGTGTTTCCACAACCCCTTATCCAAAACCCTTGGAAAACCATTTGTGTTTCAGAATTCAGACTTTTTGGCTGGATTTACAGATAACACACAACCTATGTAGTATGGCAACATTAACATCTCTAGGGTCTCCAAGCCAGCACTGTGTAGTCAAATATATTAATAATTCTGTAGTAAAACATATGAATAATCATAGTAAGTGGGACAAAATATAAACTAAAAATTGCCTTGTACTATGTCAGGTTATGATTTGCTGCAAGGGAATAATGGGATAACTTCAGAGTGTTTTGGATATACGTTTCTGGAACTACATTATGCAGATAATAGATTGTGAACCTTTTATATTTTTGGAAATAACTACTTACCATCATTGCACTCTGACTCAGCAAAGTTCTAGACCCTGAGCAAGTTAATTAAAGTTCTTCCTAGCCAGACTCTTTGTTTTTTCTGTGAGTCTTTTGCAACCATTCAAAGGTAGAAGTGATTAAAAATTTTCTTGTATATTTGTAATACCCAGCTTCTTATTTAGTATTACCATCCTGCCTAAGTATTTGATAGTATGTATTTCTTTTTTGTGAGAAAACTTACGGGGTTGAGTAACTCATCCGCATTTACATGGCTGTTAAGTGACAGTTGTGAATTTACAGTGGATGGTATACTGTTGATAAAAGGCCATCTTATTCTTCACTGTTTCCTAGCATTTAAAAAGTCTTTCTTGATACCCTTTTGTTTACATAAAATCTCATGTCCTTCTTTTAAAATTGTTTGATATTTTAGGCCGGGCATGATGGCTCACACCTGTAATCCCAACACTTTGGGAGGCTGAGGTGGGCGGATCAGAGGGTCAGGAGTTCAAGACTAGCCTGGCCAACATGGTGAAACCCCATCTCTACCAAAAATAAATAAATAAATAAAATACAAAAGTTAGCTGGGCATGGTGGCGCGTGCCTGTGGTCCCAGCTGCTTGGGAGGCTGAGGCAGGAGAATTGCTCAACTGGGACCCAGGAGGCAGAGGTTGCAGTGAGCTGAGATCACGCCACTGCACTCCAGCCTGGGCTACAGAGTAAGACTTCGTCTCAAAAAAGTTATTTGACATTTTAAAGTAGGTGATTTCCTCCCAAATGTGAATATTATATATAGTGTAATATTGAAAATAGTTTCAAATTACAGTCCCAAATACTTTTTTTTTTTTTTTTTAATAGAGGCAGGGGCTTACTTTATCACCCAGCAGGCTGCAGTGCAGTGGTCCAATCATGCACTACAGCCTCGTCCTCCCAGGCTCAAGCAAATCTCCCACCTCAGCCTCCTGACTATCTGGGACAACAGATGTGCACAACCATACCTGTCTAAGCTTTTTGATTTTTAGTAGAGACCAAATCTTGCCAAGTTGCTCAAATGATTTTTAGTTGAGACGAAGTCCCACTGCATTGTTCTCGAACTCCTGTCAAGTGATCCTTCCTACTCGGTCTCCAAAAGTGTTGGGATTACAGGTGTGAGCCAACATGCCCAGCCCAAAATATTCTAATACCCTCTTTATCCCACCTTTCACTTCAAGAATAACTGGTTTGTGTCAAGACTAAGAAGTCACCCTGCCTTCTGTCTTCATGAACATTTGATATTCAGCTCTGCCACAGCCCTCAGTCTTTTTTCCTTTCCTCTCAGTTGTTTGTCTTTTATTCGCTTTGAAAGATTCCGCCAACAAAGTTTATGTCAGTGGGTCAGCAGATAAAATAATTTTATGATAAACCTTTTTGGAGCATTAGATATTTCTGATGCTTTTCTTATGCCTTTTCTTTTTCCTGCCCTCCATTATCATGATTTCAATTTTCTTTTTTACTTTAGGCGAAGGCATGCAATCCACAGTAGTGACTCGACTTCATCTTCTTCCTCTGAGGATGAACAGCACTTTGAGAGGCGGAGGAAAAGGAGTCGTAATAGGGCTATCAATAGGTAAGTGCCATATCAATACCTTTTTAAACCAACAGATACATTTTTAAAAAATTGATAAGAAAACAATAATTTGGATATAAGTATAGACTGGCTGATTAAAAAGTTGCACAACAGGTTAATGTATAAACTAGAATACTGTCTTCTTAGAATTACCTACAATTGAAACAGAATAACAGGTTAGAACATATGACTGATTTCTTGCCAAAAATTTTTTTTTTTTTTTTTTGAGACGGAGTCTCGCTCTGCCGCCCAGGCTGGAGTGCAGTGGCCGGATCTCAGCTCACTGCAGGCTCCGCCTCCCGGGTTTACGCCATTCTCCGGCCTCAGCCTCCCGAGTAGCTGGGACTACAGGCACCCGCCACCACGCCCGGCTAGTTTTTTTTTTGTATTTTTAGTAGAGACGGGGTTTCACTGTGTTAGCCAGGATGGTCTCAATCTCCTGACCTCGTGATCCGCCCGTCTCAGCCTCCCAAAGTGCTGGGATTACAGGCTTGAGCCACCGCGCCCGGCCCAAAATTTTTTTTTTGAGACAAGGCCTGGTTCTGTTGCCCAGGCTGAAGTACAGTGGCACGATCTTGGCTCACTGCAACCACCACCTCCCGGGTTCACACGACTCTCCTGCCTCAGCCTCCTGAGTAGCTGGGACTACAGGTGTGCATCACCACACCCGGCTCATTTTTGTAGTTTTAGTAGAGATGGGGTTTCACCATGTTGGCCAGGCTGGTCTCGAACTACTGGCCTCAAGTTATCCACCTGCCTCAGCCTCCCAAAGCTTTGAAATTAAGCTGTGAGCCACCATGCCTGGCCTGCTTGCCAAATCATTATATATGGCCCACAGTGGTTCTGGTCAAACAGTGACTTAAGGAAATAACCTTTTCTTTTTCATTTCATGTATTTTTTTTTTTCTTAGAATAATGATAAGTTCTGAGGAACTCTTAAGGAAAATGGAAGGCTTTACTCATTTCATAACTCCTTGTCGTATAAGTTCACATATACTAACCAACTTATTTGATTTTCCCAATAATTGTTTAAGGGAGATAGAGCAAGGATTATTTACATTTTACAGATGTGGTTGAGTAAATGAAAATGCAGTGCTTAGGTGCTTGGATTTTTTTTTTAAATAGAGATAGGTTCTCACTCTGTCACTCAGAGTAGAGTAGAAGTGAGGCTGGTCTCGAACTCCTGACCTCAAGTGACTTGGCTGGGATTACAGGCGTGAGCCACCACACCTGGCCATAACTATTTTTGAATAGTTTTGAAAGTAGTTAGGGAACTTCCAGCCTGTCCAACATGGTGAAACCCCATCTCTACTAAAAATACAAAAATTAGCCGGGTGTTGGTGGTGCGCACCTGTAATCCCAGCTCCTCAGGAGGCTGAGGCAGGAGAATTGCTTGAACCCAGGAGGCAGAGATTGCAGTGAGCCGAGATCACGCCATTGCACTGCAGCCTGGGTGACAGAGTGAGACTCCGTCTCAGAAAAAACGCAAAAGACAAAACAATACAACAAAAAAGGAAGTAGTTAGGGAACTTGCTTGAGAGGATTGATGTTGGATCCAAATGCTGGTAGACTGTGAATATTTTTTCTGAGAGGTATTATAGCAGAGTTGTTATAGGTCTGGAGACAGACCACTTGTGTTTGATTCCTGGCCCTGCCATTTACTAGTTGGGTGATCTTGGACAAATCAGTTAATCTTTCTATGTCTTGGTTTTGTTTTAAAATGGGAAAAATAATAATACCTTTCTCATAAGACTGTTGTGAGGATTTATTGACTTAATCCATGTAAAGCACGTAAAACTAAAACAGTGTCTGGCAAATGGTAAATACCCTGTCTATGTTAGACACCTCCATTAAAATGTAGGTTGGTACTATCTGATTTCACCACCATGAATCACTTTACAGTGCCTGTGGCATCTTGATATTTTTATTTCATCATGTATCTTTAATTTCATAATAAAGCTTCAGATATAAATATTTCTAACACTTAAGTTCTGGACCTATTACAGAAAATTAGGAAATTAAAATACATATCTTAAGATTGCTCCAGTTAAAATTTAGATTTTTTTTTTTAACTTAAATGTTTATATTCAAACATGGAATTTGGGAAGGAGGGTGAGTTGATGGGTTTGTGTGGTTTTAAATAGGTGCCTCCCACTAAATTTCCGAAAAGATGAATTAAAAGGCATGTATAAAGATCGAATGAAAATTGGAGCAAGCCTTGCCGATGTTGATCCAATGCAACTAGATTCTTCAGTGAGTATTCTGTTTTGAAACATATGCTTGATCTATAATGTGCTTTGTTTTAAAGTTAAAAAAAGGAACTGATGATTTTTCTTTTCAGTCAAAACTCTAACCTTTAAAGACGTTTTTTGTTAATCTTAAGGTCACAATTAAGGTATTATTAATTCATTGTATATGGGTTAGGTATAGTTAAGGTGTGGGGTGACATTTTAATCTGGACTCCAAATCTAAGAATGTAAATGTTCGCTTCCATTACCAGGTACGATTTGATAGTGTTGGTGGCCTGTCTAGTCATATAGCAGCTCTAAAAGAGATGGTGGTGTTTCCATTACTTTATCCAGAAGTCTTTGAAAAATTTAAAATTCAACCCCCAAGGTAATTTAATTATATTTTTAATTTTAGCTGAAAATCTGTGCTACTCTTGCGTCTTATAGTTCTTATACCTTATTAACCCATTTTTAAGCGATAGTTCCCTTTTCCCTTTTCATTATACAACTTTTCTCTCTGAATCACCTTTATAGAAGCAATAATTTAAATAAACTTTTAAAAGTTAATAAACTTCCCCCATCATAAAAGTAATATACCGGGCCGGGCACGGTGACTCATGCCTTTATCCTAGCACTTTGGGAGGCCAAGGCGGGTGGATTGCCTGAGCTCAGGAGTTTGAGGCCAGCCTGGGCAACGTGGTGAAACCCCGTCTCTACTAAAATACAAAAAATTAGCCAGGCCTGGCGCCGTGCACCTGTAGTCCCAGCTACTTGGGAGGCTGAGGCAGAACTGCTTGAACATGGGAGGCGGAAGTTGCAGTGAGCTGAGATTGCGCCACCACACTCCAGCCTGGGTGACAGAGCGAGACACCATCTCCAAAAAAATAAGTAAATAAATAAATAAGTAATGTACCATATGTCAATCACAGGTAAACATTGGTAGGTTTTAAATTAAATTTTGTAATTTAAAAAATTAGAAAGTGGCCAGGCACAGTGGCTTACGCCTGTAATCCCAGCACTTTGGGAGGCCGAGGTGGGTGGATTATGAGTTCGGGAGTTCAAGACCAGCCTGGCCAACATGGTGAAACCTCATCTTTACTAAAAATACCCAAAAAATTAGCTGGGCATGGTAGCGGGCACCTGTTGTCCCGCCTATTTGGGAGACTGAGGCAGGAGAATTGCTTGAACCCGGGATGCGGAGGTTGCAGTGAGCCGAGATGGAACCACTGCACTCCAGCCTGGGCAATGCAGCAAGACTCTGTCTCCAAAAAAAAAAAAAAAAATTAGAAAGTACCAGGCATGGCGGCTCACACCTGTGATTCCAGTGACTTGGGACACTAAAACAGGAAGATTGCTTTAGCTTAGGAGTTTGAGGTTGCAGTGAGCTATGATTATGCCACTGCACTCCAGCCTAGCTGACAGTGAGACCCCCATCTCTAAAAATAACGTGGAAAGTTATTAATATTAAATAACATTTACTTCTTACAGGAAGTGTTGGACGTGCCTAGTTAAAGTAATTTAGTAAATTAAAAAGAAATTTCTTGAATTTTCTTTCACATTTCTTCCTTGCAACCTAAGTTTTCCCCCATACAAATTGAATTACATGATTGTGATATGTGATTCCATATGCAAGGTGAGATAATATGATGAACATGATGAATGAATTGTTAAAATGTTTCAAATAGAGTTTTATTTACAGTTTCAATATTAATTTTACAGTAGCAGTATTAACTCTCAGGTTTTAAGTTGTGCTTTGTGGCATGAAACTGTACAATAATTCAGTTGTCTTACACATTTAATTTTCTAATTAATCATGAAATTGGTTTCTAATTTTTGTTTTAAAAGTCTGCTTTTTAAATGTAATACTAAAATGTTAACGTATTGTTTTACAGAGGTTGTTTGTTTTATGGGCCACCTGGAACTGGAAAGACTCTGGTTGCCAGAGCACTTGCCAATGAGTGCAGTCAAGGGGATAAAAGAGTAGCATTTTTCATGAGGAAAGGTGCTGATTGTCTAAGTAAATGGGTAGGAGAATCTGAAAGACAGCTACGATTGCTGTTTGATCAGGTACGATATTAAAATTTTATATATCTGGATAGTTCTGTAATCTAGGCAGATGTGTGTGAGGATTAGATAACTCTTACATTTAATCAGTGTTCTAAATAAACCCAAAAGAATTAGACTAAATATGTAATCTTTCTAGATTATTTTCTTTTATATGTCGAGATGACACTGACCTACAGTGAACAGTTTTATAGTAAGAAGGGAAAGAAATAATTGGATCTTAGTTCTTTGGAGTCTTAGGTCTCATGCCTAGGAAGAGAGTGGTAATCTCATATTTCGAGATAGTAGTAGTGAATTATGGCTCAGTATGGGAATTGGAGACTAGTTCTGCCCTGGGGCGGCTTTCATTTTCATATCCCGGATTGTATTGACAGTACATTGTGAGATAATACATTCTGATCTCCTGAGGCGTATTGCTGCAAATGCTTTTAAATCTCTTTTTGGAACTCTCCTGAGGTTCTTTTTTAATTTTATGTTTATGGAAATGGATAAAAACTGTGGCATCTTGCTAAATAATGTTTTCCCATCCTGTCATGGAGGAAGACTATGTCACTGTCTTCTATTCTTTGTCTTGTTTCCATAGGTAGTCTTCAGTAGATATTTTTGTGTGTCCAGGAATGATAGCTATATGAAATCTAAGGTATATAACCAGTGGAGTATGTCTTTTGAAGACTTCTAGTCGAAAATGCAATTGAAAATTAAACCATATGTCATTATAATTTAGTTTGAATTCTTAAAACCCAGTTATTGGAACTTACATTTAAATTTATAAATTATAAATAGTTATAAATTATAAATAAATTGAGGCTGAGGCAAGAGAATCACTTGAACCCAGGAGGCAAAGGTTGCAGTGAGCCAAGATCACGCCACTGCACTCCAGCCTGGGTGACAATGTGAGACTCCATCTATTAAAAAAAGAAAAATTATAAATAAATTCTGGTAAGCAAGTTTGAAGAAAAGCTGATTGAAATAGTGTATATTCAGCTTTATAAATTCTGGTAAGCATGTTTGAATGAAAATTGATTAAAATGGTTTATATTAAGTCTACGTGTTTGAGGCTGTTTATGCTAACAAATGACCACTCAATCTACTTTCTAGGCCTATCAGATGCGCCCATCAATTATTTTTTTTGATGAAATCGATGGTCTGGCTCCAGTACGGTCAAGCAGGCAAGATCAGATTCATAGGTAAAACTTGCTTGATGGCACTTCAACATTTCATCCTATTTCCTGAGTGGTATTATGTGTGAGAGATAGAATGTTAAATGGTAAAAGAAACTGTGTAAGCTAATAGTTCCTTTCTTTGGTAGTAGAACCCTATTATATAGTACAAAAATAAAAAATGTGGACAGGCGCAGTGGCTCATACCTGTAATCCTGGCACTTTGGGAGGCCAAGGTAGGCGGATCACTTGAGGTCAAGAGTTTGAGACCAGCCTGGCGAACATGGTGAAACCCTGTCTCTACTGGAAAAAAAAAAAAATTAGCCAGGTGTGGTGGTGCACACCTATAATCCCAGCTCCTTGGAAGGCTGAGGCAGGAGAATTAGGAGAATCACTTGAACACGGGAGGTGGAGGTTGTAGTGAGCTGAGATTACACCACTGCACTCCAGCCTGGGTGACAGAGTGAGACTCCCTCTCAAAAAAAATAAACCTGCTCCGAGTGTCAGTGCATTGTAAAGCATGGTTGAAAAGTCTTGGTTACAGAAGATTTAACTCATGATAGAAACAAATGTCGGCAGGTCAGTGATGTTAAGCCAGTAGTAAGAGTAGGGCTATGGTGGGGAATGTGACTGAATGTCCTATCACAGGAGCATATCCAGTTGCTTTTATGTCTGACCTGTTACTGATGTGCAGAAGCTTACCCAGGCTTGAAAAATCGATTTTGTTCCCTCAGATTTTATGTTCAAATTAAGTATCTTAAATTTTGCCAGCTAATTTGGATGCTTTTAAGACATTGCCTGCGCTAAACAAAATCTAACTTAGGACATTACTACTAGTTTAGGATTCTAATACTAGACCAATCTCCTCATTTTAAAGAGGGGTAAATTGAACCCTCAACCCCGATGATTAGTTGCTTATCCAAGGGAGCACTTTTATCACTTTTACTAGTGCTACTATCCCAACCTGAATCTAAATTGTTTTTAGTCCCAATTTATCTCAGTTTTTTAGAACTTCTTTTTAAATGG
Organism: Macaca nemestrina; assembly: GCF_043159975.1. Classification (NCBI taxonomy): domain Eukaryota; kingdom Metazoa; phylum Chordata; class Mammalia; order Primates; family Cercopithecidae; genus Macaca; species Macaca nemestrina. Next base: position 21,958,799 of record NC_092132.1, read on the forward strand.
TTTCATGAATGACGTGTAATTGCTTAATTAATTTGGAATATCCAAATTAATGACATGTCATTATTAAAAATAATGACATGTCATTAATTTTAATTAATGATACGTCATCCCAAATGGTTTAGCCAGCATCCATTAAGCTTCTAGATCTAGGCCAGGCACGGTGGCTCACACCTGTAATCCCAGCACTTCGGGAGGCCTAGGCAGGCGGATCACAAAGTCAGAAGATTGAGACCATCCTGGCTAACACGGTGAAACCTCGTCTCTACTAAAAAAAAAAAATACAAAAAAATTATCCAGGTGTGGTGGCGGGCGCCTGTAGTCCCAGCTACTCAGGAAGCTGAGGCAGGAGAATGGCGTGAACCCAGGAGGCGGAGCTTGCACTGAGCTGAGATCGCGCCACCGCACTCCAGCCTGGGTGACAGAGCGAGACTCCCATCTCAAAAAAAAAAAAAAAGCTTCTAGATCTAGCTACCACTTTCCAGGAAATATGAAAGATAGAGGGACAACTTAAATGACCCTATCAGGAAGCAGTCAGCCCAGTCCGGAATGGACGAAGGAAATTCTACAAGCCAAATGACCCAGTTTCTTCAACAAATAAATGGCGTGGAAGGAAAAAAATGTAAGAGGCACAGTAGGAACTGTCAAGGAATTGAGTGACAAGTGTAGTGTGTGGTTACATTTTGATTAAATCAAATGTAAACAGGTATTTTGAGACAATCAGGAAAAATTAGGTATTAGATATTAAGGAATTAGTCACTTAGGATGATGACATTGTTGGGTTTGTTGTAAGTCCTTATCTCTTAGAAATACATACATGAAGTACTTACATGAAATATTTATGAATTGAACTGTGTGTCTGAGGTTTTATTTTTCTTTTTAAAAGTGGTCAGGTGAAGACAAAAAAGGCATACTGATAATTGTTGAAGCTTCGTGATGGAAATTTGGAGATCATTTTACTATTCTGTCTTTATAATAAAAAGTTTAAAATGTAATGAAAATTCTGTTATGCTTTATGAATATTCTATTTTATTTTGGTGTTCTTTGATCATGTATATACAATGGAAATTTTATTATTTTTAGATACTGTGTGTCCTACCTGGTGCTACCAGCACTTTTTTTCCTTTTCTTTTCTTTTTTATTTTTTTGAGACAAGGTCTTGCTCTGTCTGTCGCCCAGGCTGGAGTGCAGTGGTACAATCTTGGCTCACTACGTACAACCTCAGCTTCCCCAGTAGTAGGACTATAGGCCCAGGTCATGTCACCATGCTGGCTTTATTTTTTTTATTTTTATTTTTTTAATAGAGACGGGGTTTCCCTATGTTGCCCAGGCTGGTCTCAAACTCCTGGCCTCAAGCACTCTTCCCACCTCAGCCCCCAAGTTCTGGGGTTACAGGCGTGAGCCACCATGCCTTGCCTTTTTTTTCTTTTTGATGTTGTATATTGTTTGGGAACTCGTAAGTTCCTTTGTGAAATTATGCTTTATGAAATATCTTCTAGGATTCATTTGTGGGGGTCTAACGACCATCTGTTTTCCATTGATTTCAATTTCTATGTGCCATTTGGTATGTTATTTTATAGATTTTTTTAATCCATTGGAAATAGTGAGGTGCCCTGAGAAAATTTATTCACGTGTAATACATTAAATCTTACCAAAAGAAGAAATATTACTGAATGATATAGACTGTGTTCATAGTATTAATCTCTTCTCTCTTATTTTTAAAATTTAGTTCTATTGTTTCCACCCTGCTAGCTCTTATGGATGGATTGGACAGCAGAGGGGAAATTGTGGTCATTGGTGCTACCAACAGACTAGATTCTATAGACCCTGCTTTACGAAGGCCTGGTCGCTTTGACAGAGAATTCCTTTTTAGCCTACCTGATAAAGAGGTAAGAATTTAATGTCACTCAAATTTTGACAAAATATATTGCTGTTTATTAATCATAAGTCTTGGTGTAGTAAAAATTTGGAGATTCTTGAGTTTTGTATCCTGGTCTTGTCTAGTGATAGCTGTTAGTGAACAACTCAAATGCGGACAAATTTTTATTCTTTTCTTTAAATATAATAATGCCTTCCCAAAATTACTCTTAAAATTCTTTCAATTTGAGTGTAGCCTTTGGATGTTCTAAGTGTTGCTTCAGAACATGTGGCTTAATGAGTAATTAACTTAGCCAGTTTGTTAGCCTTGGCTTTTTCATGAATATCATATAATCCTACCAAGTTTTTTTAAGTCTACTTAATCTTCTGGGAACCAAAGAGGAAAATATATGAAGAGCTGTCTGTACTCTTAAAAACAGCTCTTAACGTGCACCAGAATGAATAGCTACTTTAGTAGTTACTTATTTTCTCTTACTTATATTTATGACCAGTATAACTTTAGTGCTATAAATGCAAATATGTTTAATAATGAGACAAGTCCATTAAACTCTAAAAAGTACATCCTTTTTCTTATTTTCACTTTCATATTTTGCTTATATTGAGTTTTTTGTTTGTTTGTTTGTTTGAGATGAAGTCTTGCTGTCACCCAGGCTGGGGTGCAGTGGTACAATCTCAACTCACTGCAACTTCCGCCCCCAGGATTCAAGCAGTTCTCATGCCTCAGACTCCCGAGTAGCTGGGATTACAGGCACATGCTACCACGCCCAGCTAATCTTTGTATTTTTAGCAGAGAGTAGTTTTCACCATGTTGGCCAGACTGGTCTTGAACTTCTGACCTCAAGTGATCCATCTGCCTCGACCTCCCAGAGTTACAGGTGTGAGCCACTGCACCCGGCCAATATTAAGTACTGATCACTTTAAAATTTTAGGTAATCAAAAGTATTTTTAATTGAAATTAATCTGAATAGCATTTATTATTATAGTTGTAAAAAATTAAATTGTTTTTATTCATAGGCTCGAAAAGAGATTCTAAAGATTCACACCAGGGATTGGAATCCCAAACCACTGGACACATTTTTAGAAGAGCTAGCAGAAAACTGTGTTGGTAAACATTGTTTTAAGCAATTAAAATAAATACTACATTTATTTGAAATATGAAACAAGTTGTATTAGTTTGGTGCCAAAGTAATTGTGGTTCTTGCCTATAAAAGTAATGGCAAAAACCACAATTTCTTTTGCACCAAACTAATAAAGAAATACAAGGTTATATTTGTTTCTTATCTCTTATTTGTGGCATTTTCTTCTCACGAAGTCTTGGTATTAAATAGAGATATTTGACAAATTGGCCATAAGGGGGAGAGTAGATAATAATATAATTGTATAAAATACAATATATTATTATATCATAATAATATAATAGCTATTCTTTACTGACCATGTTTTAGTCATCCTTTTAAGCATTCTATAAATATTATTTCATGTAATTTTCACATCATTCCTATGATGTAGGTAGCAGTATCTCTACAGATAAAGAAATGGCTGGAGAGCATTATGTGAATTTTCTAAGGTCAAACAGCTAGTAAATTACAAACTGGAATTTGAATCTAGTCTGTGTGATTTTAAAGCTCTTGCTTTTGACCTCTGTGCTATACTTAGTGCTTGTGTATTGCACTCGTAAAAGTTGATTGATTGTTGTTGGCTATTACTACCTGATAAGTTTACTGGGTAAAAGAGATTTTGGTTTTACTACTTTTAAGTATTTGCTAACTATATTGCGAGGCTGATTTTTAATTTTCTTTTAACCATGGTCATGCTAATAGAGTTTTGTGTTTCTTTGTTTGGTCGGCTGGTTCTTTTCTTCCCCTGGTTGCTTTGGATAGGATACTGTGGAGCAGATATTAAATCAATATGTGCTGAAGCTGCTTTATGTGCTCTACGACGACGCTACCCACAGATCTATACCACTAGTGAGAAACTACAGTTGGATCTCTCTTCAATTAATATCTCAGCTAAGGATTTCGAGGTAGCTATGCAAAAGATGATACCAGCGTCCCAAAGAGCTGTGACATCACCTGGGCAGGCACTGTCCACCATTGTGAAACCACTCCTGCAAAGCACTGTTGACAAGATCTTAGAAGCCCTGCAGAGAGTATTTCCACATGCAGAATTCAGAACAAATAAAACATTAGACTCAGGTATAAAACTTGATTGACCATTTAAAGTTAGTTTTTATAATCAGTAAAGTGAAATGTTTCATACATACCAGAAATATTTATTTGTAAAAGAATCTCTTGAGAAAAATTTGGTAAGGCTTTACCTGGGATATTTGAAGGAAATTTACCCATGGATTGCCCTTAACTTAATTTGCTGTAAGTTTGGGGTGCATTTTTACATTTACTTATTAATTCATATCTACAGAAATACTTTTGATTCTTTGAAAAAAATTAATTGAAGTATGCTAACTTGGTAACTGAAGCATTAAAGATTTGCTTTGCAATCCAGAAGTTACTAATGTGCAATTTTTTGGTTTTATAGATATTTCTTGTCCTCTGCTAGAAAGTGACTTGGCTTACAGTGATGATGATGTTCCATCAGTTTATGACAATGGACTTTCTCAGAAATCTTCTCATAAGGCAAAAGACAATTTTAATTTTCTTCATTTGAATAGGTATATTTTTCTTGCAAATCAATGTTTTGCGTGTGTAAATTTTCTAAAAATAAATGAGATGTGGTTGAAAAAGTAAAAAATGCTAACCAATCTGCTTTTTATTTAAATTAAACTACCAGAAATTTTTTGTTGTTATAGTTGTCACAATAGTAGAAATTACAGTCTATAAAAATATTCCTAAAAAGCTTTGGGTATCAGTTGTTTCCAGAAACTATGTGAACCATGTTATGATTGGTTGGCCTTATTGGCAAGACATTTTACTTATGAAAGTTTATAATTGACAATTTAGGGGGAAATTTTAAACTGTTTTTTCTAAAATATAGCTTATTAATGATTTCTCTTTCAGAAATGCTTGTTACCAACCTATGTCTTTTCGACCAAGAATAATGATAGTAGGAGAACCAGGATTTGGGCAAGGTTCTCACTTGGCACCAGCTGTCATTCATGCTTTGGAAAAATTTACTGTATATACATTAGACATTCCTGTTCTTTTTGGAGTTAGTGCTACATCCCCTGAAGAAACATGTGCCCAGGTAATTTGTTGGTGCTCAACTATAAGACAAAACAGCCTTTTGGAGATAAAAGCTAAAATTGCCTCATTTTTTTGCATTGTGTTTTTTTTGTCTTTCTGATTTGTAACTTCAGGTTTACAAAACAGAATTATGCATGATTGCTTAATCATTAAAGAGAATAACTTTAAATCCCACATTCACCCTTAATATCTTTGTGACCTTAGTAAAGTTGTTAGATCTCTCTCATTTTCCCCATTTGGAAAATGGAGATAATAATACTTACCTCATATGGCTGTTGTGAGAATTAAATGAGTGCTTAAAATGGTGACTGCTCCTTAGTAAGTACTCAGATATTCTGCTTTTTGTGTTTTTGGTATTTGTATATTAACTTTTGTTTGTTTTTGGTTTTGGTTTTTTTGAGACGGAGTCTCTCTCTGTCACCAGGCTGGAGTGCAGTGGCACAATCTCAGCTCCCTGAAACCTCCGCCTCCAGGATTCAAGCAATTCTCCCGCCTTAGCCTCCTGAGTAGCTGGGACTACAGGCGCATGCCGCCACATCCAGCAAATTTATTTTTATTTTATTTTATTTATTTATTTGTATGTATTTTAATAGAGATGGGGTTTCACCATGTTGCCCAGGATGGTCTCGAACTCCTGGGCTCAGGCAGGCAGTCCACCCTCCTCGGCCTCCCAAAGTGCGTGGATTATAGGCATGAGCCACCGCGCCTGGCTATATTAACATTTTTAAAATATAAAAATATGTTATATTTGTAGTTTTGTTTACTTTTGATTACGACAGAAAAATCTAGATTTCTCCAACTATTTTCTAGTTGCTTGAAGAAATTATCTTTTAAAAAAAATGAAACTTTTAAACAACATTTAAAAATAAGGTTGTGGGATTTTGGAGGAGCATTTTAAAAACTTGAGGACTTTATATGTTATTTCTGGGAGGTTAAACATTGTTTCAGACTAATAGAACTAGCATTATTAACATGTTGACTCTAACTGAATTTGTTTTGTTCTCACTCTACTAGGTGATTCGCGAAGCTAAGAGAACAGCACCAAGTATAGTGTATGTTCCTCATATCCACTTGTGGTGGGAAATAGTTGGACCAACACTTAAAGCCACATTTACCACATTATTACAGAATATTCCTTCATTTGCTCCAGTTTTACTACTTGCAACTTCTGACAAACCCCATTCTGCTTTGCCAGAAGAGGTAATTTATGTGGGGGAGAGTCATTATACTTTTAAGAAGAGAGTTGTTTGTACCAAAATAATCATAACTTACTGAAAAAATTCAAATGCTATAGAAGTGAATAAAAGGATAAGTTTTGCTAAAGATACCATTGTTAACTATTTGGTATATGTGCTCATCGGGTAAGATGGTGTATGTATATGTGTATGTATATATTAAGGATACATAAATTTTTTCTCTTAAAAAATAGGATAATATGTCGGGCGCGGTGGCTCACACCTGTAATCCCAGCACTTTGGGATGCTGAGGCAGGTGGATCATGAGGTCAGGAGATCGAGACCATCCTGGCTAACACGGTGAAACCCTGTCTTTACTAAAAATACAAAAAAATTAGCCGGGCGTGGTGGTGGGCGCCTGTAGTCCCAGCTACTCCAGAGGCTGAGGCAGGAGAATGGCGTGAACCCGGGAGGCAGAGCTTGCAGTGAGCCGAGTGAGCCACTGCACTCCAGCCTGGGCGACAGAGTGAGACTCTGTCTCAAAAAAAAAAAAAAAAACAGTTTTTAAAAAATGGGATTATATGATACGTACTATTCTGCAATTTGCTTTATTCAATAAATGTGTCTCATGTATTTGTTAGTGCTAAAGTCTCTTTAAGAGCTGCATGGCTTTTCCACTTTTGATGTAGTATAATTTATTTATCCAAAGCCCTGTTGATAGGTTTTTTTGGTTGTTTTCCAGATTTTTTTCTACTGAACTGTTATAGTGAGCATCCTTGTATTTTAGTTTGTATGAACACTAGTATGTGGATTTTTCTAGCATTGATTCCTAGAAGTGGAATAGCTGTAGCTGAGTATTTTACATTTACAAGTTTTAACAATACTAAATTACTCATTCAAGTTTGTGCCCATTTAGACAACTGCCAATAGTGAACAAAAGGCCATGCTGCTTCTGACTGGAATACTCTTACGTATTTGCCTGGCATCATTTTTTATTTTTCTCAAATCTCTGCTCAGATATCATCTCAGGGAGGCCTTCTGTGATCAGAATTTCTCAATAATAGCAATAGCTCTTCTACCCATCATACTCTTTTCCCTTTTCCTACTTTATTTATATTGCCTCCTGCCATTAAATATTAATTTGCTTGACTTTGTTTCCCCATCAGAAAGTAAAGTACCTGAAATTAGGGACTATTTTTTGTTACCTTTGTATCCATAGAGCACATAACAAGCATATTGTAGGCTTCTGTGTATTTTAATGAATTAGTTAAATGTTTTTTTCCACACCTTTGACAAAATTGGTTTACACTTTTTAGTACACTAGTAGGAAGATAAGCTCAAATACTTATTAAAGAAATATTTATTGAGTGCTTATTTTCTCCCAAGCATGGTTCCAGGCACTGGAGATATAACAGTGACTAAGATAGACAAAAATGTATATCCTTACACATATAGGGCTAACATTTTAGTTGAGTGGGGGAGAGAAGTTTTAAAAAATTTATAGCCGGGAGCAGTGGCTCAAGCCTGTAATCCCAGCACTTTGGGAGGCCGAGACGGGTGGATCACGAGGTCAGGAGATCGAGACCATCCTGGCTAACACGGTGAAACCCCGTCTCTACTAAAAAAAAAATACAAAAAACTAGCCAGGCGAGGTGGCGGGCGCCTGTAGTCCCAGCTACTTGGGAGGCTGAGGCAGGAGAATGGCGTAAACCTGGAGGCGGAGCTTGCAGTGAGCTGAGATCCGGCCACTGCACTCCAGCCTGGGCGACAGAGCAAGACTCCGTCTCAAAAAAAAAAAAAATTATAATACTAACTATTGTTGTGGAGAAAGATTTAGCTAAGGAGTACCAAAAGAGTATGGGTAGGTTGCAGTGTTAAATAGGCTAGATAAGGCCTCAGCAAGAAGTTGATATTTGGCCGGGTGTGGTGGTTCACGCCTGCAGTCCTAGCACTTTGGGAGGCCAAGGTGGGCGGATCACCTGAGATCAGGAATTCAAGCCCAGCCTGGCCAACATGGTGAAACCCTGTCTCTACAAAATATTAGCGGGACATGGTAATGTGTGTCCGTAATCCCAGCTACTCGGGAGGCTGAGGTGGGAGAATTGCTTGAACCCAGGAGGTGAAGTTTGCAGTGAACCAAGATCCCACCATTGCACTCCAGCCGGGGCGACAAAGCAAAACTCCATCTCAAAAAAAGAAAAAAAGATGATGATATTTGAGGAAAGACGTGGAAAAGGTAAGGTTGTGAACTATTGGAATAGCTGAGGGACAAAAGGTCCTAGCGGAGGAAAAAGCAAATGCAGAGGCTCTGAGGCAGATCTGTGTCTGGCAGCTTGGAAAAATAGCAAGAAGGGCAATGTAGGAGGAAAGGAAGCCAAGGTTATCAAGGGACCAGATTATGTCCCCAGTGACTCTGTATAATAATAATTGATTACAAAACCTGCAAGTTAAATAAGCTAGGAAATGAATATTAAGTATATATTATAAACTCTTTGAGTGGGGGAGGTCCTTAAAGGTTTCCAGTTTACTTAATTATCTAGTTTCATACTGTATCGTCTTTATGTGGATATCTCACCTATGTTGAAACACTTTCTACACAGTTCTTTTTGTTACCTCTGACTCCTAAAAATCCAGCTTATTGAGGGAGGCTTTCATTTCTTTTTCTTTTTTTTTAAACCATAAAGGGGTCATGCTAACCTTCTGTATTGTTCTAATTTTAGTATATGTACTGCTGAAGCGAGCACAAATCTTCCACTTCTTAATCTCCATTCATTTCCCAGATTGCATATAGAACTTGACTAATACATCTTCATCATGACAAGTCTTTGTATATTTGAATACTCTTTTCTGTCTTGCTAACCCAGGCCTTTTTCACATTAAACAGGATATGGTATATTCATTAGGGCTATTAATAAAGTAGAAGTTTATTTCTTACTCACTTTAACAATACTAGGCAGGTTGATTACATTGGCAAGTTTGTCTTCTGCTGTGCAGTCATTCAAACACTCAGGCTGAAAGATATTTAATTTTATTTACTTGTTTGTTTATTTTTGGAGATGGAGTCGCACTCTGTTGCCTAGACTGACAGTGCAGGGGCACTATCTTGGCTCACTGCAGCCTCAGCCTCCTGGGTTTAAGCAATTCTCCTGCCTCAGCCTCCCAAGTAGCTGGGATTACAGGTGTCCGCCACCATGCCCAGCTAATTTTGTATTTGTAGTAGAGATGGGGTTTCACCATGTTGGCCAGGCTGATCTTGAACTCCTGACTTCAGGTGATCCACTTGCCTTGTCCTCCCAAAGTGCTGGGATTACAGGCATGAGCCACCTTGCCTGGCCTGTTTTCTTATTTTCATCATGTAGCCTTCCAGGTCGCTTTCAGTCCAGTCAACTGAAAGGACAGGCTCTTGCTTGCGCCTGACTTAGAAGTGATGTAAATCACTTCCTTTCATATTCCACTGGCTAAAGCTCAGTCACATAGCCATACTTCATTGCAAGCACGGCTAGGAAATCTGACCTAGCTGTGTGCCCAAAGAACAAGAATACAGATTGTGGTAATAGTAGTAGACTTTGTTACACAGCACACCAGGTTGTAGTTTCTTCAAAATTCTAGTCACTCTCCTGAATGTCTTTCTTTTTTTCTAGTTCTTTTGGAAGTCCAGAGCCAGAATGAATGAAGTACTCTAGCAGTGTTCTGATTAACACAGTGGAAAGAAAGATTGTTAGCCATAGTATTACTGGCTGTTTCTTCTATCAACTGAAGCTATTAATCATCTTGAGATTTGAAATAAAGATAATGGCTTTATGCTCTGGGTAACAAGACAGACAGACTAGGTGAACTTTGTATGGATGTGGGGAGGTTGAAAAAAGTAATCAGTTTAATCTGGGGAAACTTTATTGAGAATGTGGAAATTCTATACCAAAATTATTTTCTTAAAAGATAGCTTCTCTTACTTTTTTTGTTAGGATAATGTTTTCTAAGTCTATAATTGCAAATTGGGTAAAATATTTTAATACCACATTCTATAAGTAGGGGAGAATGGGCCTGGGACTAGGAATTGCCTATTTTTAGAAAATGAATAGTCCATAAGCATGCAAATAAGCAAGTTTTCAGTGATTTAGTGATACCATTGATATAACATTAGACTATACTATATGAGAAATACTGTGTAGTCCATTATTAGCCACATTAAAATTTGTCCATCTCAAAACTGCAGTCAGAAAACGACTGTCTATATGCATGAGCACAAGTGGACCCACTCAGGCCAGTATGGAAAGATGAGAAAGAATGCTGTTAGTGGATTTGGAGTTTTCATGAATCCATGAAACGCAAAGTAGTGAGGATTACATTGATGAAGATGACCACAATTAACAGCATATGCATGAAAGAACTACTTTGAAAGGCAAGAGTGATTTCTAGCTGAGGATCGGTTCTATGAAGGAGTTGAAAGAACCTTTGAGCCGGGCGTGGTGGCTCACACCTCTAATCCCAGCACTTTGGGAGGCCGAGGCGGGCAGATCACTTGAGGTCAGGAGTTTGAGACCAGCCTGGCTAACATGGAGAAACCCCATGTCTACTAAAAATATGAAAATTAGCCAGGCATAGTGGCGCACACCTGTAGTCCCAGCTACTTGGGAAGCTGAGGTATGAGAATCGCTTGAACCCGGGAGGCAGAAGTTGCAGTGAGCCAAGATCATGCCACTGCACTCCAGCCTGGGTGACAGAGCAAGACCCTGTCTCACAACAAAACAAAACAAAAACAGCCTTTGGACAACCCTGGGGTAATTGACTTTCTTCACTTCTAGTCCCTATACCAAGCAGCAGTCAGCAGGGTTGTTTGTCCTCAGCTAGGGCAGTGTGGTTGTGCCCCAGGACTAATTTAACAGGTTTATATATGGCTGCTGATATCAGGAGAAATGGGGAGCCCCTGTGCCCACAAGACAAATTGTAGGCACATTTCTGCTTCCATTATAGACTAGCTTTCATAGTCACTGGAGGGAGAAGCTAGAATAAACAGAAATAGCACCTATGGGCAAACAGATTTAAAAGGCAAACACGTAGTTATAAATAAACATTTGAGGAAGGACAACCTCATGAATAATATCCATGTATCACCAACACAAACTGTGACAAAGAACCGATTGGAGACATTATAAATGAAACAACCCGTGTAAAAAGGAAATAAAATTTTTTATAGGCTGAGAAGGGAGCAGACCCAGATGAAGGGCAAATTAGCAAAGTGGAAGATCGTAAGACCAGTAATTCTTAAGTATGTGATACAAAAGTACAAAGACTTGAAAAGTATGAGGAAAAAATTAAAACAAATGGAGGAGATAGATTAAGGTCTCATGGGATTTATGGGAGATTAAAAACAAGAAGTTTAGGGAGAAAATATTCACACAGTAGAACATTTTGTACAGTTAAAGAATACTATGAGTCTTCTTAAGATTTAAAAGCCCCATGTGTTCCAAGTATGAGAAATAACATCACAAATAATGCCAAAGGTACAGAGAAAAATCCAAAAATGTTCCAAAAGAAAAAGCATACTAGAAAGGAAGGAAAGTCAAATTGCTTCTATTTTCTCATTGGCAACAATGACCGCTAAGGAGATAGTAGAGCAATATTTTCAGTGTTCTGAAGTAAAATAATTTTGACCTATAATTTTCTGTCCAACCAAGTTAGCATTTGCATGAGAGAACAAATAGATATTTTTGAACATGTGATGTCTACAAAACTATGCTTATAAACCCCTGACTGGAATAATTTTTATTTTATTTTTTGAGACAGAGTCTCGCTCTGTCACCCAGGCTGTAGTGCAGCGGCATGATCTCAGCCCACTGCAACTTCCACCTCCCAGGTTCGAGTGATTCTCCTGCCTCAGCCTCCTGAGTAGCTGGAATTACAGGCACACATCACCATGCTTGGTTTATTTTTATATTTTTAGTAGAGAAGGGGTTTCTCCATGTTGCTCAGGCTGATCTTGAACTCCCGACCTCAGATCCGCCTGACTCGGCCTCCCAAAGTCTTGAGATTACAGGCATGAGCCACCACACCCATCCTAGAACTATGTAATCTTGTTAACTATAGTCATCTTACAGTGCTCACACTTGTAATCCCAGCACTTTCGGAGATCAAAGCAGGCGGATCACCTGAGGTCAGGAATTTGAGACCAACCTGGCCAACATAGTGAAACCCTGTCTCTACTAAAAATACAAAAAAAAAAAATTGCCAGGCATGATGGCAAGCATCTGTAATCCCAGCTACTCAGGAGGCTGAGGCAGGAGAATTGCTTGAACCCAGGAGGCAGAGGCTGCAGTGAGCCGCCAAGATTGCGCCACTGCACTCCAGCCTGGGTGACAGAGCAAGACTCTGTCTCCAAAAAAAAAAAAAAAGAACTTACTCCTCCTGACTGTAATTTTGTATCCTTTAACAAATCTTTCCCTATTTCCTTCTTTTCCTCACCTTTCCCAGCTTCTAGTATCTTCTAGTCTACTTTTTAGCTTACACATGTAAAATATACATGACAAAACTGGGAGCCCGAGGTGGGCCGATCACTTGAGATCAGGAGTTCAAGACCAGCCTGGCCAACCTGGTGAAACCCAATCTCAACCAAAAAATACAAAAATTAGATGTGCGTGGTGGTGTGCGCCTATAGTCGCAGCTAATCGGGAGGCTGAAGTGGGAGAACCGCTTGAATCTGGGAGGTGGAGTCTGCAGTGAGTCGAGATTGCACCACTGCACTCCAGCCTAGGTGACAGAGTGAGACCCTGTCTCAAAAAAAAAAAAAAAAAAGGACTTATCATTTTAACAATTTTTTTAAGCATGTAGTATAGTCGCATTAAATACATTTACAATGTTGGGCAACCATCACCACTATCCAGATCTTTCTTGTTATCCCAAGCAGAAACTCTGTACCTATTAACGGTAATTGCCCATTTCTGTCTCCCCACAGCCCTTGGTAACTTCTGTTATAATTTGTCTCTGTGAATTATTTATTCTAGGTACCTCATAATTTGAATATGTATTTGTCTTTTGTATCTTGTTTAGTGTAATGTTTTCACGGCTCATCCATGTTGTATCTTGTGTCCAAATTTTATTCCTTTTTAGGGTGAATACTTTTCCATTGTATGTATATACCACATTTTGTATCCATTCATCTGGTGACAGACATTTGGGTCATCTTCACCTCCTGACGTTTCTGAATAAAGCTGCTGTGATTACTGGAGTACAAATACTCGTTTGAGTTTTTGTTTTCAGTTTTCTTTGGTATACCTGGAAGGGGAATTGCCACATTGTATACTAATTCTGTGATTAAACTTTGAGAAACCACCAAATTGTTTTCCACAGCAGCTATACTATTTTACATTCTTACCAGCAGTCCACTGAGTTTCCAATATCTCTCTTGTAGCCCACACTTAACTTCTGGCCTTTATATTTTGGTTTTTGTTTGTTTGCTTGCTTTTTCTTTTTGAACAACTGCTCTTTCTTATATCTCATCTCATTTGGGGTTGGGAAAATTAATTAATTGATCTCAGCAGACCTTTTAAGTATCAGGGCCAGGCACAGTGGCATATGCGTGTAATCCTAGCACTTTGGGAGGCCAGGGCAGGAGGATCACTTATGCCTAGGAATTTGGGATCAGCCTGGGCAACACAAGGAGACCCTATCTCTACAAAAAGTTTAAAAATTAGCTGAGTGTGGCCGTGCGTGCTTATAGTGTCAGCTACTCAGGAGGCTGTGACAAGAGGACTGCTTGAGCCCAGTTTGAGGTTGCAGTGAGCTACAATTGTACCACTGCAATCAGCCTGAGTGACAGAGCGAGACCTTGTCTCTTAAAAAAAAAAAAAAGAAAATGAAAAAAGTAAAATATCAAGTTAGTTCCTTTATTAATTGTAGTTTGGATTCTTGAGTTCTCATAATTTTTAGTTCCTTAATCTCTTGTAAACCTGGTTTATACATAAATCTAACATTCTTTAAAGACTTGTTTAAAAAATATACAATTTAGCTTGTCATTAAAAATATGTGTATAATAACCTGCTATTGTATTAAATGACTGACACATGCATGTCTTTTTTTTTTTTTTTTTTTTTTGAGACGGAGTCTTGCTCTGTCGCCCAGGCTGGAGTGCAGTGGCCGGATCTCAGCTCACTGCAAGCTCCACCTCCCGGGTTTACGCCATATTCTTGCCTCATCCTCCCGAGTAGCTAGGACTACAGGCGCCCGCCACCTCGCCCGGCTAGTTTTTTGTATTTTTTAGTAGAGACAGGGTTTCACCGTGTTAGCCAAGATGGTCTCGATCTCCTGACCTCGTGATCCACCCGTCTCGGCCTCCCAAAGTGCTGGGATTACAGGCTTGAGCCACCGTACCCAGCCAACACATGCATTTCATATGCATGTGTGTATATATACTGCATATATCTGTGTATATACTGTACAGATGCTCCTTGACATATGATGGGTTTTTTGGACATAACCCAATTGTAAGTGGAGGGACATACTGAATACATACCACTTTCATGCTGTTGAAAAGTCTAAAAATTGTAAATTGAACCATTGTAAGTTGGGGATCATCTGTATATATGATATATATTGCATTTGTTTTCTTTTTTAAGGTGCAAGAATTGTTTATCCGTGATTATGGAGAGATTTTTAATGTCCAGTTACCGGGTAAAGAAGAACGGACAAAATTTTTTGAAGATTTAATTCTAAAACAAGCTGCTAAGCCTCCTATATCAAAAAAGAAAGCAGGTTAGTTTCTATATCAAAGTTAATATTTAATAATTTTGAGAAAATGGGAATGAAATAGTTAATGGCATTGACATATGTCTGATAACACAAGCTCAAAACCTCAGTCATGAGGTTAATGCATCTGCTGCTTAAAACTCTCTATGCTTCCCATTAAAATAGACTGAAGTTCTTAAGGTACACAAGGTATTTCATAGTATAGCCCCAGTCTTTCTTTTTTTTTTTTTTTTGAGATGGAGTCTTGCTCTGTTGCCCAGGCTGGAGTGCAGTGGCGCCATCTCGGCTCACTGCAAGCTCCGCCTCCTGAGTTCACTCCATTCTCCTGCCTCAGCCTCCTGAGTACCTGGGACTACAGGCACCCACCACCATGCCTGGCTTAATTTTTGTATTTTTAGTAGAGACAGGGTTTCACCGTGGTCCCGATCTCCTGACCTCGTGATCCACCCGCCTCAGCCTTCCAAAGTACTGGGATTACAGGTGTGAGCCACCACACCCGGCCCCCCCAATCTATCTTTCTAAGCTCATTTTGAGCACTTGTGTTCTGCTCAGCCCTCCACTGCCACATTTTTTCATATAAAACACTATCTTTAAACCATATGTAACATAATTTTACCTTTTCACTATTTTATTAATTCTTGCTCTCTTGTTAGTAAAGCTTCTATCTCTATCCCTCATCTCTGTCTAAAGAACTACTTATTCTTTTATTTTTATTTTTTGAGACAGGGTCTGTGTCACCCACTGGAGTGAAGTGGCATGATCGAGGCTCACTGCAGCCTCAACCTCCTGGGCTCAAGCATTCTCCCACCTCAGCCTCCCAAGTAGCTAGGACTACAGGCTCATGCCACCATACCTGGCTAAATACTTGTCCTTTTAGTATACCTCATTTATTCTTTATTATGAAGCCTTTCCTAACTTATATGGGCAAAATGAATTACTTCTGCCTTTATGACCTGTCATACTTTTAAAATATACTAATATGGCATTACGATTATATAATTATGCCTCTTACTCCCTTAGTAGTTTGTCAGCTCATTGTGGCGGGACTCTAATAATCCTTTTTTTAATCCTGAGTACTCATTGGATATCTATTTAAACAAAATAACCTTTTGTTATATTTGAAACATATTATACATTTTCATTAGTTCAAAACTAGTAAAGAAGGCTTTTTTATAGTTAGAATATTTTTGTCCTGGAAATAATGCAATTTCAAAGTTTAATAACCTCTTAAATTATCTGGGTGTTTGTTTGTTTGTTTGTTTGTTTGTTTGTTTGTTTTTGAGACGGAGTCCCTCTCTGTCACCCAGGCTGGAGTGTAGTGGCACGATCTTGGCTCACTACAAGCTCTGCCCCCCGGGTTCATGCCATTCTCCGGCCTCAACCTCCTGAGTAGCTGGGACTACAGGCACATGCCGCGATGCCCGGCTAATTTTTTGTATTTTTAATAGAGACGGGGTTTCACCATGTCAGCCAGGATGGTCTCGATCTCCTGACCTCATGATCCTCCCACCTCGGGCTCCCAAAGTGATGGGATTACAGGTGTGAGCCACTGTGCCTGGCCGCCTCTTAAATTATCTTAAAATGGAACAGAGGTAATGACTTGTAGGAATTAGCATTCCAAATTATAAGTTGCTAATGATTTCTAGAGGGGATGTAGGGTTAGAGATTATGGTAGTACTTTTATATTCCAAATCTTTGGATTCCTTGCATATGTAAGGAAGATAATCCTTCCAGTCCTGACTCTGTTTTCACTAAATCACTTGTTAACCCTCAGTGTTATGGAGGAGCAATAACTAAACTCTTCCATTCATGTGAAGTTTTGCAGGCTTTGGAGGTACTCCCAGTAGCACCACCACCTGAGCCAAGATCGCTGACAGCAGAAGAAGTGAAACGACTAGAAGAACAAGAAGAAGATACATTTAGAGAACTGAGGATTTTCTTAAGAAATGTTACGCATAGGCTTGCTATTGACAAACGATTCCGAGTGTTTACTAAGCCTGTTGACCCTGATGAGGTATTAATTTAATCTTTGGATCAAGTGTATTCTAGGCTATAATGCTTCACAATCAAAGGATATTTGAAGAGTTTATGTGGTTCTGCCTACACTCTGAACTAGTTTTATCTATTTGGAAACATGTACCGGATTAGCGTCCTAAGCACATGGAGACTTTAAGAGCAGGGTAACACATTTTCCTTTCCTGCAGACAATTAACTTTGTCTCCCCAACCTAAACATTCCAGAAGTAATTGAGAATGTCTTATTTTGTTTGTTATTTTTTTGAGACACAGTTTTGCTCCTGTTGCCCAGGCCAGAGTGCAATGGCGCGATATCGGCTCATTGCAGCCTCCACCTACCAGGTTCAAGCAATTCTCCTGCCTCAGCCTCCCAAGTAGCTGGGACTACAGGCATGTGCCACCACGCCCAGCTAATTTTTGTATTTTTAGTAGAGACAGGGTTTCTCCATGTTGGCGAGGCTGGTCTCAAACTCCTGACCTCAGGTGATCCACCTGCCTCGGCTTCTGAAAGTGCTGGGATGACAGGCATGAGCCACCATTCCCGGCCCTTTTTTTGTTGTGTGGGGTTTTTTTTTTTGTTTTGTTTTTTTGTTTTTGTTTTTGTTTTTTGGTTTTTCGTTTTGTTTTGTTTTGTTTTTGTAGTAAGGGTTGGGGCCTCACTCTGTTGCCCAGGCTGGAGTGCAGTGACACAATCATCTTTCACTGCAACCTTGTCGAGATAGGGTCTTGCTATGTTGCCCAGCCTAGTCTCAAACTCTTGGCCTCAAGCAATCTTCCTGTCTCAGCCTCCCAAAGTGCTGGGGATAACAGGCATGATATTATTATGACCTGCACAGTTGGAAGAGACCTGGAGAGCCAGGTCTTAAGTTGCCCTGAAGGATGGGTGGCAATTGGATGAGGAAAGAATATAGGCTGTTACTGGAGAATACAGCTGCCCAAGGATAGGAAACAAATACAAAACAATAACAGCCTTAGATCAAGTCAAAGGTTTTATGTTAAATATATTATCGTAACCTCTTACGTATTTATTCTCTATCTCCTGTATTGCCTAGCAGAGAAACTTGAGTCACATGTTATGTTTAGAGTTAATTTTGTGATTTGATCATTTGCTTGAATTTTAGGTTCCTGATTATGTCACTGTAATAAAGCAACCAATGGACCTTTCATCTGTAATCAGTAAAATTGATCTACACAAGTATCTGACTGTGAAAGACTATTTGAGAGATATTGATCTAATCTGTAGTAATGCCTTAGAATACAATCCAGATAGAGATCCTGGAGGTGAGCATTAGTGAATTTTTTTTCAGGGGGTGGAGTTGGGGGGCAGTTAATACTTAGGGTTGATTTTTATGTCAGGTGCTATATTATAAACATAATCAAAATACTATTTAATCCTTACAACAACCTTATCCCCATTTTACAAATGGTAAAAATGAAGTGTAGAAAGGTGAAAAACATTGCTCAAGGTCACACTTCCAGGAAGGGGCAGAGTGAGAATTTGAATGCAGGTTTCTTTCATTCCCAAATCCCTGTTTATTAACAATTACATGATAGATCCTTTAACGAGACACAAAATGGCTTGTATATTTTGTATATCAGTGCTTTTCCTCAAAGTGGAAAAGTAGGCACTCTGTAATGAAATGGTTTTTAAAATATTCTATTAGTTAAGACCATTATACTTTTCATTACAAAAGCAATATAATATAGGACTTACTAATAGTAATATTTTTAAAAATCCAGTCCTCCATTTCCTTTCTCCAAAGGCAGACACTGTTTGAGGATATCTTTCCAGAACTTTTTCTATGCATATACCCCTTCTGCTCTCACCTATCCCCTCTATTAATATAAAATTTAGTGGGTGCAATGTATGTTATTTGGGTGGTGGATACCCCCAAAGCCCTGACTTCATGTGTAGTCTGTGCCTGTAACAGAATTACACTTGCACCCCATAAATTTTTACAAATTTTTAAAAAGAAAATGTATAAAGGATTTTTAATGATGTGTTTGTTCTGCAGCTTGTCCATTTCCAAGAAATGTTCTTTCTTGGGTGCTTATTTAATTTTTTGATCGCTTCCTGTTCTTACGGATGCAGAGTTCTTTAACTCTCACCAGTGGATAAAAAAATACATTTTAAAAATAGTTGTTTTCTCTATTAATTTCCCCTCCAGTACATTGGTTTTCTGTTTTTAAATTGGTGGTTCTTGTTAGATAGATTGATTAGTATAGGAAACTACTGAAAATGTTTTCAACAATTGAAAAGCTTACTATTCTTTCCCTCCCAGTCCTCTAGCTCACCTTCCCTAGGCATATCCCTGTAGTTCAGAGTTCTGGAGTTAACCAGTGGGAAACAGACTAACAAGATGAGAACACTCCATTGTATGTAGGAAGAAGGAACGAGGTACCCTGGAGGCAGAGGGCTTTCACTGTTGCATTGCAGTCATGCTGCTGCTGCTGCTCCCTTTCTGTCTATTGTGGCAGTCTAAAATTACTTCAGGCTAGTGGTGTCAAATGTTAGTGGACATCACAGTCTCCTAAAGGACTTCATAAAATACAGATCACTGGACCCCATCTGTAGGGTTTCTGATTCTGTAGGTGTGGACCCTGAGAATTTGCATTTCCAATGAGTTTCCCTGTGACACTGATGCTGCTGGGTTCAGGAATCACTACTTAGACCTTGCCCTGACTTCTTCAGGCCCAAATGCCATTTTAGAAAGCCCACTTCAACATTCTGCGTGTAATATACTGTATAACCTGGGAGTGAATTTTGCAGACTCTTGTCCTTTGAGGAGTATTGATGTGGCTCAAGCAATCCTGCATTCACTTATTCCGTCTTCTGCCTCAGATCATATTCCAGTTTGTAGTATTCATACTCTGAGCTTAGGATTTTCCCAGTGTTTCCTGTGGAGGGTTGTTTTTTCATTGTCTTTGTCTAGTTTCTTTGTCAATACAATAACAACCTCTATATACCTCTTGCAAAATTCTTTCACATTCCTTGTTCACTGATGACACTGATAGCCTTCTCTTTTAATTTTTGTTATTGTTTGATTTCTTGCTATTGATTTTTTTTTTCCCCCGATATTTCAAAGGGATCTAAACAGGACAGAGTAAAATTGTTTGGGTTTAGTCTGCCGTATTGAATCAGATGTCCAGAACATTAGATTAGCACCAGAAACAGAATAGGACAAAAAGGAATTGTAAGAGCTACTACTATCTTAGACCAATATGCTGAGTTTATTTTTGTTATATTATTGAAAGGGGGAAATTAAAAATTATAATTTTTATTCACTTCATAGATCGTCTTATTAGGCATAGAGCCTGTGCTTTAAGAGATACTGCCTATGCCATAATTAAAGAAGAACTTGATGAAGACTTTGAGCAGCTCTGTGAAGAAATTCAGGAATCTAGAAAGAAAAGAGGTAGGAAAGTGATTTGGTTGATTTGTACCAACTTAATATTATGAATGAATTTCAGAATATATGAATTTCAGAAGCATCTGAAAAGGATGCTTCAGATGTATTTTGTACTTTTAGTTAATCCTTCATGTAATTTTGAAATCTGGAAATCCTTTTGACATCCCACATATCTGTTTATAAGGTTGTAGCTCCTCCAAATATGCCCCGTCTTACTACCATGTGATGCCAAAGCAAAATTCCACTCTTGCTGGTGACAAAAGATCAGACCCAGAGCAGAATGAAAAGCTAAAGACACCAAGTACTCCCATGGCTTGCAGCACTCCTGGTAAGTACTCAAGTAGTTTTTGTTTATGAAATTATAACTTTATTCTTTACTAATGCCATTCACTTTCTCCTTTATTTTCCTTTATTTGTGTTAAAGCAATGAATTACATTGATTTTCTTACTATTAAGACAACTTTGCATTCTTGAAATAAATCCAAGTTTATAATGTACCACTTGCAACCCAAAAGCCACCATCTAATTGTGGACTGACTGGATTTGAAACTGATGTCTGTAAATTCTGGTCTATTTCCTACTCCCCCGTTATTCTTAAGAGGTAACTCCAGAGATTACCAATTCAAAGCCTGTAGGGTTTTCTGAGGCCTGCCCTCCTTGGCAGACTTTTAATTCCAATTTTTGTTCTTTAAGCCCCATTGTCAGACTCTGCTCAGCTTCTTAGCCTCTGTTATCCATTTGTTTTCCCAGATTTTGGCATTGTAATTCCTCACTACTTTTTTTTTTTTTTTTTTTTTTGAGACAGAGTCTCGCTCTGTCACTCAGGCTGGAGTGCGGTGGCGCAATCTCGGCTCACTGCAACTGCTGCGTCCCAGGTTCATGCCATTCTCCTGCGTCAGCCTCCCAAGTAGCTGCGACTATAGGTGCCTGCCACTAAGCCTGGCTAATTTTTTTTTTTTAGATGGGTTTTCACCGTGTTAGCCAGGATGGTCTCGATCTCCTGATCTCATGATCTGCCTGCCTCAGCCTCCCAAAGTGCTTGGATTACAGGCGTGAGCCACCGCGTCCGGCCATTCCTCACTACCTTTTTAGATCTCTGTGTGCGTGTTAAGGTTAGGGTTAGCGGTGTTTGCTGGGGTTAGAACCTTCTATTGCAAGTTTGTCCATCCTCGGGTAATTGATTTGAGATAGAGAAAGAGTAAACCCTTCTTTTGAAGAAATGGGAGGAGGTAGCTAGGAAAGGAAAGAGAAGAGAAGAAAATTAGCAAGAGGCCTTCAGTACCAGAATGCTGACAGTCAAATCAACTTTAAGCAAGAATATATATGTGTGGAAATTAATGACATGGAAATTGGCTCCCTTAAAACAATCGTTTGATAGATTACCCAATAGGATTACATATTTTGTATCCACCAAAAAACATGTACAAGAATATTCAAAGAAGCAATATTCATAATATTAGATTGGTACAAAAGTGGTTGCAGTTTTGCCATTAAAAGTCATGGTTCAACACTGGGAGTAGCTCAAATGCCCATTACCAGTAGAATGGAAAGATATGAATTATTATACAATGAGAATCCTTAAACGTCAACTACATACAACAGCATAGATGAACCTCCCAATGTTGAGTGAATCCTAGATATATTCACATGTGACATAAATTTTAAAATATATATTTAAAATTTTTATGTATGAAGTCAAAAATGGGCAAAACTAATCCATGCTGTTATAAATCAGGATATTGTTTACCTTTTAGGATATTATGACTAGAATTAGAATAAGGGTGATTTGGAATGTTAGTATATATTCTGTTTCTCAATCTGGGTGCCGATTATGTGAGTTTCTTCTGTTTGTGGATGGATATTCATTTGATGTTTATGTTCTGAGTACAATTGACCCTTGAATAATAACGAGTTTGAGGTGCACAGGTCCACATATGTGTGGATTTTTTTCAATAAATATCTTGGAAATTTTTTTGGACTTTGCAACAGTTTGAAAAAACTTGCAGATTGAATTGCATAGCCTAGAAATAGTGAAAAAATTAGGTATGTCACAGATGCATACAATATGTATAGACAGTAGTCTATTTTATCACTTACCACTATAAAATATACACAAGTCTATTTTAAAAAGTTAAGATTTATCAAAACTTAACACACAAACACAGATCGTACATAGCACCATTTGCGGTCAAGAGAAATGTAAACAAATATAAAGATTCAGTATTAAATGACAACTAGGTCGGGGGCAGTGGCTCACGCCTGTAATCCCAGCACTTTGGGAGGCCAAGGCAGGCAGATCTCGAGGTCAGGAGATCAAGACCATCCTGGCTAACACAGTGAAACCCCATCTCTACTAAAAATCCAAAAAATTAGCCGGGCATGGTGGCGGGCGCCTGTAGTCCCAGCTACTTGGGAGGCTGAGGCAGGAGAATGGCGTGAACCTGGGAGGTGGAGCTTGCAGTGAGCCGAGATCGCGCCACTGCACTCCTGCCTGAGCAACAGAGCGAGACTCCATCTCAAAAAAACAAGAAATAAATAAATCACAACTGCATAAAATTAACTGTAGTACATAACTGTACTACCATAATTTCGGAGCCACCTCCTGTTGCTGTTGTGGTGAGCTCAAGTTTCGTGAATATCTGCTTAAAATGATGTGTGATGCAGTGAGCAATTGACCTCTCCAGTAAATTGCTTATTGCAGTAGAAAGTGATTTGCAGTTCTCAAGTATTTTTTATTTTTTATTGTGTTTAGCATAGTACAAAAAACCTTGAATAACACCACAGGACACATAGGAGGTGCCACTAGTAATGCTGGAAGTGCTCCCAAGAAGCAGAGAAAGTCATAACCTTCTAAGATAAAGTTGAATTGCTTGATACGTGCCATAGATTGAGGTCTGCAGCTGTAGTATCCTGCCCTTTCAAGACAAATGAATCCAGTGTAAGGACCATTGAAAACAATAATAATAATAAAGAGCCAGGCGTGGTGGCTCACGCCTGTAAACCCAGCACTTTGGGAGGCTGAGGCGGGTGGATCACTTGAGGTCAAGAATTTGAGACAAGCCTGGTCAACATGGTGAAACCCCGTCTCTACTACAAATTTAAAAAATTAGCCAGGTGTGGTAGAGAGTGCCTGTAATCCCAGCCACTGGGGAGGCTAAGGCATAAGAATCACTTGAACCCAGGAGGTGGAGTTTGCAGTGAGCCAGATTGCATCACTGCACTGCAGCCTGGCTAACGAAGCGAGACCCTTGTCTCAAAAGAAAGAAAAGAATACTGGGCGCAGTGGCTCACACGTGTAATCCCAGCACTTTGGGAGGTCAAGGTGGGCAGATCGCCTGAGGTCAGGAGCTCAAGACCAGCCTGACCAACATGGTGAAACCCCGTCTCTACTAAAAATACAACAACTAGCTGGGCATGGTCGTGCACACCTGTTGTAATCCCAGCTCCTCCTGGAATCTCAGCTCCTCAGGGGACTAAGGCAAGAGAATTGCTTGAACCCGGCGGGGCAGAGGTTGCAGTGAGCTGAGATCATGCCACTGCCTTCCAGCCTGGGCAATAGAGCAAGACTGTCTCAAAAAATAAAGAAAGAAAAGAAGGAAATTTGTGAAGCTGTTGTTGCAGCTACACTAGCAGATGCAAAAACTTTGTACTTTTTGTGAAATACCTTTTGTCTGATATTGAAAATGCAGCTTTTATCCGGATGCAAGATTGCTATAAGAAAGGCATACTAATACATTTCTAGAAAAATGTATTCTAATACAATTCTAGATTCTAATACAATTCTAGAAAAAATGAAGTCATTATATGACAAAGTAGAAGGAATTTAATGCCAGCAAAAGATAGTTTGATAATTTTAGAAAGGTTTGGCTTTAAAAATATCAAGATAGGGCCAGGCGCGGTGGCTTACGCCTGTAATCCCAGCAGTTTGGGAGGCCAAGGTGGGCGGATCACGAGGTCAGGTGATCGAGACCATCCTGGCTAACACGGTGAAACCCCATCACTACTAAAAATACAAAAAATTAGCCAGGCATGGTGGTGGGCACCTATAGTACAGCTACTTGGGAGGCTGAGGCAGAAGAAGGGCGTGAACCCCAGAGCTGGAGCTTGCAGTGAGCCGAGATTGCACCACAGCACTCCAGCCTGGGGGACAGAGTGAGACTCCATCTCAAAAAAAAAAAAAAAAAAAAAGAGAAATCAAGATAACAAGAGAAGCAGCTTCTGACAACCAAGAGGCAGCAGACAAGCTCCCAGACACCATTAAGAAAATCACTGGACAGAGGCCAGGCACTGTGGCTTGTGTCTGCAATCCCAGCACTTTGGGAGGCCAAGGTGGTAGGATTGCTTGAGGCCAGGAGTTTAAGACCAGCCTGGGCAACAGAGCAAGACCCCATCTCTATAAAACCAAACAAAACACTAGCCAGGCATGGTGGCACACATTTGTAGCCCTACCTTCTTGGGAGACTGAGGCAGAATGATTGCTTAAGCCCAGGAGTTCAAGGCTGCAGTGAACTATTGATTATGCCACAGCACTCCAGCCTGGGTGACAGAGCAAGACCCTGTCTCAAAAGAAGAAAGAAAGAAATAAAAGAAAAAAACCACTGGGGAGAAAGATAATCTTTAATTGTCCTTTGTCATTTCTACTACCTAAAAGTTTTACCACTTCTTTCCAGGACTTCTGCTGTGTGGTTATATTGCCTGCTGTGTGGTTATATTGCATCTAGTCTAGACAGAATATTTAACCTCTCTGTACCTTAGTTTCTTCATCTGTAAACTGACGATGATAATGGTAGCAAACTTCATTGGGTTAAAGTGAAATTTTTGTTTTTGTTTTTGAGACGGAGTCTCGCTCTGTTGCCCAGGCTGGAGTGCAGTGACATGATCTCGACTCGCTGCAAGCTCTGCTTCCTGGGTTCACACCATTCTCCTGCGAGTAGCTGGGACTACAGGCGTCCGCTACCATGCCCAGCAAATTTTTTTGTATTTTTAGTAGCGATGGGGTTTCACCGTGTTAGCCAGGATGGTCTCGATCTCCTGACCTCGTGAGCCGCCCGCCTCAGCCTCCCAAAGTGCTGGGATTACAGGCGTGAGCCGCCATGCCTGGCTGGGTTAAAGTGAAATTTTAATGAGTAAGCATACATAAGGGACTTAGAAGAATTCCTAGTATATGCTTGATGCAGTGGGATACGCCTGTAGTTGTAGCTACTCAGGTGACTGAGGTAGGAGGATCACTTGAACCCAGGAGTTTGGGGTTGTAGTGCGCCATGACTGTGCTTGTGTATAGCCATTGCACTCCAGTCTAGGCAATGTAGTAAGATAGTTTCTAGTATATGATAAATGCTCACTCAATAAGTATAGCCTATTTTAAGTTTGGCCCTTCTTCCAGTCCATTTCTCATACTGCTGCCAAAGTAATGTTTGCAAAATATTCATCAGACAGATCATGTCAGTACCCTCCTTAAAATTATTCAAGATTAAAAGTATTCAAGATAAAATAATTTTTACCATTTTATGATCTGGGCCTTACCCACTTCCTCCACCTTCTCACAGTATGCTCTATTCTTGTTTCTGTATTTTAACCATACAAAACTACTGTGGTTTCTCACTATCCTTTCATATATCAGGGTTTTTCACTCTTCAAATTTTAGAAAATGGTTGAATGTTCTTTCATCATTTTTCTTTAAATTTCTTGAAGCTCAGTTGAAGAGGAAAATTCGCAAAAAGTCAAAATGGTACTTAGGCACCATAAAAAAGCGAAGGAAGATTTCACAGGCAAAGGATGATAGCCAGAATGCCATGGATCACAAAATTGAGAGTGACACAGAGGAAACTCAAGACACAAGTGTAGATCATAATGAGACCGGAAACACAGGAGAGTCTTCAGTGGAAGAAAACGAAAAGCAGCAAAATGCCTCTGAAAGCAAACTGGAATTGAGAAATAATTCAAATACTTGTAATATCGAGAATGAGCTTGAAGACTCTAGGAAGACTACAGCATGTACAGAATTAAGGAGAGAGAAGACTGCTTGCAATGGAGATGCTTCTAGCTCTCAGATAATACATATTTCTGATGAAAATGAAGGAAAAGGTACGTCTTTTTCAATTAAAATAATTTACTAATTTTAAAAGATATTTCAAAGTTTCTAAACAACAAATTGCATCCTAGTTTATTGCTTTTTGCTTGCCTTTCAGAGCGCAGATGTTAATTAGAAAACAATAGCAGTATGTTTACTATTGAGCTAGTAAGGATAGTTACAAGCTGTGGCATCAAACAGACCTAGATTTGAGCCTCCAATTCACTACTTAGTAGCTTGTGACCTTTGGCAAGATACTTAACTTGTTAGTCTGTTTGCTCATCTGCAAAACTGGGGCAGATAGACAGTTGCTTGGTAATGAGATATTTTGAAGATTAAATGTAACAAACTAAAGCATATGATACCCTTTCATTTTTAAGCAAAATAAGAGTCTGCTATGATTCTTGCTGAGTGGCATGAACAACTCTTACCCACCCTGATCATTTTTCTGTCCCTTATTGTAGGTTAAGTTCAAGATTTTTTATATTTATTCCACGGACCCTGCTCCGCAAATTTTCTATTTAGAATTGTCCTCATTTGAATCTTCTGGAACCCTTGACAGTAGGTTTGTTTGGATTTTAGAAAAGCCAAACATTATTTAATCATACAAAGCAAAATTGTGGATAATGGGGCCAGAAATTTATTTTGGTCAAAAATAAGCATTGACTAAGTTAATGGATTTTTTTTTTTTTTTTCCAGTGGCTGATACACTGAATGCAAGCCTTTTGCAAGGGCTTCTTTGACATGAGTTCTAAGTGTATTTGAGTAATTAGCAATAGTAGTCTAGGCTATACTTTCTAGTGTGAATATTTTAAATGTTAATCTTCTGGCTGTATAATATGTTTTGGTTTGAATCAGATTTGTTTTATTTTTCTTGTATCGTTTTCTTTTTAACAAGAATACTATTTAGCGGTACAGGTACTTGCTTAGATATCAAGAAATCTGGGTTCTTATCCTGGCTTTCACAACAATTAGATGTATATCCTTAGAAAAGTCTTTTCACAGCCGGGCATGGTAGCTCACGCCTGTAATCCTAGCCCTTTGGGAGGCTGAGGTGGGTGGATCACGAGGTCAGGAGTTCGAGACTAGCCTGGCCAATGTGGTGAAACCCCGTCTCTACTAAAAATACAAAAATTAGCTGGGTGTGGTAGTACACGCCTGTAGTTCCAGCTGCACCGGAGGCTGAGGCAGGAGAATTGCTTGAACCCAGGAGGCGGAGGCAGAGGTTGCAGTGAGCCGAGATCATGCCACTGCACTCCAACCTGGGTGACAAAAAGACTGCATCTCAAAAACAAAAAAAAAGAAAGAAAAGTCTCTTCCCCTCTTCTGGCCTTATTTTTCTCATTTATCGTTGAGTGTATTGTTCTAAGTCATAGATCAGCAGACTTCTTATTTAAAGAACCAAATACCAGATAGTTAAATACTTTAGCCTACACAGGGGCCCATACAATCTTGGTCTCTGTGACAACTACTCAACCCTGCTGGGAAAACTACATTGACAGTAGATAAAATTGATGTGGCTGGGTTTGTTTGTTTGTTTTGAGACAGAGTCTTCCTCTGTCATCCAGGCTGGATTTCAGTGGCATGATCTCTGTTCACTGCAACTTCTGCCTCCTGGGCTCAAACAATCCTCCAACTTCAGCCGCCCAAGCAGCTGGGACTATAGGCATGTACCACCATGCGCAGCTAATTTTTTTTATTTTTTTAAAGAGACGGGGTTTTTCCATGTTGCCCAGGCTGGTCTTGAACTCCTGGACTCAAGGGATTCACCTGCCTCAGCCTCCCAAAGTGCTGGAATTACAGGCAGGCTGTGTTCTAATAAAAATTTACAGTGATAGGCCAGATTTTGACCATGGATGGCATTTTACAACCCCTGTTCTAGATTATTGAGGTTCCTTCTAGCTTTTCAGTTCTGTGTGTCTTGTGCCCAAGTAGAAGACATTCTAACCTGTTGAGAATCCCCTTGAAATACTCAGTATGAAACATATGTCTCAAACTGTCCTTAATTTTTGAGTGTATGAGTGGCGGTATCTCAATCTTACAACAGAATGAGTTAATAAGCCAGAATTGCTGTTTATGTCCTTAGTAAACATGCCCTGTTTAATCTGCCTATTACTATTATTTTAGGCATCATATCTATGGACCAAATAATAATTATTTGATTTTTCATTCTAGAAATGTGTGTTCTGCGAATGACTCGAGCTAGACGTTCCCAGGTAGAACAGCAGCAGCTCATCAGTGTTGAAAAGGCTTTGGCAATTCTTTCTCAACCGACACCCTCACTTGTTGTGGATCATGAGCGATTAAAAGTATGTAAATTGAAATCATAATGCTTTTACTCTGCAGATTAGTAATCCCCAAACACTGGCTTGTGACTAGTAGCATTCTGGCTACATGGGATTTACATGAAAAAGTAAAACGTTTTTTCCTCCAAACTTCCCTTTACTGTTCTTCTCCTTCCCCTGTTCCAAATTAAGAATAGGTCAGGCACAGTGGCTCACACCTGTAACCCCAGCATTTTGGGAGGCCAAGGTGGGCAGATCACCTGAGGTCAGGAGTTCGAGACCAGCCTGGCCAACAGTGCGAAACCCTGTTTTTACTAAAAATAAAAAATTAGGCTGGGTGCAGTGACTCATGCCTGCAATCCCAGCACTTTGGGAGGCTGAGGCGGGCAGATCACAAGGTCAGGAGATTGAGACTATCCTGGCTAACACAGTGAAACCCCATCTCTACTAAAAGTACAAAAACAAAATTAGCTGGGCATGGTGGCAGGCGCCTGTAGTCCCAGCTACTCAGGAGGCTGAGGCAGGAGAATGGCGTGAACCCAGGAGGTGGAGCTTGCAGTGAGCCGAGATTGCACCACTGCACTCCAGCCTGGGTGACAGAGTGAGACTCTGTCTCAAAATGAGCAAATAAATAATAGATAAAATAAAATTAAAAATTAGTTGAGTGTGGTGGTGGGCACCTGTATTCCCAGCTACTGGGGAGGCTGAGGCAGGAGAATCACTTGAAACCGGAAGCGGAGGTTGCAGTGAGCCAAGATCGTGCCACTGCACTCCAGCCTGGGTGACAAGAGCAAAACTCTATCTAAAAAAGAAAAGAATTATTACTATTATTTTTAAATATAAAATAGATTTTTATTTCTTAAAAAAAAAAAAATAGACAAAGTCTCACTATGTTGCCCAGTTTGGTCTTGAACTCCTGAGCTCAAGTAATCCTCCCACCTCAGCCTCCCAAAGTGCTAGGATTATAGGCATGAGCCACCATGCCTGGCCCAAAATTAAGAATTATATCCAAGGATCCGTGGTAGGAATCAAAGGGAAAATAAAATAGCTAAGTGATTCTTATAGCTGCCATGTTACCTGTTGCTCATTCTTTTCCCCTGCCTATTCCCCTAAATTCAATTTTCAACCTAAGCACTGTAATAAAATGACCTCCTAATAGCTAATAATACTTGCCTTTGTTAAACTGAACTCTTCTTGCCATATCTGTAACAGTTGACACTATAGATAACTCTTCTTCCTTAACTATTGTGTCCTTAAATCATCCTTGCCTTCAACTACTTTTGTAAGCGTCTCAGGGTTTTTCTGATCATTTGCTCTGTTACTCTTTACTTTTGGAATAGCCATCACCTCTGTAATGGTGATCCTACATCTGGATCTCCACACCTTGACACACCTAAACAACAGTCTTATCTCCTCAACCAACAACTTGGATGTGTTACAGTTGCCTTAACATATTTGAAATAAGATTGATTTCTTGCCCTTTTCCTTCAAAAGTAAAAACATTCTGCATCTCAATTCCAATTTACCTGTTTTATTTTGGCCACATTTCAAGTCTGAGAACATTATACATTTATCAAAGATACATTATTTGTAATACAGATAAGAGTTTTGGCATTTTAGAGGGAAATCTGCCCTGTTTAAGTACAAAGTGAACCTGTTAGTACTAATGAACTTAGGAAAGCCTTTCTCTTGAATGTAGCAGAGCTAATAAGAACTCAATGTCTACACTTCTTAGAGAAGGAAGCAGCAATATTCCTGGAGTAGTTTCTCTAAAAAAACTGCAGTCTTTCTGAAAAACTCTATTAAAAAGTATGTGTGGAACTGAAAGTCCATATAAATCTCATGACAATAAAATGGTATTCCTAGTGCTGAAACAGGAACTTGTGTGTAAGTTCACTATGTTATGTTGTTTGGGGTTAAGAGTAGCAATTATTATTCTACTTAATTGTTATAAATTTTACAGCTTTGTTCTGCTCAGTATACATGTATGTCATTCAGAGTCAATTCATTACTGAGACTATTTCAATTTTTACTTTTTCTGATAATATAACCCATCAAAATAGACTATGTAATAGTACAGTATATCCATTAGGCATGCAATAAATAATGGCCTTTTATCAGAAGATATACTTGGTATAGAATAATTTGCATAAAATATGTAGTTGGAGGTGACTATTTCATGTATTAAATTGCAGTTTTTAACATGCTGATCTAAATTATTGGTCCCATACATTGTTTTTATGACCATTACCTGTAGCCATTTTAGTTAGTTGTTACTTAACTATAATGGTGTGTTTTTGTTAATTATGAGGTAATGGCAGCATATTCTGGTAGGACCAGACTTGAAGAATTACAGAAATCCAGTAAGTCCACCATTTTAGTCATGAGAAAAAAACACTTAGCAGATGGAAAATCCTTTTTATATAAGAACCCTGAAGTGGTGAGGTAGTTCACCATTTATGTAGTATCTTTTTTAGTTTCACATAATAAAATTAGTTAAAATGTACTTATACTATCATAAAATCTCCTGCAAAAAAGCTTTGCTTTTCTCCTGTTAATCTAAATTGAGGTTAGTTTTTAATTTGTAGATGCTTATGGCTAGACTTAGAATTGGCAATCCCCTCAGCTCTAGTTTTTAGAATAGGAGTTACTCAAGGTCAAGGCCAGGATTATAGATAGACTTAAGTACATTTAAATGTCAGAGCCACTGCCAGAGGCTGCCCTGTGTCATCAGATGACTTGGTCTGCCCTCTGTCAGGCTTTTAATAATTCCCCAAACCTTCTAAATTAAATATCTTGTCTGAGGAAGTTTCTCTCTCACACATATTGACACTCATATTTTCTTTTAGAATCTTTTGAAGACTGTTGTTAAAAAAAGTCGAAACTACAACATATTTCAGTTGGAAAATTTGTATGCAGTAATCAGCCAATGTATTTATCAGCATCGCAAGGACTATGATAAAACATCACTTATTCAGGTAAACTCTTGAGTGGAAACTTTTTACAAATGCTCTTATGGTCACATTAATATATCACTTATGTAGGATTGTTGACGCTTTATTTAATCTGCATAAGAAACTGATTGTAAGAACTTAAAGATCATCTTTCTGTTTCCAAAATTGATGTCCCATTCCATAAAGATCATTTTTAATATGTGGATTATGAATTATTTCTAAATGCAAGTGAGTTTAGTATTTTTCCAATCTAGGACTTAGTTTGTGTATTTGTTTATTTATTTGGAGATAGGGTCTCTGTCTCCCAGGCTGGAGTGCAGTGGTGTGATCTCAACTCACTGCAACCTCCACCTCCCGGGTTCACGCGATCCTCCTGCCTCAGCCTCCTAAGTAGCTGGGACCACAGGTGCCTGCCATCATGCCCAGCTAATTTTTGTGTTTTTTGTAGAGATGAGGTTTTGCTGTGTAGCCCACTCTGATCTTGAGCTCCTGAGCTCAAGCCATCCACCCGCCTCAGCCTCCCAAAGTACTGGAATTACAAACATCAGCCACTACACCCAGCCAATAGTTTGTGTCTTTAATAAATAGTGGAACATAAATTATGAATACCCTTTTTGTGTGTGTGTATTAATGAAAAATAATAGCTTCTTTTAAGACTTGTCAGCCAGGCACAGTGGCTCATGCCTGTAATCCCAGCACTTTGGGAAGCCAAGGCGAGTGGATTGCTTGAGCCCAAGAGTTCAAGACTAGCCTGGCCAACATGGTGAAACCCCGTCTACTAAAACAACAAAAATTAGCCAGATGTGGTGGCGTGCACCTATAGTCCTAGCTACTTGGGTGGCTGAGGCATGAGAATCACTTGAACCTGGGAGGCAGAGGTTGCAGTGAGCCAAGATCAAGCCACTGCACTCCAGCCTGGACAACAGAGTAAGACTCTGTCTTTTAAAAAAAAGACTTATGTACTTAATCTTCCTTTATGGTAGGTATTAGAGTGTTAATTATAGCATTATTTATTTTTGAGACAGGATCTTTCTCTGTCACCCAGGCTGGAGTGCAGTGGCAAGAACATAGCTCACTATAACCTGGAACTCCTGAGCTCAGGCAATCCTGCCTCAGCTTTCCAAGTAGCTGAGATTATAGGCAAGCGCTACCACACTGGGCTAATTTTTAAATTTCTTATAAAGATAGAGATTTTGCTATGTTGCCTAGGATGGTCCCAAATTCCTAGCTTCAAGCAGTCCTCCCGCCTCAGCCTCCCAAAGTGCTGGCATTAACAGGCAGGAGCCACCATGCCTGGCCTTATTATTTTTAATAACAGATCATTTCACCAGATAGAGTGCTAAATTAAAAAAAAAAAAAGATATTACTTACCTATGCATATTATTGGTAACTACAGAATATAAAAATGATACCCATTAGTATATATATAGTATTTAGTATACCTACTAAAGTATACTATGTAGTATAATATATATAATGTTAATACCTACAAAGTGTAAAATACTAAACTCTTTAACTACATCAGTACCTTGATTAATACTATTTGAATTTAACATAAGATGAATGCACCCCAGACTCATTTCAAAGTTATTTAAATAATGAAGTCCTATAGGTAAAATCAGTTTATGTGGCAGTCTTAAATATTGAACTGAATGTTTATTTTCACTATCAAATATATACATGAATATTAATATTCTTAAGGTTGTTTACTGAAAAAAAACAGTAATGAAATGTTTCTTTAGCTTATTCCATATTGAAACTTACTGTTTGCTCTTCCTCCCCTTTATCTAGAAAATGGAGCAAGAGGTAGAAAACTTCAGTTGTTCCAGATGATGATGTCATGGTATTGAGTATTCTTTATATTCAGTTCCTATTTAAGTCATTTTTGTCATGTCCACCTAATTGATGTAGTATGAAACCCTGCATCTTTAAGGAAAAGATTAAAATAGTAAAATAAAAGTATTTAAACTTTCCTATTTATGTACATATTAAGATAAATGTCATGTGTAAGATAACTGATAAATATTGGAACTTGGCTAGAACAAGATCCTGTAGTAATAGTAATAATAGTTGAAGTTTGGCCAACTCTTAATAAAGTTATTTTGTTAACTAATGTTTTATGGCACTTAAGAGTAA
Organism: Macaca nemestrina; assembly: GCF_043159975.1. NCBI lineage: Eukaryota > Metazoa > Chordata > Mammalia > Primates > Cercopithecidae > Macaca > Macaca nemestrina. The sequence goes on from NC_092132.1 coordinate 21,992,658, forward strand.
TTAGCAGCGTTAAATTTTGTTGGTATTAAGCACTTTTAATTTTATCCTTCCTAAAAATAGTTTATTGTATCAGACAAGAAACTTACTTAACCATTGTGTCCTTCCCATCTTTTTTGTCGTCTTTGTTTTCTTTAATGCCCTCCTGCCATCTGCCTTGAGATTCCCTTGTCTTCACTTAAAAGCCAGAGTGCAAGTCATGATTTGCGGGAGGGCTCTTGAACAACTTCTGGCTGCACCACAATTCTGTACTTGAGTATCACAGTTATTGTTTTTGAGACAAACATTTTTATAATTCTAATTTGGGTTAATAAAGATTTTAAATATTTCTTGGTTTACTTTTGTAATTATATACACAACAAATGTATTAATAACTACCTTGTTAAACACCTTTTAATAGCACAAAGTTTTTATATTTGCAAGCTGTTGATATCTTTCTAAAATTGTGTTTAGGTTATATTCTATTGATACTTTTTATATGCAATTTTATAAATATAAATATTATAATTTTATATTAATGATACCAAAAATACATTTCTTAAGGTTAAACGCATGCACTTCCATGCATACTTGCTTTTGGGGAGAGTGGGGAGAAGACATTCTAATAATTAGTTTGTAAAATAGCTTCTGTTGGAAACCTTTTGAGAGGAATAAGGAATGGTCATCTAAAATGAGAGACTCTGGATTTTAATGCAGTTCAAAGTTGAGCTGTATTTTTGTTGTTGATTTATCTGGATATTGTTTTTAAAGCCTTCTAAAACCCAGTAAATTCGATACCTTAATTAGTAGATACTGTCTTATGTAATGCATAAAGCAGTGCCAGTCACTGAGGACATTTAAATATGTCTATATTTCTGGAGATACACATTCTCATTTTTGTTGGTTTATTATAAATTATTCTTCTAGATGCATCTTTTATAACTAGGATTTCATTTTGTGTGTATAGCTTATGTAATAAATTCTAAAGGTAAAAACTGTCTCTAAAATTTGTTTCTATTTCTTAAGTATTTTAAAACATACCAAAGATAATTCAGAGCACAAGAAGTGTAAAGTCTGTTCTTTCATGTATTGCTGTGCAAATTTAAAGTGCTGTTGACATTGGAATGTTTATATGGTGCATGTATTTTAGGTACAAAGACTAAAGTGCTTCCTGAAATGTCTTCTACAGATTTTAGAAGTGTTATGGCTACATTCCTATCTAGAGTTTGAAAACCATGCTGAAATTGCCGTGTTGAATGTTATCTCTCATTTGTTGCTCAAAAGTGCAGTTTAGGCAAGAAAAACAAAAGGAACTCAGAATAGAAAGGGAAAAGTGAAACTCTCTTTATTTACAAATGACATGATTTTATATGTAGGAAATCCTTTTTTGAGACAGAGTCTCACTCTGTCGCCTAGGCTGGAGTGCAGTGGCATGATCTCGGCTCAGTGCAACCTCTTCCTTCCAGGTTCAAACAATTCTCCCACCTCAGCCTCTTGAGTAGTTGGGACCACAGGCACATACCACCACGCCCGGCTAATTTTTGTATTATGTAGGAAATCCTAAAGAATCCACAAAAAATCTGTTAGAGGTAATAAAAGAATTCAGCAGGTTGGGTGTGGTGGCGCATGCCTGTAATCCCAGAACTTTGGGAGGCCAACATGGATGGATCACTTGAGCTCAGGAGTTCAAGGCCAGCCTGGACAACATGGTGAAACCCTGTCTCTACAAAAAAAATGCAATCATTAGCTGGGCATGGTGACATATACTTGTAGTCCCAGCTATTCCCTGGGAGGCTGAGGCAGCAGGTCAGAGCTTGAGCCCAGGAGGTCAAAGCTGCAGTGAGCCAAGATTGCATTACTGTACTTCAACCTGGGCGGCAGAGTGAGACTCTGTCTTTAAAAAAAAAAAAATCAGCAGAGTTACAAGATAGAAAACATACTAAAATCAGTTGTATTTCTATATACTAGCAATGAACAGTCCAAAAGGGAAATTATGAAAGCAATTTTATTTACAATATCTAAAACAGTAAACACCTAGGAATAAATTTAACCAAGGATATGTAAGAACTTACATACTGATAATTACAGACTGTTGCCAAAAGAAATTAAATAAGACCTAAATAAACAGAAAGACAGTCTGTATTCATGGTCTGGAAGACAATACTGGTAAGATGGCAGTAATCCCCAAAGCAGTCTACAGATTCAATGCAGTTTCTATCAAAATCCCAATGGCCTTTTTTTGAAAAATAGGAAAGTAAATCCTAAAAATTATATGGTATTACAGGGTACCCTGAATAGCCCAAAAAATCTTGAAAAAGGAGAGAACTCACTTCCTCCTGACTTTGAAACTTACTACAAAGCTATATATATCAAAGCAGTGTAATACAGGCGTAAGGTTAGACATATAGGTCAATGGAATAGAAAGTCCAGAAATAAACCATTATATCTATGGTCATTTGATTTTCAACAGGAGTGTCCACATCTATTCAATAGGAAAGAACCATTTCTTCAACAGATGGTGCTGGGACAACTGGATATCCACATGTAAAAGAATGAAGTTAGATCCCTACCTGAGAATAGCTAATGCGTGCTGGGCCTAATACCTAGGTAATGGGTTGATCTGTGCAGCAAACCACCATGGGACACATTTACCTGTGTAACAAACCTGCACATCTTGCACATTTACCCTGGAACTTAAAAGTTGATTTAAAAAGAAAAAAAATGGATTAAAGACCTAAGTTGAATAGCTAAAAGTAAAATTCTTAGAAGAACACAAGGATATTTTCATGACCTTGAGTTTGGCAATTAGACAAACTGGACTTCATCAAAATTTTAAAATTTTATGCTTCAATAAATAATATAAATAACTCCTAAAACTCAACAACAAAAAGACAACCCAATGGATGTGGATGTTTTTGATGACATTACCAATATTTAGGATACCAGGCAAATATTTTGGAAGATACCTGTTTTGGAATAGTCTAATGTTTTTCTCATGACCAGACCAGGATTATGGGTTTGGGGAAGGAAGATCACAGAGGCAAAGTGGTCATATCAAGGTTGCATACTAGTGATGTGATTTTTGCCTATTGGTTGACTTTGATCACCAAGTGAAGTAGTATTTCTCAGGTTTCTCCATGGAAAAATTAATCTTTTCTGAACTATACTTCTCTCTTGTGAACTGTACTCTGAAAAGAAGTCACACAATGGACAGCCCACTCTTAAGGAGTGAGGAGTTACACTCTGCCATTTATTTTTAGGCCAGTTCTATCAGTGATCCCTAAAATGTATGCATTGTAGAGTTAATTGAGCTTATTTTAGACTCGTGTCTTCTCCCTACTACTCCCCACCTTATACACAAGAGTATTTTGTTGTTCAAAGTAATGTAATTAAGAGATTGCTCCCTGACATTGAGGAAAAGATTGCCAGCGTGCCTCCTAATACCCATTCTTCCATTATTTGTAATGAAGTCCCATTTGGAAAATTACGTTTCATGCATTGCAGCAAAATATGGCCACGTGACTAAATTCTAGCCAATGAGATAGGGAAGTTGCACAGTTTCTAGGAAAGCTCTCTGGAAGGGCAAGGATGAGAGTACTTTCTGCCTTCTGAGCTTCCTATACACACAGACACATATATATACATATATACAGTTAAGAAGTATCTCTGTGTGTTCATGATAATTTTAGGGATTCTTGAGTGGATCTCTGTTACTGATAGTGGAATGTAATTCTTAACCAGTAAAAGCATATAAAATAAATACGTGTTTTTTTCAACTCATTTCCTATAAGCAGCAGATCCTGAGCAAGGTCTTCAGAGACCCTTAAGCATAAAACATACTGTCTCCAATTCTTATATGTATTTCTTTATTGTTAACAGCTTTATTGAGGTATAATTTATATATCGTAAAATTCACTGATCTTAACAGTACAATTTAATGATTGTTAGTAAATTTACAGAGTTGTACAACTATCAGCATGAATCAGTTTTAGAACATTTCTGTCTCCCCAAAAGAGAGATTTCCAGTCTCTTCCTCGTGCCCATTTGCCATCAGTCCTCCTACCCCCAACCCCAGGCATTCCCTAACCTACTTTCTGTCTCTATAGATTTGCATTTTCTGGACATTTCATGTAAATGAAATTACAGTCTTTTACATCTGGATTCTTTCACTTAACATAATGTTTTTGAAATTCATCAGTGTTGTAGCATGTATCAGTAATTTGTTATGTTGTATTGTGGAACAGTATTTCATTGTATGGATATGCCCTTTTGCCTATTCATCCACAGTTGATGGACATTTGGATTGCCTCACATTTTGGCTAATACGAATAGTACTGCTGTGAACTTTACATGCATGTGTGACTCATGTTTTCATTTCTCATGGATAGGTACCTGGGACTAGAATTGCAGAATTATATGGTAAATTTATGATTATCTTAAACTGCTCTCCAAAGAGGCTGTTCCATTTTACATTTCCATTGGCACTGTATGAGGGTTCCAGCTTGTCCACATTCTTACCACCTTTGTTATCATCTGTCCTGTTTTTGTTGTTTACCTTTTGTTGTTGTTGTTGTTGTTGTTGTTGTTGTTGTGAGACAGAGTCTTGCTCTAACACCCAGGCTGGAGTGCAGTGGCGCAATCTTAGCTCATTGCAGCCTCCGCCTCCTGGGTTCAAGCATTTCTCCTGCCTCAGCCTCCTGAGTAGCTGGTACCACAGGCACTCACCACCATGCCCAGCTAATTTGTGTATTTTTACTAGAGACAGGGTTTCACCATGTTGGTCAGGCTGGTCTCGAGCTCCTTGCCTCAAGTGATCCTCCTGCCTCAGCCTCCCAAAGTGCTGGGGTTACAAGGCATGAGCCACCAGGCCTGGCCTTGTCTGCTTTTAATAACCATGCAGGTGGGTACAAAGTGGTACTCTTTGTGGTTGTTAACTGCATTGCTCTAATGATTAATGATGTTGAGAACATTTTTCATGTATTTATTAGCCATTTGTATATCATCTTTATTGAAATGGCCTTTTGAATATTTTAACCATTTTTTAATTGTTTCCTTATTATTGAGTTATGAGAGTTCTTTCACTTATTTTCAAGAGAGTTGCCAAGGCAGTTGGGAAAGAATAGTTATTTTTTAGCAAATGGTGCTGGATTAATTGGATACTCACATGCGGGGAAAAAAAAAAAAAGTGAAATTAGATCCTTACCTCACACTGCATAAAACATTAACTCAAAATGGATCAGAGACCTGTCTATAAAAGCTAAAACTATAAAACTTTTAGAAGAGAAGGTAAGAGAAAATCATGATCTTTCTTTTTTCTTTTCTTTTTTTTTTTTTCTGAGACAGAGTTTTGCTCTTGTTGCCCAGTCTGGAGTGCAATGGTGCGATCTCAGCTCACTGCAACCTCCGTCTCCCAGGTTCAAGTGAGTCTCCTGCCTCAGCCTCCCACATGTAAGCTGGGAATACAGACATGTGCCACCACGCCCAGCTAATTTTTTTGTATTTTTAGTAGAGACAGGATTTCTCCATGTTGGTCAGGCTGGTCTCGAACTCCTGACCTTAGGTGATCACCTCAGCCTCCCCAGAGTGCTGGGATTACAGGCATGAGCCACCGCACCCAGCCAATTTTTCTTTTTTCTATAGCTTCATATTTGAAGTGACATATCATGATCTTAAGCAGAAAGTTCTTAGATATACTAAAATCACAATCCATAAAAAAATAAAAAATGATCAATTGGACTTCATCAAAATTAAAACCATTGGCACTCTATTGGTATTTTCTATATATATGTAGATGGTCCTCGGCAATGACATTAAAAGAGAAAAGTTGCCAGTTTCAGCTATTAGTTGATTACAGTTGGAAATATCTGGATTTTCAGGTAGTGTAGGGATGCTGTCGAGGCAGAAGAGAATAGTTTTTTGAGACGGAGTCTTGCTCTGTCGCCCAGGCTGAAGTGCAGTGGCACAATCTCGGCTCACTGCAACCTTCACCTCCCTGTTCAAGCTATTTTCCTGCCTCAGCTTCTCGAGTAGCTGGGATTACAGGTGTGTGCCACCACACCTGGCTAATTTTTGTATTTTTAGTAGAGATAGGGTTTAACCATGTTGGCCAGGCTGGTCTCAAACTCCTGACCTCAGGTGATCCACCCACCTCGGTCTCTTAAAGTCCTGGGATTACAGGCGTGAGCCACTGCACCCAGCTCAGAAGAGTGTTTTTACAGTCCATATTTTGCACATAACCTTTGTAGTACGCTGAGAAATTACCCCCTCCCCCACTCCCAAAGATATCTTTGTCCTAATCCCTGAAAACTGAGCATTACATTATATGGCAAAACAAAAAAGAAGGAAGGGTTTCTTTTAGATTTTGAGATCTTGAAATGGGAGATTATCCTGGATTATCTCTGTGGGCCCCAGATCAATCACATGTATCCTTATAAAAGAGCAGAGGGAGATTTTACACAGAAGGGAGAAGGCTGTGAAACCAGAGTCGGAGATTGGTGTCCTGCAGCCACAAGCCAAGGTAATGTCAGCAACTAGCCACCAGAAGCTGAAGGAGCACACAACATTCTTTCCTAGATGCTCCAGAGTTGTGCAGCCCTGTCAATCCCTCGATTTTGGCCTAATGATACTGATTTCAGATTTCTGCCTCCAGAACGGAAAGAATTTTTTTAAACCACCAAGATTGTGATAACTTGTTATAACATTTACAGAAAACTAATACATACAACCTTATACCAACACAAAATTGCCATTTTATAAACAATGCCTTTTCTTGCACATGTATCCCAGAACTTAAAGTATAATTTTTTTAAAAAAGTAATAAAAGAAAATGCCTTTTCTCAGGGCTTTTGTTCAGGCTATATCCTCTGTCAGCAATAATTTTTCTTACCCACCCTCAACTCTCCTTTCACTTGACTACTTTAGGCATCAGAGATGGTCCAGAAAGATCTTAATTCCCCAGGCTAAGTTAGGACCTTCTTCTAATTTCGCATAGCTTCCTGTATAAGTCCCCTCCAGTTTTAAATTTAATTTCAAGTATACAGAATTAATTGGCATGCATCATGACACACTCATCATCGATTCATGCATGCCCCACCTTTTGAAAGTTTATTTTTTTAAATAATAAATGCCCATAAAACCTGTTTGTCAAAAGGAACTAACCAGATCACCTATTGGACACATTAATCCGTTACCACCACTGTAATTGTAATCCTCAATCACTCATCATTCTTTGCTTTGTATTGTATGTATTTAATTGCCTATGTGTGTTCCTACAAATCACGTTTTAAGTATCAGATTTTTACCATAGTGGTATTATGCTACTGCATGTATGATATCTTCTGGAGCTTCCTTTTTTCACATGTTATTGCTAAAATTTTTTATAGGATTGCATATTGTACATCATTCGACTGCTATATAATCCATTTTGTGAGGAAACCACAGTTTATCAATCCACTTTACCATGGGGCGTTTAGAGTTTTTCCAGGTTTTGATTATTGTAAACTGTTTTAAGGACATTCTTGCACCTTCTGTCTGTTGTACGTGTTGTGCTAGAGATCCACTTAGGCATTAGGAAACACCATACTGAAGATAAAATAAGGAAAGACTATTGGTGTAGGGGAATGTCAAGTAGTAACTTGGCCCTAGTTACCTTTCCTAGGCTGTAATGGATGAGGAGTGGCTGTTGAAACCCAAAGGAAGTTGCATGTAGTCTGCCACCTTGAGAAAAGCAGTGATCTGCAGTTACAGTGTCGAGTCAGCCCCAGGCAACATTACATCACAGAGGGAACCAGGAAAACAAGTGCTCTGACTTCACAGCTTACACACAATTTGTTGGAGTCAGAGTGGGGAGAAAGGACCCTGTCCTCCAAATATCAGGGATCTGTGCTCTGATTGCTGCTCCTGATTACACAGGTGCAGATGAAGGTGGACGGCCTTTGTTTCACTTCCCTCCAATGTTGCAAGTCTTTTTCTTGTGGCTCTTGGGGGATTTAAAAGGCTGGCACCCTTTTTCCCTTTTGGGAGCCAGACATTAAGACTAGACCATTCAAAAACAACTATATATATTGTCAGATGTGGTGGCTCATGCCTGTAATCCCAGATCCTTGAGAGACCAAGGAGGGAGGATCACTTGAGCCCGGGAGTTTGAGACTGCAGTAAGACATGATTGTGCCACTGCACTCCAACCTGGGTAACACAGACCCTGTCTTAAAAAAAGTGAAGAGAAAAGCCTCAACAACTGCATACGCAGGGAAAATTAGAAAGTGACTGCATGCCCAAAGAGAGGCTCAGAAAAGCTGAAAAGATCTGAAGTTTACAGCTCAGACTGATTCTTGGCACAGAGACAAAAATTAAAAAAACAGGCCGGGCGCGGTGGCTCAAGCCTGTAATCCCAGCACTTTGGGAGGCCGAGACGGGTGGATCACGAGGTCAGGAGATCGAGACCATCCTGGCTAACCCGGTGAAACCCCGTCTCTACTAAAAAATACAAAAAACTAGCCGGGCGAGGCGGCGGGCGCCTGTAGTCCCAGCTACTCGGGAGGCTGAGGCAGGAGAATGGCGTGAACCCGGGAAGCGGAGCTTGCAGTGAGCTGAGATCCGGCCACTGCACTCCAGCCTGGGCGACAGAGTGAGACTCCGTCTCAAAAAAAAAAAAAAAAAAAAAATTAAAAAAACAAAACAATAACAATAACAAAAACAGCAAGCCCTGGGGAAAGGGAAGAATCTGATTTCCAGAGTTAATACAGTAATATATTTAAATGTTCAGTTTCCAACAACAAAAAAAATCACAAGGCTTACAAAGAAACAGGAAAGTATGGTCCATTTAAAGTAAAAAAGAATAATCAACAAAAACTTTCTGAAAAAGACCTGATGGCAGATAAACCAGGCGAAGACTCTTTTAAAAACTGTCTTATACTAAGAGACATGTAATATGAAGAAAAAAAACTGTCTTAAAGAGCTCAAAGAACTAAAGGAAAATGTGGAGAAAGAAAACTGTTATTTATTTTATTGCTTTTACTATTATTAATAAAAAGACAGACTCTACAAAGAAATCAGAAAGAAATTCTGGAGCTGAAAAGTGTAATAACTAAAATGACAAATTTAGTAAAGAGATTTAAAGGCACAGTTGAACAGAAACCTGCAGAAGAACAGTCAGCAAATTTGAAGATAGGATACTGGGAAGTACGGAGTCCGAGGAACAGAAAAAAAAAAACAATTGAAAAAAATGAACGGAGCTTAAAGAACCTGTGGAACACAATAAAGTAGACTAACATACACACTGTGGGAGTTCCATAAGGGGAAGAAAGAAAGCAGCAGAGATATTTGGAGAAATAATGGCTGAAAACTTCCCAAATTTGATGAAAGACATGAATATAAACATCCAAGAAATTCAGTCTCCAAGTAAGATTATCTGAAGGAGATCCACACCAAGACACATAATCAAACTTTTGAAAGGCAAAAGAATCTTGAAAGCAGCAAGAGAGAGGCAACTCATCACGTATGAAGGATACCTCGTGGGATTATCAACAAATTTCTCATCAGAAACATTGGAATATCAAAGGCAGTTAGCTAAAATGCTAAAAAACAAAAATCAAATGAAAAACCGTCAACCATAGATCTTATATCTGGCAAAAGCTGTCCTACAAAAATGAGGGAGAAATTAAGACATTTTAAGATAAACAGAAGTTGAAGGAGTATGTTACCACTAGACTTGCCTTGCAAGAACTGTCAAGGGACTCCTGTAGAGTGAAATGTCAAAAAAATACTAGACAGTAACTTGAACTTGTATGAAGAAATAAATATCTGAATAATGGTAAATACATAGGTGAATATAAAAGCTAGTAGTATTATTACAGTAATGGCTTGTAACTGCACTTTTTGTTATCTACATTATTTGAGAGACTAATATATATTTAAAAACAATTAGTACTGGGCTCAGCACCATGGCTCATGCCTGTAATCCCAGCACTTTGGGAGGCCAAAGCAGGTGAATCACCTGAGGTCTGGAGTTCGAGACCAGCCTGACCAACATGGAGAAACCCTATCTCTACTAAAAATACAAAATTAGCTGGGCATGGTGGTGCATGCCTGTAATCCTAGCTACTTGGGAGGCTGAGGAAGGAGAATTGCTTGAACCCGGGAGGTGGAGGTTGCAGTGAGCCAATATCACGCCACTGCACTTCAGCCTGGGTGACAGTGCGAGACTCCATCTCAAAAAAAAAAAAAAAAGAGGAAAACACATATTTGCTGTTTAAGCCATTGTGTTTTGGGTGGTTTGTTAAGCAGCACTAGCACAGAATAATTATTAGTACTAACAGTAGTGTTGCTATAACTTTGGTTTGTAACTCCACTTAATTTTTTTTTTTTTTTTGAGACAGAGTCTCACTGCATCACCCAATCACCCAGTCTCAAAGTGCAGTGGTGCAATCTTAGTTCACTGCAACCTCCACATCCCAGGTTGGGAAAAAAAAAAAAAAAAAAGGAAAGTAATTCATTTAAAAGAATTATTTGTTTATGTTTTTGGAGAAACGATTTATATGGATGTAGTTTTGTGACATTAACAACTTAAAGGATTGGGGATGGAGCTGTAAAAGAGGGTTTTGGTATATTACTGAAATTAAGGTGGTATGAATTCCAATTTGAGCATTATAAACTTGGTAATACCATGGTAAACACAAAGAAAATCACTATAGAATAGGCACAAAAAGAAATAGGAAAGGAATGTAAACATTTTGCAGCAAAATCAACTAAACACAAAGAAAAACAGTAATGCAAGAAAATAAAGGTAAAAGATGATAAGGCATACAACAGGGATAAAGCAAAATGACAGTATAAAGTAATTTATAATGACTTTAAATGTAAATGAGTTAAACTCTCCAGTCAAAATATAGAGATTGACAAAATGGATAAAAACTCATGATTCAACTATATGCTGTCTACAGGAGACTCACTTTAGGTCCAGACACAAATAGGTTGAAAGTAAAAGGGTAGCAAAAAATGTTTCATGCAAATGGTAACCAAAAGAAAAGCAGGGTGACTATAAGACAAACTAGATTTTAGTTTTAAAAAGTTTACGAGAAATAAACTCACAGAATGCATTCAATAAATGAACATCCATTCTCCTCCAACCCTGCTTTTGTCTGTCCTCTCCTTTTGTCTGTTAGTCTCTCACTTAATTTTTCTCTTTAATGAAAACTATACCTAACTTTTGGTTATCTATGCTGATGGAAAGCAGGTGAACAGGAAGATCTTAAATGTGTAAATTATTCAAAAGACTCTTTAAGGCACAAGAAAAGTTTATAGACAAAAAAAAATGACTTTTATTAATAAAGGTTCAATACAGCAGGAAGATAGAAACATAACCATTACACACACATAATGACAGTCCATCAGAATATATCAAGCAAAAATTGACAGAATTGAAGAAAGAAAATAGATGATTCTACAATGACATTTGGAGACTTTAATATCCCACTCTCAATAATGGATACAACAACCACACAGAAGATAAGCAAATAAATAGAAACCAACTAATATAAGAGTCATATACAGAATGTTCTACCCAACAACAGCATACACATTCTTCTCAAGTGCAACACGGGCCATCTTCCAGGATACGCCATATTTCACAATTTAAGTCTGAATACATGTAAAAAGATACGAAGTATCTTCTCCGATCACATTAGGATGAAATTAGAAATTACTAATAGAAGTAAAACTGGAAAATTCACAACTTGTGAAATTAAACAACACACTCTTAACCAATGGATCAGAGAAAACATCATAAGGGGAATTAGAAAATAGAGACAAGTGAAGATGCAAACAACATATCAAAGCTTATGTGACACAGTGAAGCAGTGCTAAGGGGGTACTTTATGACTATAAACAATTTCTATTGTAAAACAAGAAAGATCTCACATCAATAAACTAGCTTTACAACTTAAAGAACTAGAAGAAAAAGAGCAAACAACCAAAAGCTAACAAAAAGAAAGAAATATTAAAGATTAGAGCAGAGAAAAACAACATAAGGAATAGAAAAACAACAGAGAAAATTAATGAAACTAAACATCGGTTCTTTGAAACAATTCAATCAACAAAGTTTTAGCTGGATGGACTAGGAAAAGATGAGAGAAGACAGATTACTAAAGTCAGAAATCAGGCCAGGCATGGTAGCTCATGGTAGTAATACCACTTTGGGAGGCCAAGACAGGTGGATCACTTGAGGTCAGGAGTTTGAGCCCAGCCTGACCAACATGGTGAAACCCTGTCTCTACTAAAAATACAAAAATTAGCCAGGTGTGGTGGTGGGTACCTGTAATCCCAACTACTCAGGAGGCTGAGGTAGGAGAATTGCTTGAACCGGGGAGGTGGAGGTTACATTGAGGTGAGATTGGACCGCTGCACTCCAGCCCAGGAGACAGAATGAAATTCCATCTCAAAAATAAATAAATACATAAATACATAAATAAATGAAATAAAATCAGGAATGAAAATGGGGACATTATTACTGATGTTACAGAAATATAAAGGATTATAATAGTACTGTGAGCAATTATATGCCAACAAGTTGGATACCTTAGATGAAAAGGACACATTTATAGAAACACAAAACCTACCAACACTAAATCATAGAGAAATAAAAAATCTGAATAGATCAATAACAAAGAGATTGAATTTGTAATCAAAAATTTCCTGACAAAGAAAAACCCTGGACATGATGGCTTCACCAGTGAATTCTAGCAAACATTTAAAGAACTATACCAATCCTCAAATTTTCTAAAAAAAATTTTTAAAGAAGGAACACTTTCTAACTCATTCTGTAGCCAGAATTGTCTTGATACCAAATCCAAAGACAGTACAAGGAAACTACTGACAAATAATTGTAGTTTTCTTTAGTATCCTTTACAAACACTGATGTAAAAATCCTCCACGAAATATTAGCAAACTGAATTCAGCAGCATATTAAAAGGATTGTAGGCCAGGCGTGTGGCTCACTCCCATAATCCCAGCACTTTGGGAGGCCAAGGTGGGTGGATCACTTGTGGTCAGGAGTTTGAGACCAGCCTGACCAACATGGTGAAACCCCATCTCCACTAAAAATACAGAAAATTAGCTGGGTGTGGTGGCTTACTCCTATAATCTCAGCTACTTGGGAGGCTGAGGCAGGAGATTCGTTTGAACTCGGGAGGTGGAGGTTGCAGTAAGCCAAGATCATGCCACTGCACTCCAGTCTGGGCGACAGAGTGAGACTCCGTATCAATTAAAAAAAAAAAGGATTGTACACCATGACCAAGTAAGATGTATTCCTGGAATGCAAGGATGATTCAACATACAAAAATTGATCAATGTATATGCTAAATTAGCAGAATGAAGGGGAAAAAACACACGATCATCTCAGTTGATTCAGAAAAAAAGCATTTGACAAAATTCAGCACACTTTTATTATAAAAACACTCAACAAACTTGAATAGAAGGAAACTACCTCAACATAAAGCTATATATGAAAAACCCACAGCAAATATCATACCCAATGGTGAAAGACTGAAAGCTTTTCCTCAAAGATCAGGGAGAAGACAAGGAAGTGCACTTTTGCAACTTCTATTCAATGTAGTACTGGAGGTTCTAGTCAGAGCTCTTAGGAAAAAAACAAAAAGCATTTATGTTGGAAAGGAAGAAGTAAAACTATCTGTTTGCAGATAAACCTTATAAGTAGAAAAAAAAAAAGATTACACACACATACACATGCCAAAGAAAAAACTGTTAAGAGCTAGTAAGTGAATTCAGCAAAGTAGCAGGTTACAAAGTCCACACACAAAATCAGCTGCATTTCTAAACACAATGATCAATCTGAAAAGGAAATTGCAAGAACAATTCCATTTACAATAGCAACAAAAAGAATAAAATATTTGATAATTAACTGAACCAAGGAGGTGAAAGACTTGTACGATGAAAACTACAAACCATTGGTGAAAGCAATTAGTGAAGACATATATAAATTGAAACACATCCCATGTTCATGGATTAGCAGACTTAATATTGTTGATGAGGTTAACATAACCCAAAGTGATCTACAAATTCAATGCAATCCCCATTAAAACCCCAGTGACTTTTGGGGAATTTTTTGGAAAGATAGGAAAACCCAATTCTAAATTTCAAATGGAATCTCACAACACTTTGAATAGCCAAAACCATATTGAAAAAGAAGAACAAAGCAGGAGGATTCACACTTCCTGATTTCAAAACTTACTGCAAAGCTACAGTAACCAAAACAGTGTGGTACTGGCATAAAGACAGACATAAGGACAAATGGAATCAAACAGCGAGCCCAGAAATCACCCTCACTTATATGGTCAAGAGATTTTTGATAAGGGTGCCAAGACCATTCAATGGAGAAAGGACAATCTTTTCAACAAATGGTGCTGGGAAAACTGGATATCCACATGCAAAAGAATGAAGTTGGACCCTTACCTAGCACCATATACAAAAATTAACTTAAAATGGATCAATGACCTAAATGTAAGACCTAAAACTATGAAACTCTTAGAAGAAAATATATGGCAAAATTTCCATGACACTGGAATTGGCAATGACTTCTTGGATATGACACCAAAGCACAGATAATTTTAAAAAATAGAAAAATTAGACTTCATGAAATTTTTTTAAATTTTGTGCATCAAAAGACACTACCAACAGAGAAGAAAGACAACCCACTGAATGGGGGAAAATATTTGCAAATCATATACCTGGAATTACTATCCAGAACATAAAGAAAACTTCTAAAACTTAACAACAACAAACTCAATTCAAAATTGGGCAAAGGACTTGAATAGACATTTCTCCAAAGAAGATATGCAAATGGTCAAGCACATGAAAAGATGTACAATATCACTGATCATTAGAGAAATCAAAACTATGAGATACCATCTCACACCCAGGAGGAAGACTAACATTAAAACCAGAAAATTGGCCAGGCATGGTGGCTCACGCCTGTAATCCTGGCACTTTGGGAGGCCAAGGTAGGTGGATCACCTGAGGTCAGGAATTTGAGACCAGCCTGGCCAATGTGGCAAAACCTCGTCTCTACTAAAAATACAAAAATTAGCCAGGCATGGTGGTGGGCGCCTATAATCCCAGCTACTCAGGAGGCTGAGGCAGGAGAATCGCTTGAACTCGGTGGGTAGAGGTTGCAGTGGGCTGAGATTGCACTACTTCACTCCAGTCTGGGTGAGAGAAACTCCATCTCAAAAAAAAAAAAAAAAAAAAAGCCCAGAAAATTACAAGTGTTGGTGCAGGTATGGAGAAATTGGAAATCTTGTGCACTGTTGGTGGAATTGTAAAATGGTACAGTCACTGAAAAACAGTATGGCGGTTCCTCATATGATTCAGCAATTCCACTTCTAGGTATATATTGAAAAGAATTGAAAGCAGGACCTTGAAGAGATGTTTGTATATCTACGTTCACAGCAGCATTAGTCACAATATCTAAAATGTAGAAGCAACCCAGGTGTTCATCCATAGATGAACGGATCAGCAAAATGTGGTGTGTGTGTGTGTATATATATATGAATATTAAAAAGAAGGAAATCCTGACATATGCTACAATATGGATGAACTTTGGGGCCATTTTGCTAAGTTAAATGAGCCAGTCACAAAAAGACAAATCCTATATGATTTCACTTATAGGAGGGTATCTAGAGCAGTCAAAAGTCATAGAGACAGAAAGTAGAATGGTGGTGGCCAAGAGCTAGAGAAAGGGGAGAATGAAGAGTTGTTATTTAATGAGTGTAGAGTTTTAGTTTTACAAGATGAAGAGAGTTATGCAGATGGATGATGGTGATGTTTGCACAACATTATGAATGTATTTAATACCACTGAGCTGTACACTTAAATGTAGCTAAGACCACAAGTTTTTCATTATTTGTATTTTACCACAGTAAAAAATAAGTGGAAAAAAACAATATATGCTCTATCCTGTAGGACACCACCCCAAATTCAATGTTGTCTCCCCCCGATGCCATAACAGTCTTCACAGGCCAGTTCACTATTTTATTAAGCCAGCTGCTTCTAGGTGGTATGATACATGGTAAGACAAATGAGTTCTGGGAGGTAAGCTTATTGCCTACATTGTTTGCCATAAAAACATCTGATCAGAGATGAAGTTGTATGGAATACCCCAAAGATGGTTAAGGCAATCTATATGTTCACGGATGGTGGTACTGGTGGAAACACTATGGTAAAGAATCACAAATCAATATTCAGATATGTTCTGATACTTTATTTTCTGGTGTTTCCATTGCTGTGAGAACAAAGTGCTTCCTCTTCCACTTCCCACTAGGTAGCCAGCTATTCTCCCTGGGTAATAGTGCTGGATTGGGGCCTCAGTATTGATCTTGCTCTTAGCTGTTTTGGTACTACTCAGCAGACATAGGTGGGTCAGCCTTGATGAGGACAAGACCATTTTGTTGAGCAGTTGCATAGCCTTCATTCCTACTGCCGTAATCACTTTGTAAAAACCTTCGAGTGAGCACTGGGATGACTGGGAAAGAAACTAACATCTACAGGATGAGGTCCTCTTGTCAACTGATCAATGAGAGGCTTTCTGGTTTGAATACTCTTTGATAGACATTTAATAATTCACATACTCTCCATACCTATTTAGTTTTCCCAAAAACTTCACGTCACCAATTTTCCAATTTCATTCCCTTCAAGTCCTTGACCTGTCAGCCAACTCATTATCCACTTCTCATAGCCCAGTGTAGATCAATACCTCAGGCTCTTTCTCCTTTTACATGATGTGGATTACCAGATATACTACTCAAAGTTCTTGCCTGATGGGATAATTTCCCTTAACCGTTGTCTTTCAAGGTTACCTCTAAGTGGGATTTGTAGAACAGTAGTCATCCACTTTTGGGGTTGGTGCCTGCATACTGTATAGATCCATCTGTGAATCAGATCAACACGTTTTTTCTTCATTAATATACATATATGTATGTGTGCATGTGTGTATATGTATATGTCTTGTATACATATATACAATAACATATATATAAGTTCTTCATTAACTGATATATGTATATATATGGTATATGGTATTTTGTACATGGTATGAAGTATGTTTTAATATATATATAATTGACATAATAATTATATAACTGGCATATAATAAACTGCATTTATTTAAGTACACAATTGATAAAATTACAAATCAAGTTGCTACAAACATTTATGTACAAGTCTTAGAGGCGGCTAGATAGTAGGTATATGTTTAACTTTTAAGAAACTGGTAAACTGTTTTCCAAAATGGTGCCATTTTACATTCCCACAATAATTCTATTTCCTCCATATCCCGGCCAATACTTGGAATGGTCAGATATTTTTTGGTTTTTTTAGTCATTCTTCTAGGTATTTAGTAGTATCTCATGATTTTAATTTGCGTTTCCCTACTGATTAATGATATCGAGCATCTTTTCACATGCTTATTTGCCATCCATATATCTTCTTTGGTGACATGTCCAAATCTTTTGCCCATCTTAAATTTGATGCCGTGCACAGTGGCTCATGCTTGTAATCCCAGCACTTTGGGAAGCCGAGGTGGGCAGATCACTGGAGGTCAGGAGTTCACGACTAGCCTGGCTAACATGGTGAAACCCCATCTCTACTAAAAATTAAAAAATTAGCCATACGTGGTGGCACATGCTTGTAATCTCAGCTACTCAGGAGACTGAGGCAGGAGAATCGCTTGAACCTGGGAGGCAGAGGTTGCAGTGAACTGAGATGTTGCCACTGTACTCCAGCCTGGGCGACAGAGCAAGACTCTGTCTCAAATAAATAAATAAATAAATAAATAAATAAATAAATAAATAAAAGAATCATGTTCATAATTCCTAAGAGTTTTGATAAACCTTAAATTCATCTGATTAGTTTTAAAAAAAAGAGTTCTTTATACACTCTAGATACAAGTCCTTTATATGCTTTGCAAATATTTTCTCCCACTCTGTGGCTTGACTTCGCAAACTCTTAATAAGTATTTCAAAAGCAGAAATTTTAAATTTTGATAAAGTTTAAATATATCACTTTTTTCTTTTATAAATTATAGTTTTGACATTTTATCTAATAAATATTTCCCTCAATATCCCAACAATTTTCTCCTGTATTTTCTTCCAGAAGTTGTTTTTTTTTCTTCCAGAAGTTTTATAATTTAAAGTTTTACATTTAGAGCTGTGATCCATTTTGAGTTAATTTTTGTTTACAGTATGAAGTATGTTTTGAAGAATATCCATATGCAGCATTTTGGGAGGCCGAGGTGGGCAGATCACCTAAGGCCAGAAGTTCGAGACCAGGCTGGCCAACATGGCAAAACCCTGTCTCTACTAAAAATACAAAAAATTTGTTGGGCGTGGTGGCACACACCTGTAATCCCAGCTACTTGGGAGGCTGAGGCAAGAGCATCGCTTGAACTCGGGAGGCAGAGGTTGCAGTGAGCTGAGATTGCACCACTGCATTCCAGCCTGTGTGATAGAGCGTGACTCTGTCTCAAAAAAATAATAATAATTCATATGCAAAGAAGAACTATCCTTTTCCCACTGAATTGCCATTGTGCCTTTGTCAAAAATTAGTTGTCTCTATATGTATGGTTTCATATCTGGGCTCTATTCTGTTCCATTGATCTACTTGATTACTATACTCCATACTCTACTCTATTCTACTATACTCCATACTCTTGATTGCTATAGCTTTATAATAAGTCTTAAAATCAGATAGTTTTAATTCTCCCTCTGTGTTCTTCGTTTTCAAAGTTGTTTTGGCTACTCTAGGCCTTTTAAATTTCTGCGTGAATTACAGAATCAACTTGTCAATTTCTTCCCCCGCCCCCACAAAAAAAGGCCTACTAAAATTTTAACTCAAATTGTATTGACTCTAGATTGAATTTAGGGGAAAATTGACATTTTAACAAGTTTGAATCTTCCAATCCATAAATACAGTACATCTTTCCATTTACATAGATCTTCTTTGATTTCTCTCAGCAATGTTTTATAGTTTTCCTCATGTAGATTTTGCACATTTTTTGTCAGATTTATTCCTAAGTATTTTATATTTTTGAATCCTATTGTAAGTGCTACTGTATTGTAATTTTATTTTATTATTATTATATTTTTTGAGACGAAGTCTCGCTCTGTCACCCAGGTTGGAGTGCAGTGGTGCCATCCCAGCTGACTGCAACCTCTGTCTCCCAGGTTCAACAGATTCTCCTGTCTCAGCCTCCTGAGTAGCTTGGATTACAGGCACGTGCCACCACGCCCGGCTAATTTTTGTATTTTTAGTAGAGATGGAGTTTCACCATGTTGGTCAGGCTGGTCTTAAACTCCCAACCTCGTGATCCACCCGCCTCGGCCTCCAAAAGTGCTGGGGTTACAGGCATGAGCCACTGCACCCGGCCCCTGCACTGTAATTTTAATTTCCAATAGTTTGTTGCTAATACGTAGAAAGACAATTTTTTTTTCCGTTTCTTAAAACTTATTTTATGTTCAGGGTTACATGTGCAGGTTTTTTATATATGTAAACGTGTGTCATGAAGGTTTGTTGTACAGATTACTTCATCACCCAGGTACTAAGCCTACTACTCAATACTAGGTACTGAGATCAGAAAAAATACAGTCATTTTCTGATCTTAAAGGATTAGAAAAAATACATTCCTTTCTCCCAACCTCCACCCTCAAGTAGACCCCAGTGTCTACTGTCACCCTCTTTGTGTCCATGAGTTCTCATTATTTAGCTCCCACTTGGAAGTGAAAACATGTGATATTTGGTTTTCTGTTTCTGTGTTAGTTTGCTAAGGACAATGACCTCCAGCTCCATCCATGTTCCCACAAAAGACATGATCTCATTCTTGTTTATGGCTGCATAGTATTCCATGGTGTATACATACAACATTTTCTTTACCCAGTCTGTTGTTGATGGGTATTTAAGTTGACTCCATGTTTTTGCTATTGTGAATAGTGCTACAATGAATATTTGCATACATGTATCTTTATGATAGAATGATTTATATTCCTTTGGGCATATACCCAGTAACGGGATTGCTGAGTCAAATGGTAGTTCCATTTTTAGTTCTTCGAAGAATCGCTACCTGCTTTCCACAGTGGCTGAACTAATTTAAACTCCCACCAATAATGTAGAAGCATTCCCTTTCCTCTACAACCTTGCCAGCATCTGTTATTTTTTTACTCTCTTTAATAATTGCCATTTTCACTGGTGTGAGATGGTAGCTCATTGTGGTTTTGATTTGTATTTCTCTAATGATCAGTGATATTGAACTTTTTTTCATACACTTGTTGGCCACATGTATGTCTTCTTTTGAAAAGTGTCTGTTCATGTCCTTTGCCCACTTTTTAATGGGGTTGTTGGGTTTTTGCTTGTAAATTTGTTCAAGTTCCTTATAGATGCTGGATATTAGACCCTTGTCAGAGGCATAGTTTGCAAATATTTTCTTCCATTCTGTAGGCTGTCTGTTTACTCTTTTGATAGTTTCTTTTGCCGTGCAGAAGCTCTTTTTCCTTAGATCCCATTTGTCAATTTTTGCTTTTGTTGCAATTGCTTTTGAAGTTTTCGTTATGAAATCTTTGCCCATTCCAATGTCCAGAATGGTACTATCTAGGTTGTCTTCCACTAGCCACTGCGCCTGGCCGAAAGCAGGATCTTGAAGAGATATTTGTACACCCATGTTCGTAGCAGCATTATTCACAATAGCTAAAATGTGGAAGCAACCCAGGTGTCCATCCATGGATGAATGAATAAGCAAAATACGGTATATACATACAAAGGAATATTATTCAGCATTAAAAATAAGGAAATTCTGACATATGCTACAATAGGGATGAACCTTGAGGCCATTTTGCTAAGTTAAATGCACCAATCACAAAAAGACAAATCCTATATGATTTCACCTATAGGAGGTATCTAGAGTAGTCAAAGTCATAGAGACAGAAAGTAGAATGGTGGTTGCCAGGGGCTGGGAGCTGGGGAGTTGTTTAATGATACAGAGTTTCAGTTTTGCAAGATGCCAAAGTTCTGGAGATTGGTTGCACAACTCTGTGAATATACTTAACATTACTGAACTGAACACTTAAAAATGGCTAAGATGGCAAATTTTATGTTATGTGTATTTTACCATAATTAAAAAACAGAAATAAAAGACATACAGATTGGAAAGGAAAAGTAAACCTGTCTTCATTCACATATAGCATGATCATCTGTGTAGAAAATAGAATCTACAAAAAAGAAAAAAAGAAAAGCCTCTAGTACTAATAGTTGAGTTTAACAAGGTTGTAAGATACAAGTTTGACATAAGAAAATTGTCTTTCTGACTTAAATGTAAAATCTAAAACTATGAAAACCCTGGAAGGGCTGGGCACAGTGGCTCACGCCTGTAATCCCAGCACTTTGGGAGGCTGAGGCGGTTGGATCACCTGAGGTCAGGAGTTCAAGACCAACCTGGCCAACCTAGTGAAGCCCTGTCTCTACTAAAAATAAAATACAAAAAAATCAGCCGGGTGTGGTGGTGCACGCCTGTAGTCTCAGCTACTTTGGAGGCTGAGGGAGGAGAATTGCTTGAACCCAGGAAGCGGAGGTTGCAGTGAGCTGAGATTGCACCACTGAACTCCAGCCTGGGTCACAGAGCAAGACTCCATCTCAAAAAAAAAAAAAAAAAAAAAAAGGTCCTGCTTCCAGGCCAGGCATAGTGGCTCATGCCTGTAATCCCAGCACTTTGGGAGGGCAAGGCGGGCAGATCATTTGAGTTCAGAAGTTTGAGACCAGCATGGCCGACATAGTGAACCCTCGTCTCTACTAAAAAATACAAAAATTAGCCAGGCATGGTGGCGCATACCTGTAATCTCAGCTACTCAGGAGGCTGAGGCAGGGAGAATTTCCTGAACCCAGGAGGCGAAGGTTGCGGTGAGCCGAAATCACGCCACTGCACTCCAGCCTGGGTGACAGAGCAAGACACCATCTGAAAAATAAAAAAATAAAATATCCTGCTTTCAATTTATTTTATTTTACTTTATTTATTATTATTAATTTTTGAGACAGGGTCTTACTCCATCACCCAGGCTGAAGTACAGTGGTGTGACTATGGCTCACTGCAACTTTGACCTCCCCAGGCTCAGGTGATCCTCCCACCTCAGCCTCCAGAGGAGGTGAGACCACAGGTGCATGCTACCACACCTAATTTTGTATTTTTCTGTAGAGATGGTGTTTTGTCATGTTGCCCAGGCTGATCTGGAACTCCTGGACTCAAGCAATCCACCCTCCTGAACCTCCCAAAGTGCTGGACTAACAGGCGTGATGCACTGTGTCCGGCCCTGCTTTCAATTCTTTTGAGTATATACCTAGAAGTGAAATTGATGGATCAAATAATAATGCTATTTTTAATTTTTTGAAGAACTGCCATACTGTTTTTCATAACAGCTATATCATTTTCCATTCACAACAGAGCACAAGCGTTTGAATATATGACTAACCCAGTTCCAGAATTCTATTTTGAGAAGTTTCTGTTTTTTGTTTTGTTTTAACCTAGGTCTGGTGTCAATTACTGTATCAGTCAGTGTCTTAGCATGCAGTAGTACCTGTGAAGAGCATTTATTTACAAATGTGTAGGTGCATGGTGCTAGTTACTACCCCTAAGCCCAAAGGAACAAGGGCGGGGAATAGTTACTGCAACCTGGAAAGAGAAAGAGTCATGTAGATTCTGCTACCTTGAGGGAAGCAGTAACCATCAGATGAGGGATATGGGCACCCCACAGCAACCTCACAGAGGGAACTGGAATAAATGCCCTAACCTCACTCTCACTCTTTTCCTGCTGTTGCTCCCCAGCAGCTAACCCAACCAGAAGCAATGGTGTATGGGATCCCGTTGATGCAATCCATACAAGTCAGACACCTTAGTGGAAAACAGGATGAAGAAGGGCAGAAAGCAGACCTGGAGGGACAAACAGAAAGTAGCCAACACTGCTGTATATACCTAGAGTCATAAGGCATGTGAATGTCCACCGTTAGGAGGTGATGTCAAACGGTTTTCAAAACGGCCACAGAACTTCCACTCCACTTGTAGTGTACAAGAGACTTTGTGAATGCATGTCTCCTCCTCCAAAATTTGACAATGTCAAACTTTGTAACATTTATCTATTAAATGGTGTAAAATGGCATCTTACTGTGGCCTTCATTTCCACTGGCCCAATCATCAATGATTTTATACATGTTTATGGTCCATAAGTAATTCCTCTCAGTAAAATACTTGTTTATATCTATATCATACCACTATCTCAGTTTATTCTACGAATCTATAAGCTCCTTGAGAATAAATACTGTGTCTTTGTATATCCAGTGATAAAAGTACACGATAAATACTTGTTAAATAATTGAATTAATGTTAGAGGCAAATGCTAGAACCAACGTTTCACTCCACAGAAAACTGGTGGAGTCATGAATGCCTGGAAGTAATGATGGAAAGAAAGAACAGGCATTTTAAGTTCCTCCCCTTGAAGTGGATCGTCCTCAGAAGATGGGGAGGTTTTCATGTGAGAATAAGGTCAGGAAGGAAATGAAAGAGGTTTTGAATTGATTTTATATGAAGGAGAATTTCTCACCTTGGAGTAGGAGTGCTACAAATTTCAAAGCAAAATGTAGGAGAATCGTTTTTGCTTTTTAACATTTTTGGTCAGGGAGAAGAGCATGATTGGAATAGGGCATAGCAAGTTGCAAAAACACTTCTTCAAATTAGTCTAAGGGGATCAGTGACAGCCATGTGGCCGGATCAATGTGCACTTTTTAAGTCTTTTTTAATATTCTGCCACTTAGCATCATTCCACAAAATTTAGCATCATTCCACAAAATACAGCATACAGCTTTCTTGAAACAAATTTTTTCTTCTGCCTGCTTTCTTATGCCTACTCTACACTCATGTGATTTTTCCTCCAGATTCTATGGCTGTTCTTTTGTTCTTAAACATTTTGTCTTTTTTTTTTTTTTTTTTTTTTTTTTTGATTGAGGTGGAGTCTCCCTCTGTGACCCAGGCTGGAGTGCAGTGGCACGATCTTGGCTCACTGCAACCTCCGCCTCCCAGATTCAAGCAATTCTCCTGCCTCAGCCTCTCGAATAGCTGGGATTACAGGTGCCTGCCACCACACCCGGCTAATTTTTGTATTTTTAGTAGAGACGGGGTTTCACCATGTTGACCAGGCTGGTCTTGAACTCCTGGCCTCAGGGAATCTGCCCGCCTCAGCCTCTCAAAGTGCTGGGATTACAGGCGTAAGCCACCGCGCCCAGCCTTTCTGCCTTTTTGATGGCATCCTCCTCTACCTTTAGCTTCATGTTGTTCTGCAGATTTGGTGTGGGGTTCTGTTCTCTTACCAGTCAACACTGTTTTCCAAGGTGGTGTTTTCTACTCGCAAGGCTTTAAATACCATCTGTATACAACTGCTCCCGAATTTCTATCTCTAGGTCATATCATTTTTCTGAACTACAAGCCCATGTATCCTGATCTTCCCCTGAAACTTGCTGCTCCTCCAAAGTGCCTTGTATCAATAAATTCCACTACCATCCATCTAAATGCTGAAACCAGAAACAGCTTCCCTCTTCCTTCTTTTTGTTTTTTTTGTTTGTTTGTTTGTTTTGGAGATGGAGTTTCACTCTTGTTGCCCAAGCTGGAGTGCAATGGCACAATCTCAGCTCACTGCAACCTCCGCCTCTCAGGTTCAAGCAATTCTCCTGCCTCAGCCTCCGGAGTAGCTAGGATTACAGGTGCCTGCCACCATGCCCAACTAATTTTTTTGTATTTTTAATAGAAACGGGGTTTCACCATGTTAGCCAGGCTGGTCTCGAACTCCTGACCTCAGGTGATCCACCCACCTCGGCCTCCCAAAGTGCTGGGATTACAGGCGTGAGCCACCGCGCCCGGCCTACACTTGGCCTTTTTAGTTATTTTTCTTACCTCTGGGCTCTTTGATACGCTGTTCCTTTTGTCTAGAATGCTCTTTCCTTTTCCTATACCTATCTAACCTCTATTCCTTATCCTTCATTTATCAGCATAGAAGTCACTGTCTTAGAGAAGTTTTTCTTACCTCTGGAATCTAAACAAGACTTCGTATTTTAACCTCTCATTTAATGTACAATATTCCTGCATTACATATTTCATGATTTCTAACTAGGTATTTTTTATTTTTTAAAGGTATCAAAGTGGCCTTTATTCATTTAATTTTCCTTTTAACTTTCATAAATGCTATCACAAATTCTAAAGAATCTAAAAGAGTGAAAATTTTTTATTATGAAGATGCAGATCTAAGAACAGAAGGATAACTATATGCTAGCTTATATATAGTTCCTTGCAAAAATAATGATACATTAAAAAATAGTAGAAAATAAAAATCTGGGCTGGGCGCAGTGGCTCACGCCTGTAATCCCAACACTTTGGAAGGCCAAGGCAGGTGGATCACCTGAGGTTGGGAGTTCAAGACCAGCCTGATCAACATGGAGAAACCACATCTCTACTAAAAATACGAAAATTAGCTGGGTGTGGTGGTGCATGCCTATAATCCCTGCTACTCAGGAGGCTGAGGCAGGAGAATCGCTTGAACCCAGGAGGTGGAGGTTGTGGTGAGCCGAGATTGTGCCATCGCACTCTAGCCTAGGCAACAAGAGCGAAACTCTGTCTCAAAAAAAAAAAAAAATCTGAAAAGTTATCGACATCTGAAAATGGTAAGTAACTTCCTCTGCATCTTAGTTCTGATCACTTCTGCAGAAGAATCAAGCATATTTGGGTGAAGAGAGTATTTAATTATTCTATTTTTATTAATAATATAGTGTGTCCTTCAGAACTTGGTGTAGTCTTTTTTTTTTTTTTTCTTTTTTTGAGACTGAGTCTCACTCTGTCACCCAGAGTGGAGTGCAGTGGTGCAATCTCGGCTCACCGCAACCTCCACCTCTCGGGTTCAAGCAATTCTCCTGCCTCAGCCTCCTGAGTAGCTGGGATTACAGGCATCTGCCCCCACGTCCAGCTAATTTTTGTATTTTTAGTGGAGACAGGGTTTCACCATGTTGGTCAGGCTGGTCTCAAACTCCTGACCTCGTGATCCACCTACCTCGACCTCCCAAAGTGCTGGGATTACAGGCATGAGCCACCTGCACCCAGTCAGAACCTGGTATAGTCTTTAAGAATCATCTGAAGTTTCTGGCTCAGCACAATGTTCCCTCTGGCCTTCAGTATGCCAGTAACAGATGCCTTCTGAGGTTCAAGCTTGCCTAGAACTACCTCCATGAAATCTCCATCTGAAAGTATGATGATTGCATCAGCAAAACCTTTTCCAGGTTCTTGATACACTTTTCCAGAACCACTTTTCAGGTCACTTAGCGGCAATATTTCCACCTTTATTAATACGTCACTCAAATACAGCATTTACTTTCTTTGCCATCTCACACCCAACATCCTTAAGGTCGTGAACTTTTTCCTCAAATACAAGAGTATTCTGAAGTTCCTCACCTTCAGAGGGTGTCTTAGCTGAAATATCAGATGTTGGCATAAGATTCACATATGCATTTGAAATGACATGTCTCTAGTTCCTTGGACCTTGGTTTGAAAGTGAATTCTGTTTCCTTCCTTCCACATCTCAGTTTGTCGAGTTTGCCCTGGATATACTGGTTTTGCAAAACAAGTCTTAATCATCTTGAATCTTTGACACATTATAAAACATGCCTGGCAAAAAATCTAAATGTACATAATCCATGTACACATGTCAAAACGTGCTAGGCTAGCAAAGTTAGGATCAGCGTGTGACAGATTCCAGTCTCTGCTGAGGCA
Source organism: Macaca nemestrina (assembly GCF_043159975.1). Taxonomy (NCBI): domain Eukaryota; kingdom Metazoa; phylum Chordata; class Mammalia; order Primates; family Cercopithecidae; genus Macaca; species Macaca nemestrina. Next base: position 22,019,482 of record NC_092132.1, read on the forward strand.
GTACAAAGCAGCTGGATTGAGAGTGGTGGTATCTGTAAGTACAGCGTCAGGTGGTCTATCAGGTATGGCTACAGTTACCTTGACTTTCAGGTCCAATTTCCACCAAAGCCTCCAGAGCCAATGAGAAAGAGAACTGATTATAGTACATAAATTCCTTCTCAGAATAAGAATAGACATCCATAAGAATTACTACACCAGATCCTTTATCTAGGACATCAGCAACAACTGTTTCACATTTTCATTTTCCTGCTCTAGGAAGTGGTTTATATAACTGCATGTATTGCTCCCCATAAAGAACCTTTGCAAAGTTCCTTGAAAGCCCAGGAACTTCTGCTAATTCTCCACCCATTATAGATTTCTGATTTATGATAACTCCAAAGGCAGGCAAACAGAAGAACTCAGAGCTTCCTCCATGAACAAATTTAAAATCTTTTGGATCCTTGACTGATGCTTCCACTCCAAGGGCATACATAATAGCTTCCAGTTCTGTATAAGCAGAAGAAAATGGAGGGAGTGTATGGCCAATAGCTCCAGCAAATCCTGATGTTCCTGTAGATGTTGCATGACGGATATGATTTGTTGAAACTCCTCCTTCTGAATCTATTTTACTTAGAACTACAATTACACTGCCAGTTGATTTTTGGATACCCTGAGGCTTGCTGGCATTCTCGAAGTCACACGTCTTCTTCCAGTTAGCCTTCACTGCTTCAGGAGTCACTGGCTGATTTTGTCTTACAACCACTACAAGGGTCCGGTCCCAGAATAATTTTCTAATCCATCCTGCTCCAACCTCAAACAAACCCCCATTCTCCTCACAACTCTCACGGCAAAGCTAAAGCGATGCTACATAATCCAGCTTTAGGGCTTCCACAAAACCTTCAGGCATATTTGAGTCCACCCTGATTCAGCATTAGCAGAAATAGTTTTACAGTGAATGTTGCTTTTCCTGCCTTCAACTGCAATAGAATTTGCAAGGACCAGAAGACCCAACTTTGCAGCACTATAATTTGCCTGGCCAAAGCTGCCATATATTCCTGAAGCTGATGAAGTGATAATGATCCTTCCATATTTCTGCTTCTTCATATGATCCCACACTTCCCAGGGTCACCTGGAATAAGCCCCGCAATCGAATTCTGTGGACGATATCCCAGTCCTCATCACTTATCCTAGCAAAAGAATGGTCCCTCAGAATTCCAGCATTGTTGACCACAACATCTATTCTAAAAGCATCCAGTGCTGTCTTTACAATCTTCTCTCCTGTTTTCACTGAATCATAGTTGGCCACCACTTTTCCACCTTTGTTTATTATTTCTTCAACAACCTTATCAGCAACTAAGGAGCCTTTACCAACTCCCTCTTAAATAATTCACAACAACTAGTGCTCCTTTTTCTACAAAAGCCAGGGCATGAGGCTGGACTCATGGTCTCACCACTGAGTTTCAACAGCTGGTGATATCGGTCACTGGTGTAGGGGAGGACTGTGCCCATGCCTATGCAGTGACACATACCTTGACTAGGGTTTTTTTTTTTTTTTTTTTTGAGACGAAGTCTCGCTCTTGTCTCCCAGGCTGGAGTGCAATGGCATGCTCTCGGCTCACTACAACCTCTGCCTCCTGGGTTCAAGTGATTCTTCTGCCTCAGCCTCCCAAGTAGCGGGGATTACAGGTGCCTGCCACCACGCCTGGCTAATTTTTGTATTTTTAGTAGAGACAGCGTTTTACATGTTGGCCAGGCTGGTCTCGAACTCCTGACCTCAGGTGATCCACCTGCCTCAGCCTCCCAACGTGCTGGGATTACAGGCGTGAGCCACTGTGCCCGGTATTTTTTAATGCTTATTTATTTAATATTGGTTTCACTAAGAGATCATAGGCTCTTTAAGGTTAGGAATGATGTTTTGTTTTCTTTTTTTTTGTTTTCTTTTTTTTTTTTTTGAGACTGAGTCTGGCTCTGTCGCCCAGGCTGGAGTGCAGTGGCCGGATCTCAGCTCACTGCAAGCTCCGCCTCCCGGGTTTACGCCATTCTCCTGCCTCAGCCTCCGGAGTAGCTGGGACCACAGGCGCCCGCCACCTCACCCGGCTAGTTTTTTGTATTTTTTAGTAGAGACGGGGTTTCACCGTGTTAGCCAGGATGGTCTCGATCTCCTGACCTTGTGATCCACCCGTCTCAGCCTCCCAAAGTGCTGGGATTACAGGCTTGAGCCACCGTGCCCGGCTGATGTTTTGTTTTCTTTTGTTTTATGATTATAGATCTAGCACCTACCACAATCAGTTCACAGTTGGCACTAAATAAGTATCAGTTGACTTAATTGCTGGATAAATAGATAAGAAGAGGATCAAGAAAGTAGAATAGAAAGATATGAGTTTAACAAGAAATGGAGGCACATATGGCTACAGTGAAGGGAAGCCCATACTTTAGAAAAGAAGAGAAGGATCTTGCTCATAATGGCTTATTTTTAAAAAGATACAAGATCATCTTGATTATATTTTTAGAAGCTGCTTCTGTTAGATTTATCTCATTCCAAGGCCATGAAAGAATAAATTTTCAGTTTGATTTTCTCACAGTTAATTGTTTACATATTGGGTACCTTCATGAGATTGAAATCCATTTAGTTATGACTGTATATTGTAAGCTTTGCATAGTCCGTCAGCAAAATAACTGCAGAAAGGACTGAAAGCTTGTGGGAGTTTTGTTTTGTTTTCTACTAGCTCTGGGAACAAGTATAAAATACCAAGAAATATTATATTTATATATAAATACTGATAAGAGAGCATTCAGCAGTTAATTAATTAGGTTAAAAACAGATGGGGCCAGGTGCAGTGACTCACACCTGTAATCCCAGCATGTTGGGAGGCTGAAGCAGGCCGATCACCTGAGGTCAGGAGTTCAAGACCAGCCTGGCCAACGTGATGAAACCCCATCTCCACTAAAAATACAAAAATTAGCTAGACATGGTGGGACATGCCTGTAATTCCAGCTACTCAGGAGTTCGAACTTGGGAGGTGGAAGTTTCGGTGAGCCGAGATCGCACCACTGCACTCCAGCCTGGGCGACAGGGTGAGACTCTGTCTCAAATAAATAGATAAAATAAAATAAAAACAGATGGGTTTTTGCTGGACACAGTGGCTCATGCCTGTAATCCTAGCTCTTTGGGAGGCTGAGGCGGTAGGATCGCTTGGGGCCATGATTTTGAGACCAGCTTGGGCAACATAGCAAGACCCATCTCTACAAAAATAATAATAATGATAATAATAACAATGATAATAATTCGCCAGGTGTAGTGGCACATGCCTATAGTCCCAGCTACTCGGGAGGCTGAGGTAGGAGGATCACTTGAGCCCAGGAGTTTGAGACTTCAGTGAGTCATGATTGCCCTACTACGCTTCAGCCTAAAATATAGCTCTGAAAAATAACACAAATAAAAAAACAGACGGGTTCTATTGGTTAAGATTCTTTGGTTGTAAGTAACAGAAATCCTCTTTCTAACTTCAGCAAAAAGGCACATTTTTGAAAGGATGTAAATTACCTCATGGATGTTTAGAACAACCAAACGTCAATGAGAGGGAACTAGTCCTGCTCCAAGCCCTTGGCTGAAGTTCCTAAAATAGTTGTCATTAATGTGACTCGACAAAGACAAAGCCACTAAGACTCAGTGATTCTCTGTTCTAGACTTCAGAGTACCCTCTCGGCTCCAAAGAATTGGATTGGTCCTGATGTCCACCCTAGTTCCTTCCAGAGACCGGTATCACATAATTTAGACATTATTAGGGGAAACCCACATTATAAGAAAGTGTGACCCTCGCAGGCAACCCGGGAGTTGTCTGCCACAAAAGTTTAGCAGACAAAATTTGCTGACTTACTCTCTCATGTCCATTTGAGCCAATTATTTGACACATATGGTGAACACTCACCTTGTGCGCGGATTATAGACAGTATCTCATTTATACTTACAATGCCATAAAAGGCCTAGTAGGTAGGTTCTAGTATTGTTTTTATTTTACAAATAAAGAAACAGACGCTGAGACCAATTAAGTCATTTACTCACTATCACACATAAGTGGCAGAAGCAGGACTTAAATGAGGTCTCTGTGACTCGAAACCCATGTTCTTAACCACCTTCCTTGAACAAACACTGTATGGCTTTGGCACTCAGCATTCCAGTACGTGCCAATGGCAATTTCCTGCGAATGTTTGTAACCCTCCACCTGAGGGTTTTCTCATGACTCACGCTGGAGGTGGTCTGGAAGTGACAAATAGTTAACACCCCTGTGAATAGTTTCTGGCTAGACATAGATGGGAGTTGGTGAATAATACCCCTGTTCCCTTGGCCCTTTGGTGGGATACCTCTGAGGTGTGTTCTATACCTTATCTCTAGGTTCTCCACTAGAGTTGAGCACTAGGTCCCACAGCAGCAACCTGCTTGAAACTGTACTGTTGCTAGCTTCCTTCCCTTCCCTTTCTTATATCCCCACTCCCCTACTCATTCTTCTTGGCTTCATCTCCCAAATGAACCACTTACCCTCATATCTCTTACTCAGGGTCTGTTTTAGGGGCAGCCCCACCTAAGACACCCACTCTCTTTAAAAAATAAAAGTAGAAAAAAATGAAATACTCCAACAACAACTTTTTAAAGGTTTCTCAGCTACCAGACCTCACAAACCAGCATTAATATCCCCAGTATTTTATTGAGACAGCATTGCAATTTTATTTTCAAATTTCTTCCCATTTTAAAGATTGTTTTATTCGTGGCAATGTTAAGTTGTGCTTCTAAGAGGAAAAATCTGGAGGTTTTGTGTTTAGGCTATGTACTTTTAGTGTGCAAAGGTTGGAAATGAAATCACTACATTTGAGCCATCAACCCTGCCAACATCCAAGCTCTGGCTGGGAGTCAGAGAACAGCACTTAACATGCAGCGAGAGGGCTCCTGAAATACTTCTACCTTCAGAGCACATGCTGAATCAAAATGATTTAAATGCCCAAAAGATATGGAACTAAAACATTTAATAGATCAAAGGGAGCCAGACATGAGTACCCGGGACATACAGACATTGTGAGCTACAAGTATTGATTTAAAGGACCATTGTGAAACTTCAACTGGCTTGAAGATTGACTTGTGAGGAAAAAAGGGGGGCTGAATGCAAGAGATAATGTATTCATGAAATAATTTGGAAACTGATTACGTGTGATGAATCCTAATTATAGCTATTTACTGTGGTGAATATTTAGGAAAATCAGGATCTTAAAAAAAGACACAAGCTTTTGCTTTAATTATTTAGGAATAAAAATAAGTTACCTCCAATTTTATGTTCTGTAATTTTTTTTTCATTGAGTTTACATGTTTTATATTTAGGACCACTACATATGTCTCTTTTCTGTTTCTTCCTTAAATTTTTCTTAAGTCTTTTTTCCCATCCCACTAGGGAGAAAATGTAAATTACCATCAACCAAACGAATTCCCTGGTTTCTTCTGAACCTTCACCTCACAGCTGTTGCATGAAATATAATCACTAAAATACTAGCTAAATGAAAATGTCTATCCAAAAAGACATTTAAAAAATATTCTTAGAACAAATAACCTTGCAGGAGAATAGTCAGAGACAACTACACATTTTCTTTCATCTAAAAATAGCCAGTTTGGAAATACACTAAAATGCTAATAGTGGCTAGGAAGGGAGAAACATAGGTGGATTCTCATCTCTATTTTTTAATGTTTCTATAGTGAAGATATTCCTTTGTTCATACAAATGTTTCATAAAAATTTAAAAACTACTTTTAAGCAAAAATTCTTTTTTTGTTATAAAACCTGAAATATCTTAAAGGTGGGCCGAAAAAGATCAGAAAAAAAAATCCTTGTGTTTGTAAACTGAAAAATTTTAAAATATAAAATAAATTTAAATATAAAAAGTATAAATAATAAAATTTAAATATAAAATCTAAAAAATTATTATGGCTTTGGGCGAGTATTTTTCAAGTAAGTTGTTAAAAGTCTGCAAATCTATCTGTATGATCAGAAAGGTGTTTAACATTTGGGTATATGTGTAACATAAGCACAGCAATATATTATCTTGTTGGCTGTAAATTGCATACTTGCAGTTTCATAGCTGGATGCATAAGCTATGAAACAGGAGGGAAATAAATGTGTGAGTAGACTACAAATTGAGAAATTAACTTAGTGAGAAGTCCAAGCTAATCAGTCTATATTTAAAAAAATTTTTGTAAATATCCCAAAAGCATATGTAGTAACACCTAGGTCTATATTTTCAATTTTTAACATTCATAACTAAAATGAGATCACAGTAGCTAAAACATATTACAATTTTTTTTTTTTTTTTTTTTGAGACAGGGTCTTGGTCTGTCACCCAGGCTTGAGTGCAATGGCATGATCACTGCTCACTGCAGCCTTGACGTCACCACGCCCAGCTAATTTTTGTATTTTTTGTAGAGATGGGGTTTTGCCATGATGGCCAGGCTGGTCTCGAACTCCTGACCTCAGGTGATCTGCCTGCTTCGGCCTCCCAAAGTGCTGGAATTTCAGGTGTCTGCCACCATGCCCGACCTGCCTTGACTTTTTTAATAATCCAAGGCACAGAAGGATGGACCGTAAGCTTTACGGTGTGGTGGAAAAGGAGGGCCTGTGGAGTCAAACGTGCATTTCAATCTTCTGGAACAGGTTCTCCAAAAAAGATGCCTTTTGGTAAGGTAACATGGAAGAAACATTTACTGCTCACCAAAATACCTATTTACTCTACCACATTTCCTGTACCTAGCCACATCCCTTGTATATGGCCAAAAAGAGGAAGCAGCCTGGGTCCCTGAGTCACCACTTAGAGGCGAATTGCCCTAGAGAATCACTGAGGGCCCAAAGAAGCCTCGATGGCTGAAAAGTTATGTTAAGACTGGGTATTGGGGGCCGGGCGCGGTGGCTCAAGCCTGTAATCCTAGCACTTTGGGAGGCCGAGACGGGCGGATCACAAGGTCAGCAGATCGAGACCATCCTGGTTAACACGGTGAAACCCCGTCTCTACTAAAAAATACAAAAAACTAGCCGGGCGAGGTGGCAGGCGCCTGTAGTCCCAGCTACTCGGGAGGCTGAGCCAGGAGAATGGCGTAAACCCGGGAGGCGGAGCTTGCAGTGAGCTGAGATCTGGCCACTGCACTCCAGCCTGGGCGACAGAGCTAGACTCCGACTCAAAAAAAAAAAAAAAAAAAAAAAGACTGGGTATTGGGGGTTTGTAACAGCAGCATAGCCTAGTCTGTTCGGAGAAATAGAGATAATGTGTTCACATGATGGCTGTCGACCTTCTGATGGAAAAATCTCCAGCCCTACCACGGTCCTGCAACCCGTTATTTGAACTTCTGCCTCCACAACTTGTGGAACTTGAGCAAATAAATCTTATGCCCCAATTTTCTTATCTACAAAATGGGGGATGTAGTATTAATACTCATAGGATTGCTCTGAAAATTACATTAGGTTATATAGAAAAGTACTGACCTCAGAACCTGGCAGGTAGAGGTTCTTCTTAAGAGTTGGTTACCTCCTTTCCCCCTTGCCTGAGGCCAGTGGTTCTCAAAACTGACTGCATTTTGGAATCATTTGGGAAGCTTTTTAAAAACAGAACAGTGCCTGTAGCTCACCATAAACTGAATAAATCAGAATCTTCGGAGGTAGAGCTGGGGCATAGATTTTTTTTCTTTCTTTGAATAGACCAATAAAAAATAGATGTTTTTAGAAAACACCAGGTGATTCTATTGTTAGCTGCTAAACCATGGCCTTTGGCAATGTGTAAACAAAATGCTATTTGATTAAACATAAGATAAACTCGCCACAATATAAAAAGCTTTCAAAAAGTATCCAGTATGACCACCCTTTTCATAGACTTGGAACTTTAAAAAATTACAGACCACAGAGAGTCAGTTAAGTAGTTACTGAATATTCTTAGGGACTGAAAGACATTCCGAAATGCAGAACTGTGGATAAGCCCAGGAAAGAACAGGCTGAGATACTACTTGCATTTTGTAGTTTATAGTGATGACTGTTTTCCTCCTGCTGCGGGCTGAATTGTGACTCCCTCAGAATTCATAGGGTAAAGCCCTAACCCCCAGTGCCTTAGAACGTGACCGAGGTTGGACATAGGGTCTTTGCAGAGGTCATTTAAAATGAGGTCAGGAGGGTAGATCCTAATCCTATGTACTGGTGTCCTTATAAGAAGAGCAAATTTGGACACCAACATATACAGAGGGAAGATGATGTGGAGACGCAGGGAGAAGATGGCCATCTGCAAGTCAGTAAGATAGGCATGGAAAAGATCCTTCCCTGATAGCCCTCAGAAGAAACCCCAGCCCTGGCTAGGCACAGTGGCTCACGCATGTATTCCCAGAATTTTGGGAGGCCAAGCGGGAGGATTCCTTGAGGCCAGGAGTTGGAGACCAACCTGGGCAAGGGAGTGAGACCTCTGTGTCTACAAAAACTAAAAAAAGAAAAAAAAAAAAAAAAAGGAAAGAAAAGGAACCAACTCTGCCAACACCTTGATTTCAGATACTTAGTTTCCAGAACTGCGAGAAAAATTAATTTCTGTTGTTTAAGCCACCCAGTCTGTGGCACTTTTTTTGACAGCAGTCCTAGTATAATATGCCTATGTTAGAGCTAAGGCATGAAAATGACAGACTATAATATGCAGTCCTAGCATAATATGTCTATGTTAGAGCTAAAGCACGAGGTAGTTATTTGGTGAGTGCGTGGGAGAAATAGCCCCATGCATCCACTTTATCAAGAAATGTAGAGAGAGGAGACGGATTTTATAAGGTCCTTGAAGTTGAGTCCTTTCACTATTTGATGGAAAGGTAAATTCAAATTGTAGAGAAGGCGACATATGTCCAGGAGATGTAAAGCACTGTCTTTGCTGGCTCACAGCCATCTTCTGAAGGAACTGTCCTTGCTTACAGCCTCTGCTGCCCAAGTAAAGCTGCTCTTTCCCCACAAGACTGGCTTCCCCTCCTAACCCGGCAGATTGCACTAAGCTGACCTTTTAAGAAGAAACGTGCTGGACCAATCAGGTTCTCTCTTTAGATTTGGGAATTGGTGCATTAGCTCTAATGAACAGAGCTCAACAGTCATACTGGACTCCTTGGCTGAGGCTACTTGGCCAGGCCATGTTCTCGAGGAGACTTAAAAGGAGTCAAGAGGCCAGGTGCGGCGGCTCACGCCTGTAATCCCAGCACTTTGGGAGGCTGAGGCGTGCAGATCACACGAGATCGGGAGTTCGAGACCAGCCTGACCAACATGGAGAAACCCCAGCTCTACTAAAAATACAAAATTAGCAGGGCGTGCTGGCCAATGCCTGTAATCCCAGCTACTCAGGAGGCTGAAGCAGGAGAATCACTTGAACCTGGGAGGCAGAGGTTTCGGTGAGCCGAGATTGCGCCATTGCACTCCAGCCTGGGCAACAGGAGCGAAACTCTGTCTCAAAAAAAAAAAAAAAAAAAAAAAATCTGTTTAAAAGGGAGACAAGAGAGGAGAGGATGGAGTAGATCTGCAGGGTCAAAGAGTAGCTTTCGTTCCTGGATTGAGCTAGCTTACGAGAGTTTCTGTACCTCACAACCAGAACTGTGTTGACTGGAACAGTATGAAATCAAGAGTGAGAAAATCAGGGCCAACGTCCTTCCCTGAGGAGCCACATACATCAGTCTGGTCTCTCTTCCATGCAGATTCATAAGACTTTCAGGCTGGAAAGACCATAGAGAGCATCATCAGGCTGATATTTTCTGGGCAGTTAAGGTAAGCCAGGCGCTTTTCATGAACTATTAACCCTTTGAGCTAGGACACAACAATTGTAATGTTATCTTCATTTTACAGATGAGTGAAAACATAGACAGGTTAAGAAACCTGCCCTCAGTCACATAGTGTGGTAACTCAATGACAGAAATGGCCACCATTGTTTGCCGTTCCTGTAACCTCATCCTTTGCGATGTGACTTTGCAGCTGCTTTCAAGAGGTGGGATCAAGCCGAAAATGGCAGTGCACGCCTGTAGTCCTAGCTACTCGGGAGACTGAGGCGGTAGGATGCCTAGAGCCCAGGAGTTCAAGGCTGCAGTGAGCTGTGATTGTGCCACTGCACTTCAGCCTGGGCGACAGCAAGACCCTGTCTCTCTCTCTCTAAAAAAAAAAGGAGGTGGAATCAGGGCTTGCTCTGTGATTGGCCTTGGTCAGCAAAATGTGGCAGAAACGACAGTTATGTCAGCTCTGAGCCTAGGCTTCAAGAGACCTTAAAGGCTGCTTCTGGCTTTCTTGGAGCCCTGTGGTTGCTTATGAATGAGTCCAGGCTATTCTACTGGAAGATGAGACACGTGGCCCAGTTCCCGCTGTGATCAACAGCCAGCCATCCACTGAAGGTGTGGCTGCAGCCGTCCTGCATAAGCCAGCCCCTGGACATACGAATGCAGCTGTCCTAGACCAGGCAGCCCCCAGACAGCCCACCTGCTGACCACAGATGCCTGAGCAAGTCCAGCTGAGATCGGCCAAACCTGCTCCAGTTCAGAACCATCTAGATGAGCAGACTCACCCAGCTGACCCACAAACCTCTGAGGTAAATAATTGCTTCATTTTTTAAGCCACTAAATTTTGGTGGGTTTGTACTTCCTGATACAGTTAGCAAGTGGCAGAGAATCTGGGATTTGACAGTGACCATCTGACTTCAATGACAGTGAAAGGTCTCAAATCCAGTGCACACTGTAGCTTGGCTAATGCAATGCCTTCTTTCTTAGAAGCAGTGTCTGTAACATCTTTATTAGGATTTAGGACTGGTCAGGATGGATTCAAAATCCAGCTTACTTATCCTGGGTAGCTTAATGTCTCCAAACTTTAGCTTCCTCATATGTTAACTGCAAACAATACTCACTATCTCACAGAGATACCAGGAGGATATAATGGGATAACATATCCAAAGTGCTCTGAGTTTAATGACCTTTCCTAGAATATGGAAAGTCTGCAATGGGTCCGAAAGTTCTTAATGACTGAAGGCATTTCCTTCCCAGTGTTGATGTCCATGTAACTGACAATTTTAGGAACGGTACCTCTTCTCAGAGTTTTTGTAGTTTGTAACCCTTAGTTATTTCTACAAGAATTTTTTCCTTAATTATAAGCATTTGTTTAGACAAGTATTTCTCAAAGTCTGCAGCTGCATGTCAAATGTAGATTCATGACCTCATCCCAGACCCACTGAATTAGACTCTCCCAGGAGTGGGGTCTGAGAATCTATTTTTAAAGAAAGTTCTCCATAATTTTCATGAACCTTAAAATTTAAGGGCTGCTACTTAGACTTCTCTGCAAAGACTGAAACACAGTGAATTATTGCATTTTCTCACTCTAGTGTTGTTTTCTGGTGGGGTGTTCCCTAGGGTTATTCGTATGCTAAGTTTTTAGGTTAAAAAATATATACTGCCACTTTTTCCTTAGAAGTCATGCTGATATAGCCACCAAGGTTTTTTTGATTGTTTGTTTGTTTTGAGATGGAGTCTCGCTCTGTCACCCGGGCTGGAGTGCAGTGGTGCAATCTTCTTGGCTCACTGCAATCTCTGCCTCCCGGGTTCCAGTGATTCTCCTGCCTCAGCCTTCTGAGTAGCTGGGACTACAGGCGCACGCCACCATGCTCAGCTAATTTTTGTATTTTTAGTAGAGACAGGGTTTCACCATGTTGGCCAGGATGGTCTCGATCTCCTGACCTTGTGATCCACCTGCCTCAGCCTCCCAAAGTGCCGGGATTACAGGCATGAGGCACCCTTCCTGGCCAAGACACTAAGTTTTGGTGGATATAGAGTTACACACCAATGAATGAATAAACCCAGATGACACTATGATTAAAATATAAAGTGTATCAATGTGTTACTCTTTGAATGAATACTGGAAAATCAGTTTTCCTCTCTGTTTTCCTTGTTTTGCATCTATAGTCCTGTAGTCCTATATATGGTCCTATGCTAGAAGTAGAGGGAAAGAGTGGAGGGAAGGAATTTTACAAGTACCAAGAATACTGACTTGTTTTTACTGTTGTTATTACCAGTAATATTATTATTTTCACAGAGCAAGCACTAAGAGAAACAGGAAATGGCTTGACCCCCAAACTGACTTAGAAAGTTTGTTCAGCCTGAATTGGTTTTAGTAGGAACAGTTTTGTTCACCTTCTAATGTAGCCATTAGAGAAAACAGTGGGAGCACTTCACTAGGGCTAAATTCTTAAGTCCGCCTAACTATAGTCAAAAGTTTAAAGTGTCTTAGTTTGATGTCTTTTTTGACTGTTCTATTTCATGGTATCATGTTTTTAAAAAAGACTTTTTCACAAAAAGTAGAAAAAGGAAAAATAATAACAGAAGGGAGCTACTACAAAAAGTGCTGTTGGAAGCCGATTCCTCTTCAGATGACACCAGAGCTTAGAACTTTTTATCCAAAGCTCTTCATTTCCTACCAATATTTTTTTTCACTGTTCCAAAGGTGGAAGAGGCTCTGAATAGCAAAAGTGCTGTGCTTTTTAAAACCTGCTGAACAACTTCTATCTCTAAGAGTACTGAAGTTTTGCCATACCAGTTTGAGTATGACAAACTGCAAAACATATGCATAAAAAAATCTAGACTATTCTAATTGTGCCAATCCATGGTTTAAAAAAAAAAAAAAAAACTTCTGGAGCCACGCAGCTGTTAAAATCCATCATATTTACAATTTTTATAAATGAATTTATTTTAATAAAAACAAGTTCCTCTGCGAGGCTGATCTCTAAGCAGATTTATGTGGGCTGGCACAATCTGCTATGCTAAACATATATTCATATTGCTTAAGTCTGCAACCAGTTTTTTTTTTTTTTTTTTTGAGTGGTGATGATAACAGTCTTGCTTTGTAGAAGGATACCAAGTAATTGGCAGCAATTCAGCTAAGGATATTGTTCTCAGCACTGTGTTTTCTTGGACAGAATTGCCCTGTGGGCATGACCCAAAACTGGGAGAATTCTGGGCTGCTGGCATTGGGCAGTGAACCAGGGAGACAGCTTATAGGGAGGAGGAGTGACTCTATAAACTAGTGCTAAAGAAGAGGAGGAGGAAGAAGCAAGCAAGGGAGGAAGTGGGGGTAAAACGTGAAGTTGCAGTCAACGGCTCCACGTCCCTAAAGGGGTCTCTTCGTACCTTTCACTTGAGACATCTTTATGCTACTGTTTTTGCTTGGCCACTAGGCTGTACATTCCTGGAAGACAGGAATGTTGCCTAACTCAGCCGTACATCTCCCACAGTGCCTGGCATACACTGGCACACACAAAAACTAGTCATTGGCCGGGTGCAGTGGCTCACGCCTGTAATCCCAGCACTTTGGGAGGCTAAGGGCAGATCATGAGGTCAGGAGTTCGAGACCAGCCTGACCAACATGGTGAAACCCCGTTTGTACTAAAAATACAAAAATTAGCCGGGCGTGGTGGCGCGTGCCTGTAATCCCAGCTACTCAAGAGGCTGAGGCAGAAGAATGGCTTGAACCTGGGACGCAGAGGTTGCAGTGAGCCAAAATCGCGCCATTGCACTCCAGCCTGGGAGACAGAGCAAGACTCCGTCTCAAACAAACAAACAAACAAAAGAAAACTTGTCATTAAATGTGTAGACAAAAGAATGAATTTCTCTATTTGAAGCATTTCCAGACCCTTCCTTGGTCTAAAGAGGTTCCCAGTGAGGGCAGTACTGCCCCTTGGGGGCGTACTGAAGTTTTGCGGGGGGAAGTTTTTGTTTTGCATTGTATTGGTGGCAGAGTATTCGCATTGTGAAAACTCTGTTAAATTTTAAATTTTTTCTTGATATTAGTACATATTTTATTATAAACTACTTTCTATTTTTTCACCTTTATTAGAACATTACATTGGTTTCTCGAAATTATTTGTAGAGATAGTATGCATTAGGAATTTAATTCCAGAGGAGTAAAGCAGTGTTGTATTTTTTGTTGTAAATACAGGGTGTGGAATGTGGCAGGGTTGAATACCTTTGCTTATAAGATTAAGCCTCATCCTACACAAGTTTTAGGATTCTAAGATGAAACCTATAAATAAAAAGAACATTGTAGAACACTGATTTCAACAGATTCCACGGGCAGGCGCGGTGTCTCACTCCTATAATCCCAACACTCTGGGAGGCCGAGGCTAGCGGATCACTTGAGGTTAGGAGTTCGAGACCAGCCTGGCTAACATGGTGAAACCGTCTCTACTAAAAATACAAAAATTAGCCCAGCGTCAGGTGATGGGCGCCTGTAATCCCAGCTACTTGGGAGGCTGAGGCAGAAGAAACGCTTGAACCCGGGAGGCGGAGGTTGCAGTGAGCCGAGATCGCGCCATCGCACTCCAGCCTGAGCGACAGCGCGAGACTCCGTCTCAAAAAAAAAAAAAAATCATATTTCCACTTGAAACAACTGCATCTTTTAGGATTAATGTGGCTCAGCGGAGCTCTGCTGTGCTTTTAGGATTAATGTGGCTCAGCGGAGCTCTGCACAAAGGGTCCGCGACTGGGATGGCGGTGGGGAGTGAACGTCAAGGGGCCCAGGAGCGCTCGAGCGTCCAGGACCCGGCGTGTGGAGCGGCTGGAGGGTGAGTTGCCGCTCTCCGCTTTGGTTCTGTTCCTCCTCGTTCTGACGGCGGTGCTGGGGAAAGGGAAAGTGAGTGGAGAGGGTCGGCGACGCCGGGCGGTGTTCCCGAAAGCCCGGGCACTCGCTGACCCCGCTGCAGGGCTGGTTCCCTGGAAGCCGTCGAGATGTGAAGCCCTCGACTCGGAAAGAAGTCTCGGGAAGAGAGAGTGGCTGTTCGAGGGGAGGAGGGCGGCTGAGGGACAGAGGGCGGCTGCGCCTTACTCGGCGGTTCCAAGTGCGGCTGAACTGAACTTTCGGTGTCAGCGGGTGGAGCTGCGGCCTGCGGAGGAGCGAGGAGAGGTGGAGCTACCGCTGACAAGGGGCGCGGCGACATCTGTCAGGGCAAGGGGTTCCCAGCCGGACTCGCGGCGGTCTCGGAGGGGCGGGGCTTCCGCCCAAAGGGGCGGGGCCTGGGTCGTGTCTCCCCTGGGGATAGGCGTGTGATGACAAGGGGCGTTTCAGTAGAAGCCAGCATGCTTACCTCTCACGATCCAGCAGTGACATTAGGAAGGCAGAGCGCAAGGAAGGCGGGTCTGCCTTCTGTGCTGACCCGAGAGAAGACTAGGCTTCCGTCGACAGTGGGCGGAGCGGTCGCCGGCAAAGGGCGGGGCCATTTCGAGCCCTGGGAAGGCGGGGCTTCTCCTGACAGGGGGCGGAGCTTCCGCCGCCTGGGGCGGGGCTTCTGTTGACAGGGGGGCGGGGCGGCTCCCTACCTCCCGCGGTGCGCCAATCCCCGGACTAGGGGCTGGGGTCGGACCGCAGTGGAGTAGCAGGGTCTGGGCGTGGAGAGCCCGGCGCCGTACGGGGTGGGGGCGCGCGGAGGACGCGCGCGCGGGAGGGCCTCTCCTTGACCGGCTCTCTCCCCTCCCCCTCCGCCCCCGACGGCCGCTGGGGCGCGCGCCTCTCCTCGCACCCCCACCCTGCGTCCCCACGCTCTGCGGGGCCACCGAGCTACTGAGGCCCCTTTGCGGGCCCGCCGAGCGGTTCCGGGTTTAGGGTTCACAGGTCAGAGTTGACTCCCTGAAAAGTGCAGCCGGTTTGAAATGCAAGATGGCGGCGGCGTGGCGCTGAGAGGCGCGGCGGCCCCTGCAGGTAGTGGTGTGAGCCGGCCCCGCGACCAGCGGGCCTGGAGACTCTGGGCTGCGGGTGGGAACCGGAGCGCAGAGTCCGCGGCCGGCACGGGAAAGGCGAGTGGCGCGGGGCCCGGCGGGAGGAGGGTGACCTCACAGCAGAGACCCCTGGGGCTGAGCCCGCTCGCGGCGGCCGGTGGCGTGGTGGACCCGGCGCGGGGCGTCCAAGGGGACGGACTGGGCCTGTCTCGCGGCTGGGCAGTCGCCGCAGAGGGACAGATAGACCCACAGCCTCCCTCGCTCTTTTTGGGTGTCTCTGCCACCGAAAGAGCTTGGGGGCGGGGGGCTCTCTGGAGGGAAAATCTCAGCCCCCTGCCTTGGTGAGGACTGAGCAACTTAGGATTGTTGAGGGGAGTGAAGACTGCGTATTCCCAGCGGAGGGCGCCGCCGGTGGGAGCACCCCAGTGATGTTGGGAGTCCTAGAGAGGTCGGGAGCGCCGTCCTCCGGGGGCGTGTGGCTACTTCGTGGGGACTCAGTCTCCCTGAGGGTAAGGAGAGATTCTCTTGCTGGAGCTGAGCGCACCGACTGAGGTTGGAGCCCGAGCAAACCCTTCGGGAGAAGTCCTTACCTCCAGTTCAAGGAAGGCTGTGCGCACCCGTTTCGGGGCCAGGCCATGTCCCAACTTTGGGGAAGACTGGGAGTTGAGTCCTTAAGAACCATATTACGATTGTGAGGAAGCCCTGGGATTTAGGGAGAAGTTAATTAAAGAGGATGGTAGGGGCGGGGGGGTGTGGGGGCTGACCCATGGGAATCCTCCAAGCCTTAGGGCCCACAGTGAACAATCTGCTAATTCCTCAAGGGGAATAAAAGGCTGGGAAGGAGAGGTTTGAGAGGAACAAAGTCTAAGGGCAGGAAAGAAGAGCCCTGGCAGATGCCCTTTCCTTATATATTTACACCAAAGTTGGAGGTAAAGGGACTTGGCAATTCTTTGTTTTAGTACCTTTCCTGTCCTCTCTCCTCCGTGGGTAACTGTGAGGAAAGAGCATAGCCCCTGAGAAGGAAAAAATTCCAATTTGATATCCTTAGCTTAGGTTAGTGAAGGATCCAGCAGCTGGGAAGGCGTCAATGAGAAACAGCAGGCAGGGGAATTAGAACAGGGACTAGGGATGAGAAAAGAGAAATACAGGGAAGACATCGGACAGCAGGAATTCCACAGCCCTTTCTGTCAACTCAACCCAGCTATTAGAAAAAAAAAAAAAAATGCGAAGAGATAATCTTTGAGAGAAAAACGTAAGAAAAGGCTGAGAGAGAAGTTGTGATGTGATTAGGCTGGGATTCCATGTAACTTAAGCAATTCTTTTGGAGGTTAATGTGATAGCAGAAAAAGGAAAATAACAAAATTGGAAAATATACAGCGGTTCACGGTTAGGGAGGAAGAAGCAGTTTTCCCCCAGGAACAGTTAATATTTGGTTTGGGGTGTGTGTTGTGTGTATACATATATAAGAGCACTTTAGATTTGTTGGTATTGGTCATTGTTTCTCAGTCTTTGTCTGAAAGCTTTAATTTGTGTTGTATGGTGCTACATTAATTATCTTTGTGTATGAAAAATTATTCTGAAAAAGTCATTCGTTTTTTTGTTGGGAGTGAAGGTGAGCAGGAGTTGGTTTTAACAGGGAAATTGACCCTAGTATACCCATCGATTATTTTAATTTCTAAAGTAGCAATTCTGACTCCTGATTTTTAAGCAAAAGAAATGTGAGTGCTGCCATTGACAATAATGCGGGAACAGGACATAAAAGAAAAAGGGCTTTCATGAATATTTTTTTCCTTTTAGTTTTTCTCTCCTTTCCCAAAGCATTTGAGGGCTAAGCAGACTAATTTTATACAAAGTAAAATGTATAATCGTGGAGCTTTTCGATACAAAATGATAGCATTTCAGTTACCAATGAATCTTTTTTGTTGAAGTACCTCTTCAGATTCCTTATTTAACAATCAGGATTAAAATGAGAAAGAGTAATACTTGGGTAACTGATGATAGTGATGATTCATAGAGATTTCTTGAACCATTCTTGTAATTTCAAAAGAACTTTAACGTCTTCAGTGGAAATGTTTTAAAGATAGAGTTCAAGTATAAACTAGTTTAGAACTTCACATTTGGAACATTGTATGCATGTGTGCTGTTCTTTGGTTTCCTCAGTGTGCATGTAGCTCTAGTTATATTCAATTCTGAACAGATTAGGCTGGGTGAACCAGAGAGGCATTAATGCCAGATGGTTTGAAAATATGCTAAAGCCGAAAACATAAATGTGTCTGTGCTAGTGAACACTCATTAGTACATTTCTTTCCTTTATAGCTAAGCTTATTATTTCACTGGATTTGGGAGGTAGTTCATGCATGATGTAGCAATTATTTCACCTTTAATGATAATCGTAAGTTCTTTTTTTTTTAATAAATGGGGACAAAGTTTTACAGTTATTAGCGAAATTAATAGCATAGGAGAGGTGGTTAATTTTGAAGATTTTTCTCCCTTTTGTATTATTTTATATTAAGGTGGAAAGGTTACATTATGATGTATTATATTTCTTATGCTAATTAAGCATAAAATGTGATATTTGAGACTTAGTTTGCTGTAAATTATAACTTAATATTTAAATGAAAATGCTTTTAAAATTATTAAAATGATCACAAATGTTGCTTGGGAAATAACCCTTTTATTTGTGTTGCAGCATTGTGGATTTGGGCCCAAAAGACTTTACTTAAATTAACAGTGTTGAAAGTTCAGCATCTAGTTTTTAATCTAATATCATAGTCAATGCAATTATTCAGAGAGATTTTTAGAATCATCTGTTGTACTGTTTATGGTGCTAGCCAGTAATACACATTTTTTAAACCATTGTAAGTATTTATTTATGTTGTGATAAGCACATTTACTGTTAAGACTAAATTTTTTGAACTTAAAATCCTTTTAAATAATCATACGTATTTTCAAAAGTAAGTTATATTTCTGTTTTTGAAACTGCTACTGTCTTTAGAATAAGAGTCAATGTTTCTATACTACTACTGATAAATTTTATTGTATCCTTGTTGCTCTGATATATTTGTAGTCATGAATAACCAGATTTGCATGACTGAAGTTGCTGACTTAGATTATTAATCAGAATATACATTGAGTTTACATTCTGGAGATCTGCATTTTATACAGGATATTCTTAAAGTAAATAGTAATATGTAAATTTTTAGGTAGTTGCCACGTTTTGATCTTAAAAGATACTTAATCTTGGCATTTTATACAATTGGTTTCCAATTTAAGAGGTAAGACTGTATACCTTTGGTCTAAACAAATATGATGACATACTTTGGAAAATAAGTATACATGAGCAGTTTAAGAATGATGTTTAGTCAAGGGAGCCAACTGAATACTTTTTTTTTTTTTGAGACAGGGTCTCATTCTGTGGCCCAGGCTGGAATGCAGTGGCATAATCATGGCTCACTGCACCCTCAATCTCCTATGCTCAAGCAATCCTCTCTCCTCAGCCTCTCGAGTAGCTAGGACTACAGTCATGTGTCACCCACACCCGGCTAATTTTTAATTTTTTTTTGGTAGAGATAACGTCTTGCTGTGTTGCCCCAGCTGGTCTCAAACTCCTGGCCTCAAGCAGTCCTCCGCCTTGGCCTCCCAAAATACTGGGAGTACAGGCGTGAGCCACTGCATTCGCTAAATAAATAATTTTTAATGCAAGATTTTAATTTTCAGTTCTTAGTTTTAGATTTAAAAAAAAATCAGAATTTATCTTAACAAAATTAAAATATTGAAGTCATAGCCATATCATATATTATTGTAAATAAAGTAACTCTTTCATTAAATTTTGGCGATTTCCTATTTCTCAAGATTTCTAATCCTTTTTCCCCTTCTTAAAAGTCTTTCTTTTCCTTTTTTGTTTTTTAGTGAGAAATGAAAGAAGATAGGAGGTTCTGATATTTCTAAGCACTTAACTCATAATTATGTTTTTCTTCTATCCTAAGTTTATTCTCTTTTACAATCCAATATTCTTAAAAAGAAGTTTGTTAAAACTTTGCTAGACATGGGCTGTACTTGGGAGTGGGGAGGATCATGAAAACAATTTCTGCTCGTTACTATGATAAAATTACTTACATCAGATGTTTGCTAGTTCTATGAAATACCCCTTAAATATGTCATACAGTAATGATTCATTTTGAAGCTAAGGTCAGAAAATGTTTGTGGGGGAGAGGTTAAATTTGATTGATTAATACCTGCCTATTGAAGCCAACTTGTTCCAGCATGATTTAATATGCTCAAAGGTACGAAATGGCAAATACATTTTGCTGGTTGGTTGTTACCCAGATTCTTAAAGTATTTTATCACTTGTCAACAGTTAGCAAATTTTAAACAAAGATTTCTTTGCTAACATTCATTGTGTTCTAAGTACCAAGAAGTATTCCAGAAACTTTACATGTGTTACCTATTTCAATCCTCACAACCACCCTATTAAGTAAGTAGTATCCTATTAATATTACTAGCCCCATTTGTAGATGACAGGGCTGAGGCACAAATAGGCTAAGCCATTTGTCTAAAGTCACACAGCTAGTAAGTGGCAGTGCTGGATTTGAACCCAGTCTGTTCCAAATTTTTCAGGCTCTTGGTCTTTTTTTGTAATCCATCTACTACCAGAACAGCTTGTTCTGTTTTATTATATAATGTATATAGCTGAGATGAGCTCTTTAATTTTTGGAATTCACTCATACTAAATTAAGAAAAATACTTTGAATTAGATAGAAATGTTCTGAAGTAATCCCAGTATCAGGAACTTAACATCAGGCAACTAGGATTTTCATTCAAAAGCACTGATGAGCTCATTTTTGCTCCTCTGGTATCCTTGTGTCTTTACATGTCTTGGCAGCTCTTCTTAAGAGACTCATTCGGTAAAATATCTTACAATTACTGTGTGATTTTAAGAATGGATTGAAATAGGTTACCAGTTTCCTACAGTATTAATAATTCATTTTGGAAAATAACCTTCCCTCTTTGGCAGCTGTTTCCTATCTTCTCTTCTAGTCCACATCCTGTAGATTGATGGCTAACGAGTGGCAGAACAAGGAGATACCAGGAAATGAAATTGTAGAGTCCCAGGCTACAGAGATAACAAGATGCTTCACTGGGCCTACCAGGAAAATGCTCTTTTGCTTTTCATAAAAATAGTGTACTTATTCAGCCTAAGTTTTAACTTAATCTAGAGGTATTTTACTAGAGGACTGGTGTATTTACATTATTTCTTGATGTGAGAAGTTTCTTCATAAACCTGTAATAGTAGCAGGAATAAAAAAATAAGGTTAATTGGGAAAATAATCTTCCTTAATATTTATTCATTATAGTTTACAGAGAATAGTGCTTAAAGAATACAACAAAAGGCCAGTTAGGGATCACGCCTGTAATCCTAGCCCTTTGGGAGGCCAAGGCGGGTAGATCACTTGAGCTCAGGAGTTTGAGACCAGCCTGGCCAACATGGTGAAACCCTGTCTCTACTAAAAATACAAAAATTAGTTGGGCGTGGTGGTGCATGCCTGTAATCCCAGCTACTCGGGAGGCTGAGGCAGGAGAATCGCTTGAACCAGGGAGTCAGAG
Organism: Macaca nemestrina; assembly: GCF_043159975.1. Taxonomy (NCBI): domain Eukaryota; kingdom Metazoa; phylum Chordata; class Mammalia; order Primates; family Cercopithecidae; genus Macaca; species Macaca nemestrina. Next base: position 22,040,827 of record NC_092132.1, read on the forward strand.
GTTGCAGTGAGCCGAGATTACGCCACTGCACTCCAGCCTGGCGACACAGCGAGACTCTGTCTCAAAAAAAAAAAAAAAAAAAAGAATACAACCAAAATGCTTTAACCCTTCAAAAGTGTTATTTATGACTGTTCTAGTAAGAGAAGCAGTTGTAGCTTTATTAAACTTTTCTGATTGGTTTAACTGCTCTAGGTTATATACTACAACATATTTGGACAGTAATTGAATTTTCAGACAATTATTTTCTATTTATTTGATTGCATGGTATTAATGCTTCACAGTGCACTGATTGTAAAGCCATTTGGTAGTAGCTTTCAGGCAAAAACGACATGGCTAAACACCAGTCATTCTGTTAGATAATCCCATGTTTACAGATCAAGTACTACTAGTTTGTTTAACTTGTTTTGGCTTGTGTTGTCAGCATTAATAATCCTCTCCATTCTGATTAACGTAATAAATTAGGATACAAATGTCACTAGGTTTATGTACAAACACATAAACATATACAACTACTTCCATTTCTTAGTTTAACTAAATTGTCTTCATAACCTTTGTATACTTATTTATTTATTTTGAGTCAGAGTTTCGCTCTTGTTGCCCAGACTGGGGTGCAATGGTGCGATCTCGGCTCACTGCAACCTCTGCCTCCCCAGTTCAAGCGATTCTCCTGCCTCAGCCTCCTGAGTAGCTGGGATTACAGGCATGCGCCACCATGCCTGCCCAATTTTGTATTTTTAGTAGAGACAGGGTTTCTCCTTGTTGGTCAAGCTGGTCTCGAACTCCCAACCTCAGGTGATCTGCCCGCCTTGGCCTCCCAAAGTGCTGGGATTACAGGCATGAGCCACTGCGCTGGCCTATATACTCATTTTAAAGAACTCCCAATTTCTACATCTCAATTTTCACTTTACAGACGGCATATATTCACATTTTGAAATTTTATTGAAAATGGTGTAGTAGTTATTTGGTTGTTCTGTATAATACAAATAGAATTTTTTAATGTGTAGTTTTTGTGTTTCCTGCCAATATTAGGATTGGTATTTAAATGGTTCTTTTAAAGTTTTGATGAGGGAATAAACTTTTTTTTTTCCAAAATTACATTTATTTATTAAAAACTAAGCCATAAATTGTAGAAATTTCCTAAGGCTAAATTATATCTAGAATAATAAAATGTGAATTTTTTGTAGGAGAAGACAGACAGCTGCTTTGGACCTGTTGGTGATGATGGCCTGAGCTAAACATCTAACTAGAAGGGATACCCTTCCATTTCAAGAACAGAATGCTAAGGAAGCTGTGGCAAGTATGTGTTTCATTGTTTTGGTATGGTAAAACTCAGATACTGAATGTACTCACTTTAGATTCCATGATACTATATTTGGCTGAAGTTTTTAAAAGCTTTCCTTAAAAAGCAGCAGACATATGTTAACACTTTTTTTTAATATACTTTCAAATTTTAAGAGCTATAACTATAGGACTGCTTTAATTTCAAAAGAGACAGCATCACACTTCATAATAAAGCTTATATGGTATATTTATAATTGATTTTAAACTTAGTATTTGATGAAATCTGCTGTGTCAGGCACTATACCAAGTGCTGTGATAACAGAGGTAAACAAGACAAAATGTACCTTTGGTGTGGGGAAATTGATCTAGAAATTTTGCTATTCTTTTACCTATATCCAGAAAAATGCTTCAGGATGTTCAAGAACAAATCCTGAAACTATATTTTCAAAACATACGCTACTGATAATAGTTAATTATAAGAGTCAGAATATTAAATACTCTTACTTATATTAACCATACCAAAACCTAAATATTTGAATATTGATCTTTTTGTAGTTCATAAGTGTGATGGTTGGGTTTCATGCTCACGTGTGAAATGTGCCTTTCTCAAACCTTGTTATGACACTGGCACATTACCTGTGTGACGTTAAAAATGTATATATATATTTGAATATATTTGTACATAATTGCTTTTATATTTTATCTGATTAATTAATTGGCTTTTATAAGAAGCATTTATCCAATTGTTATTTTAGATGATTCCAGAAAATACTAGGAAAGATTTGATAAACATTAATGTGGTAGTTTTCATTTTTAAAAAATTGATAACAGAGTTCTTTTAAGTTGATACTGCCAATACTGATTACTATTATCTTTCAAAGTATTTTGAAAAATCAAATTATTATATCCTCAGTGAAGTGGGTAACAGTTACCTTACCTTTATAAATAGAGAAGATAATGACCAGATGAATGGTTTTTCAGTCTTCAGAGATAATCTCACTTGGAACTGAGAATAGCATTCTTGTGTTAGACTGTCTGTAAAAGACTTAACACACCTTCTTGAGAGAAGTAGGGAAAAATTGTTTTCGGCAGAAAATTACTTTTTGATCACGTTCACAAACTCTTCACAAGATAAGATACTTCATGATACTGCTAGTTTATATATCACTTTCAATGTATTACGTACCTACCTACCTACCTGCCAGCTGTGCGGAGAAAACTAGGATGTTAGTGTCCTCGGGAGAGACCTTTCAAAAAGAGATTTCACTCCTCCAATCTGTGGTTGGAGCTTGCCAGAAAAAATCTGTCCAGTTTGGATTCTTCTTTTAATCTTTAGTGTCATTAAGGTCTGCTTTTTCAGATGGAAAAAAAACAGGTAGACAGGATAGGGTTTCTTACCTTTCAGCCTTAATTAGCATTAGCAAAGGTATCCTCTGACATTTGGTTATCTTTGACCACAATTTCTTAGATGCTTTCACTTTTACTATTTTTATTCCTGTTTGTATATTCACTTTAATACTTGATTTTCTGTTGTCTTGAAACTATTTTTTGGCAGTTTTCTTGAGATTTATCTCTCAGGTAGTGATTCTAGGTTACCAGCAATCGTTAAGAACATCTGCTGTGGATATAAATTTGTGTTGTCAAATTCCTAATTTAATTTTTTAAGAACTTGATGTTTCTAAATATTTTAACATTTTATTTTTATTTTTACATTTTAACTTTGAAAATACCTTAATTGTGTAAAAGTAACCTTTATTTTTTTTTAACACAGTGGGTACCTTTTGTTTTAATCTGACCTCATTCTTTGTTCGTACTGTTTAGGCATTCCGTGATTTTTGTGTAATTGTAACTTTTAGTTTAATACAAACGTGTTAAAGTATTTTCAACTGGCTAAACAGAACTCTTGATTCAGAGAGAGAGAAGTGACACTAAATAGAATACAGAATCCTAAACATTCTCGGTATATATACAAATGCAGATTCCGAGGGATTCTCCATGTGCATGTTTTTGCTACCTAAGAACAGTTTTAGTTTTGATGCTACATCAAAATTAACATGATCCCTAAAAACTATGGTATCTTCTAAATGCTCTTTTTTTTTTTTTTTTTTGAGACAGTTTTGCTCTTGTCGCCCAGGATGGAGTACAATGGCATGATCTCGGCTCACTGCAACCTTCTTCTCCCAGGTTCAAGTGATTCTCCTGCCTCAACCTCCCGAGTAGCTGGGATTACAAGTGCATGCCACGATGCCAGCTAATTTTTGTATTTTTAGTAGAGACGGGGTTTCACCATGTTGGCCAGGCTGGACTCGAACTCCTGACCTCAGGTGATCCACCCGCCTCGGCCTCCCAAAGTGCTGGGATTACATGCGTGAGCCACCTCGCCCAGCTCTAAATGCTCTTATTTGACCCAGAATTGGTATAAAAAACAAAGTTAGTGGCCAGGCACAGTGGCTCACGCCTGCAATTCCAGCACTTTGGGAGGCCAAGGCAGGCGGATTACGATGTCAGGAGTTCAAGACCAGCCTGGCCAAGATGGTGAAACCCCATCTCTACTAAAAAAATACAAAAATTAGCCAGGCGTGGTGGCAGGCACCTGTAATCCCAACTACTTGGGAGGCTGAGGCAGAGAATTGCTTGAACCTGGGAGGCAGAGGTTGCAGTGAGCCAAGATCGCAACACTGCACTCCAGCCTGGGCAACAGAGTGAGACTCCGTCTCAAGAAAAAAAAAAAAAGTTCGTTTTTATTCGCATAAAATCTTACCAAATAACATGCTTTTGTGGCTAACTAGGCCAACATATTGTTATCTGTTAATCATTTAATTTGAAGTCCAAGACAGCCAGAAAAACCAGAAGCTTGCAAATTCAGTGCAGTTGTGGCTCTGCTTAATGATAAAATATTTTAGACTTTTTTTAGTAGTAGTAAGCATAGAATTTGAAACAGTCCACTAACTTCTTAGTGTATTACATCGAGGACTTTTTAATTTTTTAAAAAATGTAGTAGAACACTATTAAAGTATAGTTTTCTCATAAAACAGAGAAGTAATGATTCTAAGTACAAATTTGCATTTGCTGTCTTTATAGTAACTATACCCTTTTCTCCTGAATTTCACTGCCAAAATCATTCTTTGAATGTTTGCTCTTCCTTGTTTTACTCTTAAGTAATCCACAAATTTAAATATACTCAATTCATATATAAAACTGATGTATTACAATAACATTTTAGATGTTAGTAAATGTTTATTGAATGTTCATTGCTATACTTTAATAGAATGTTTTAGATTCAAGGATGTTTTAATATTCTTGACTAAGGTAATTTTTATTAAGAATTTTACCATCCAAAGTAATCTATGGTAAATCAAGCACAATTGTTTTTATAGCTCTTCTATAAATGAGTGTTTAATGAAGTAAAATGTATGTAATAATACATAGTATAGCTATATTTAATTTTTTTTTTTTTTTTGAGATGGAGTCTCGCTCTGTCACCCAGACTGGAGTGCAGTGGAGCTATCTCGGCTCACTGCAACCTCTGCCTCCTGGGTTCAAGTGATTCTCCTGCCTCAGCCTCCCAAGTAGCTGGGATTACAGGCACCCGTCACCACACTCTGCTAATTTTTGTATTTTTTTTTTAGTAGAGACGGGGTTTCACCATGTTGACCAAGTTGGTCTCGAACTCCTGACCTCAATTGATCTGCCCACTTCAGCCTCCCCAAGTGCTGGGATTACAGATGTGAGCCACCACGCCCGGCCTAAAGATATTTTTTAGCAAACATTATTGGGGTCCTAGTAAGTATTTTGTTGGGCCCTGGGAATATAGTGGATAGCTAAATAGATATTCTTTCTGATCTAAAAGAAGAACTTGGATAAGAACTCTTGGCCGGGCGCGGTGGCTCAAGCCTGTAATCCCAGCACTTTGGGAGGCCGAGATGGGCGGATCACAAGGTCAGGAGATCGAGACCATCCTGGCTAACCCGGTGAAACCCCATCTCTACTAAAAAAAATACAAAAAACTAGCCGGGCGAGGTGGCGGGCGCCTGTAGTCCCAGCTACTCGGGAGGCTGAGGCAGGAGAATGGCGTAAACCCGGGAGGCAGAGCTTGCAGTGAGCTGAGATCCGGCCACTGCACTCCAGCCTGGGCGACAGAGCGAGACTCCGTCTCAAAAAAAAAAAAAAAAAAAAAAAAAAAAGAACTCTTAAACTTTTTAGATTGTGATGAAACACATTTTGCTTTACTAAAATGCTTTTCTGTAGAGAAATATTAATTGTAAAATTGTAAAAATCAATTGTTTTGATGAGTTCAGAATCATAAGTTGATTGAAGGGTATCCTACCCTCAGGAGAAGATCCAGTATACAGATAGATATATGGTAACTGGCTAGTCTAGATCTACACCCTGGAGATTGTGTTTGGGTGGTCTTGAGGGCTCTTAGAGCCAGTCTGACTTCTCAGAGCTCCAAAAACTATATGAATGAATGCTACATACTGAGGGATTCCTGCTTCCCTGGAAAATCCTTTTTTGTTGTTGTTATTTCCTTCCTTCCTTCCTCCCCTCCCTTCCCCTCTCTTCCCCTCCCTTCCCCTCTCTTCCCCTCCCTTCCCCTCTCTTCCCCTCCCCTCCCCTCCTCTCCCCTCCCCTCCCCTGTCCTTCCCTTCTCTTCCTTCTCTTTCTTGTCTTTCTTTCTTCCTTTCTTTCTTCCTGCCTTCTTTCCTCTCTTCCTCCCTCCCTCCCTTCCTTTTCTTTTTTTTTTTTTTTTAAACAAATTTGCATGTCATCCTTGCCCAAGGGCCATGCTAATCTTCTCTGCATGGTTCCAATTTTAGTATTTGTGCTGTGGAAGCCAGCACTGGAAAATCCTTTATGTAGCCATGTTTTTTGCCTTAATAATAGAAAAGAAACTTTGTTTCCAGCTTGACCATAGAAATATTGGTCATACATTGGCCATAGAAATATTTTAGTCTATTTGCAATTTTAGGGTCTTGAAAGTATTGTTTGTGGTACTTTATAATAAAGCAATGTGATAACAATATTAAAGAAAATTTGTAGGCTAGGCAGGGTAGCTCATGCCTGTAATCCCAACACAGGGAGGCAGAGGTGGGAGGATTACTTGAGCCCAAGAGTTCAAGACCAGCCTGGGCAACATAATGGGACTCTGTTCTCCACAAAAAGGAAAAAAACACAAAAGAAAAAGAAAACTTGTGAATATCACACATAAAAATGTCACCCATAATCACAAAAAAGTGAAATTTTCATTTTTTACATATTCTCGTCTCATCTTTGTTCACATGCATACATATTTCCTCACAGTTATTATAATTAATATGCAAATTTTCTGAGTTTTAAAAAATTTAACAGTAAATGGGTAATTTTTCCATATTCCTTAATTACTCTTAAGATTATCAATTTTAATGGCAGTATAGCAATTAATTAATTTGATCAATTTTCTAAAAACACTTCCCCTACTGAAAAGTTAACTGAAAGCAGTTTTGTAAAGTAATTACATTCACAGTGCTGGATGCATTTACAGCATACTTTTTTTATTGGCAGACTTAATTTTAATTGTGTTTTAATTGCAGAGTCACCTAGCTACTGAGTTGTGCAACTGACCTCTAACCTCTTTTTATAGGTAAATAGTGCAAGCTTCCCCAAATTGATTTTGAGCCCTGTTTTTAGTTGACCTTCAAATAGAGGATGTGATGCCTTCAGCTAATAGTGATTTCTATACAGCAATTTTCCTGTCCCAGTCCCATTGCACTTTAATGATAAAGGGAGATGAATAGGAACAACATCCTAGAAATTCTTATTCTGTATTTTTACTCCTACTTTTTCATCCAATTTTTGTGCATTTTCAGCTGATTAAGTTGCTTAAAAAAAAAGTGAGAGAACTTATAATATTAAATAAATGGTGTTTCTTTTTTTTCCGGAAATAATTTTTCAGGGACTGAAAATAGCAACAATTAGGCACCTACTTTGTGTCAAAGTAAGTGAAGGAAGCATTTTTACTTCCTCTGATGTGGATACTACTATTTCTGTTTCCCCCAGGGAAGCCTTCTCTGCTTCTTTTCTGGAAGCCTCCTGCAGTGTGCTCATATAGTTCCCGATACTTCCTGTCTTACTGCACTAATCATAGTTATTCTAAGTAATTGTTTACTGCTTGCTTTCCTTGCTTCACTGCTAGTACCTGAAAAACCAGAGACTGCCTGTCTTGGTCACCATTGCATCATTACTGCCTAACACAGTACCTTTCACATGGTTGACATACAACAAATAGTTGTTGAATAGAATTTGTTGAATTGAAGAATCTTGGTTTTATACGTGAGAAAATTGAGGTTGAATTGAATAGCTTTTCCAGGCACCTAACTACTAATTGACAAAGATGACTGCAAAACCTGTGGTTTTACCCTATCCACAATGCCTTTATGAATTAATTACTCTGGGCCTGGGATTCTTCTTCCATAAAAATGGGGCAGTTGCACTAAGATCCTTGTTTCCTCCAAACTTATGACTTTATAATAAGAATTCCAAGGATACCTTTGTTTGCTCTTTGGTCTATTTTTAGACTATAACACATTACGCAGAATTGAACTTTTGGACCAAATCTTGAAACTCTTTTGGGACTTCTCAGTCTCTTTTTAGAAATACGTTAAATAATACATTGACCTTACTTTTGTTAGCAAAATCATGGGGGTCTGACAGTAGATAATAGCAAGCAAATAGTCTTTTTTTCTTTTTTTTTTTTGAGATGGAGCCTTGCTCTGTCGCCCGGGCTGGAGTGCAGTGGCCGGATCTCAGCTCACTGCAAGCTCCGCCTCCCGGGTTTATGCCATTCTCCTGCCTCAGCCTCCCGAGTAGCTGGGATTACAGGCGCCCGCCAACTCACCTGGCTAGTTTTTTGTATTTTTTAGTAGAGACGGGGTTTCACCGTGTTAGCCAGGATGGTCTTGATCTCCTGACCTTGTGATCCACCCGTCTCGGCCTCCCAAAGTGCTGGGATTACAGGCTTGAGCCACCGCACCTGGCCTTCTTTTTTTTTTTTTTTTTTTTTGAGATAGAGTCTCTCTCTGACGCCCAGGCTGGAATGCAGTAGTGCGATCTTGGTTCACTGCATCCTCCACCTCGCAGATTCAAGTGATTCTCGTGCCTCAGCCTCCCCAGTAGCTGGGATTACAGGCGCCCACTACCAGGCCCAGCTAATTTTTGTATTTTTAGTAGAGATGGGGTTTCACCATGTTGGCCAGGCTAGTCTCGAACCCCTGACCTCAAGTGACCCACCCACCCCTGCCCCCAGCCTCCCAAAGTGCTGGGGTTACAGGCATGAGCCACTGCACCTGGCCTCTCTAGATGAGTTTTTGAATTTCATGGCTGAGCAATGGCTCAATGAGAGGAGGATTTTTGATGAAACTGATATATTGTCTTCATATATATATGTATACACACATACATATATATACACACACATATATACACACATATATATATATTTTTTGTTTGTTTGTTTGTTTGTTTTGTTTTGAGATGGAGTGTGGCTCTGTCGCCCAGGCTGGAGTGCAATGTCTCAATCTTGGCTCACTGCAACCTCTACCTCCTGAGTTGAAGTGATTCTCCTGCCTCAGCCTCCCAAGTAGCAGGATTACAGGTGTACGCCACCACACCCAGCTAACTTTTATATTTTCAGTAGAGATGGGGTTTCACTATGTTGGCCAGGCTGGTCTCGAACTCCCGACCTCAAGTGATCCGTCCTCCTCAGCCTCCCAAAGTGCTGGGATTACAGGCACACCCAGCCAGTACGTTTTAAGTTTTAAGCCAAAGGCTTTTATTTATTTTAACTAATTAATTAATTAATGTATTTATTTTTTGAGACGGAGTCTTGCTCTGTCGCCCAGGCTGGAGTGCAGTGGTGTGATCTCAGCTCACTGCAAGCTCCGCCTCCCAAGTTCATGCAATTCTCCTGCCTCAGCCTCCCAAGTAGCTGGGACTACAGGCGCCTGCCACCATGCCTGGCTAATTTTTTGTATTTTTAGTAGAGACGGGGTTTCACCGTGTTAGCCAGGATGGTCTCGATCTCCTGCCCTCGAGTTCCACCCGCGTCGGCCTTCCAAAGTGCTGGGATTACGGAAGTGAGCCACCGCTCCCGGCCAAGCCAAAGGCTTTAAACACATCTCAGGATCCCTGAAAGGTGGAAGTGGGGATTGTAAGATTCATGGAATTTGGTCAGAGAGTAGTTTAACCTCTGCCTCCTCCAACCAGATAGCTCCTCTTTTTTCTTTTTTTTTTTTTTTTTTTGAGACAGAGTCTCGCTCTGTCACCCAGGCTGGAGTGCAGTGGCGCGATCTCGGCTCACTGCAGCCTCCACCTCCCGAGTTCAAGTGATTCTCCTGCCTCAGCCTCCTGAGTAGCTGGGGTATTACAGGTGCACGCCACCACGCCTGGCTAATTTCTGTATTTTTAGTAGAGACGGGATTTCAGTGTTGTCTAGGATGATTGATCTCCTGACCCTGTGATCCACAGGCCTCGGCCTCCCAAAATGCTGGGATTACAGAAGTGAGCCACTGCACCTGGCTGATGGCTCCTCTTTTATCTGTTTTGACCTGGGATTTCTCATAACATTTTGTTTGAAGAAAGGGCTCCCTTGCTTAAAACAAAAATTTGAAAACCACCACTTTGAGGAAAAAGTTTCAGAAAGAAACCCTCTTGCCTTCCAACTATTATTATACCCCAATTAAATATAGTCTCTCTCAGATTCCAGGAAAGTAACAGACACAAAATAGCTTACTCCTCTGCCTTTCAACAATTCCCTTTACTGTTCAAAATACGAGTGCTGCTCATTTATTACTCTTCCACTTACAATTTTTTTAGAAACAGTATCTTCCCATGTTGCCCAGTCTTGAACTCGTAGACTCAAGGAATCTTCCTGCCTTGGCTTCTTGAATAGCTGGATTACAGATGTATACCACCATGTCTGTACCACTTATTTAGAGCCATTTAAGGAATTACCTGTTTCTAATGAGAAAAAATTATCAAACATCTGTGTTGATACTTGAAAAAAAGTAATGGCAACCCCTATTTGATTAAAAGATAACATTGGCTTAGTTTGTAACATTTGGTTAAGAAATAGTTGTAAATATGAGTGATTTCTTTATAATATCTTAGAAATCAAGAATGTTTTAAGGAAGAAAAGAATGACGCCTTTGAGAGTAGGGATCTGGATTATTAATACCACTATTATTTTTAAACTGATGCTCTTTATTTGGTAATATGGGAAATTAGGGAACAAAGGACATTTAGTCCAACTTTCCTTCTGCTGCTTGGATGTGTAGTCTCTATTTGAATAATTCCAATGAGGAGGATTTTACCATCCTTCAAAATCGGGGTATTCTCTCTTGGGACTGCTCTCTTTCCTAAAAATGTCTCTCCATTTACTGACTAGATGTATTGTCTCATAGGGACCTGGTTTTGCTTTATAATTTTTGAAGCACTCTCTTCTCTTCCATTCAGCTAGTGTGCCAGTAAATTAAAAATAGGTCTAATTTGTGGTGGAGAATAAATGAAATCACTTACCCATTTTATTCATTTTCATTTGGATTAGACTTCAGAAACACAAACTTTAGCAGTAAACTTTTTATTTTACAAATTTTAGGTATAAAATTTATTTAAATATATTTGTATGATCCTAATTCATGTTTTCTTGATGATTTAGTTATTGTGAATTTCAGATACTGTTCTCTATGGTGATGCCTCCTGCAGGTCCTGTTGAGTTTTGTAGGACTATTTTCCTGTTCGTTCTAGTGAATTTAATAAACATTGAGTGATTACCTCCCTGAATTCAGGCTTCTTGTATGCACTTGGGAATGCAACATTAATGAGATGTCAGCCAAAATAGCTCAGCTAGGAGAGCATTAGGTTGAAGATACAAAGTTTCTTGGCTCAATCCAGAGTTTTGGGGACTTTGTTTTATCTCAAAAAAGTTGTGTCTCAGTCTCTTCGTGTTCCTATAGGAATACCCAGAGCTAGGTAATTTAGAAAGATGAAGGGTTTATTTGGTTCACAGTTCTGCAGACTGTATAAGAAGCATGGCTCCAGCATCTGCTTCTGGTGATGGCCTCAGGCAGCTTCCACTCATGACAGAAGATGATGGGGAATCCATGTGTGCAGAGATCACATGGCAAGAAAGGAAGCAAGAGAGACAGGGGAGAGGTGCCAGGCTTTTCCTAACCATCAGCTTTTGTAGGAACTGATAGAGTGAGAACCACATGGACAGCACCAAACTGTTCACGAGGGATCTGACCCCATGACCCAGACACCTCCTGTTAGGCTCTACCTCCAACATTGGGGACCGAATTTCAACATGAGATTTGGAGGGATCAAGCATCCAAATTATAGCAAGCTGTTATTAAAAAAAAGAGAGAGACACAATATCTATAGTAAGGAGACCACAGATATGAATGGGGGTGCAGGGACAGAAATGTAATATTACTCTGCCATGTACAGTATGGTAAGTACTAGACTAGAAAATAAACAGGGGAGGAAATGAGACCAAGTGAAAGGGAGAAGGTGGTCTCTAGTAGGGCTCCCCATCCCCTGTACCACAGACCAGTACCAATCCACGACCTGTTAGGAACTGGGCCGCACGGCAGAAAGTGAGAGGTAGGCAAGCAAGCATTACCACCTGAACTCTGCCCTCTGTTAGATGAGTGGCGGCATTAGATTCTCATAGAAGCACAACCCTATTGTGACTGCACATGCGAGGGCTCTAGGTTGCACACTCCCTGTGAGAATCTAATGCCTGATCTGAGGTGGAACAGTTTCATCCCAAAACTATCTCATCCCCCTGCAGTGCGTGCGGTATTTGGAAAAATGGTCTTCCATAAAACAGGTCCCTGGTGCCAAAAAGGTTGGGGACTGCTGTCCTGGAGGGCACACAGAGAGATCAGTGCATCCAGTGTCCTAACCTAAGGAAGCGCCTGAGCAAGGGTCTGAAAGTGCATTGAATGTCTGTGGATTGTCAGTCATTTCTAGTGTACCTAAAGCATAAGGAAACAGGAGGAAGGAAAGCGGGGTTAGACTAGGTTGTGAAAGGGATTATATGTCTGTCCCACAAGGAGTTTGGACTTTATTCTTTCAACATTGGGGACCTGTATCAGGAGACTGATGTGGTTGGATATGCTTTATAACTTTTGGTAGCACTGTGGCAAGTGCTAAGAATAATGTTTCTGGTAGACCAGGCACGGTGGCTCATGCCTGTAATCCTAGCACTTTTGGAGGCCAAAGTGGACAGATCACCTGAGGTCAGGAGTTCGAGTCCAGCCTGGCCAACATGGTGAAACCCCGTCTCTACTAAAACTACAAAAATTAGCCAGGCGGCTGGTGGCAAGCACCTGTAATCCCAGCTACTCGGGACGCTGAGGTAAGAGAATCGTTTGAACCCAGGAGGTAGAGGTTGCAGTGAGCTGAGATTGCGCCACTGCACTCCAGCCTGGGTGGCAGAGTGAGACTGGTTTTAAAAAAAAAAAAAAAGAGAATGATGTTTCTGAAACTTTGATTATTCATCCTCCATCTTTGCTATTTTTGCCATACTTGAAGCATGCTTTTGGCTGATGAGTTAGACCAGTAGGAAGAAGCGGACATAACTAATGAACTAATGGATTAAATTTCTTGTCTTTTTTTTTTTTTTTTTTGAAACGGAGTCTCACTCTGTTGCCCAGGCTGGAATGTAGTGGCGTGATCTTGGCTTACAGCAATCTCTGCCTCCTGGGTTCAAGTGATTCTCCTACCTCAGCCTCCGGACAAGCTGGGACTACAGGCACCTGCCACTGCACCTGGCTAATTTTTGTATTTTTAGTAGAGATGGAGTTTCACCATGTTGGCCACGCTGAATTTCTTACACACTTAATGGCCATAATATTTTAGTAGCTGTGAATGTTTTTTATAGTGTTAAAGTTCCTCCCTTGTTAACATTGCCATTTCACATTAATAGTAGTGTGCTTGCCAAAGCAGGCCCTTTCCCCCTTGTCTTCTAATATATAGCTGGCTAAAAAATTCAAATGAATAAGCTTGTGGCTGACCCAAGGTAAAGTACTTAACGTTCAGTAAGTTAGTTGGCTTGGAGACATTTATTTTGATCTTCAGAGGACATTTTTTCTGATTCTTATCTTATTCTAGATCTTTATAACTGAGCTATCCAGCCACTTCATATAAGTGAACTATAACTATAATTTGTTTAAAAGATCATAGTTACTTGTTTTAAAACATGTTTAAATTTATTTTAATGTAGGTGATTGGAGTTGTGCTTCAAAAATTTCAGAAATTCAACAGTATTTTATCTGCCAACAATAAGCTCTTTACTTGATTGCACCATGAGAAAGCTGCTAATGAGACTTGTCGAGCACAAAAATGGACTTGAAGAACGAAAAGCCATTGTTTTCAAATGAAGAACACTGAACAGTTTTCAGCCTCGATGCTTTTTAATCACCACTGAGCTTTTCCTCATAACATCAGAATGGCAAGCAGGCGAAAATCAACAACACCTTGCATGGTCCTTGCCAGTGAACAAGATCCAGACCTTGAGTTGATATCAGATTTGGAGGAAGGTCCTCCTGTACTTACACCTGTAGAAAACACCAGAGCAGAGAGTATCTCAAGTGATGAAGAAGTTAATGAATCTTTGGATTCAGACAATCAGCAAAATAAAAAAGTTGAAGGTGGATATGAATGTAAATATTGTACTTTTCAAACTCCAGATCTAAATATGTTTACTTTTCATGTGGATTCAGAACATCCCAACGTAGTGCTAAATTCATCCTATGTTTGTGTCGAATGCAATTTTCTTACCAAAAGGTATGATGCACTTTCTGAGCATAATCTGAAATATCACCCAGGAGAAGAGAATTTTAAGTTGACTATGGTGAAACGTAATAACCAGACAATCTTTGAACAAACAATAAATGATCTGACTTTTGATGGTAGTTTTGTTAAAGAGGAGAATTTAGAGCAAGCAGAACCTACAGAAGTTTCTTCTTCAGGAATATCTATCAGTAAAACTCCTATCATGAAAATGATGAAAAATAAAGTGGAAAACAAACGGATTGCAGTTCATCATAACTCAGTTGAGGACGTTCCTGAAGAGAAAGAGAATGAAATCAAACCAGACCGTGAAGAAATTGTAGAAAACCCAAGTTCTTCAGCTTCTGAATCGAATACAAGTACTTCCATTGTAAACAGAATACATCCAAGTACTGCCAGCACGGTAGTGACACCAGCAGCAGTTCTTCCTGGATTGGCACAGGTGATAACTGCTGTATCTGCTCAGCAGAATTCTAATTTGATTCCCAAAGTCTTAATCCCTGTTAATAGCATTCCCACCTACAATGCTGCATTGGATAACAATCCCCTTTTACTTAACACCTATAACAAATTCCCTTATCCAACAATGTCAGAAATTACAGTTCTTTCTGCTCAAGCAAAATATACAGAGGAACAGATCAAGATATGGTTTTCAGCCCAACGTTTAAAACACGGTGTTAGTTGGACTCCTGAGGAAGTAGAGGAGGCAAGAAGGAAACAATTCAATGGAACAGTGCATACTGTACCTCAGACCATAACTGTTATTCCTACACACATTTCCACAGGGAGTAATGGTTTACCATCTATTTTACAGACATGCCAAATAGTTGGTCAGCCTGGTCTGGTCCTTACTCAAGTGGCTGGAACAAACAGCTTGCCAGTTACAGCACCTATAGCCTTGACAGTGGCAGGCGTTCCAAGTCAAAATAATGTACAGAAAAGTCAGGTACCTGCTGCTCAGCCTACTGCAGAAGCAAAGCCAGCAACAGCAGCAGTTCCAGCTTCTCAAAGTGTCAAACATGAAACTGCATTGGTAAACCCTGATTCATTTGGCATTCGGGCGAAAAAGACAAAAGAGCAACTGGCAGAATTAAAAGTTAGCTACCTTAAAAATCAGTTTCCCCATGATTCAGAAATTATCAGACTTATGAAAATAACAGGCCTGACAAAAGGAGAGATTAAAAAATGGTTTAGTGACACAAGGTACAACCAGAGAAATTCAAAGAGTAATCAGTGCTTACATCTCAACAATGATTCCTCTACCACCATTATTATAGACTCCAGTGATGAAACCACGGAATCCCCATCTGTTGGTACTGCACAGCCTAAGCAATCCTGGAATCCTTTTCCTGACTTTACTCCCCAAAAATTTAAAGAGAAAACTGCAGAGCAGCTTCGTGTCCTTCAGGCAAGTTTTCTCAACAGCTCTGTACTTACAGATGAAGAATTAAATAGGTTAAGGGCACAAACCAAACTTACCAGAAGAGAAATCGATGCTTGGTTTACAGAGAAGAAGAAATCAAAAGCTTTAAAGGAAGAGAAAATGGAGATAGATGAAAGTAATGCAGGTAGTTCCAAAGAAGAAGCTGGAGAAACTTCTCCTGGAGATGAATCTGGTGCACCTAAGTCAGGGAGTACAGGCAAGATATGTAAAAAAACACCTGAGCAGCTGCACATGCTTAAGAGTGCATTTGTCCGGACACAGTGGCCATCACCAGAAGAATATGACAAGTTGGCCAAAGAAAGCGGGCTTGCTAGAACAGACATAGTTAGTTGGTTTGGGGACACCCGTTATGCTTGGAAGAATGGAAACTTGAAATGGTACTACTACTATCAGAGCGCCAATTCAAGTAGTATGAATGGTCTGTCTTCCCTTAGGAAAAGAGGGAGAGGGAGACCCAAAGGACGGGGAAGAGGAAGACCACGTGGGCGGCCTAGAGGAAGCAAAAGAATTAACAACTGGGACAGGGGACCATCACTCATAAAATTTAAAACTGGAACTGCAATACTTAAGGATTATTACCTGAAGCACAAGTTTCTTAATGAGCAAGACCTTGATGAACTTGTTAACAAATCACATATGGGCTATGAGCAGGTCAGAGAGTGGTTTGCAGAAAGACAGAGAAGATCAGAATTAGGTATAGAATTATTTGAGGAAAATGAGGAGGAAGATGAAGTTATTGATGA
The DNA here is from genome assembly GCF_043159975.1 of Macaca nemestrina. Lineage (NCBI taxonomy): Eukaryota > Metazoa > Chordata > Mammalia > Primates > Cercopithecidae > Macaca > Macaca nemestrina. Next base: position 22,057,129 of record NC_092132.1, read on the forward strand.
CCAGGAAGAGGATGAAGAAGAAACAGATGATAGTGACACTTGGGAACCTCCACGACATGTGAAACGGAAGCTTTCTAAATCAGATGACTGAAATGTAAGTTATGTAAATTTTTAATCTGTGTATATGTTCATCAACCACATACATTTTGAACCATCACCTTGTTGTATCAGTCATCTTCATTTTTGATAGTTTTTTCTGAAGTAGTTTTTCTTTTCCCTAATAAGTCTAGGTACCACTAGTATAGCCAAGAGATAAATGATTATCATGCGTAGTTTTATTATTATTATGTAGAGTTTAATGTCTTAATTACTAGTTTTCATATGAATTGGGTTTTTTTTTACTTTGTTTTGAAGGAAAGTTACCCAGTCTCAATGAAGGGAGACTGGCGGTCGGGTTGAGGGGATTCACAAACAAATACTAAAGATAACTAAAATGTATTTATTGCAACGCCCCCTTCACTAAAGCTTCATTTTTTGCCTATTTAAGGAAAGAATTCAAAAATGAAAACTAAAAGGAAGGGGAAAAGTACACCAAAGGAAAGACCACAGGGTTGAGGATTGCACAGTTTTTTTAGGAAACTAGGTGAAAATGGGTATCTTTTTTTCTTCATTGCATTGCTCTCAAAACTTTATTCGATTTTTAACTAGAGTTAAAATGTTTTATGTATTTATGAAATTACTCGGTATCTTTTTAGTAATTTATAAAATTACTCAATATCTTTTTCTGTTAAAAGTCAAAGGTCTGTTTTAGGCCATATATAAATTCATGTTTGCTTAGGTAGCATCTCTCTTTGAAAACTGTGATATAAATTATTTCTGTTTTAGAGATCAAAAGGCAAATAACAGATTTGATATTAACCCAATTACTTAAAATATCTTTTCATTCTTTGGTATAAAACAAACCTACCAGCACTAACATTGTATTTGATTTAAAGTATATCTCTGTAGTCTTAAAAATGCAAATAAATATGGCTTAAATTTGAAAGGTTTTGGCATGTTCCTTAAATCTTAGTTATATAAATTGGATTAATTAAAGTTGTACTGTAGTTGCAAATCAGATACCTGCTTTGGAGTTAGGAATTGAATTTTTAATACTTCTGGAATTTAATAACATAGTTTTGTTCTTTGCTATTCTTTGTTTTGGAGTGTTCCAGGGTAAAAGTACACTGTTTTGAAAACAATGCAGTTGTCATGAAATGTTTGTGTATGTCTGTCAGTAGTCCAAATAGCATCTTGCTATCAGAAATGACTGCAGTGTTCTCAAACAGTAAGAAAGGAAATGAGACGTTGACCCTCATTATTATTTTACAAGTGAGCATGCTTACTTATTTCCTTGGCTTTTTGCATCGGTATCCCATCCCCTACTTCTATGCTTTCTTATTCTGTGCAGTTTTTCCTTAATTCCCTTATATCTCCTCTCTGGTTTTATTTATTTTAACAATTATTTATAGAGAGCTTAATGTGTGCCAGGCACTGTTCTTACTGTCTGGCAATCCTTTTTCAGGTTTTCTCCTTGTTAATATTTTTTAAGGGATAACAGATGAAACTAAAAATGTACCTATTTTAATAAGCAGTATAAATATCATTCCAGGTTATAGGGTATAATGTAATCATTTTAAGTTATAAGAATTTAAACAGTTTTGTACAGCTTTATCCTGAAGTGCAGCCCTCCATTTCCTAATGTCAGAAATCTTCAGAGCAGGCTTTCTTCTGACCCAGATACATAAAATATTTTTAACGGCCTTTTTTTTTTTTTTATTGCTAAACACAAGAATGTGCACTCAGCCAAGATTAAATCAACAAATTTGTTGCTGCAGTGAATGTTGTTGTAACCTCTGCAATGATTTTTTTGGGGACTTGCAGTCTTTCAAAAATAATGCGAATTTTTTAGTACAATTTAGTTTGACCTTTAAGTTTGTATAGATAATTCTTATGTTATGTATTAACACTGTAATGGATACTAATTCTGGTCAGAAAATTCACCTAAAGCTACAGTTTTCAAAAAATTATATGATGTATGCTATACATGCACTGTATTAGTCCATTTTCACACTGCTATAAAGAACTACCTGAGACTGGGTAATTTATGAAGAAAAGAGGTTTAGTTGACTCACAGTTCTGCCGGCTTAACAAGAAGCATGACTGGGAGGCCCCAAGAAACTTACAGTCATGGCAGAAGGTGAAGGGGAAGAAGGGTAAGCAAGCACATCTCACCATGACCGAACAGGAGAGAGAGCAAAAGGGGATGTTCCATACAACTTTCAAACAGCCAGATCTCGTGAGAACTCACTCACTATCATGAGAACAGCCAGAAGGGAAGTCCGCCCGCCCCCATGATTCAGTCACCTCCCACCAGGCTCCCTCCCCCAACACGCCCTGATTAAAAGTTATGTATGGGCTTATACAATTTCAAATGTAAAAACAGCCTATTTACATGTGTTGAAACAATAAGATTTTGTGGTATCACTGTCCCTTAATAGTTACAATTCACGGTAAGATTTGGGTGGGGACCCAGAGCCAAACCATATTATATACATTTGTGGTAGCATAGAAGCATGCCTTGCTTTTTAAATACACAAAAGTCTAAATTTATAAAACATCAAGTTACCATTGGCTTAGTAAAATAATTTTTCAGTTATAAGAGGATTCACCATAGCCTTCTCTAAACAGTTATTTCTTCATTTAAATATTCTTCAATTTACCAAAAAAGTTACCAACCTTCCCAAAATAGTTATTACAGGAAGTGAGGTACATATATATCTTTTGTAGGCCGGGTGCGGTGGCTCAAGCCTGTAATCCCAGCACTTTGGGAGGCCGAGGCGGGCGGATCACGAGGTCAGGAGATCGAGACCATCCTGGCTAACACGGTGAAACCCCGTCTCTACTAAAAAATACAAAAAAACTAGCCGGGCGAGGTGGCAGGCGCCTGTAGTCCCAGCTACTCGGGAGGCTGAGGCAGGAGAATGGCGTAAACCCGGGAGGCGGAGCTTGCAGTGAGCCGAGATCCGGCCACTGCACTCCAGCCTGGGTGACAGAGCGAGACTCCGTCTCTAAAAAAAAAAAAAAAAATGTTTTGTAGCTTATATAGAAATAGAAAAAAGTACAAGTCTTTAGATTTCATAGTCTGCTTATTACAGATGCTGACAATGAAATATATACTCCCTGCTAATACAATTTTAAATTAATTATTACATAAAGGTGATAAGTGTTTATAAGCAAATCTAGCATATGAAGAACATATACATAGATGAGTTGCACACAAAGTCTAGTGTATTGTGTGAGACCTGTGGCAGGTGATTTCAAGAGAATACAAAAGATGTATTTTCATGAATAATTGATACTTTTATTTCTAAAAGTAGTAAAAATTAAAATGCGGTTTTCTTTAAATTTTCAGTTTTTTATGATGTTTTTCTTTTATAGCTGCCTAAAACGTTGAAGGAGAATCAATTCTTCAACTCAAGATGTCTGATTTACTGTGAATTGGCCCAATCTTTGATGACATTGAAAACGTTTTGGGGCATACACACTCAAAAAACAGGATCCAATACCCAAAAGAAATGGAACTTAATGTTGTGCCAAAGTTAAACTACTGCAGTTGGTGGAAGTTCTGCAATGTAAATAGAACACTAATTAAAAAACAACTTGTAAAAATTCAATTTAAATTTTAATACAGTACATTTTTATTCTAATATGATGGAGACATTCTGAATCTTAGACTTTCTGAGGGGGTTTAATGACCACTAGAGCTTGTCCTCATATTCAGTCCAGCTTAATACTGTGTGTCTAGTAAGATGGGCTATATTGCCTCTATTCTTTGAGATGTGATTAAGCTTAGAACTTTGACCAAAAATTTTACAGTAAAAATTGTTAGGAATGGGTAAAAAAACCAAACCCTGATTTATTACTATGTCTTATTTATCAGACCCTGCACTAAGATTAAAAGTTGTGCATGGGCTTATACAATTTCAAATGTAAAAACAGCCTATTTATATATGTTGAAACAATAAGATTTTATGGCTTCACTGGCCCTTAATAATTGGATCCTTCATTAAACACATTCATGGATACCACTGTTTCTACTGTTACTTGTTCCATTAGAAACTGATTTGCTTTTCTTAAACTGAAGGTGATTAATTCTGAAGAAGGAAAAGAAACTGGCATGATAACTTGGATAGGGAGAAACTTTGAAATAAATACTGCACCAAAAAATGTGAAAAATAATCATGTAGTAAATATATACTTAGTGTTTTCTTACAATCGTGGAAATCAGAAATGTTTATACAGGTGTCAGATCAGAATTTTTAAGAGTTATCTTTCAGTGAAATTCTACTTTTATAACAATTTCAGTGAATAGAGAAAAAATTCTGAACTGATCATAATGAGTTAAAAGTTAGCTTTTCACTTATGAATCATGGGAGTGTTAACTGTTAACTCGGCGTATCAGGAGACTGAAAGTTCATACTAACTTACAAACTTTGTAAAGACTGGTGCTGTTCATTCATGTTGAGAAGAACCCTTTCTTTTGTGACCATAGGACCATTTTTCAAAACGCGCTTTCTTCGTAGAAGAAATGTTCAGTTTAAATTAGCTTTGGATTTTAACATGTTTTTCTGAATGACCAGATGTAGGCTTGGCCAGTTTATTTTCTCTAATTTAATGAATAATAAATATTAAGCTCTTGGTTAAATGTTTTTCAGCCATTGAAAATGTTATGAAAAAGCCTTGAATATGCATGCTGCTTTCATTTTTATAAACTTTTTATTTTTTAACTATAGCTTTATTAGTAATTCCAAAATGCTGCAATGTAGCTGATTTCCTCACTCAGACAGCTGGCTTTGTGGGTGGCTTTTTTCATACTATTGTTAACTTTTTTAAAAAAGAAGCAATGTAAAGACTGTAATGCACTAAGCTTTTTTTTCTTTTACACGTTTAAAAACTTCTTAAAGCACTCTGTAATATAATGATTAAATTGCTCCCTTTTATAAACCATTGCTAATGTGGTCTGAGTTTTGTTTGACAATAATTTTAATGTTCTCAAAATTTGAAATGTCAAGTATTAGAAATGAAGCCTTTGAATATATTTGTTTCCCTTGCAATATGTTAACTCTGTGTAGCTGTAAATAACTATTAATAAATTTCCCTCATCTCTTTTATAGGCCTGATAAAATTCTTCTCTGACGTTTGCTAGCTTTTAAATACATTTATTTGACAGAGCAAAAGAACCCTCTTCTGGTTGATTGTGACCTTGAATACAAAATAAAAGTTAGTAGTGATTAGTAGTTTACAGTGACCTTTTTTTTCATTTTATTAACGAAGTCAATTTTTAAAACATTGTGGTAAAGCATGTATCACATACTATTTGCCATTATACCAGTTTTTAAGTATAAATTCAGTGGCATTAATTATATTCACAATGCTGTACCACCTTCACCACTATTTCCAAAAGTTTTTCATCACTCCAAACAGAAACTCGGAACCATTAAGCAATAACTCCCCATTCCTTCCAGCCCCTGGTAACCTCTAATCTACTTTTTGTCTCTATGAATTTGTGTATTCTTGATATTTCAAAGAAGTAGAGTCCTACAATATTTGCCCTTTTGTGTCTGGCTTATTTCACTTACAGTTTTCAAGGTTCATCCATGTTGTAGCATATATCAAGACTTTGTTTCTTTTCATGGCTGAATTATGTTTTATTATGTGTGTGTGTGTGTGTGTGTGTGTCTATACACATATGCACTTCCCCCTACACACATTTTGTTTATCCATGTATCTGTTGATGGAAACTTTTTTCCCACCTTTTGGCAATTGTGAATAATGCTGCAGTGAACATTGGCATACAAGGATCTGAGTACCCATTTTCAGTTCTTTTGAGTATATCAAGGAGTAGTATTCCTGAATCATGTGGTATTCTGTGTTTAATTTGTTGAGGAACCACCAAACTCTTCCACAGTGCCAGGATGTTCTCTGAAGCATCTGTACCATTTTACATTCCACTAGCAATATACAAGCATTCCAGTTTCTCCACATTTTTGCCAACACCTTTTGTTTTCAGTTTTAAAAAGTCATTATAAGCCCAGTGTGATGGTCTGTGTCTGTAGTCCCAGCTACCAGGGAGGCTGAGGTGGGAGGATCACTTGAGTCTAGGTGTTTGAGGCCAGTGAGAGCAATACAGTGAGACCCCATTTCTAAAAATAAAAAAATAAAAATTATAGCCATCCTAGTAAGTATAAAGTAGTGTCTCATTGTGGTTTTGATGTGCATTTCCCTAATGAAGAATGATAATGTCATTAGGAAAATGCAAATCAAAACCACATCTTTTCACATAATTATTTATATATCTTCCTTTGAATATATTGAAAGTCTGTTCAATCCTTTGCCCAGTTTTTAATGGGGTTGCCTTTTTGTCGTTCAGTTTTAGCTCTTTATATGTTCTGGATGTTACAGCTTTATCAGATACAGATGCTTCTTGACTTAGAATGGAGTTCGTCCTGATAAACCCATTGTAAGTTAAAATTTTTATAAGTTGAAAATGCATTTAATACCCTGATGAACTCACCATAAACTTGAACTATCATAAATTATTACTATTTTTTAAGACGGAGTCTCACTCTGTCACCCAGGCTGGAGTGCAACCTCTGCCTCCTGGTTTCAAGCGATTCTCATGCCTCAGCCTCCCAAGTATCTGGGATTACAGGTGCCCGCCACCATGCCCAGCTAATTTTTATATTTTCAGTAGTGACGGGGTTTCACCATGTTGGCCAGACCAGTCTCAAACTCCTGACCTCAGGTAATCAACCCACCTTGGCCTCCCAAAGTGCTGGGATTACAGGCATGAGCCACTGCACCCAGCCACAATCATAAATTATAAATCCACGTGTTCCTCAGTTTACCATGGGGTTAGGTTACCATGGGATTATGTGTTAGTAAATCCATCTTAAGTTCATCATCATTTGGGGACTGTCTGTATTACGATTTGCAAATAAGTTGATCCTCATCATGGATTCTGTATATGCAAATTTGCCTACACATTAAAATGTATTTGTAACCCCCAAATCAGTACTCATAGTACTTTCTTGGTCATTCCTGCACATACACAGAATGGAAAAAAACATTGTGTTGCTCAGTGCACATGTTCCCAGCAAAGGTCAACCAAAGAGATGCTTTGCCTTGTTTCAGGTCTCATACTGTAGAGATCTGAGTGTGTGTGTGTGTACATAGGAATTAAAAAGCATCCTTTTTGTAGTCTATTTATTACTGTGTTTTCCATATTTTTCTGCTTTCTGCAGTTTAAAATGGTCCCAAGTGTAGTGCTGAAGTGCTGTCAGTGTTTCTAAATATTAGAAGGCTGTCATGTGCCCTATGGAGAAAATGTGTGTTAGATAAGCTTCATTCAGGCATGAGTTACAGTGCTGTTGGTCATGAGTTCAGTGTTAATGAATCAACAGTATTAAATGAGGTGTCTTTAGGCTGGGCACGGTGGCTTATGCCTGTAATCCCAGCACTTTGGGAGGCCGAGGCTGGTGGATCACAAGGTCAGGAGATCGAGACCATCCTGGCTAACACGGTGAAACCCCATCTCTACTAAAAAGTTACAAAAAAATTAGCTGGGCGTGGTAGTGGGCACCTGTAGTCCTAGCTACTGGGGAGGCTGAGGCAGGAGAATGGCGAGAAACTGGGAGGCAGAGCTTTCAGTGAGCCAAGATCAAGCCACTGCACTCCACCTTGGGCAACAGAGCGAGACTCTGTCTCAAAAAAAAAGGGGGTCTTTAAACAGAAAAATACAAAACATGGTGCTGTTTTGATTGTTTGATATATATTGTGACCAGAGGCTCGCAGGACCCTAACCCTCGGAGCATGTATTGAGGATTTGCTAATTCAGTGTGACTTTATAGAATGTAATAACTGAATAATGAGAATTAACTATTTTTCTCATTCTATAGGCTGTATTTTCATTTTCTTGATAATGTCCTTTGATACACAAAAAGTTTTAAGTTTTCTGGAGCCCAGTTTATCTATTTTTTTTGTTGTTGCTTGTGTGCTTTTGGTGTCATATCTAAGAATCTATTACCAGGCTGGGCGCGGTGGCTCATACCTATAGTCCCAACGCTTTGGGAGGCCAAGGCAGGTGGATCACCTGAGGTCAGGAGTTCAAGACCAGCCTGGCCAACATGACAAAACCCCATCTCTTCAAATATAAAAAAATTAGCTGGATGTGATGGCACACTCCCGTAATCCCAGCTACTCAGTAGGCTAAGGCAGGAGAATCACTTGAAACCAGGAGGTGGAGGTTGCAGTGAGCTGAGATCACCACTGCACTCCAGCCTGGGTGATAAACCGAGACTCTGTCTCAGAAAAAAAAAAAAATTACCAAATTCAAGGTCATGAATAATTTTCTTCTAAGGGTTTTATGATTTTAGCTCTTATATTTAGGTCATTAATCCATTTTGAGTTAATTTCTTAATATGGTGTGAGGCAGGGGTCCAACTTCATTCTTTTGCATGTGGTAATCCAGTTGTCCCAGCATCATCTGTTGAAGCAATTATTCTTTCCCCCATTGAATGGACTTGGGACCCTTGTCAAAAACCAATTGGCTATAAATGTGTGAAGGTTTACCTCTGAACTCTTAGTTCTGTTCCATTGGTTGATATTTCTATCCTTATGCCAGTACCACATTGTTTTAATTAATGTAACTCTGTGGTAAGCCCAAGCTGGAGAGGCCGTGTTTGGGATGTGTACAAACAAGGCAGAGAAGTCACTCTGCCTAGACACACAGAAGAAATGAGAGTACCTAAGGCGCTAGAATATGGGGCAGGCAGAACCAGCCAGTGACAGACATGGTTCTCCACGTCTTCATGAAGCTCTGCCATTTTGTTTTCGGGGGATATTTAACAACATGTCAAATAAAGTTGACTTTGAACTGATCTACTCACTACCTGGGACTTTGGACAAGTTACCGCTCAGATCCTATTAATATTTCCTTATCTGTAAAAATGGGAATAATAACATCTAAACTCAGATTATGAGAATAAATAAAAATAATAGGGTGCCCATAGCATGACCTCATTATAGATGCTCAATAAATGTTGGTTCTTTCCCTCCCCTACTTGTAGATAGGACATGAACTTCTGACTTAGAACTGATAAGTGCTCCTCTGCTCCTTTTGCCATTTCCTGGTTCTCGCTCTCTCTTTTTTTGAGACGTCGTTTCGCTCTTGTTGCCTAGGCTGGAGTGCAATGGTGCGATCTCAGCTCACCACAACCTCCTCCCGGGTTCAAGTGATTATCTGCCTAAGCCTCCCAAGAAGCTGGGATTACAGGCATGCGCCACCACGCCTGGCTAATTTTGTATTTTTAGTAGAGACAAGGTTTCTCCATGTTGGTCACACTGGTCTTGAACTCCCTATCTCAGGTGATTTGCCCGCCTCAGCCTCCCAAAAAGTGCTGGGATTACAGGCATGAGCCACCTTTCCCAGCTCCTTTCTTTTATTTACCCATTCACCCATCCATTCAACAGGATTTGGATCTCCATAAATCAAACACATTTATTGCAGTGGTCTGAGCTAATCCCTGACTGGGGGCTGAGTTGACAAGATTGAAAAAGACACCACCTCTAACCTCCAACAGTCCACACAGAGTGCTAAATGCCACCGTGGATAGATAGAAGCATGGAAGAATTACAGGAAAGAAGGATGGCTGCCTGGAGGAGGTGGTGGTTACCTTGTGATAGGGAACTCAGTCACCTCAATCAAAAATCAGATTTTTATAGATAAAAGTCTACAGAAACAGGTTTTAATTGCAACCACACAATTTTAGATACTTGCAGAATTCTAGTTTCCTAACACTGCCTAACACTTGGCATTTCCTTAGTGTATGAGGTGGATTTAACAGTTACAGAGCATATAATGCCCTTCTATTTTATTGGTTTACTTTTTTATAATGACATTACCCTAGCGCCTCTCTATCAAATGAGGCAGAGGTGTGTAACTTGGGGTCCCAGACCCCGGGTCCTCAGTAGTGATAGGAGTCTTTGAAGTGTTTTCATTATTGCCTGAGGTCCGATGCTAATCATATTTTACCTTTCTTCAGGCTTCCCAGGGCCCTAACAGCTGCTGCTTTGCTTTCAAGTGGAATTCTAATGTACAGTGAGGCAATGCTGGTAGACTTAGGCTGGGTAGAAGTTTGGATTGGCTGTTATATAGGATCTGGATTCTATTTTTTAAAGGAAAAATAAAATAATTATTAGTTAATAAATGCAGTTTTATACAGAAATCCTCCACAACTTTCAGGGAGAAACTGAAAGAGTCATTAGTGGTAAAAAGGCTGGAAACACCCGAGCCCAGGAATCCTGAGTCTAAAGGGCAAAGAACTACCTTTTATCCGTAAGCACCCTAACACTTCCTGTTTCAGCAGAAATATGGTTTTTTTTTTTGTTTTTTCTTTTTATTTGAGACGGAGTTTCGCTCTGGTTGCCCAGGCTGGAGTGCAATGGTGTGATCTCGGCTCACTGCAATCTCCACCTGCCGAGTTCAAGGGATTCTCCTGCCTCAGCCTCCGAAGTAGCTGGGATTACAGGAATGCGCCACCACACCCTGCTAATTTTGTATTTTTAGTAGAGAAGGGGTTTCTCCATGTTTGCCAGGCTGGTCTCGAACTCCCGACCTCAGGTGATCCGCTGGCCTCAGCCTCCCAAAGTGCTAGGATTACAGGCGTGAGCCACCACTCCCGGCCAGAAAAATGTTTTAAACGGATCTTGATGAATTAATTCATCAGTAGCTAATACCTGGAGGCTGTTCAGGTGGAGCCTCCCACCCCAGGCTGCTGGATAAATGAGCTGGTTCTAGATTTTGGCAATAATTAGCAGAGAGATGGATTCTGACACCTAGGGGAGTGGATTAGGTGAGTTTGTGGAGGAAAAAGTTGGGTTGAAGAAAGAAGGATGAACCTGGTCAACATGAAGGAACCCCTCTCTACTGAAAATACAAAAAGATAGCTGGGTGTGGTGGCCCGCGGGAGGCTGAGGTGGGAGGATGGCTTGAGCCCAGGAGGTTGAGGATGTAGTGAGTCGAAATCGCGCTTCTGCACTCTGGCCTGGGCGACAGAACGAGGCCCTGTCTCAGAAATAAACAAAATAAAATTTTAAAAAAGAACTCTGAAAGACATAAATAGTGTAAGAGAAACTGGTGAGAGTGAAGAGGAATAGGAAAAAAATAGGGAAAACCTGTATGTTTATTACCTACCGTGTAATATGGCACAATATTGTGCTGTATGATACTGGCCAATATTTTGTCAACAATCTCTGCTTTCTAGAGTCAAAAGTGTAAGAATTGTAGTAAATTGTAGTAAATGTTAGTCTTAGAATTTTGAGATTTGGTGTTCTCCAGGGTCGAATGAATGCTCCCTGATCTAGCCTCCCACGGTATATTTCTGTGTTTTTTCTTTCATAAATGCATGAATGACTCCAGTCTTTTGTTATTGGTGGTAGTGTCTCTTGTCCGGAAGCACGGAGAGTACGAACTCATTTCTGTATTTCCCAACTTTCAGCCACGTAATGACTGAAACTTAACAAGTTACTTAACCTCTCCAAACTCCAATATCTTCAAAATAGGATTTGCAAAATGGGAATCACTGTGGCTTTCACAAGGTGGTCGTTAGCCGAAAAGAGAAAATGTGCTTAACACAGTGCCAGGAATGCACAGTGGTTAAAAATTGGTACTTGCACCGGGCGCAGTGGCTCACTCCTGTAATCCCAGCACTTTGGGAGGACGAGGTGGGCGGATCGCTTTAGATCAGGAGTTCAAGACCAGCCTGGGCAACGTAATGAAACCCAGTCTCCACAAAAAATACAAAAGTTAGCCAGGCGTGGTGGCACGCGCCTGTAGCCCCAGCTACTTAGGGGACTGAGGCGGGATGATCGGTTGAGCCCGGGAGTTCGAGGCTGCAGTGAGCCATGATCTCGCCATTGCACTCCAACCTGGGTGAGAGTGAGACCCTGTCTCAAAATTGTTTTATTTTATTTTATTTTTTATTTTGAGACGGAGTTTCACTCTTGTTGCCCAGGCTGGAGTGCAATGATGTGATCTCGGCTCACCGCAATCTCTGCCTCCCGGGTTCAAGCGATTCTCTTGCCTCAGCCTCCCAAGTGGCTGGGATTACAGGCATGCGCCACCATGCCCGGCTACTTTTTGTATTTTCAGTAGAGACTGGGTTACTCCATGTTGATCAGGCTGGTCTCGAACTCCCGACCTCAGGTGATCCGCCCACCTTGGCCTCCCAAAGTGCTGGGATTACAGGCGTGAGCCACCGCGCCCGGCCTTTTATTTTAATTTTTAAAAAGGTACCTGCGAGTTTTAAACAGCTACTCTGGGGCCAGCGTGCTTTTTGAGGCGTGCCGGTAAGGATCGTTCTGTCCATCTCCTGACATGAAGTCAAAACCTCCGTCCTGGGGTTGGGTCAGTTAGTGGGTCAGATAATCATCTCAGCTCAACCACTACTCCCAGCCAGCAGCGGCCACATCCCCGCGTCGCCCTCAAAGACTACAAGTCCCAGCCTACCGCGCTCTGGGCCGTGGAAGCCCCGCCTTTTCCGGCGGGCCCCGCCTCCTCGTTGCCCCGGCCGCGGGGGCGCGATGGATACCGGGTGCTGGTTGTTCGGCGGCGAGTTCGAGGACTCTGTGTTCGAGGAGAGGCCGAAGCGGCGGTCAGGACCGCCCGCGTCGTACTGCGCCAAGCTCTGCGAGCCGCAGGTGAGAAGCTGGGGCCTCTTTGACTCATCCCGCACCCCAGGCCTCGCCCTCCGGGGGTCCCCGGCCCGTCCGCCCGCGCGAACGCAAACCCTGGCCAGCTCCAGCGCCCACCGCCTCCCCCGCCGTCCCTCACCCTACACTGGGAAGCGGACTTCCCAGGCCCCATTCCGGGTCCATGGGCGAGAATCCCCGCGTTGTCAGCAGCTTGACTCCCAACTGGCATTTGGCCTGCCTGGCTGTTGCCGGCTGGACTCACGCCCCTGCCCTGAAATCTCCGGTACCTCCCATTTGCCTTCACTACTCCTACAGCCGGGCGGTCAGGCCCCCCAAAACGGTGACGTCCGGCAAACCCACTCGCCCCTCCCTCTTCAGCGAGCTCCCCCTCCCCGTACCAACCCCGCGCTGTTATATTCGTTTTTCAAGGCACATCTTAAATGTCACCTCCTCCAGAAAGTCTTTTCCGATTTCGTCTTCCAGCCATATATTTTTGTCTTTGGCTCCCTTCCCTCTATTTAGCTTCTACTTAAAGCACTTGTCAGTATTCTCATGCAGTCCTGAGACCCGGAGTGCTAAATGATCGCACCAGCATGGGTTCTTGATGCCCTTGGCAGTGCCTAACAGTTTTTATTCATAATAGGGACTCCGCGAATATTTTTGAATTAGTACAGTATTACTTCCTATTCTTTCATGAGTGTAAATAGCTCATCAGTCAAAACTAATGTGTATGGAAAATACGGAAGTGTTCCGGGCACAGTGGTGGGTTCCTTCGCATATATTGTCTCATTCGTTCCTCACAATTGTACTGACAAGATGCCAGGCCCTCGATAATTACCGAATTATGTTTTTGGTTATTTCGGTTACATTTTCTCCTTATCACATAACGATCTTTCAAAGTTACCCTCAGCCCTGGATCACTTGGACTCAAAACAGGGAATGGGCTTGGAAACCACGTGGCAGAACATTAAAAAACTGGTTATGAGGCCGGGCGCGGTGGCTCAAGCCTGTAATCCCAGCACTTTGGGAGGCCGAGACGGGCGGATCACGAGGTCAGGAGATCGAGACCATCCTGGCTAACACGGTGAAACCCCGTCTCTACTAAAAAATACAAAAAAAAAAAAAAAAAAACTGGTTATGAGATAGGACTCTTGAATTCCAATATTGGCTTTACCACTTGCCTTGAAGGTGTCAGCTCCTTATTTGTCCCTTCAGAAAAATAATACATGCTGCCTCACAGAGTTATTGTGAGAGTGAAATGAGACGATGTATATGAAAATACTTTTGTCAGGTCTGATGTGTTGTACAGGTGCATAGAATTTAACACAAATTCTAAAGTCAAGTGATTTTTTTCTTTTTTTTTTCTTTTTTTTTTTTTTGAGGTGGAGTTTGTCGCCCAGGCTGGAGTGCAATGGCGCGATCTCGGCTCACCGCAGCCTCCGCCTCCCGGGTTCAAGCGATTCTCCTGCCTCAGCCTCGGAACTAGCTGGGATTACAGACGTATGCCACCATGCTGGCCTAATTTTGTATTTTTAGTAGAGACAGGGTTTCTCTACTGTTGTTAGCCAGGCTGGTCTTGAACTCCTAACCTCAAGTGATCTGCCCACCTTGGCCTCCCAGAGTGCTGGGATTATAGGTGTAAGCCACTGCCTTTCCGTATATTATTTATTCAATAGTCAAACAATCTCAGTCTCACTTTCCTTTTTATCCATAGGATTTAAATCAGTAGAAAAGCAAATAAAGGCCGGGCGCGGTGGCTCAAGCCTGTAATCCCAGCACTTTGGGAGCCCGAGACCATCCTGGCTAACACGGTGAAACCCCGTCTCTACTAAAAAATACAAAAAACTAGCCGGGCGAGGTGGCGGGTGCCTGTAGTCCCAGCTACTAGGGAGGCTGAGGCAGGAGAATGGTGTAAACCCGGGAGGCGGAGCTTGCAGTGAGCTGAGATGGGGCCACTGCACTCCAACCTGGGTGACAGAGCGAGACTCCGTCTCAAAAAAAAAAAAAAAAAGAAAAGCAAATAAAGTATCCCAGATGGGCATTTCCTCAGACTTCTCTCCTACAGGTTTTTGGTATTTCGTTGCATTGGAGCCTCCGTCTAGCCTTAATTTCTGTCTCCTTTGCTGAAATTCTAGTTTTTTGCCATTATGACATTTTCATAATTGCACCATATCTATAATTCTTCTTTCCTATGTCCTTTGAGTAAAGAATTGTCAATCCCTATTCCAGTCACACTAAAATTTCTCTACAAGAGAGCATGTCTCATTTTAAAGAACCAATGTGGCCTGGATGCGGTGGCTCACACACTTTGGAAGGCCAAGGTGGGCTGAGGCAGGAGGATCACTTGTGCTCACGAGTTCGAAACCAACCTGGCCAACATGGTGAAACCCTATCTCTACAAAAAAAAAAAAAAATACAAAAATTAACTGGGTGTGGTGGCACGCACCTGTAATACCAGCTACTTGGGAGGCCCAGGCATGAGAATTGCTTGAACCCAGGAAGTAGAAGTTGAGCTGAGATCGTACCACTGCACTCCAGCCTGGACAACAGGGTGAGACTCTCTCAAAAAAATAAATACATAAATAAAGTAAAGAACTAGTGTGAACTATGCTAGATAAATGTAGGTTCCCAGGCACCACAGCCCTATGTATTGAAAATGCTGTAGATAAAATCATACAGTTGTGTGCTGCTTTTCTAGAGAGGTATCATATTATTGTTGCGCTTATTACCTGTGATAATTTTTTTTTTTACTTATTAAATATATTTTTAGTTGAGACAGGGTCTCACTCTGTTGCCCTGGCTGGAGTGCTGTGACCTGAACACAGCTTACCATAGTCTCCGAGTCCCAGACTCCCAAGCAGTTCTCCCACCTCAGCCTCCCAAGTAACCACATCCCACATCCAGCTCCTTCTTTTTTTTTTTTTTTTTTTTTTTTGTAGAAATGAGGTCTCCCTCTGTTGCCCAGGCTGGTCTTAGACTCCTGGGCTCAAGCAATCCTCCCACCTCAGCTTCCTGAGCAGCTGGGACTACAGGTGCATGCCACCATGCCCAGCTAATTTTTTTTTTTTTTTTTTTTTGAGACAGTCTTGCTCTGTCGCCCAAGCTGGGGTGCAGTGGGATGATCTCTGCTCACCGCAACCTCCACTTCCTGGGTTCAAGCAATTCTCCTGCCTCAGCCTCCCAAGTAGCTGGGATTACAAGTGCATGCCACCACGCCTAGCTAATTTTTGTATTTGCAGTAGAGACAGGGTTTTGCCATGTCCATGCTGGTCTTGAACTCCTGGGCTTAAGCTATCCACCAGCCTTGTCCTCCAAAAGCGCTAGGATTATAGGTGTGAGCCACTGTGCCTGGCCTGCCCAGCTAATTTTTAAATATTTTGTAGACATAGGGTCTTTCTCTCGCTATGTTGCCCAGACTGGTGTCAGACTCCTGGCATCAAGCAGCCTACCCACCTGGGCCTCCCAAAGTGCTAGGATTGCAGGTGTAAGCCACTGCACCTGAGCAGCTTGTGATCATTTTAATAAAAATGGAGCCCTAATTAAAATGTTCGTTCTTTGTCAGTGTGTTTCTCCTGAGTCTCGTCTTAAAGAAGTCTTTGAGGTTTAATCAATTATATTATGGGAAATTGCTTCTGATATGAGGTGGAAAAGCATAGCTTCACTCTCTAATAGACTGTTTTCATGATTTCAAGTGGTTTTATGAAGAAACAGAAAGCAGTGATGATGTTGAAGTGCTGACTCTCAAGAAATTCAAAGGAGACCTGGCCTACAGACGACAAGAGTATCAGGTAGAATTCCACATACAGAAGATGGCAGTGCTGGCCGGGCGCGGTGGCTCACGCCTGTAATCCCAGCACTTTGGGAGGCCGAGACGGGCGGATCACGAGGTCAGGAGATCGAGACCATCCTGGCTAACACGGTGAAACCCCGTCTCTACTAAAAAGTACAAAAAACTAGCCGGGCGAGGTGGCGGGCGCCTGTAGTCCCAGCTACTCGGGAGGCTGAGGCAGGAGAATGGTGTAAACCCGGGAGGCGGAGCTTGCAGTGAGCTGAGATCTGGCCACTGCACCCCAGCCTGGGCGACAGAGCAAGACTCCGTCTCAAAAAAAAAAAAAAAAAAAAAAAAGAAGATGGCGGTACTTGACGTGGGCTCTTGTTTTATCGATTATGGCATATGCAAATAACAGTGTGCCAAGTTAGTGTGGTGTTTATGAAGATGAATTTAACCTTTTGTGATGTGTGTTTGTAATCTGAGGTGCCTAAGTTTCTGTCCTTTTCTGCTTGGCTCTGTATGATTTGTTTGTTTCCTGTAACTCCAACAAAAGGATCTATTTGGGGTCCTTGTAGGTTTATTCCCCAAGGTTTTGTATCTCCTCATTACTTAGGACCCTCTAGCACAGATATTTCACTGTGCCACAGGAGCAAATCACCCCAAGATGTGTAGGAAAAAGGAAGAACTAACAACTAGATGTTAGATTGCGTTACACATGTATCTCATTTCATCTTCATGAGAATCCTGTTTTTATTTTGCTCATGAAGAGGTTATAAAGTAAGTTAGTGGCAAAACCAGAATTCAAAGCCTGGTATATTTGGTCTCAGAATATTCTTTCTACTATGTCATGATTCTTTCCATAGTAGTAGTGATTATTTTCTCTAGCCATTCCTTCTCTACCTTTTAGGAAAATAGGATTGACTAGATGTATTAGTCCATTTTCATTCTACTGTGAAGAAATACCCAAGAGTAGATAATTTATTTAAAAAAAAAAAAAAAAAAAAAGAGGTTTAATGCACTCACAGTTCCACATGGCTGAGGAGGCCTCACAATCATGGCAGAAGGTGAAGGAGGAGCAAAGTCATGTCTTACATGGCAGCAGGCAAAGAGAGCATGTGCAGGGGAACTGCCTTTCATAAAACCATCAGGTATCTTGAGACTTACTAACTACCATGAGAAGAGCATGGGAAAAACCCACCCCATGATTCAGTTACCTCCCACCAGGTCCCTCCCATGACATGCTGCGGGGGTTATGGGAGCTGCAATTTAAGATGAGATTTGGGTGGGGACACAGCCAAACCATATCACTAGAATGCTGAAATCTTCTTTAATTCATTTAAATATTCATTTAATTCATTGGTCAGTTATAACATTACTTTCCACCTACGAAAAAAATCACCCCTATTCTGAATCCTTTTTTCTGTTGTGTTTTCCTCCTTTCATTCCTTTATTTAACAAATAATTTCCAGAAAGCACTGCAGGAGTATTCCAGTATCTCTGAAAAATTGTCACCAACCAATTTTGCCATGAAAAGGGATGTCCAGGAAAGTCAGGCTCGGTGTCTGGCTCACCTGGGTAGGCATATGGAAGCACTGGAGATTGCTGCAAACTTGGTGAGTGATTTTATTGCTGATTTTCACACATATTTCTATAAGGGTGGTCGAATGGTGTATTTTTTGAAAACAAAACAAACTTCTTGCTAGTAGCAAAATCTATGGGTTTGGATAAGCAGAAGAAAATTGTCAGGGGTGTCAGAGAATTGTCAAAATTGTCAGAGAATTTTATTATGATGACCAACTTAGAACCTAGGCATAATCATTTTCTTGTAATACTTTTCTTGTGTCATTCTCAAAATTCTTTATTGCCTGAAAATCTCCTTTGCAGAGGTTTTTCTCTTGTTAGGAGTAACATTCAGTGTGGAAGGACTATGAGTGATCTGTTTTCTTCATTAGATTGTTTTTAGACTTTGTTCTCCAAAATTTCTACAATGAACATATATTTTTCTAAGCACAAAAAAGGTCCCCCCCACAAAAATGACTAAATACTCATACTAAGCCACACTTAATAGTCCTTTTTATTTTTAAGTGAAATTTGCAGAATTTTTTTTTCTTTTTTCTTTTCCCCAATCAACAAAAGGGACACTTTATTGAGGCCCCAGGGCCATGGGGCCTGGGCAGGAGGCTGCTGTTTGGGGGAAAGAAGAGCCTTCTTTGGCCTTCTTCTTGGGGCACAGGTTGTTGGTTTGGCCGCCCTTCTTGTGGCAGTTGACAGCACAGCGGGGTGCAGGCGGGCACAGCACTTGCGGCAGATCATGTTGTTGCGGTTGTATTTCTGGGCGAACTGGTGGAGGGAAGGCTCAGTAATGCCACCTTGCAGGCGCAGCACCATGTGCAGAGTGGACTCTTTCTGGATGTTGTAGTCTGAGAGAGTGCAGCCATCCTCCAGCTGTTTGCCCGCAAGTATCAGATGCTGCTGGTCAGGTGGGATGCCCTCCTTGTCTTGAATTTTGGCGTTGACATTCTCAGTGGTGTCACTGGGCTCGATCTCAAAGGTCTTGCCTGTGAGGGTCTTCACAAAGGTCTGCATCTCTGCGTCTGGAGCTTGGCAGCCTCACTGAAGAAAAAGAGCGAATTTTCTTTCTTTCTTTTTTATTGATTTTTTTGAGGCAGAGCCTCACTCTGTTGCCCAGGCTGGAGTGCAGTGGCGCGATCTTGGCTCACCACAACCTCCGCCTCCTGATTAAGGCAATTCTCCTGCCTCAGCCTCCTGAGTAGCTGTGATTACAGGCACCCGCCACCACGCCTAGCTAATTTTTGTATTTTTAGTAGAGAAGGGGTTTCACCATGTTAGGCTGGTCTCGAACTCCTGACCTTGTGATCCGCCCGCCTCGGCCTCCCAAAGTGCTGGGATTATAGGTGTGAGCCACTGCAATCGGCATTTTTTTTTCTTTAAAAAAAGTTTTATTGCCTTTTTCCACACATTCTGAAGCGGAATTTTTTTTTTAAGGGATAAAGAAAGGCCGTGCTTTCCAATTCTAGATTCTATTGCTTTTGTTTCTAGGTTAAGGCATTATTTGTATTGATTTTTGTGTAAATTTTATATGGGAATTAGTCTAAATGGACTAGTTTTCTTCCTCGGAGGGAATTAAGGAGACACTATGGCACTGATTTTGAGCTCTGTGGATGTACCGCCCAGCGATCAACCTAACATATGCACACAATTGAGCTGACATCTGCCGTCTCATTAACTAAGAGAAATCCCTAACCTTTGCTTGCTTAGGGCTTCACAGCATAGGACCTCCGCCTCTTGCAAGGAAACTTTGGCAGTAATTGTTCTAAGAACAAGGGAAACAGCTGTGTTTTGTTGTTTCTTTTCTGTTCTCTACTAATTGGGGGTTAATGCTTAAGCTGAAAGATACATCACTTGAACAGGAAGCGTTTGCATGAGCAGTTAACTTGATGGGATTTAATTGTGTTCATTTCTAGTCTCCCCAGTCTGCAAATTAACAGTGCTCTTGGCCTTTCTGGTGCCTCTCTCTAGCCTTCATTACTGTCCTCCTCTCTCCGCTTTCTCGCACGTCACTGTTGTGCTTCCTCCTCTTTGCCTTGATCGTTGAAGGTAGTGGCAGCTGGATTCGTGGCAGGGGTTGAGTCATCTCTGGTTCCTTCTAGCTTAGGGAGTCTGTTTTGGTGGCTCAGAGAAGGATCTGTTGCCAATCAGCCGATGCCAGGTTTTTGGTGCTGGGGATGGTTACTAGGCAGGAGAAACACCAGTCAGAGAATCCTGGACTTTCAGAACTGTGCATCAGGTGTCCCAGCAATCTAGTTGGCAGGACTGTCGGGTGGAAAGTGGGCTCATGGGGTTCGCCCCTTTCTGTGGGCTTTGCACATGATCTTGAAAAGGAGCTGGGCACATTCCTCAGCCCCGGGCTCAAAACTCCCTGAGCCTAATACAAACACATCCCATCCTCCCATCCCACCACATACCGCCATATATCTCTCAAACTCCCTGAGCCCAGTACAAACACCACCTGGAAAATCTCCGATAAGGAGACAGCCATTCAAGGTTACTGAAAGCGCGGGAGCCAAAAGAATTTCTTTGTTCCCCTGCAACTTTCGGGCTATAAAAAGCAAACGTTCGCATTGTTCGGGGCCCTCTTGCCCTCTTGTATACTGTGGAATGGAGGGACCAAGTTCGAACTTGTAGTAAAGATCCTTGCCGCTTGGCTTTGACACTGGTCTCTGGTGGTCTTCTTTGGGGAACAAACGGTCTGGGCATAACATCTGGGGGCTCGTCCGGGATTCCCCAAGCCCACCAGACCCCTGGTCAACGGATCTGCTAGGATCGATCTACTGATAGGTGAGCTGGCTCGTCTCCGTTTGTCTGTCTGTGTCTGTGTGTCTGTTCTAAATCTGAATCTGTGACTCGCGAGGTCTGAAACTGGAGCTGGCACAGTCCTGGCGGATGCGCTATAGGACGGCCAGCGGAGACCGGTGGGAGACGTCCCCTGGCTCTCTTCTGATTTAAAATGCTATCTGAGCTGCCGGAGCGCATTCGCGATCCAGGCAGCAGCTGACTCTGACCCCGACTGCCGGGACACTGGTCTCTGGTGGTCTTCTTTGGGGAACAAACGGTCTGGGCATAACAATCTCAGTGGACCCTGCCTGTCTGCATGGCATTCTCATTTCCTGGTAAGCTGTGTTTTGTTTTTTTTTTTTTTTAAATTTCTTCTCTACGTGAGGACCCTTGCCTTTTGTTATTAGCTCTGACCCATATCTGTTTTTTGTGACAGTAGTTACTGTCTTTTCACATTCTGTAGGGGACCTGTCACAGTATGTAACATTGAACAAAATAGACAGTCCCAAGGTGCCCATCAAGATACAAACATTTTCTGTTCACAATTTCTGCTGAAATTCATTCACCTCTTTTCATGATTTTTGGATAAGATTTATAATAGGACTTATTTCTTAAATAATTAGAACATTTTCTTATAGTGGTTGGTATGCTTACGTGGTAACTGTGGTAAGAAAATGGCTTTCTGGTAGTAAATGACTCCTTTTCATTTATCCACTCAGCACTCAACAAACATTTCAGTCCTGTTTTCCTGGTTCTGGGTTCGATGCTAAGAAGACAAACAATACATCGTGTACATGCAGTGCTCATGTAGTGTCTGGTGGGTTTACCAGCGCACGTATATATATCAGCTCTTTTTTTCCTTTCTGAGATGGAGTCTTGCTCTGTTGCCCAGGCTGGAGTGCAGTGGTGCGATCTTGGCTCACTGCAGCCTCCGCCTCCTAGGTTCAAGCAGTTCTCCTGTCTCAGGCTCCCAAGTAGCTGGGATTACAGGCACGTGTCACAATGCCCAGGTAATTTTTTCTGGTTGTTTTTTTAGATGGAGTCTCCCATTGTCAGCCAGGCCAGAGTGCAATGACGTGATCTCGGCTCACTGCAACCTCTGCCTCCTGGGTTCAAGCGATTCTCCTGTCTCAGCCTCCCAAGTAGCTGGGATTACAGGTGCCCACTACCATGCCTGCCTAATTTTTTTTTATTTTAGTAGAGACGGGGTTTCACCATATTGCCCAGGCTGGTCTCGAAGTCCTGAACTCAGGCAGTCCACCCGCCTCAGCCTCCCAAAGTACTAGGATTATAGGCATGAGCCACTGTGCCCGGCCTTTTTTGTATTTTTAATAGAGGCGGAGTTTCACTATGTTGGCCAGGCTGTTCTCAAACTCCTGACCTCAAATGATCTGCCCACCTCAACTTCCCAAAGTGCTAGGATTACAGGCGTGAGCCACCTTGCCCGGCCATATCACCTCTTCTTAAGTACCTTTTATTCCTTGACTTTTAGTATAACTGACTATAGCTCTCCTGCTTACCAGCCATATTATGCCAGGCAAGTTATCTAACCTCTCTGTGACCAGTTGCCTTATCTATAACATAAGGAAAATTACTGAATCTACTTTAAAGAATTGTCAGGAGGATTAAATGAGGAAAACACTTAGAATAGTGCCTGCCACTGGGTAAGCACTCAGTAAATGTTAACTGTCATCATCATGTTATTGTTACAGGAGTTGCAGTATTCTGGAAAAATCACTCAAACTCATTTAAATATATGTATGTATGTATATGTATGTATATGTGTGTGTGTATGTGTGTATATATATATTATTATTGTTATTATTATTTTTTTGAGATGGAGTCTCGCTCTGTCGCCAAGGCTGGAATGCAGTGGTGTGATCTCAGCTCACTGCAGGCTCCGCCTCCTGGGTTCACGCCATTCTCCTGCCTCAGCCTCCCAAGTAGCTGGGACTACAGGTGCCCGCCACCACACCTGGCTAATTTTTTGTATTTTTAGTAGAGATGGGGTTTCACCATGTTAGCCAGGATGGTCTCGATCTCCTGACCTCGTGATCCGCCCGCCTCAGCCTCCCAAAGTGCTGGGATTACAGGCGTGAGCCACCGTGCCCAGCCTAAATATAATTTAATTTTAAGAAAGGAGTTTACTAATCCAGCTCTCAAAACCATACCATTGACAGGGCACGGTGGCTTACGCCTATATTCCCAGCACTTTGGGAGGCTGAGGTGGGCAGAGGTCCAGAGGTTGAGACCAGCCTGGCCAACGTGGTAAAACCCCATCCCTAATGACAATTTTAAAAAACTTGCTGGGCCTGTTGGTGGGCGCCTGTAGTCCCAGCTACTTGGGAGGCTGAGGTGGGAGGACTGCTTGAACCTGGGAGGTGGAGGTTGCAGTGAGTCAAGATCACGCCACTGCACTCCAGCCTGGGCGAAAGAACAAGACTTCATCTCAGAGAAACAAAACCCTGTCATCAGAGTCATAGTTTGTGAGTAACAGCCTCCACCTTAACATACGCTTGCTTTCTCAATATCAAAATGTTTTTGAGGCCGGGCACAGTGGTTCGTGCCTATAACCCCAGCACTTTCGGAGACCGAGGTGGATGGATCACTTGAGGTCGGGAGTTCGAGACCAGCCTGGCCAACATGGCAAAACTCCATCTCTACTTTATGCAAAAATTAGCCGGTGTGGTGGCAGCTGCCCATCATCCCAGCTACTCCAGAGACTGAGGCAGGAGGATTGCTTGAACCTGGGAGGAAGAGGTTGCAGTGAGCCGAGATCGCACCATTGCACTGCAGCCTGGGCGATGAGAGCGGAACTCTGTCTCAAAAAAAAAAAAAAAAAATGTTTCTGAACAATATAAAGCCCTATAGACTGATTACAGAAGAAGGGTAGCATTTGTTACAGATGTAGTCTATACATGTTTTCCTTATAAATAAAAGACATGATTTGACTTTAGAAAAGTCATTACTCAAACGTGATTTAACATCTGTGATGGCCGAGGAACTGTGCTCTATACTAGGAATTTGCATTGAACAAAAGCTCTTATGGAGCTAAATGGTCTGTTGGGAAGGACAGATGCTAAACAGTAGTAACAATAAAACGAGATGTGTTCTGTCTTTGGGAAGGTACAGTGTCACCACGTCAGTTGTATGGAGCTTTATCTCCTATCTCTTCACTCAGTGTGGGAATATTTAGAGCTGCCCACAGGCCTTCACTTGCTGGTGTATAGTTTCCGGGGCCGTATACCAGGTAGTTTTGCTCCTGTTTCATGCTCAGTGTGGTTCTATGAGGGAGCCTGATCTGGATGCTTGCAGGCCAGGCTTTCCTTAGACCTCACATCAACTTGAAGGTAATTTGAGTCTGCCATCTGCTCTCTGCAAACTTTAACTTACAAAAAGCAGACCTGTCTTTACTAACCCAGAGGACATTTGCCATATGGCAGGTTAGGCAAGAGATGGTGGCTCTGGTTAAGGAGATTTGAAAAGGATTTTCTGATCAGAAGGAAACTAAGCAACCCCTTTTGGCCAAAAATAATTGACCTTGGTAATGGTTACCAGGGAAGGCATTTGGATTCAATTAGAATGCGTCATGAAGCATGGAGAGCTTCAGGGCTGTCCTGTTTAAAATGTCTAAGCCAAATAAAATTTGGAAGTGGAGTTTGTTCAAATCCTCAAGGAAATTACCATTTGAATTTTTAGAAAGCCTTGAATATTACAGTGGAATCATTAGGCCAGGATCTAAGAAAAGTGGCTGGGTCTTTCAGATATCTGGCTGAAGACAGTAAAGATTATAATAAAAATTGGACATAAATGGATATTTATGTTTTTGATGCCGAACTTCTGGCAGGCCACCATCATATGAATTGTTAAGTTATTATGACATTAGGATGTTTGAGAATGGCTGGCGACTATTTCTCTAGATAGCATGTATCTCTCTAGGTTTATGGTTTCAAACATGAAGTGTATTGAAATATATTTAGGTCACTCGTATAGCTACTGAAAGATACTTCTGATTTATAACATATACAACTTGGGTTTTTAGGCATTCTCATTTTATATGGAAAATGCTTTGAAGTTTAAACTTTTTAACCTTTTTTTTTCTCCTTAGGAAAATAAAGCAACCAACACAGACCATTTAACCACGGTACTCTACCTCCAGCTTGCTATTTTTTCAAGTCTGCAGAACTTGGAGAAAACAATTTTCTGTCTGCAGAAACTGATTTCTTTGCATCCTTTTAATCCTTGGAACTGGGGCAGATTGGCCGAGGCTTACCTGAGTCTGGGGCCAGCTCTTTCAGCAGCACTTGCGTCATCTCAGAAACAGCAGAGTTTCACCTCAAGTGACAAAACTATCAAATCCTCCTTTCCACACGCAGGAAAAGACTGTCTTTTGAGTTTTCCTGAAACCTTGCCTGAGAGCTCTTTATTTCCTGTGGAAGCAAATAGCAGTAATAGCCAGAAAAATGAGAAAGCTATTACAAATATCCAAAACTGTATGGCAGAAAAGAGAGAAACAGTGTTGACAGAGACTCAGCTGAAAGCATGTGCCTCTTTTATACGAACCAGGTAAGCTGAGAGTCGCTTAAGCAACACTTGGCAATGAGCTCAGAGTAAAGGCTTTATTTTCTAATTTTTTTTTTTTTTTTTTTTTTTTTGAGACGGAGTCTTGCTCTGTAGCCCGGGCTGGAGTGCAGTGGCCGGATCTCAGCTCACTGCAAGCTCCGCCTCCCGGGTTTACGCCATTCTCCTGCCTCAGCCTCCAGAGTAGCTGGGACTACAGGCGCCCGCCACCTCGCCCGGCTAGTTTTTTTTTTGTATTTTTAGTAGAGACGGGGTTTCACGGTGTTAGCCAGGATGGTCTCGATCTCCTGACCTCGTGATCCGCCCGTCTCGGCCTCCCAAAGTGCTGGGATTACAGGCTTGAGCCACCGTGCCCGGCCTATTTTCTAATTTTAAGCTTCAAAAAGTTCTAGGCTAAACGTTTGGTATATATTTTTGAATTTTTCCTATGGTTGTGTTGAACGTTTGTCATTCTAATATGTAATACTTGGAAACAAAACTACATTTGTTTAAGAATAAAACCTATGGTGGCTGGGTGTGGTAGCACATGCCTGTAATCCCAGCATTTTGGGAGGCTGAGGCAGGTGGATCATTTGAGCTCAGGAATTTGAGACCAGCCTGAGCAACATGGTGAAATCCCATTTCTACAAAAAAATTTTTTTTAAAAGTTAACTATGCGGGCTAGGCGCAGTGGCTCACGACTGTAATCCCAGCACTTTGGGAGGGCGAGGTGGGCAGATCACAAGGTCAGGAGATTGAGACCAGCCTGGCCAACATGGTGAAACCCTGTCTCTACTAAAATACAAAAAATTAGCTGGATGTGGTGGCGCGTGCCTGTAATCCCAGCTACTCAGGAGGCTGAGGCAGGGGAATCGCTGAACCCGCGAGGCGGAGGTTGCAGTGAACTGAGATTGCACCACTGCATTCCAACCTGGCGAAAGGGCAAGACTCTGTCTCAAAAAAAAAAAAAAAAAAAAGTAACCAGGCATGGTGGTGCATGCCTGTAGTCCCAGTTACTCGGGAGGCTGAGATGGAAAGATTGCTTGAGCCTGGGAGGCCAAGGCTGCAGTGAGCTGAGATCACACCACAGCACTCCAGCCTGGGCAACAGAGTGAGACTCTGTCTCAGAAACAAAAAGCAATATAACCTGTGTCATTGCCCAAGATGGAATGTTAAGATTAGAAAACATTAAAAATTAGGAAAATAAAAATGTATAAAACACTGAAAAAGGGAGAGGAGATATTTTAAAGAAGGAATTTTCTGTTTATATGTTCCACAGAAATCTAAAGAAGAAAATCAGCTCTTGTGTTTGCATTGCTGATAATGGGAGTAGATGATGCTTAATTCATTCTCTAGAGAATTCCCATGGTTTGTGCCTAGGGATACCAAGTACTTTTCATCCTTAAAGTATAAGAGTTTGAGGGAAGGGTGGGGATAATACACTTGACCAGTTCTATAAATGATGAGAGAAGAAGCAGATTCTCTCATGTTTCAAATGGTACCAAAGAATGTACAGATTTTTCAACTCAGGAGGATTCAAGAAGTATTAATAGGCTTACTGAGAAGTGGTATCTATTTGGCAAATTTTATTTTATTATTATTTTTTTGAGATGGAGTTTTGCTCTTATTGCCCAGGCTGGAGTGCAGTGGCGCGATCTCAGCTCACTGCAACCTCTGTCTCCAGGTTCAAGCAGCTCTCCTGCCTCAGCCTCCTGAGTAGCTGGAATTACAGCTGTGTACCACTACACCTGGCTAATTTTTGTATTTTTAGTAGAGACGGGGTTTCACTGTGTTGGCCAGGCTGGTCTTGAACTCCTGACCTCAGGTGATCCACCTGCCTCGGCTTCCCAAAGTGCTGGGATTACATGTGTGAGCCACCGCGCCTGGCCAAAACCTGTGATTTAGAGAGCTCTGGTGACTGTGATGCTGGATTAGAAGGAGGAGCTAAGGACTAGAGGTTGTGGACTAATTAGTGGAAGATGATGAGGGCCTGACCTAGGCTGGTGCAGTGGTAATAAAAAAAAGAAATGGATATCACTGCATGATAGACAGGACGTGGTGACCAGCGGAGTGTGTGGGAAGGATGAGGGTGGGAGAATGGAAGAGTCTCTGCAGTCTCTCGTGGATGCACAGGTGGATGGTGGTGCCTTTCGCTGAGATAGGACACCTGGGAAGATGAGCAGAGCTGAACTGGGGTGGAAGGCAATGATTTTAGGCTTGAAGTACCGAGACTCAGGTGCCTGGAGGATATCCAGAGGGCGGAAAGCAAGTTACATCAAAGGGATCACAAAGGTGAACGCTTCCCGAGGCCGGGTAGGTGATGTCAGCGGGTCAGACTGAAGCAGACAGATCATCATTTCACCTGTGAGTCAGGTCAGGCTCCTTTCTGAAACGCCCCGGTGGCTTCCCATTGCACTTACATCAGTTCCACGTTTCTTGCCACGGCCTGCAAGGTCTGATTTGAATTGGCCCTGCCTTTTTTTCCCCACCTCATTTCCTACACATTTTTCTCTCTGACTGTGTTCCAGCCACAGTGATCTTAATGATTTTCAAGCATGTCAAGTTTTTTCCTGTGTCAGAGCCCCCTTCTCCCTGGCCAAGCCCTCGCCCCCAGATGTTCTCCCACTGGTTCCTCGTCAGGTAGCTCGTAGCTTGCCTAGTATCTCAGGAAAGCCTTCCTGCCTACACTGCCGCATCTGAAGAGGACACTGTGTCCACCCTGTCTTGGGTTTTTTGCCTAGCACTTGTCACTACCTGAAATGCTTATGTGCTGTCTCCCTCCTTCCATTCCATGAGGCCTCAAATGTGTTTTGCTCATCAGTATCTCTCAATGCCTAGCATAGTGTCGGGCACGTTCCGCAGTATGGAGAGCCGAGTGCTTCTGGGCATTGCAGTAGGTACCAGTGAGAAAATGGGGAAGCTCTGCATATTATTTATTTAAAAAAAACAGAAGGAACCAAATGAGGAAGACAGGAGGAAGTTAAATGAGAGAGGAGACCAGCTATGATCATGACGGGGAAGTCAGTGGTAAGGTATCGCAGAGTGGTTGTCAGAGGGTCATCAAAGATTTGGCCCTGCTTGGGGTAATTGAAGTGTGCTAGCGAATCTAATTAGTCCTTGCGGTCAAGTTGCTGTGGGGTCAGCGAGATGGAAGGGTCACAGAACACTGACTTCAAAGGAGCAAATCTGGAGGGCCTGTGTGAGAGGAGTCTGATTGGGAGGCTTGTTCCTTTCACTCCAAATTACTCATCCTTTCAATCCCTTGACTTCCACAGGAGGCTCTTTTGAGGCCGGAAGCTCTTTTCACGTGTTGCCCTCTAAAGATTTCTTTGAGCAGTTTTAGTCTTTATCTTTTAGAAAAGATGAATCTCCAATGTAAAGTTGGGCAATTGATTCCGAGTCGGAAGCTTTAGGGATTGAAATGATAGTTCTAGTGAGGGTGGGTACCTGCTTTTTAACCTGGTGGGGCTCGCAGCCAACTCAATACCTGGGCTCTCTGAATGTTTCCTCACGGCTTTCCTTTATCTGGAAGCGCTGGGACTTTTCGCCACGCATTGGGACTTTTCGGTTTTTCAGGCTTCTGCTTCAGTTTACCCAACCTCAGCAAACATCGTTTGCTTTGGAGAGGAACTTAAGGACTCAGCAGGAAATTGAAGATAAAATGAAAGGGTTCAGCTTCAAAGAAGACACTTTGCTGTTGATAGCTGAGGTGAGTGTATCCCTCGGGTTTATGTGAAACGAGGCATCATAGATATTTTCCCTGGTTCTGATAGCATTTTTTAAAAAGCAGGGTGAAATCTCATCTACTGAAGGACTTGTCTCCCTCCTTTGTGTGCCTTTTGATCACTCAGCAATCACCAAGGCGGCCTCTTGATCGGCATTCCCCTGCAGCGTGTGGGACGGCAGGGGCTGTGTTTCATGCACTTGTTAGCGCTTGTTAGCACCTGCCTGTCTGAACATCATCAATGCCCAATAATTGTTTCAGTGCTGAATAAACGAATGAATGAATGCTTACATTTGTGCAGCAGTTCTATTTTTTTTCCTCCATTCATCATAACAGCTTGTGAAGATGAGTAGAGCTAGAATTGAGGCTCAGAGAGCTTGTGACTTTCCTTCTGGTCAGATTTTCAGTGGCAGAGCAGGTCTGGAGCTTGTGTTTGCCAGCTGTAAGTCCATTTTATCTCTGCTCCACCCTGTTACTACTTTGATGGTTGCATAGAAATTCAAAGGTCAGTTTTTTTAAACTAACATTTAAACCTTCCTTGGCTTTTTTTTTTTTGAGTCAGAGTCTTGCTCTGTCACCCAGGCTGGAATGCAGTGGCACGATCTCAGCTCACTGCAACCTGTACCTCTTGGGTTCAAGTGATTCTCATGTCTCAGCCTCCCAAGTAGCTGGGGTCACAGGTGTGCACCACCATGCCCTGCTAATTTTTGTATTTTTAGTAGAGACAGGGTTCACCATGTTGGCCAGTCCGTCTTGAACTCCTGGCCTCAAGCAGTCTACCCACCTCAGCCTCCCAAAGTGCTGGGATTACAGGCCTGGGCCACCATGCCACATCTCTTCCTTTTACTTCTGAGAGGCTATGCTAGTCTGTTTTTCTCCTGTGTTTCTTAACGTTCCTCTGCCTCTTGGGACTCAGCTGGTTTCTTCTGTAGCTTAAGTAATGGCATACTAAGGATTCCCTTGGCCTCTCTGTTTTCTACTTTTCTCTCACAGAAATCATCACCACATCCCTAGGTTCCATTGTCACCTCTGGGTTGATTACTCTCCAGTCTTTATCTCCAGTCTCATCTCTGGGACATGTGTCTCACGTCAGATTAATTGCCTATAGGTGGTTAACTTGGGATAATTATTGATTACTCTTCTGTCACTTCAAGTGCAAAATGTCTAAAATGGAACTACTCATCAAAACACTCCCTGTAATCCCATCACTTTGGGAGGCCAAGGTGGGTGGATCACTTGGTCAACATGGTGAAACCCCATCTCTACTAAAAATACAAAAAACTAGCCAGGCGTGGTGGCAGGCACCTGTAATCCCAGCTACTCAGGAGGCTGAGGTGGAAGAATCGCTTGAACCCGGGAGGTGGAGGTTGCAGTGAACTGAGATTGTGCCACTGCACTACAGCCTGGGCAACAGAAGGAGACTCCGCCTCAAAAAACAAAACACAAGAAAAACACTTGTGGTCAGTCTTTTACTTCCCCCAAGTTCTACATCCTCCAGGAAGCTTTTCTGGAATAGTCTGTTCTGTTGTAATTTCTCCTTCCTCTGAGCTCAGATAGTGATTACTTGAATAGATAGCTCTTTGGGCCCTAAAAAGACATGAGAATGTGTCTTATGTTTTCATCTAGGTGTTAGGTTCCTTATAAGTAATAGTATGTTTTGAGCATCTTTGTATTCTTCACCATGCTCGATAAATCTGTTGGTTGGGTGGAAGAGTAGTTTCCTATGTGGACAATGCATGTGATATACCAGTGGAGCTTTTTAAAAAGATAGAAAATGTCTGGGCCCTCGTTAGGATTGTAATTAGGATTATAATGTACATTTTGTTTTGTGCTTGTTTTTATTTTTTTTAAAGATAAGGTCTCATTCTGTCACTCAGGCTGGGCTGCAGTGCATAATCTTAGCTCACTGCAGCCTGAAATTCCTGGGCTCAAGTGGTCCTATCACCTCAGCCTCCCAAGTTCATAGGATTACAGGCACCCACCACCATGTCCAGCTAGTTTTAAAATTTTTTGTAGAGGCAGGGTCTCACTATGTTGCCCAGTCTGGTCCCAAACTCCTGGCCTCAAATGATCATCCCACCTTGGCCTCCCTAAGTGCTAGAATTACAGGTGTGAGCCACCATGCGGCCTTTATTTTGTGCTTTTAATTTTAGTTGACTTGTGATAACATAACCCCATATCCTTAAATATTCTTTGATCATATGCTTTTTTTTTTTTTCCTGTTTATAATTCTTGTATTTGAATTAGGATCCAAACAAGGTCTAAATATTGTATGTGGTGCTTTTGTCTCATGTGTGTTTTTTATTCTATAACAACTGCTCTTCTCCCTCTTTTTTACTCTGATAAAATACGTAACTTAAATTTGCCATCTTAATCATTTTTGAATGTACAATTCAATGGAATGAAGTACATATACAGTGTTGTGCCACTTTGACCACTATTTCCAAAAATTTTCATCACCCCAAACAAACTCTACCCATTAAGCAATAACTCCCTATTCCCTTCTCTCTCTACCTGCTAGAACCTCTAATCTACTATTTTGCTCTATGAATTTATTCTAGATATTTCAAATAAGTGGAATCATACCATATGTGTCCTTTTGTATCTGCTTTATTTCACTTAGCATAATGTTTTCAAGGTTTATCCATATTATAGCATTTATCAAAACTTCATACCTTCTTATGGCTAAATAATATTCATATGTATGTACATATCTCATTTTATTTATCCACTCATCTGTTGATGGATACTTGAGTTGTTTCTACCTTTTGGATATTGTGAATAATGCTGCTGTGAACATTAGCATATAAGTATGTTTGAGTCTCTGTTTTTTGTTTGTTTGTTTTGTTTGAGACGGAGTCTTGCTCTGTCACCCAGGCAGGAGTGCAGTGGCACTATCTCGGCTCACTGCAGCCTCTGCTTCCCAGGTTCAAGCAATTCTCCTATCTCAACCTTCCAAGTAGCTGGGGCTACAGGTGTGTGCCACCATGCCCAGCTAACTTTTATATTTTTAGTAGAGACAGGCTTTCACCATATTGGCCAGGCTGGTCTCGAACTCCTGATCTCAAGTGGTCTGCCTGCCTCGGCCTCCCAAAGTGCTGGGATTACAGGCGTGAGCCACTGCACCCAGCTAAGTCTCTGTTTTTAATTATTTTGGGTATATACCTAGGAAGGTAATTACTGGGTCATATATTATCTTTAACTTTTTTAGGAACTGCCAAACTACATTTTATTTTCTATTTTGTGATATTTACCTAACATTGTGACGTGGGTATGACCCTATATCCTAAATATTATATTTGAGTACACAATTTTTAATGACTGGATAGTAGTCAGTTTTTGGACAAACTATAATTTACTTAGTTCCCTGTGTTGAACATTTAACAAATACTCAGTACCTAGTTTAATAAATCCTTGCAAGAAAATTAATGTGTGCATTTGTACCTTTTGGAACAGATTATTAGAAATAGAATCACTGGATTTAAATATATGAGTATTTTAAAGACGTAAAGCACATTTCCAAATTGTCATTTCCAAAAAGCACCTTTCCAAATTCTCATTTAGAAAGGTTAGTTCAGTTTATGTATCCTCCAGCAATATGTGAAAGCACTGTTTTTTCTACGCTGATCCTGACTATTAGATTGGCCCATGTGAAATCAATCATTTTGGCCTCTTAAATCATCTATTTTGCATAATTTAATTTAATATTACTTTAAAAATTGGTAGCTTGGTAGGTAAAAATGTAATATTTTTAGCATTAATGTTTATTTATTTACTATTAAGTTGAACAATTCTTTCATATGTTTATCGACCATTTGTATCATGTCAAATGCCTAGTCTTGCTTTTGCTTCATTATTCTTTCTGTTTTTCGTAGCAATTTTAAGAGTTCTCTCTATATTACACTTAAGTATCTTTCTATATGTTACTATATTTTCTGAAGTTTATGATTCTTTTTTGGCATATGTAAGTTTAAAATGTTTATGTGGCTGACTGTTTTGGCAGATTTTTGGACACCTGTAAATATTGTACCTGCCCATCCCTCTTTGGGAAATAGTGTGTTTGGGCTTACTGTTATTCATTTATCTTTTTTTATTTTTAAGAAAGGCATTTTTGGTGTTTTATCCCAGATTTTAAAATACTACATTTCATTGAATCTAGAAAATCATCAGTTGTAAGACATATCATTTGATGTGTCACTAAAAGAAAAATAAGATGTCAGCCGGGCGCGGTGGCTCACACCTGTAATCCCAACACTTTGGGAGGCCGAAGCCGGTGGATCATGAGGTCAGGAGATCAAGACCATCTTGGCTAACACGGTGAAATCCCGTCTCTACTAAAAATACAAAAATTAACCAGGCCTGGTGGCGCATGCCTGTAATCCCAGCTACTCGGGAGGCTGAGGCAGAACAGCTTGAACCCAGGAGGCAGAGGTTGCAGTGAGCCAAGATCGCGCCACTGCACTCCAGCCTGGGCGACAGAGAGAGACTGTCTCAAAAAAAAAAAAGAAAGAAAAAGAAGATGCCATTTACAGTATCACATAAAGCCTCACTCTAGTGGTTATCAAATACATTTTTTTTTTTTGTTTTGGAGGTGGGGTCTCACTCTATCTCCCAGGCTGAAGTACAGTGGCATGTACTCCAGCCTGGAGCGACAGAGCGAGACTCTGACTCACAAAAAATGGTAATAATAATTTTTTTTTTTGTAGGGACAGGGATCTTGCTCTGTTGCCCTGGCCGCCCTCTCTAACTCCTGGCCTTTAGCGACCATCCTGCCCTCGGCCTTCCAAAGTGTTGGGGTACAGGTGTGAACCACCACACCTGGCTCAGCTACATCTTGATTTTAGAGATGTTAAAATACAAAAACAAAAAGGTATCTTAGAACTGGTGACATACCAGGCTTTAGTAAATACTGACTGTTGCCTAGTGAAACTTGGCTCTCATTGGCAATTTCCTCAAACAATATGTAACCTTTGAAGATTTAAACCCAGTCCTCAAAACCATTCTTTGAGCTTGCTTCTTAATTCATTATAGTTTGAGTTTTCATGAACACATTCCATATCCGAGTTTGCAGGAACCTTGGAGATTATCTAATGCAAATCTATGTGGAACTTAAATTCCCTCCCCAACATCCCTGCTCCATGGCTACCTACGTAAGCTTTCATGCCAGATAGTATGAAATGTTTTGGAGGCCGGGCGCGGTGGCTCAAGCCTGTAATCCCAGCACTTTGGGAGGCCGAGACGGGCGGATCACGAGGTCAGGAGATCGAGACCATCCTGGCTAACACGGTGAAACCCCGTCTCTACTAAAAAATACAAAAAACTAGCCGGGCGAGGTGGCGGGCGCCTGTAGTCCCAGCTACTCGGGAGGCTGAGGCAGGAGAATGGCGTGAACCCGGGAGGCGGAGCTTGCAGTGAGCTGAGATCCGGCCACTGCACTCCAGCCTGGGCGGCAGAGCGAGACTCCGTCTCAAAAAAAAAAAAAAAAAGAAATGTTTTGGAACTTAATTTTAGTTCATTGTCATTACCCAAGGTCAGACTGCTTACTTAGTGGGTTCAGGTACAAGCTTTCTACAACCTAACTTTGTGATGTCTTCTCAAAGAAACTAACCCAGAATCTTGGGACATGACCCTGTGTTCATCTGGGCCTGATTCTGACCAGTAGGGGGCAGTATTGTACCTTCATTGGTAACGGGCTCCTTAAATCCCTAAGATTGCTTTGGTTATAGAGAGATTAGAGTCCTTTTGGGTCAGGAAAAGGTGGGCCCAGCTACATGGCACAGTTGCATTCTCACCAACAGAATATGCTCTTTGAAACAAAGAGGGTAACTCAGTACTCCTGGTAAACCAAATAATACTGCTGCCACAGCAGTACCGAAGTGATTCTTTCACTTGGGGAGAATGAGAGTAGAAATATGGGATATTTTACTTGTCCTTGGATAACTACTTCTGAGATCAGATGAGATCGGGCACGTTCAGGGTGGTATGGCGGTAGACGGATAACTGCTTCCGAGCAAACATCTTTTCAATGGGTTGGGAATGTCCCCTGGCTGCTATTTTCTGCCTTTGAGTGAAAGCCTTTACAGTTGATAACTAGCATTCCATGTCTGCTGCCTCTTATTGGAACAGTTTTCTTTTTTTCCCCCCCTCCTGTTACAGGTTATGGGAGAAGATATCCCAGAAAAAATAAAAGATGAAGTTCACGCAGAGGTGAAGTGTGTTGGCTCCGTAGCCCTGACTGCCTTGGTGACTGCATCCTCAGAAGAATTTGAAGACAAGTGGTTCAGAAAGATCAAAGACCATTTCTGTCCATTTGAAAATCAGTTCCATACAGAGATACAAATCTTAGCTTAGTGGGTTATAAAAAACAAAACCACAAACATCTTGTACTGTATTAGTTGTCCTTGTTTACTTCAGACAGGATCCATTGCTAATCATGGAGTATAAATGATTATGTTTTATAAAACTGGCTTCTGTCTCAAATAATTTCTACTGCATTCAGTTTATGTTTTGTTTTCTTTTTGGATTTTTCCTATCCCATTATAAGTACTGTATCTTAGGCCTACTA
This sequence comes from Macaca nemestrina, assembly GCF_043159975.1. Classification (NCBI taxonomy): domain Eukaryota; kingdom Metazoa; phylum Chordata; class Mammalia; order Primates; family Cercopithecidae; genus Macaca; species Macaca nemestrina. The sequence continues at coordinate 22,092,841 of NC_092132.1, forward strand.
CCCCTTTAGAAGGTAATCTGTTGGGGAAGTGTATCAAGGAGGCTTTTAGATTTGTGGTCTTTTAAAAACAGTTACTATATTATAGCCAGCACCATAAGAATCCACGTTGTTTAGGTAAATTCATTGGGAATGACCAAGAATGTTGAGATGTGAAACTAAGCTATTTCTAAGAAGGGTGTACCAAGCGCTGTGAAGGGTTGGAGATCTTACCCTGTGAAGCGTCTAGATCTTACCCTACTTGTAAGCTAACAGGTTAGCCTCTCCCACTTTTCTTTTTTTTTTTTTTTTTTTTTTTTGAGACGGAGTCCCGCTCTGTCGCCCAGGCTGGAGTGCAGTGGCCAGATCTCAGCTCACTGCAAGCTCCGCCTCCCGGGTTCACGCCCGTTCTCCTGCCTCAGCCTCCCGAGTAGCTGGGACTACAGGCGCCCGCCACCTCGCCCGGCTAGTTTTTTGTATTTTTTAGTAGAGACGGGGTTTCACCGTGTTAGCCAGGATGGTCTCGATCTCCTGACCTCGTGATCCGCCCGTCTCGGCCTCCCAAAGTGCTGGGATTACAGGCTTGAGCCACCGCGCCCAGCCGCCTCTCCCACTTTTCATGGATGCTGGCAGAAAGGAGACTCCTGGGTCAGAGACAAAGGATTTTACGACCCATGGCCCAGCAGGCAGTATAAACTTCAGTGTGTTTGCATCAGTTTCTCTTGCCTCCAAGTCCCAAGGGCACATAATGGGCACAGAAGGAATGCCTACGTTCACATATAATGAATGTGCTTTACCATGTCTTGTGATGCACACATGACTGGTTGCCTTCAGGAGAGGAGTGCTGAGTTTGGGAAACTCTAATCTTTGATAATGGGCAGTGAGCATGCTTGCCCTTTGCTCCAGAGGTAGACGCTGTCTCCTTTTTAAGGCTGTTCGCCCTGCAAACATCTTGGAGAAGATAGACTGGAACAATGAGCACTGAGTGCCTCTTTCACACGTCGCACAGAAACACGAGAGCTGTGGAGCTTTGTCTGCTAGGTTGATCATCCTGTCCTTTTTCAGCCACATGAATTTTAATCACAGCCTGTAACATCATCTTAAATACAAAGGGCCATTACCTTACTCAGTGAATTAGCTGGGATGGAAGAGCTCCCTGATGAGGAATTTAATAATCAATCAAAAACTTCAGCAAATGTTGTCCTGCACAGCTTTTTCTTTTGTTTTGTTTTTGAGACAGAGTCTTGCTCTTGCCCAGGCTGGAGTGCAGTGCCGTGATCTCGGCTCACTGCAATCTCTGCCTCCCGGGTTCAAGCGATCCTCCTGCCTCAGCCTCCCAAGTAGCTGGGATTAGAGGCACGCACCAACATGCCTGGCTCATTTTTGTCTTTTTGTCCTGCACAGCTTTTATTTGATCTTTCTCAGCAGAGGAAGAGAATTCCAGCCGTGGGCTAAAAGGTGTAGTCATCAGGGTTTCCCTTCCACACTCCTCCCTCTCGCTCGCCCTTTCTAGTACCCTCCTCAAAACAGGCAAGGAACTGCTCTTACATTTTGAACAACTCTTTTTCTTTTTTTTTTTTTTCCTTTTGAGATGTAGTCTCACTCTGTTGCCCAGGCTGGAGTGCACTGGCGCGATCTCAGCTCACTGCTGCAGCCTCTGCCTCCCAGATTCAAGCAATTCTCCAGCCTCGGCCTCCTGAGTAGCTGGGATTACAGGCGTGCACCACCATGCCTGGCTAATTTATGTATTTTTAGTAGAGATGGGGTTTCACCATGTTGGCCAGGCTGGTCTCGAACTCCTGACCTCATGATCCGCCTGCCTTGGTTTTCCAAAGTGCTGGGATTACAGGCGTGAGCCACTGCGTCCGGCCAAACAATTCTTTTAGTGACTTCAATAGCATGACCAGCAATTGCACGTTTAGTCTTTAATCTCTAATGTGAAGCCAAAGACTTTGTATAATTAGTAGACATTTCAATTTTAGGAATTAAAAATTGTGCACATCCTTCCACAGCACCTCATTGCTGTCCCTCTATGCATTTGGTCTTTACCTATCACGTACTGAGCTATGATGTGTCAAGCGTTGTGTGGTTGCTGGGGAGACGCTGGTTATCATGGAGTTTGTGGTCTAGTTGTGGATTGCCCTCGGGATGGGGCATAAACTCTAGCATGGCTTGCCAAGCCCTTCATGGTGTAGCTCTGGCTACCTACAGCCCCATCCTTCACTGCTCCTCGCCTTTAAATGGACTGTGACCTTCACCTCAACCCCTCCCCCCGCCATCCAATGGCTAATTCACATTCATTTTTCAGGTCTGGTTTACCTGCGGCTTCCTGGAAGTCTTCCTGACCTGCCATTGGTGGGAGGTTTCCCACTTCTGTGCTCCCTTACTGCTCATTCACTCCTATACTGACCCTTATTCCTGTGTTTTCTATTCCATGTTTGCCTGATGGGTTGCCACGATAGACTAAATTTTTTTAAAGTCAGGGACTATGACTGTTTTGTTTATATTTGTATCCCCAAGGCACAATAATCTGGCATCTCACTAAATATTTGTTGGAAGAATTGCTGAATGAATTGGCCAGCATCTTAATTTGTGCAAAAGGTTAATACCCTGCAGATGTGATACTGTGCTGAGGCAGTCCTAGCACCCTGCCTGTTTCTGTCTGTAGCTAAACCTCTTCCTTCTGTCCATCTGACCTCCCTAGAAAGGCCCCATTTTTTCCCCTAACCCCTCTAGGCTTCCGGTTTCTATCCTAGCCCACTTGCCAACCTGGCCCGTGCTTTGAGCGTTTCATCTTCTGGCTCTCCTCCCAGACCTGCTGTCTGCGCCATCCTGAATGCCAAAGTGGTCTTCACAGATCCTGCTCACACCTCACTTCCGCCCCGCCTCGCCTTCCTGGCAGCAATGTGTTGACGCTGTTGATGCAAGTGAGAACTTGGCCTCCTGAACTCTGATGCCTCTGCTGTAATAAAGGATGAGAAAGGACACCCAGGAATACTGGGCATCTCTGGGTGTCATCACACAAAGTCATCACGATCATTTCCAGCACAGATGGTGAAGGTAATTGAGCAATGATTACACTAAAGAAAAACCTTCAGGCCTGCCAATTCCGACATCACTACCCGCGACAGTGAGTGAGTCACTTAGAAGGTGAGCAAATGTGTGCCACGGATGTGACTGTACTCCAGGTGCATGGGGTGGGACCTAAGGGAAATGTCTTGCCTCTTCCACTCTCAAAAGGCCTGTCTTCAACATTTGCTCCTCAAGAGGAATCTATGCTGGGTGTCTGAGCTGAGCTGATAAGAGTCTTCTCTTTTTTTTGAGATGGAGTCTTGTTCTGTCACCCAGGCTGGAGTGTAATGGCATGATCTTGGCTCCCTACAACCTGCCCCTCCCGGGTTCAAGCGATTCTCGTGCCTCAGCCTCCCAAGTAGCTGGGATTACAGGCTTGCGCCACCCCACCCAGCTAATTTTTGTGTTTGTAGTAGAGATGGAGTTTTACCATGTTGGCCAGGCTGGTCTTGAACTCCTGGACTCAGGTGATCTGCCCGTCCCAGTCTCCCAAAGTGTTGGGATTACAGGTGTGAGCCACTGCGCCCAGCCATCTTTTGTCCTTTATATTCTCACACCCCTACCATCTTCACACTGGAGCCAGAGGGATCTTAGAAAGGTCATTCTCACAGTCCTGGCTGGGCACAGAGGCTCATGCCTGTAATCCCAGCACTTTGGGAGGCCGAGGCGGGTGGATCACAAGGTCAGGAGTTCAAGACCAGCTAGCCAAGATGGTGAAACCCCGTCTCTACTAAAAACACAAAAATTAGCTGGGCGTGGTGGCGGGTGCCTGTGATCCCAGTTACTTGGGAGGCTGAGGCAGATAATTGCTTGAACCTGAGAGGTGGAGGTGGCAGTGAGCCAAGATCGCGCCACTGCACTCCAGCCTGAGCGACAGAGTGAGACTCCATCTCATAAAAACAAACAGCACATCATTCTCATAGTCCTTCATGAGGCCTGCGAGGCCCCACATGGCCTGGTCCTGACCCACTCCAGCCCAGCTCGCTCTGCTCCCCTTGGTACTGTACTCACCCTGGTTTCCTCTCTTGTTCTTGGACTCCTCAAGCTTGCCCTTGCTCAAGCCTTTGCCCATCCAGTCACCTCCACTTTGAACATTCTCCCCTGCAATCCCCCAGCCCAGCCTTAAATGTCCCCTTCCTATGGATCTCCACCCAAAGGTCACTCTCAGACAAGATGTTCCTGCCCAATCCCCAGACTGGCTCACGTTCCCCTTCCAATGTCATCATATGCCCTGTGCTTTTTTTTTTTTTTTTAAACAAAGGGCTTATTGGAATTGTAATTAATTTATTGTATAATTCCTCCTGGCCAGATCACAAGCTCTAGGGTGCTGTCTCCGGTTTGCCTTCTGTGGTGGAGCTCAGCAATGTGGACATGTGGGACATGTGGTGGCTTCTGCCATTGCTGCCTTCCTGGAGCTCAGGCCCTTGCAGAGGCAGTCTGAGGCATGGCAAGCCACAAGCACACAGCCCCGTCCACCAGCCCCACTACCAGTGCCTGTCCCCTGCACAGTACCATGTTTCCAAAAAAATGTGCTTCCTTTTAGGAAAACCTTGGGTAAAAAATCTTTGTCGCCCAGGCTGGAGTGCAGCGGCGCAATCTCGGCTCACTGCAAGCTCTGCCTCCCAGGGTCACGCCGTTCTCCTGTCTCAGCCTCCCGAGTAGCTGGGACTACAGGCGCCCGCCACCACGCCCGGCTAATTTTTTTGTATTTTTAGTAGAGACGGGGTTTCACCGTGTTAGCCAGGATGGTCTCGATCTCCTGACCTTGTGATCCTCCCACCTCAGCCTCCCAAAGTGCTGGAATTATAGGCGTGAGCCACCGCACCTGGCCTAAAAGATGGTTTTAAAGGGCAGCTTTATAGTGCTTTTGAACTTGAATCTAGGTAATCTGTCTACACCCTGCTTTCCAGGGGCTTCATCAAAACAACAAAACAATGAGCAAGCAGAGAGGGATGTGCAGAAGAGCCGAGAACTCTGCCAGTGTGGCTGCACACCCAGTGAGGTCGGACTCGGTCATCCACGCACGCTCGCTTTCTCCGTGCCTGGCCCTGCGCTGTAGGGTCAGAAGCTGAGGAGAATGCCCCCTGCCCCCCAACCTGCAGAAGAACAGTCCGAAGAGTGACAGCTCTAGTTCCGTGTTCCCAGTCACAATGTGTCCATCGGGAGACTTTGCTAAAGAAGTTGGGAGAGGAAAGGCGTTTGTCCTTCTTGTCCTTTTCTCCCTCCTTCGCACAGAGTGGCTTCATCGCCTCGCGCTTTGGTGTTGCATCGGCCCAGCTTCTGAGCTAACCACCACCCCTGCCCCCCTGGGAACTGCCCCCTTCTTCACAGGGGCGAGTACCTAGCAATCATGTTTGCACTCAACGACCTTAACTGATGGGGGAGTCGGGGGGTGTACCTGACCCAAGCTGTACCTGGCCAATCAGATTCTCTCCCAGAGGTTCAGAATGATTCTTCTCATGGGTCTGACCCTAACAAGCTCAAAAGCGGGGGGGTGGCTGTGTTCTGCCAAGGTGACTGAGGAATAGACAGGGCAGGTCTGCAGAGAAGCAAAATGAAGGAGATGCCCCAAAGGGCCAGAGGGACAGTTCTCTGCTTTGCTACTTTCTTTTTTCTTTTCTTTTCTTTTTTTTTTTTTTTTGAGACAGAGTTTCACTCCTGTTGCCCAGGCTGGAGTGCAATGGCGTGATCTCGGCTCACCACAGCCTCAGCCTCCCGAGATCAAGCGATTCTCCTGTCTCAGCCTCCCGAGTAGCATGCACCACCATGCCTGGCTAATTTTGTATTTTTAGTAGAGACACGGTTTCTCCACGTTGGTCAGCCTGGTCTTGAACTCCTGACCTCAGGTGATCTGCCTGCCTTGGCCTCCCAAAGTGCTGGGATTACAGGTATGAGCCACTACCCCTGCCTGCTTTACTACTTCCGATTCCAGGCCCTTCCTGGTCTCTAGGGCCTGAGGCTTCCATGAGAACCCTGGAGTGTGGTCGGCAGAAGAAGGTCCTCTTCCCAAAGGTGCCCACATCCTAATCCCCAGAACCTATGAATACATTAGGTTACATGGCAAAGGGGAATTGAGGTTGCTAATCAGCTGACTAAAATAGGGAGATTATCCTGCGTTATCCAAGTGGGCCCAATGTCATCACTGAGATCTTTAAAAATGGAAGGTCGAGGCAGAGAGAATCAGAGTCGGAAAGATGATATGGCACTAACTTAAAGATGGAGGAAGGAGCTATGAGCCAAGAAATTTGGGTAGAAAGGGCAAGGAAACATTCTCTCCTATAGTGTGTCCAGGAAAGAGCACAGCCCTGTAGAAACCTTGATTTGAGCCCAGTGAGACCCGTCTGAGAGTCGGAATGAGAGAGCTGTAGATGAAAACGTTGTGTTACTCTAAGCCACTGTGCGTGTGGTCATTTCTTACAGCAGCAACAGGAAACCAACACAGCAGGTAACCCAGTCCTTGCAACTCAAGAATCCTAATGTGGGCCACTTGAATCCTTTTTACCTTGGCTTTAGAATAGCACTGTGTCTCAGAAGGCTCTTTATAAATGACATACTTTTACTCATCGGCTTAATGGTAAACCTTGATTTAGCATTGTTGTAGGCAATATCAAAGATCAGAGGCCACACCAGCTTTTAGGCAGCTCCCATCTACTAGAGGTTCAGGACATCCACAGAAGTGGAACTGTTTTTTTGTTTTGTTTTGTTTTGTTTTTGAGATGGAGTTTTGCTCTTGTTGCCCAGGCTGGAGTGCAATGGTGCGGTCTCAGCTCACTGCAACCTCTGTCTCCCAGGTTCAAGCAATTCTCCTACCTCAGACTCCCAAGTAGCTGGGATTACAGGCGCCCACCACCACGCCGGGCTAATTTTTGTATTTTTAGTAGAGATGGGGTTTCACCATGTTGGCCAGGCTGGTCCCGAACTCCTAACCTCAGGTGATCCGCCTGCCTCCGCCTCCCAAAAATGCTAGGATTATAGGAGTGAGCCACCACGCCCGGCCAGAAGTGGAACTTAAGAGGGGGTAGGAGGGAGGGAGGCCTGGATAGTGCAGCATGCAGACAAGGGCTAGGGCTCTCAAAGAAGCTTCAGGAAGGAGGTAACATCTGAGTTAGATCTCAGGAGAGGGGAAGGTTTGCAGCAGGCTCGGTGGAGAATGAGAGGTACCGTGTCAGTCCTCAGCTGAGGGATAAGGAGAGCAAAGGCAGAGAGGAAGTGGAGGTTGGTAGGCCAGGTGAGTGGCAGGAAGGGAGGTGGCAGGGAATGGGGCTGGCAGGTGAGCCAGCGCTGAATCACGAGGCCCCGTTGATGCCCTGGTGAGCAGCTTGGCTGTAGTCAGGCGGAAAACTTGTGAACGGGAATGGCTAGTATTGGGCTGTGCTTTAAATGGCAAATCTGATTTTACTTTCTAAATGTTAAACTACCTTTAAGCTTCAAGCAATATGTGTTTTCTGGGAAAGCCCCAGGTATAAGTGCTCACCTGGAGGGTGGAGGTGAACTCAAGAAGAGGCACCTTGGGGATCCATACTGGTGGAAAGGGCATCACGCTCGGTAGCTCCCTTTCCATGTTGAACAGAGCCAAGCTCTTCCCCAAGGCTCTGCCCTCTGGCTGGCATGCCTTGCCCGCCTTTTGTGTGGCTGGCTCCTTCTCCCTTCCAGGTCTCAGCACTGATGCCTCCCCTCATACAGACCTTCCCTGCCCCTGTCGCTGCTCCATATCATTCTCTGTCAGTCCAACAAACCACAGATCAGGGCAGTGCAAATGCCAGAGGCAGGGAGGCTCCGGACACCTTCATGTGAGCTGAGTGCCAGCACTAGTCTCTTTCCCCTGGCACGTTGTAGGCCACAACTGTGATGAAATACACGAATGCAGGTCCCTTTGAAGTGGAACCCAAGGCTGGCCTCCCCAAGCCCAGACCTCCACGACTCTATACCCCTTTTTTAATTGCAAATCCAGGATTTGGAATAGGATATTCAGCAGGGAAACCACTGCATGAGTCCCGTCCAGATTAGGAAGGATAATCTGTTTTACTCCATCTACAAAGTCAGGTGTTAGTATCATCCAGAAACACCCTCGCAGAAATATCTAGAAGAATGTTTGTCCAAATATCTGGACACTCCATAACCAAGTCGAAACATGAAATTAACCATCGTAGGTCTACCTGGCATCTGTGCACAGCTCCTTAAACTCTTAATCCAATTGACTGGTGTTCTTATAAGAAGAGGAAATTGGAGACACAGGAAGACCCCTGGGGCACAGGCACACAGAGTGATGGCCACGTAAAGGGGCAGCAAAAGAAAGGAGAAAGGCTGTGAGCCAAGGAGAGCGACCACAGAGGAATCTAGCTCTGTGGACACCTTGGTCTTGGACTTCCAGCCTCCAGAACTGTGAGAGAATACATTTCTGTTGTTGAAGCTGCCCATTGTGTGGTGTTTATGTCCCAGCAGCCCTAGGAACCCACTGCCCTTCCAAACACAAACAGGGAAAGCCCTGTTGGAATTTTCTTACTCCTCAGAGGATTTTCTTACTCTTCCCTTTTCTCTGGGCTGCTTTGCGTGCTTTGTCGGTGGCATCTTCCTTACCTCCAGGGTTTGCATTTCTTATTCCTCCACTTTCCTGAAAAACAAGGGAAAGTCCTGCTTATATTTTTCCAGGGAGACTGGTAAGGTAGGGCTCAACGAGCTTGGCGATTCTTCACTTACCACCATGTCAGTGGGAGAATCTGGAAATCTCGGTTCTCAAGTCAAGGCCACTAGCCTAGAAAGTGTCTTCGTGTGAATTTGTGAAGGGCATCCTTGCCTGACTCAGGGAGTGGACAGTAGGGGAAGGGGGCCTTGGCAAGCATAGCTATGGTGGACTTCAGCCTCCCCTGCGTGCCGCCGCCGCTGTCTGCCGGGGCCTCTCTGTCCGCTCCGTGTGCTGCATCATGGTTTCATGTTCTCCTTCACCACACACTACAGAGGAAAGAAGGATGGAGCGCCCTAGGAAGCAATGCCTGGGTCAACGAAATATAGTGAATAACAGCAAGAGGAGGTTGTGTTTCTGTTTGCATGTGTATCTGCGATATTTATGTCCTCTAATAACAGTTGTTCCAACACACAGACAATCTTCAGGAGGAAGCTAGGAAAGTGAGTGACAGTTTCTCTGTGTCCACCGGCTTCTTGGATCAAGTTCAGAAAGTGAAATATTTGGGCTGGACGTGGTAGCTCACGCCTGTAACTCCAGCACCTTGGGAGGCTGAGGTGGGTGGATCACCTGAGGTTGGGAGTTTGAGACCAGCCTGGCCAACACGGCAAAACCCTGTCTCTACAAAAAATACAAAAATTAGTCGATGTGGCGGCGGGTGCCTGTAATCCCAGCTACTTGGGAGGCTTAGGCAGGAGAATCGCTTGAACCCGGTAGGCGGTGGTTGCAGTGAGCTGAGATCACGCCACTCCAGCCTAGGCGACAGAGCAACACTGTCTCGGAAAAAAAGAAAGAAAGAAAAGAAAAAGTGAAATATTTGAAGAAGCTGCTTTGGCATTTCATGACAGGCCAGCAGGGCCAGCAGGAAGACTAAGTGAAGGCAGAGCAGCCCTTCCTCCCCTGCATTCTGGAGGGGCAGAGAGTGAAGGTGGTCTCGGGGTATCTGAATATTCATCTCCCCTGTGGGAGCAAAGCTCCTCACCAGTGTTCAACCAGGGAGGACTGACTGTGCCCTGAGACTGTCTGTGGCACCGTTGTGGCATCCTGTGGGTCCAGAGAGATACCTTTGGTCTCTGGGCTCCTATGATGTACATGGAGAGACAGGAGAGCAGGATCTGATGAGGACCAAGTGCAGGTAACAGATCGTTCCGAGGAGAGAGGGGCTCTGAGGAGCAGGGTTGATCATTAGCAGCTCACACCTCAGGCCGTGCTGGCTGACAGTCCTGTAGACAGGTCCTGTGATCCTAAGTCCCTGGTTTGGGGATGCGTTTGACCCTAGGTGAGGTACCCTAGGACAATAAGATCATAGTATTTCTTTCATTCTCTCATGTTCTTCATGGTGGCTGTTCACATGCAGGTCCCTCCCAGTCCTCTCTGTGCCCTGGGAGTTCTTTGAGGCTGATAGATGCGCGTCCCGGAGCTGACATGGTGCCTGGCACGTGGAGATGCTAAGCTGCGGCTGTTGAAATTCACACTGTAGTTGAAATTCACACTGTAGTAGAGACTCCATATGTTTAAAGACACAGAGTGACACTCTAGCAAGCAGGCCCCAGCGAGGGAGGTACAGGTGTGATTATAACCCAGAGCAGAATTAACGATGGAACGTGACCTGGTTTTGTAGGATTTGAAAGTTGGATAAAGACTTGCTCTGGCTTTCAGACGCACAATTGCCAGGTGTGTAAAACCACCCCTAATCCTCTGGTGGAAACAGTGTGTGTGGTGGGGGGTCTCGGGAATCCAGAGCAATGGCCCAGCCTGGAGTTGGGGGATCTCAGAGGCTGTATCACTCGGGCAAAGCTAGATCATGGTGCAGGAAGAAACAACCCCCAGATCGCAGCGGCTTAAACAACAAAGGTTTATTTCTTGCTCACTACATATCCACTGCGGGTTGGTGGGTGGGAGTGGGGATTCTGCTCATCGCTTAGGACCCCAGGCTGGCAGAGGAGGGCTTCAACTGGAGAGCTGCTTCTATGTGGCAACCTGTGCCCAGGCTCTCAAAGCTTCTGCCTGGAAGTGACCCTCAGCCGTTCTGCTCATGCTCCACTCACCGGGGCAGCCCCGACCTAACCTCCCAGCAGGCAGCGCATCACACGTTACAGGTGCTCAGAAGAGGAGAAACTGCATCTTTGTCAACAAAGACGACCACGGAGGGGAGACTGCTGATGGAAGGTGGTCAGGAGTAGGGGGGCTTGTTCCTGTCTGTGGGTTCTCCCCTATCTCCCAGGACTGAGCTCGACACAGGCACAGGCTGAGGCCTTTGGAAAGCTGGGCTTGGGGGCTTCTATGACCTGGCAAGGTTTGCCTTCCTGAAACTTTCTCAGCAGATGGTGAAATCCAATTTGGAATGCTCAGCCGGGCCCGGCCATTCTAACCTCATCTCAGCCGCCAGCTGTGAAACCACAGGGTCAGGGCTGGGATTGAGAAAGCCACCAGGAACCAAAGCGTTGTTGTTTTGTTTTTGTTTTGTTTTGTTTACTTTCAGGAACTAAGGAGAAGAAAAGTGAAGGACAGGAATACAATAATTATTAATAATAATAATAAAAGAAACTGGAAGCCAGGATGCCCCTGACCATGCTGGGAGCAGTGGAGAACTGGAACAGGGATGGATGGGCAGAGGGGACTGGGGAGGATGCCACAAGCCATCAGGGGTCAGAGGCCACCAGGAGAAACAGTGCTGTGTTCTCGGCCCTCCACAGCGAAGGCTGAGCTTCCCAGCCAAAAACTGACAAAGGAGGAGAGGGCCTAGAAACAGAAGAAAGATGTGGAGTTGGCACCTGCTTCCCTCTGGCTGCCCAGCCTGGATCACATACCACTGACCCCGCTATCACACCTGAGGTGCAGGGTTAACTGTTACTTTCTCTGGGAAGTGTCCCTGATGTCCCACCCACCACAGGGCTGGCCACCCCTCCTCTATGCTCTCTCTCTCTCTTTTTTCCCCCCCTGTGATGGAGTCGTGCTTTGTTGCCCAGGCTGGAGTGCAGTGGCACAATCTCAGTTCACTGCAACCTCCACTTCCTGGGTTCAAGCAATTCTCCTGTCTCAGCCTCCTGAGTAGGGGGGACTACAGGCACATGCCACTATGCCCAGCTAATTTTTGTATTTTTAGTAGAGATGGGGTATCACCATATTGGTTCAGGCTGGTCTTGAGACCAGGTAATCCACCCATCTTGGCCTCTCAAAGTTCTGGGATTACAGGCATGAGCCACCATGCCTGGCCCCTCCTTTATGCTTTCTAAGCATCCTATATTTATTTACACTCAGCTAGGCTGTGCCCTTAGGACCTAGTACCACTGCAGGAACAAAGATGGGCACTGTGAATTGAGAAGGAATGAATGATGGGGTTTGTGAGGTTCAGCATTTATTCCTCAGGAGGTGACCAGGCTGGTCAGAGGCACCTGGATCTGGGGACAGCTGAGCCCTCCCTGCTGCTCAAGACTGGCCTGGGCACTGCGGTGGCGCCAGTCCTGGCCCCTGACAACTCAAGCTCCTAGGTCCAGCCTAGACTCCAGGGACCTCCAGGCCAGCCCAAGGCTCTTTGAAGCAAGAATCTGAGTCTACTAAACTGTCTTGTCCCACCCGACCCCCCAGACTCCTCAGCTAGCTCCATCCCTGGTGGCTACAGCTTCAGATGGCCCCCCATACAACTCACAGATACGGGTTCCGGGGCCTCACCCCTAACTCATCAGGCCCAGGGATACCCTAGTATTAGCCTTTCCTAGGAGGAGGAGTTTGCCCAACTTTCCCGAAACATCCAGAACGTTCCCACAGCTTCTCCTCTGTCTTTCCTGAATCTCTTGGGAGTGGACCATTCCCAGGCACTGGGAACTAGAAGTACCAACCTACCATCTACCTCTCAGTGCCTCGGATTACCCATTTGTAAAACTTGGGCTGCATTTCACGCTTCTTACAGAGTTTAGGGGGCCATTAATATTACAGCCCTGGATGATCTCTGGAAGACAGGGGCTCCGTTTTCATGATTTTGTCCTCTAGCTGCCCCACAACCTCCCTGGAACCTTCTGGAATGTGCTGCACAGGTCGAACTAGAGCAGGGAACCCAAGGATTGGTGGGGGCCCGCAAGTGGATGGCCTGGGACCTGGGAACATTGAACCATGGCAATGACTGTGTCTTTTCAAAGGGAAGTGGCTCAACGCCATTCGCTTTGTGGTGGGTCTTTGGGCCCCAGGGAGTGCCCAGTCCTGGGCCTGGAGAGGGCAGCAGGGGAAGGGACCTTCAGAAGTGAGGGGAGGCCTGCAGGAAGGGCCTCCAGGTGGGAGTCAGCCTCGGCACCAGGCCCAACTGCTCCAGCTGCAGCCGAGTGGGCCTGTAGGCCCCCAGGTTGCTGTAGACGGCGGCTGGCAGGCTGTCGTGGGGCCGCGGGGAGAAGTGGGCCTGGGGACTCGGGGCTCCCCAAGGGCCGTGATGGGGCTGGAACCGGGGCGGTGGAGGCGGGTGTGGGGCCGCGGGGCTGCCGGGCCCCGATGACGCTGACACACTTCGGGTGCGGGGGTGGCTGCCCGCCGAGAGGCCGCTGAAGGGGTTGGAGGACGTGCGGTTACTGGCGGAGCCGCTGCTGCTGCTGAGGCGACCATTGGCGGGGGCTGCTCCGGTCGGGACGGGGGCGACCAGCCGCGGGGACTTCAGGCCCATCACGGGCTTGGAGGAGGCGTAGAGGTGGCGGAACTCCTCGTCAAACGGCTCCACCGCCTGGCCTGTGAACTTGGAGAGGATGTTCCGGTGCACGTGTCCGCAGAGCCAGGTGAAGCTGGAGGGGAAGAGGAGACAGTGAGGGAGGAGGAGGGAGGAGGAGGAGGAGGAGGAAGGAGGGGGAGGGGAAGCGGAGCAGGAGGGGAAGGGAGGGAGGAGGTGGAGGAAGGAAAAGGAGGGAGAGGGGATGTGGGAGGGGGAACAGGAGGAGGAGGAGGGGAGGGGGAAGGGGAAAGGTGAAAGGGAGAAGAGGAGGAAGAGGAGGAGGGGAGGGGAGGGGAGGGGGAAGGGGAGAAGGGAGAAGAGGAGGAAGAGGAGGAGGGGAGGGGAGGAAGAGGAGGACAGATAGGAGGTTTCGCCGGCCCGGGCCCCAAGACCCTCCTGGGTGACTAGTCTGGGAATTGTGGGACCCCCCGGGGCAGGGACGTAAGGGGACCAACCCCCATGCCCACCCTCCCCTCCTGGCGGGCTCGTTTCATCCAGGCAGAAACCCTGAGAGGGAGACATTGCAACGCCTCTCTTACAGACGACGAAACTGAGGCTCAGGGGCCAGAATGTGTTTGCAGGCGAATAATTAAGAGGCCAGAGCGAATCCCTGGCCTCAAGGCTCCCTCGTGGTGCTCAGATTGCAGCCCCTTAGAGGCTCCCTGAGGAGGCAGAAGGGGGCTGAGTCCCAGGCTCCCGGACTCCGCGCTCAGGGGAGTCACCCAGCAGCCGGGGCCTTCTCTCTCCACCTGTGGAATGTGGAGCGCCAGCTCCTTTAACCACACAGGGGTGGGGAAAGCCCCTACAAAAGGCTGCTCTTGGGAAGCCGGGCTGTGTTTTCATGAAAATCTAAAGCATTCCTGAAAGAGGGTTCGGCTCCATTTTCAGGCACAGGGCCCCAGCTGGGATGAGCAGAGGAGGAGCGCCGTGCGGCCTGCGTCCCTGGAGACACGGGGTGGAGGGGATGGGGGAGTGGGGAGACACCCTCAAGGAGAGGCCTGGGGCCACCACTTACAGGTTTTAGGGAAAAACCAAATGCCTAAGGCAGTTATTACTTTGTATATACTTTGTATACCAGAGTTTTGTGTGTGTGTTTTTTTTTTTTTTTTTTTTTTTTTTTTTTGAGATAGTCTCGCTCTGTCACCCAGGCTGGAGTGCAATGGCACGATCTCGTCCCACCGCAACCTCTGCGTCCCGGGTTCAAACGATTATCCTGCCTAAACCACCCGAATAGCTGGGATTACTGGCGCCCGCCACCACGCCCAGCTAATTTTTGTATTTTTAGTAGAAGCAGGGGTTCACCATATTGGCTAGGCTGGTCTCGAACTCCTGACCTCGTGATCCGCCCGCCTCGGCCTCCCGAAGTGCCGGGATTACAGGCGTGAGCCACCGCGCCTGGCCTGATTCCCAGATTTAACCCAAAATCTTTTCTGTTTCCGATGGAAAACTCCTTTCGTTCCCCCCTCCCTCCCCAATCCCCCCTCCCCCAAGCAATGCTTGAAACTCTGGTAATAGCATAGATCTCCCAAGAGCGCCAGGCTAGAGGATCCTGGGCTCCCGCACAGGTGAACTTGAAGCAAGGGGAGAAGCATGGTCGGGGGAATGGTCAATGGTCGCCGAGCCGGGACAGCGCCAGAGCTGAGCAGAAAGGGGCCCACCAAGGATGGGGTCGCAGCCCCCAGCCCCAGCCCACCCGTCTTGCCACCCAAAGGCCTGGCCTCAGCCCGGGGTTGGGAGTTGCCTGCTCTACGAGGCAGGGCGGGGCCGCACAAGGCTCGGATAATCCTGGGAACAGCAATGAGGCTTTGTTTAAATCTCACCTCAGGAAGGGAACCACCCACACCCCCAGAGAGGTAAGCGGAGCCAAGGACCAGCCCCGCCACGGGACAGGAGGCAAGCTGCAGGGACAAAGGGCCGCGCTACACTCAGAAGCCAGTCGCCCTATGTTGTCTAAATCAGGCTACATGGGGCAACATAGCTGCTGCTTTGCTCAACAGAACAAGTCCAAAGAACAAGTCCAAAGAACAAGTCCAAAGACGTCCTGGCAATTCCTCAGGTCCCCAGCACCTGTGTCCCTGATTGCACTGTGCCCGGCACCAGAGCGCCCGGCACCAGAGCCCCCGACACCTACACACCCGGGCATCTCGTGCTTTAGCTTTTTTTTTTCCTTTTGTTTTTGAGATGGAGTCTCGCTCTGTTGCCCAGGCCGGAGTGCAGTGGCATGATCTCAGCTCACTGCAACCTCTGCATCCGGGTTCAAGCAATTGTCTGCCTCAGTCTCTAGAGTAGCTGGGATTACAGGTGCCCACCACCATGCCTAGCTAATTTTTGTATTTTTAGTAGAGACAGGGTTTCACCATCTTGGCCAGCCTGGCCTTGAACTCCTGACCTCGTGATCCACTTGCCTCAGCCTGCCAAAGTGCTGGGATTACAGGTGTGAGCCACTGTGCCTGGCCATGCTTTAGCTTTTATACTTTTGATCACAGCCCATGAGCAGAAATACATTTTATTTCTATTGTTGTTTGGCCCATAAGTACGTAGCATTCATTTAATCATCTTCGGCTCATGACCACTCTACTCATTGGTCTATTCATCACCCATTTTCACTTATTTAGCTATTTAATTGGTGATTTAAAGTAATATAGTAAGCACTTATGAACCCACTACCTAAAAGAAAAGGTCACATCTTTTCAAAAACTTTTCTCTTAAAAAAATTTTTTTGGCAGAGATGGGGTCTTGCTATGTTGCCCAGACTGGTCTTGAACTCCCGGCTTCAAGTGATCCTCCCTGCTTGGCCTCCCAAAGTGCTGGGATTACAGGCATGAGCCACCACACCTGGCCAAGGTAGCATCTTGAGGATAGTCCACATCAAGCCATAGCATCCCTCCTTGCATCCCTTTCCCAGGACCCCTGAACTAGAACTCAGCACGTCATGAATCCTGTGATCATAACAACCTTGCTTTCATTTTTCCATAATTAAAGAATTTTTTTTGTCTTTTGGTTTTTTTTATTTTTTTTGAGATGGAGTTTCACTCTTGTTGCCCAGGCTGGGGTGCAGTGGCATGATCGCGGCTCACTGCAACCTCTGCCTCCTGGGTTCAAGCACTTCTTCTGCCTCAGCCTCCCAAGTAACTGGGATTACAGGCACCTGCCACCATGGCTAGTTTTTGTATTTTTAGTAGAGACGGGGTTTCGCCATGTTGGCCAGGCTGGTCTCAAACTCCTGACCTCAAGTGATCCACCCACCTTGGCCTCCCAAAACGCTGGGATTACAGGTGTGAGCCACTGTGCCCGGCCTGCAGTACTTCATTTTTGACTGTTGTGTAATATGGCACTGATGGCTGTCTCGTGGTGCATTCATCACCTCCCTCTGCTAAGCATTTGGGTTCTGTTGTGAACAGTGCTGCCGTGAACATTCTCATACGTCTTCTACCATACATGTGGACCAGCTTCTTGTGGAAATATACCTAGGAGTACAGTTGGTGGGTTTTAAACTAGGTGAGTATTCTGCTTTTAGAGAAAGGGCCAAAATCTTTCCACAGTCATTGTCCCAATTTGCAATCCCATCAACAGTGTGTGAAAGATCCCTGAAATCCACCATTTGGTATGGTTAGTCTTTTTCATTTCTATGCTGGTTGGAGAGGTGTGAAATGGGGACTCATTCTAGCCTCGACTCACATTTTCCGGATCTCTCATGACGCTGCACATCTTTCCACATGTTTTTTTTTGTTTTTGTTTTTGTTTTTATTTTTGTTTTTTAACCATGTGTTGCCTCCTTGGTGAAATGCCTACTTACGTCTCCCACCCACTTTTCTGCTGTGCTCTTGTGCCCTTGTGAGTCTCAGCACTAATCTCTGTCAGGTGTGTGCATCTTCAATAGCTGCTTCCAGTTCGTAACTGACTTTTCACTTTCTTTAAGATATCTTTCCTTCCTTCCTTCCTTCCTTCCTTCCTTCCTTCCTTCCTTCCTTCCTTCCTTCCTTCCTTCCTTCCTTCCTTCCCTCCCTCCCTCCCTCCCTCCTTCCTTCCTTCTTTCCTTCCTTCCTTCCTTCCTTTTCTCGTTCTGTCCCCTAGGCTGGAGTGCAGTGGCTCAATCTCGGCTCACTGCATCCTCTGCCTCCTGGGTTCAAGTGATTCTCCTGCCTTGGCCTCCCCAGTAGCTGGGACTACAGGTGCCTGCCCCCACACCAGGCTAATTTTCGTGTTTTTAGTAGAGACAGGGTTTCACCATGTTGGCTAGGCTGGTCTTGAACTCTTGACCTCAGGTGATCCGCCTGCCTCCGCCTCCCAAAGTGCTGGGATTACAGAGGTGAACCACTGTGCCCAGCCAAGATGTCAATGAACCAACATTCTTAATTGTAATATCGTCAGATTAAGCAAACTTTTATGGTCAATGCTTTTTTTTTTTTTTTAAAGAAATCTACTAAGAGTTTTAAAGTTTATTTTCAACATTCAAATTCTTTTCATCAATTGCAAGTTGATTTGTAAACAAATGCATGCGAGGTGGGTAGTAATCCCGTTTTACATACGGGGGGGTATTTTTTCCACTTCCTCCTTTCCCCACTGCTCTGACATGCTCTGTCATGTGTGAATCTGTGCCTGAGCTTTCTGTTCTGTGTGTCAATTTGTCCCTCTTCCAATGCCACATTGTCTTGATTACCGCAGTTTCATGACAAGTCCTGAACTCTGGTAGGGCAAGTTCTCCCTGCTTGTTTTTCTTCTTTGGATTTATCTTGGCTATTCTTGGAAAAGCACATTTTACATCATGACCTACAAGTACATAACCACACAATAATTTCCAGAACATCCTTTACCTCAGTGTGCTCTGATTATTTTTATTCTATTCTGTGTCATGTAAAAAAAATGCTAGACATCATCTACTAAATTGATTTCACACCCCACTAATGGATGGTAAGGCACAATTTGAAAAACTATAATCTTTCAGGACACTGAATGCTCAGAACCCAATGTGCTTTTATTCATTCATTCAACAAATATTTGTGGCCATGTACAATGCATCAGATGCCGTATTTACCATACTTCATGCCAGGAAAGCAACAGAGAAGAAAACATACCCAGTCCAGTCCCTGACCTCATGTTGTTTATAATCTTGGCTAATCAAGTTCACAAATAAATAATTCCAAATCATGATGGGAGTGAAGCCATGGAGGGTAAGAGGGCTCGGGAGGGGGTGATCAGAGGTCTCTGAGGCAATGATCTGGAAGCCGCCACCTGCAAGATGAGGAGTTAGCAAGATAGAGACAGCAGGAATGAGCTCTCCAACGGAGGGCACGAACACCAAGTGCAAAGGCCCTGAGACTTGAAAGAGCACGAAAGACCCAGGAGGCGGCCAGTGTGGCGCCAACCCCGTGGAGGAGTGGGGGCATCCTACTGAGATAGAGGCCCTGGTAAGGATGTAGTTTTTTGTTTTTTGTTTTTTCCCTAGGAGCAGTGGCGAGTATTGAAGGATTTTAAAGTGGTTTGATCTGGTTTGTGTTCTGTTCCTGGGAGAGAAAACCCATGGGCAGGAGGCCAGTTAGAAGCCAGGATGATGCCTTGCTGTTGTTGTTCTCCGTGCTGTTCCCAATGCCCAGTTTTGCCTGCCTCTTCCCCACCCCCTGAAATCATTCCCATCCTTCAAGACCCAACTCCAGCCAATGGCACCGACCTCCTGGACCTGCCAGGCAGAAGTGGTGGCTCCCTCTCACTGACCCCAGAGCACTTCCTTAGCTCCTGCTGATCTCAGAGCACACACGCAAATCCCCTCTGGCCGCTCTGCAATTTTTCTTGATGGCACTGGCATGGCACCTATGCTGGGGTCAGTCCCTCAACCAGCCCTTCAGTGTTGAAATGCACAACGTCAGCCCTCTAGCCTCAGCAGAGGAAGCAGGGCTCTTCAGTTTGGGAGAACCATATACAACCGGAAGGAGGGGCCAAAATATCTGAAGCCCCAGGTAGCTGGGCTAAAAGAAAGGGATAAAGGGCCTGCCTCTTCTGGTTTTTTTGTTTTGTTTTGTTTTTACTGGAAACAACTCTAAGGGGAGACTGGTCCTGAGGAAGATGATCCCCTGAAAGGCTAGTAAGCAGATCACCTTTGAATGTCAAGGGCAAAATCACTGTTGGTGTCCTGTGCTCCCTGCAGGAGCTGGCTCCTCCACAACCCTCAGGAATGACAGTAAACACAAATGGCCCTGCATGTATTCAGGCTACAGCCACCTTCCTCCTGGGCTGCACATCTGGCTAACAAGCCCAGCTCCCAGCTTCACAGGGATTGGAGAGCCAGTGACCCTAGTCAAGGAAGCTGGTGACCCTGGGTCAGTTGCCTCCCCTTTCTGTGCCTAAATCCCCCGCCCCACCTCTGTGAATGAGGAGGGTGATGGGATGATGCCTTCTTCAAAGTGTTGTCATAAGGATTAAATCCTGATTAAAGTCCGTTTTTTTTTGTTTTGTTTTGTTTTGAGACAGTCTTGCTCTGTTGCCCAGGCTGGAGTGTATCTCAGCTGACTGCAACCTCCACCTCCCAGGTTCAAGCAATTCTCCTGCCTCAGCCTCCCAAGTGGCTGGAATTACAGGCACCTGCTGCCATGCCTGGCTAATTTTTTGTAGTTTTAGTAGAGACAAGTTTCGCCTTGTTGGCCAGTCTGGCCTTGAACTCCTGACCTCAGGTGATCCACCCACCTCGGCCTCCCAAAGTGCTGGGGTTACAGGTGTGAGCCACTGTGCCCGGCCTAATTTTTTGTATTTTTAGTAGAGACAGGGTTTCACCATGTTGGCCTGGCTGGTCTCAAACTCCTGACCTCAAGTGAGCCACCCCGCTCAGCCTCCCAGAGTGTTGGGATTACAGGCGTGAGCCATCGCACCCAGCCCTTATTAAAGTTCTGATCACACCTGGCCCAGGCCCTGACATCCTTCAGCAATGTTAGTTCTGCTTCCTCCTGACTAGGGCAAGGGCCTCTGGGCTGTGTAATGGACTCTGGAAGGGCAAGTATAAATTAAAAATGAGATGCTTAGTTCTTCCCACTGAAAATAAGGGAAGAGACCTTCCCCTTCTTCGTTTTCTACTTCAAACATTTTAGCTGTGTGCAAGTCACACTCCATCCTCCGGTGTTCTGGAAGAAGATGGGCCTGACTGCAGCTGTCCTCCGACTCCACAAGCAGAACCTCCCTACTGAAATGGGTTGGATCCACTTTGCGATATGAAGGAGGGACGTTTCTTTCTGCCTGCTGTCTCTGTAGTGAGTTGCCCATCATGCGCATTGTATTCTGGTCTAATGCTTACTTGATAACGCAACTGTTTTCCTTCACTTCTACTTTCGTAGGGAAGTTTTCTGAGAGGAGATTTTGTTTTTCATTTTAATTCCCCAGTAGCTCCCATAAGACAGGGAGGGATGAACTCCACTCCCATCTGCCTTCTGTGGACATGGTTTCCGACTTCTCTGCTGGCTTCTTTACTCGGAGAGTGGACTGGGCAGCAGGGCGCAGAGGGGTTAGGGGTTGGGGGAAGGCATGTTTCTCCAACACTTTCCCTCTAACAAACCCTGCAGAAGGATTACCCCTTACCTTCACAAATAAAAAAATTAGTATACTTTCATAATAATAGTCCTTTTCTTTCTTTCTTTTTTTTTTTTTTTTTTGAGACAGAATTTCGCTCTTGTTGCCCAGGCTGGCATGCAATAGTGTCAGCTCACCACAACCTCTGCCTCCCGGGTTCAAGCTAGTCTCCTGCCTCAACCTCCTGAGTAGCTGGGGTTACAGGTACCCACCACCACACCTGGCTAATTTTGTATTTTTAGTAGAGATGGGGTTTCTCCGTGTTGGTCTGGCTGCTCTCGAACTCCTGACCTCAGGTGATCCGCCTCGGCCTCCCAAAGTGCTAGGATTACAGGCGTGAGCCACCGTGCCCGGCCAATGATAGCTCCTTTCTAATTCACAGAAACCAACTGGAAAGTGAGGTCAAACCACTTTATACAACAGACCAATGTTAGTTAAGCATAAAAATGCTGGTAACAGTAATAATCACGGCCTGCCTAGTAAAACTCAGTAATCCTCTTCAAACAGACCCTGCTTGGAACTATAATTATTAATATCAAAATAAATTTGAAAGTATTAAGTAATACCAATGTCTTAAACAACAATACACTCTTAAGTGACCTTTTTTTAGTGCATCTCAGATGCCCAGCAGCTAAGTATTTACACTTGCTGTTTTACTTAATTCTACAACAATTCTAATACAAAGAGAATGTGTTATTATTTTCCATTTCGTTCTGATGAGGAAACAGGCCCAGAGAGATGACAGGTACGTAGCTATTAAGAGTTGGGTATAGAAGCTGGGAGCAGTGGTTCACGCCTGTAATCCCAGCAATTTGGGAGGCCGAGGAGGGCGGATCACTTGAGGTCAGGAGTTCGAGACCAGCCTGGCCAACATGGTGAAACCCCCATCTCTACTAAATATACAAGACAATTAGCCAGGTGCACGCCTGTAATTCCAGCTACTGGGAGGCTGAGGTGGGAGTATCACTTGAACCAGGAGGCTGAGGCTGCAGTGAGCTGAGATCACACCACCACCACGCTAGGCAACAGAGCATCTCGAAACAAAAGAGTGGGGTACGACCTAACACATTCACATTCTTGTTCTTCTAGGGGAAAGCATAATGTATGAGAGATTGTTTGGTTTAAAAGTGAAATGATATGGATTTGAGGATTCGAGGGTGGAACAATTCATATTTTGAGAAGTTGAAGATAGACACTGTTTTCCTGAAGGTGTTACAGGGAAGTTTATCTTGGGAATGTGTTTCAGCTTAATCTGCCCAGCATTTGACACCATTTGGTAGAGAGAGGAAGCCCCCACAACTAGCGCAGTTCTGATCTCCCTGAAATGTTCGAAATCCCTCCCGGTCGCTTAAGCTCCTTCATCAGTTTTCGTCATACACACAGATAATAAGAAGTTGTTTCTCAGCCTTTTATCTTTACATCTCTGTTTCCAAATGACTGTGTTCCCAGGCCTTCTCCTTTTTTCCACAGAGATAACAGCCCCATGGTCCTGTGCAATGCAGCTAGTGGGTCCTGGGAGGGTGCAACATTTCTCAGAAATAATTGTCTAATCTTGAACTTTGGGCAGGATGTTATAGATAAGAGCCTCTGGGTAAGAAGTTTTTTTTTTTTTAAACATCCAAACTTTGATCTGTTGAAGTTCAGATCACTTTATTTATTTTTTATTTTTTAATTTTTTTTGAAGGAGAGTCTCACTCTGTCACCCAGGCTGGAGTGCAGTGGTGCGATCTCTGCTCACTGCAGCCTCTGCCTCCCAGGTTCAAAGTGATTCTCGTGCCTCAGCCTCCCCAGCAGCCGGGATTACAGGTGCGTGTCACTGCGCCCAGCTAATTTGTGTACTTTTAATAGAGACGGGGTTTCACCATGTTGGCCAGGCTGGTCTCAAACTACTGACCTCAGGTGATCCACCCGCCTCGGCCTCTCAAAGTGTTGGCATTACAGGTGTGAGCCACCACGCCCGGCCCAGATCACTTTAAAGTGTATCATATTTTGGGGCTACTGAGGAGACAGCTCAACACTGCACCTGTTCTTTGATTTCTTCCCCATGTTCAGGGAATCCTCAGCTATTCTAGCCCACAGCTCAACCTCCTTCTTCCCTTTAGTGATACAAAATCTGCATTCCCCAGGGTAGAATGTGTGCCTTGAAATAGAGTGTCAAGAGCGCTGCAAGAATTCCTCAGCTCATATTCACAATCGCCGAAAGGAGGAAACCACCCAATGTCTATGGATTGACGACCAGATAAACCAACTGTGGTCCGTCCGGTCCATGGAATATTGCTCAGCCACGAAAAGGGAGGCAGCACTGACACACGCTAACAGCTCGATGAGCCTGGAAAACGTTATGTTAAGTGAAAGAAGCCAGCCACAAAATGCCGCATATTGAATGATTATTCCATTTACATGAAACACCCAGAGCAGGCACTTACATGGGGACCCTCAGTGCTAGGACGGACATTCCAGACCTCAAGGCAAGCTGGGCAGGAAGGTGTGAACTGCACTTGAAGTGCCTCCTAAGCCACATTCTCTTTTTTTCCATAGCCTTGTTCTCCTACCTTCAAATTCTAAAAAGTTTGAGGACGGAATGACATATTTTAGAGATTCTTCTCTGAAAACTTGCCCCACCCTAGGCCTGGGTGAAGGGCAGCCATGTTTTCGCCACGTGCCAAGTTCCCTTCTGCCACCCCTGCCCCAGCCACAGGTTACTGGCTCAGGGGTGGACACCAGCCTCGGAGACAGCTCATCCACTGGTTGGTGATCTGGGCTGACAGAATGGCTGGACCAGAAGTGATGGTGGTGGGGGCTGGGCTGGGAGGCCCCAAAGCTTAGGGATGAGGAGGTCAGATTTAACTTATACAATCCATGAGGCAGGAGAGAGAACCAGAAAAAGAAGCTAAACAACAGGCCTGTGGACCCATAAAAGCCAGAGTGAGCAGCTTTTACCCTAGCTTTTCCCAGACTCTGGGGAGGCCTGGCAGGCGCTGGTCCTGCCCTTGGCTGTGCCTGAGATTAACTGCCACAGCCTTACAACACCCCCTCCCTTCCGCCTTTACTTAGCCAGTTTAGGTAGATTTTCTGTGCCTTACAGTGAAACAGCCTTGACGAACTTAATAGGAACCAAAATGTTGAAAAACAGTGCACGAAGGTCCTTGTTGTATTTGGGAGGAGAGGAGAATTATTACACAATTTTGGACTTTGTTTGGAAAACGTGTAAAGTATTTTAAAAACTGAAGGAGTCCCATTACAAGAAAAGATTAAATATAAATTATTAAGCTTCGTAGCGAGCAGAGAAAAAAAAAGGAGCTATCTAAAAGAGAAGTAATATGAAAACCTGTCCATTCAACTGCAAACACAAAAGGGGAAAAGCAAAGCAAAGTCAAGATAGAAATATTAGAAATAAATCCAAATAGATCAGCAATCACAATAACTATGTGGATTATACCTATTAAAAGACAGATGATAAAATTATACTTTAAAAAACTTTAATGAGGCTGGGAGCGGTGGCTCACGCCTGTAATTCCTGCACTTTGGGAGGCTGAGGTGGGTGGATCATCTGAGGTCAGGAGTTCGAGACCAGCCTGGCCATCATAGCGAAACCCCATCTCTACTAAAAATACAAAAATTAGCCAAGTGTGGTGGCAGGCACCTGTAATCCCAGCTACTCAGGAGGCTGAGGCAGGAGAATCACTTGAACCCAGGAGGCGGAGGTTGCAGTGAGCTGGGATCGCACCACTGCACTCCAGCCTGGGTGACAGAGTGAGACTCCGTCTCAGAAAAACAAAAATTAATGATATGTTGTTCACAAAAGACACACTTAAAATCTATCAGCAAGTTTGAAAATAATGGGATGGAGAGAAAGTTATGCTCTGTGCTCTAGACTGAATGTCTGTGTCTCCTCCAGATTCATATTTGAAATCCTAATCCCCAATGTGATGATTAGTCATGATTAGGTCATGAAGGTAGAACCTTCAGGAATGGGGTTAGTGCCCTTGCAGAAGAGGCCCCAGTGAGCTCCCTCACCTTTTTACCATGAAGGGATAAAGATACACTTTCGCTGTGTGACACAGTGAAAAGACAGCAGTCTATGAGACAGAAGGTGGGCCTTCCCCAGACACTGAATCTGCCAACACCTCGACCTAGGACTTCCCAGCCTTCAGGACTGTGAGTAATGGGTTTCCGTTGTGTATAAGCTATCCAGTCTATGGGATGTTATTATAGCAGCCCAAATGGACTAAGACACTGTACAAGTATAAGCCCAAGGAAGACTGGAGGTAGCAATGTTAATGTCATTAAAAGTGGAATTTCAGCTAAACGGCACTAATAAGGCTAAAGAAAGATAGCACATTTTAAATGTTAGGGTTTATTTATTTCTTTCTTTTCCCTTTCTCTCTTTCTCTTTATGCTCATGTGTCTCTGGCTAGAGATTTGGCAGTTGGCTTCACCTGGCTTTGGAACAGCATTGCGGGCTCCCGCTCCCTGGGGAAAGAGGGCATCCTTAACGCCCCCGGAAGCCTGCCTTCCACTCGCAGCTTATCCCAATGTTTGTGCTCATATTTCTCTGGTCACTGCTATGTATTTGCAGCAGAGGAAGTAAGATAAGATGCAACCAGTTGCCCCCTCTGCACTCTCTGTCACACTCATCACCTTCCTAAACAAAATGTTCCCAAATGACCTTCGGCTATTCCTTCCTTCCTCAATTGCCCTCTCATTTCATCCCTCCCACAAAACCCACCATCAAATCCACTTCCCTAGTGCCACCACTAAGAACATTTCAAAGAATATCTTTTAAGCTCTGAATCAAGTTTCAAAGACAGACCCAGGCAAGGTAGCATTGTTCGAATAAATGGGTGGTCAGTCATTTGGATGTAGGAGTCTAGTGTGAGGGTCTAAACACAAACTGAGGCCGGGCGCAGGGGGCTCATGCCTATAATCCCAACACTTTGGGAGGCTGAGGCTGGTGGATTGCTTGAGCAAATAATAAAAATTTAAAAAATAAAATGGGGCTGGGCGCAGTGGCTCATGCCTGTAATCTCAGCACTTTGGGAGGCCACAGGGGTGGATCACCTGAGGTCAGGAGTTTGATACCAGCCTGGCCAACACGATGAAACCCCGTCCCTACGAAATATACAAAAATTCGCCGGGTGTGGTAGCGGGTGCCTGCAATCCCAGCTACGTGGGGGGCTGAGGGAGGAGAATCGCTTGAATCCCGGAGGTGGAGGTTGCAGTGAGCTGTGATTGCACCATTGCACTCCAGCCTGGGTGACAGGGCGAGACTCCATCTCAAAAAAAAGAAAAAAGCAATGGGGTATGCACACACACAACTAAACAAATTGCATCACTTCATAATCACATCTAAGATATCCGAGGAGGGAAAAGAAGAGGATTCTATGTCCTATTGCAATATCAAGGGAAACGGAGGCACCTGGAAATGCCTCTCTACCTGGAATTCTTGCCAGCAAGGGCCCACATTTCCTGCCTCTCCCCCCATCTAGGTGATGCAGCTCCAGCTCCAGGCAGAGGGATACCTTCCGGGAGCTGGTGGGGGTGTGTGTGTCTGAGCGATGGGAGCTGGGCTCCACCTCGCCCAGCCCTTGTCCTCCACGAACCCTTGACAGGAGACGAATCCAGGGCTCACCTGTAAGATCCAGAGAGGACGAATCTCCAGTCTGAGATGATGAACTTCTCCCGGATTTGGCCAGCGAATTTCCTGCCTGACTTGGCACAATACACCTCTCCTTCTACACTCCGGATGGAAATGTTCTGTTGGAGGGAATGTCAAGGTGTCACTTCCTAATTCTGTTTATAGAGATATATTTGGGCTTTAGGCTGGATGTTTGTGTTCCCCTTACCCCCATTCTATGTAGAAACCTAATCCCCAGGGTGATGGTACTAGAAGGTGGGGCCTTTGGGAGGAGATTAGGTCATGAAGGTGGAGCTCTCATGAATGGGATGAGTGCCTTATAAAGGAAGCCTAGAGAGCTCCCTCACTCCTTCTGCCACGTGAGGACACAGCAAGAAGACAGCCATTTATAGGCCAGGAAGTGGCCTTCACCAGATGCCGAATCTGCTAGAACATTGATCTTGGAGTTCCCAGCCTCTAGAACCATAGGAATAAATTTCTGTTGTTATAAGCCACCAGTCTATGGAATTCTGTTATAGCAGCTGTGATGGACTAAGACAATTTGTGTAAGAAAATGTCTGGTAGAATGTTCATCAAGATGAAAATGTATTATCTCTGGTTGGTGGGATTCTGGACCATATTAGTATTTTCCTTGGGCTGAATTGTTCTTCATTGTCCTGGCATTAGCTGGCAAAAACAAAACAAAACAAAAACAAAAACAAAACAAAACAAAAAAAGGAAGGGGGTAGAATTCAAATAAGGCAGCAAATAAAAGCAACGGCCTGATGCCTATGGAGCTCCGAGTCTAGGCCCCCATGAGCCACAGGTGGCCTGGCAGTTACTTGGAGGCAAGCCCAGCCCTGCCTTGTAAGTGGCTTGACCTGAGTCCCTGACTGCAAGCTGTTCAGAGGGAAGGCTGGGTGCAGCCAGAGGAGGTAGTTTTGTGGAGGTAGCAATAGACCCTGTATTGTCTTAAGCAAAGGTGAGTCTGCAATCGTACCATGGCTCTATTTATCCCTTGTCTTCCCTGTAACACCTGCTGCTCCCGCCCTAGGGCTGGAAGGCTGGAGAAATGGAAGGCAGGTAAAGTGTGGAAGTCTCAAGGTTAAGGCTGAGGGAGGTGGAGTACTGTCTGCATTCTTCAAAAGACTGCTGCCAGGCTCTGGGAAGGGCAGTCCTGCCTCCAGCCGCTTCCCCTGGGTTTCTCCATAGCTCTGTGAGATCTTGAGAGGAGGGACACCATTGTCCTATGGTGAGCAGAGTACTGTCAGGTGTGGCCAGCATAGGCCACGAAAGCAAGGCCAGTTCTGACGGTCCTGACCTGTTTCAATGGCCTGGTACCAAGGAGATGTGATCCACGTCATGCCAAACAGACCAGCAGTCAGAGGTCCCAAGGCCTATGGCAGCAGGAGGCAGCACTGAACTCAGCTGCATCCATGCATAGGAGAAGGGAGGGAGAGAGGAGGCTTCATTCTTATCTGGGAGGTTCTCCCAGAGAACAGAACCTCTCTTGCCTGAGCTAGAGGAGACTTATCAAAGGAGATCTGAGGGCCACCCATCAGCTGCTCAGCTGGGCCTACTCATGAAAGCTATGGGTGGTGTTCACATTTGAATTAGTTGTCCTCAAATTTGTGTGATGAATTGAACCCTTATCTCTGGGTTTCTTTTCTCTTTACCAGGAGAGGGAAGTACAGGGTTCAGTGAAGTCCAAGAGGATCAACATCTTGTTGGGGCCAGGGAGTTCTGAACGTATCCCACAGACCCTGGAGGTTGCCTGCCCTGTGAGATGCAGCCCCTGGGCTTCCCCAGCTGAGAGGAGAACAGGAGTACATGGCAGAGATGCTGCTCACTAGATACCCATGACCCTTTACATTTCCTAGCATCTGTGCATCTGGGTAAGGTCAATGGGTTATAAGAGAAAGCGATGAAAATCTCTTCCAGGTCAGATCCTGGAAACATCCTGCAGAGTCCTCCAGCCTTTCCCTGTCATGGCTATCTTAGAGGCCATGTATTTCTCAGGATGTAGCTACAAGATGGAGGAGGGCCATCTGACCTACATAGGTGTTTGTTTGAGCAAGAAATGAACCTTTATTATGTTCAGCTGTTAACACAAGATGGGGACATTTGTTACTACTGCATAGACTATCCTGTCTGGACTAATATGAGTACCCTTAGGACTCTCATTGGGGCCCCTACCTTGAGGTGACTGTCAGAGATCTGGATTTTGTCACACATCTCCTGGAAGAGCTTCACACCTCCCTGGTCCAGGAGCACACAAACGAACACCCCACGCTTGTTGGCTGCCTCTAGAATGTCACAGAAGATCTCCACATCCGTGAACACATCCATCAGGATGACCAGGACCTGGGCCAGAGTAGAGGGCTCAGTTACCAGAAAAGTCAGGGCCAGGTGCTAATTGGTTTCACCCAAACTGCCTGAGTCCCAGTGGCCCTGGGAGAGCTGTTCCCACTGGGCCAGAGGGGAGAGGATAGGGGTAGAGTGGGTCTGACAGGGCAGGATTAATGGAAGGAAAAGGAAGAGCTGGAGTGGAGGCCCCTGCCCCTGTCCTGATACCATCTCTCCAGCCTCACCAGCTATCTGTGGGCCCCTATGCCCACTGTGGGAGTGGGGAGTGCTGAGGAGGAAGGGAAAAGGCTAGAAAGAGAAGGAGAGCAGAGAAGAACAAGAAGCAGCATCTCAGCGGGTTCCAGGAGAGGAATAAAGTTAAGGTCATGGATTCTCAGCCACTTGGAGCTGGAGGGCACACTATGGCCACTGATTTTCAAATGCTGTTAAGCGGTGGAATCCTCACCTCAAACAAAATCCCATGTGGAGGCATCATCTATAAACGCCTAGAGCAAGCTGCTCCCCGTGAGACGGAGAAGGGAGTGACGCTCTACCCACAGCTACTGTATCATCTGTCACAGCAGAAACTGGGGAGGGGAGTCCTAGACATCCAGCGAGCAGGAGAAACATCTGGGTTCCTCCTGCCAAGCATTCATTCCCCCTTCTTCTGCCAACAGCATCGCAGCCTGACTTAAGGAATTGCCTCTCCTCCACAATCAATGTGGTTTGGATGGGTCTATTGCCATCCCTTGATTGGATATGGGGAGACCACATGACCAGGGCTAGACCAATAGGAGAATTGCATCTCCTGTTGGCCACGGAGATTGGTTCAGAGGTGGTCACACGAATAGGTCACATGATCTAAGTTATTCTAATGAGAGTCAGCCCAGGACTTTAGCTGGGACTCCTAGGAAAGGAGGTGTTCTTTCTGCAAGGTTGCTTAGCTGGCATTTTATAAGCAATGGCTGCTGGCAACCATTTTGCTACCTCTTGGGGAGAGCCTGCCTGACAATGAAGCCAGCCCTGGAGAAAGCATCCAGGAGGTAGAAACAGAGTACCAGCAGTGTCATTTGGACACCTGGTTCCAGCCATGCCTGAGACCAGTGCCACCCTTGTCTTTTCCACTGTAGATGTCAATGAATGTTTCTCTTCTTCTTAAGCTTGTTTGGGTTTACTCTCTGTCACCCAATCATGAGTCCTTTCTAATACCTTGTGATATATTGACAAGCAGCTTATTAGGCAGTCATTAAAAATGTTAATTACTGCCAGGCACTGTGGCTCACGCCTATAATCCCAACACTTTGGGAGGCCGAGGCGGGCGGATCATTTGAGGTCTGGAGTTCGAGACCAGCCTGACCAACATGGTGAAGCCCCCTCTCTACTAAAAAAAAAAAATTATTTTTTTTTTTTTGAGCTGGTAGCCCACGCCTATAGTCCCAGCTACTGGGGAGGCTTAGGCAGGACAATCGCTTGAACCCAGGAGGCGGAGGTTGCAGTGAGCCGAGATCACACCACTGCATTCCAGCCTGGGTGACAGAAGGAGACTCTGTCTCAAAATAAATAAATAAATAATAAATAAAAATCAAAAATGTTAATTACAATGGTTATGTAGAAGCTATAAGACAAGGTGAAATGTTTATAGCCTGAAGTTAAACCTGCTGTATAATCTCAACAAATGTGTGTTAACAATGAATTAAGTGAAGAAAGAAAACAACATAAAGTAGAAGTGTGTCCATGATGACTGCCAGTGAGTGAATACAGATACAGTCAATGGCACTCAATGGCGGAGACACAGAGTAATCCGTCATTAGGTGACTTCTTCATTGTGTGAACATCATAGAGTATATTTACACAAACCTAGATGGTATATATGTTCATATATATATATATATTTTTTCACATGGAAAACCAAATGTCCCAGCACCATTACTGAATATTAATCATTTCTCCTATTTCATCTGCAATGTCAATGTCAAGTGCATATCACGTTTCTGTGTATGCTCCATTATAATCTTTTCCTTCCTTCCTTCCTTCCTTCCTTTTCTTCTTTTCTTTTCTTCTTTTTCTTTCTTTCTTTCTTCTTTCATTTTCTTTCTCTCTTCTTTCTTTTTCTTTCTCTCTTTCTTCTTTCATTCTTTTCTTTCTCTTTTTTTTTTGTTCTGTAGACATGGGGTTTCACTATGTTGCCCAGGCTGGTCTCAAACTCTTGGGCTTAAGCAATCCTTAAGCCTCAGCCTCCCAAAGTGCTGGGATTACAGGAGTGAGCCACTCCACCTGGTCCATTATAATCTTATGGGAGCACTGTCATAGATGTGGTCTGTTACTGACCAAAATGTCATTATTCCGTGCATGATTGTAGATAAGCCCAAAGCAAAAACTAGCAGTCATGTTAGGATGGGGCATGTGAACCCAGAAAATGAGACAGGTCTCAGTTCATTTAGAAAGTTTATTTTGCCAAGGTTGAGGACGTTCCTGAGGAAGTCCTGATGACATGTGCCCATGGTGGTCGGGGCACAGCTTGATTTTATACATTTTAGGGAGACATGAGACATCGATCAATGTATGTAAGAAGCACTTCGGTTCGGTCTGGAAAGGTGGGACAACTTGAAGCAAAGGCAGGAAGACTCAAAGCTGGGAGGGAGCTTCCAGGTCACTGATAGGTGAGACACAAACTGTTGCATCCTTTTGAGTTTCTGATGAGCCTTTCCAAAGGAGGCATCAGATATGCATCTATCTCAGTGAGCAGAGGGGTGACTTTGAATAGAATGGAAGGCAGGTTTGCCCTAAGCAGTTTCCAGCTTGAGTTTCCCTTAGTGATTTTGGGGGCCCAAGATAATTTCCTTTCACAGGGAATATGGCCATTCACTTTTTTCAAGATTACCTGCAATATTAATGTCCCATTCTCTTTCTAATAATTGCAATATATTTTTTAAACCACTGCCATCTGGGAAGTGGCAAAGGAAAGAGAGGTGTCTCGCTGGCAGGCCAAACTGATAGCTGGTATCCACTTGGAATCTACTTTCTGTGATGTGGACGGATAGCCAGACAGGAGAGGGAACTCCTCAGAAATTGCTCACCCTGGGCAGGAAATCGGAAAAGATGTTCTAATAATGAGGGTGTGATCATTAGAACCATGGCCCTGTAATCACACAATTAATTGTCTTGCACACATGTAGCCTTATGGCACCGAAAGCAGCTTAGGCTTTCCCTGTTGGCTGAAAGATAAATGCCTCCTCTTCCAAGGTATTGACGAAAGAGACCCTTGCCTCCCTGCCTGATAGGTCAGTAAGTACTTCCAGTTCTGTGCCAGTGAATCACCATTTTCCTGAGACAGGGCTGGGTGAGCTGGTGAATGAACAGAGACGGGGCAGGTTTGGAAATAACCCAGCATCTTGAATTAAAGGATGCTTGGAAATACAGGCTCACCCTGTCTAGGGTTATCTTGTTTGCTTCCTGTTGGGATTGTCTTCCAGCTGGATTAATTTGAAGCCAGTAACTGGTTTGGACCACTGTTCTTCCTTAGAAGGTATAGTGGGTTGAAGGCTAGGCACGGTGGCTTATGCCTGCAATCCTAGCATATTGGGAGGCTGAGGCTGGTGTATTGCTTGAGGCCAGGAGTTCGAAATCAACCTGGGCAACATGGCGAAACCCCATCTCTACTAAAAATACAAAATCAACTCAGCGTGGTGGCGCATGCCTGTAATCCCGGCTACACGGGAGGCTGGGGCAGGAGAATCGCCTGAACCTGGGAGGCAGAGGTTGCGGTGAGCTGACATTGCACCACTGCACTCCAGTCTGGGTGACAGAGAGAGACCCTATTTAAAAAAAAAAAAAAAAAAAAGAAAGAAAAAGAAGGTGTAGTGCGTTGAACGGTGTCTCCTCAAAAGAAATGTCCAACCCCGACCACTAGAACTGTGCATATGCCCTCATTTGGGAAAAGCTTCTTTGCAGATGTAACTGAGTAAAGGATCTCAAGATGATTATCCTGGGTTATCTGGTGGGCTCTAAATCCGATGATACATGTCCTTATGAGAGATATCAGAAGAGAAGCACTGGGAGAACAGGAGAAAGCCGTGTGAAGCCCAAAGCAGAGATTGGAGCGACGCGGCCATGAACCAGGAATGCCTGGAGCTACCAGAAGCTGGGACAGGCAAAGAAGAATGCTCTCCTCAGGCCTTTGTAGTGGGCTCAGCCCAGTGACGCCTGGATTTCTGACTTTTGGCCACCAGAACTGTGAGGGAATAAATTTCTGTAGTTTTAAGCCACAAAATGTGCGGTAATTTGTTATGGCAGCCCTAGAAAGCTAACACAAAGGGTAGCACAGAACCCAGAGAAAAAGCGATCTCTCTGGAGTTAGGGAACTTTGACACTCATCCTGATGCTGCTGGGAACTAGCCTTCAAATAAGTCAACACCTCTCCAGAACTCAAGTTTCTTTACCTCTAAAATACGACACAGTAATAGCATGTTAGCTATCAGAAAAGATGGGTCTAACTGTAAACCCAGATAATGTGAATTACAGCACTATAAAATAAAGGTGATTACGTTAGTATATCACATTTAGTTAGTGTATATATAGAGTTAGTACGTTAGTATATATACAGAGTTTAAAATATAACTCTCGGTTTTATGTGCATTGTTCATGAGAAAGTGTGGGTAATGTTAGAATAACAGAATGCAAGAGTGTTGTTCTAAGCCAGGTTATGGAAGAGGGTTAAAATTAGTGCCCAGGCTGGGTGTGGTGGCACGTGTCTGTAGTCTCAAGAGGCTGAGGCAAGAGAATTGCTTGAGCCCAGGAGTTCGAGTGTAGCCTGGGCAACATAGTGAGACCCAGCATCTAAAAAAAAACAAAAACAAAAACCTAGTGCCACTCCTCTATGGGTATAAGCCAAAGAAACAGGATATAGAAGGCTGTGTCTTGTAAGGCCACTCAGAGAGACCAGCACAGCAGGGAGGGGTGCCGAGAGGCAGAAGGACACACTCTCCGTGACACCTGGCTGAAGAAAGAGGGTCTAGAAGTAGAGCCTGGCACGCCCAGGAGTCCCGAGCTCCAGTGAGAGGGAGTCGCCCAGCCAGGCGATGCTGTCTGCGGGACCACAGCACTCTCAGGGCCATCTGTGGGGACCTCGCATCCTGGCTGAGAATTCCTTGCTCCTTGCCAGGTGGATGTGAGTTTCTCAGGGGCTGGAAATCCTCAGGGGAAATGAGATTTAGGTCCGGTTGGGGCTGCCATCCATGTTGGGCACAGTTGTTGGGGCCACTCAGCACCCCACCTCCACTCTATTTTCCTCTTTCTTTTTCTCGCCTATGTTTTGGTGATTTTTCTGAGCCTGCTTTTGAGGGATGAGTAATAACAACAGCAACTTCCTGTTGAGCACCTTCTATTAGCCCTGTGTCCACCTCAGATGCCTTTCACCACACCATGGCCCGGTTTCCAGATGAGGAGCGGAGGTGCAGATCACTTTCCGACTCCCCCGGGCTAGAATGCAGAGGTGGCCCGGACCCTCCCAGAGTCCACGCCTCACACCTTCTGCTTCAGGACTAAGAGAAGGACTGATGTCCATCTGTCTGCCTATTTGTCTGTTTCCATCAGATACAGCCTGAGGGAGGGAGGGAGAAAGGAGGACATGCTAGAAAAAGAGCAATAGGCCTGGTGCAGTGGCTCACGCCTGTAATCTCAGTACTTTGGGAGGCTGAGGTGGGCGGATCACTTGAGGTCAGGAGTTCGAGACCAGCCTGGCCAACATGGTGAAACTCCATCTCTACTTTAAAAAAAAAAAGTTAGCTGGGCATGGTGGCACGTGCCTGTAATTCCAGCTACTTTGGTGGCTGAGGCACAAGAATTGCTTGAACCTGGGAGGTGGAGGTTGCAGTGAGCTGAGATCGTGCCATTGCTCTCCAGCCTGGGCAACAGAGCGAGACTCAGTCTCAGAAAAAAATATATAAATAAATAAAAAATAAAAATAAAATAAAAAAGCAATAATTCCAGCCCCCAGAGTTTCCCTGCCAAGAACATCATCCCATCTCATCCCCACTTCACTTTCTCCACTGGCCCCGGCTTGCCTGAAACACTCCCTGTCCATTTGGTGTCAGGACCCCCTTCCACTCTGAAAAATTATTGGTGATCTCAAAGAGCTTTTGTTCGTGTGGGTTATAGCTATTGGAGTTTGCCGTATTAGAAACTAAAACTGAATAGTTTTTGAAATAGTTCTTTATTATTAATAGTTATTTTAAAATATCAATAATAAACCCATTGTATGTTAACATAAAATAACAATTTTCATGAAAAAGAAATGTATTTTCCAAAACAATAACAAAAACGTGGTGAGCAGAGCGGCACTGTTTTGCATTTTTGCAAACCTCTGATGTCCGCACCTTCACCTCATCAGAGCCGCTTCTGCGTGAATCTGCCGCGAAGGGTTGTCTGGGAGGAAGTGGATGGGAATAATCTAGCCCCACATGGGATAAGTGGTTCGAAAGGGCAGGGTCTTACGGTCGCTGAAAGGGCCCCAGGGACCTCAGGGATCCCCCACACCACGCTTTGGGAACCACTGCTCTCAGTCTTTGGCTCTGACCCTGACAGCCTCTGTTCCTGTCCTCCCCCTTTATCACATCCCCAAGCTCTGGTCCCATCACCTCTAAGACACATGGGCCCTCTCACACCTCCTGGCTTTCACATGTGACCCTCCTTAGGTCTGGAATTCCTTTCCCTTCCTTCTCTGCGCAGCAAACGCTTACTCATCCTTTGAGACTCAACTCCGAGACCAACTCTTTCGTGAAGCCTGCCCTAATCCCTCTCTCCACCTCCAGGCACCAAGGGTTGCCCAAGCCTGGGACTGCCACCGTCTAATTCTTTCTCCTCGCTCCTAAGGAGCAGGTGGTTGGCAGGGAGCTCCCCAGAGGGAGGGATCCCTCTTGGTCCACTCTGCCATCCTGGGTGCGGGGGCACGTTAGGCTTTGTGGAATAAGGGAAGTGTTTTTTTGAGACAGAGTAGTCTTGCTCTGTTACCCAGGCTGGAGTGCAGTGGCACCATCTTGGCTCACTGCAGCCTCCGCCTCCCATGTTCAAGCGATTCTCCTGATTCGGTCTCCCGAGTAGCTGGGATTACAGACATCTGCCACCACACTGAGCTAATTTTTGTATTTTTAGTAGGGATGGGGTTTCACCATCTTGGCCAGGCTGGTCTTGAACTCCTGACCTCAGGCGATCCGCCTGCCTCGGCCTCCCAAAGTGCTGAGATTACAGGTGAGAGCCACCGCGCCCAGCCTGGAATAAAGGAATTTGGGCATGAAGGGAAGGAAGGAGAATTCCTGCTTCTTCTAGAGTGGAAAGTGCTCCAGGAAACACCTCTCAGGCTGGGTCTCTCAGTTTGTTCCCTTCCGACTCCGCTTGGGGGCTGAGGCTTAGGAGAGGGAGAATTCAAATCTATTTCCTCACTCTCTCCTATTCTTCTCGCCACCTACTTCCAAGGACAGCATAGGCTGAGGCTCCAGCTCCCCAGCTGTGTCTGTGGGAACTGGCTGTCCCCGAGTCCCTGCACATGGGGGTGTGTGTATGTGCATTTGTGTGCATTCGTGTGTGTGTACGTGTGTGCATATGTGCCTATGTGTGTGACAGGGACATCACAAACCCTGCTTTCTACTCTTAAAAATTATTGGTGATCTCTGGCCGGGCGCGGTGGCTCACGCCTGTAATCCCAGCACTTTGGGAGGCCGAGGCGGGCGGATCACAAGGTCAGGAGATCGAGACCACGGTGAAACCACGTCTCTACTAAAAATACAAAAAATTAGCCGGGCGCGGTGGCGGGTGCCTGTAGTCCCAGCTACTCAGGAGGCTGAGGCAGGAGAATGGCGTAAACCCAGGAGGCGGAGCTTGCAGTGAGCCGAGATCGCGCCACTGCACTCCAGCCTGGGCGACAGAGCGAGACTCCGTCTCAAAAAACAAAAAAAAACACAAAAAATTATTGGTGATCTCAAAGAGCTTTTGTTCATGTGGATTATAGCTACTGATGTTTGCCATATTAGAAACTATAACTGGCCAGGTGCGGTGGCTCATGCCTGTAATCCCAGCACTTGGGAGGCCGAGGTGGGTGGATCATGAGGTCAGGAATTCAAGACTAGCCTGGCCAACATGATGAAACCCCATCTCTACTAAAAATACAAAAATTAGTCTGGCGCAGTGGCAGCTGCCTGTAATCCCAGCTACTCAGGAGGCTGAGGCAGGAGAATTGCTTGAACCCAGAGGGTGGAGGTTGCAGTGAGCCAAGATTGAGCCACTGCACTCCAGCCTGGGGGACAAAAAAAAAAAAAAAAAAAAAGAAAAAGAAAAAGAAAAAGAAAAGAAACGAAAACTGTGAATTGTTTGAAATAGTTCTTTATTATTAATGGAGTGCCTGTTAACCAATAATTATAACCAATTAATTATTATTGGATGCCTGGCAGACATCCAAACGAGTGAACCCCTGAGGGTCCCAGGACAACAGGGAATGGTAGGGACTGTGGCAAAGAGGACCCACCCAACGAAGCAGCCACAACTCCATGCCAGCAGAGCCCACCTGCTAAGAGGAGCTGCAAGTTCTTACTTTCACGTAAAACCTTCAGATTTTTAAGTGTTGTCCTAAGTTCGTAACACACTGTGCTGGTCCAAAGGACATCAGTGGTCTCAGGGTCCTAGAGGTGGATGCAGAAGCCTCACTGGGTGTGGAGTGGGGAGGAGAGGGACTCAGCCAGGGGACTGTGTTTTACAAGCCCTAACCAGGCTTCCTTCCAGGGATCCTCCCTCGCCCTTCGAGCAGCTGTGATTGACAATTTCCCCCAACAGTGTTGATCCCCGCCCCTCGGGAGAGCACTGAACTTCATGCAGAAAGACCAGAACTGGCACACTCAGGAACAGGCCTTTGGAGCCTGGAGGGACCTTAGTCCGGCATAGAAGCTGAACCCTGAGGAGTCCAGGGACTTGCCTGAGGGGGTGCAGCCAGCGCTGGGCCGCAAGGCAGCGTGGGCACTCCTGGCCGCCTGCCTGGACGCATCCTCAAATGCCGCCCTGCCAAGGAAACATGAAACACTGCTCCAAGCAGCCCAGCCGCACTGAAAGCCAACACCCCACCTGTTGTTACCTTCCACTAAATTTTCCAACTCCGCTCCCTCCCTCCTCCTCTACGCATGGCCTCTTCACCCTTGGTGGCTTTTTCTGGAACCTTAAGATTTCACACGGTATTGAACTTGGGAGGGAATTCAGTTATGAGACTGGGACCTAGCAAAAAACCAACCTAAACATCAGCACGGTCTTTTATGAGTTCTTCTAAGGGTAACAAAATAAATAATTTTAATGAGAGAGAGGCAGAGAGTGAGACAGAGAGGATTTTACAGACGATGAATGTTTTTCCTTGGGGTCCATTCTCCCCTACTCCTCTGCAGTATCAGGAGCGAGGGGTGGGCACCCACAGCCTGGTGCTGGAGTCATTTTGTGCACCTGGGATAGAACAAGACCCCAGAGGTCGAGTCCCTCCACTCATTTCCGGCTGACAGCAGGATGTCACTTGAGGCTGGAGATCCCGGGGCATTGGGAGAACTCCTGATCCAGCTCTTATGGTGCCTGAAGTCCTACCAGCCCAGCTCTGGGCTTGAAGGGCTTTTTCTCTTCTAAAGACACTTATCAAGGTGTGAAAATTCTGGGGAGAGAGAAACGCCCTCTGCTGCCTACCCCATCTTCTGCCTGGCCACTGGCTGGATTCAAGAGCCACAAGGTCATTTGTGGGCAGACAGGTCTTAGCAAAGTCTGAGAGGAGAAGGGGCAAAGGTGAGCCCAGCGGAGTGGTCCCCTTACATTTGGAAGCGCGGAGGTGGGTACCCCAACACAGCCTGGGGAATTCAGGAAAGGCTTACTGGGGAAGAGGCTTTCATGCTGGGTCCTGAAGCAGGAGTAGGTGTGCATCAAATGAAAAGCAGGGAAGGCAAGCGGGGCCAGGCAGAGGGAACAGCACACGCAAAGGCCCACAGACAAGCTCTACAGGGCACTTGGTATGGAGCAGGAGGTGGTGCGAACCATGCTAAGGAGTTTGCTCTTCCCACTGTGGGCAACTGGGAGCTACCAAAAGCTCTAAGCAGGGAAAAGACCAAATTAGATTTGTAGTATAGAAAAGCTTGCTCTAGCAGGACACTGTGGCTCCCGCCTGTTATCCCAACACTTTGGGAGGCCGAGGTGGACAGATCACCTGAGGTCAGGAGTTCCAAACCAGCCTGGCCAACATGGTGAAACCCCATCTCTACTAAAAATACAAAAACCAGCCAGGCGTGGTGGCATGCGCCTGTAATCCCAGCTACTCGGGAGGCTGAGGCAGGAGAATCGCTTGAACCTGGGAGGTGGAGGTTGCAGTGACCCGGGATAGTGCCACTGCACTCCAGCTTTGGCGACAGAGCAAGATCTGTCTCAAAAAAAAAAGAAAAGAATAGAAAAGAAGAGAGGAAAAGCCGCTCTACTGTAGTATGGAGACTGCAAGGATGGGGATCAAAATGGAAGAGGGGGCCAGGCAGGAAGTGATTGCAGGAGTTCCGGTGATAAGTGGTGGTGGCCTAGACCCTGGTTGTGACAGGTGGGATCAGGAGGTCAGTGGTCCAGGGCAAGGCGGACAGCAATGCCCCTCCATCTGAAGCCCCAATCATCTGGACTCTGACCCTGGGAGCAAAATGCACCCCCCTCCCTGCTCCATCAGCCCCCCATCCTCCCTGCTACTTAGCCACGGAGACAGGGTTTTGCCATTGGTACCTGGCTGGTCCGGGTGATGCAGCGGCGGACGAGGTCTCTGATGTTGTTGTGCTTGTCGGTCTGGAAGTACACGGTGGCGCTGGATTTATCCTTCAGGTAGGGCTTCTCAGCTGAGGCCCAGCTGTGCAGTAGGGCTGGCTCGCTGCCCTCTGAGGCCACGGGGAAGTAGGTGCCGGACTGTAGGGAGCTGGAGTCTAGTCCCTTAGGGCCTGTCTCTGCCCCTCCCAGGGTGTCTGGGGGACAGGGGCGCTCCCAGGCCTGGGCCTGGATGTACTGGGCCTCCACCGAGGACAAGAAGTCCACCTCGCCTTCCTGGCTGAGCACCCGCCAGTAGGCTTCAGGACCCCCATCCAAGAGGGCGTCCGTGGCCAGCCGGGCACTCTCGTTGTCACTAAAGTCAGCCCTAGCTGGCCGGACCCACTGGCTCTTGACATCTTCCAGACGCTTCCGGATTTTGCCCAGGTGCCTTGACCGGCTCATGCCGCCCGTCCCTGGGTGGTGCTGGGGGAGGCTGGCACGTCAGCTCCTCCAGATGTGGGAAGCAAATGGAACACACCACGGAGGAGTGGGGCTCCCACACCCCTGGGAGGCCGCCTGATCCCAGTACCGGCGTGCAGGGCACCTCCAAGAAGTGATTTACCGCTGTCCTGAGCAATGCTTCTCAGAACTCCTCATCTGCAGCCGAGGGATTGGCTTATCTCTCAGGGCCACCTGCCCTGCCCTCGGGCCGGGAGGGCTGGCTCAGACACCACCTTGGCACAGTCAGTCATGGGATATTTCCTCTCCTCCCAGCCGCGGGGGGAGGCGAAGGTGAGCCGGCTTTCCTGCTGGGTTTCACAACTCTCCCTCAGGCCTTTGTTACCAAGCAGGGAGCCTCCCCAGCACCACCAGCCCAGCTGGAGGATGGGCCTGAAGGAGGCCTGCCTGCCTCTGCTGCCCTCCTGGATGCCTCGATTCCCACGCTGTGTCAAAGATGAGAATTTCCCTGTGGCGGGAAAGATGCCATCCCTGAGATGCCTCCTCCCGCCCCATGTCAGGAGGGAGCTGGACATGGGCCAGGGAGAGCTGTAGACCAGGTGCGCCTCCTCTCCTTGGTCACACCCAAGTGCCCACCCCTCGCTGCCCTATGAAGGTGCTCCTCTCTCCCATGCCTTCTCAAGTGTCATTGTCATTGTCCTGTTTGCAGAGACCGCAAAGAATTTCCAGTTCTCAGGCCAACGCTGCCTTGCTGGAAGAGGCTGCTTGGAACACCGTCTGGAGAACGAGCCAAGGCTGCCCGCAGCCCACGAGCCCAAAGGACCAGTCGGTCTTGGTCCTGGAGCAGGAGGAGCAGCACGTGGGTCTGAAATCCATGAACTCTGAGGGGAGTGACCACGTGTTCTTTCCAGATCAG
This sequence comes from Macaca nemestrina, assembly GCF_043159975.1. Taxonomy (NCBI): domain Eukaryota; kingdom Metazoa; phylum Chordata; class Mammalia; order Primates; family Cercopithecidae; genus Macaca; species Macaca nemestrina. Next base: position 22,133,930 of record NC_092132.1, read on the forward strand.
GTCGTGGCCTGACAATGGGATGAACTGCCTACAACCCTGACTCTCTTTGATTGGGCTCTGGTGGAAACAGGTTCTGAGACTAGGATTTGAGTACAGGTGGTTAATCAGAAGGTCATTCCGAGAAGCACAGAGAGGAATGGGGAAGAGAGACGGGAAGGGAAGGAAGCCAGGCCAGGTGAAGGTGATGAGCAGGCCACTGTTGTGGACATCTGGGTTCATGGACATCTGTGGGGACATCAGGGGTTTCCAGCCTGTGGGAACCTCTGGGTGATGGTGGCAAATACATCTTAAGGTTTTCCTGCCCAAAGGGTGAGAAAGCTGCAGAGTTTATCTAAGGAGTCCTAGTTATCATTGGCTGAGGGCTGCTCCCGGAGCCAGTTCACCAAGCACAGCTCTGAACCCAGAGAAAGTCTTCGGGCAGTGTCAGGTGCTACAGGCAGAGAGTGCTGTGGGAGTGGTGAGGAGTGAAGAAATTAAAGCAAGGCCCTGACGCTATCTGCTCAGGGACAACAGCAAGAAATCAGGACTGTGTGGTCTTCAGAGAGCCGGGATATGGTAAGAACTTGATGTCTCTCAGTGGCATAGCCATTCTTTGGAGAAAAACAGCCGTGAGCACCTGTAACCCTACTGTAGCTGTGTCTTGTGCCTCAGCCCAGCAGTACCACAGTGTTTTTTAAAGTGCGGTGCGGCCGGGCACAGTGGCTCACGCCTGTAATCCCAGCACTTTGGGAGGCCAAGGCAGGTGGATCATTTGAGGTCAGGAGTTCGAGACCAGCCTGACCAACATGGTGAAACACTGTCTCTACTAAAAATACAAAAATTAGCCGGGCCTGGTGGCTTGGGCCTGTAGTCCCAGCTACTCGGGAGGATTAGGCAGGAGAATCGCTTCAACCTAGGAGGCAGAGGCTGCAATGAGCCAAGATCACACCATTGCACTCCAGCCTGGGCAACAGAGCAAAACTCTGTCTCAAAAAATAAAATAAAATAATCTCTTTTCTCTCTCTCTTTTTGGAACATCAAAGGAATCCAATTCACAGTCTTGAGCAATCCTCTCTTTATCCTATTTTATCTACTCCCTACAATCCCTGGCAGTCAAAGAGACAAACCCAATAAACTCTCTCTCCCATTGCCTTTTGGATCTATGCCCTTTCCCTTCCGCCTTTTGCTAACTCTTGCTTCTGTAGATTGACGGAAGCCCTTTTCCCACATCCTCCTCCCATCTTCCCTCCTCTCTGGTCTGGTCTGTGTCCTCCTCAGGCCATTCTCTGTTCCTGCATCACCCAAGTCCTGTCCCCCGTCTAGCGAGATAGACCCCGGGGCAGGGCAGTGGTCCATGGATTTGCTCAGCTTCACTCCATGGCTCCGAAGCTGTCCATAGACTATGCTCTCAGTGACCAGTTCCCAAATTCATTACTAGAGAAGTTTCTCTGAACGTGTAGAGCCCTGGGAACTAGGAGGGGGAGGTGAGCGTTTTCTCCTGAGCATGAGGTGGCTTTAGGTATTGCTTCATGGCAATTTGGCAACTGCCATGTGCCATTGAAGATGGTTCTTATCTTCCTCTTTCAGAGGAAGAGGACACAGTCTGAGTGGTTCCCATTTATGCTAATTTTTTTAAAAGTTGTCAATTGCTCCCCGTTGCCTCTTAAACTAAGTGCCAAGTCTTGAGCCTACCTGAGACCCTGCACAAAATGGTCCCATATGTTCATTCGAGCCTGGCTTCTCCCATAGTTGGCCATCGCTGAGTGCTCACTGCTTGCTGGTTCTCTGTGCTGAGAGAGAAATGGATTATTAGTTCTCATTTCACTAAAGAGGAAACCAAAGCTCAGAAAGGTTGAGTTACTTGCCCAAGATCACACAGCTGGTAAATGGCAGAGCCCATGTACTTTCCACTATTCCAAGCTTCACTTTTTTCTTTCCCATTCACCTTCCCTTTCTATTCACAGTGCATTACAAATCCTCTTATTGGTTCCTGAATATGCGTGGGGAGAACTTTAAAAGTAGGTGGGTATTCTGGGGTTCTCCTTTCACCTGGACCTAATTCTCTTTCTTGGTTGAATAAATGCTTGAGTGTCTCCCTGAGACAGAGGTATCTGTGACCTATAGGGACCATTTTCTCCTTGTCCTCTCACAGAGCAGCTCTTTAAAACAAAACAAAAACCCAAATCTGAATGAAACTTCCCCTCTAGAGTCCTGCTTCTGTCCCCAGCTCTTGGTCCTCACACAGACCCAGAGATTCCAGTTGAATCAAGATGAATACATGTTGGTGTCACTCATCCTCCATCCCTGGCAGACATTACTAGTTGATCATAGGATTGTGCCAGTGAGCTGGAAACTGTTCTTTTGCCACTCTTTGTAGGGATTATCTTAGTTCATTTTATGCTGCTCTAACAGGATGCCACAGATTAGGTGATTTATAATGAACAGAAATTTATTTGGCTCATGGTTCTGGAGGCTGAGAAGTCCAAAAGCATGGTGCCAGCATGTGGTGAGACCTTCTGCACTGTACATCCCATAGTGCAGGGCGGAAGAAAGAGAGAGAAAGAAGGGGCCGAACTCATTTTAACAAACCCACTCCTATGATAGTGACATTAATATATTCATGAGGGCAGAATACTCACGGTCTAATTACTTCTCATTAGGCCCCACCTCCCAACACTTTTGCACTGGGGATTAAGCCTCCAACACATGAACTTTAGGAGACACATTCAAACCATAGCAGGAATCACAGAGAAGTCCTCACCTGAAGGAATGCTGAAGGTACTGCAAGCTCTTCAGTTACCGATGAGAAAACTGTAGCCCAGAAAGAGGAAGTGACTGTCCTCAAAGTCATCAAACTGGTTGGTGATTCTCATCAGCTTAGTCTCTCATCTCTCCTCTGCAGCCCAGCCCTGTGAAGTGTCCTCATTCTTGCCCGCTGCAATAACAAACTTCCCCAGCTAGGATTGCACTTCTGAACCAGGAAGTCTGGCCAGCTGTTGAACTGCACATTCATACCTTGAAAAATCCTTATCAAGGAGCCCTCAGTGACAGGCACTGTGAATTATGGAGGACTCCACTTCCCTTCTTCCTTCCTGTGGCCATCTGAAGTGTGGTTGTCTCCTTTTCATGAGGTCATCCAACAATCAGAGAAAGGATGAGAAGCCAGACTCCTGTTAATAAATGAGTGGCATATTGGGGCTTCCTGAAAATTCCATTTATCTAGGACAGTGGCACTCAGCTGGAGGCGATTTTGGACCCCCATCCAGGGGACATCAGGCAACGTCTGTAGCCATTTTCGGTTGTCATTCTGGGGGCGTGGGTTGCTAACTGGCGTTAGTGAGCATAAGCCAGGGGGTCTGCTACATCCAACAACACACTGGAAAGTCCCCCACAGTACAGAGCTGCCTGACCCAGAACACGTGTAGCGCTGAGGAACACACTTACAGGTGACCGATGTGGGGATCCCAGTCTCCTGCCATTGTTCAGTCTGTTCCCCCAGTCCTTCCCTCCACCATCATAACTTATTCAAATCTTTCCCAGCGTTCAAGGTCTATCCGGAATCTGACCTATGCTAAGAAGCCCCCCTGGTGAATTACCAAGCGGCTGTAACTGCTCCTCCTCTGGTCCGCAAGGCGTTTGTAGAATATGTCTCAGGCAGTCTTGTCCTGGTCATGGGTGTATTGCCCCATCTCCCACTGCTTCTAATTCCTTGAGCAGTGCAATGGCAAAAGGCTTACATGAACTCTGAGTTGGGCACAACTGTGTCCAGACTGTGCCTATGATAGGGGACCTCAGGAAGGTATCATAGAGGACCTCACTGAACTTCACTCTTCTCGTCCCTATAGTGACAGCTAACAATTGTGGGGCACGTCCTATGTGAGTGAGGTGGTGTCCTACATCATTTTCATGTGCTAACTCACTTCAGCCTCATGACAACCCTGTGAGTAAATGCTATTACCATTCCGTTTCATGCATGAAGGAAATAAGGCACAGCGGTAACCTTAAAGGGTGTGAGAACTGCACTGGGTGGTCAGTGAACAAACCTTGTCCAGTTTCTGCTTGGCTCTTTAGCCGGAGAGAGTGCCAGTGTTTCTTTCTGAGTTTTCTACATCATTGATGTTATACTCTCCTTACAATTTTATATATCTTGCCTTCTTTTTTGCTTAGCATTACTCAGAAGTGTCTTTTCCATGTCATTAAAAGTGTGCATGCTTCCCTGCTCCACACTTCCCTTCTCTTTTCTTCTGGAACAAGTCAGTCCTAAAGCCAATGGGTGGGTCAAAGCAAGGTGGGTGTCAGCGGTGGGAATGGGCTTGGTGGCTCAGAGCATGTGTTGGAGCCCAGGCCAAGTGAGGAGGTGCAGGGGACTGAGGGGGTGAGGAAATGTCTGCATAGGGTGTGAGGGTGTGTCCTCACAGGGGCCAGTCGGAGCCCAAACAGGGCAAAGAGGGTGTCCATGTGGGCAGGGGAGCTGCCTAAAAGGGGTGTCAGATCTCTAGCTGGAAGAAGTGGGGGAAGATGGGACATTGGTTACCTACAGGAGCATTGATCAAATAAACAAATAGATTAACAGTAAGAGAAACCAGGTTTCTTACTGTCAGAGCAGGAAGCACACATGGAGAAAAGGGGGAAACTGAAATGGACTTGTTAGATATGAATTGGAGGCACCAATTTGAACTCACAGCTTTCAATAGAGATAGATAAACTTAGATAGATTAAAAAAATACATATAAAATATTTCTAGAATTTGTTTTCTGTATTTATATTCTATTCATTTATAGTATGTATTATAGATTCTCCTGTTCTGTCTGCTGACAGTGACGCTCAGACTGCAATGTGTGCCCAGGGCTTCTTGGAGAAATGGCCGATTTCAAGTCCAGAGCAGACAAAGTACAAAGTGATCATGGAGCATCTCACGCCAGAAAGCAGGAAGGAGCTCAAAGAGTGATGAGGCCATGTCAAAAAGACATGGAAGCCAACTTGGAGGGGTTCCCACTGGCTTACCTGGGACAATCTGAGCATGAAAATCATAGCCATAAAGGATTATAATGCATGAAATAATGTAGGAAACCACAAGACCAGACTAATACAAATAAACACATATTTTGAAAGTTTGAGAAGGAATGGGTTGAAATTTCAAATAAACTCCCGACAGGGCGTGGTGGCTCACACCTGTAATCCCAGAATTTGGGGAGGCCAAGGTGGGTGGATTGCTTGAGCTTAGGAGTTTGAGACCAGCCTGAGCAACAGGGCAAGACCTTGACTCTACCAAAAAAAAATTAGTGTGGTGGTGCATGCCTGTAGTCCCAGCTACTCGGGCAGCTGGGGCAGGAGGATCACTTGAGCCCAGGAGGTCCAGGTTGCAGTGAGCCGTGTTCGTGCAAGGCACTCCAGCCTGGGCGACAGAATGAGTCCTTGTCTCAAAACAATAAAATAAAATAAAAATAAACTCCCCATAAAATACTTCAAAATTACAAAGGGGAACAAGAAACTTTACAACACAGACACTTATCAGACACCACCCTAATCAAGGGATCAAAGTCATCCTCATTAATAAAGGGACAAACTGAAATCTTGAGCCACCTGAGAGGATGCAACAAGATGACAGAATCACTTCTGTGATGTTCCTGGCAAAGATACATGATCAGAATCGAATTAGGAGGAAATATCAGACAAAGCCAAATGCGAGGACATCCTACAAAGTAACCGCCCTCTCATCTCAGAACTATGAAAGCCAGTATCTTAGGGAGGTCTGGGGAACTGCTCCATAGTGAAGGAGACTAAAGAGCTCTGATAACTAAATGCAACGCGTGATTCTGCACTGGATTCTTCTGCTGTGAAAGACATATTGGGACAGTTGGCAGAACTTGCAGGGGACCTGAGGATTAAATGGCAGCAATTTATCACTGTTGATTTCCCAATTTTGATGGTTCAATTGTAGTTTGTAGGAGAGAATCCTAGCTTGTAGGAAACACACAAAAAGTAATAGGGATGGTGGCGCATTCTGTCGGCAGCTCTCTCTCAGTGGTTCAAAAGAAAGGAAATGGCCGAGTGCAGTGGCTCATGCGTGTAATACCAACACTTTGGGAAGCTTGAGCCAGGAGTTCAAGACCAGCCCGGTAATACAGTGAGACCCCCATATCTACATTTTTTTTTTTTTTTTAATTAACCAGGTGTGGTGGTGCATGCACCTGTAGTCCCAGCAACTTGGGAGGCTAAAGTGGGAGGATTGCTTGGGTTGTGGAGGATGAGGCTGCAGACAGCCATGATCACACCACCACCCTCCAACCTGGGTTGCAGAGTGAGACCCTGTCTCAAAAAAAAAGAAGCAAGACCCTGTCTCAAAAAGAAGAAGAAGAAAAAGAAGTAATAGGAGGAGGAGGAGGAGGAGGAGAAAGGAAATACTTTGTACTGGTTTTGCACTGCTTCAATAAGCTTTTGATTTAAAAAAAATGTTTTTTAGGCCGGGCGCGGTGGCTCACGCCTGTAATCTCAGCACTTTGGGAGGCTGAGATGGGCGGATCACGAGGTCAGGAGATCGAGACCATCCTGGCTAACATGGTGAAAACCCGTCTCTACTAAAAATACAAAAAATTAGCTGGGCGAGGTGGCGGGCACCTGTAGTCCCAGCTACTCAGGAGGCTGAGGCAGGAGAATGGCGTGAACCCGGAAGGCGGAGCTTGAAGTGAGCCGTGATGGCGCCGCCGCACTCCAGCCTGGGCGACAGAGCGAGACTCCGTCCCAGAAAAAAATTTTTTTAGGTCATCCCATGAAAAGGAAACAATCAGAAAAATCCGGAACATGGGACAATCTACGAGACAACAGACAACAGGCAGGGTGGGTAGAGAGGGCAGCGGCAGGGACGGATAGTCCTGTTGCATACACTCTGCATCCTGGCGCAGACCGGTATTTCCAGATGAGGAAACTGAGGCACAGGGAGGCTAAGTAAATTCCTTAAGGGCCCCATGACAGAGCCTGGATTGGGCTTGTCTGTAACTGCTGGTTTAAGCGGGAATCTCCTCCTTTAGGCTGTGAACAATTTGGGGTGGGGGTGGGGCCAGACATGACTTAGCTTCTTGGAACTCCAAGTGCCTATCCCAGTTTGGGGCTGGGACATCCAAGGCACCGAATGAGCACTTGTTAAACGAACAGACGGCGAAGAGCTCCTGAATCACAGGCCAGCTCACGCGGATAGAATGCACACAAATAGGACTCTAGCGCTTGTTCACGGGGCAGGAGTCAGGCCAGGGACACAGCGACCTGGAGGAACAGGGTGCCTGTTTGACCTCCAGGGGTGACTGCCACCCTCTCCTGCCACTTCCTCATCAAGGCCTGCAGCAGCATGAAAATCATACAGTCTCCTTACCCAATGACCCGAGAAGTGCAATTAAGTTGAAATTAGTTGGCATAATTAATTAGACGGGTAAATAGCTCCCTGTCAACATCAATCAATCCATTCTGCCTAAAATCAGCTCAGCGAAGGCAGGCTGAGGAGCCCCTGCAGCGCTGGCCTCTACTGGCGGGCAAGGTCAGAGAGTGGCAGCCGGAACAGCCCAGGGTGTCCTGCCGGTCACCCTAGACCCCACTCCCCCATCCACAGGTCCTTTACAGTTGTTGTTTTTTTTTTTTTTGAGATGGAGTCTTACTCTGTTGTCCAGGCTGGAGTGCAGTGGCACGATCCAGGCTCACTGAAGCCTCCGCCTCCCGGATTCAAGCAATTCCCCTGCCTCAGCCTCCTGAGTAGCTGGGATTACAGGCACGTGCCACCAAGCCCAGCTAATTTTTGTATTTTTAGTTGAGACAGGGTTTCACCATGTTGGCCAGGCTGGTCTTGAACTCCTGACCTCAAGTGATCCGCCCACATTGGCCTCCCAAAGTGCTGGGATTACAGGCGTGAGCCACCGCACCGGACTTTACAGTTGCTTTCCATGGGAGCGGCCTCTCTGCTGGGTCGTCCTCAGTGATTCCATCTTCAGCATCCGGCGAAAACTCTGCTCCATTCCCAGAGAGCCACAGCTGCAAACGCCTTTGCCCCTCGAGTTTCCTACTTCAGAATTGCCATTCCACTGCTCAGGATTTCCGACATGCATAAAAACCATGGGGCCTCTGATGGTTTGGTTAGGATATCGCAGAAACTTAAAAAATCAAAGTATAACTTATTGGCAATAAAATGTACCCTCGTTAGGCCGGGCGCGGTGGTTCACGCCTGTAATCCCAGCACTTTGGGAGGCCGAGGCGGGCAGATCACAAGGTCAGGAGATCAAGACCATCCTGGCTAACATGGTGAAACCCCGTCTCCACTAAAATCACAAAAAATTAGCCAGGTGTGGTGGCGGGCACCTGTAGTCCCAGCTACTTGGGAGGCTGAGGCAGGAGAATGGCATGAACCCGGGAGGTGGAGCTTGCAGTGAGCCAAGATGGCGCCGCTGCACTCCAGCCTGGGCGAAGAGTGACTCAAAAAAAAAAAAAAAAAAAAAAAAAAAAAGAAAGAAAGAAAAGAAAAAGAAAAAAAAAGAAAAAAAAAACCCCTTCATTACTGTACAACTCTCTGAGTTTTGAGAAACACGTATAGTCATGGAACCACCATCATGATCGAGATACAGAATATGGCGGGACATGGTGGCTCCTGCTTGGAATCCCAGCACTTTAGGAGGCTAAGGCAGGCAGATCACCTGAGATCAGAAGCTTGATACCAGCCTGGCCAACATGGCGAAACCCAGTCTCTACTAAAAATACAAAAATTAGCTGGGCATGGTGGCACGTGCTTGTAATTCCAGCTACTCGGGAGGCTGAGGCTGGAGAATTTCTTGAACCCGGGAGGTAGAGATTGCAGTGAGCTGAGATCAAGCCACTGCACTCCAGCCTGGGCAAGAGAGCAAGACGCCATCTCATTAAAGAAAAAAAAAAGGATACTGAGTATTTCCATCACTGCAAAAAATTCCCCCTGCTCTTTGTAGTCACTGCTTCCCCTACCCCAACCCCTGGCAAGAACTGATGTGTTATCTGTCCCTAAATTTCTGCCTATCCCAGAATGTCATATAAATGGAACCACAGAGTATAAGTCTTTTGAGTTCTGCTTCTTTCTCTTGGCATAACACACTTGGGGTTCATCCACCTTGTGGCGTGTGTTGGTAGCTAGCTGCTTTTTATTGCTGAGTAGCATTTTATTGCATGGATGTACCACAGTTCGTTTCTCTACTTCCCAGCTGAAGGATGTTGGGCTGTTCCTAATTTGGGGAGTTTATGACTAAAGCCACTATAAATATTTATATACTGGCTTTTGTATGAACGTGCTTTCATTTCACTTAGGTCAACACCTGGACATGAGATTGCTGGGTCTTATGATAGGTGTCTGTATAACTTGATAAAAAACTGCCACAGCGCTTGCTGAGGTGCCTGTACCATTTTGTATCCCCAGCAGCAATTTCAGTTGCTCCACATCTTTGCCAATGCATAACTTTAAGAAATGATAACGTGCACTGCTGGTCATAGCAGGGCTGGCTGCATAATTTTCAAGGCCCAATGCAAAATGAAAATGTGGGGTCCTTTGCTCAAAACAAAAGGGAAAAAAATGCCATGAAATGTACTAAAACAGAAAGGGTTTCCCTTCTGCAATCTTTCTCTTGACTTCTTGTAGTGTTTTTCTTATTTGCTTGATGTTTTAAGTAAATAAAACTTAAAATTTAAGATTATTAGCAGGCCGCGTGCAGTGGCTCATGCCTGTAATATCGACACTTTGGGAGGCTGAGGCAGGTGGATCACTTAAGGTCAGGAGTTCGGGACCAGCCTGACCAACATGGTGAAGCACTGTCTCTACTAAAAATACGAAAAATTAGCCGGGTGTAGTGGTGCGTGCCTGTAATCCCAGCTACTCATGAGGCTGAGGCAGGAGAATCGCTTGAACCCGGGAGATGGAAGTTGCAGTGAGCAGAGATCGCGCCACTGTACTCCAGCCTGGGCAACAGAGCAACACTCTGTCTCGGTAAAAAAAAAAAAAAAAGAGGCCGGGCGCAGTGGCTCAAGCCTGTAATCCCAGCACTTTGGGAGGCCGAGACGGGCGGATCACGAGGTCAGGAGATCGAGACCATCCTGGCTAACACGGTGAAACCCCGTCTCTACTAAAAAATACAAAAAACTAGCCGGGCGAGGTGGCGGGCGCCTATAGTCCCAGCTACTCGGGAGGCTGAGGCAGGAGAATGGCGTGAACCCGGGAGGCGGAGCTTGCAGTGAGCCGAGATCCGGCCACTGCACTCCAGCCTGGGTGACAGAGCGAGACTCCGTCTCAAAAAAAAAAAAAAAAAAAAAAAAAAAGATTGTTAGCATTCATGTTTACATTGTGCAATGACATTTTAAATGCAAATATGAGAGCGTTTAACTTGTACATGGAATTACTGAAATTACACAACCCATATTTTGTTTGTACATGCATATGTATTTCATTCTTACCAGAAAGTAGAAATGCTGCACAAAACGAACACAACTAGTTTTATTTCACTTCTTGATATGCACACATTCTACCAACACTCTCTACCTTTGGCTTGCTGATGAATAAGAAGGGCAGAGCAGAAAAGAAACTGTGGGCTGCCTTATCTTTTTTATTTTTTATTTTTTGATATGGAGTCTCGCTCTGTCACCCAGGCTGGAGTGCAGTGGCATGACCTCGGCTCACTGCAACCTCTGCCTCCTGGGTTCAAGTGATTCTCCTGCCTCAGCCTCATGAGTAGCTGGGACTACAGGCGTGCGCCTCCACGCCCGGCTAGTTTTTTGTAGTTTTTTAGTAGAGACGGGGTTTCACTGTGTTAGCCAGGATGGTCTCGATCTCCTGACCTCGTGATCCGCCCGTCTCGGCCTCCCAAAGTGCTGGGATTACAGGCTTGAGCCACCGTGCCCCGCCCCAATGCCATCTCTTTAACAACTTAGAGATGATTCTCATGAATAGTGAATAGTTCAGGTCATCAAACAGTCAGAACCTGCCCAAAGTGGCCCTCAGGTTGACAGGGGTAATCAGAAGGATTACCACACTTGGAACTTTTTTGTGCTCTCATTTCATGTTTTGGTACATCATGCATCAAATATCTTGAAAAGTTTGTAACGGTTTAGAAAATTAGTCCCTCCAAGCTGGGCTGGGAAACCCTTCTTCCGCTGGACTCCTCTGTGTCTCCTTTCCTTGAAAATAACACTACTGGCATTTGCACTTTGTTTTGTAAATATTACATGTTCATTGTAAAAATTGGGGAAAAAGAGACAAGCAAAAGAAATAAAATAAAAATTAAAAAAAGCAACAGAACATCTTTCATAGCCACACCACTGGACATCAAACTAGTTAGGCTGGGCGCAGTAGCTCACGTCTGTAATCCCAGCACTTTGGGAGGCTGAGGCCGGCAGATCACCTGAGGTCGGGAATTTGAGACCAGCCTGATCAACATGGAGAAACCCTGTCTCTACTAAGAAATACAAAATTAGCCAGGCGTGGTAGCACGTGCCTGTAATCCCAGCTACTCCAGCTACTCGGGAAGCTGAGGTAGGAGAATTGCTTGAACCCAGCGGGCAGAGGTTGCGGTGAGCCGAGATCGCGCCATTGCACTCCAGCCTGGGCAACAAGAGCGAAACTTCATCTCAAAAACAAAAACAAAACCAAAAAAAAACCTGTTACCATTTTGTTGTGTGTTGCAGCAACAGCGGAGATATTAGATACCTTGGGTCTCCCTGCAACCTCCCTGGAGTGTTCTCTTCCAAGGCATCTGAGAAGTTCAACATGTCTTTTGCCTGGCTGGGTGCGGTGGCTGATGCCTGTAATCCCAGCACTTTGGGAGGCTGAGACAGGTGGATCACCTGAGGTCAGGAGTTCAAGACTAGACTGGCTAACATGGTGAAACCCTGTCTCTACTAAATATACAAAAATTAGCTGGGCGTGGTGGCGCATGCTTGAAATCCCGGCTACTTGGGAGACTGAGGCAGGAGAATCGCTTGGACCTCGGAGGCGGAGGTTGCAGTGAGCCAAGATTGTACCACTGCACTCCAGCCTGGGCCACAGAGCAAGACTCCATCATAAAGAGAAAAAAAAAAAAAGCCTTTTCCCAGCCCTACCCAAAGCCAGAGCTCTTCTAGGGACCTGGGTCTGACAAGTGGGAGCATCCCTGCACGACTTGGAAGGCATACATGAGCCATCTGAGCAGACCACTTGCAGGAATTGGTTCTTCTTCAGCAGCTTAGACAGGAGCAAGTGCTGGTGCCAGGCCGTGTGTCAGAGGGGGAGGTGAGGGCAGCAGCAGGGAGGTCCTGTGGTGTGGTTGGGCCTCCTCCTGGCTGGGTTGTCCTTGTTTTGTGGCATCCAAGCCCGGTTTCCTGATCCTCCTGGAAATTCTGTAACGAATTAACTCTCTGTAACAAATCCCTTTCTGCTTAGTTAGCTAGAGTGGATTCTGTTGTCTGCAACAAAGAACTTATTCATTAGGCTTCAGCTTAACTCTCATCACCTCCTTCACAGCACTTCCCATAATGTGGACTTAGCTCATTTATGCATTTGTTTACCTTCTTAATGTCTCTTAATGAGGGAGGAACCATGTCTGTCTTGTTCACCAGTTTAATCCCAGTGGCTGTCTCATAAGCGCACTTCATCAATGCCTGTTGAGTGAAACATTTGGTCGCCTTCCAGCAGCCTCTGTCCCAAGCGAGAACAGAATACCAGCTTTAGTCCCTTCTGTGGACCAAGTGGGTTGTATTCTTTTTATGTGTACTGTACAACCTCCTGTCACCCCCATTGCCAACTCTTGCTGACTGCCTCTTTTTGCAGAGAAAGGCAATGTTCTAGAAAAGGGCTGTCCAATCTTTTGGCTGCCCTGGGCCATATTGGAAGAAGGAGAACTGTCTTTGGACACACATAAAATACACTGACACTAACAATAGCTGATGAGCTAAAAAACAAACAAAAAAGGGTCCGTGCATAAATCTCATAATGTTTTAATAAAGTTTATGAATTTGTGTTGGGCTGCATTCAAAGCTGTCCTGGGCTGCATGCAGTCCTCAGGCCATGGGTTGGACAAGCTTGCTCTAGAAGATTCTGGTTTACACCCCTCTTTGGCTCTAGTGACTTACAAATTGTAAGGCTGAATCAACTCACTGTGACCAATTCCCTGCTTCCCTTCAATAAGCAAAGACCTGTGCATGCTGTCTCCCTCTCTCCCTCTCTCTCTCTCTCTCTCTCTGTCTGTCTGTGTGTGTGTGTGTGAAGTGAGGGCAGATGTTTGAATATTAAAAGGCAGACGGACTTACATCATGCATTCACTTATAAACTTATATCATGCATTCATTTCACACTCAGGGAGTGCCTACTGTGTATGTATGTGGGGGTTGCTGGAGTCTCTGTTCTGAGATCCCCAGATCAATCCTTTTTGGGGGCCTGGACCTCCCAGTAAATGCCACTTTGTAATCAGACTTTCTCCCTTGGGCCATCGAACTGTCATCTAAAGTAGTGAAACCTCTAAGCCTTAAACTATGAGCCAGATGATGCAACTGCCACAATTTAATTGTGCAACTTCAGGGACAAAAGCTATGTTTGAGATATAGACTCAGGGGTAGATTTTTGTGATATGATTTGAAAACCTTGGTGCTCAGACAGCCCAGTCCCTGTGTGCCTGGCTCCTGCAGATAAGAACCATGAGACGCAGTAGCCCTGTGAAGGAGGAGGCCCCATAGCTCTGTGTCCTCATGACTCTGGCCTGGGGTGATGGGGGGTGATGGGGACATGCACTGTTACCCCATTGCTGTTATACCTGTTGGAACTGTGGGCAGAACCACTGTGTTGTTCCAGGCCTGAACTTGGAAGGAGCAGGCCCACAGTTTCTTGGGGCCCCAGGGCTGCTGGGACCACACCCACTCTGACTTATCTCATCAGTCAGTAGGAGCAGAGTGGGAAGGCCCTGTGAGGTGAATCCTGTAACTCTTTCCTCTCCTCTGGCTAGGGGCCTCGCTGTCTCCCCACCAAGTATACTGAGAGAGGGCAATGGCCTCAGAGCCCACTGTGGGTCAGTCCATGGAAAGGTTTACTGAGTTACAGAAATCAGAGCCTGCATGCCTTTGGAACTAGAAAACAAGTCTTTGATCAGACTAAAACTGGGGATGCAGAAATAAGTCAACAACAGTCCCTGCCCTCAAGAAAAGTCGAGCCATTACAGTGCAGGCTGGGAAAAGTTGCATGCAGTCATCAAACACACAAATGCTCCAGGGCCCGCCATGAGCTCGCACAGTGGGTACCGCACGGCCCCTGTTGCCTGCCTGCCTGTGATCTGGTGGGAACAACAGTAACTGAGAAATCACGGCACCGCATGGCGATGAACCTAAGGTCCGGGGAGTACAGGGATGGGAGGGTGAGCAGCAGGGAGCCAGCTCAGGAGGCCTCTCTGTGGCCACAGGGGAGAGCAGCAGGACAGTCATCAGTCGGGTGGGCGGGGTGGAGGGAATGGGGTGTCCGTGGGGTATGGGGTGGGGGTGGAGTGGGAAGAGATGGGCTGGGAGGTCAGGCCGCAGGGGCACGCGGGCACCCTGGCTTCTATGTCATGGGCAGTGGGAGCTTCCGAGGCTGTTCAGCAGGACACGTTAGACACGTTAGCATTTATGACGGCTCCCTCTGGCCACAGTGTGGGGACAATGGAGGCTCTCTGGGAACATTTGGGTCTGCAGGGGTGAGGCCTTCCTTCTTCTTCTGGGTGCTTTGTCAGCACCATGCAGAGCAATGGCTCTCAGTCCAACAACAACAGGCTGACTCACAACTCGTCGGCCACTTGTTGAGTAGGAAATTGAACTGGGACGACCATGGCCTTCCGGTCCCCTGCACAGATGACAAAAGAACTGCTGGCTGCTTCCCGCAGGGCACATCTGGAGAAAACCCTGCTCCCTGCTCCCTGCTCCCTGCTCCCTGCTCCCTACATCCGGGCTCCCTGGGCCTCCCTCGGCTTGCCCAGCTGGCTTGTCACAGCCAGGATGAGGAGCTGAGACACTTGGGCTTACCACCAAGTCCTGCCACGTCACCAAGGCCTGCCACGTCACCAAGGCCTGTGGGGAAAAGGCCAGACCTGGGGAAACTTTGCTGCTTCCCAAAGCGCCAGGGGGGAACTGAGACCCACCATAGGCCCTTCCTCCCCAGCCTCCTCCCGGCCCTGATAACCCTTCCCCTCACGGAGCCCCCGACTCCCTCTTTATCTTTATTATTTTTATTATTTTATTTAATTATTTTAATTTTTATTATTATTATTTTTTTTGGAGATGGAGTCTTGCTGTGTTGCCCAGGCTGGAATGCAGTGTCGCGATCTCAGCTCACTGCAACCTCCGCCTCCCGAGTTCAAGCAATTCTCCTGCCTCAGCCTCCTGAGTAGCTGGGACCACAGGCGTACGCTGCCACGCCCGGCTAATTTTTTGTATTTTTAGTAGAGAAGGGGTTTCACCGTGTTGCCTAGGCTGGTTTCGAACTCTTGAGCTCAGGCAATCCGCCCACCTTGGCCTTCCAAAGTGCTGGGATTACAGGTGTGAGCCAGCGCGCCCTGTTATTATTTTTATTTTAAGTAGAGAGAACTGCCAAGGAGAGGGGAGTCGCGGTGTGCGTAGACTCTGGAGCCAACTCACCCTGAAGTCCCTCCAGCTGGAGCAGCCCCTGCAGAGAACTGTTTCAAGAAGCCAGGCTGTGGCTGTGGCCAGGCCAGATGCAGCCCACAGTCCAGCTGTGACCCCTGCCAAGCAGATGGAGACAGTGACCTGTGGGCGGGTGGGATGGAAGTGCAGGAAGAGGCCAGGAGTGAAAAGAAAAGCCCTGGCCGGCTCCTGACGCCTGTGAATGCCCTGGCTCAGCTCAGGCCATTCTCGGGGCTTCTGGTCCTCACCCTCAGGGAGATGGAAAATTCTTCTGGGCTCCCTGGGGTGAAACAGCAAACCTGCCGAATCTAGGACAGCACAGATTGTTTGGCTGTCCACAAGCTCCTCAGACATTTGCTATCAAATACATGCGTAAGATGTTCACTGTAGTATTTGTTACTAATTGGGAAGGATGAGATGTTCTAGAATTAGAAGACCTAGGGCTGCTAGGGCTAACGTAACAAAAATATTACAGCCCAGGTGGCTTAAACAACAGAAATTTATGCCCACACAATGCCGGAGGCCAGGATGGAGGTGCTGACAGGGTTGGTTTCTTCTGTGTTCTCTCTCCTTGGCTTGTAGATGGCCATCTTCCTCCTGGGTCTCCTTATGGTCTTCTCTCTGTGTGTATCTGTGTCCAGATCTCCTCTCCTCAGAGACACTACTGCAGTTACTAAGAACAGGGAAGATATCTACGTATCGGCAAGGAAGGAGGTCCAGCTTACTAGGCGGAAAATGTCACAGAGCAATAAGTACCATATGATCTTTTGTAGATACCTAAAACCCAAGTGTTTATTTTTATGTTTCTGTGTAGGAAGACCACTCACAGGGCTTCTCTCTAGAGGGGGAACAGGATTAGGAGTGACTTGAGGGGGCTTGACTTGTGTACGTCTATGTGTGTGGCACATTGGATTATTCTTTTTTTTTTTTTTTTTTTTTTAGATGGAGTCTTGCTCTTTTGCCCAGGCTGGAGTACACTGGTGCTATCTCAGCTCACTGCAACCTCCACCTCCCGGGTTCAAGCGATTCTCCCGTCTCAACCTCCTGAGGGGGCTAGGATTACCGGCACATGCCACCATGTCTGGCTAATTTTTGTATTTTTAGTAGAGGTGGGGTTTCACCACGTTGACCAGGCTGATCTCGAACTCCTGACCTCAAACTATCTGCCTACTTCAGCCTCCTGAAGTGCTGGGATTACAGATGTGAGCCACTGTGCCTAGCCTGGATTATCCTTCATTCTTTTTCCTTCCCTTTGGCCTGAGACTCTGTACCCTCTGCCACATTAAGCTGAGTGTTTTTCCCTGCCCCACTGATGTTGAACTTGGCCATGTGACTTGCTTGGGCCAAGGGAGTTTTGATGTATGTAACCAGAGCAGGGGCCTTAAATGTGCCTCTTTGGCATGGCTTGGTTCCTTGGGCTGTTGTGACTCTTTCAGAAGAATATGCCTTAGTGAATGGCTGGTCCACGGAGAATGCGAAGACTTGAAGAGCAGACTGAACCCAGCCTCAGCCTGGAGCTGAACCCAGCTGATACACAGATCCATGAGCAAGAAAAAGACGTGCTTACCTGAAGCTGAGTGAAATAAGTCAGACACAAAGGGACAAATATGGCAAGCTTCTACTTATATAAAATATCTAGAATATATACATAGAGATGGAAAATAGATTAGAGGTTACCAGGGACTGAGGGAGGAGGAATGAGGAGTTATTGCTTAATGAGCACTGAGTTTCTGTCTGGGGTGATGAAAAAGTTTTGGAGCTAGAAAACAGCAATGGTTTCACAACGCTGTGAATGTACTTAGTGTCACTGAATTGTAAACTTTAAAAATGTTTAAAATGGTGAGGGATAAAAGACTATACTTTGGGTACACTCCTTCGGGTGATAGATGCACCAAAATCTCAGAAATCACTGCTTAACAACGTATCCATGTAACCAAAAACCACCTGTACCCCCCAAAGTATTGAAATAAAAAATTTTAAAAAATGGTTAAAATGGGCTGGGTGCGGTACCTCACACCTATAATCCCAGCACTTTGGGAGGCTGAGGTGGGCAAATGGCTTGAGCTTAGGAGTTCAAGATCACCCTAAGCAACATGGCAAAAAAATCTGTCTCTGCAAAAAATACAAAAATTAACTGGCTGTGATGGCATGCACATGTGGTCCCAGCTACTTGGGAGGCTGAGGTGGGAGGATCGCTAAAGCTGGGGAGGTGGAGGTTGCAGTGAGCTGTCATCACACCACTGCACTCCAGCCTGGGTGACAGAGCAACACTCTGTCTTAAAAAAAAAAAAAAAAAAAAAAAGGTTAAAGTGATAAATTTTGTGTTACATATATTTACCACAATTTAAAAAATATATACTATAACCAAAATCATTTAATTGTACACTTAAAATGGGTGAATTATATGGTATGTGAATTATGTGTCAGTAAAGCTGTTTAAAAAATAAAAGTCCAGGTGTAGTGGCTCATGCCTGTAATCCCAGCACTTTGGGAGGCTGAGTATATATAAAACTGAGCATATGACATTTAAAAATATACCCAATGGGCCAGGCACAGGGATTTACACCTGTAATCCCAACACTTTGGGAGGCAGGCAGATCATGAGGTCAGGAGTTCGACACCAGCCTGACCAACATGGTGAAACCCCATCTCTACTAAAAATACAAAAATTAGCTGAGTGTGGTGATGCATGCCTGTAATCCCAGGTACTCAGGAGGCTGAGGCAGGAGAATTGCTTGAACCCGGGAGGTGGAGGTTGCAGTGAGCCGAGATTGCACCACTGCACTCTAACCTGGGTGACAAAGTGAGACTCCATCTCAAAAAAAAAAAAAAAAAGAAAGAAAAAAGAAAAGAAAAGAAAAGAGAAAGGAAAACACATGCTGCTGTTTAAGCCATTACGTTTCAGGTGGTTTGTTAAGCAGCACTAGCACAGTGACAGCTGCCTTATACAGCATGGCTGTATGCATGTATTTTAGAATTAGTACATACTATTCGTGCAATTGAAAATAAGCAAAACCAGAATTTATTGCATTCCTCCGAACAGGCCCCTCTTTTCCCGCTCTCCTCCCCGGCAGTGGCACTGGAATGTTTCTGGACATTGCTCATCCCAATTTGGAGTGACTTGGCTTCTCTTGACAGCCAGGCCCAAGTCCTGCGTCTGTGGAACATGCCTCCACGTGGCTCCCTCCTTTGGCTCTCTGTAACCACCTGCAAAGATATGTTTTCATCGCCTGGGCCTGGATGGTTGCCTGGGTGTCCCAGGTGGTCTCCCTGCCTGGGTCCATCTGGCACTCTCAACAGGTTTCCATTAAGCTACCCTGCTCAGTCAGCCCGGGGTCCGCCTCCCAGAACACACACACATGCATACACAGAAATACACTTTCCACTCTGTAAAATGGGTTTCCAATAAACTCTATTTTTTGTTGCTTAGAGGCATGCTAGGTGATCAATGAACGCATTCAAACATAAAATATGTACTGTAGGGGGATAGTATTCTGTGGGGGGAATTAGAATGGAAATGAGTTCAAGGAGGCAATTAAATGTAAACTTTCCAAATGTTGGAAGATATATTTGTATATATTTCAAAATAGATTTTGGTTTGTATGGAATCCACAGGATATACAGATGTCATTGGGTACTTTTTGTCTTTGTGTGTGTGTGTGTCGGACTCTCACTCTGTCATTCAGGTTGGAGTGCAGTGGCAGGATCTCGGCTCACTGCAACCTCCGCCTCCCAGGTTCAAGCCATTCTCCTGCCTCAGCCTCCCGAGTAGCTGGGATTACAGGCACGTGCCACCACACCCGAGTAATTTTTTTTAGTAGAGACGGGGTTTCACCATATTGGCCAGGCTGGTCTCAAACTTCCGACCTCAGGTGATCCGCCCGCCTCGGCCTCCCAAAGCATTGGGATTACAGGTGTGAGCCACTGCGCCCGGCCCATTGGGTATATTTTTAAATGTCATATTTACATACACTGGTAATTATGTCTTTTGCAATTGTTTATAATTAAACTGTTATGATATTAACTTAATATTATGAGAGGAGATGCACAGAAGTTTTTCAACATTATTTTAGGGTATGCACGTGAGGAAAATGATTTGGAAACTGCTGAGAAAGGGGGCGGTGATCGTTTGAACTTGGTCAGGTCGCCTGACCTTGAGTTTGAGTTTCGCTTGCCTAAGTGAAGAGCAATTGAAGCACTGAGCCCTTCAGGTTGCTCTAGGAGTGGAAGTAAATGAGCCACCGCAGGAAAGGCGCTTAGCTGGGAGGAAGGAGCACGTTCAGCCTGGGGAGGAGGATGGGAGAAGGAGGCAGATGAAGGCAATGGTGATCAGGATTTCGGCGGGAAGGTGACCTCCGACCTGGCTGACACAGGGCAAGGGAGAGATCTCCGTCTCTGTAGAGGGGCCTGAGGGCAGGACACATCAGGCCGAGAACTGCCCGTGCAAAGGCCTGGGGGCCGGAAGGTCTTGGTCGGGGAGCCCCGGCGCAGGCGCAGGCGCAGGCTGAGGCCCTCGGATCCCCAGCGGGTCCTCGGCATCAGTCACTCTCTGCGAGTCAGAGCTGAGGGTCACCGCCTGCAGGAGCCTCCGTGCGCGGCCCCACTCCCTCACCTGCGTCCCCGTGGGGAGGCGACCCTGACCGCCCTCATTCCGGACGCCAGCAGGGCTCCGGCAGCCAGCGGTCCCCTCCCGAGTCTCTGCTCCTGCCGGGACTCTGCAGGAGCGGGACCCCATCGCCGCGGCTGGGATGCCGTGAGAGTTTCATTCCACTCAAAGGCTCTTGGAAAATTCACTCGAAAGGTCTTGGAAAATTGGGGACATACATCTTTAAAAGCTGGAGACACTTTATGGAGCGGAGTATCTGCACCGCCCCCGCCCCAACTCCTGTTCTTCCTCCCCTCCCTGAGCAGGTCTGGGTGATGGCTGGGGATTCGCCATGGCGTGGGGATCCGGCGTGGTATCCTGCACCGGGTAGTGGCGCGGTGTGTCCCGAGGCTAATTTGGAAAAAGGCGAAACCTGAGGGGCGGCAGCGGCGAGCCCTCGGCACAGCGTCCCCTGGCGGCCGCCAGGCTCAGCCAGGTCTGAGAGCCGGGAGGTCGTCGGGAGAGCCAGGCCCAAGGCAGGATCAGCCCAGCTCCTCCAGGTAGCCTCCTCCTCCTTCTGTTCCTCCTCCTCCCATGCCCCCTTCCTTTCCCTCTTTCTTCTCGTCCTCCCCTCCTTCCCTTCTTCCACTCCCTCCTCCCTCTCCCTCCCCTCCTCTCCTCCTTTTTCTTCTAATTCCTACAGTTCGTCTTTTAAATTAATGTACGTCAACATTTAAATAGGTTATAGATTAACATAGTTCAAGTATGTTTTTAAAAAACTGTTCAAAGGTATACAGTGAAAAGTCTTCATCCCAGAAAAGCTGTCAGTCAAATGTTAAAACTGAGGGACATTCTACAAAATACCTGACTAATATCCTCAGAACTGTCAAAGTCATCAAAACCCAGGAAGAGTCTGAGAAATTGTCACGGCCGAGAAGAGCCTAAGGAGACAAGACCATCAAATGTAATGTTGTGTCATGGATGAGGTCCTGGAGCAGAAAAACGGACATCTGGTGAAAACCAAGGAAATCCAAGTCAAGATGGACTTTAGTTAATGCATCAACACCGGTTCATTACTTGTAACAAACAACACATACCAACGACCGATGCTAATAATAGGGAACCCTGGGTGAAAGCTTTATGGAGACTCTTATTATCTTTGCAATATTTCTGTGACTGTAAAACTGTTTAGAAAATAAAGTTTATTTTTTTAAAGAGTCTTCATGTCACCCCTGCCTCCAACCATACAGTTTCCACCCCTCAGAGTATTATTGATCTCAGCTTTTTTTGTTTTTTTGTTTTGTTTTGTTTTGTTTTTTTGAGACTGAGTTTCGCTCTTGTTGCCCAGGCTGGAGTGCAGTGGCGGCATCTCGGCTCACTGCCACCTCCACCTCCCGGATTCAAGCGATTCTCCTGCCTCAGCCTCCCGAGTAGCTGGGATTACAGGCATGCACCACCATGCCCGGCTAATTTTGTATTTTTAGTAGAGATGGGGTTTCTTCCATATTGGTCAGGCTGGTCTTGAACTCTTGACCTCAGGTGATCCTCCCGCCTAGGCCTCCCAAAATGCTGGGATTACAGACGTGAGCCACTGCGTCCAGCGATCTTAGCTTTTTGTGTGCAAATACTAGCAGATGTAAACATCTACCCTTTTCTACAGAAATAGTCTCACACTCTGTTAGTTCTGCAATTGTGTTCTTCACTTATTTCATATCACAACATAGAGCATCCCTTTTTCTTGTTTACAGGCTGGACAGACCATTATGCCTGTGACCAGTTAGTTCCCTGTTGTACACTTGGGCTGTTTCCTTTTCCTTTTTTCTTTTTCATCCTGTTCAAATACGACTTCAGGGAATAACTGTGGAAGTGATGAGTCAATATGTTGGGTAGCTTGCCAGTCGTGGGACTGCTACGCCCGAAAGTGGGGCTGTTTGTAATTGTGGTAGACAGGACCATTGGGATTTAATCCGCAGGTCAATCAGCACCTCCTCGGGCCTGCAGATCTGGAAGAAGCAGCTAGATCTAGGTGACACTCCCAGTCCGCAGTCCGCAGAGGATGCCCCAGCAACCTTACCAGGGAGCAAGCCCCCTGGGTCGGATTCCCGCAGGGACGTGTGGATGCGCGCTTCCCCAAGGCTGGTAGAAGTCCTGGGCTTCCCACCATAGACCGTGGGATCCAGGAGCTTCCCGAGGACTGGGAGTCAGTCTCCGGGTCTGGGGTCCCGGCAACTTGCCCCACCTCCAACTCCTCCTTCCTCGCCCCACGGCCACCGGCCCGGCAGCTCCCAGTCCTTCTCCCACCCGGAGGTCGAGCAGGCCACACCCCCATCCACTCCGAGATTCCCCTTCCCCTACCCTCAGCAATTGTGGTCTCTGCTGTCAAGATGATATGTCCCCACCTGCTTGTACTCATACTGCCCTTTGCCCCCTTAACACCCCACCGTATCTCTCAAATTCTAGGTGATTAAAAAAATTCCTCCCCCAATATTTTCTAAGGAAAAACTTCAGACAAACGGAAAAGTTGATAGAGTTGTGCCGTGAATATCCGCACACCCACCTAGGTCCACACGAACCTCTCCCGACTCCCTGTCCTTCCGTCGGCCTGTCCATCACTTGTCCTTTCCCCGGGAGGCACCCAGACCCGCGGGCGTCCGCACACTCCCCCCAGGGGTCCCCACGCCCGGCCTTGCCCAGAGTTCTGTCTTAATTTCCTTTTTATAAGGTGAAATTTACATACAGCGAAACTTACAAATCCTCAGTGTGCTACAGTCTGGCTGATTTTACACAGTACGTGGAAGAGGCTTTTTAAAAATTATAATAGTTATGTATTCTTCTGAACATGTGTTAGGGAAAAACCCTTACCTGTTTTCCATTTTCGATAGGGGCACGAAGTTTCCTTTAGCAATAATGTAGGTAAATGAGCTTATATAAAGGGCTGGGAGGAAGGGGAGGGGAGTGAAAGGGAAAGGAGAGCGTGCTTCCCAGTTAACATATTATTAACTCCCCGTTTCCACGGTTATTCCGTGAAGTCCTGTTTGAATAGCAAAAAGAAAAAAAAGGAAGAAAAATCAGAACCAGCTCAAGTGTGCAACAGGGCACTGGCCACAGGAAGGGTATGTGTGTGTTTTCCAATCATTACGCATCTTCGCCCGACTCCTTGAGCCTGGGTTTGTTTCTGTGAAAGCAGCACCCAGCACAGGGCCGGGAACACAGTAGGTGCCTAATAAGTGTTTCATGCGTTCACGAGTGTGCAAACGGTTTGTACGCACTATACAAAAATAACAATTCACAATAGGAGGAAAAATTCCCCTTCTCCGTGTCGCCGCTACCCAGCGAGGCACTGACAAGCCAACCGCAGTGTTTGTTAATTGACAAACGGGACAGCAGCGGAACTAGAATTCCGAGTGCTCTGTACGGGATTTACAGCGGTGGTAAGAGTAAAACTGAGCATGCGCAGCACACCAGCCATATGGACTCATAATTCTCCGTCCAAAAACGCTTGCTAGGTGCCTCGTTAGCGCAGTAGGTAGCGCGTCAGTCTCATAATCTGAAGGTCGTGAGTTCGATCCTCACACGGGGCACAATACTTTTGTTTGCTGTCCTTACAGCCCCACCGAAAAGAAACGTTTTGTTTGCTGGTCAAAGTCCCGGGCTGAAAATAAGGAGGAAAGACGTATCTGCGTCGAGTATCCGGCGACCAGGTGAACCTGTTAAGAAGTTCCCCCGCCAAGACCACCCTCGCGCTGCGGCCCGAGTGCTCAGGAAAGAGCACTTGTGAGGGCCTGGAGCAGCCCCCGACTCCTCGACCTGCCCTCGCCCTTGCCCTTGCTCTTCGGTACTGGCCGTCGCCGGGGGATCGCGCACAGCTCTGAGTTAAGGCGGGAGTCCAGGTGGTCACAGTCCAGGACGGCGCTGCGAGCGCGGCGGGGTTCAAGGCCGTCTAATGGAGGTAATAGAGGAGTGACTGGGAACACTGTGTGGGGCGGCGAGGAGGCTGCGGGATGGGTAAGCCGCATTGATGAGAGGCCAGCGGTGGGCACCGAACCTATCTGGAAATGGCAGGTCATGATAGGGTCTGGGGAGAGGGGTCTCAGGGAGGTCATGCAGGCGCTGGGATATACCATATGCCGGGGAGCTGTGTCAAGACTGCATCTGAAACAGACGCTGCAACTGCGGTCCTCACCTACTACGTTCTTGCTAACCCAGCCATTCTCAAATATCCGTCTCCCTTCTGCCCAGGTCAAATAGCGAATTAAATTACAATGGAATAGCTATAACTAGCCCTTCATCTTTCAATTCTTTGCTGGTGGCATGATTCTCTTCAGGTTCCTTGGGGATTTATTTTGTTTTGTTTTGTTTTGTTTTGTTTTTTTGAGACAGGTTCTCGCTCTGTTGCCCAGGTTGGACTGCAGTGGCATGGTCTTGGCTCACTGCAACCTCTGCCTCCCGGGTTCAGTCAATTGTCCTGTCTCAACCTCCCTAGTAGATGGGACTACAGGCAGGTGCCACCACACTCGGCTAATTCTTGTAGTTTTAGTAGAGACGGAGTTTCGCCACTTTGGCCAGGCTGGTCTCGAACTCCTGACCTCAGGTGATCCGCCCACCTCGGCCTCTCAAAGTGCTGGGATTACAGGTGTGAGCCACTGCGCCCAGCCCCTGGGGATAATTGTGATAACTTTTTACTAGCCAGGTTTACTATCCTGGTAAGGAGGACATGCCAGGGGCTTTCACTTGAATCTTTCTAGGATAATAGCTCTTACTCAATGGGTCTTAGTGCCAACGGGGAGATTCTGCCATTTTTCATGTATGTTTATTTCAGTGATATATTCAGGTACTCAGAAAATAACCACAGGTTGGTTTCATGGCCCTATTCACCCTCTGTAATTCAAACTTTGCTCAAGACTCCTTTGATCAACTGACCACCGTTAGTCCTGACTTTCACTGGTAGGCCACAGTAATTAGTGTCAATTCAGAACCCATGTTCAGTAATCCCTGGGAGATATGGGTATTTTCTTTTCCCTAGTACACAACCCTTCAAGTAAATGGCAAGAGGTTTCTTTGGGAAAGGGTCAAAGAATACTCATAAGCACGTATATGTGGCACTGCTTCAGGGTCCTTCCTCAGGGAGACCTGGCCTCCCCTTCTATCAAGAGGCTTTGGATCTGGGAATCATTTTCATACTGGAAACTGGGTGACAGGTATGACGCTCCAAGGTGATGACTCGAGTCAGTTTTTTGGCTACCAGGTCTGGAGTTTTTCCTGTTACATATCTCAAGCAACATTTTAGTAGGCCACCTATCTATTTCATTCTTAGGGACAGTGTAGTCAATTATCAGTAGCCAAAAATCCTTTAATACTACTACCGCCCTGCTGCCCTTTACTGTAAATGGTTGTCTGGTAATTAAATGCTGCTACCTGGCCTCTGCTGCCTCCATTATCCCCACTGAAACCAGGGAGCACATCCATGGTGGTGGGATCTCTCGCCGTCACGTCTTGTTGCATGAGCCACCACAGAGCTTTTCAGGTTTGTAGGTGCTCCCTTGCTCAGTGCCTTCATAAAGGAAGTTACTTTTGGACCCAAAGCATGGCATTGGGAGGTGAGTGAGGAGGCCAGATGTGATCAATCCACCCCTACATTCCTACTTCCCTGAGCTTTTGGAGACCTGCATCCACATCATGCCAGGGAAATTCTGGCATCTGTCTCATTAGATAGAGGCCAACATTGAGTCCACATTCCTGTTAACCAACCAAGCAAACTGTGGAGCCACTTTCAATGGCATGAGCGTGGCAGTTATCAATCATCTCAGGTCTGCAGCGATGGGCTGGGCTCTTGAGGCATTTCTCCTTACAATGCGCATGATGCTGAGCTGTCAATAGAGGGTGCTGAGGGACACTGCAGGGGAAACAGGGCTTCTCTTCCTTGCTCCAATGTTCTGTTTGGCTTACTCTTGCTTCATGGCCCACCAGTGGTGCGTGTGCATGGGGGACATCTAGTTGTGCTCTGCCCCATGTGCCTAGTGTGCACAATTGCTTTATGACTTCACAGTCCTGGCCCAATGACCACGTCACTATAGTCTTCCCAGTCTGGACACTGGCATGTTCCAGGCCTCACGCCAGCAGTGCCACCCTGACGCACTCTGAGCACCTGCCTGCTGGCCTGTTTGCCTGTGCCTGAGGGTGATTTCTTGTGGCCCTCTGGATATGGCCAGCCCGCACACCACCCTGACAAGCGGGGTCCTTATGCCCTGCCTCCCTGTGCATTTTTACCAGCCTCGGATTGTCTGTCCCCAGGAGAGTTGTTTCCTGCTGCCTGGGGACATGGACTACCCCTGGCCTGGCTAAGTCTGAGACCCTCCCCAATATCCAGTGGTCCGCAACCACACCTTCTTTGACCAGGTCTGAACCTAAGCCTGGGGGAGGGAGGAGCCTCCCCTCCGAGTCTGTCCTTCCTTGAGTGCTCTCCTCAGTCCTACGTACCCTGTAGAGTGCTCTTTACATCTTCATAGTTGCTCCCCATCATAGTTTAATAAGTCTTTACATTAAACTTTCCTCATCCAAACAACTGTGTGGTTTGCTTCCTGACTGGACCCAGACTGACAGAATGAGTTTAAACATTAAATCCAGACTCTCGGATAAGCACACCCGTGTTAATAAATTAAGCCTCATGCAGTCCTTGTAGTCAGCTGCTATAACGCCCCACATGCAATGGCTGTGGAAAGACCTTTAGCAAATGCTGAAATCTTGCTCAACCTGGGAGAATTCATACTAGAGAAAAACTCTATGAATGTAAATAAATTCGAAAAGGCCCCTAACCAACTTAACAGCTTATTTAGCACCACTGAATTCATATTGGAAAAAAACTTTCCAAAAGTAGCCAAATGTGGAGAGGGATTTAGCTGAAGCCCAACATTTAGCCAACATTGCAGAATTCACACCAGAGAGAAACTTTATGGATGTAATAAATATGAAAAGGCCTACAGGGACCGCTCTTCTTTAACAAACTCAACGGAGTAATGGAGAGAAACTTTTTAAATGTAGCCAAGAATTTTAGCCAAGTTCAGTCCTTATTCAATTCCAGAGAATTCACATTATAAAGAAATTGAAGATTGAAGATATAATGTCAAGAAGCAGGAAGAGATAATCAGAAATGTATTTTATATATTTCATTAAATGTGATAACCTTTGCAATACCAACCAAGCACATATGACTGAGGCGCTTCAACCAAGTATCTGAAATCTGCTAAGGCAGTGATTTTATCAAGATTATCGGAGAAATGTAGGCTCAGAGAAAACTGGAAGCATGTGATAAAAACTTCATTTGGGTGAGAGCATTCATAGTGTACTTTCACTGGATGAACAGGAACTCTTTTCAAAAATTAACTACTGCAGTTCTAGATATAAAAAAGAGGGTTTTGTATGTGTATGTGGTATGTGTAGCTGCAAAACAGACCTGACTGGGTATAAATCCTAGTAAAAGAGGACCTGAAATAGAGGTAAAAAACTGCAATAGACAGCTGTTTCTGGGTGGCAGAATCACAGAATTTCAGAATTTCGATGCTTTCCGGTGAGCAAGCAATTCTAGTCTACCAAAGTTTCCATCACACTCTACGTATTCTATATCCTGGGATTCCTGTTGTCACACCAGCTTGGTCCACGCAGGCATATGTTTGCAGCCACCTAAAAATGTACAGAAAACTAGGCTGAGGAAGATACTCTTGGGAAACCAATGCTGTATGTAATGCCAGGATATCATTTTAGAACTTTGCTTATTGGGCAAAAGAGAGCACTTTGCTGAAAATATTTGATTAACCATAAGATTATGCTTTGTGGCACCAGAGAAAATAATTACTACTACATATTGTACACTTACTATGTGTCAAGCACTGGGCCAGGAACTTTTTAGGCCTGATCTCTTTTTTTTTTTTTTTTCAGATGGAGTCTCACTCTGTCGCCCAGACTGGAGTGCGGTGGCGTGATCTTGGCTCACTGCAACCTCTGCCTCCTGGGTTCAAGCGATTCTCCTGCCTCAGCCTTCCGAGTAGCTGGGATTACAGGTGTGTGCCACCACGCCCGGCTAATTTTTGTAATTTTAGTAGAGAAAGAGTTTCGCCATGTTGGCCAGGCTGGTCTCGGACTCCTGACCTCAAGTGATCCACCTGCCTCAGCCTCCCAAAGCACTGGTATTACAGTTGTGAGCCACCATGTCCGGCCTGGCTGACCTTACTTAATCCTCATATCAAGTATTTCTACCCTTCTTTCAGCGAGTAAGGTTCGGGAGGTCACAAGCAGCCCCACTGTGGAGCCAGGAAGCGGAGGGACGGAGGAAGAGCAGTCGGTGCTGCCAGAAGTAGGCAGAGGGCAGAAGGAGCTGGGCCAGAGATGAGATGTTGCGAGTCTGGTGGGGTCCCTGACAAAGATGAGGTCCCGCTGGCAGACGCAGGGGTGGGCAGGAAGGTGGTGATGGAGACCACTCCAGGCTGCTGGTGCTCTCCACCTGCTGCTGAGTTCTCTCTCAGTCCAGGCTATAGAGCTGTTGAGATCATTTCCTGTTCTTTATTTCTCCATTCATCCTTAAGATAAACCTTTATCAACTAAAGTTACTGATGTTTACGCCGGTCCCTGCAACCTGAAAGCTTAACACAGCTTTAACCGTTTCTAAAACATTTTTATTGTAAAAAGTACAATAAGCCATTTACAAGCCGAAAAGTATCAGAATTAAATAACACATAATTTTTATAGACACATTTTTCTGTACAAAGGGCTGATCTTTATAGGAATTTTAAATAAATAATCTAAAAATCAGTGTCACTGATTGCAAAATAGGTCTCTCTCTCGACTGTCTCAAGCTGAGGTGCCTTCTACGCAGCCAGAAGATGAGGGGTTTGACATCTGTGACGAGCCTGGGCAGTGAGTCTCTGACGAAGATTCCTCACTTTCTGGATAAGATTCTGTTCCGTGGTGTCCCATTCTACTGCTCTTCTATTTAAAGAAACTTGAAAATGAAATTTAAAATTTAGAAAAGCTGAGTTTTCTGATGTTAGCAATGATACAGCATTTATTTTAAAGATAAATGTGCTGTAAAAATAAATAATGAAATGCAATTCTAAAACCCAAATTTTACATATTACCTGGCCCTAGGTGGTTCCATTTACAAGCCAAATAATTATTTGTTGGACCGAATGAATGCTAACGGAGAACTTCTCTGCTTTGAAATACTTGGGATATAAACAATCTTTCTGAAAAACTGTTTTTCCTCCCAAAGAAATCCAGCTTTTATGCTTTTGTATTTTGCTGCCAAATGACCTAAGGTTACCAAATAACCATTTTAAAATTTAGAATTATCTAGTTAAAACTTTAAGTTTTGATATGTCAGAATAGAGAATAGCTGAGAATCTCTCATACTTCATCTGACTCTTGAATGATTTTTGGTTTAATTCATATTCTGGCACAGAATTTATAGATGCATGTAAAAATATGAGTTAGCAAAAATATTTTACACAATACTGGAATCTCCTGACTTGGTATGAGGTATATTTCTTATAAAGCTCTTCTTTTTGGGACATTGTATAAAAGAACTCAGAAGATCTTGTTAAATTCTGCTTCACCTATATGGCAGTTTTATTGAAAACAATTAGTTGAAAGAAAGTTGAACAGAGTGTCTTGTCTCCTCCTCCCTTTTAAGAATAAATAATACACTTTACTGGGAAGACTGTTAGCTTCTTTATGGATGGCCTAATGCTGTGACTACATTTCTGTAAGATGTTTCTACTCTGTCCCTTCTAAAAAACCCAAAACCTTCCAATGAACCACGTCCAGGGATCAAAACTCAGCATGAAGCCATTTGCCTTTGGCAGTTCTACTGCTGGTAGGGCCCAGAATTCCACTGGAGTGCCCAGCATGTTTTCAATGGTTGCTGGAGGGCACCCAGCCCAGATGAACAGAGTTAAGAAAATTCAACTATGCAATAGCTTTGAAAAACAACGCTGAGATTTTTTTCATAAGGATGTCAAATTAGTTATTAATTTCATATTATCAATCTAGTTAGAGACTTCTGTTAGAACCTCCACCTACGTTTTTGGGCAGCAGTGCTGGTGCTCAAGAAATGGAGTGGCTTTAGTGCATTCACATTTTCTTTACTTGGAATTTGGTCTGCACCCAGTTTTCCCACTGGGAAATATGAGAGAATCTTGCTGCCTCCCTTTTAGGATTTTCATTATCAGTGCCCTGGGAAAATGGCATCCACATGCTATAAACATAATTTACACCACAATTTTGCTTAAATATCGTTACATTTAAAATGGCAGAATAATTTTCTTATCAACTTACTCTGCGTTGAGGGATGCATTTCAGAAGAGTCATTTAAATGTGAGGTTCTAGGCAAACAGCTTGCGTCCTCCTGTTCGTTTTGGAACCTGGGTTCTTCTGTTATAAAAGTGAGGAGATCAAGATGATGTTTGGGAGTGAGTAGAAAGGCTTACTAATTCCAAATGGTCCCTAGTAAGTTAAAATCACCAAGGACGGCTAAAAACTCCTTTCTTTTCTATTTTAAGAAGAATGCTGTCAACATTCAAAAGGCAAGGAAGTGTCATTAGTGAGAATTAAGAGCTGAGCTGATTTCTGTAAAACATACTTCAAAAACAGTTTCAGCTAAAACACAAAGCCAACAAACTCAAACATATGGATATTAAGATAGAGATTATGAAATGTGATTAGCAAAGCTTCCCTGGAAATGATTGTGAGCTGATCACTACTGGTTTTAGCCAGGCAGGGCCTCATCAAAACATTCAGCCAATCAGAGCCAGCCACAGGCAAGTTTGACCTGAAACCTTCTTAGAGTAGCAGGCAGAGCAGTGCCCTAGCAACCGGTGGTGCCTCCCGGTACTTTTATCAACTACTCTCCTCATCTAAAAACTTACACTCACCCTCAGCCGTGGTTTTACTGTTTCCTAACTCCTACAGCAGCACATCCAGTATGACACCAAGGTGATTTTAAAAACATTTGCATCCTGACATTGCTTGTAATGGTCCCTTCCTTCTACTCCCACCACTAGCGTCTAAGCCTCCATGTGTCGAGCCCAGAATGCTGGGAGTCTCATTGAACCGGTAAGATGTCTGCCTTTTACCTCTCTAAAAAGCTTTAGATAATGGTTTTAACTCACAGTTTTAGCTCAATGAGTCATTAAGGTAATGTGACTAATCACCAAATGACTAATTTGAACTGGTGGGGGACTGGAATCTAGGAGTCATCTTCAAACCTCTGAAGGGCTGGACATGGTGGAGGTAGTAAACATAGCCTGCAATCTGCACTGTTCAGAGAACAGAGAAAAGAGAAAGCAGATTGAACTATTTTACGAAAAAATAACACTTCTTTTTTTTTTAGATGGAATCTCGCTGTCACCCCAGGCTGGAGTGCAGTGGCGTGATCTCAGCTCACTGCAACCTCCACCTGCTGGGTTCAAGCGATTCTCCTGCCTCAGTCTCCAGAGTAGCTGGGATTACAGGTGCGCGCCACCATGCCCGGCTATTTTTAGTAGAGACGAGGTTTCACCATGTTGGCCAGGTTGGTCATGTTGGCCATGTCAGCCAGGTTGAACTACTGACCTCAGGCAATCCACCCGCCTGCCTCCCAAAGTGCTGGGATTACAGGTGTGAGCCACTGCGCCTGGCCAGAAATAACTTTGAAATAAAATACTTGTAGCAAATGGACTAAGGTCATAAACTTCCCAGTCTACCAGCATTTTGGCCCAAGCAGCCTGGCCACTGCTATACCTGCTGCACAGATAAGATGGGAATCAGGTGTGGTTCCTCAGATCTTTTTAAAGTTTCTTTATTTTTCAGAGACAGAGTCTCACTATGTTGCCCAGGCTGGTCTTGAACTCCTGGGTTCAAGCCATCCTTCCGCCTCAGCCTCCCAAATTGCTAGGATTACAGGTGCCACTGTGCCCAGCCAGAGCTGAGATCTCACAGCTCCCTCTCATCTGTCCTCCAAAATTCAACCTGCCCACTCCTGTTCAGTTCATCTTCCCAAAGGGCTATGTTGTAAATATTATCTCTGTTCAAACAACTAATGATTTCCTTTTGTCTCCAGCAATGTTTCAAACACTGGCTGGGGAGATTCACCCGTGAAACTTTAAAACAAAAATCTAGCTCCCTAGTTTCTACCCTAGAGCTACCGATGGAATTATTACTATTATTAGACCTACTGAATGAAATCACTATTGGTGAGGTCTTGAACATATGTATTTTTTGAACATGTATGGGTTTTTTTTTTTTTTTTTTTTTTTTGAGACAGAGTCTCACTCTGTAGCCCAGGCTATAGTGCAGTGGCGAGATCTTGGCTCACTGCAACCTCCGCCTCCTGGGTTCAAGCAATTCTCCTGCCTCAGCCTCCTGAGTAGCTGGTATTACAGGTGTGTACCACTACTCCTGACTAATTTTTGTATTTTTAGTAGAAACAGGTTTTCACCATATTGGCCAGGCTGGTCTCAAACTCCCAACCTTGTGATCCGCCCATCTTGGCCTCCCAAAGTACTGGGATTACAGGAGTGAGCCGCCTGGCCCAAAAATGTCATTTTCTTAATGGTAGGTGATTGCCTCCTGGTTTTAGGATTAAATGAATCTGATTAAATCTATATACCCTGATTAAGAAAATGACTGACAGATCATTCAGTCATAAACTTAAGACTTTTGAAAACTGGATGTTTATTAATCAAATTCTCTCCAGTGGTGAAATTTAGCAACGTTCAAAAATATACACGGTTGACTGGTCTGACAAAAAAATTTAGCTAGCATGGAAGGAAGACATCATGGAGGCAGAGGGGCAAACGTGTAGGAAAACCACTGATGAGGAAAGGAAAGCTTTTTTTTTTTTTTTTTTTTTTTTTTTACAGTTTCTTACCTTTCTCTATTTCTACATAGATAGCGCTCTAAATATTTTCTATTTTTATTTCTAAAACAAGGGTAAGGCTGGGCATGGGGGCTCATGCCTGTAATCCCAGCACTTTGGGAGAGCCAGGCAGGAGGATCACGAGGTCAAGAGATCGAGACCATCCTGGCCAACATGGTGAAACTCTGTCTCTACCAAGAACACAAAAATTAGCCGGGTGTGGTGGTGGGCGCCTGTTATCCCAGCTACTTGGGAGGCTGAGGCAGGGGAATTGCTTGAACCTGGGAGGCGGAGGTTGCAGTGAGCTGAGATCGCGCCACTGGACTCCAGCCTGGCGACAGAGTGAGACTCCGTCTCACAAAAACAGACAAACACACACACACAAAATCAAGGGTAGGTGTGAGAGGGTGAGGGAGAAGTGACAGCTCCCATGGTTGTTATCTTTTGTAAGCCAGTTTTAAATATTTAATTTGTGCAGGGTCACATTCTACTCTTCTCCACTTCCCCGAAGTACCCTTGGTGCTATCTGGGACCACTAAATCTCAAATATGAGCGGTAATGAGGGGTTTTAAAAGCAGGCATGATTTGGCCGGGTGAGGTATAATCCCAGCACTTTGGGAGACCAAAGCAGCCAGATCACTTGAAGCCAGGAGTTCGAGACAAGCCTGGGCAACGTGACAAAACCCCATTTCTACTAAAGATTAGCTGGGCATGGTAGCATGCGCCTGTAGTCCCAGCTACTCAGGAGGCTGAGGCAGGAGAATCGCTTGAATGCAGGAGGCAGAGGTTGCAGTAAGCCAAGATTGTGCCACTGCACACCAACCTGGGCAATGGAGTTAAGTTCTGTCTTTAAAAAAAAAAAAAAAAAGTAGGCATAATTAAATGACCTAAACTATATTTTCACTCTTCAAATTTGTGAAATGGAAAAGTAATGCACACAGCATATTCATGAAGCCAAAAACTGGAAAGAATCCAAATGTCCCATCAACTGATGAATAGATTGAAAAAACATGTAATATCCACACAATGGAATATTATTCAGCAATAAAAAGGAATGAAGTGCTGATATATGCTACAACATGGTTGAATCTCAAGACATTATGCCAAGTACAAGAAACCAGACACAGAAGACCATATATTACATGCATTTGCATGAAATTTCCTGAATAGGTGAATGGACACAAGGTAGTGAGTGGTTGCCAAGGGCTTGGGGGAGTGAGTGGAAATGGGGAGTGACTGCTAACAGGTACTGGGTTTATTTTGGAGTGCTGAAAAATCCTCTAAATTTTCTTGTGGTGATGGCTGCACAACTCTGTAAGTGTATTTTTTAGTACATGATAATATAATGCCATTGAATAATACACTTTAAGTAGGTGAATTAGGCTGTGTGCGGTGCTGGGCACTCCTGTAATCCCAGCACTTTGGGAGGCTGAGGCAGGTGGATCCCTGAGGTCAAGAGTTTGAGACCAGCATGGCCAACATGGCAAAACCCCATCTCTACTAAAAATACAAAAATTAGCCAGGCATGGTGGCTTGGGACTGTAATCCCAGTTACTCTGGAGGCCGAGGCATGAGAATCACTTGAATCCGGGAGGTGGAGGTTGCAGTGAGCCGAGATCATGCCACTGCACTCACTCCAGCCTGGGACACAAGAGCGAAACTCTGTCTCAAAATAAATAAATAAATAAATAAATAAAAAGGTGAATTATAGGGCATGTGAATTATGTATCAACAAAGCTATTATTTTAAAAAGCAACCTATTCACATTATAAAAGGCAACATAGTAAAATAAAAGTGCCTTGTTAACTGTACTCTAGAATTTTATGGAAAACTTTTTTTTTTTTTTTTTTAAAGAGACAGGGTCTTGTCTGTTGCCTAGGCTAGAGTTCAGTGGCATGATAATAGCTCACTGCAGCCTCAAACTCCTGGTCTCAAAGAGATCCTCCTGCCTCAGCCTCCAGAGTATTTTAGAGTTTTAAATTATAATTTTGATTTTTCAGTTGATGCCACTATAAGCCTTGTACTGAAACCTAGTGTTGGATCAGATCCTATGAGAAGTTGCCCTGTGGTACTTGAATATACTGTTGTTCTGAGGACCAGCTTTTGGCAAAGCACATATTTCACCTTGGAACAACAGAATCAAACAGAACTCCATAGGACAGTCTGCACAAACTTTTTCCTCCATTGGGACTCTGTTTTTGTAATAGTCCCTCCTCAGCCCACCCTTTCCAACCCAAAATATAGTAACCGGTGATCACCTTTTACTTGAGCAGTAGATTGAATAGAAGTGCCAAAATACATCCCAATAATTTATTCATTGGCCAGGCACAGTGGCTCACGCCTATAATCCCAGCACTTTGGGAGGCCAAGGCGGGAGGATGGTTTAAACCCAGCAGGTTGAGACCAACTTGGGCAACATAGTGAGATCTCATCTCTACAAATAATTTAACAGATTAGCTGGGTGTGGGGATGCACGCCTGTGGTCCCAGCTACTTGGGAGGCTGAGATGGGAGAACTGCTTGAGCTCAGGAGGTTGAGGCTGCACTGAGCCATGATTGCATCACTACACTCCAGCCTGGGTGACAGAACAAGACCCTGTCTCAAAAAAAAAAAAAAAAAAAAAAAAAAAATCATAATAATAGATCCTACTAAAAGAATAAATCTGTAACATCATGGAGAGAAAGGCCTCTCAGACACTCACCTTTATGACATGGATTTTCAGCATGTTCTACAGCTGCATTTATCTCTTGCTTTAAAAACCACTTTCTAGATGCATCTGAAAGAGCAGACGCTTTCTTTGCTGATCTCAAACAGAACTCTTTTCCTTCAGCTTCCTTCCACTAAATCCAAATAAATGGAAAAAAAATTACATAAAAAGTATAGTAATACACATCTCACAGTAGAATGAGCCCCTTCTGTCTTCTCTATCCACTTTCCTTTATATTCCCATGGCAAGTAGGATCCGTTTGGTGTTATGGTAATTGGGGTGCCTGTGTTGGCCCAAGGCTATTAGGAGCCTTGAAAGCAGAGGCAGGTTTTATACAACCCACAGTACTACAGAGTGCCACAAAGCACACAACTATATCCCAATAGTTGCTGAAATAATAATGCATTTCAGTAAGTTTCAAATCTCAAATCTTACAAGACTAAGCTAGGTTTGTATTCGTGGCAATTGCATTTTATTTAATTTGAATGCTACATCTTAATAATAAAATCTACAAAATTCAGAGAATGAACTCTTTGCCCAGCTCTCATCCACATGATGACCACAGGGAAGTCAAGTGATCTCTATTCACCCCTATTTTCTTCTCCATAAAATGGGAAAATAATAATCTTAAAATTAGCTCAGAAGGTAACTAAAATATATTTAAAATCCAACTCCTAAAGTTTGCCAAAATTCTGGAAAAGCTACAGCTTTTACATGGAAACACATTATTTTTATGTTATAGAAATAATGCATTAAATAACAAAAACTTTAAAAAAAATCACAAAATAGGAGGGCAAGGAAGGATCACAGATATCCATCCCTTTCATGTTACTGATGAGGGGGCTGATTCTGAGCAGCTTCCCAAGGCCACGCAGTGGTCAAATCAGCTTTATAACACAGGACACTAGATAGACAGAAGGAAGGATTTCTGCAGAACGTGAAAGGCCCTTACAATGATTCTCAGTCAACTCTCAAAAATACCATTTTACCCAAAGTCCAGCAGCAGTGAATTTCACACAGTCTAGCCCTAGTGTCAGCAATGTTTATGTTGAGAATGTGAGTTTCCACCCCAGTTTTCCTGAGAACAGCCTCAGGGTTCTGGGTATTACTCCCACCCTCTCCAAGCCCTTCTTCCTGTCCTAGAATGAAAGGGTTGTAAGATAAGGCTCCATGCCACTGGGATGGGGTAGGAGGAAAACGAATCTGGAATAGTGACTTGAAGGAAATACACTGTAAGAAGCCAGCTTTCAGAATAGACACTGTGATACAGCAACAGAGAGAAGCAATTAAGCCAGGTATCTAGATCTTGATCTTTCCCCAGCTCCTCAGTGTCCTTACAAAAGTCTATGGTACCTGCAAAAATATCTCCAGAGCACAGATCCCAGAGTCTTTGGAAGGAGCAACCAAAAGATAGACACGTGTGACATATACTATTAATTACCTCCTCGGACTCCATTCTTTGATTCTTCTTTAGGAATAGAATCTTTTGTTTTTATTTTTAGCTATCCTATTAACTGATAGGAAAAGAATCTTAATTTTATTTGGGATGATAATGCTCCCTGTGAAGAATATTATTTTTCTCAGCATCCTTTGCTGACAAATGTGGCTCGAAATATGATGTGGGACTCCTGGAAAGAAGTTAGAAGGGAGTGTGACTCAGGTGGGAGGCAGAACATTCGCACTTGTGCTCTCCCTTCTCCCTGCTGTCTGCAGTGGGTATGTGATGGCTGGAACTCCAGGAGTCATGTTGGATGGTCAGGTAACCTTGAAAATGAAAGCCATACACTAAGAAGAAGTGCAGAAAGGCTGAAAGAGGACATTTCCCTGATAACGGTGGAGCCCCAGTACTAACCCTGGACTCCCTACCTCCAGACTATATATCTATCCTGTTCCTAGTCACTGTAGTGTGGGGTTTTGTTACTAGCAGCTACAGACCATTTCTACCTATTCAGCATCTTTTACATTGTAAGTATAAAGAATGAGCTAAATTAAAGCACTAATATTATTCAAGCAGCCAGAACAAAAATCCAGGAAGTTGAGAAATTGAAGCACACTAATGTAAATGAGAAAGACGCTTAATCATTTTTTTGTAGAATCAATATTAGATGACTTCTCTGACAAACACCTATTAAAATCAGATTATCTCTTCCAGCAAGAATGAC
The DNA here is from genome assembly GCF_043159975.1 of Macaca nemestrina. NCBI lineage: Eukaryota > Metazoa > Chordata > Mammalia > Primates > Cercopithecidae > Macaca > Macaca nemestrina. The sequence continues at coordinate 22,171,873 of NC_092132.1, forward strand.
TTGGTTTGATGCTTTTGTCATTTGACTCTGTGCTACTTCAAAATTTCAGTGCTTAGGCTGGGTAAAGGGGCTGACGTCTGTAATCCCAGCACTTTGGGAGGCTGATGCAGGGGGATCGCTTAAGGCCCGGAGTTCGAATTTTGAGGCTGTTCAACCAAGTGAGACTCTGTCTCTTTAAAAAAAAGAAAAAACAAAAAAACCCAATGCTTGATATAACAAAAAGCTGATAACACTAGTTTTACCTTCTTGGCTTCCTGCTCCACCATTGCATTTAATATCTCTATTTCTTTCCTTCTGTTTTCCCTAAGGAGTTTGGCTACTTCCTGGTAACATTTGTTTCGTTGTAGATCATCACATTTTTGTTTATGTAAAGACTGAATCTGCCAGTCAGTATTTAGGCATGCTTGTTCAGCCTTTGCCAAATTTTCTTTAATCACCTAGGAAAAAGTTATATATTTCAGAAACAAGGTCAGACTGCTAACATATAAAATGAAGGTATAACCATTCAATGTATCCACATGTCTAGGGCGGTTGTTCACAACTCTGGCTGCATATTAGCATCACCTGGGAGTGTTTAAAATAAGCTAATGTCTGGGCCTCACCACAAGCCAATTAAACCAATCACTGGACAGCTGGGTACTGGCACCTTTAAAAAACTCTTCAAGTAGAAATTAGCTGGGTGTGGTGACGGGTGCCTGTAGTCACAGCTACTAGGGAGGCTGAGGCAGGAGAACTGCTTGAACCCAGGAGGCAGAGGTTGCAGTGAGCTGAGATCATGCCACTGCACTCCAGCCTGGGTGACAGAATAGGACTCAGTCTCTACATTAAAAAAAAAAAAAAAAAAAGCTCTTCAAGTGATTCTAATTTACAGCCAAGGTTAAGAACTTATCAGCTAGGGGATGGGTGGGATTCAACAATTTCCATGTTTTCAGCACTCTGAAGAAGAGCCCATTTTAACAGACTGGACGAAAGCCTATTAAAAAAAAAAGGAATATCTTGAGGACATCACCTAAGAGACTGTTGTAGAACAGAAGGTATCTACTGTACACTATTCCTGGTTTTCGGAACAGGAGCAGACCGGTACACATACCCATTTAACATTGTGTTAAAGACGTGATAGAGAAAGCTCTTCTTTGAAAGTCTCAAGTTCTATTTCAATTCACTTAAGTCAGCATTTCTGAAAGCGTACTCCATAAGAAATTCTCTGAAATACATCTGGGAAATTTTCTTAAATATTCACAAATGTACAGTATCCTCAAATTTGGCATGAAAAATACCTCACTTTAAGACAGCATTTCCAATACTTACTTGACCATCTCCCATCTTATTGAATAATAGTTAATAGTCCACACAATACACTTGGAAGTGCTGGCTTACATACCAGGCAGGGACCTGATGCTTTGAACCTAATCAACTCAGGGACAGTTTTCAGAGGCAGAACATAGAAGGACAGTATAATTTGTTTTGTTTTGTTTTGTTTTGTTTTGTTTTTTGAGACGGAGTCTCCCTCTGTCGCCCAGGCTGGAGTGCAGTGGCCAGATCTCAGCTCACTGCAAGCTCCGCCTCCTGGGTTCACGCCTTTCTCCTGCCTCAGCCTCCCAAGTAGCTGGGACTACAGGCGCCCGCCACCTTGCCCGGCTATTTTTTTGTATTTTTTAGTAGAGACGGGGTTTCACTGTATTAGCCAGGATGGTCTCAATCTTCTGACCTCGTGATCCGCCCGTCTCGGCCTCCCAAAGTGCTGGGATTACAGGCTTGAGCCACCGCGCCTGGCCAGGACAGTATAATTTGTAAAGTCACTATTCCTTTGTATTTTCTTCTAAGTCACTACTCCTTCGTATTTTCTTGTAAGTCACTATTCCTTTGTATTTTCTTTGAGGAAATTCCTTTGTATTTCCTCAAACTGTAGGAAAAAGACATGCATATGATTGTCAGTGAAGTAAACATCCTATATATAAAAGGAAACAATGTGAGATTCTAGGAACTGTGACAACTGAAGCAAAGAAACAAACTAATTCAACTTTACAGAGTTTAATTTCGATTTTGTTCTCTTAAGAGGGTGACAGATGAAAATTTCTCTTCTGCATATACACTAAATGGATCGTATTTTTACCTTCTGAGTTTTCTGACTCTGTGTTTCACCTACTTCTATCAGCTTATGAAACATGTGTTCTTCAAGATCCACTTTTCGTCTATAGGCATCTGCATCTGCTCGCATTTCTTTTGCAACAGCTGCTTGATTTTCAGTAAGATTCTGTTAAAATCATTTGTAAAAAAAAAAAAAAAAACAAAAAAAACCACTGATTTATATAATGCTAGAATACAAAAACAACTTTTTTCAGAATAGTAATATGCACACAAATAAAAGCTGCAATCATCTAATTTTCAAAGTAAAATGCGAAGACTGGAGATATCAGCAAAAATGGCAGAGTAAGGACCCCTGGAAATCCTCTCAACCATAAAAGCATTGAGAACATGGATTAAAAAACAAGTCAAAATGAACTTTTTCAGCATTCTGGAAATTAACCAAAGGCTTGGAGCTATCTGGGGAGCATTTACTTATAAAAATGGCTGAATCTCAGTAAAAACAGCTAGCTCTCTGACATTTCATCTTGCATTTTTCCTGTTCCCACCCCACTCCCAAGCTATGCATTAGTCTTTTTTTTTGTTTTGTTTTGAGACAGAGTCTCACTCTGTTGCCCAGGCTGGAGTGTAGTGGCACGATCTCAGTTCACTGCAACCTCCCCCTCCCGGGTTTTCAAGTGATTCTCCTGCCTCAGCCTCCTGAGTAGCTGGGATTACAGGTGCCCACCACCAGGCCTGGTTAACTTTTTAAATATTTTTAGTAGAGATGGGGTTTTACCATGTTGGCCAGGCTGGTCTCGAACTCCTGACCTCAAGTGATCAGCCTGCCTTGGCCTCCCAAAATGCTGGGATTACAGGTGTAAGCCATGGTGTCCGGCCTATGCATTAGTCTTGACAACCAGCAGCCTGGAAGCCAAGCAAAATGGGGTTGGACAGAGCTCCTTCAAACCACCATTGCTGGAGAACTGTCATTGTTTGAGTTTTCTGGTGGTTCCCTGAAAGACCACTCCTAAGGCTGTGTTTTTAAAATCTCACTCAGAGCTTGCCTAGTGCAGAATAGTCTTATCCCTGGAGAAGTTGTTGAAAACAATTAGAGCAAACTGTTGAATATCTTGGCTGCTTGGGGCAGTGGATCTTGGGAGAGCAACCAATAGGCTAAGCAAAAAGCTTAACAGGAAAAACTGGAGAATCAGATGTCCACAGGAGGCTTAAAAAATCTCAGATAGATTCCTGGAAGGTCATGTGCATGTGTAAGGCTGTGCATATGCTAAGGGCTGTGTTCTCAGACCTGAGAAAGACCTAAGATCTCACACTTCTGGTTAACTCTGAGGTTTTGCATAACCAGGAAGTGGAATCTAAGAAGTAGCAACTGCCTAGCTGAGTGATAAAGGCGTGCCCTAACATGCACACAGAGCTCCTCAACAACTACTAGAAGCTTACTGGTTCAAAGAATCTATTAAAATCTCTGTCCAATCATTTGCTGACCCCCAAACTACCTGAATAGAGACATCAGTGGCTATATACGACAAAAGATACGGACTTTCAAAATTAGTTCAGAAAAGTCACTAAGCAAAGAAACAAGAAGAAACCCTGGGGAGGGGAGACAATTTTATTTCCAAAATTGCCACATTATATGCCAGACGGTCCTATAGTTGATGTAATAATTTTCTTATTTTATGATGGGTCTATCAGGGTGTTACATGAATTTTCAACTTACAATATTTCTAACTTATGATGAGCTTATTAGGACATAACCCCATCATAAGTTGGGGAGCACTGTATTCAAAATGTCTAGTTTTCAACAAACAATCACATGATTGTTTGAAAAAAAACAAGAAATATGGGACAGGCATAGTGGCTTATGCATCTAATCCCAACACTTTGGGAGGCCAAGGTGGGAGGACTGCTTGAGCCCAGCAGTTTGAAACCAGCATGGGCAACATAGCAAAACCCTGTCTCTATAAAAACTACAAAAATTAGCAGGGCGTGATGGTACGCACCTGTAGTCCCAGCTACTTGGGAGGCTGAGGCAGGAGGATTGCTGGAGCCTGGAAGGCAGAAGTTGCAGTGAGTTGAGATCATGCCACTGCACTCCAGCCTGGGCAACAGAGCAAGACTCCATCTGAAAACATAACTTCTGTTGTAAGACTGCCACAGATTAAAGTTATGCACTCCTATGGATAACTTAAATCTTCTCATGAAGAAACAACAGCCAAACGCTAATTAAGGGACATTCTACAAATTATCTGGCTTACATGTTTCAAAAAATATCAATGTCATAAAATACAAAGAGTCAGGAACTTATCTCATTTTAAAGGAGACTAAAATGATGACAACAAAACAATGGATGAGCTCTCAGATTTTCTTTTGCTCTAAAGGACATTTTGGATACAATGGATCAAATCTGAATAAGGTTTATATATCAGATCATCTTATGTTAATTTCTGATTTTGAGAACCGTACTGTGGTTATATAAGAGGACTCCTTGGTCTTAGGAAATATACACTGAAGTATTTAGGGGTAAAGGAGCATCGGGACTGTAACAGTTCAGAAAAACAAGTATATATTTGTGTGTACATATGTGTATAGGTAGAGAAAAAGAGGAAGAGAAAGCAAATTTAGTAGAATGTTAGTGTTTAAAAATCTGAGAGACAAATATCTGGAAATTCTTAGTACTTTCCTTGCAAATTCTCTGTTAGTTCTAAAATTATACCCTTCAATTGCCACTATCCTCCACCCCTAAAGAAAAGATAGTAAAAAGTAAAGTTTAGCTTAGTCCACATGAATTACATCTAATTCCAAATCATGGGAGACTCAGCCAAACTATAAATCCCTTGCTCAGTTCTAGAAGAAATTCAGTGTGGAGACTTTAAAAGTGTTATAGGTGTAAATGGATGCTATATGGTTTAAATCTCACCTAATATGGCTATCAAACATATATGTTATGTATTATGAATTCACAGTTATCGCTAATTTCAAACTAAAAGTATGACTTTTTTTTTGAGACAGGGTCTCACTCTGTCACCCAGGTTGGAGTGCACAATCTTGGCTCACTGCAGCCTCCGTCCCCCAGGCTCAAGTGATCTTCCCACCTTGGCCTCCTGAATAGCTGGCACCACAGGTGCACACCACCACATTTGGCTATTTCTTTGTATTTCTAGTAGAGATGGGGTGTTGCTGTGTTGCCCAGGCTAAAAAGTCTGACTTTTTACGTGGGCTGAAAGAAGTGAAAACGTACAGTTTCAACACTAAATGAGTAACAAAACATTTTTCCTAAATAATAAAAATTTATATTAACAAAGCTCCTTTTTTTTCCAGTGTCTTGAAAACTGAACAGTAAGTACTAAGCAGATATTTGCTGATTTAACTCCAGAAGATTCCAATGTAAAGTAATTTACAGGCCAGGCGTGGTGGCTCATGCCTGTAATCCTAGCACTTCGGGAGGCCGAGGTGTGCAGATTGCTTGAGCCCAGGAGTTTGGGACCAGCCTGGGCAACAAGGCGAAACCCTATTTCTACAAAAAACACAAAAATTAGATAGGCATGGTGGCGCATGTCTGTAGTCCCAGCTACTGGGGAGGCTGACGTGGGAGAATCACTGGAGCAGGGGAAGTGAAGGTTGTAGTGAGCTGAGATGATGCCACTGTACTGTAGCCTAGGCGACTGAGTAAGACTGTCTCAAAAATAAATAAATAAAAATACAAATAAAGAAAGAAAGTATTTTACAGCTCCTGACTGATTTACCTTTCAGGATCCTTGTGAGGTATTGAGATAATTTTGTAGTCACTATTACATAATTACAGGAAAATTTAGTAAGTTGGTAAAAAATCCTGAGGCAAAATCTGGGGCCTACATCTGGTGCTTCAGACACTAGACTAAGCTGCTAACAGAAACATGAATTAAATAATTACAACAAACTGTACATTCAGACATTTTGGCTACCTTACAATCCTGCATGGCACTATATTCTGCTTAAAAAGTGAATAAAACGAACGCTAGAAAACCATGAATAAATACAGTCTAAAATGGGTTTATGCAAACCCTGCTTTTCTTTTTCTTTCTTTCTTTTTTTTTTTTTTGAGATAGGGTATCGCTCTGTTTGCCCAGGCTGGAGTACAGTGGTGTGATTATGGTTCACTGCAGCCTCGAACTCCAGGGCTCAAGTGATCTTCCTGCCTTTGCCTCCTGAGTAGTTGGGACTACAGGTAAGCATACCCAGCTAAATTTTTTAATTTTTGGTAGAGATGGGGTCTCACTATATTGCCCATGTCTGGTCTGGAATTCCTTAGCTCAAGTGATCCTTCTCCCACCTCAGCCTCCCAAAATGCTGGTATTACAGGTTTGAGCCACTGAGCTTGGCCAAAACCTGCTTTTCTTATGTTGGAAATAACTGAATTATACCTTCTCATAAAGTCTCTTTTGCGATTCGAGTTCCAGCTGTCTCATTTCTAGGTCTCTGGCTGTGGCAGCAATTTCTCGATCTCTCATATATACCTATGGCCAAACAACAAACTGTGAATACCAAAAAGAATTTACAAAATAATTTTTAATAGATTTAGTAATCCTGTAATCTGAATGACCTACTAACAGTATTTAAGATAACAGCAATCGGGTTTTTGAAACCAGAGTAACTGACAAAGATTAATACTCACTGCAGAATCTAGGAATAATCTCTCAGTTAAAGTGAAGTTTAATTTAAGAATAAAAAGCACAATACCATATGCCCATCTACTCAGACTGGAAGAACAGATAGCAGTTCTTACAGTATTACAGTAACCAATATCATGAGTTAGAAAAACTTGAGCAATTTAAATCTGGGGTAGATAAAAATATAACGTTTATTTAATGTTCTTTTTGACTAAACTTCTCTACTTTTATAAGTTCGGCTTGACAATTACCAATTCTAGGTTTAAATTTCTTGCAGATGGTTCGACCTGTGTGTATTCTGCTCCAAGTGAATTAATTTAGAGTTCGCCTATTTCCAAAATTTGATTAGTTGGAAGTTTTTTATTCCTATATACTAGAGGGTTTGCATATGGGATATGGCACTCTCTAGAGACTCTTAGAAATGATCTTAGATATAAGGTGAAATGTTAGATATTGTCATTATGGTAAAAGACATGCTATCAAATACTTCAAATAGGAGAAACAGTAAATGAGAACATAGTTGGATGTGCAAACGTATATATCCAAAGGCTAAAAGAGAAACATGGACCAGGACCAGCTCAATTTAAAGAGGTTATTAGGAAAGGAGCTAGCTCAAAGGTGGGGGGAAGCTTGATTGTATGAAGTAAGAACAGCAATAGTGACAGGAAGTGGAGGAGAGGTGTGGCATAGCAAATCACGCTTTTTAGGAATTTCAATTACTGAGCTCTTTTGCTTATGAATTTTCAGAGATACAAACAGCTATGTACCACAGCAAAAACCGATCGGCTTTGCTTGCTGCTAACAGATGTTCACAGTCACATGTACTTGTCATTTCAGATTCAAGCAGCCTTTCCTGCTAGAGCCTGAACCACGAGACGAACTTTTGCGGTTTGGCAGGGTCAGAGCACAACATCAGAACAGGCAGCTGGGAGGACAGGAGGCTGGAAGGGTAGGCAGAGGCCAGATCATGTTGCTGAAAGGAGTTTATAGAATTCTTGGACCAAAAAGTGCCGCCTCCTGTTTCAAAGGGGTTTGGAATAAAGACATCAGAGTTCTGAGCTTACTTTGTGGGAAGAACATACACTTTTCTATAGTAATGAAATATCAATCTCATTCACTAGACGAGAAAATTAAAAGAAATCTTGGATTTTGAAAACCAATTTAAAATTAACAAGGCTTAAACAAAACAATAAGTATGATGCTATAAAGAGATAATAGATTTCTAATACCTATGAATTAAAAATACTTTGAAAGACTTAGGCCAGGCGCCTGTAATCCTAGCACTTTGGGAGGCTAAGGTGGGCAGATCACTTGAAGTCTGGAGTTCAAGATCAGCCTGACCAATATGGTGAAACCCCGTATCTACTAAAAATACAAAAATTAGCTGGGTGTTGTGGCAGGCACCTGTAATCCCATCTTCTCAGGAGGCTGAGGCACGAGAATTGCTTGAACCCGGGAGGTGGAGGTTGCAGTGAGCTGGGATTGCACCACTGTACACCAGCCCAGGTGACAGAATGAGACCCTGTCTCAAAAAAAAAAAAAAAAAAAAAAAAAGACTTAAAAAATACTTCGTATTTTATCAAAACTAGGCTTGAAACTCTAAATTAGTGCATAAATTCAGTGCAATCCTAATAAAAATTCCAATGGGATTGGGAGAGGTGAGAATTCCAAAAGTGAAACAATTCTTAAAGTCTATTTGGAATGATAAACATTGGAGAACACTGACAAAAACCCTGAAAAGGAAGACTAATGAGTGAGAATTAGGACTAGTTAGTAAAACACTTCAAAGCTACTGTCATTCAAACAGTGTGGTACTGGCTTAGGAATAGAAAAAGCAAGGAAGGAGATCAAGTATGTAACAGAATTTAATATGTAAAAACTATCAGTTGGCAAATGACTTGGCTAATAGTCAGCAAACGGTGTTGGGACAATTGACTTGCCTTTTAGAAATAAGTAAGCTAACCTGACAGAAAGTTAAGTCTAACTTCACAGAAAGATGGACAAATGATACAAATATGTAATGTGTAATTCTACAAATGGAAGATAAGTAACAGAAAAGATACTTAACCTCACTAACAATAAAAAAAGGCAAATTAAAATAGACTATTTGTCATCTATCTGCTTGGCAAATATTAAGACTGATGCAGTACAATTGACTATACTAGGGGATGGGTACTCTTACGGTCTTAAAATAGCTTAAGCCATTTCATTTTTAGAGAACAATTTGGCATAATTTAGAAGTTACTCAACAAAAGTATGTGTGCAAGTAAAAAGACTTTTATGATGTAGCATGGTTATTTGCAAAACACTGCAAATAACCTAAATGTCCAACAACAAAGCATTAAATAAACTATTCATTCAATGGAATATTATACAACCACAAAAAAGAAATAGATACACATAACATACAAAAAGATATTCAACATATGTAATTTTAAAAAGCAGGTCACAAAAACAATGTATAATGAGAATAATCCCATTTTTGTATAAATATAGGAAAGCATGACTACAATTACTCCTCTATCTATAGAACATACCTGAAAGGCTATATAATTAACCTTTTTTTTTTTTCTGAGACTGAGTCTCGCTCTGTCACTCAGGCTGGAGTGCAGTGGCGTGATCTCGGATCTCGGCTCACTGCAGCATGTGCCTCCGGGGGCAAGCAATTCTCTGTTCTCAACCTCTTGAGTAGCTGGGATTACAAGCATCTGCCACCAAGCCCAGCTAATTTTTGTATTTTTAGTAGAGATGGGATTTTACCATGTTGGCCAGGCTGGTCCCGGACTCCTGACCTCAGGTGAACTGCCCGCCTCGGCCTCCCAAAGTGCTACGATTACGGGCATGAGCCACCGTACCCGGCCAATTAACCATTTTTTAAAAGTGTTTCTCTGGGGATGATATGAGGACTGATGGAGAAAGTCCATTTTTAATTCTATATATTTTGTACTGGAAATTATTTTTATACTGGCCACAGATAATTTTTACATGAAAAAAGAATATGTCCCCTAATTAAAAATTAACTGCCAGGCGTGGTGGCTCACGCCTGTAACCCCAGCACTTTGGGAGGCCGACGTGGGCAGATCACCTGAGGTCATGAGTTCGAGATCAGCCTAGCCAAAATGGTGAAATCCCATCTCATGAAAAATACAAAAATCAGCTGGGTGTGGTGGTGTGCACCTGTAATCCCAGCTACTTGGGAGGCTGAGGCAGGAGAATCGCTTGAACCCGGGAGGTGGAGGTTGCACTGAGCTGAGATCACACCACTACACTACAGCCTGAGCAACAGAGTGAGACTCCATCTCAAAAAAAACAAAAAATTAACTTAATGGCTAACTGATACTGATATTTCTATTTTTAGAGAAACAGTCACTAAGGACACTTGACTAATTTTCCTGGCATTTCTTAAATATTTAGCCATTCATGAAATACAAAAGAGAATGAGAAAAGCCGAGGGGAAAATAAAATTAAAGGGGCTATTTAGTATTCATGGTGGACTCTTTTTTTTAGAATATTATTTAATTTGAAGGCGTTCATTACATTTAAGTGAGAGTAAATGGAGATGACGTATGAGAACTAAGGTAAGAATAATAAACCTTTCTCCCAATTTCATCATCCAGTCTTCTTAGCTCCATTTCCTGTTGATCTTGCTGAAGCTTCAGAAAACGCCTTCTTGCAGCATCTTGTAAGTGCATTTCCTTTACTTGCAGCTCTCTTTTCACAGCAGCTAGCCTTAAATACAAAATACATCAAGTGGAACAAATAAAGCAATTCCTAATATGACTTAGTTTTTTCATAACAGGTCTACCATGCCCATCATTTCAATACAATTGCTATCCTTTATCTGAAAGAATGCCAGAACTGCTCTACCGTTACCAAAGATGATGTATACTTATGCTTTGAGAATTTTAGCAGAAAGCTCACCGGCTCAGTTCAGTAATTCCTCTTAACCCGTACTCTAAATCTGTTACATAAAGTTCCGTCTAAGAATATGAATCAATAAACACAGAAGTGAGTTTCCCAACAATTGGGCTTAGTCTCAATGTTTATCCCATAACTTTACTTAATTTACACATTTTACCTTATTAACATACTTTTACGTATTTATTTTTAAGTTTTTTCTTTTTCTTTTTTAAGAGACAGGGTCTCACTACGTTGCCCAGGCTGGCCTTGACCTCCTGGGCTCAAGCGGTCCTACCTAGTAGCTGGGACTATAGGTATGTGGCACCACACCCAGCTAACACACTTTTGAATATGCATTTAATACTCATTCCCCTGTCCTCCAAAGTGTTAAATGAGTAATGACATAATCATTTTATGTTACCATTGTCAGGTCACACAGGTATGCTTAAAACACAATTAAAAAAATTATACTCCACTACAGGTGATGTACCCAGCACTCTATGACAAAGCATTTCTGCCCACTATAGAATAATGTTTCTAAATAATGTCCTTCCAGGAACATTAATCCGTGCAAATCTAGATTATATTCAGTATAGCTTTAGAATTATATTTTACTACATAGCAATTTTTTGAAAAGTGGTATATAAAGATTCTTTTTATTAACTTAATAGTTGCTTAATAGAAATGCCACAGCTGGGTAATCCTATATATAATGTTGTTCCTAAAATGAAAAAATGAAAGAGCATAAAAATTATTCAACCAATTTTTATGTCCAGATTTTTTTTTTAAAGGGATAACACATACCTCTGTCTTTGTTGTATGATTTTCTCCTCCTCTTGTAAGAGCATTTCTCTTCTTGTTTCTTCAGCTTTACGAAGCAGCTCCTGTTTCTGGTACCAAGCTTCATCTTCAACTCTTTGCTGGTCAACTTCAGCTTGCATATCTTCAACTGTCTGCCTTAAGTAGGTAATATTATTATGAAAACACAAAGAAGAAAGTTAAGTAATTTAAATCCAAGAATCATCAAAACACAAAATGTATACCGATTAATGTATAATCCATTTTATTTCCATATGTAAGAATTAACTATCTTTAATATTTCTAGCCTTCAAACCCTGATTTTACACAAATACTCATAATGTGAATGTATTTTTCTTTTTTTTATTGAGATGAAGTCTCACTCTGTTGCCCAGGCTGGAGTGCAATGGCGTGATCTCCGCTCACTGCAACCTCTTCCTCCTGGCTTCAAGCGATTCTCCTGCCTCAGCCTCCTGAGTAGCTGGGACTTCAGGTGTGCGCCACTACACCCAGCAATATTTTGTATTTTTAGTAGAGACGGGGTTTCACTATGTTGGCCAGGCTGGTCTCGAACTCCTGACCTTGTGATCCGCCTGCCTTGGCCTCCCAAAGTGCTGGGACTATAGGTGTGAGCCACCACGCCCGGCCAAATGTATTTTTTCATTAAAACTTTCTTACTATGTTTAAAACACATTTTGTGGTATCAGAAAAAGAAAAACTATTCCATAATTACCTCTCTCTTAAGTAATCCAATTCATCATTCCTTATTCTTTCTCGTTCTTGTGTCTGATAGTCCACAATAAACTTTGGATATTGATTAAATACTGGATACTGCCCTTTTGTCAGTGCAACAAAAACATTAAGCATGCTGTCTGGATGAATGTCAGTAGGCGTGGTCTCCATGAGATGATAAACTTGTCTAATCACAACATTTATATCCAGGTTATTTCGATGGTGAAAAAAAAACTGTAAGAAAACTTGGTGTTTAAATCGAGATTTACCAGACAAATCAATTATGAGGTAGGTAGAATTAAAGCAAGAATTTTTTTAAAAAGTGAATCTATATTTAAGAATATACATTTTTTTGTAAATTCATTAAAGCTTTTCTTTACTCAAGTTTTACAATGAAGACAATTTATTTAAAAAATGTAACAGAGTTTCACAATCATAAGAAATTCTGACATAAAATTAAAAAATGAAGGCTTTTAATACAGTAGAAAAAGAATGCTTCAACTATGGAACAAATTCTGCTTGGATTTTTTTTTCTTCAAAATCCAAAATAAATTATAAATTAGCCTTTGAAAATAAATTAGCTTGATTCTTTAAAAATATCTGAAATGTTTCCACATTATCTTATTTTGCTGGAAGATCCAAATTAACGTATCATGGGATCATGAAGTAAAAATAAAGTTTAATTGGACAGTAACCACTAAATAAGTAACACACACACACACAAGAACCCAACTAATTCATCTTGTCTACCAAAAGAGCATCTACTTTTTATAATGATCTTAATGCTTTCTTTCAGACACTTTCCTGCCAATTCTCAAAATTCTCATAGTTAACCTTTTGCATGTGTAATAAGCATTCAGACTAAGACCAGATAGGTCATGATAAGATTATGCACAGAATAACAACACTCTAACTGTTAAACATCCTTTATAAAAGCAAAAAGCAGCCGGGTGTGGTGGCTCACGCCTCTAATCCCAGAACTTTGGGAGGCCGAGGCGGGTGGATCACCTGAGGTCAGGAGTTCGAGACCAGCCTGGGTAACCTGGTGAAACCCCGTCTCTATCAAAAATACAAAAAACTTAGCTGGGTGTGGTGGCAGGCGCCTGTAATCCCAGCTACTCGGGAGGTTGAGGCAGGAGAATCACTTGAACCTGGGAGGCGGAGGTTGCAGTGAGCCGGGATTGCGCCATTGCATTCCAGCCTGGTCGACCTGGTAGACAGAGGGAGACTCTGTCTCAAAAAAAAAAAAAAAAAAAAAAAGCAAAAAGCAAAAACCCCAATATTACCATGATTCTTTTCTTAAGCTATGATTATAAGACTACTAGCCTACTATAATTGCCTGTTTTATTGTCTATAAACTGTACACGGGTAGGGATGTGGTCTAACTTGTTATCCTTTATATTCCTACCACCTAGCACCAGTGTCTGACACATAACAGGGACTCAACAAATAAAAGGATCTTTCAAGTGAAATAACTGATATGGCCTGGCACAGTTGCTCACGCCTGTAATCCCAGCACTTTGGGAGGCAGAGGTGGGTGGATCACAAGGTCAGGAGTTTGAGACCAGCCTGACCAACATGGTGAAACCCCATCTCTACTAAAAATACAAAAATTAGCTGGGCGTGGTGCTGCGCACCTGTAATCCCAGCTACTCGGAGGCTGAGGCAGGAGAATCGCTTGAACTCGGCAGGCAGAGGTTGCAGTGAGCTGAGATCGCACCATTGCACTCCAGCCTGGGCAACAGAGCAAGACTCTGTTCTCAAAAAAAAAAAAAAAAGAGAGAGAGAGAAATAACTGATATTTGAGAACCTTCTGTTAAGAACAAGGATCGTTACCTCAAAATCATCTTTAAGATTACAGTTGAGCAGAGGCACTCTAGAACATATGTTGTAGGCTACAACAGTCATCAGAAGGAAGGAAGGATGGTTGGAAAAGATATTATCAAACAGTTTCAGCCACTCCTCTCTCGTCAGCACTTCCGAGAACACAGTTTCAAGAAGAGGCCATGCATATAGCTAAAACAGATAAGGAAAAATTTATCATTTTTCTAGGGAAAAGTAAAAACAGAGTCATTGGTAATATTACCTTACATTCGATTTAAGCTATGAAAATCATATTAAATACATAATTATGAAAATAACTACCTTAATTTGGACCCTTCTTTACAGACTTTCAGGAAGGCAGTTTAATGAAGAAAAAGAATGGAATACTGTTAAAAACACAACATGTAGTATGCTTTTTATTATACTCCTTCAAGAAAATACTGTTTATATCAGAACCAACGTTAGCTTACAAAATAAGGCATGTTATTCTAAAAACCTTATGCTTCTTACCTGGGAAGTTATATCATGATCTATGAAGTGTTGCAGCAGTTCCTTGTCATGAAATGCCAACACATTTTCTATCATACTAAGAATATTGATAGGAGGATTAGGAAAATATTCAAACCAGTGTTGACACCAATTGACTATGAAGGAAAAAAAAGAAATGTATCTTTAAATATCTTTCTATGTTATCAAAAACCCTTGCAATTCTTAAATGTATCCAATCTTTATGTTTCCAATATGTCCATGAATAATAAAAAATATAACTCTTTATATTATATGACATCGATTTTAAAATTCTATCATGCTAACATAGTATGTTTGTGGAAATTTTGCAAATTTCCTTACAGTAGTCAATGAAAAAGTGTTAATTAAAACAAACAGACACAACTTCCCAAAATACTCCTGATGGCATTCTGGCTTCTGACTCCTGCTTTGTTCATCACCTAATTAACAAAATGATCTTTTTAAAAAGGGCCCCTATTAACCCTTCATTAAATGTAATCAACGTTAGCATGCCAAACTCCTCAAATTTACTAAAATTCATAAGTAACCAAAATTACAACCATATGTAACCAAAATTGTATATACTGTATCCCTTAATCCCTTAAACGTTATAATGACAATAAAAATGTCCTCATTTCGAGGAAAAGACTGATTGTTCTATAACCATGGTAACAAGGAATAACCAGTAAATAGTCACCAGGACTGGTTTTATATCTAATTGATCATTGACAATTTGTTTCAGTAAACTTGACTTGAAAACCAACCAATCTGGCTGGGTGCGGTGGCTCACACCTGTAATCCCAGCACTTTGGGAAGCCGAGGGAGGCGGATCACGAGGTCAGGAGATCGATACCATCCTGGCTAACACGGGGAAACCCCGTCTCCACTAAAAAGTACAAAAAATTATCCAGGCATGGTGGCTCGTGCCTGTAGTCCCAGCTACTCGGGAGACTGAGGCAGGAGAATGGCGTGAACCCGGGAGGCGGAGCTTGCAGTGAGCCGAGATCGCGCCGCTGCATTCCAGCCTGGGCAACAGTGCAAGACTCCGTCTCAAAGTCAGCTAGTCCAAAGTAGAATAAATTCAACTAACTCTAAGGCTGACATTGACTCACTTGCGCTCTGTAATCAGTAGAATGACCCACATATTGTTCTCAAAACCATATATAAGACCATCGGTTTGCTTTGTTCAGTAAGACTATGTTTAATCTCTCCTTTACTTAATTTTTAAATTTTTTTAATTTTAAATATTGAGTTGTAGATTCATCCTTTGATAATAAGATCTCCTATCCCAAAATAGCAAAAGAAGGCTTTATCAACAGAATACTAGATTACAGTGGTTTATAAGAACTTTCCAATTCTGGAGTTCCATTATTTCACTTACTATTGATCATTTAAATTTGGGTTAATAATGAAGTCATAAATAAAACCTTGCAAAGACTGAGCTTTAAAAAATATTTCAAATTCTCTGTAGCTCTCTAAATTTTTTTTTTTTTTTTTTTTTTTTGAGACGGAGTCTCACTCTGTGGCCCAGGCTGGAGTGCAGTGGTGTGATCTCGGCTCACTGCAGCCTCCAACTCCTGGGTTCAAGTGATTCTCCTGTCTCAGCCTCCCAAGTAGCTGGGATTACAGGCACCTACCACCATGCCCAGCTCATTTTTTTTTTTTGTATTTTTAGTAGAGACAGGGTTTCACTATATTGGCCAGTTTGGTCTCGAACCCCTGACCTCAGGTGATCTGCCTGCCTTGGCCTTCCCAAGTGCCCGGATTACAGGTGTGAGCCACTGCGGCCAGCCCAGCTCTTAATTTTAAGAGGAAAATATGGTTCAGCAACTGAGTACCTGTTATGTCTCAGACACTGGCAGTTCTGAGAATTTAAAACACCACACACGCACCCAAAGCCCTGATCCTTACAGTCTTCATTAAGAGAGCACTGTTTTTCATTAGCAAAAGGATATCCTACTGCATACAGTAACCATCTGCCTGCTCTTAAGTATTTTTATTCTGCTTTGATGCACCACAAATGCATGGGTAGAGGACCTAGAGAGAGAACTGACAGATAGCAAAATACAGAGAAACGATAATTGTGTGGAGATTCTTTGCTAAATCAAAAGACTTTATGTCTTGTCATAAAAGAGACTCTAGTGTCTAAAAAAGACTTTTACAAATACATTCCAAATTATACATAGATTTGACTTTTCCTTCAAAATGTCTTCTAAGTCCCAACTAGGCTAAAAACCTAAAAGCCAAAACAATGGCATATCCCAGCAGTGCTAGTATTTAGCTGAAGTTCAGTAAATTTTTTTATTTTTATTTTTTTCTTTTTGAGACAGAGTCTTGCTCTGTTGCCCAGGCTGGAGTGAAGTGGTCAGATCTCTGCTCACTGCAAGCTCCGCCCCCCTGGGTTCATGCCATTCTCCTGCCTCAGCCTCCGGAGTAGCTGAGACTACAGGTGCCCGCCACCACGCCCAGCTAATTCTTTTGTATTTTTAGTAGAGATGCGGTTTCACAGTGGCCGCCAGGATGGTCTCAATCTCCTGGCCTCGTGATCTGCCTGCCTCAGCCTCCCAAAGTGCTGGGATTACAGGTGTGAGCCACCACACCCGGTCAGTAAATTTTTTAAAATTGTGTTTAAACTTAGAAGCATTCAGGATGTCAACAAAACAGTTGCAACTTTTTTTTGTTGTTGTTGCAATTTTAGAGTGGTACTCGGTTAACAAAACATTTATTTTGTATAAGCTACATTAGAGAAAATTAAGGATGAAAAACTACTATCCCCATACAAAATAACTAATTTGTGCTGTGGATTAACAAAAACTTGCTTTTAAATTTCTATGCCAATTTATAATCCCTATAGTGTACCAAGCAAAGTTAATCTTATTGAAAATATCACCAGGACAAGGCTATCTAAAGACATTCAACAGGGTGTTAACTATATAAAAAAAGACACTGTACAGTTTAAACAAAAGTTACACAGCCTGACATTTCAATTTTTTTCTTTAAAAGAAGTGAGTGTGTACAGGAGTGTTAAATGCTTTATAGATAAGAAGAAAAACATGTGCTAGAACCAATTTATTCATCATCTTCTTCATCTTCCTCATCCTCCTTTTTCTTGCTTTTTTTAGCCTTGACGGTTCCCATTTTTGCTGCATTAGGCTTTCCTTTAGCTTGGTATGCACCAATATCCTTTTTGCATTTTTCCTTCGGCTTTGCAGCCCTCTTGTCAAAAGGCTGCTTGTCACCTGCAGTGGTGTAGCTCCACGTCTCTCCCGGTTTCTTTGCAGCATCACCAATGGATAGGCTGGATGTTCTCCTTTGATTTCAAGGCAATATTAAGAACAGAACAAGAAAAAGGCCAAAGGAGGCCTCTTGTGAGATGCATTGGGATCCTTTAACTTCTTTGTTTCCCCTTTAGGAGGGATGTAGGTTTTGATTTCTTTCATGATGAAACTTGTCTGCCTTTGGCATGTCTTCAACTTTTCCCTTCTCTTTAGCAGACATGGTCTTTCATTTTTCTGAAGCCCTTCTTAGAAAACTCTGAGGTGACTGGAGTATCTGGGTGCTTCTTGTGCTTCTCCTGGCAAATCTGCACAAAGATCGCAGGTGATGACATTCTGCCTCTCAGCTTCTTGGAATTGCCTTGCTAATGTTTTGTTCTTTTTCCTCAGTGAGGCAGAGTCACCCAGAATCCATCAGACTCACACCTGTGCCAGTGGAGAGCACAGGGCAGGTCGTACCACACTCTTTTAAACAACTGGATCTCGTGTGAACTAACTGAGCGAGAACTCGCTTACAACCAAGAGAATGGTGCTAAGCCATTTATGAATGATTCACCCTCATGATCCAATACCTAGGCCCCACCTCCAACATCAGGGATCACACTTCAAGATGACATTTGGAGAGGACACACATCCAAACCATATGACAACCCTTTTGGGGAATCAATTATTCACATTTTATGACCTGATAACACCAATTCTGGGAATCTACCCAAAGGAAACGATTATGTTTGTATGCGAAGATAGTTATAACAGTGCTACTTTTAATAGATAAAATGCCGGGTGCGGGGGGCAGCTCACGTCTGTGATCCCAGCACTTTGGGAGGCCGAGGTGGGCGGATCACTTGGGGTCAGGAGTTTGACACCAGCTTGGCCAATGTGGTGAAACTCTGTCTCTACTAAAAAAATACAAACATTAGCTGGGTGTGTGTGGCAGGTGCCTGTAATCCCAGCTACTCAGGAGGCTGAGGCAGGAGAATTACATGAACCCAGGAGGTGGAAGTTGCAGTGAGCCGAGATAGCACTACTGCACTCCAGCCTAGGTGACAGAGTGAGACTCCCGTCGCAAAAAAAAAAAGAGGTTAAAATTAGAAACAATCTAAATATCCAAGAAGATTAAACTAGTACATGCACATTATGTAATAATAGCCAATAAAACTGTTTATGAAATTTATAAAAATAAGGGAAATATATATAACATGAAGTAAAAGTAGTATAACAACAAGAAACTGCCTTAAAAGTATGGAAAAATTAGAAAAAATAAAATTCTTGCAGTTGCGGAATACATAAATGATATATCTATAAGATGAAATACTGTATTACGCAGATTATGCAGACAATAAATTATTATAATAATAATAATTATTATTATTTGAGATGGGATCTCACTCTGTCTTGCCCAGGCTGGAGTGCAGTAGAGCAATCTCAGCTCACTGCAGCCTCTGCCTCCCGGGTCCAAGTCATTCTCCTGCCTCAGCCTCCTGAGTAGCAATGCTTTACAATTACAACAGTTCTATGAAGAGTAACTGTCTTTCAGTAAGTGAAGGATCTGCTTCATTCTTACTATCTAAATCCAGTCTGTATATCTTTTAAAACTTAACTATCCAAATTTTCTTCTAAATAAAAAGGTTTACATATAAATGCTTCACTTGTCTATTTTATGTTTGATACCTTAGTGTTTCACACTTTCGTGACTTAAAAGTAGAGACATCTAGAATTGTTAAATGTTGCAAAGGTGCAAAGACATCAGGAAAATGTATAAGAATCCATTCTTGATTTCATACTTTAATAAGTATTTACTTACTTATGAGAGTAGCAATAACTTCAAAACAGATGAGTTGGTTGTTCTGGAATAATTTTACGAATGGAAATGCCAAGAGTGGAAGATACGGTGTGTCACTAAAAATGACAGACCAGTGAGCTAATGCAGATAAGGTTCTGTGAATAAAATAACTTAGTATTAAAATTTATTTGAATAAATAACATATTCACATGATAAAAATTTGACACAAAAAGTATATTTGGTGAAAATTCTTCCTTGCACCCCTATCATCTAGTTCACCTCTCCAGAAGTAATCACTGTTACAAACATAAATCCTTTCTTAAAAAACCATAAATGGTAGTATACTATAAAAATTGTTCTGTACTTTGCATTTTTCGATTAATGGTATCTTGGAAATAGTTTATATCAGTATATACAGAACTTCCTTACGACATTTTACAGATGGATACGATAGCTTTGTACCGATACATCTTCATTTCTTCTTCTTCTTTTTGTGTTCCTGACACAGGGCTTCACTCTGTCACCCAGGCTGGAATGCAGTGGCATAATCATGGCTCACTGCAGCCTTAAACTCCTAGGCCAAGTGGTCCTCCTGCCTCAGTCTCCTGAGTAAGTGGGCCTACAGGTGTATGTATGCCACTATGCCTGGCTAATCTTTTTTGTGGGTAGAGACAGCGTCTCACTATATTACCCAGGCTGGTCTCAAACTCCTGGGCTCAAGCGATCTTCCCGCCTCAGCTTCCCAAAGTGCTGGGATTAGAGGCGTGGGCCACTGTGCCCAGCCACCTTCATTTCTTTAACATGATCTCTATTGTAGGGCATTTGCTTTCAGTCTTTTATAAGCAATGCTGTGCTTAATGCCACTGTATGTACCATACAGTGTGTATCATTCTTCACATGAGAATACAGACTTGGAAATTCCTAAAGTGGAACTGCTGAGTCAAGAATACGTGCCTTTGTAATTTCGAAAGTCAGTGCCAAATCAGCCCCCACAGAAAGTGTCTACTTACATTCCTATGACTCGCCTAAAGGGATGCCTGTTTTTCATACTGTTGCCAGCATATTATCAACCATTTTTTAAAAAACCTTTAATCTAGGTGAGAAATGGTACTTCAATGTAGTTGCAATTGGCATTACTCTTTCTATGAGAAAGATTAAGCATCTTTTCATGTTTAAGAACCACTTCTAGGCTGGGCACAGTGACTCATGCACGTAATCCCAACATTTTGGGGGGTTGAGGCAAGAGGACTGCTTAAGCCTAGGAGTTTGAGACCAGCCTGGACAACAGAGCAAGACCTCATCTCTACAAAAAATTTTTAAAAATTAGCCAGGTTTAGTGGCACATGCCTACTACTCAGGAGACTGGGGCAAGAGGATTGCCTGAGTCCAGGATTTTGTGGCTGCGTGAACTATAGTCACATCACTGCACTCCAACCTGGGTGACAGAGCAAGATCCTGTCTCTAAAAGAAACACACAAAAAAAACCAAAAATAAATAAAAAGAACCATTTTACCACTGTGAACTGTACGTGAAATTGTTTATCCATTTTTTTTACTGGCTGGTCCTTTACATGTTTATTTATATAGGTGCTTTACACATTAAAGAAACCAGCCTTTCATTTGCCATGTTTTGCATATGTTTTTTTCAGTTTTACACGAGTCTTTGTTTTGGGAATTATTTTTACATGCAGAGATTTTTATTCTTATTAACCTCTTCTAGATATGTCATACTTAGAAAGGTCTTTATTACTCTGGGATTATAATTCTCTCACATGTACTTCTAATACCTTTACTGTTAATTTCCTTTTTTAAATTTTTTGTTTTGAAATCGTTTTAGATTTACAAAAAAAAACCCTGCAAAAATAGTAGAGGTCTTGTATACCTTTGACCTAAATTCCCCTAATGTTAACATCTTGCACATAGTACAATTATCAGTACTAAGAAATTAACACTGGCACGATGCTATTCACTAAATTATGGACTTTACTCAGATTTTACCATTTTTTCCACTGATACCATTTTTCTGTTATTTCTTTCATTTCACCAACCCCAGATTCAACATTACATTTTTTTTGTCTCTGTAGTTTCTTCCAATGTGAGAGTTCCTTAGTCTTTCCTTATTTTTCATGACAATGCCATTTTTGAGGAATATCAGTTATTTTCTAGATTGTTCCTCAATTTGGGTTTGTCTGATACTTATGATTAGAATGAGGTTACATATTTTTGGCAAGAATTTCACAAAAGTGATGTGCATCATACTGACGTCTTATTACCGGTAATTTTATTTATTTAATTTTTGAGACAGGTTCTCACTCTGTTGCCCAGGTTGGAGTGTAGTGGTGCTATCATGGCTCAGTGAAGCCATTGCACTTCAGCCTGGGTGACAGAGTGAGGCCCTGTCTCAAAAAACAAAAACAAAAATGAAAACAATAATTTGATTATATATGCCTAGTGGGATATAACCTAAGGACAAAAAGAACTATAAAAGATATTTTCGACTGCTTTCAATAATCATAATATTCACATTGTTATTATTTACAGTTACATAGTTTTTATTATATAGCATACATATATGAAGTTTAAAAACCATCGTGTGACTGTGTGTGTGTGCATGTGCGTTAAAGAAAATAAGGAATTATGTCAATGCTGTTAGAAATCAAGATTTTTAGCATAAGAAAAAAGATACAAATATAAAATCAAAGAAGTTATGCAAATTTGTAATCTTAAATCTGAATTGAAAATATTAGTATGAACTCCTGGTTCTATGCACTGAAAAGGCCTCTATGTTCCATCTGAGTTCATAATCAATACACTGATCATTCTGGGGAGCTCCAGGGTAATCAGTCCACTATTCTGAAAACTGTTAAAAAAAAAAAAAAAGATACCAAGCATTTAACGTGCCTTTCCTACATGGGTTGTATCTTCCAGTAACCAAATAGTTGATCCTAAGAACTTTTTCTTCGGAGAAATTTCCCAGTTTATAAAATGAGAAGTAGTAGAATTATATTATCACTGTTTAGATAATCTCTGGTGAAATAATGGATCTAGGCAATAATCATCAATGGATAAAAACATCACCAAAAGAGAGACAGCCAGATAGGAATTATAATCCGCCTAACAGAAGTACATAAAACCACCTAGGAAGTTTTCTTGCAAGCCAAAGAAACAAATACCAAAGGGGGGAAATAAAAACCTTCACTCAGATCAAGCCCTTAGCTCTAACTGTCAGTTTATAGTAAATTCAGGAGAAAGAGAAACATGTTAAACAACACCATGAAATAAAATCAGCAAAATCCAGAACATAGAGGGCCGTATGGGTTAAATGACCTAGTTTTTTCCAACAAATAAACTGTAAGGAAAAAAAGAGGCATCAGAGTCTATAGATTAATCTCAGTGGCATATCAACCAAATGTAATGTGTCCATGTTGTTTGAACCCTGATTTGAACAAGTTTACATAAGAAAATGTTTTAAGACAATCAGAGGAATGCTGATTGAATATCTGAACATAATGAAGAATTATTAATTCTTTTTTTGTGTGTGAGTATGGTAGTGTACTTATGTTAAAGAAAAAGAGTCCTTATTCTTTAGGGATACATATGTATATATTTAGCATGGGGAGTGTGTGTATGTTGGGATGTGGGGCGTAGAGTGAGTGGGAATATTCGCCCAACGTGATTGGCTATGAGTTGGCAATTGTTGAAGCTGGATGATGGGCATGGGGATATTTGTTACGTTATTTTTTATTCATGCTTGAAATTTTCATAATAAAAATTATTTTTGAAAAAAGTCTTCGACTCTGGAACCTGGGCTTAATCTTAGCTCTCTCACTGCTGTGACTTGATCATATTTCCTAGTCTCTCTATGCCTGAGTTTCTTTACCTACAAAATAAGTTAAATGTGCCTAACACATGAAAAGCATGTTAAAGGATGAGCTACTGTTATTATTAACATTTACTGGATGCTTCCTAGGAATGGACTCTAGCATATGCATTCTCAAAGAGATTCTCATCTCATTTTCCCGATAGTCTTATGATGTTGGTGTTATTACTCCCACTTTTAGATAAAAAAATTAAGGCTAAGAAGTAAAATAACACGTCCCACATCACAATAATTAAGTGGTAGAATAAGAATTCAAAACTAGGTCTTTTGCCTTCGAATTCAAAGCTCTTTCCACTATGCCTCTTTGTTCTTTTTTTTTTTTTTGAGATGGAGTCTTGCCCTGTCGCCCAGGCTAGAGTGCAATGGCGCAATCTCAGCTCAGTGCAACCTCTGCCTCCCGGGTTCGAGCGATTCCCCCTGCCTTAGCCTCCTGAGTAGCTGGGATTACAGGTGCCCGCCACCACACCCAGCTAATTTTTGTATTTTTAGTAGAGATAGTTTTCGCCATGATGGCCAGGCTGGTCTCCAACTCCTGAGCTCAGCTGATCTGCCTGCCTTGGCCTCCCAAAGTGCTGGGATGTTCTTTTAGATTAATCTGAAAGAGTCTTATTTTCTAGAACACGATGCAAACTAATATTCACATGTAATATATGTGTATGTACATTTTTAAAACTAAACCAACATATCACATAAAGATAATGAAACCGACAAAACAATATCTTATAAACAGGAGATTTTAAAACATTGCAATTATTAGTTACAGGTCTCATACACGTTGCTGCAATATACAGAACATACCTCTGTAATACTCTGAGCAGTTTCCTACTTTTGATGGGGTATTTCTTCTGAAGGTTGAGAAATGTCACATGAGTCCCCTTATCTATGAGGCTACTAAATGCAGTATGATTTTCAGGCAGTTGCAGCAGAGAACGCCAAATGAACATTCTGAAATAAAAATATATTTTAACCCCCCAAATTGTTTTTGAGTAAAATTGATGTAACATACAGAATTTAAATGGTACCTGTATTTTGTTGGATATTCACCGTAGCCTTTTAATAAGATTTGTAAACGCTTTTTGTTCAATCCATCTGGTAACTCGTTCTATAAAGAAAAAGATAGTATTAATAAATGACATGATCATTAAAACTGAAAAGGTGACAAATGGTAATCTAGTCCACAGTACTTTCCAACTTTAGAAAACAACACATAGTAAGACATATTTGTGTGTTAGAGGTCTTTTCCCCACTCCCCTCTCTCCCTCTCTTGAGCATGCATACACATAGCCAATAAAGTTCATGATATAGTACCTTCCCTAAACGAGCTCAACAAACTTTTTCTGTAAAGGGCCATGATGTGGTTTGGCTCTGTGTCCCCACCCAAATCCAAAATCTCATCTTAAATTATAATCCCCACAATCCCCACGCGTTGAAGGAGGGATCTGGAGGGAGGTGACTGGATCGTGGGGGTAGTTCCCCCATGCTGTTCTCGTGATAGTGAGTTCTCACAAGATCTGATGGTTCTGTAAGTGTTTGACAGTCCCTCCTCCACATATTCCTCTCTCTCCTCCTGCTGCCTTGTGAAGAAGGTGTCCGCTTCCCCTTCAGTTTCTGCCATGGTTGTCAGTTTCCAGAGGCCTCCACAGCCATGTGGAACTGTGAGTCAATTAATCCTCCTTTCTTTATAAACTGCCCAGTCTCAGGTAGTATTCTTTATAGCAGTGTGAAAATGGACTAATAAAGGCCAGTTAGTAAATACCTTAGGTTTTGTGGGCCAAGAAGAAAAATCAAGATCATATATTTATATATAACTACTTAAAAATGCACAAAGCATTCTTAGCTTGAATAGCTGAATTAGGCCCATGGGCTGTCATCTGCTGACCCCTGCATCAAGAGCAATCCATTCTGACAGCTCCTCCCCATCTCTCTTTCCTTAAAATTCTAAGCAATTCCTAACATTGAAGCATCAAAGAAAGGTCTGGCAGAAAAACATGCGGGAGTACATTATTTTATCCCAAAAGACATCAGCTCCTGCTGATAGTCCCTTATATCTAAGACTTTTAAGTCAATTTTTATCTTAATAAAAAATATTGTATAGAATTTAGGATTATAAAGCTGTTTTCATATATTATCTCAACTGGATCTAACAACTCTATAAAACAGATGAAATGTCTTCCTTTACTTGAGAAATGGGAACATCAGAGAAGTTTGGTAAATTGCTTATGGTCACAAATCTGCTAAATCTTGGCTCAAGACTCGAAGCCAGACTTTCTGATTGTGTTTAGTGCTCTTTTTACCACAAGAAACAGGTAGTCCAATGTAAGAGAAGGGTGAAGGGAAAACCCAAGATGATGGTGAATGAAGATACTTGAGGGCCATGTTAAAGGTATAGAAGGCAACTAGAGCAAATGAGAGCAGTATGATCCAGGAAGACTGCCTTCGTCATCAAGATACCTGCTGCCACTGAAGCCTCTTTTTAAACAAAGGAAAATGTGCCCTGGATAGTTTGGCCTCAATTTGATCTGTTCTTGACCATGAGCTGATAAAGTTCCTTCTTTCCTTTCCAGGTGCTAATGCAAAGATTAGCTGAGGACTTGCACTTCACCCCATCGAAGTGTTCTACTTTGACCTACTTCTTAGAGCTGGCAATGGTTTCCTCAGAAGCAGCTCCATTCCTCAACATATTTCTGCAGGATATCCAGATTTGATCCACACTACAATGCTGCCAGATACCCTGACATGATGAGCCTTTTAATGCCCGAAGTTACTCATGACCATTCCCACCAGTTTTCCCAGAAAAGGTCCTGCAAACTCTGAAGCCAGAATATCTCAGAGATACCATTCAGCTTATCTTTGCAATAAAGCATTCATTAAATAGGAGCAATATTGCCCAATCTTTACACAACTAGGCTAGGCTTGTGTCTGCTATTCAGTTTTTTTCTTTAAAGAAATAATCTTTTGTTTAAAGTTACATGAAGAGGTTATAAAACTATAAAGAAAATCAAGGGCATAATTAACACAAAAGCGAGGACAATGGTTATATATATGGGGTAGGGAGAAAATTGTGATGGGGGATAAGCACACAGGGGGCTCCAAAGCTACTGGTAATGCTCTATTTCTTCATGTAGAAATGGGTATATGCAGAAAAAAGTGAACACAAGCTGGTCTGAGCCTGCTACCCTTAGAAGACTTACTTGCAAGGTCGGCCTTTGGCTGGTGTCTAGAAGTTGAATTTCAGGAGAGTTCTCACTACCCCCAGAACCAATAAAGAGTGGCTCATTGTGTTTAAACTGTTTGTACAATGTGGCTTATGCTGAATGCCCGCCTTCCTTCTGGAACTCTGAAATTTGAAACCTGTTAAAACAGGGTATCTACAGAACCAGCCTCTAGTAAAAGTCCTGGGCACCAGGTCTCTAATAAATTTCCCTGGTAGACAATACTTCACACGTATTGCCACACTTCATTGATGGAGGAATCAAGGATGTCCTGTGATTTCAGTGGGAGAAGATTTCTGGAAGCTTGTGCCCGGTTTCTCCTGGACTTCACCCCATGTGTCTTTTCCCTTTGCTGATTTTGCAAAGCAAAATCACTTTCATATATTATAGCTATGAATATGACAACATGCTGAGTCCTAATAAACCACCAAACCTAAGGATGGTCTTGCAGGCACCTGACACAGGATACATACGTAATCTTTTTTTACTTTTCATTAAGCTATAATCTGTTTTAGATACTCTTCTGTGTTGCAAGTTTTACAATTAAAAAATGGTTAAAGAAAAAAGAAGTTACAGCAGTCCCTACTTATTTGAGGAGGAAATGTTCCAAGATCCCTAGTGGATGCCTGAAACCTCAGTTAAGTAGCTATTCTGGGGTGGGCGGGGGTAAGGGAGAGAGAGTGTGGAATGGAGCAAGAAGCTGATGGTAATATTCCAGTTTTTGATCTGGGTGCTGGTAACATAGTGTGTGCATTTTGTGAAAGTTCACTGAGCTGTATACTTAATGTGTACTTTGTATATGTGTGTGTATATATTTGTCATTAAAAAGTTTTAAAATCCCTTGAAAATAATGTAACATCTCTATTAATAGCTATATTTTCTTTATTTCTCAAACTAATATGGCTGGGTGTGGCAGCTCATGCCTGTAATCACAGCACTTTGAGAGGCCAAGGTGGGAGGATCACTTGAGGCCAGGATTGAGACCAGCCTGTACATAATTTCAGTTACAACTTTATTCTCTTCATTTATTCTCTTTCTTTAATTCCCAAGAGAGGGAAGAGTGGTGATGGCTTAGGAATCACAAGACTTGTCTACAGCAGAGTCATGACAAAGTTTAATTACCAAATATTCTTACCTTTTCACTTTCAAAATCACCAGTCAGGTCTTGTTTTAATATTCTAGTTTGTATTTTGCTTCCCCTGGGTTTTGCTGGCTGCTGTACTCTTCCTGATGTTACTTTCATCTTAAGATCACTGGAACTCAGTTTCTTCTTGGGCAAATCTTCAATAACTTTCACTAAAGGCAGAGGTGGCTAAATGGAAAAATAAATATATGTATTCTAGTGGATATCCTTGGAAGATAGGCCTGTTAATATATGATTTTCAAAGTTTGCTTTAATAACATGCCTTAATATGTAGAATTATTCTTCAGGCAAAAAACCTAAGTAAAATGTCTAGGAACATTTGCTTTGACTAATAAAGCAAATTTGTGCCGAATCCTTTTGAAGAACATAATAAAGATATATGATTAACAATAGCAATAAATATAATTATTCCTTGAAAGCTGGCCTTAAATCATTTGATACCAAATCATGTTTACACATACATGGTGAAGTTAGTATGGTGATTATTACCTACAGCAAAAAAAGTACAGTTAGAGGTATGGCCCTCTAGAATTCTGACAGAAATACCCTAATATTCTTTGGGGTCAAGTGAAATTTCTAAGAGGAAACTGCCAAATGATTTTCTTCTAGAAGCATGGAACCTCTGCCTCTCTATCCCTTGGTTAAATGTTTTAATCTGCTTAGCGATCACTATTAGTTCCTTATTGTATCAACAGCTTAAGCAGTTCAGACAATGTGACCTAGAACCTATACCTTCATTTTTATGGGGCCCATCAGACAGGGAAAAAAACCTGAACAACTTCAATTTACTTAAAGTAACATTACTCACTAGAACATTTTCTCCATAAATAATATTCTCTTTGAAATCAAAAGATCTTCCTTCTTCAAAGGAAGTGAGCAAATAAGGTAACTCAGGCTTTCTAAGTTCTAAATACAATTCAAATACAATGACCATTTACAGTTTATGATTCAATTCTTCAATTCATCTATGGGATGGGATTAATAGTGGTCTGACTTATGAATATTACCCATCTTTAATATCCTTAAACTGTTTTTTGACTTCAATCCATTCTTCTACATTTTTATTAAAATGTCCATTGTAATGTCACAATTTCCCCTGTTTGAGCCTTATCTTCTACCATGAAGTATAACCTCCCAAAAAGAACCTGAGATATGACCTGACTTGACCTGCCTTTGTAGTGTTAAACCTTTAACATGTAAGAATTCATTTACTCTATTACCACAATACCAGAAATTTTCCAATGACAAGAAAATAAAACTGGCAAAAATGGGACAAAGGTGAGTTATGATTTACAGAGAATATAGAGCTGAACATTAATGTAGCCTGGAACAGCCATAAAGACACTGATGGTACCGGGAATGTGTCCAAAAAATAAAAAAGATCATTCTACTTCTAAGCTCGCTTTTCTATTCATGTGATCTCAATTTGCTCAACAGACAACAAGTAGAAAGGAACTCAATGACTCACTCTTACCATAGTTTTTCTCAGATCTCTGCCTGCCTCTATTAAGAAGGTTTGGCAAGGCCGGATGCAGCGGCTCACGCCTGTAATCCCAGCACTTTGGGAGGCCAAGGTGGGTGGATCACCGAGGTTAGGAGTTCAAGACCAGTCTGGACAACATGGTGAAACCCCATCTCTACTAAAAATACAAAAATTAGCCAGGTGTGGTGGCACGTGCCTGTAATCCCAGCTACTAGGGAAGCAGAGGCAGGAGAATTGTTTGAACCTGGGAGGCGGAGGCTGTGGTGAGCCGAGATCATACCACTGCACTCCAGCCTGGGTGACAGAGTGAGACTGCATCTCAAAAAAAAAAAAAAGAAGAAGAAGGTTTAGCTAGTACTGTAAAACTGACTATTCAGAGGCTGAAAACTCTCTCAGTAAGAGCAGATATTAATACATTTAAAAAAATTTATTAATATATAGCACATATTATAATGTAAAAATATATTTATATAGTATATATAATGATATAAAGGGCAAAAGAGCAGCAGAGTATAATCCCATATGTTTAGAGACAAGTATGCATACACACACGTGCGCGCACACACACATAAGCATATACGTATAGTTAATTCTCACTATTGGCAGTGGTTCTATAAAGTCACCATGAACACTCAATTAGTGAATACTGAAATACTGCTCCTAGGGGAAACACAGAGTCAGGTTCCTGAGAGCCTCATTAATCAATCAATACATACATGTGTGTTTCTGTTTAAAGACATCTTATTTAATACATATTGCTGATTCCTTATCATTGAACTCACAGTTAATAGCACTATAACTCATTTCTGAATGAGTTTATCTAACATACGTATTTTCTCTATAAGGGAAGCCACAGCCTGTGTTTAGAAACAATAAATAGCACTTCAGCACTATGCTTGGGGACCACTTTAAACAGTAAAATCTTAACAAAAAGCTTCAAAATGCAAAAAAATAAATAAATGGTATTAAGCAGACCACAAAAAGGATACTTGTTTACACTATGAGAGCTGAAATAAGAAGACAGAGTGTTGCCTTGTTTGACTTCAGCTGGGAACAACGGTATCTGGTGACTCAAATTTTCACTGCTCTGTGCATGTCCCTGAATGACCATGAAAGCACTGCAAGTATTAATTCTGAAGTTACAAATCAATTTTAGTGAGTAGCTGAATTCTCATGTATAGAATGCACAAATAATGAGGAGTGACTGTATATCTTTACATACATAGAAAAGAAATTGGGAACGTGTAAATTAGAATCATCTGAGAATGGTGAGACTTTCAGTGATTTGTATTTGTCTATTTGCTATTCTGTATATTCTTATTTTTTTCTGCAACAAGACACTGCTTGCATAATTTTTTAAAAGATAAAGAAAACAAAAAGGAGGAGGCACAAACTTTTTCTAGAATAAAAAAAGGTGGCAAATGCTACTCCAAATGTACCCAATCTCATGTGATCTTGGAAGAATTGGAACACCCAGAACTGCTGGTTATTAGCTGCGTGATTAAGTTTGAGCATGAACTTCTTCCTGTGTAAAATGAAAAGGTTAGACCAGGTGATCATCAAAGTCTCTGTTAGAGTTACCAAGGTGCAATTCCAGACTGGAAGACACATGGACAACATGACTGATTAGCTGGGGGAATTTTAGATAACCAGAGAAGAGAAGAGAGGCGTGCATTTTAGTGAAATGGATGCTGTGGATAATAGATTCAGAAATGAGGATGGTGTCTATGGGGATAATGAGGGAAGTTGTAAGTTTGAGGAAATAAGTTAGACAGGTAGACAAGATTGGAGAGAACACTGAGAGCCTGGCAGAAGAGTCTGGACTTAATTCAACAGGTGAAGGAAGGAAGCCGCTAAAATAGCATTAGTTAAAAAATGATGATGAATTATTTTAGAAGGTGGTAGGATGGGCAGGGCAGGCACTGAGGGCTCTGAGTTTAAGATATTTCTTTAAATTACCGTTAGTCTAGAGTAGTTAATGAAGACCAATACGAGGATAGCAATTACAGAGGTGGAGAACAGGCAACACATTTATAGATATTTCAAATTTAAGAAGTTGGGCCGGGTGCGGAGGCTCACGCCTGTAATTCCAGTACTTTGGGAGGCCAACGTGGGCAGATCATGAGGTCAGGAGTTCGAGATCAGCCTGACCAACATGGTGAAACCCCATACGTACTAAAAATACAAAAATTAGCTGGGCATGGTGGCGCACGCCTGTAATTCCAGCTACATAGGAGGCTGAGGCAGGAGAATCGCTTGAACCCGGGAGGCAGAGGTTGCAGTGAGCCGAGATCGCACCATTGCACTCCAGCCTGGGCAACAAGAGCAAAACTCCATCTCAAAAAAAAAAAAAAAAAAAAAACAAGTTATATGACTTAGTATTGACTGGATTTAGAAAATAAAGGCACAGGAAGTCATAGAGCCTCGAGGTTTCTAGCTTATGAGATGGGAAGAAAACATGAGACAGAAGTGAAGAAACTAGGATTGAAGAGCTCTTTTGGGAAGGAAATAATGAGTAACACCCAAATGAGAGACATCAAACGGAGATGTCCCTCAGGAAGGCAACAATTTAAGAATAGAGCATATGTGAGAAATCAAGGTCAGAGATGTGGCTTTGGGAGTAAGAGCAACAACATATATCCAGAAAAATGGATAAGTTCCAGGTGAGTGAGAAACAGTAGCATAAAGATTTTACTCTTGATGATATAATAGGTAAGTGGTTATAAAAAGCTGTTGATTACTTGATCATACATACCTTATTTATTTCTTGTGTTAAAGCCTGAACTGAATATACGTTTAGACTTCCATTTTCCATAATAGATGCAATGTACCGTCCATGTGGGCTAATTACTGATGAGCTAATTCCTTGATCAAGGCTCCCAATCTCAAAGAGAAGTTTACAAGTCTGTATATTTATAAATCTCATAATACCATCTTGACTTAGTACTCCAAGAACCTAAGAGTAGAGAGAAAAAATATAAACTCCTAAAAACATGTGACAGTGAATGTCTGAAAGTCATACTATATCCATGTCTTTACATGTATGCAATGTTTGTGTATGTACGTGTGTGTGTATATATATGTGTGTGTGTATATAAATACATATATTTTGAGGGGGACACCTAGAGGAAATTCTATTCTCAGTGAGATATTATGTTTTATTTTATTATTATTATTGTTTTGAGACAGAGTTTCACTCTTGTTGCTCAGGCTGGAGTGCAGTGGCACGATCTCCACTCACTGCAACCTCCAACCTCTGGGTTCGAGCAATTCTCCAGCCTCAGCCTCCCGAGTACCTGGGATTACAGGCATGCACCACCATGCCTGGCTGATTTTTGTATTTTTAGTAGGGATGGGGTTTCACCATGTTGGCCAGGCTGCTCTCAAACTCCTGATGTCAGGTGATCTGCCTGCCTTGGCCTCCCAAAGTGCTGGGATTACAGGCATGAGCCACTGCGCCTGGTCTGATATTATACATTTTAAAATCACAACTTATGGCTCTTGTTGATTATGCCCTGGATCTAATCAGAATCAGCAAGGAACCTATCATGGTGGACTATGGAAAGGTGCCCTAAGAATCTTCCCTTCCCACAGGCAGATCATGCAGGGGACAGAGAGGATTGATTAGACAATGATATAATTTGAATGTGTCTCTCCAACAGCAAGTATTGGAAACTTGCTCAATGCAACAGTGTTGGCAGATAGGGCCTAATGAGAGGTGACTAGGGCATGAGGGCTCTGCTCTCATGAAAAGATTAATGCTGTTATTATGGGAGTGGGTTTGGTATAAAAGGATGAGTTCGCCTCCCTCTTGTCCCCTCCCATTCCTCCCTCCCTTTCTCACCCATATGAGGCCTTCTACTATATTATGACAGAGAACAAAGGCCTTCAAAAGATGCCAACCTCTAGATCTTGAACTTCCCAGCCTCCAGAACTGTGAGAAATAAACTTATGTTGTTTATAAATTACCCAGTCTGTGGTATTCCAATACAGCAGCACAAAACAGACTAAGACAGACAGTTCCTAACTTTTGCCTCCACACTGGCTATCAGGAACAAGGAGGGTGGAGGGTTTGCCTTCCTGTACCCTTTCCATAGCTAATCGAAGTGAACACCAGCCCTGCTGCCCCCACACAAACCTGTCACTGCCACTGAGGCTCCCCAGTGTCTACCTGTTTTCAGCAAATATTTTAAGTAACATCTGGAGAATGGAGAGTTTGTGAGTTGCAAGGGTAGTGGAGGGAAGCTAATCTTTTAAGGGGGGAGAAAAGTTTAAATTTTAACTCATAATTTCAAAAATTAAAAACATATAATAAAGGCCGGGTGCGGTGGCTCACGCCCGTAATCCCAGCACTTTGGGAGGCTGAGGAGGGAGGATCACGAGGTCAGGAGATGGGACCATCCTGGCTAACATGGTGAAACCCCATCTAAACTAAAAAATACAAAAACTTAGCCAGGCATGGTGGCGGGCGCCTGTAGTCGCAGCTACTCAGGAGGTTGAGGCAGGAGAATGGCATGAACCCAGGAGGCGGAGCTTGCAGTGAGCTGAGATTGCGCCCCTGCACTCCAGCCTGAGCAACAGAGTGAGACTCCATCTCAAAAAAACAAAAAACAAAAAACAAAACAAAATAAAAAAAAAATGTAATAAAAAAGTTGAAGCAAATAAACCCCCATGCTGCCCTGTCTAAGCACAGGTTCTCTTCCCAGTGGCAGTGGCTGGTAAGTGATGCCACCATGTGATTGCTTGAAACGCTGATGTCATTAATCATACAAAAGACTGTAAAAGGCAGTTTGGAGGTGATAGTCTATAAAGCCCTCCTGTTGGCTGGCTTGCAGGAAACAAAGCCCCTCATCTGCAGTTGATGCAACTCCTCTGGAAGTTGATTGGGCAAGATCTACCCAAATGACAGATGCACATAACCTTTATGCCACTATTTCAACTCTGGGATTTTATCCTACAAAGAGGATGTGTGAAATGACACTTGTAAAAAGTTATTCAGTGAGCATGATTTGTAACAGAAAATGACTAAAAATAGGTTAAGTGCCAATAGAAGACTGGTTTAAAAAATAAACTGCATAGTGTTGCAGTTGTAAAAAAGAAAGAAGTTCTGCACTGATATAGAACAATTTCCAACTTAAGAATAAAAGGTAGACTGGACGCAGTGGCTCACGCCTATAATCCCAGCACTTTGGGAGGCTGAGGCAGGTGGATCACTTGAGGTCAGGAGTTTGAGACCAGACTGGCCAATATGGGAAACCCCATCTCTACTAAACATACAAAAATTAGCTGGGCATAGTGGTTCATGCCTGTAGTCCCAGCTTCTTGGGAGGCTGAGGCAGGAGAACCACTTGAGCCTGGGAGGCGGAGGTTGCAGTGAGCCGAGATTGCACCACTGCACTCCAGCCTGGGAGACAGAGCTAGATTCCATCTCAAAACAATAACAAAAAAACCCAAAGAATAAAAGGTGCAAGGCTGTATAAAATAATGGGAAAAACGTAACACTATACGTAACAACAGTGGATATGGGGGGAGGTGAACAACTAGACAAACGGTAGAAAGGCATGACAGACTTCCTACTGTGTGCTGTTTTATGTCTTCAACCATATGAATATATTACCTAATCAAAAACGTAAGTAAAATGGACATGATATACACATACATGCATATGTATACATATATATGGAAAACATATATCTAATCTGTTAAAATACAAGATCCATGACAGTCTATTTGAAATAAGAAAGTTAAGGTTTAACAGAACTCAACTCTTAAAAAGGAATAAGTGAAGGGGGATGGGGGAAGAAGCACTTTGTAAACTAAAGAAAGATACCAATAAAAAACGTGTTTCACAGGAGTGAGCAACCAGTTAGGGTAAATAAAATAACAACACAACGAAAAAATTTTAGTTCTAGTCCAATCTTTAATCCTTACAATTAACAGGAATGTTGACAAGTCAATGTTTCTAGTTGTTAGTGTTAGAATCTGTAAAATGGGGAGAATATCTTTCCTGCCTATGCCAAATAATTAAGGATCAAATGAAAACTAGCATGCTAAAGCACACTGCAAACCATAGAGTACAATATAAATTTTCAGTCTGCTGATTTTATAAGAAGAGCAAATTGTCAATAGTATAAAGAATACAAGATTTTGAAATTTTTTTCAATTCTAGACTCTTCACAAAAGTCACATATTTGTAATTTCAAATTCTTGTAACAAGGTGTAAGTTAAATAAGAGCTAAGATAGTTCAGAGATGGATGCGTTCTTTCGCAAAAAGTACAGTGCCCTACATTTATGTTACTAACCTGATTAGAACCAGCATCAAAACTATCAGGAAGAAATTCTAGATGACGAATGGCTCGAACTTTAGTGGGCATCTGGATAATTCTAAAGAGCTGCCTAGCTTCCAAGCACCACAAATGAAGATGATTTGACTTGCCTCCAGCAGCCAGGATTCGGCCATCTCTATATAACAAAAAAGCGAGAAAGTAAGGCAGGTTCAATTGTTTATAGCAGTGCTGTCTAACAGAACTTTCTGTGATGACAGAAAGGTGCTGTACCTACGCTGTCTGATATGGTCACACTAGTCACATGTGATTCCCGAGCACTTGAAATGTGGCCAATGTTAATGAAGACCTTATTTTTAAATTGCATTTAATTTGTATTCATTTAAATACTTGTATGGACAGCTCAGGTTTATAGTATATATATTTTTACCTACTGTGCTAAGGCACCAGTTTACCAAACATTTAATGACCTGATTGTGGGTTTTTTACATAACACTTATATTTTATAGCATAATCTCAAGGTCACTTATCACTATCCAACTTTCTGTGTTTCACATACAGCTATACAGAATTGGTGGTACTGGCTATATGAAAAAATGTAACAGCCCAAACTTTTTTCCTGCTCAAAGAAAGCTACCTTAATAAGGTACAAAAAGAGTAAGTTGTTTTGACTTGCAAGGCCGTTGCTCATTCATTCAACAAGAACTTGTAAAGGACTTACTAATTTGTAAAAAGTGTGATAATACTATGGTTATGTTTCAAGTGTCTGCTATAAGCCAGGTATGGTCCCAGAAGCCAGGAACACAGTCAGTTAAGGCTGCACAGTCAAGTAATCCTGCTCTTACAGGATTTTCGGTCTAGAGGAAGGCAAACAAACAAAAAAAATGAACTTGTTCTCAGCGGGTAATAAGTTCTATACAGAATTACAAAATAAGGTAATGAAAGCTGGGAAAGGAGGAAGATCTGCTACCTGAATGACACAAATAGGCCAGTCATGGGATGATCTGGAGGAAGAATTCTATCCTGATCAGTATTCCAGACTGGCTGGTACAAAAGTGCTGAAAAAGCAGTAAAGTTAGTATATAAGGAAAAGTAAGTAAGAGGTCATACTCAAGTGCATTGCCATATGAAAGTACACTGCTATACTCGGGTGTGGCTAGAGGAGACTAAGGAAGGAAATGAGACGAAGCGAGGGAGGCCTAGGCCAGATGACAGAAGGCCTCGGGGGAAATGAGGGGTGGGGGGTTGGATTTTACTCTAAATGATGAAGGAGGTTAAATAGGAAAGTGACATGATCTGACTTACTGATTTATAAAAACCACTTTATCCGCTGTGCAGAGAATGACTATAGGAAATGAGATTGAAAACAGGGAGAACAAATAAGAAGGCTATTATAGTCGTCTAAAAGAGGCCAGGGTAGCTTGGATTAGGGTACCACCTACAGCAATGAATAAAAACAAATTGACCAATTTGAGATATAGTTTGGTTGAATTGATGGGATTTACTGATGACTTAGAAGAACAAGGTGAGAAAAGAGAGGAATTAACATATATTTTGTAACTCTTTCCCCTGACTAGAAACAAGGATCGGCCTAGTCAAAATAGAACCCCTAGCATCCAGATTAGGGTCTTGAAATACCACTTCCCAAAAAAGAACCCAGACTCTTTAGAGAAAAGGCTAATTCCAGGGTTCGGGCAGGAATTGTACCAGATAAGCTTGGAACATCTTGTCACATCAGAAAGCATGAAAGCTATCATAGGCAACTGGAGTTGTAGTAAAAGGATGCCAAAGCCAGCGAAAAGAGGTTCCTATTAGTCAAAGATGAGAGAACTAGAACATCTAAGAATGACAGCTGCAATGTATTAAAACATGCTAACTACTCTAAGCCTATGAATTTACAAAGATTAAAGACATAAAACTTCATTAGCTACTTTTGAAAGATGCCAATAAACCAGTTCATTAGTTTTAAAACTAGTTTAAGAAAAAAGAGGAGAACATTAAGCATTCATCCTGCCTTTCCAACTGTACGTCAAAATAACCAAAGGGTAGATGAGAAGACGTTTCTTTCTATAGAAGGTTATTAACTAATAAGTGAAGAAGAAATGAGAGAATTAGAACAGCAGCATTTTGCTAACTTCTAAGGCCGTACTGGATCTAGGGAATGATCACCGATGGCTACTGACATCACAAAAGAAAACTGTTCTATGTTGTTACTGATGAAAGTACACAAACCACCTTCTTGTGTAATGTCTTCTTGTGCTTAAATCAGATCAAGCCTCCAGTTTTTAGAAAATACAGGTATAACCAGTATACAGGAAAAATACAGATAACAGAGGATCGTATTAAACAATGCCACATGAAGACAAAGAGCAAAATCCAGAATATAGAAAACGCAAGAGGAGAAATAACCAGCTATTTAATGAATAAACTATAAGGGAAAAAGAAAAGATGAATACATCAACAAAATACAATGTGTGAACCTTGTTTTGCTTCTTATTCAAAGAAATCAATCATAAAAACCAATTATTAGACAAATCAAGGACATTTGAATATGACTAGATATATGACAATATTAAGATATTCTTATTCATTTTTAAAAAGTGTGATAATAGGCCGGGCGCAGTGGCTCACGCCTGTAATCCCAGCACTTTGGGAGCCAAGGCAGGTGGATCACCTGAGGTCAGAAGTTCGAGACCAGCCTGGCCAACATGGTGAAATCCCGTCTCTACTAAAAATGTAAAAATTAACCGGGCGTGGTGGCAGGCACCTGTGATTCCAGCTACTTGGGAGGCTGAGGCAGGAGAATTGCTTGAAGCTGGGAGGTGGAGGCTGCAGTAAGCTGAGATTGTGCCATTGCACTCCAGCCTGGGGGACAAGAATGAGACTTCGTCTCAAAAAATAAATAAATAAATAAAGTGTGATAATACTATGGTTATATTTCCAAAAGGGCCCTTATCTTTCAGAGATAAACTGAAATATTCATGGATAAAATGATATACTTAGGTTTTACTTCAAACAATGCATTGGGGAAGTAGGTGAAATGACTGATAAAAATAGAAATGGCCGGGTGCGAAATGGCTGGGTGTGGTGGCTCATGCCTGTAATCCCAGCACTTTGGGAGGCCAAGGTGGGCGGATCACGAGGTCAGGAGTTCAAGACCAGCCTGACCAACAAGGCAAAACCCCGTTTCTACTAAAACCACAAAAATTAGCCAGTGTGGTGGCACATGCCTATAATCCCAGCTACTCAGGAGGCTGAGGCAGGAGAATCACTTGAACTCGGGAGGCGGAGGTTGCAGTGAGCTGAGATTGCACCACTACACTCCAGCCTAGGCGACAGAGCGAGACTCCACTTCAAAAAAAAAAAGAAATGGCCATTCATTGATGATTATTGTAGCTTATGGAAATATTTAGTGGTTCTGATGGAGGAAATGCTGGTATAAATAAAACAACACACACACATACACACACACACACACACAACAAAAAAAACAAAAAAAAAAAGAAGAAATTCTTACGGGTTCATGTATTTTTCTATTTTTGTGTATATTTGATATTTCGCAAAATAAAAAAAAGTCAGCAGATCATATCTAAATTGGAAGGTAACTTTTTCTAATATGACAAAAAGATACTGAATAAAAACTAAACGAAAATTTGTAATTTTTTACCAGAAATTAAATTTCTTAAATATTCCTAGTGTCTTAAAATGCACATTACCTGGTCACAGCAAACACTTTGTATAATATACTAGAACTTTCAGGTGGAGCTGGCAATTGATATTTGCAAAAAAGTGTGTCACATTCCCAGGCAAAAATGGAATTATCTTTAAAACAGCTGAGGATGGTGTTACTTAACGGTAGAAAGAAAACCTAAGGAGGAATAGAGAAAGTTAGTTTTCACACAAGGTTCACATAGTACTCTTTAAATTTAAAATTATAAAGAGCCTATTTTTCTTTATTCAAATATTCTTTTCTTAAGTTGGAGAAAACTACATTTCTAATATATGACAAGGAGTAATACTGATTATTTCATAAATTATTATTAACCAAAAAAAAAAAAAAAACCCTTCAAACGAAAACTAGGTATACTATAATGACTAGACAAGTCACAAAATTCTAAATGGCAGTTTAAAAAATTTCACCTAATATTATTAAAGAGTTAAATGAAAACAAGATATAATTTTGAGTATCAATTTTACTTCAAAAATAAAGCACATTGGTCAGGTGTGGTGGCTCACACCTGTAATCCCAGCACTTTGGGAGGCCAAAGCAGGTGGATCACTTGAGGACATGAGTTTGAGACCAGCCTGGCCAACATGGTGAAACCCTATTTCTACCAAAAAAATACAAAAATTAGGTCGGGCGTGGTGACTCACACCTGTAATCCCAGCACTTTGGGAGGCGAGGCGGGGGATCACCTGAAGTCAGGAGTTCGAGACTAGCCTGACCAACAAGGGCTCTACTAAAAATACAAAAACTACTCAGGCATGGTGGCAGGCATCTGTAGTCCCCACTACTTGGGAGGCTGAGACAGAATTGTTTGAACCCGGAAGGTGGAGGTTACAGTGAGTCAAGAACCTGCCACTGCACTTTAGCCTGGGCGAGGGAGTGAGCCTCCGTCTCAAACAAACAAACAAACAAACAAACAAAAAAAACAATTAGCCGGGCACGTGCCTGTAGTCCCAGCTACTCAGGAGGCTGAGGCAAAAGAATCCCTTGAACCCGGGAGGCAGAGGTTGCAAATAAGTCAAGATTGCACACTGCATTCCAGCCTGGATGACAGAGCAAGACTCTGTCTTCAAAAGAAGGCACATATATGCATACACAAAATGTGATGTGTTTATATATACATATTACTCCCACAAAATGGGGTGTATGTATATATTATTCCAATGGCAGTGTATGACAGTGCCTTTTCCCTATACTGCCACCAACATTTGATATTTTTTAAACATCTATCAGTAGTTAATATTTAATATAGTGTTTATATTAGTATATAGCTCTATATATACTATATATATACACACACATATATAGTAAAAAAAAAGCCACTGTCATACACTGCCACTGGGAGTAAAAATTAGTTAAATATACTATACTATATGTGTCAACAGCCTTAAAATATGTATCTTCCCAAATTAGTCAGTTTGCTTTTAAAAGTTAGTCCTGGCTGGGCACTGTGGCTCACACCTGTAATCCCAGCACTTTGGGAGGCTGAGGTGGATGGATCACCTGAGGTCAAGAGTTTGAGACCAGCCTGGCCAACATGGTGAAACCCCATCTCTACTAAAAATACAAAAATTAGCCGGGTGTGGTGACAGGTGCCTGTAATCCCAGCTACTCGAGAGGCTGAGGCATGAGAATCACTTGAACCGGAGGGTGGAGGTAGCAATGAGCTGAGATTGCGCCACTGCACTCCAGCCTGGGTGACAAGAGTGAAACTCCATCTCAAGAAAAAAAGTCACTCCTTTGGGAATATTAGGCAAAGTGTTTCAAGATAAGTAAGTGTTAAGCATTTTTTTTATAAGAGTAAAAAGGTGCAAATGCATATATAATCCTATCTTATTACAGATTCAGTTTATTTAATGGACAACTGAGAGTGAAACTGATAGCAAAGTTGAAAATGCCATCACTTTATTCTCCTAATTTCCATTTTTCTATCACAAGCATAAACAATGCTTCCTTTTGTTAATACAAAATTATTAACGGAAATTAACCAATATTTTCTCATAAAAGTTTCAGTGGCCTCGAATATGATTTTGTGTGTCATCGATACAACACACACACACATATAATGCACTAGAGAACATACTGGTTAGCAAAAATAATCTACTTAGGATTAATGCCAATAAGACAATAAAAAATACTAACTCAACTACATCAGATACTGATAGATCAGGCAAGGGCCTGATCAAGCTCCTCACTTCATCCTTGGCTCACTTTGCTAAAGACAACCTGTGGTAGATCTTTCGCTATCAGATTCACTGTTAGAAAGATTTATAATATGAAGGCCTTACAGATTTCTATGATCTACAATGAATGCATTAAAACACTCTTTCAAAACTGATGTCAAAAAGTGACTTAAGAAAATTCTTATTATAATTAGCAGTCACTTTTCTGGAAAAGTAATAAAGTTTATTCCTACTGGGAAAAGCA
The DNA here is from genome assembly GCF_043159975.1 of Macaca nemestrina. Taxonomy (NCBI): domain Eukaryota; kingdom Metazoa; phylum Chordata; class Mammalia; order Primates; family Cercopithecidae; genus Macaca; species Macaca nemestrina. The sequence continues at coordinate 22,213,580 of NC_092132.1, forward strand.
GAAGCTTAAAAGTTAATGAGCATCAACTGCTATTTTAGCGGAATAACTGTGATAGATTATTGCCTACATGATTATTCATTACTAGATTTGTGATTTTAATTGCCATATTTTAATGATTATAAAATTGTTTCTAATGAAGCATGTCATTATTATTTAGATAGTGTCATCTCTTGAGAAACATAAAAACCTTAGGAAAGACTTCAAAACATTAACAAAGTATACTTTTTGGGAGGTTAGGTTCAAGGATGGAGCTGCAGTTTTTCCTTGTAGAACACAAAATTCCTAAGCTTTCCAATTCAGTTTGAGGAGGTAGATGAACTCTTTTCAAGGTTTATTTTATCTATCTATCTATCTATCTATCTATCTATCTATCTATCTATCTATCTAGAGACAGAGTCTTCCCTCTGTCACCAGGCTGGAGAGCAGTGGCGCGATCTTGGCTCACTGCAACCTCCAATTCTTATGCCTCAGTCTCCCAAGCAGCTGGGACTAGGGCCGTGCCAACACAACCGGCTAATTTTTTGTATATTTTAGTAGAGACGGGGTTTCACTATGTTGGCCAGGCTGGTCTAGAACTCCTGGCCTCAAGTGATCTGCCTGCCTTGGCCTCCCAAAGTGCTGGGATTACGGATGTGAGCCACTGTGTCCGGCCCTTTTTCAAGGTTTAAAGAGTTTAGGATACTAATATTAGCAAGTTAAGGTCAAATGTATTATTTGGCAGTAATTTATTGAGTGTCCTGGGTACACAGGCTGAATTAAGTTCAGCAAAACACTCTTTATTGGATGTTTTCTGATATCCATCACAAAGCCTTTCTGATACCACAGTAATCACAAATCCCGGGGATTCCAAAATCTCTAACTAATGAGCCGAATATCTTACCTCCAAGCATCAACAAAAGAATAAAAATGTGCTAATCTGAAAAGGTATAACTGGTTTACCTGAGAAGCAGTAAGGCTTTAGATAAAGACAGGTTTGAATTCAAACTGCAACTCTCTTCTAAACTATGTGATACTGAACAGATTACTTAATCTTTCTGGACAAAGTACTTAATATTTCTGAACTTCGGTTTCCCTTCTTGCAAAATGGGGATAATGGTATCTACCCTTCCAGATTAAAGCTTGAAAATAACTATTTAAAATGTAGGTTCATGGAACATACTGAACAACGGGTATCTATTACTATTACCAATAATGACTACTAGTACTGCTTACAAAAATCAGCGGAAAGAGGTTACAGTGGTAGGTTCTTTACAAACACTCTGAAATCAAAGTTCCATAGTTCCTTTTCTGAAACCCTTGGGGCTTCAGAATGCAGATTTCCAATTTTAGATAGGTAGTGTGATGTATATTCTATAACATTATGTAGAACTTTAGGCGACCTGGGGCAATGCCCCATACTCAAATATATTAATATTTCAGCCTCATGTCAATTCAGTTCAGATTTTGCTGCCAAATGAATTGAGGTCAGATCGCATTTTGCTGCTGAGTTATTTAAATACTTTTGGGTTTCTGAATTGTTAATATAATGTAGCTAAAAAATAAATAAATAACAGTTACCCCCCAGTTTTGTTTTTTTGAGACAGGAGCTCGCTCTGTCGCCTAGGCTGCAGCCCAGTGGTGTGATCTTGGCTCACTGCAACCTCTGCCTCCTGGATTCAAGCCATTCTTGTGCCTCAGCCTCTTGAGTAACTGGGACTACAGGCACACACCAGCACACCAGCTAGTTTTTGTCTTTTTTGTAGAGACAAGGTTTCGCCATGTTGCCCAGGCTGCTCTCAAACTCCTGGGCTCAAGCAATCAGCCTGCTTCTTAAAGTGTTGGGATTACAGGCATGAGCCCATGTGCCTGGCACCCTACAGCTTAGGCAAATTATCTAATTGCACTGAGATAATCCTATCATAGGCTTGATGGTTACAACAGCAACAGATGCAATTTTACTAAGCACTTACTATACAACCAGCACTGTCCTAACTTTGCGTAGATTATCACACTCAGTGCTGAAACCAACCCTGAGGGAGGGACTACGGCTGAGTATTCCTTATGCAAAATGCTTGGAACCAGAAATGTTTTGGATTTTTTTGGACTTTGGAATATTTGCATTATACTTACCAATTGAGTATCCCTACTCCAAAAATCTGAAATCTTAAATGCTCCAATGAACATTTCCTTTGAGCCTGATATTTGAGTAACATGTTGGCACTCAAAAAGTTTCAAATTTTGGAGCATTTGGGATTTCAGATTTTTGAATTGGGAATCCTCAACCTGTATTGTTTACTATTTTTTCCTACATATAAGGTAAATAGCTTGTCAAAAATGTTTAACATGAATCTACTCAAACCTTTAGACTTAATATCTAGTTTATAGAAAATGCAGGCGAAAGACATATGAGTTAAACAATAATGATGAAACAGAAAAAACAACTCCAGAATGTGGGGTATTTTCTAAGATAACTGGTCTGATCTCTCCAGAAAATTAATGTCATGAGAAAAAAAGTGGAAGACTAGGTTAGATTAAAAGAGCCATCGAAATTGAAATCCATAACAGAAGACCCAAAGCAAGTTACTGAAGGGTCGCATGTGTCATCAAAACAAATAAATAAATAAAAGTTCCATTTAAAATATAGAATCCGAATCTGTAATAAAAATAGGAGTTTAGTAAGAATTTGATAAGATTAATGTTTTTAGGGGCACATGTTCTCAGGCTCTCCTGAGGGCTGTGTCACGGGAAAAAAAACTTTAAAAAACGAACATTTTACTTTAGTATTCAGGTTACAGTTATTTCCTGTTTTCAACAGAAGTGGTCACCACCTGGCCCATCTCTAGTCTTTGTACAGCCCAGGAGCTAAGAATGGTCACTTTTTTTTTGAGATGGGTCTCACTGTGTCACTGTGTTGCCCAGCTAGGTCTTGAATTCCTGGGCTCAGGGGATTCTCCCACCTTAGCTGGGTACCTGGCTTTAAATGGTTACATTCTGAAAGGTCATATAATTTTGCTCTTGAACTGCAAAGTCAAAAATATTTACTGGCCCTTTAAGAAAAATTCGCTGATAACTTGGACTATGGTGTTATTTTATTTTATTTTATTGAGACAGAGTCTCACTATTGCCCAGGCTGGAGTGCAATGGTGTAATCTCGGCTCACTGCAACCTCTGTTTCCCAGGTTCAAGTGATTCTCCTGCCTCAGCCTCCCCAGTAGCTGGGATTACAGGCATGTGCCACCACGCCCAGCTAATTTTTGTATTTTTAGTAGAGATGAGGTTTCACCATGTTGGCCAGGCTGTTCTCGAACTCCTGACCTCAGGCGATCCACCCGCCTCGGACTCCCAAAGTGCTGGGATTACAGGCGTAAGCCACCGTACCCGGTCCTGTTTTATTATTTTAGAGCAATTTACTGTATGCACACATCACACAATACATACATTTTCACATTTAATTTTATTCTTATAGCACTAACATTAATATACTTAGGCACACATGACAGTATACATACATTTTCCACAGTCCTAATTTTTAAACTAAAATATCTAAATGTCCAAGCAAGGTTTGCATTGGCAACTATTCAGCGTATACTCATTTTAATTTCATAGTAAAAAGAACAGATGGTTTCTGTGTCATGTGTCATTGTTTCATAACTCTGTTTCCACGTGGCTTCAACTCCCAATGTTCTCGTCTTTGGAACTTAAAATTCAAAATGTAAGCACTAAAGCAATTAAAGAAGAAAAGACCTACTAAGACATTTGGCCTAAATCCCTAATGAATAAGTTGGAACAACTTTTATCTCTTTTTAATTATTAAAAGCACATTAAAGGACTCTGGGATTTCCATGGAGACTACAAAGTAAATTTTTGGTTGACATGCACTGCTAGCTGTTCACGTTAATAACCTAGAAATTAAAAGCAGTACTGCATGTATAATATAACCTGAAGCAAAATAATTAATCACACAAGAGACTCAGATACTCCTGAAAATAATATTTAGCTAATGAAATAGAAAGAAAAAAACCTGAAAAGCAAAAGATGGTGGGCATTAAGGAGACAGGGCCTTCCAACCTAGCAATGCCACATTTGAAGTGGGTTTGAGGAATAGGGCCTGCGTGCTCATTTGAATAAAATCAGCCAAACAGAAAGTTTTGAAGAGGAAAGACCTATAATTCCATCTTCCTCTGACTTCTCCACTTCTAACATTTTGAACACCAAAGCCTGGCATAGAACAGGTGCCCAGGCTGGGCGTGGTGGCTCACACCTGTAATCCCAGCACTTTGGGAGACCAGGTGAGTGGATCACTTGAGGCCAGGAGTTTGAGACCAGCCTGGCCAACATGGCAAAACTCCATCTCTACTAAGAATACAAAAATTAGCTGGCTGCCATGGCGCACGACTGTAATCCCGGGTACTCAGGAGGCTGAGGCACAAGAATCGCTTGAATCTGGGAGGCAGAGGCTGTAGTGAGCTGAGATTGTGCCACTGCATTCCAGCCTGGGTGCCAGAGCCAGACTCCGTCTCAAAGAAAAAAAAAAAGAACAGGGAGGAAGAAGGAAGGGGAGAGAGGGAGGGAGAATTGGTGATGTGGACAATGTAGTGTGACACAAAGTGCCAGCTCCCTTAGGGTGGAAGTCACAGACAGACCCCTAGAGCTGAAGAGGTATGACAGGCTTGGATATGGGGGCCTGGAGGAGGAAGAGTCACCGGGGCACTGCAAAAGGGTGGGACAGCCAAAGGCTCCTTGACTCCATCCCAGGATTTGGGAGGCCTGACTCTGCAGAAAGGCTCCAATCTGGCTTCACACCCTGCCGGCTCTGGCACTTGCAGCTGCCAGTGCTTCCAGTCTCCAGATCCCAGTGTCTTTGTGTTTGGGGAACAATAAACATTGCCTACTTCATTGAGGCAGTGTCAGGACCAAGTTGAGATAAGGTATGGAAAGTTCTTAATACAATGCCTGAAAATAGATTCAGTAGCTATTATCACAATTGAAGAAAGGGTGAGATCTGACTAGGTGGAGAGAATGGGAAGGTTACTGGGTGTGGTAAGGAGGGAGGAGGGAGCAGCAGCATGGAAACCCTATGAAAGAGACCAGTTTGGATGTCATATAGGAAATCACAGGAGATGACAGCCAGGGGACATAAAGGACAAAATAACAATAGGAGCTGCTATATAAGGGCCTGGCACTCTGCCAAGCCCTTGACATGAATTATTTATTTTATCTCATTTTCTCACTAGCCCTGGTAAGGTGGTTACCACAGACCCATTTTCCTGCTCAGGAAACGGAAGCCCAGAGAGGTTGGTTATGTGGCTTGTCTGTAAAAAGAAAAGATAGAACCAAACTGGGGCACTTGTGGGGCTCAGAACAAGAGTACATCTGGAGGCCCATATACCATATGTTTCTACATAGGTAGAAAAAAACAAAAGAAATGGATTTTTAAAAGGTGGTATATTTATACAATGGAATTCTAAACAGCAATAAGAAAGAACAAATTATTAATAATATGGATGGATCTCAAAAACATTATGCTGAGCGAAAAAAGCCTTACATAAACTATTCTTGTATAGTTCTGTTTATACAAAATTTTAGAATAGGCAACACTAATCCATGGTAGGAAAAAGAAGAGTGGTGGTCACTCAGGGAGGGAGACGGTGGAATTTTCTGGGATAATGGTAATGCTACATCTACACAGGTTACACAGGTGTGTGTATTCGTGAAATTTAACAAATGAATACTTAAGACTTACATATTTCATTATATATAAATTTTACATCAACAAATATTGACCCCTAGTCAATTAAGTAAAGGCTTAAGTATTTACAGGGAAGTACGCTGATGTCTGAAGTTTACTTTAAAACACACACACAGCTGGGCACGGTGGCTCATGCCTGTAATCCCAGCACTTTGGGAGGCCGAGGCAAGAGGACTGCTTGAGCCCAGGAGTTTGAGACCAGCCTGGACAACATAGAAAGACCTTGTCTCTATACAAAATTTAAAAATTAGCTGGGCATGGTGGCACGCGCCTGTGGTCCCAGCTACACGGGAGGCTGAGGCAGGAGGATCGCTTGAACCCAAGCTGCAGTGAGTTATCATTACACCACTACACTGCAGCCTGGGTGACAGAAAGACCCGTCTCAGAACAAAACACACACACACACACACACACACACACACACACACACACACACATTATTAGGAGAATTAATGAACAGAGGGACAGAAAGATGGACAGAGTGGCTGGGTGTGCGGTGGCTCACACCTGTAATCCCAGCACTTTTGGAGGCTGAGGTGGGCGGATCACTTGAGGTCAGGAGTTTGAGACCAGCCTGGCCAACATGGTGAAACCCAGTCTCTACTAAAAATACAAAAATTAGCTGGGCATGGTGGTGTGTCCCTGTAGTCTCAGCTACTTGGGAGGCTGAGGCAGGAGAATCACTTGAACCTGGGAGGCAGAGGTTACAGTAAGCTGAGATCATGTCACTGCACTCCAGCCTGGGGGACAGAGCAAGACTCTGTCTCAAAACAAAGAAAAAGAAAGAAGGATGGATAGACCCATAAGAGAGTATAGTACCATGTAAAGTATAGTAGAGGATAGTACAGTAACGTGTTAACGGTAGAATCTAGATGCTGAATGTACATGTGTTTAAAAATTCTCACAAATCTACTGCGTGTTTCAAATTTTTCATAATAAAATGTCAGAGGGTTAAAAATGAAAACAAAACCAATCAACTAAGTGACTTTCGCCTTAGGAGAGTTGAAGTTACACAGCTATAATTTTAGAAAAGAGCTCACTAAGTCATCAATTGTAGCTATAGGCAACATCTTTGTGTTGGCCACTTTGCTTTGCTTGTTGCTGAGTTACAGAGCTACAAGGAGAAAGTAAATCATTACTCATATACATTTATATACCCTGTTGACCAAGAAATTAGCCCGAGAAGCACAACAGGCCAAGATGTCCCCTGTCACTGACCTTCTGTATACCCACAGATTGGCGAATATTCAGCTTTCTTTTTCTTTGAAAGGTATCCAAGTCCCATAATTGTGCTGTATCAGAAGAAGTGGTAATGGCGTATTTCCCTGATGCATGCACAGAGATTGAAAATACTGATGACTCATGTCCTCTCATCCAGCTAACTAGCTCCTTGGTGACTGTGGTAAAAAGTAAAATTGTTACCCAGGTAAAACATTGTACGTCTAGAAATAACACTACATATAAACACCATAGATGAACTGATCCAATAGGTGGTTAGGTATTACATGAGGCACCTCCATTAATATCCACAAAAATGGAAGCCTGTGGCTAGTTGATAAAGTATGACGGGACATGTTAGCAACACCTCATTCATGTAGGAGACAAGGCTGACAAAGGCTTTGATGCAGAATAACTTCAGAATTTATGCTAGTGAGTTTGGGCTTTCTCTTGCAGGTAATTTTATGTAAAAGAGTACCACATTTAGTCTGTGTTTTAGAAAGAGCACTTTGAGGGTATCTGGTGGAGGGGAAGAGATTGAACAAGAAAGACTAATTTATATGTTGCTGTAATAATCCAGGCAGGAGATAGGGAGGGCCTCAACTAAGAAAGTGGCAATGGAGAAAAGAACAAATCCAAGAGCTAGTAAGGAGAAAAACAAAAAAATATTAGTGATCAAGTTGATGTCCTGAGATATAAGAGAAGTGAAGGCTCCAGTGGTTCCCGCTTAGTTATTTAAGCAGATGGTGATATTGTTAGTGGATGTAAGAAATACATGAGGAGGGGCCAGGCGGTGGCTCACGCCTGTAATCCCAGCACTTTGGGAGGCTGAGGCAGGTGAATCACTTCAGCCTAGGAGTTTGAGACCAGCCTGGGCAACATGACAAAACCCTATCTCTAAAAAAATAAAAAAAATAAAAAAAAAAATAAATACATGAGGAAGAACAGGTTTATCAGTGTGAGATAATGATAATACATTTGGTTTTTAAGCTTGAGTCTGAGGTACTTGTGTGTATTTGTGTAAGCAGAGCAAACAGTTTGGTAGGTAAAGTACCAAAAACTATTCATGATCATTATCACTGGCTAGTAAAAGCGTAGGTGATTTTTCTTTTCCTTTACACTTTTTTGTATGTTTGCAAGTTTTCTACAGTAGGCATGTTTTACTTTTATGATCAGAATTTTCCCCCCAGAAAGATGGAACTTGAGAATAGTCAGAAAGCAAGATATAAATCTGGGAAACGTTATGATAAAAAGTAGGTCAAAACTGAAGACAGAGAAACAGACAAATCCCTTAGGGAAACAGCAGTGGTTTCCAAACACCATTTGGAGGTCTGGCGTTAGTTAATGATAAATTTTCCACTGGTCTTCAGGGAAAGAGAAAAATACAGATAATGCAGTGAGTTTTTCATAAAGTCAAATTTAAAGTACTACTCTTTCATTTGTATTATGTCACTCCCTGTTTATGTAGAAAGAAAATCCCTTGTTTTATGAAATTGTATTTTTTTCCAATGTCAATTAGCAATATTAAAAGTTGACAAGCTATGTGAGTTCTTCCACTTTTTTAATTGGGTCAAAAATCCAAAGTCTAGGAACCACTGAAAGAATTCAGGAGACATGATTGAGAAGCAGTTAGAAAGACAGGAGGAGAACCAAGGTAATAGAATGAAAACTAAAACAAAACAAAACAAAAAACTTTCAAAGTAATCCCAATTGTTAAATGCTATAGAGAAGTAGGATGAAAACTGTAAAGATGACTTAAACGATCAGGGGTTAGGGTTACTAAGGACCTTGGAGACAGAAGTCTCAGTAGCATGGGGTAGGGGAAACAAGGGTCAGAATTCATCAATGGATACTGCAAAGAAGCAGAATTTGGCAGAGAGGGGAAAGAAAGAAGGAAGGAGACAGTGTCTAAGGAAGGGGCTTCATGGTGGGGGTTCAGTGAAGTAGAAGCAACTATAAGAACACGGAACAAGGAAGAAAAAGAGGAGAAGAGTGGAATCTAAGGAAAGGTGAGTTATAAAGACTTCATTTTTCTGATATTTTGTCACAGCAATGTTTGTAATGCCAAAAATTGAAAACAGTTTGAAAGTCCAGCAATAGGTAATAGGTTAAAAAATTATGGTAAACATCTATACAGTAGAATGTTAGGTATTGATTTTAGATATGCGATATGAATTTTAATGAGGTAAAATTATCCCATGAAACAATATAGACAGGATAATTATGCATTTGTTAGGAGATAAAAAAAGTACATACATAGAAAACAGACTGGAAAGAGAGAGCCCCATTATGAAAACACTGCGTCTCTAGGCCGTACTGCAGAATCACTGTGTTTTTTCTTCTTTGTATGTAGGATGAGAGTGTACTACAGTGATTAAGAGCAGTGACTCCGCAGCCAGACCACTTAGGCTGGAATTCTGGCTCCACTGCTTATAAACTGAGGGACTCTGATTAAGTTACCCATGTGCCTCAGTTTCCTCATCTGCAAAATGGGGATAACAAAAAGAGTATTCATCTCTGTGGGTTATGATGATGATTAAAATTAATTAATGTGTATAAAGCCACAGAAAGTCCCTGGCAGGGAGTAAACACTATGTGTTAGCTATCACTATCTTTAATATTATTATTTATACATCTGCTGAACATTATAACACATTGATTATTTTAATAAGAAGAAAAAAACAGTTGAAATATCTCTTTTTTAAGAGTAATAGGTTTAGCCTACAGAACTCTATGTTCTCAACTTAAAAACATAATGTGGTATAAAACACACAGGCTATATTAAAAAAAGATATTGTACCTGTGTAGTAAGGAATTTGACCTTTACAGAGCAGTCTGGCTTCTGTTTAGGCTCCTGGGAGGTAACCTCTAAACCCGCGACTTAGGGGTGTCTTTGTTATTCCTGGCGGGCCCCTCACACTATACCAGATAGTTTATGCTAAGAAGACTCAGAGTGGGAGATGGCCACACAAGAAAGGTCAACCACGTGATTAGAAGTTTAGGGCTTTTGGGGCGAGTGACATCAGACTAACTTCTTAGGAGGAGAGGAGGGCTGGAAATGGAGTCCAGCCACGTGGGGAATGATCCAATCAGTCATGCCTATGTCATGGCGCCTCAGTAAAAACTCTCGACACCAAAGCTTGGGTTGACTCCCTATGTCAACAGTGCTTGGCACAGATGGCCAGCCACACACCAATGCTGGGAGGGTTGTCTGGGACGGCAGTGCATCCCTGAGGACAATGGAGACTTTCCTTTTGGAAGCCTCCCAGATTCCACTCCATGCTTCTCTTCCTTTGGCTAGTTATACTTTGTATCTATCCTTTTGCTATATTAAAACTATCATCATTAAGTGTAGGCTTTCCTGAGTCCTGTGAGTTGTTCTAGTGAATTATGAAACCTGACAGCAGTCAGGAAACCCTGACTTTGTAGTCAACCGATCTAAAGTGAGGCTGTTCCTAGGACCCCCAGCTTGCACCTAGTGTCTGAAGCGAGGGCAGTCATGGGGACAGCTGCGCCCTCAAGCTGTACAGAGTGACAAACTTCTTGCAGTTCTTCACTCTATATTTCACTCTGCTTCAAAAGAAAAACAGAAGTTCTTACCTGTATCAAAACATTTAATAGAATAATCAGCTAATGCCACAAGGAATTCAGATTTCCTACGAAGATTAAAGGCCAGAGCTGTGCAAGCTTGTGCTGTTCGCTGAACAAGATTGAACCTATTAAGAAATCATTGCATTAGTATCACAAATTCTTCCCACAATTATAAATTCCACGTGGAAGGAGTCCGTAGAGACGAAGAAAATGAAACCCAGAAAAATGAGCTACCATTTTAGGCCAAAAATAGATTATGAAGGGTGCTATGTGCCATATTAAGGAGTTCGGATGTTATTAGAATAGGAAACCACTGTAAGTGTTTAGCACAACAGAATCACAACCAGGTATGTGTTTTAGGAAGATGATCCTGGCAGCAATGGCAAATGGGAAGAGGGACAAGGAATAAACGAGATCACTAAGAAAGTTACTACAGAAAATCTCAGCCAGAGATATGGGAGCATAAATAGGAGAGGTTTCAGAAGCCAAGCAGAGGCTCGGTATGGATTAAACATGGAGTGAAGAAGGGGGAATCAGGACTTGCTCTTGTGTAGAATGAAGATAAGACTAGATACAAGGCTGTTGTGATGACTAAATGAAATAATACATGTTGAGTGCTCAGTAGAGTACTGGGCACCTAGCTAGAGTTTAATTTACAGAAAATTAAGCTTTTGAACTTAGGCAAAAGAGGAATAAGTTTGGGGGTAGGAAATGATAAATCTGCTTTTAAACATGTGGTTTAAGGCCCTGTGAAACTGATTTAGAGCCATGCTGTCTGAAAGAAATACAACGTGGGCTACATATGTAATTTAAATTTTTCTAGGAGCCATATTAGAAAAGTAAGAAGAAATAGGTTAAATTAATCTTAATAATATATGATATGCTTTGGCTCTGTCCTCACTCAAATCTCATCTTGAATTGTGGCTCCCATAATTCCCACATGTTGTGGGAGGGACCCAGTGGGAGATAATTGAATCATGGGGGCAGTTTCCCTAACACTATTCTCATGGTAGTGAATAAGTCTCACGAGATCAGATGGTTTTATACGGGGAAACCCCTTTCCCTTGGTCTTCATTTCTCTCTTGCCACCACTACGTAAGAAGTGTCTTTGCCTTCTGCCATGAATGTGAGGCCTCCTCAGCTACATGGAACTGTGAGGCCATTAAACCTCCTTTTCTTTATAAATTACCCAGTCTCAGGTATATCTTTATTAGCATGAGAACAGACTAATATACTTTATGAACTCAATATGTATCTAAAACATTAGTATTTCAATATTTAATCAATTCAAAATTATTGAGATATTTTACACTTTTTATCATATTAAGTCATCAAAATCCAGTGTGTATTTTAATTTTACACATGCTTCATATCTCAATTTGGACCAATCACTTTTCAAGGGCTCAAGAGTTACTTGCAAGTTAGTGGCCCCTGGAGAGCCCAATCTAGAAGAGTTCTAGTAGGTAGTAGTAGCAGAAGTAGGTCTAAGTCAACAGTGTTTACATGGCAGATGAAGCCTGAGGCTTGGTGGTGATGTGATTATTGAAAAGAGTGCCTGAAATATGGAAGGAAGCAAGCCAAAGACAGATGTCTGGGGAGCACAACATGAAAGGGGCAGGCCCTGGAAGAAGAGTCAGTAAAACAAGGGGGAAAAATGATCAGAGAGGTAGAAAATTCAGCAACTGCTGTACCCCATGAAGCCAAAGAAAAGAATCTCAGGCAGCATGGGAAGACAAGAGTGTTTAGTGTTTTAGTAAAATGAGAACTGAAAAGTGACCAATGGATTGAACAATTAGGAAGATTTTGAGGGAGCCCAGTATACTGGGCTTTATGATCAAGCCTGATTTTAAGTCTGAGCTCAAGTCTGATTTTAAGTCCGAGCTCTGCCGCTAACTGCTCAGCTCGGCCACAGATGTTTTTAGTGAAGGGTGGCAGAATATGCCATATCAGAACATGCCACTTTGGCATGAGCATTACTTTGAGCTGAAGGTAACTGAGAAAAAGCAGATATAAGAAAAGCTCTCAGCCAGGCGCGGTGGCTCATGCCTGTAATCCCAACACTTTGGGAGGCCAAGGCAGGTGGATCATGAGGTCAGGAGATTAAGACCATCCAGGCCAACGTGGTGAAACTCTGTCTCTACTAAAATACAAAAAATTAGCCTGGCGTGGTGGTGCACACCTGTCATCCCAGCTACCTGGGAGGCTGAGGCAGGAGATTTGCTTAAACCCAGGAGGCGGAGGCTGCAGTGCCCTTGATTGCGCCACTGCACCCTGGCCTGGGTGACAGAGCGAGCCTCCACCTCAAAAAAAAAAAAAAAAAGAAAAGCTCTCTGCCCTTGTCTAAAAGTTTACATGAATTTGCATACATTTACAAAGGTGTCCCTCTTCCCTTCTCTACCAGGAAGGATAACAGTTGATCACAGGAGTTGACTTTAGATCTTCATCATCCTGGAAATAGCACCAGAGAAATATATATGGCTACCATTAGTTTCCCATATATTTGCCTTCCCACAATTTGCTGCCCTGAGAGACTCAAGGTCCTCTTCTTTTGTCTTGTCACTTCTCTAAAAATGTACTGTTCTTTGACAGAGATGCTATATAAGCCAGAGTATAAGCCACTTTTTGAGTTAGTAATACCTGGACAGTCACGTGTTACATGCACGATACAAGTTGATAGTGTCTCACACTAATACCCGGATACTCTGGGTATTCTCATGTGTTACATGCATGATACAAATTAATAACTTGTTCAATCTGCTCTTGTTAATCTATCTTTTGTTACAAGGGGCCCAGTTGAGAATTTAGAAGGGTAGAGGAAAAATAATTTTTTCTCCCCAACAACCAATAGTGAAAAGGGGACAATGGACAAAATAGTAACACTCATGGTGCAATGTCTCAGGGGAGGCTATAGAAGATAGGGATTAGCACTAGAAGAAATTAAGATCACCTGTTTTTATGAATAAGGTAATGAAGGCTGAACTTTATGAATAAGGTAATGAGAGCTGAACTTTACAGATAAGGTAATGGGGGCTGAACTTACAATATACTTGAGGCTGCAATGCGGAAGGAGAAAGGAAAGCTTGAAGGTGTCTGTTTTCCCATGAATCAGGAGGCCTGGCAGTCAGAATAAGAGTGGAGTCCAACGAAAGGAGGCAAGGAAATTGGTAAAGGTTTGCGACACTTGGTGGAGACTAGGCAAAGTAAGTAACGGTAGATAAGCAAATGAAGTGCAAAGAATCCTCAATATTGAAGTTCATTATTCTGTCATGAAATCAATCAACAATTACTTTTATTTTTTTCAGTAGTATTAGCAAATAGACAGTGGTACTGATTTCAGATTGGGAATTGGTGAGGTAAGTTAAACAAGAATAAAGGGTAGAAAAGTTGGGCCCATTACTTTTTTGGTAAAGGGCAGAAACAATGATTTATAGATTTTTTACCTAATGAATCACAGATAAGTAAATTATATGTCACGTCTTTTCTTGAACTATTTGAGAACAAGTTACCATGATCAAGTTTCCTATAAATAAGAAAACTCTCCTACATAATCACAATATAACCATCAGCACCAAGAAATTACATTTATACATTACCACCATCTAATCCTAGAACTCCAATCAAATTTTGCCAATTTTCCTAATAATGTTCTTTATAGCAAAAGGATCAGCCCAGATTCATGCCTTTGTCATGTCCCTTTCATCTCCCTCAGATTAGGAGTTCTGTAGTCTTTACCCAACTTGCATGATCTTGACCCCTGTGAAGATTACAGGACAGTTTTTTTATTAGATGTCCTTAATTTAGCTTTGTGTGATGATCTCACTGATTAGATTCAGGTTATATATCTCGGCAGGAATATCACAGAAATGATGCTGTGTTCTTCTCACTGCATCCTATCAGGTGGCACACAAATTTTGATTCATTCCACTACTGGTTGTATTAACTTTAGTCATTTGATTAAGGCAGCGTTTGCTAGGCTTCTTCATTATATAATTACTCTTTTTTTCCTCTATAATTAATAAGTATTTTGTGGGGAGGTACTTTGTGACTATTCAATATCCATTCCTTATTAAACTGTTTGTTGATTTCAACATGAACTCATAGATTTCAATTTTATTCAATGGACGACCCATCTCCAACATGACCAGAGGGAGCTCCTTCAAGCTGGCAACTGTGTCTTTTTGACACATCCCGAACATTCTTTGAACAATTCCTTCTTTCTGGCTACAAAATGTTACAGGCTCTTCCTGTACTTTCCCTGTCCACATTCTGAAATTGGCCATTTCGGCAAATATCCTTGATTCCTTTTAGTAGAACGTGGTACTTTGAAAATAAGAACTCATCACGGGGTATATTCATTGCTACCGGCATGCTGTTGCTCCCAGGCCCTCTGAGTGTACAAAGCTAAGGAATAAGTGTACATATAGTTGTACATACCTCTATTTAGTTCTATATCTATCTCTATATATTCAAAACCAGGGGTTCAAACTGATATGTCTAATTCCAATACAATGCCAAGGGGTTTATTCTAGTTTTCTGCCTTCCATAATTTTTAAGTCTCTTTTCTAAGAGTGAGAAACCTGGCCCTCATTATCCCTAATATATTTATTTGATAAAAGCCCTCTGTATTAAACTAGCTTCCCATCACTGCCCCATTCACCATGCAGACACCCTCTGTCTCTCTTTCTGGGCTGCTGCAGCTCTCCTTCCCACCTAGCCCCACTGCATGAATATCTACCTCCATCAATCCCACCTCATTGCTTTCAGACTAAATTGTTTCACAAGGGAAGAGAAGAGGAAGAAGAGTGAAAATCAACTCCTTTTTTTTTTTTTGAGACAGAGTCTCGCTCTGTCGCCCAGGCTGAAGTGCAGTGGCAGTGGCGCGATCTCGGCTGACTGCAACCTCCACCTCCAGGGTTCAAGTGATTCTCCTGTCTCAGCCTCCCGAGTAGCTGGGAAAACAGGCACACACCACCATGCCCAGCTAATTTTTGTATTTTAGTAGAGACAGGGTTTCACCAAGTTGGCCAAGCTGGTCTCGAACTCCTGACCTCAAGTGATCTGCCCGCCTCAGCCTCCCAAAGTGCTGGGATTACAGGCCTGAGCCACCACACCCAGCTGAAAATCAATTCTTTAAAATTCTTAGATATGGCATGCCATAACAACAATGTGCAAGGAAAATTGCGCTCTTTCTACATTGCCTGATGATGTACCAGAAATTGATAAATCAGCAATAATGGGCTGGGCACAGTAGCTGGAACTCGGGAGGTGGAGTTTGCAGTGAGCCAAGATTGTCCCACTGCATTCCAGTCTGGGCGGCAGAACAAGGTTCCATCTGAAGAAAAAAAAAAAAATAGCAATAATAAATTTTTAAATTTAAGGAAAAAAAAAAAAACCACTAGAGATGCTATTAAAACCAGCAGTTTAATTCTCTAAAATGTGAACCGTATTATCATTCTGTCCTTTCCCACTTTCTTCCTTCAGCACCTATGACAGTGTTTTGCAAGGTACCTGAAATATAATAGAACTTAATAAATCTTTCTGAATGAATAATGAATAGCAGGTATGAAAACACTCAGTGAATTAATAACTTGTTAAATAACGTAGATATCAACAGTATCTGCTTACCTGTTTCCATATAAGTCAAAAACATAAATATTTCCTTGGTGGTCCCCAGCAATTAAGCAGTCGCCTGTGCCATCAAAAGCCACATTCAAAAATCGCAAAACTTTTGGATGGTAATCGGAAGTGTTGTGAATGATGTTCACTATAATTCTGTCAAAGAAAAAAACCCAAACATTGAAATTCTATATCACGTATTACTTGATATTATGAAAAATATGGCAAGTAAAGCATTTTGTCTGTTCATTCTTCCCTCTCCTACTGCTACCGCTATACTGCCTCTCCTCTAGAATCAATCTTACCAGGATTTCAGAAAAACAGTTCAGAAGCTACTCATTGTCAAAGCAGCTACTGTTCATTTATTCATCAATTACTTGAAAACTCATTGTGTCAGATGCAGAACAAGGCAGGTGCTAAGAATACTTGATATGCTCCCTGCTTCCATGGCACTTACAGTTTAGTAGTAAGGACAGACATTAAAAAAATAAACACACATATAAACAGATTTATAAACGGTGATTAAGTGATACACAACAACAGGGTATGAGATTTTGTTTTTGTGTATGGAATGTTTCAGTGAATTCAGTGCGCATGAGTTTACTTTCATTTCTAATGTATCTACCATGAATACCCTGGCAGGCGAGTTCTGTAAGGACAGGACCACTGCTTGCTCATTACTGTACCCCAGCACCTGGCCTACAATACACAAAAGACACTCAAAATACACCTGCTGAATGAACAAATGCTTTAAGAAATCATTCTTTAAAACCCATATTAATCATACTTCTATATAAAAAAGTAAGGGAGTTTCTATTCTAGAGACACATATGGAATGATTAAACTGTTAAATGAAAATGAAAATATTCTAACCTGAAGTTTCAAACACTGACACACACACACACACACACACACACACACACAATTAGAAGAAAAAATAAATGAGAAAAATCAAAACCAAACACGTCTCTAGAAAAATCATAAAAAATTAGCCAGGCATGGTGCATGTGCCTGTGATCCCAGCTATTCAAGAGGCTGAGGTGGCATTATCACCAGAGCCTGGGGAGGTCAAGGCTGCAGTGAGCCATGATCATGCCACTGCACTCCCACCTGGGTGACATGTAAGACCGTGTCTCCAAAGGAAAAGAAAAATCTACATATAGGGAAAAAAAGATGAACACAGTCAAATATTAACAGCAGCTGTCTGCAGGTAATAGCGATATGGTTAATTTTTTTCCCCTTTCTACTTTTCTATATTTTAGACATGTTCTTTAATGATTACATACTATTTTCATAACAGGAAAGACAAGAATACACAGCTATATTTGTTTAAATTTACCCTTTTTTGAGAGAAGGATCATATACCCTGTTGTTGAAAGAAAACTTCATAAAATTAACTTACAGCACAAAATAACTCCTTAAAATAATATGTGTGTATATTCTGGTCACAAAGGCCAGAATAATCCCATTCTTTATTGCAACAATAGTTTTTAATCATGAAAATTTTATCTTAATTGATTTTTCATAAATTTCTGGATTTTGTTTTTGTTTTTTTTTTTTTGAGACGGAGTCTCACTCTGTCATAGAGGCTGGAGTACAGTGGTGCAATCTCAGCTCACTGCAACCTCCACCTCCTGGGTTCAAGTGATTCTCCTGCCTCAGCCTCCTGAGTAGCTGGGATTACAGGTGCCTGCTACCATGCCCAGCTAATTTTTTGTATTTTTAGTAGACACAGGGTTTCACCATGTTGGCCAGGCTGGTCTCGAACTCCTGACTTTGTGATCTGCCCACTTTGGCCTCCCAAAGTGCCGGAATAACAGGCATAAGCCACCGCACCTTGCCTAGTTTTTGGATTTTATATTAGAAACATTTATCTTCATTAAAACTTGATTAAAGCATGCTATATTGAATTAAGTGGATTAAACATTTTCTTCATGTTTATGTAAACATAAGGCTTTTTAGATTCGTTAAAGGAAACAGTAAAATTCTTAACAATGCTTATTTGTATCTAGTCCCCAAGGAATTAAAAACACAACAATAAATGTACAGAAATGACAAACAATATCAAAATGTTTCATGGCAACTAAACTCAGAGCAAACAACTTTTTCCTCCAGTCTTATTTTCTATAACACTTATTACATGTTCTGGCTACAAAATTACATAATCATTGTTCAAAATATGAAAAATACAGAAATACACTAAGAAACAAATACTCAATTATAATCCTACCTTGTAAATGTAATCATAATAGTGACATTCAGCCCCTCCGATTTTTCATATAAATCCCACATAAAATATTTATTTTAGAGCAACTTACTTTCAGATTCCCACAGATTGCCTGACAGAGTTCCTCAGTTCTCAAACATAAGAAGAATATCAAATATTTACTAAGCACCAAATGTGTAAGACAACCTGTCTGCTAAATCCGATTATCCCCACTGACAGCCTTAGCGATTAACTTGCCCAAGGTCACAGAGTTGGTAAACGGACATTTACTTCAACGAAATACATCTGACTCCAAGTCAGTGCTTTCTGCCTGTCTAAACGGCATGAACAATGGGTTTTAACGAACACAAAAATAAGCTATGTTTTAGTGGAAAAAGCAAACAAGACATTTGGATAATCAACTCATTTCTTTCACTTTTTGAATCTTGCACATATATCTAGATATTCTGTACCAGCAAGAAAGAGAAAGGTGAGTTGGCTATAACTTTTAGAATGTTTAGAGAATACCAGAGGTGGGAGTGGTATTTACACAAACTCAAAATTTGAAAATGAAAAACCTAAGGAATCCCCACTTTAGACAAAATTTTTTATTCAATGTAGTTGAGACAGCGGCATTGATAAAGAGGCCTGACAGTAACCAGGAACCAAACAAGCTGCTGGTAAAACGTTGCACTTTGGATATACATAGCAGGCACTTAAAACTGATTTGTCCGCCGGGCGCCGTGGTTCACGCCTGTAATCTCAGCACTTCGGGAGGCCGAGGTGGGTGGATCACGACGTCAGGAGATCGAGACCATCCTGGCTAACACGTCTCTACTACAAATACAAAAAATTAGCGGGAGCGGTGCGCCTGTAATCCCAGCTACTCGGGAGGCTGAGGCAGGAGAATCGCTTGAACCCGGGAGGCGGAGGTTGCAGTGAGCGGAGATCGCGCCACTGCACCCGAGCCTGGGCGACAGGGCAAGACTCTGTCTCAAGGAAAAAAAAAAAAAAGGTCTGACTTGTCAAGAAGCAACCAAAGGATCAACAGAAAAATCACTAGAGGCCAGGCGCGGTTGCTAATGACTGTAATCCCTACACTTCGGGAGACTGAGATAGGCGGACCACCTGAGGCCAGGAGTTGGAGACCAGCCTGGCTAACATGGTGAAATCCCGTCTCTACTGAAAATACAAAAATTAGCCGGATGTAGTGGCGCGCGCCGGTAATCCCCGCTACTTGGGAGGCTGAGGCAAGAGAATCGCTTTAACTCGGGAGGTGGAGGTTGCAGTGAGCCCGGATCGCGCCACTGCACTCCAGCCTGGGCGACAGAGCAAGGCTCCATCTCAGAGAAAAGAAAAATCACTACTAGAACAAGAAACACACTGAAACAGGAACTCCAGCGATTTCCGTGAAATCCTAGGGAATTAGAAGCAATAAGACCACTCTGCGTGCAGAAATCGAAATCCAAATGGCACCACTTTGTAGCAAAGGCTTCCACGGAAATCACACAAGACAGGCTGAGCCTCAAACAGGACAGGTAATTGGGAACAGAATGAAAAGTAGCGCTGGCCGTACTAGAAGCCCCCCAGCAATGCATAACGAACGCCCCTGCCCCTACATACACGCCAATATGTAAACTCTAGAGAACTCCAGAGAACCGGAAGTGTGTTTTGTTCCTTCGCCCTCCCCAGCACTTAGAGGCGTGCTTGGCACACAGTAGGCGCTCAACAAATTGATGAATGCTTGTGCGTCTAAACACATCCAAGGATTTAAGGATGGATAAACTGCAGCCTTTGGAAGAGGCAGAATTGTCCTGCTCTTCCAGCCTGCATCTCCCCCAGGAGTTCTGTTCCAGCTGCAACTGTTAAATACTCACTGAACACCTACTACGTGCCAGGGGCACTAGCGGGATACCGTGATCATTAAAGCAGCAAAGTCCCAGCACACACCAAAAGCCGCAAGTTCCCACGTCTGAGAACCACCTGCCTCCTCCTGTCCCGGACCAGACCCCTGCTCTCAGAACTCAGAAGGGGGTCTCTGCGGATCCTGGCGTCCGGAGCCACCTGTTCCACCGCAGGTCATCCAATCCAAGGATGTGGGGCAAGGTCAGAGCCAGAACTCGGACCGCTACCTGACGCCCGGCGTACCCTCCTCGCCGGTCTCCGTCCCCTCCACAGCCCGCGCCCTCCCGCCACGGCCTTTACCCGTCCCGCGTGGCCGGGGACGGCTTGCGGTGCCATATCTTGCCGCTCTCCTTGTTGCCTAGGTCAGTGCTCTGCATGGCGAAGGTCGCCCACGACCGCCGGCGGCCCGCTGGGTAACCGTCCCAGTACCTTCCCGGCAGGCCCAGCGCTCCCGGCCCGGGAAATTTGAGCGCCGGCCACGGCGGCCTGGATACTGCACCCGCCGGCCGTACCAACCCCCTTTCTAATAACAACCAATCGGAAGGCGGATCCCTCCCACCAACCTCCGCCAAAGCGGCCACTCCCTCTCTGGACAATGGAATCGACCAAAGACCTTCTCTTAGACTCCGCCTCTTTCTGAGCTCAGTCTCCCCGCCCCCGGACCTAAAGCCTTCTGGGAATCGCAGTTTTCTGCAGGTGGATCATAGACGCGAGGAATTGGCTTGGGAATTCTGCCTTTTGGGACCCTCGTGGGGTTTTAGGCTCCCATCAGAGGCAATAAAAGTGATTTTCTCCTGTGGCCTCTGCATTCCATTCTAAATTGCTTTTAGGGATTAAGGAATTGTATAGAAATAACTAAGAGAAGCAGGGAGACAAATGCAGAGAAGGAGACAAATACATTGAGAACTGATGGGTTCCTTTCATAGAACGTTCGGGCTCAAAAGAAACTTACAGATGAAATAGTCCATTCTTCTTGACCTTTTCACCATGCTCAGGGTTTTGTTTTGTTTCTTCAGTTCCGTAATCTGACAGGACCTTCCGGCATTGTGATGTCCAGTCCACCAATCACGGTCCGGGAAAGCAATAATAACAACTGGCTGCCTTGACTTTAGTGTTCCTTTGATAAAAATTCACCTAGTGCCTCCGGAGTGTTTACTAGGTATGGGGCACTTTTCTACTTGCTTTCCGAATATATCAACTCAATTAATCCTTGTAGCAAATGTACAAGTTAGGTAGTACTAATTATCTTCATTTTTAGTGCTCTGTGAGGTTGTGCATTAATTTCCTGAGGCTGCCCTCACAAATTACCACAAACTTGGTGATATAAAAAACAGAAATGTATTCTTCGGAAGTTCTTGAGGCCATACATCGGAAATCAAAGTGTCTGCAGCCTCCTTTCAGGCTCTAAGCAAGATTCCCTGGCTTGTCTATTCCAGTTTCTGGGGGTTGCTGGCTTTCTTGACTTGTGATCGCATGGCTCCATTCTCTGCTTCCATCTTCACACATCTTTCTCTTCCAGGATGTATCTTTTTCTCTTCTGTCTGTTTAGAATCTCCCTCTGTTTTTCTCTTATAAGGAAACTTGCCATTGGGTCCATGTGAATAATACAAGATGATCTCTTCATCTCAAAATCCTTACCTTGATTACATCTGCAAAGACCCTTTTTCCAAATAAGGTAACAGTCACAGATTTTGGGATTAGTATGTGGACATATATTTTGGGGGACCACCAATCCACCTATTACAGGTAAGTACTAATATTATCCACTTTTGCAGACAAGGAAACCTTAAGTCTTTCCATTCCTAGTCTCTGTGTTATTCCACAACAGAAAAATGACGTTAAAAAAAATTGTATGCTCATGATATTGGAAAAGTTCAAACTCTTGATCAGAAAAGCAAATTCTCAAAAAAAATACTAATGCAGATGTTTAAGCTTTATATTGTTATCAACGGGTATATATGGATATATACACACACACGTATACATTTACAACACTAATTGGTAGTTTCTTATATTCTAGTTCCTTTCTGAATCATTAGTCCCTCAGTAACAGGCACATACTGTTTATATGTATATATACACACACATATGTATATATGTTATATAATACATATATAAAGGTATATATATGTATAAAGATATATAGTATAAGTATACCTATATACCTATAATATATATAAGGTATACTATATACCTATTATATATGTAAGGTATACTATATACCTATTTACATATAAATATACCTTTAGTATACAGTATACTTTTGTATAGTATAAAGGTGTACTATTTATATGGACTTTTATATGTATTTACAAAGGTACATAGTTTGGACCTTTATATGTTCTCTTTCTTTCTTTTTTTTTTGAGGTGGAGTCTTGCTCTGTTGCCCAGGGTGGAGTGCAATGGCGCAATCTCAGCTCACTGTAACCTCCACCTCCTGGGTTCAAGCGATTCTCCTGCTTCAGTCTCCCAAGTAGCGGGGATTACAGGCTTGTGCCACCATGCCTAGCTAATCTTTGTATTTTTTTTTCCTTAATAGAGATGGGGAAGACCAGCCTCACCATGTTGGCCAGGCTGGTCTTGAAATCCTGACCTCAAGTGATCCACCCACCTCAGCCTCCCAAAGTGCTGGGATTACAAGTGTGAGCCACTACACCTAGCCTATATGTATTTATGTGTGTGTGTGTATATATGCCTGACGCCCGGCGTCCCCTCCTCGCTGGTCTCCATCCCCTCCACAGCCTGCGCCCTCCCGCCACGGCCTCTACCTGTCCCACGTGGCTGGGGACAGCTTGCGGTGCCATATCTTGCCGCTCTCCTTGTTGCCTAGGTCAGTGCTCTGCATGGCGAAGCTCGCCCATGACCGCCACGACTTTATATATATATATACACACACACACACACACAAATATGTACCTTTATATGTATTTACGTACATATAAATAGTATGTACTATATAAATAGTATATACATATATAAACAGAATGTACATATATACATATATGTATATATATTACATAGACACATATGTACCTGTTATTGAGTAACTAACAATTCAGAAAGGAACTAGAGCAGAAGGGACTACCAATTAGTGTTCCAAGTGTACATATAAACAGTTTTACTGAGAAATAATTGACATTCAATAAACTTTACATATTTAAAGTGTACAGTTTTATAAGTTTTTAGATAGCTAACCCCCCCCATGAAACCATCACCATAATCAAGATAATGAAAACATCCATCATCCCTAAAAGTTTCCTCATTTCTCTTTGTAATCTTTGTACTCCCACCCCACTGTGCCTGTAAGCAACCACTGATCTGTTTTCCTTTCTTTAGTTAACATTTTCTAGAAATTTATATAAATGGATTCATAGACTATGTGTATGTATTGTACTTTGGTGTCTTTCCTTTTTTTGTTGGTCTGGGTTCTTTCATTCATCATAAATGTGGGATTTTGATATTCAATTGTGTTTTTGTATGTACAGTAGTTCATTCTTTTTTATGGCATCAATTGATATGGTTTGGGTTTTTGTCCCCACCCAAATCTCATCATGAATTGTAATCCCCACATGTCAAGGGTGGGACCAGGCGGGAGGTGATTGGATGGATCAGAGGGGCAGTTTCCCCCATGCTATTCTCATGATAGTGAGTGAGTTCTCATAAGATCTGATGGTTTTACAAGGGGCTCTATCCCCTTTACTTGACACTCTCTCACCTGTTGCCATGTAAGATGTGCCTCTTTCCCTTCTGCCATGATTATAAGTTTCCTGAGGCCTCTCCAGCCCTGTGGAACTGTAAGCCAAATAAACCTCTTTTCTTCATAAATCACCAACTCTCGGGTATGTCTTTAAAGCAGTGTGAAAATGGACTAATACATCAATATACCACAATTTTTTTTTGAGACAGGATCTCATTCTGTTGCTCAGACACGAGTGCAGTGGCATGACCATGACTCACTGCAGCCTTGACCTTCCAGGCTCAAGGGATCCTCCCACCTTAGCGTCCTGAGTAGCTGGGACTACAAGTGTCATGCCTGGCTAATCTTTTGTATTTTTTGTAGAGACAGGGCCTCACTGTGTTGCCCAGGCTGGTCTTAAACTCTCAAGCTCAAGCGATCCATGAACCTCAGCCTCCCAAAGTGCTGGGATTACAGGTGTGTGCTACCATACCTGGCCCAATATACAACAATTTGTTTATCCATCCACCTGATCTATCTGGTGATGAACACTGGAGTTGTTTCCAGTTTTTGGCTATTCCGAATAACAGTGCTGTGAACGTTCTTATACTAGTCTTAGTATGAGCATGTGCTTTCATTTGTCTTGGGTAAACCCTAGAAGTGGAATAGTTGGGTCATATAGTAGGAGTAGGTTTAACTTTTAAGAAACTGTCAAGCATTTACACAGTAGTTATGCCATTTTACATTCCCACTAAAGTATGAGAGAGTTCCAGATGTCCACCAATAGTATGAGAGAGTTCCAGGTGCTCCACATCTATGATGAATCTGTAATTTTAGCCATTCCATATCATAGTGGTATCTCATGATTTCCATTTCTGAAATGACAAATGACGTTCGACATCTTTTCACCGGATTATCTGCCTTCTGCATACGTCCTTGGTGAAGTATTTGTTCATATCTTTTGCCTTGTTTTTAATTGTTTTGTTTTTATTAAACTTATTAAAGAAAACTTATTATTCAATTTTCTTTTTTTTTTTTTTTTTTTTTTTTGAGACGGAGTCTCGCTCTGTCGCCCAGCCCAGGCTGGAGTGCAGTGGCGCGATCTCGGCTCACTGCAAGCTCCGCCTCCCGGGTTCACGCCATTCTCCTGCCTCAGCCTCCCGAGTAGCTGGGACTACAGGCGCCCACAACCGCGCCCGGCTAATTTTTTGTATTTTTAGTAGAGACGGGGTTTCACCGTGGTCTTGATCTCCTGACCTTGTGATCCGCCCGCCTCGGCCTCCCAAAGTGCTGGGATTACAGGCGTGAGCCACCGCGCCCGGCCCTTTTTTTTTTTTTCTTTTTGAGACAGAGTCTCGCTTGTCGCCCAGGCTGGAGTGCAGTGACCGGATCTCAGCTCACTGCAAGCTCCGCCTCCCGGGTTCACGCCATTCTCCTGCCTCAGCCTCCTGAGTAGCTGGGACTACAGGCACCCGCCACCTCGCCCGGCTAATTTTTTGTATTTTTTTAGTAGAGACGGGGTTTCACCGGGTTAGCCAGGATGGTCTCGATCTCCTGACCGCGTGATCCGCCCGTCTTGGCCTCCCAAAGTGCTGGGATTACAGGCTTGAGCCACCATGCCCGGCCTCAATTTTCATAATTCTTTATATATTTTTGGATACAAACTTTTTGTTCTGTATATGTTTCACAAATATTTTCTCTCAGACTATGGCCTTTTTTCCCATTCTCTTAACAGTATCTGTCAAAAAGCAGAAGTTATTAATGTCTGTGAAGATCCATCCATCTTTTATTTTATAGATTGTACTTTTGGTGTCATATCTAAGAAATATTTTCCCAAACAAAGGTCATAAAGATTTCTTCCTTTGTTTTTTTCTTTGTATTTCAAATATATTCTTAAAAGAATGGAAAGTCGTGTGTGTCTAAGGGTATTTTAGATTTTGCTTTGCAAAGCCCTTTCTCCTTGTGCTCTCACACATTACGCTTTCACAGTTGAAGGATGTCTTTCTTTTTGGGATGATAATATATAATTTGGACAGAAAAAGAGTACTTCTAATTTCTTTGCTAGAGGGAGCTTGGTGGACATATAGATTGCCCAACATCTGAATACCCTTTTGGTTTGAGAAAAGTGTCAAGATATTTGGAAGTAAAGAAGTGAAACTATTCTCTTTCTCAGCTCTTTGGTAACTGTATTGATAACTCTCAAAAAACCTAGGCCAGTCAACAGGTTAGCAAGCAAATTAAAGTAGTACAGTAACAAAAATAATTATCCCAACACTTTGTGAGGTCAAGGCAGGCAGATCACTTGAGTCAGGAGTTCGAGACCAGCCTGGTCAACATGGTGAAACCCCGTCTCTACTAAAAATACAAAATTTAGCCAGGTGTGGTGGCGGGCACCTGTAGTCCCAGCTACTTGGGAGGCTGAGGCAGGAGATTCACTTGAACCTGGCAGGTGGAGGTTGCAGTGAGCCGAGATTGCACCACTGCACTCCAGCCTGGGTGACACAGTGAGACTCCATCTCAGAAAAAAAAGCTAACAAAAATAATTGAAAATACAATTAAAATATTGTCTATAAGAATATAATACAATTCAAATAAATACAGTTTTATTCACATAAATACAATTCAAATAATCTCTCTAAGAGCATCAGAGAGAAAGTAGTTAATAACCTTTAGCAAACTTCTTAAAATATCCCCTTCCCACCTTATTCAGTGAGGCTAGACTAAGTTATGCCACAGTAATGAACAATTTCAAAATCTTCGTTAGATTAATCGCTTAAAACAGCTTTTTTTTTTTTTGGCTGGGTTTTCAGCTTATCTCATTCTCTCAGGGATCCAGACAGAGGGAGCAGCTAGTATTTCAAAAGTTTGTGGTTGATGTATTAGTAGGAAAAGAGTTCTAGAGGTTCTCACACTAGCAATTAAATGTTCCAGCCCAGAAACATCATTATTGCTTTTGCTCCCAACTCATGACCAGAACTGATATAGGAGTTAAGAATAAATTATTTAGGCAGATAATGAGGGTAGGGAAGTTCTTGGTAAGGTTTTCCTTTTAATAAAAAGCAGCCCCCAAATCATTTTATTTTCTAACAAGGAGCAGCCTGTAAAATTGAGCTGCAGACATAGACAAGCAAGCTAGAAGCTTGTATGGGTAAATGCCAGCAGTTGTGCCAATAGGAAAAGGCTACCTGGGACTAAGCATGTTCAAAATGGCGTCTCCATCCTCCCTTCCCTTTGCCAAACCACGTGTATAGCAAGGAGCAGACAACATGGTGCTGGCCAAGTAGAAAGCTCATTTGCATAATAAGATTAGGGTGGTGTGGCCAGCATTCCCCAGGCATTACCTAAACGTCACACCTGGTCCAACCAATCTGTGGGCCCTATGTAAATCAGACACCACCTCCTCAAGCCTTTCTATAAAATCTGGAGCATTCTGCCACAGGCTGGACGTCCCATTCGGCCTCCCCACTCTATTGCAAGAGAGAGAGCTGTTCCCTTTCTCTTTCTTGTGCCTAGTAAACCTCTGCTCCTAATACCCACTTCTTGTGTCTGCGTACTTGATTTTCTTCGCGTAAGACGATGAACTTACTGTGGCATAACTTAGTCTAGCCTCAGTGAATAAGGTGGGAAGGGGATATTTTAAGAAGTTTGCTAAAGGTTATTAACTGTTTTCTCTTTGATGCTCTTAGAAAGATTATTTGAATTGTATTTATGTGAATAAAAAATACCTCAGAACTATGGCTATACCCTTAACACAGAGCTAGGAAGTGCAATACTGCTAAATCAGTTATATATAGTTTCAATAAAGCTGTGAAAAAAACAACCACCAAACCTCTTTAGCATTTAGCCATAAGCATTTATTGCTCATGCATCTGGAGTCAGCAGGTGGCTCCACTGATCTGGGCTGGGCTCACACACATATCTAGGGCCCAGCTGGTTTTCAGCTTTGTAGGCTGACCTCATCTGGGGCAACCGCAGTAACTCTGTTCCAAGTGTCTCTCATCCTCCCACAAGCTAACCAAGCATGCTCTCAAGGCAGTGGCAGTGGTGCAGGTGAGCAAGCAGACATGCAATTCTTCTAGTCCTGGAGCTGGCACACCATCACTTTCACCTCTTCCTAATGGCCAAAGCCAGTATGTGGCTGAGCCCAAGGGCTGAGTATTATATTGCATTCATGGCAGGAGAGCACTGAAAAGTTTCATGGACCCAGGGAGGAGTGCAGAATGGGGACCAGTAATGCAATCTACAACACCTACTGTGTGTTTGGAACGGGGCAGAACCTAAAATATTTGGTGAAAAGCATTAAAAACTCCCACACCATCCCTGTTTCTCCGTATCTAAAATCTCCACAACCCTCAGGGCTTCCTTCTTTTCTCTTCTAAAACTTTCCTCAGAGCCCATAAACACTAGGGTTTCTAACTCTAAACTCTTTGTTAGAAGCTCAGCTTTATCTTTCTGCTTATTTAGCTCTTTTTCTCATTAACAGGAGTCAAAAAGAGCCTAGAAGCTGACCCAGAAACTAGAATCCTGCCTTGTGAGAATGTTGAGGGCCAGGCACGGTGGCTCAAGCCTGTAATCCAAGCACTTTTGGAAGCCAAGGTGGGCAGATCACTTGAGCCCAGGGGTTCGAGACCAGCCTGGGCAGCAAAGACCCTGTCTCTATTTAAAAGAAAAAAAGAAAAAATTTTAAAAAGAAAAGGAAAAATATTGGGAAGATTATACACTTATGGAACTCTCTTCCCTCCATGTAAGATACTCATTAATTGTGTGATTCTTTGATTAATGTTGCCTGCCCCACAGGACTGTTAACTTCACGAAGACAGAGCTCCCCAGAGCCTGGCAGAGTGTGGCATGGAAAAAGTTGACAAAAGACCAGTGCTGGCCAGGCGCAGTGGCTCAAGCCTGTAATCCCAGCACTTTGGGAGGCCGAGACGGGCGGATCACGAGGTCAGGAGATCGAGACCATCCTGGCGAACACGGTGAAACCCCGTCTCTACTAAAAAGTACAAAAAAACTAGCCGGGCGAGGTGGCGGGCGCCTGTAGTCCCAGCTCCTCGGGAGGCTGAGGCAGGAGAATGGCGTGAACCCGGGAGACGGGGCTTGCAGTGAGCCGAGATCTGGTCACTGCACTCCAGCCTGGGTGACAGAGCGAGACTCCGTCTCAAAAAAAAAAAAAAAAAAAAAAACCAGTGCTGTGGCTCATGCCTGTAATCCCAGTACTCTGGGAGACAGAAGTGGGAAAATCCTTTGGGGCAGGATTTCAAAACTAACTGGTCAACATAGCAAGACCCCATCTCTACAAGATAAAAAGAAAAAGAAAAGTGGACAAAATATATGTGTTGAGTGGGGGACTTGACTTGTTTTGTGCTTCCTAGCATCTGGCATAGTGTTAGGCACACAGTAAGCCCTTAAGACATGTTTGTTGAACAATTGAGCTATTATTTAAACCTAAACTACTTCAGGCTATATATATATATATAAAATTTATCAAACTATAGTGGGAAAGAAGAAAAAAAAAAAAAAAACAAGGCTAAGTTTCTAATCCAGCTCAGTCACTACATTGTCGCATGATCTTGGGTAAGTCACAACTTCTCTGAGTCTCACCTTCCTCACCTGCAAATGGCAGGAATGGAAAAATGCTTCCTTAACACCCTTGCATTTCCCATATCCCATGCTGCTAAATAGACAACATGGAAGCTCATTTATGCATCCCTTGACATTTTTCTTCTGCGTAATTGCAAAGAAAATGTTATTTCATATTTTTAGGTATGCATTCAGAAGGCCACAAGCAGACACGATTCATGTTTACACACAAGTTTTCTTCCTGACACACACAAAAACATGGCTGCATTTTATGAAAATACCCCTTGAAGTTATCAATGTCAAGCCTGGACCTTCCAAAAGAGGTTTCTTTTTTGTGGGAAATAGGATTCCCTCCTCACTTATTTCCCTATTTCTTCTGGGATTTCTCATGACACACACGTGATACGTCACTTCATTTTGACTTCTGTCACAAAGAAACCCTGGCACCTATTTTCCACACCTCTATTCTTTTTTGTTACCCAAGTAGAGTCAACTTTTGATGCCCCAAATTGGAGACAGCAGCTCAACCCAATGATTCTCAAAAAAACTGGCTTAGTAACTCCTCTTGAAAAACTTAAGGCTTATAAATGACATATTCAATGTGTCTGCAAAATCCTTTCTATCAAAACTGGAAAAGGGCCTGGATTAGCTCTTCTCCTCTCTATAGGTAGGCCATATCTTGCTCTTGTCACTCATTGATTTAATCATCAGTGGATCATTCACTCAGTATTTTGAATGCCAACTAGGCATCAGGCCCTGCACAAGTATCTGGAGTTGCAGAGGCAAAATAAGATGAGTTTCATGTTCTTGGAAAGCTCACAGCTAAGGGTGGAATGGGAAGTTCTAGGGAGAAATACATGTGTGACTGTAATACCATGTGATCAGCGTTATACTGCCTCAACTTAAGATTAAGTTGTGTCCTGGTAAGTTCAATGTAGTTTAAAAATACCATAAGTTGGCCAGGCATGGTGGCTCATGCCTGTAATCCTAGCACTTTAGGAGGCAGAGGTGAGTGGATCATTTGAAGTCGGGAGTTCAACCAGCCTGGCCAACATGGTGAAACCTCACCTCTACTAAAAATGCAAAAATTAGCCGGCGTGGTGGTGAGTGCCTGTAATCCCAGCTACTTGGGAGGCTGAGGCAGGAGGATCGCTTGAACCTGGGAGGTGGAGGCTGCAGTGAGAAGAGGTCACGCCACTGCACTCTGGCCTGGGGGATGGAGTGAGACTCTGTCTCAAAAAGGAAAAAAAAAAAATAATAAGTGAACGCTTTTTTTTTTTTTTTTTTGAGATGGGGTCTTGCTCTGTTACCCAGGCCAGAGTGCAGTGGCACAATCATGGCTCACTGCAGCCTCAATTACCTGGGCTCAAGCAATTCTCCCACCTCAGCCTCCCAAGTAGTTGGGACCACAGGTATATGCCACCATGCCTGGCTAATGTTTTTATTATTTGTATAGAGGAGGTCTCACTATATTGCTCAGGCTGGTCTTGAACCCCTGTGCTCAAGTGATTCTCCTGCTTTGGCCACCCAAAGTGCTAGGATTATAGGTGTGAGCCATAGCACCCCGCCAAAAAATGAATTTAATACCTCTGACCTACTGAATGTCAATCATAACTTAGCCTAGCCTACCTTAAACATGCTCAGAATACTTACATTAGCCTATACTTGAGCTAAATCATCCAATACAACGCCTATTTTATAACAAATAATATTTATAATAAATTTATAATATTCCATGAATAGCTCATGAAATTTATTGAGTAATGTACTGAAAGTGAAAAACAGAATGCTTATATGGGTTGAAGTATGGTTCCTACTGAATGCCTATTGTTTTTGAATATTCATAAAGTCAAAAAAGCATAAATTGACCTGTCATAAGTTGGGACCGTCTCTAACTGAGGTATTGGTAAATTTCAGAGAAGGGAGTGATTAATTATCTGGGAAAGAGAGAGAGATTTTAAAAGAAGAGTGACAGGCCAGGCGCAGAGGCTCACACCTGTAGTCCCAGCACTTTGGGAGGCTGAGACGGGTGGATCATGAGGTCAGGAGTTCAAAACCGGCTTGTCCAGCATGGTGAAACCCTGTCTCTACCAAAAACTACAAAAATTAGCCAGGCGCATTGGCAGGTGCCTGTCATCCCAGCTATTTGGGAGGCTGAGGCCGGATAATCATTTGAACCCGGGTGGCAGAGGTTGCAGTGAGTCGAGATCATGCCACTGTACTCCAGCCTGGGCGACACAGGCAGATTCCATCTCAAAAAAAAAAAAAAAAAAAAGAGTGACACTTGAGCTAGGCCTGGAAGGATGAGGTGGAAAAGGCTTTCTACACAGAAGGAAGAGTTTTGGTGGTTTCTTGTTATTGCCTGTATTAGTCAGGGTTCTCTACAGGGACAGAACTAATAGGATAGATGTATATATAAAGAGGAGTTTATTGGCTGGGCGCGGTGGCTCACACCTGTAATCCCAGCACTTTGGGAGGCCAAGGCGGGCGGATCACGAGGTCACGAGGTCAGGAGATCGAGACCATCCTGGCTAACACGGTGACACACCGTCTCTACTAAAAATGCAAAATATTAGCCAGGCGTGGTGGCAGGCGCCTATAGTCCCAGCTACTCGGGAGGCTGAGGCAGGAGAATGGCGTGAAGCCGGGAGGCGGAGCTTGCAGTGAGCTGAGATTGCACCGCTGCACTCTAGCCTGGGCGACTGAGCGAGACTCTGTCTCAAAAAAAAAAAAAAAAAAA
Source organism: Macaca nemestrina (assembly GCF_043159975.1). Lineage (NCBI taxonomy): Eukaryota > Metazoa > Chordata > Mammalia > Primates > Cercopithecidae > Macaca > Macaca nemestrina. The sequence goes on from NC_092132.1 coordinate 22,245,840, forward strand.
AAAAAAGAGGAGTTTATTAAGGAGTATTAACTCACATGATCACAAGGTCCCACAATAGGCCATCTGCAAGCTGAAGAACTTGGAGTCCAGCGTTCGAGGGTAGGAAGCGTCCAGCAAGGGAGAAAGATGTAGGCTGGGAGGCTCAGCCAGTCTTGTCTTTTCACATTCTTCTGCCTGCTTTTTATTCTGGCCTTGCCGGCAGCTGAATAGATTGTGCCCACTCAGATTAAGGGTAAGTCTGCCTTTCCCAGCCCACTGACTCAAATGTTAATCTCCTTTGGCAAGTCCCTCACAGACACCCCCAGAATCAATACTTTGCATCCTTCAATCCAATCAAGTTGACACTCAGTATTAACCATCACACTGCCCATCCCACCTAATGCAGTAATTTTGTCCCCATTTGACTAATGAGGAAACTGAGGCTTGAAGTGGTTATGTAACTTGCCCATGGTCATACAGTCATTAAGCCAAGGTTGAAATGTAGACCTAGCTGGCTCCATTGTCTCACTCTGCATTTCCTATGCTTCTCTGCCTTTGTAGATGGGTCTGCTGGTCTGCTAGACTGATGTAGTTCTGTAATTCTTCCAAAAGACCCATTGCTTAGACCACAAAAGAATTTATTGCTAACCTGGGTTAAAAATCTCTGGGAACCTTTATAACAAAATTCTGTTCTAATCTACTAAATGTCAATCATAGCTTAGTCTAGCCTACCTTGTTTAAAAAAATAAAAAAGGAAAAGGAAAGAAAGAAGATAAAGTTTCAACCAAGCAAGGATTAAATTTTAAAAAAAAATTTTTTTTAAAGAAAAGAAAGGAAAGGCAAAAGAGTTCCTTTGCGTATGAAAGGAAGTGTTGGTACATAAAGAGGCTGTCAATGCTGAGAGCATTTTTAAAACATAATAAAGCACAGAGGAAGTGGGGCTGGGGAAGGATTGTAAACATGGATAGTTCTGCCTGCCCAGCACTCTTACTTCCACCCGCAAACCTACTGCCCTCTGCCAAATCCTTCCTGGACCGGCTCCTTAGCCCACCCTCATTGGTCGTATAATTGGCATGGGGCTGGGGCCTGACTCAACTGAGCCAATCAGAACCCAGTGCTGGGATTTTTTTTTTCTTTTTTTTTTTTGAGTGTGAGAACTCCCTGGTAGCAAAGATAGGGAGTAGCCATAAGCAATAGCTTTGTGGTGATGACTCTGAGAGGGGATAGCTAAAGCTCAAGACAAAGCTGGAAAAAGCGGTGGGAAGAGAGCATCGTGGAAGCATTTATGTCCCTTGTTTTTTTATTTTATTTATTTATTTTTTTGAGACACAATCTTGCTCTGTCGTCACTTAGGCTGGAGTGCAGTGGCATAGTCTCAGCACACTGCAACCTCCACCTCCCGGGTTCAAGCGATTCTTCTGCCTCAGCCTCCTGAGTAGCTGGGATTACAGGCATGTGGCACCCCACCCGGCTAATTTTTGTATTTTTAGCAGAGACGGAGTTGTGCCATGTTGGCCAGCCTGGTCTCGAACTCCTGACCTCAGGTGATCCACCCGCCTTGGCCTCCCAAAGTGCTGGGATTATAGGCATGAGCCACTGCCCCCGGCCACATCCCTTGTTCTAATTGCCCCAGAAGTTAATCTGGCCTCCTGACTTTCCTGTACTAGAGCTAAAACATTGCCTCCTCTTATTTGGAGAGTAGATGGAATTGGAAGAAAAAAAGGGTGAGGGAAGGCTTCAGCAGGCGATGATGCAAGAGCTCAGTCGGGAAGGATGGGTGGAGCTTACCAAGGCAGAGGAGACATTAGGGGAGGAAATAGCATCCATAAAAATCCAGGAGGTTGTGAAGCGACAGGATACCTTCCAGAAACTAAAAGAGTTCTGTTCAATTAAAGGGCAGATGCACAAGGAGTCATTGGGCATATACAATGCTTAGCACTTTGAAAGCCCTCAATAATAATAATAACAGTTACTGTTATTTCTATATGGAGAATGGCAGAGGAATGAGAGTTATGCTGAAGTTAGAATATAAAAGACCCAGCCAAGCACAGTGGCTGATGCCTGTAATCCCAGCACTTTGGGAGACCGAGATGGGCAGATCACTTGAGGCCAAGAGTTCAAGACCAGCCTGGCCAACATGATGAAACCCTGTCTCTACTGAAAGTACAAAAATCAGTCGGGCATGGTGACACACACCTGTAGTCCCAGATCCTCAGGAGGCTGAGGCAGGTGAAACGCTTGAACCCTGGTGGTGGAGGTTGCAGTGAGCCAAGATCGTGCCACTGCACGATAATCTGGGCAACAGAACGAGACCCTGTCTTTAAAAAAAAAAGAAAAAGAAAAAGAAAAAAAATCACTAGAACAAGAAACACACTGAAACAATGTGTTTAAAAAATATATATATGTGTGTGTATATATATATATATATTTTTTTTTTTTTTTAGGGGCCAGGCGCAGTGGCTCACACCTGTAATCCCAGCACTTTGCGAGGCCAAGATGGGCAGATCACTTGAGGCCAGGAGTTCAAGACCAACCTAGCCGGCTGGGCGCAGTGGCTCACACCTGTAATCCCAGCACTTTGGGACGCCCAAGCAGGTGGTTCACCTGAGGTCAGAAGTTCAAGACCAGTCTAGTCAACATAGTGAAACCCCATCTCTACTAAATATACAAAAATTAGCCCAGCATGGTGGCGGGCGCCTGTAATCCCAGCTACTCGGGAGGCTGAGGCAGGAGAATCACTTGAACCCGGGGGGCAGAGGTTGCAGTGAGCCGAGATCGTGGCATTGCGCTCCAGCCTGGGTAATAAGAGCGAAACTTCCTCTCATATATACACATACATACATACATACATATATACATATACCGAATCTGCCATTCTAAGGAGGTTGGATCTTATCCTGAAAGGTTCTAGGGAAACTGCTTTTTTCTAAATGCATCCCTTTGACTGCAGTGGGAAGATCACTCAGAGGAGTTTGAGGCTTCAGGCAAAAGTTGAATATTTATTTAAGTAGCTTAGAACACATCTCTTTGATTTTTTCTGTTGTGACTCATTAAAACTGGGAGAGGGAAGGTACACTGTGTCATAGTTCACAGTAGCTTTTTTTTTTTTTTGCTTTTTTTGCTTCACAAAAAGTGAAGAAGCGTTGACCAAATCAGGCAACAGTTAGGTGACAAATTTATGGACCTATTGTGTAGGAAAGCTGGCATTGCAAAAGAAACAGTTCTGTTTCATCAGTAAAACAAAAATATGTGTCATGCTGCTAACTGATGCAAACCTAGGCAATGCTTTCCATTGCCTAAATGGCTCAACTATTTGGCCTTGTGAGGGGGAGGAAGAAGGCAGAAACCATTGCAGGTGAGCTATGACATAGCATACCTCCCTCTCTCCCCACTTTAATATGAGTCAGAACAGAAAAAAATCAAAGAGATGTGTTCCAAGCTGCTTTAATAAATATTCATGCTGAGGTGTTCTCATAAAACATACATGAAAGCAACCAAGGGCAGTGTTTCATGTATAATCAAAAGGATTTGGCACCTACCGCTGAAGTAGTACAATATCAGAGGAGAGGAGGAAATGTGATGTTGATGTTGACAGACAGCAAGACCATCCCCACATACAATGAGAAAACTGCTGATATAGATTAGGTTTCTAAAAGGCTTTCTCCACTCTAAAGGGAGGAGGAGCCCAAAGGGTGAAACTCCCAGTCCCAGGACAGAATGGGCCCTGCTTGCAAGTTTCCCATCCTTAGAGCCCTTCCACGTGGCCAGGAAAGGAGGCAGGGGTGGAATTATTAGCCTTTATGACATCTAAAGCTGTCCTAAGAAGTAAAGACAGTTTAGAGCCACTTGGGCCATAGCCAGAACTACATAATATTTCATCACATAGGATGTGGCATAATTTTATAATCTCCCAGTTGTTGGCAGTTGGGTTTAAAAAAATATTTGCAGGCTGGGCAGTGGTTCACACCTGTAATCCCAGCACTTTGGGAGGCCGAGGCAGGCAGATCACCTGAGGTCAGGAGTTTGGGATCAGCCTGGCCAACACGGTGAAACCCTGTCTCCATTAAAAATACAAAACTTAGCTGAGTGTGGTGGCAAGCACCTGTAATCACAGCTACTCCGGAGGCTGAAGCAGGAGAATCACAAGCTCACTGTGGAGGCTTCAGTGAACTGAGATTGTGCCACTGCACTCCAACCTATGAGACAGAGTGAGACTCCCCCTCAAAAAAAAAAAAAAAAAAAAAAAAATTTGCAATGTGTGTGCCAGAAAAATTAATGTCTAATTGTGCTATTGCAGGAACTAGTATAAACCAGCTTGGGAAGATTCTATCAGTTAGGCTGTAAAATTATAATCTGCAGGTAGTGACCTATTCCAAAGATCTCCCTGGGCAGAAGGCCGTGGGCGTCAAAAGATGTTGGGACAATTTTCCACAGGACTGAATAATTAGCCTTGATTTGTAGGCGCCTGATAACATTTGTGAGCTCAGAGGACAGGCTCTCAATCAAGCATGAGAAAATGCCAGTAAACTATGAGCAAAATGCCTCTAATTGCTGCAAGGATGGAAGACAAAGTGATTGAACTAAGCATTTATTGTCCAGTAAAGTATTCTAGGGCAGTGCAGCATCCCTCCTCAGGCATACTCCCTGAGGCATAAGGATGACCAGCAAGAAATCAGCATCTAACAGACCCCTCCTCAGCCAAACATCACATCAACTGGCTCTTCGGTTTGTTTCCTTCTCTATGTGGCCTTAGTAGTAAAAACCATTTTTTCCCAAGTGTTTTTGTTTTTATTATATTGATGGGTTTGAGAAATACGGCAAGCAACTTTCCATGTGAGGAAAGAAAAAGATAAGAGGATAAGCATAATGGATCATTGATTTACTCTGTAGACTTTGGAAGAGTACTGTCTGTTAGTGACATCAAGCCCTAGATGTTGGGCCCAGCTACTTAACCCTGCAGAGAATTTCTTTGTAAGGAAGTAGTTGTGAACATCTAGGGCATGGAGAGGGTAATGGAAGCAACATTGACTAGACATCTGTGCCAGGTATGTGTTAGCTGCTTTTCACTTTATTCTAGTTTGTTCTTTGGTCTTGCTTCCTATTTATTTATTTATTTATTTATTTATTTATTTTTGACAGAGTCTCACTCTGTCGCCTAGGCTGGAGTGCAGTGGCACAATCTCGGCTCACTGCAACCTCTGCCTCCTGGATTCAAGCAATTCTCCTGACTCAGCCTCCTGAGTAGCTGGGATTACGGGCGCCCGCCACCGCACCCGGCTAATTTTTGTATTTTTAGTAGAGGCGGGGTTTCACCATGTTGGCCAGGCTGGTTTCAAACTCATGATCTCAGGTGACTGACCCGCCTTGGTCCTCCAAAGTGCTGGGATTACAGGCCTGAGCGACTGCACCTGGCTTCCGTTTTGTTTTTAAATCCCATAGGACGTCCTATTTGAATTTTGCATTATATTAAAACCTCTAACTCACTGGTAATGTAAACCTAGAGCTCCAATTTCACGTTTTCTAGTCTGTTCTCTCCACTAAATACATTTGCATTCATTAGATCTTGTACCCTGAGTAATGGTTGGGAAAATATGCATAATATACTTAAAGGCATGAAACCCAGACGCCTGAGTTCCACTCCATTGCTTACTCTAATAGTACTATAACCTTGGACAAAGTATTTAACTTCTCTGTTCCTTGATTTCTTCATCTGTAAGATCAGTATCATAATAGGACTGACCTCATAGAACTGGGAAAAGTTTAGAACAGCATCAGGCTGTTCTCAACAGGTGCTAGCTATTATTAAAGCCCTGCCAGGCGGGTACCAGTGATGTGCTGTAAATGTTTAGTGACTGCCTCTCTGGACAAAAAGAGTTCTGGTGTGTAACATTTGGCAATTTCTGTGGTGGAAATGCTCCTGTGATGGCCAATTTCAGGCTATCAGTATAATATCACTGAATGCAGAGTTGGACAAAGGTGAGTAACAGTACACTACTATATAGTATGTTCACTGTACAGACACAGTAGACATGAATAACTTCAAGAGCATAGATAACAGTAAATGCATTATTATAATTAGAAAGGCTGGGTGTGGTGGCTTATGCCTGTAATCCCAGTACTTTGGAAGGCCGAGGCAGGTGGATCACCTGAGGTCATGAGTTTGAGACCAGCCTGGCCAACATGGTGAAACCCCATCTCTACTAAAAATACAAAATTAGCCGGGCATGCTGGCACATGCCTGTAATCTCAGCTACTTGGGAGGCTGAGGCAGGAGAATTGCTTGAACTGGGAGGCCGAGGTTGCAGTGAGCTGATATCGCACCACTGCACTCCAGCCTGGGCAACAAGAGTGATACTCCATCTGAAAAATAAATAAATAAATAGAAAGTTGGTACTTATTATCTTTTGAAATATAATGAGTTTTAATGTAAGTTTATATAATTTAATTTAATTTTGTTTTTACAGGCAGGGTCTACCTTCGTTGTCCAGGCTGGAGAGCAGCAGTGCAATCATAGCTCACTGCAGCCTCAAACTCTTAGCTCAAGTGTTTCTCCTGCCTCAGCCTCCCAAAATGCTGGAATTACAGGCATGAGCCATTGCACCCAGCCTGATTTAATTAGAAAAATATATTTTTAAATTTTTTGTTTCCATAGGTTTTTGGGGCACAGGTGATATTGCTTATGAGTAAGTTCTTTATCGGTGATTTGTGAGATTTTGGTGCACCCATCACCCGAGCAGTGAAAACTGCACCCAATTTGTAGTCTTTTATCCCTCACCCGCTTCCCACCCTTTCCCCCTGAGTCCCCAAAGTCCTTTGTATCCTTCTTATGCCTTTGCATCCTCATAGTTTAGCTCCTGCTTATGAGTGAGAACATACGATGTTTGGTTTTCCATTCCTGAGTTACTTCACTTAGAATAATGGTCTCCAACTCCATCCAGGTTGTTGTGAATGCCATTAATTAATTCCTTTTCTATGGCTGAGTCATATTCCATCATATATATATATGCCACAGTTTCTTTATCTACCTATTGATTGATGGACATTTAGGCTAGTTCTACATTTTTGCAATTGTGAATTGTGCTCTAATTTAATTTTTAATAACAGCTGTGTTTAATAATGGACCCAGAAAATTCAGCATTTGGCTCCTGTAGCTGGTGTGAGCTGGCTGCAACAGTGCATTCACCTTTACCAACTTAGACATTTGATAATACTTTAGTTGTTTATTGCCATGCGACAAACCAGCTCAAAACTTACTGGCTTAAAACAACTGTGATTTCCATTTTTTTTCCCCCCACAATTCTATGAGTTGACTGGGCTCAGCTGAACAGTTCTGCCCTGCATGGTACAGCCAAGGCCTCACGGTTGCATTCAGCTGAAGCTCAGCTGGGGTAGAACATCCAAGATGGCTTCTCATCCATCAGGGCCTCTCTCCACACGGCTTCTTATCATTCAGTAGTCTAGCTTGAGCTTCTTCACATGATGCTGGCATCTAAGAAAGAAATGTTCCACTGGGTGTGGTGGCTCACACCTGTAATCCCAGCACTTTGGGAGGCCAAGGTGAGCTGATCACTTGAGGTCGGGAGTTCGAGACCAGCCTGGCTAACATGATGAAACCAGACTCTACTAAAAATACAAAAACTTGGCCTGGCATGGTGGCACGTGCCTGTAGTCCCAGCTACTTGGGAGGCTGAGGCAGGAGAATCGCTTGAATCTGGGAGGCGGAGGTTGCAGTGAGCTGAAATTGTTCCACTGCACTCCAGCTTGAGTGACAGAGGGAGACTCCATTTCAAAAAAAAAAAAAACCCAAACAAACTCAGTGGTTGTCAAACGGGGTGATTTTGCCATCTCCCCCACACCCACCACAGAGGATATCTGGCAATGTCTGCATACATTTTTGGTTGTCATAACTGGGGAAAAGTTTCTGTCTTGGGGTGGCCATGGATGCCTATAATGCACAGGCAGCCCCTCACAAGCAAAGAACTATCAACCCAAAATGTCAACAGTGCCCAGGATGAGAAACCCTGCACGTAACTTGCCACATGCACCATTTTGGCTATTTAGTATGTACACTTTCTCTTTTCAACACATTTTCCCCTGCTGCTTTTGACAGCAAGTACAAGGTATAAAATTCTCTTAGCGCTTTCTAAATGTGTGTTCAGCCTATTTGGCTTGGCTTCAAACAAACATGACAGATGTAGCATTTTTGGCTCAAATGCCTTGCCAATCAAGCATATGCATGTTTGCACATCACGTCTGCAGTGACAGCAATAATATTCTGTGACTAAAAGAGTTTGCACATTCAACTTTCACTAAAACATCTCAAATTATTTTATTTTTCCTCTGAGTCTTTTGGCTTTCAGGTGTTCTTGGTGCCTCTCTGTGCTCTCTTCTTTGGGTAAATGGTTTTCTCCTGTTCCTCATGATACCAAGGTTACATTTGCTCTTTATTTTTTTTTTGAGACGGAGTGTCGCCCTGTCACCCAGGCTGGAGTGCAGCGGTGCGATCTCGGCTCACTGCAACCTCCGCTTCCCAGGTTCATGTGATTCTCCTGCCTCAGCCTCCAGAGTAGCTAGGACTAGAGTGCGTGCCATCACTCCTGGCTAATTTTTGTATTTTTAGTAGAGACAGGGTTTCACCATATTGGCCAGGCTGGTGTCAAACTCCTGACCTCGTGATCCGCCTGCCTCAGCCTCCCAATGTACTAGGATTACAAACATGAGCCACTACACGCAGCCACATTTGTGCTCTTTTCATAAAGGGATGCCCATTTATTAGCTCAATTTTTTCTTTTTTCTTTTCTTTTCTTTTTTTTTTTTTTTTTGAGACAGAGTTTCACTCTTGTCGTCCAGGCTGGAGTGCAATGGCGCAATCTCCCCTCACTGCAACCTCTGCCTCCCGGGTTCAAGCAATTCTCCTGCCTCAGCTTCCCAAGTAGCTGGGATTACAGGCATGCGCCACCGTGCCTGGCTAATTTTTTGTATTTAGTAGAGAAGGGGTTTTACCATGTTAGTCAGGCTGGTCTCAAACTCATGACCTCAGGTGCTCCACCCACCTTGGCCTCCCAACGTGCTGAGATTATAAACATAAGCCACCATGCCTGGCCAATAACTGTTAATTGAGTTCCTACTGTGTGCAAGAGCTGCTCTGGGTCAGCGGGGGCTACAGCAGTGAACAAAACCAAGTTGTGCTTGCATTCTAGCTGGGGAGACAGACAATGAACAAATAAGAAAATAAATAAATGATATGTTGGGTAATGAAAAGTAAGGAAACATTTAAGCAGAATAAAAGGATGAGACTGATGGTGTGGGATGGTATTTTGGTTAAAGTGTTCAGGGAAGGTACCACTGAAGGGTGTTGTCTAAGCTATACAGAAGGAAGACCTAAAAACTCCTCTCCTCTCCCCTCCCCTCCCCCGCCTTTCTCTTCTGTTTTAGAGACACAGTCTCATCTCACCATGTTGCCCAAGCTGATCTCAAACTCCTAGCCTCGAGCAGTCCTCCTGCCTCAGCCTCCCAAAATGCTGGGATTGCAGGTGTGAGCCACCATGCCTGGCCCAAGATAGGTTTTCAGTAGTGCACTATACTGTGTGGAGGTTTGGTTTAAAAGAACAGAAATTTATTCTTTCACATACCTGGAGGCCAGAAGTCCTAAGTCAAGACCGGGTGTGATAGCTGGGATCACACCTGTAGTCCCAGCACTTTGGGAGGTCAAGTCAGGCGGATTACTTGAGGTCAGGAGTTCAAGACCAACTTGGTCAACATGGCAAAACTTTGTCTCTACTAAAAAATTACAAAACTTAGACAGGCATGGCGAGGTTCACCTGTAATCCCAGCTACTCAGGAGGCTGAGGCAGGAGAATCGCTTAAACCCAGGAGGCAGAGGTTGCAGTGAGCAGAGATCATGCCACTGCACTCCAGCCTGGGCAACAGAGCGAGATTCTGTCACACACACACACACACAAAATCCTAAGTCAAAGTATTGGCAGGGCTGGTTCCTATTGTAGGCACTGAAGGGGAGTCTGTTCCACACCCTCCTCCTAGTTTCTAGAGGTCGCTGGCGATCTTGGCATTCCTTGGTTTGTAGATGTGTTACTCTAATTTCTGCCTCTGTCTCCACATGGCGCTCTCTCTCTTTCTCTCTCTCTCTCTCTCTCTCTCTCTCTCTCTCTCTCTGTATGTGTGTGTGTGTCCACATTTTTTCTTTTTTATTAAGACACCAGTCGGGTGTCTTATTTTATTTTATTTTATTTTATTTTATTTTATTTTATTAAGACACCAGTCGGGTGTCTTATTTTATTTTATTTTATTTTATTTTATTTTATTTTATTAAGACACCAGTCGGGTGCAGTGGCTCGCGCCTGTAATCCCAGCACTTTGGGAGGCCAAGGCGGGCAGATCACCCAAGGTTAGGAATTCGAGACCAGCCTGGTCAACATGGTGAAATCCTGTCTCTACTAAAAATACAAAAAAAAAAAAAAAAAAAAAATTAGCTAGGTGTGGTAGCGGGCACCTGTAATCCCAGCTACTCGGGAGGCTGAGGCAGGAGAATTGCTTGAACCCGGGAGGCGGAGGTTGCAGTGAGCCAAGATTGTGCCATTGCACTCCAGCCTCGGCAACAAGAGTGCGACTCCACCTTAAAAAAAAAAAAAAAGACACCAGTCGGTCGGGTGTGGTGGCTCACACCTGCAATCCTAGCACTTTGGGAGGCCGAGGCAGATGGATTGCCTGAGCTCAGGAGTTCTAGACCAGCCTGGCCAATATGGTGAAACCTCATCTCTACTAAAATATAAAAAATGAGCTGGCCACGGTGGTGGCTACTCAGGAGGCTGAGGCAGGAGAATCGCTTGAACGTGGGAGGCGGAGGTTGTAGTGAGCCAAGATCATGCCACTGAACTCCAGCCTGGACTCTGTCTCAAAAAAGACACCAGTCATTGGATTTGGCCTCACCCTGATTCAGTAAGATTCAGCTTAACCTGATTACATCTGCGAAGACTCTATTTCCAAATATGACATTCACAGGTACTGGGCGCTAGGACTTCCACATATCTTTTGGAGGAACACAATCCAACCTGCAACAGTGTTGTTTTGAGTTATCACAATAACTAGGGGGACATGCTGCCACATAGGGCAGGGGCCAGGGGTGCTAGGAAGACATTTCACAATTTGTCAGTTCCTCAGATACTGCTGTGAGTGAAAACCCTGTTTGTAATATCTGAACCTAGAACTAACTCTGTTTTACATATAACATAAAGAATATTTATAGGGATTCAGTATACACTAACTTTTCCTGAAATGCAACCACTCTTCTACTGTTTTCTTTCTTTCTTTGTTTTTAATTGTTCTGCTGTTTTCATTGTGAAAGATTGTACTATTTTTCCCTTTCACTTTTTTCCTTTTAGAGATGGGGACTTACTCTGTTGACCATGCTAGAGTGCAGTGGTACAATAACAGCTCACTGCAGCCTCCACTTCATGGCTCAAGTGATCCTCCCACTTCAGCCTCCTGAGTAGCTGGGACTAGAGGTGGGTGCCGCCAAACCTGGCTAATTTTTTAATTTTTATGTTTGTGGAGATGGGGTCTTGCTATGTTACCCAGGCTGGTCCCAAACTTCTGGCCTCAAGTTATGCCTCTGCCTTGGCCTCCCAAAGTGCTAGGATTAAAGGCATGAGCCACCACACCCAGCTTTTTAATTCTTTTTCACTTGTGTGTGTATTCTTCTTTCCTCTTCTTTCTTACATGAAAAGTAACACATTATATACTATTTTACACTTTGCTTTTTTCACTTATTAGGGTATCTGACATTTTTTGTACAATATTTTATACTGTTACAAGTTTATCTTCAAGGTAAACTACTAAAATTGACATTGTCGAGTTAAAGTGTAAATGTATGTATTGTTTCTATGGTTATACATTTCCTATTGTACTCTTTTTTTGCCAATCTGATACGTGAGAAATGGTATCTCAGTATGATTTTAATTTGCATTTCTCATATTACGAGAAAAGTTGAGCATCTTTTAATGTTTTAAGTAATTTAATTTTTTTTGTGAATTATCTGTTCGTGTGTTTTATCTGTTTTTCTATCAGGTTTTTAGTCTTTCTCCCCCTCATTTTTTACAAGTTCTTATATACTTGGTTATTTTAGCCTTTTATCTATGATATATCTTGGAAATATTTTCTCCCACTTTGTCATGTACCTCTACGTGATTTTTTGTCATGCAAACACATTTTATTTTTACATCATTGAATCTGTCTTCTATTTTATCACATTTGAATTTTTATGCACTCTATTATATTCAGAATTTTTCCAAGGGCTGTCCACCATTGTGGACACTCATGTAACCAATGCCATTTGATTCAGCTGGTGGTGTTTGAGCCACAAATACAACACATGGATATCTGTCTGCATTTATAGCTGTCAACTCACCATAACTCTATAACTGCAAGCGCCAGACTTTTTCATGACATTTGCTAATATAGTTGTGCCTGAGCATTAACATTAAAATCTATGTTATAGTAGAAGTTGGTTTCCTTTCTTTCTCATTTTATCACAATTAGGGCATTATATTTATCTTATTGCAGTTGTAATTTATAACCTATGGTTTTCATTATGGGATTGGGATAGCAAATATCTTAAAAGAGAGCATTTGGTCTGATAGGGTTGAGCACCACTCCTCTGGGGGAAGTGTGTTTCAGGCTAAAGATGTAGCAATCACATGAATTGCCTTGGCCTGTCCAATTCAGGGAAGGTATTGAGGCTGGAGCAGAGTGACAAGGGAAAAGTGAGAGGTCACAGAAATTGCCAGGGTTCACATCATATAGGGCCTAGAAGGTCATGGTAAGGACCTCCCATCATGCTTTCCACTCTAGCTAGAATAAAATGCAATGTGGCTTTGAGCAAGCGAGTGACAGGGTCTCATTTAGGCTCCTGTGGGATTGCAGACTGCAGTGGGGTGCAATGGAAGCAGGGAGACCAATTGGAAGTCCACTGCAGAAGTCCAGGCATGGAGGCCAGGTCCGGTGGCTCACTCCTGTAATCCCAGGACTTTGGGAGGCCGAGGCAGGTGGATCACCTGAGGTTGGGAGTTCGAGACCAGCCTGACCTATAAGGTGAAACCCCGTCTCTACTAAAAATGCAAAAATTAGTTGGGCTGTGGTGGTGTGCACCTGTAATCCCAGCTACTCAGGAGGCTGAGGCAGGAGGATCGCTTGAACCCGGGAGGCAGAGGTTGCAGTGAGCCAAAATCGCACCACCGGACTCCAGCCTGGGTGACAGATGGAGATCTCAAAAAAAAAAAAAAAAAAAAAAAAAAAGTCCAGGCATAGCTCAGTGGAAAAGTTGGGAAGTGGTTTGATTTGGGATATATTTTGAAGGTGGAGAGGTCAGGATTTGCTCATGCAATTTATTTAGTCTTGTGTGAGGAGCCATAAAATCCAGGTTCTACCTGTGTGGAACTTATACTCTAGAGGAGGAGACAGCTGCCACACATACAGTTATCAAACCATGTTCTAGGTGCAATGATGGTGATTTGTGCAGGGTATTCTAGGAGTACAGAGGAAGTTGGTGGTGGGTATTTAACCTAGCCTGGATAGTGGTGATTGGGATAAGGGTAGGGAAAAGTTCTAGGATTAATCACAATTCATTGCAGCCAACAAGCCTTTATTAAGCACCTGCTCTGTACCAGGCACAGTTCTAGGCACTGGGGACGCAAAAGTGATCAAAATAAAGTCCCTGTCCTCATGGAGCTCACATTCTAGAGGGCACGATCTGAGACCCTCTTCCTGTTTTATTTGGTTTTTCTCTAGAGACAGAGTCTTGCTCTGTTGCTGAGACTGGAGTGCAGTGTTGTGATCATGGCTCACTGCAGCCTTGACCTCCTGGGTTCAGGTGATCCTCCCACTTCAGCCTCCCAAGTAGCTGGGACTATAGGCACATACCATAATGCTTGGTTAATTAAAAAAAAATTTTTTTTTTGTAGAGATGGGGTCTTGCTATATTGCCAAGGTTGGCTCTTCCTGTTTTTGGTGAAAGCAATTAATACTTGTTAGTATATATGTAACATAACTCATTGGTGTGGTAAAGCTATAGTCGTAGGATTCTGGAATGCCATTCTCTTGGGGCATCTGACTGTTTTCAGAGAGAAAGAAAGAGGAAGGGGAGGGAAGGGCTTTGACTTGAGTGGGAGGAAGGGCAGGTAGGACTGGAATGAGATTTTTATTTTTATTTTTATTTGTTTATTTATTTTGAGATGGAGTCTTGCTCTGTCACCCAGACTGGAGTGCAGTGGCATGATCTCAGCTCACTGTAACCTCTGCCTCCCAGGTTCAAGCACTTATCCTGCCTCAGCCTCCGAGTAGCTGGGATTACAGGTGTGCACCACCATGCCCAGCTAATTTTTGTTTTTAGTTGAGATGGGGTTTCACCATGTTGGCCAAGCTGGTCTCGAACTTCTGACCTCAGGTGATCCACCCACCTTGGCCTCCCAAAGTACTGGGATTACAGGTGCGAGCCACTGCACCTGGCCCAGAGTCACCTTTCTAAGGCAAAAAGCAAAATGGCAATATGAAGTATGTGGGCAGATCTGGATTTTTTTGGACCTAGAATTTATACAGTTTGGAGGACCTACTTCAAGAAACATCATATAAAATTGTGAATACGGGGCTGGGCACGGTGGCTCATGTCTGTAACCCCAGCATTTTGGAAGGCCGAGGTGGGGAGGTCACTTGAGGCCAGGAGTTCAAGACCAGCCTGGTCAACATGGTGAAACCCATCTCTACTGAAAATATAAAAATTAGCTGGGCATGGTGGCAGGTGCCTGTAATTCCAGCTTCTCGGGATACTGAAGCGCGAGCATCGCTTGAACCCAGAAGGAAGAAGTTGCAGTGAGCCGAGATCGCACCACTGCACGCCAGCCTGGGCAACCTGGGCAACAGAGTGAAAACTCTGCCTCAAAAAAAAAAAAAAAAACAAAAAAAACCCCACAAAGTTTTGCACAGAGCCTTGGAAAGGCCTGTGCAAGTGAGGGGCCCTGTAGCCTAAGTTTGATTAGGTTCACAATCACACCATCTCTAGGAGGAAGAGTCATTGAGCTGTTAATATCTTTTTATTTTAAATCCCACTCCTGGAAATCAGTTCAACAAAATGATCGAGAGGTAGTGTGGTCTGGTGGGTAAGAACGGCAAAATACAAAGTCCTTTCAATAACCTACAGCGTCCTCCATGGTTCCAGTGACTCTCTCCTTCCTTTGTCTCTTGACCCTCTGTCCCCACTCTCACTCCACTCAGTCACATGGGTCTTCGTGATTAAGGTCTCCATGCCAGCCACGTTCCCACCTCAAGGTCTTTGCCATTCCCCCTGTCTGAACTGCTCTTCCCCCGGATCTCCACACTGCTTGCTCTTTCACCACCCTGAGGTGTATACTCAATATCTTCTGAGTTTGCAGCGAGGCCTTCCCTCACCAGCCCAAATCTCCTTTTCTTCTTTTTTCTTTTCCTATTCCTATTGCCAGTTTACCTACTGTACATATTACTTTTTTTTTGAGAGGAGTTTTGCTCTTGTTGCCCAGGCTGGAGTGTGATGGTGCGATCTCAGCTCGCTGCAGTCTTCGCCTCCTGAGTTCAAGTGATTCTCCTGCCTCAGCCTCCTGAGTAGCTAGGATTACAGGGGCCTGCCACCATGCCCGGCTAATTTTTGTATTTACAGTAGAGACGGGGTTTCCCCATGTTGGCCAGGCTGGTCTCGAACTCCTGACCTCAAGTGATCCACCCGCCTCAGCCTCCCAAAGTGCTGAGATTACAGGTGTAAGCCATGATGCCCGGCCACCATAGCATCTTCATCTACTAGGTGGAACTAACAAATTTGCCTACTAGTCAACATCAAGATTAATTACATACTTGCATTGTGCTTTGAACTTATGGAAGACAGATGCCACTGACTTGGCAGGCATCCCACAAGGATGGTACTCCTGTGGCTGTGGGGACAGAGTGGTATTTGAGTCCCTAGCCCTCTGTCAGTAGCGTTCAGCAGCACAGGGCCAAGCTCCAGTGCTAGGCAATACTGGGCATTGAAATGTTGGTTTCCCTCCAATTTTTTAAGGTTCTGTTTTTTATATAAACAGTAGGAAATATATTTCAATTATAGCAGGAAAGGCATGGCTAAGGCCATCTTTATTACCTCGATCTTTCTGAAGTTTCTGACATTAAACACATTCCTTTCTGAACAAATCTCCCTATATCTGTAAAATTAGCTTTTAAATACATAGCACATATACATGGAACAAATTTAAAAGGTAGAAAAGGATATGCAATAAAATATTATCTTCCCATCCCTGTCTCCCTGCTTCCAAGCTCCTCTTCCCAGAGGTAACTGCTATTTTAAGCAAACACTGTATGTATATCTGGGTGTGTGCTTTCTGTACAATGCAATGGTAGAGTGGCTATTACACTGTGTTATACTACAATATTATGCACATTGTACTCTTTCTTTCCCTTTCTCCTCCCTCCCTCCCTCCTTTCCTTTCCTTCCTTTCCTTCCTTTCCTTCCTTTCCTTCCTTTCTTCCTTTCTTCCTTTCTTCCTTTCTTCCTTTCTTTCTTTCTTTCTTTCTTTCTTTCTTTCTTTCTTTCTTTCTTTCTTTCTTTCTTTCTTTCTTCTTTTCTTTCTTTCTCTTTCGACGGAATCTTGCTCTGTTGCTCAGGCTGGAGTGCAGTGGCAAGATCTCGGCTCACTGCAGTTTCTGCCTGCCAGGTTCCAGTGATTCTCCTGCTTCAGCCTCCTGGGTAGCTGGGATTACAGGTGCACGCCACCATGCCTGGCTAAGTCCTTCCTTCTTTCCTTCCTTCCTCCCTCCCTCCCTCCCTCCCTCCCTCCCTCCCTCCCTCCCTCCCTCCCTCCCTCCTTCCCTCCTTCCCTCCTTCCCTCCTTCCCTCCTTCCCTCCTTCCCTCCTTCCTTCCTTCCTTCCTTCCTTCCTTCCTTCCTTCCTTCCTTCCGACGGAATCTTGCTCTGTTGCTCAGGCTGGAGTGCAGTGGCAAGATCTCGGCTCACTGCAGTTTCTGCCTGCCAGGTTCCAGCAATTCTCCTGCTTCAGCCTCCTGGGTAGCTGGGATTACAGGTGCACGCCACCATGCCTGGCTAAGTTTTGTATTTTTAGTAGAGACGAGGTTTTTACCACATTGGCCAGTCTGGTCTCGAACTCCCGATCTCAGGTGATCCGCCAGCCTCAGCCTCCCAAAGTGCTGGGATTACAGGCGTGAGCCGCCACACTCGGCCTTTTTTTTTTTTTTGGAGACGGAGTCTCGCACTGTCTCCTGGGTTGAAGTGCAATGGCACGATCTTGGTTCACTGCAACCTCTGCCTCCTGGGTTCACAGGATTCTCCTGCCTCAGCCTCCTGAGTAGCTGGGATTACAGGCGCACACCACCACGCCCGGCTCATTTTTGTATTTTTAGTAGAGACGGGGTTTCATCATGTTGGCCAGGCTGGTCTCAACCTCCTGACCTCGTGATCCGCCAGCCTCGGCCTCCCTTAGTGCTGGGATTACAAGCCTGAGCCACTGCGCCCGGCCAGTATCTTTTCTTAAAGATTCCTTTTTATACAAGATGAATTAGACAAGATGGATCATTTTGGCTTTTAGTTTTTCCAACGTTCCAACCTAGTTAGAGCGGCTGTTTTCTGTGCATGGAAAATTCTTTCCCCAGATCTTTGCCTGGCCCTGGCCCAGTTCACACCTAAAGTAGCCATCTGTCCTCACACTGCCGCACCCCGACCCCGTCACTCTACCTCATTTCATTTTCCTATTTTTCCAATCACTCTCTGAGATTATCTTACTTCATTATCTATTTGTTTATAAATTATCCCAATGAAGATGCAGGATCAGGAGAGAGGATACGATGACAGCGCGGACAGCCGCAGCTGCCCGGTGTCTAGAACTGTGCCCGACGAACACTTGTGGAATGAGTGAGTAGACGAGGAACTAGACACTTCGTTTGCCTTCGTCCCCTTTAAATACCCTCCAAGTGGATCCAGCCGTATTAAAACTCTGAGAAATAGGTGAATGGCATTTGGCCTCGCCACTGGCTGGAACTTTTGCCGTTGCTCCTGGCAACCACTGTTTTCCCACCAGTCGTGTCGTCGCCCTACCTGGCTCCGCCCCTCAGGGCGCCGAGCCTCGACCGGGCGGTAAAAATCGGCCCTTGCCCTTTAAGCGGCGGGACTTCTGGTCACGTCGTCCGCGGCCGCCGGAAGGGGAAGTTTCGCCTAAGAAGGCTGTCTCGCTGGTCCGAATTCGGTGGCGCCACGTCCTCCCGTCTCCGCCTTCTGCATCGCGGCTTCGGCGGCTTCCACCTCGATACCTAACAGTCGCGGAGCCGGCCGCGTCGTGAGGGGGTCGGCACGGGGAGTCGGGCGGTCGTGTGCATCTTGGCTACCTGTGGGTCGAAGATGTCGGACATCGGAGACTGGTTCAGGAGCATCCCGGCGATCACGCGCTATTGGTTCGCCGCCACCGTCGCGGTGCCCTTGGTCGGCAAACTCGGCCTCATCAGCCCGGCATACCTCTTCCTCTGGCCGGAAGCTTTCCTTTATCGGTTTCAGGTACTTACCAGAGACGGGGGGGCGTGGAGACTACAGGCCCCAGGAGGCTCCGCGGCGGCGGAGCGTAGGCCGGCATGTTGCGGACGCGCGGTGCCTGCTGGGATTTGTAGTGCGTCCGGAGCCGGCGGTTTAGGGCGGGGTCCTTTGGGCCGGGGGAGGCTGTGGGAGCCGGGTCCTGGATAGCTGGAGTTGTGGGCTTGGCCTGGTGGGGAGGGGTTGACTTAACTAGTTTAGTGAGATTGTGCTTCCCGCTCTTCGCACTCATGAAGGAAGCAGTGAGATTAGTCGGCGGTAGTTGTCAATCTGTTGGACGCTGGCAATTAGGTCCGCCTGGAGCATTGCCCTCTGACCTCCCTCTGGTCACCCACGTGGGTGGCCTGTAGGTGTCAACTTCACCTTCTAGCTGAGTTCCTTTCACGTTAATGGAGTTTTTTTGTTTTGTTTTGTTTTTCCTATAGGAATGATGTAAAGTCAGAGATACAAAGAACGAGTGTATTTTTCTGCATTTCCCTCTAGCCCTAATTTAGTATCCCCCACGTAGTAATAGAATGTACGAAGGAATGGGCAAAGAGTAAATTTGTCCAGAAATGGAAGGCCTTGTTATTTTCTTAAGCATGAAGGAAACGGTCCAGAGTAACATTTGTGTCAAGAGAGTGCTAGTTTTCAGAAGGTTATTTGTATTCACCAATTTCTGATTTAAAACTTTAATCAGCGGCAGGTCAGATAGCAAGATCTGGCATTAATTTCAGCCCTTTGCTTGGCCTGTGGATGACGTTTTCTTGTCTTTCTCTCTCTTCACTGGGTATTATTTCTTGGTTTCCTTTGCCGGTTCCTTATCCTCCTGACTTTTAAATGTTAGGATGTTCCTTAGGAAACAGTTATAGGACTTTCTCTATAGACTCTCCCTAGCTTTAGATGGTCTCATGCATTCAGCCTCAGGGCTTTATGTTCTTTCTGTAAACTGGAGATTCTGAAATGTCAATATAAATATCTTCAGTCCAGATCTGTCTCCCGATTTCCAGATTTGTACATCCAACAGTTACTTGAAATCACGACTTGGATGACTAAGAGTCATCTTCATCTTAACGTGTCCAAAACTGAATCCCCTTTCCCCCTTTGCCTTAGAAGTGAATAGCAACTCCATTATTAGAGGAGCTGAAGTTAATTGTCAGAGTCATCTTTTATTTTTCTTGTTTTTCTCACACCCCGCAATCTGTCAGTAAATCCTGTTGACTCTATTTGAGACATATATCCAGAATACAATCCCTTGTCATTCTCCATTGCAAACCATTATCACTGCAATCTGGTTCCTTTCCGTCTTTTCTCTAGACAGCTAGAGTGATCCTTTTAAAACCTAAATCAAGTGCTGTCATTCCTCTGTCCAGAATCCTACCATGTCTTCTTATTGAGTAAAATCCAAGTTCTTTCAGTGGCCTGCAAGGCCCCTGCTGCCTCTCTGACCTCATCTCCTACTGCTCTCCAAAGTCTACCTTAGGCTCCACACTGAGATCCTTGCTGTTGCTTCAGTGCTTATCTGGATCTCTCCTTAGGGCCTTTGCACGTGTTGTTTCTCTGCCTGAGGAAGATAACTGTGGCTCACTTGTTTACCTTCTATCATTCTTCAGGTCTCTGCCCAAATGCCCTCTTATTGACAAGGCCTTCTCTGGTGGCCCTATATAAAATAGCCCCTCCTTCACTCCACTCCCTTATTCTTCATTTTTCTTTTCTTTCTTTTTCTTTCTTTTTTTTTTTTTTGGAGACGGAGTCTCGCTCTGTTGCCCAGGCTGGAGTGTATATGGTGCAATCTTGGTTCACTGCAACCTCTGCCTCCTGGGTTCAAGCGGTTCTCCTGTCTCAGCCTCCCAAGTAGCTGGAATTACAGGCGCACACCACCATGCCCAGCGTATTTTTGTATTTTAGTAGAGACAGGGTTTCGCCATGTTGGCCAGGCTGGTCTTGAACTCCTGACCTCAGGTGATGCACCCGCCTCAGCCTCCCAAAGTGCTGGGATTAGAGGTGTGCGCCACCGTGCCCGGCCTTATCCTTCATTTTTCTTGCTGCATATTACCCTTTGGTATTTGTCTGCTTCCCCTCAGAGAATAAGGCTCCAAGAGAGCCAGATCTTTGCCTTGTTCACCACTGTCCTTGTTACCTAGAATAGTGCCTGGCACATAGTAGGTGCTTGTATATTAACTGAGTTGTTGGAAGTAATTGTTCACTTGCTGTGTGTGGGCACTGGGGTGCAATAGTAAATAGGACTGAAAAGGTTTCAGATCCTGTGAAGACATAGAGGCACGTGATTTAAGGGGTGTAATATTTGATAGGGTGTTCCACCCCGAAAGGCCTCAGAGAAGACATTTGAAGAAATTGGAATACTGAGGAACCAGCCAGCTTTGAGTGGATCTGGCTCTGGAGACAACCAACCAATTCTGTGACTCAGCCTGGTGCTTATATTTGCCAAGCTTTTGCTTACATAACACATTTAACCTGATGACAGCAACCTTAGGAGACTGACTTAAGAGTGTATTGGGGAAGAGAGACATTTCAACATAGCAGGGAGGAGAATGAACTTGGACTATAGGCTGAGCGTAGAAGTTCTATATCCATCACTAGTAATTCTAGATCCTTTCACTAGTAAGTGAAAGACTCAGAGGTAGGAGCTGGGAACAGGAAGAAGACTGGGTTGCCAGCTGGCACAGGGTCAGCTGTAGGATGAGGATTGGTAGATGAAGGCAGGGAGATAGCCAGAGCTGGGTGCAGTAAAGCTAAGATGGAAAGGTGGGTGAAAGCTAGATCGTAGTTGAGCCTTGTATGTCATGTTAAGAGGTTTGAACTTTATTTTGAGGGCACTACGAAGTCTTTGGAGCCTTGTGAACAAAGGACTGACAGATTGCCCCGACTACTCTGTGGAGTGGACTTTGTGTGTGTATGGAGGGGGTTGAAGGAGGAAGGGCTAGGTGATGAGATCAGAGAGGTGAATCCAGTTAGGAGGCCAGAGAGATGGTGGTTTGAAACTGTGGCTGTGAAGATAGAGAAAAGGGCATAGACTTGGCAGAGGGGACAAGATTACAGCTGAACGGATATGAAGAGTGAATGGCTGAAGCAAACAGGACTGAAAGATACTACTGTTTTCACAGGAGCAGCTGAGTGGATGGCAGAGCCCTTGACTGAAATGGGGAATGGTCAGGGATGCCTAGGTTGGGAGTGGGGGCTGGTATGGATGAAGAGTTGGGTTTTGGCCATGCTAAGTCTTGAGATGCTTTTTAGGCATCCATGTGGAGAGTCCCAGGGAGCAGTTGGAAATAAAAATATGATTCTGGAGTGCAGCCGGAATTGCATACTGTTCTGGGTTTATTACTTTAGTAAATATTTGTTGGCTGAGTTAATGTTGTGCACTTTGTTCCTTATGGCTTGTTGGGTAATATGTGGTCATGGGGAGCAGTGGTGGCATATTAATGTGTGAGAAGGACCTGGTCAAAACCGGCTCGTCCCTGTTTGCAAAATCCTCACTTGTGTGGTGATACTAGTGACTACATGACGTAAATAAGCACGTTGTAAAGAAGTAATGTAAATAAGCCTCTCTAACAGGCTGCGAGTGTATAATGTTAAAAGTGGTGAACTGATTAGAAAAAGTCATTGTTCTTGTCACATCTTCCACGATTTTATCATCTTCCCTGTATTATTTCTTCTCAGCTTGTTATCCCCAGGCTGGGAGAAGCTACCAGCAGGAGGCAGGACAGTGGGCTGCCCAGGTGTGGAAAGACCAACAGCTATACCTTGTCTTTTCTTCCTGTTACTCTGATTCTTGCCTGTTTTGGACACATGTAACTTTCAGACCCACCTGGAGGAACTCATTTGCAAATGAAGCAGTCAAGGAAAAACTGCATTTGAGAGGCTGCTGTGCACGGACAGTGTGAGGTGTGTTTTAGCAGAATTCTGCTAGAAAGCTCCTCTTTTCCTTAGAAGCTGAATCTTTCACAGCTTGCAAAAATAGGGGAGTGATTGATTTAGAATTGTGTGCTCATGTTGGAAGTGACAAGTTATTTTTCCTCCTAAGCTATCGATTCCTGTGTGTAGCTTGTTGGTTTGAAACTCTGAGGTTTATAACGTTATTTCTTCAGGTTGGATAGGTTGAAACAGGTGTGTGTCAAGACTCATTATACTGTTGTCTACAATTTCTCCCTCTTCTGAGTCCCTCAGATTTACGTTCATCAGTCAAATAGTTCACAATAATGAAATGTCTTCATATTAATCCTTGATTAACTACACAAGAGGTGGCAATTCCTGCTGCCTTTGTGTTTTCTAAGGTTATGTCTCCCAGGGCTGCCTGAATGGCGATATTTCTTCATTTCTTTGGCCAAAATAACATCACCCTGTTACAACTTCCCTGAGGTTATGTCATTGAACTCCGACAATCATCCTGAGATAAGTGTTACCCCCATTTTGTAGACAGCTTCAGTTTCAGTTTCTGTTTCGTTGAGTCAGAGATAGTTCTAAGCTGTCTTGTTTAACTCCTTTGCATAATATCTATGAAAAAAATAAGTATGTAGCAAAACATTTTTGAAGGTGATTTCTTCCAAATCAATCATAGCAAATTATTTTTCCTTTTCTTTTTTTTTTTTTTTTTTTTGAAACAGAGTCTCGCTCTGTCGCCCAGGCTGGAGGGCAGTGGCCGGATCTCAGCTCACTGAAAGCTCCGCCTCCCGGGTTCTCGCCATTCTCCTGCCTCAGTCTCCCGAGTAGCTGGGACTACAGGCGCCCGCCACCTCGCCCGGCTAGTTTTTTTTTGTATTTTTTAGTAGAGACGGGGTTTCACCATGTTAGCCAGGATGGTCTCGATCTCCTGACCTCGTGATCCGCCCGTCTCGGCCTCCCAAAGTGCTGGGATTACAGGCTTGAGCCACCGCGCCCGGCCTATTTTTCCTTTTCTATTAGAGTAGAAAGACTGTTAGATTTTAAGTAGTTGAATCATGGTCTCAAGGCCTGGCTCAGCCCCCTGCTAGTTGTGTATCCTTAGGCAAGTTATTTATCCTGTCTGAGCCTCAATTTCTTTAGGATCTGAGGATAATATAATAGCATATTAACTTTGTTCTAAGACTCCATTGATTATACAATGCACCATCAATTTAATGCAACTTTTTTGGGGGACAGGGGAGTAGAAATTACATTAAACCAGTGTTTTGATTGTAAGACACTCTAATTTCAGAAACACAAGAACGAGTACCTTCAAACTGAGGAAGTATGTTATCTGCTTCTTGCCTATAGTATGTAGAACACATCGAAAAGTGTTTGTAATACCCAGTAAATAGCCTGATAAATAGGCTATTCAAAAATAGTTGCCTCCTTTGTAGTTAATATGGGAAAAAAAAAGTTGCCAATTTTTATTTATCAGCCTGGACAGTAAGATTCTAATTTTAATTAGTAATTGAAATGTAACTGCTGGATGATTATTCTGCTTTGTCTCCTTAAAAGCATCCTGACTTGAAATGGGAAGATGTGAACTCTTGATTTCTCTAATTTGTTTCCAGGGATAAGAAATGGTACCAACCAATTCTGTGACTCAGCCTAGTGCTTATATTTGCCAAGCTTTTGCTTACATATCACATTTAACCTGATGACAGCAACCTTATGAGACTGATTTAAGAGTGGATTGGGGAAGAGAGACATTTCAACTTAGCAGGGAGGAGAATGAACTTGGGCTATAGGCTGAGCATAGAAGTTCTATATCCATCAAGGTTTGGCTATAGAACTCTAGTGGCAAGTGTTTTGGTATGTTGAAAATCTAAGTTGAAAATCTTTCCTTAGTAGTCCTGTCCACATTGAACAGTTCAGCTGTGGTCTGTAATAACGTTGCCCATTGGATTGTGGCTTTTTAAAAAACTTTTTATTGAGTTATAATATATAAGCAGGAGAGTGTATGTATAATAAGTTTATAGCTTGAGTTTTTAAAAATTCAAAACATGTGCATAGCCAGCATTCAGATCAAGAAACAGAATCCCTAAAACCTTCCTCCTGCTTCCTTCTGGTCACTGTCCTCTCTAAGGGTGACTGTGCTCTGGATTTTTAATACCATGTATTGTTTTTGCCAGTCTTTATGCTTTCTATAGATGGCATTATGAAGTATGTTCTCTTTTGTGTCTAGCTGCTTTTATCAACATTATGTTTGAGAGTCACCCATGTTGTTGCATGTGGTTATAGATTGCTCATTGTGGGACCATACCACAATCTATTTACTCATTCAGCTATTAATGGACCTTTAGGGCAGTTTCCAGTTTGGCTGTTATGAATGGTGCTGCTATGAACATTCTAGTACATGTCTTGGTGAACATATGTATTTCTGGGTGAGCATGAATAGTCATTTCTGTTGCTTATATATCTAGGAGTAGATTTGATGGCTTCTAATTGCTCTTTTTAAAGATTAAGTGCGTTTCATTTGTTTAAATGAGTGGAAGGGGCCTTTTCTTGCCTACTCGTCGTGTCCCCCCCACCCAGCAAAAAAGGCTACCGTTTGCTAAACCAGCATTTTGTCACACAGGTGCTCATCATCTTTCTTGCTTGGTGGCTGATACATACTTAAGTTCAAATCAAGTGATCCTTCTTATTTCAGACAAATCTTCACTTTTCATACTTAAAAAAAAAAAAACAACAACGAAACACTCTAGACTCTGGATGGCAAATTATTTCAGTAGCAGATTGTTTAGAAGATTTTAGTTAAAGGATGGCTGCAACCTACACTCTCAAGTTGTTGGACTAATAACTGAGGAACAATGTCTTACATCTTCTTGAAGAGTGTATATAGCAGTGAGCACATGGGCTACATGTCCTTGTTAAGTGAGGAAGTCTGGGTGGATTACCGGAACTCTAATTAGGGCCCAGCTTTCCTCCTGAAAAAAACTGGGATCATTATGGGCCTAGCCTTGGGGTTGCTGTGGACTTAAAATGAGATACTCCCCAGTGAGTGCTCTCAGTAAGTGTGAGGCAGGCAGTCCTCTGTCTGCAAGTTTTGGCTCTTTGTGCTGCAACTGGCTGCCTCTTAGGCTCTCCAGGGTTGAAAATGGGCCTCTTTACTCCTGGCGCTGAACATAAAGCCAATTCCTTCTCCTTACTGTTTACATATCTGGTAGAGGAAAAAATGGGATTTAGTTGGATACTTACAACGGGGATTTCCGAAATATGTTACACTGTATCCTTCTAAAGAGATAAGCTGTCTTCTGGTGTTTTTAGATTATAATTTTAAAGTAAAACAAAAATAATATTAAGTCTTTTAGATCAATGAAAGCAAGTATAACTCAAGGGTAGGCTTAATGAACAGGGAAAAGAAGTGAGATATTTTGACAGACACTGATTTCCAAAGAACAGGTGCGCACAGTGACTAAAAATAGTCTTGTGTCATCAGCATTAGAGAAAATGTAGTCAGACAAAAACGAGGTTTCTTTTCCACACCAGGCCTTGAGTAACTTATAGGAATATGGGGGTAGTTGAAATATGAATTTATAAAAACCGGTTAGCAGGTGTTTCTGAAAAGATTGTGATAATACAATTAATACACCCACACATATTAATTCTTTTTACAAAGCATCTTTTTAATTCACTGTCTTAATTCCAACCTTTTACAAACCCTGTAAGATAAGGAAGGCAGAAGTCATAGGATAATGTCATTGGGTAGATGATGAAGCCAATTTGACGTCCATACGTTTCTAAGGTTCCAGGGCTACTTAGGAGGTTTTGCTTCTGGTCTTTACTCCCAGTGCTTTTCTTAAGCACAGAGAATGAATTAGTAGGTTTATTCTGAGTCCATTTCAGGATTATACAAGTGTCTTAGTAGTGAACACTTACACTAATTATAATTGTACCTCATAATACTGATGCCATTTGTGAGAGGGATTGTAAAAATAGGGGCTTAATATCACAAACTCTGGAGTCAGACTGTCTGGGATAAAATTCTAGCTTCACCACTTACTGGCTGATGCTTAACCTTTTCTTACCCTGTTTCCTCATCTATGAAATCCATCTCCTGAATCAGTGCATGTAAATAAGCAGAGTAGCACACTAATTTAATGATTTATTTTAAAAAACCCATTAACTATGGAAATTGAGGCTCAGAAGTGGTGACTTATAAGCAAAAACTGAAACCCAGGCCTTCTCAAATCATCTCCAGTTTCTTTCCAACAAACTATCCTGTTTCTGTGATAAAGTTGTGAATAAATCAAAACAAATGTTAACCTATTTTATTTTTCTGGTTTAATACAAGTTTCTTGGAAAGTCACTTTTTCGGTATGCACATCGTGCTTCCCTCTGCAAGGTATTAAGCTCTGAGGGTTACATTCCCATACTTGGAGAGTGGAACTGGCCAGTCTGTATGTGGCCAGTCCCCGTGACTGATGTCCTCCATTCCAGCCACACTCGAATTGTTAGCAGTACCCATTCAGTTATTGTGCTCTTGCAATTCTTGGGGCCTTTGTAACAAGTCCACATGTCCCCTCCCTTCTGCCAACTCTTTCTTCTTTTGACAGCCTTCCCCACTACTCTGAGGAATTCAGGGGGCATGTCTTTTGTGCTTGGTATATGCTAGTGTGCAATGAGATAGACATATAGCTCTCATACCAAAAGCCAGCATTTCGCTGCCATTTTCAAAAGTTTAGGAAGGCCGTCTACTTCAATCACTATTTAACATTGTTCTGGTGGGGGTGCCAGCCAGTGAATTAAACAAGAATGAAATAAGATACAAAAGTTGATTTACAGCTAGGGTTGTATGCTTAGAAAGCCCAAGAAGCTCAATTTTCTTTTTTGTTGAGACAGAGTTTCACTCTTGTTGCCCAGGCTGGAGTGCAATGGCGTGATCTCGGCTCACTGCAACCTCTGCCTCCTGGGTTCAAGCGATTCTTCTGCCTCAGCCTCCGGAGTAGCTGGGATTACAGGCATGCGCCACCACGCCCGGCTAATTTTGTATTTTTAGGAGAGACGAGGTTTCTCCATGTTGGTCAGGCTGGTCTTGAACTCCCAACCTCAGGTGATCTGCCCGCCTTGGCCTCCCAAAGTGCTGGGATTACAGGCATGAGCCACTGCACCCGGCCGAAGCTCAATTTTCAATATTGTAGGCAGTAAGATACTCAACTTTTGTGGTTAGATATAAAAAGATAGAAAGAGAGCTCTATAGACAACTCTAAAAGCTATGAAAAACTTTTTGGCTGCGAATTATATCAATATCACATGGATATAATGAAATAATGGTTCTAATTCATTTAGAAAAATAAAATATTGAGACTAACCAAGAAAATTGTGACAATTGTCGAAGAAAAAACAGGCAGGGGGATATCATTTAGCTATTTAACTTTACCAGGTATTAAAATATATTATAAAAGTAATAGAAATTAGGCTAGGCTCATGCCTATAATCCCGGCACTTTGGGAGGCTGAGGTGGGAGGATCATTTGAGGCTGGCAGTTTGAGACCAGCCTGGACAACGTAGGGAGAGTCTGTCTCCAAAAAAAAAAAAAAAAAAATTAAACAGGTACGATGGTACATGCCTGTAGTCCTAGCCACTTGGGAGGCTGAGTGGAGAATTGCTTGAACCCAGAAATTTGAGGTTACAGTGAGCTGTGGTCATGACACTGCACTCCAACCTGAGCAACAGACTGAGACCTTGTCTCAAAAAAAAAAAAAAAAAAAAAAAAAGAAATTAAAATAACTTGATATTGGCATAGGAATCAATTCCAAACATAATGGTGTTAAAATAGACCTTAATATAAAAGAGGCTAGAGTGTAAATGTTCAATGAAAGTAGTTTTACAAATAATTGGAAAAAATGAGGGTTACTCTGTAAATGGCATTGGGAAAACAGGGCAACCATTTAGAAAAACAGTTGGATCTCTTCCTCATTCCTTGGATGCACCTTGAAAGTGCTAAAATAAAACCGTAAACACTTACATTCTTGGAGCAAAAAGACTTTCTAAACATGACACATCATGGACACATTTGCTTACATTTAATTAAACCTTTGTATGCCAAAATATGGCAAAAATACCATGAAAGTCAAATGACTGATCAGAAAATGCTTGCAATGATGAGAAAGAGAAATTTCATAATGTCTGAAGAAATACAGCCAGGTGCGATGGCTCATGCCCGTAATCCCAGCACTTTGGGAGGCCAGGGCAGGTGGATCGCTTGAGCTCAGGAGTTTGAGACGAGCCTGGGCGACATCATGAGACCCTGTATCTACAAAAAATACAAAAATTAGCCAGGTGTGGTGGTGCGTGCTAGTAGTCCCAGCTACTCGGGAGGCTGAGGTGGGAGAATCACCTGAGTCTGGGAGGTGGAGGTTGTGGTGAGCTAAGATCATGCCATTGCACGCCAGCCTGGGCATCAGAGCAAGATCCTATCTCAGGGGAAAAAAAAAAAAAGAAATGTATATCCAGAAGAACAGATGAATAAAGGAAATGCTCAGGTTTTTAAAACGTGAGAAGGTGCTTGACTTCTCATAATGCAAATAAAAATTAGTTTTCAGATTGGTGAATATATAATACATGAAATGGTGAGAGTATGGAGAGAAGACAGGCAGTCATCTACTTTTTAGGAGGAAGTATAAATCGAGCAGACATTTTTGTAGGCATTTGGCAGTATCTACCAAAATAAATGCTTATGTCTGTTGCTCTAGCAGATTTATTGACAGGAACTTATTCTGTATATGCACATATAAAGAGGATTTACAGGAATATTCATTGTGGCATTGTAACAGTTTAAACAAAAGTTTAGACATTCACATACAAGGAATACTGTGAAACCAATTAAAATATTTTGTCGGGAATGAACCAAGGTATAAAACAGTGCCATATAGAGTAGAATAAAGAAGAATGAGTAATAGTAACATGTGTTTCTTAGAGGAAATACAGGACACTGATCAGCTGTTGTTGGAACTGGGAGACTGGAAGTTGGGAATGAGGCTTACTTGTTACTTTATTATTTAATTTAATTTAATTTAATTTTTTTGAGATGGAGCGATTCTCCTGCCTCAGCCTCCCAAGTAACTGAGATTACAGGCGCCTGCCACCACACCTGGCTAATTTTTATATTTTTAGTAGAGACGTAGTTTCACCGTTGGCCAGGCTGGTCTTGAACTTTTGATCTCAGGTGATCTGCCTGCCTCGTCTTTCTAAAGTGCTGGGATTACAGGGCATGAGCCACTGAACCTGGCCTACTTATTACTTTAGACCCTTCTTATGTTTTGTTTTTTCAGGGAAATGTTTTTAAAGAAAAAGTGCCCCTATTGCCTATTTAGTGCATTGGTTTGAATAAAAAATTGTTGTTTTACTTCTGCCTTTGTGGCATTTTTGGACAAGGTTTGTCATTCTAGAATATTCTTTCCCTAAATAGAGGCATTACTGTACTGTTGGAAATTAAGCCTTTGTAATTCATTTTTTGATGTAGGCTTACTTGTATGCCTGATCTTAGTAAAGACTGATCATGTACTCATATAGTATTGATTTTGTTTCAACTTGTTTAGAAATATTTGTTGCTTATTTTATGATGTCGTTTTATTCCATTGATTTGCAAATTGATGTGATCGTAACTGGTGTGAACACTTTTCTTCAGCTGTTTTCTTGAATTGTGTTGGTAGTATCACTTTCATACCTCTCATTGAGGAGGATGCTTTGCAGGGTTTATTTTGTTTAGTTAAAAGGGAAAAAAATAAGCAGGCTTACAGAAACTAACAGCTGTGTTTATTTTGATCTGGACAGATTTGGAGGCCAATCACTGCCACCTTTTATTTCCCTGTGGGTCCAGGAACTGGATTTCTTTATTTGGTCAATTTGTATTTCTTATATCAGTATTCTACACGACTTGAAACAGGTATGTTACCCATAGTTGTTTTAAGTATTGTTTCTTTCTCATTTACTAATCTATGTGTTTTCTTTGGAGGAATTTGGAGGGCAGTTAGCATTACAAAAAGAAACTGGGTATGGATAGTAAATGCTCAGTGACTGTGCTGGGACTGCACCAGGCACTTAGCTTATTCAATTTTTAATCCTCACAACATCCTGAGGTATAAGTAGCAGTGTTACCATTTTATAGATGCAAAAAGTAGCAGATCAGAGGTTGACATGTCTTGTCCATCTCCTTAGTGGCTAAGCTGTATACCTCTCATTTATTTTGACAGTCTCACTCATTTCTTTTGCAGCAGTCCTTGTCCTTCAGTGCAGAATTGGGCTGGAGTATATATGTCTCCTAGATTGGGGTTGAAAAACACTAATTTATGTAATTAAAAGCCTAGATTTGTTCTCCAATTGAAAAACTCAACTCTAAAGTACAGTATATAACCAAGATTTAATGATATATAATAGTTTATCAGGTATGAATACCAATGTAATATTTTATTTATTTATTTATTTTTTGAGGCAGTCTTGCTCTGTTGCCTAGGCTGGAGGGCAGTGGTGCCATCTCAGTTCACTGCAGCCTCTGCCTCTTGGGATCACGCAATTCTCGTGCCTCAGCCTCCTGAGTGGCTGAGATTATAGGCACCTGCCACCATACCTGGCTAATTTTTGTATTTTTAGTAGAGACGGGGTTTCACCCTGTTGGCCAGGCTGATCTCAAACTCCTGACCTCAAGTGATCTGCCTGCCTCGGCCTCCCAAAGTGCTGGGATTACAGGTGTGAGCCAACGCGCCCAGCCAACCTACGTAATATTATGGATAAATTCGAAAAATCTTACTGAATTGTCATTTATTTCCTACGATACCTTATATGCTTTTCTGAGTCGCTTACACTAAAGAAACAATGCATCAGTACGCTGTGTTACAGTATGGATATAATTTTGTTAAATTTAAATGATTTTGAAAAGGCTGACTGACTTCAGAGACTTTATAAACTTGCTGGCTGTTACCTCAGGGTAGAGAACTCTGAACCACCCTTAAATGTAAGTCAGTGTTCATGTGGTTGAGAATTGTGAATCAGCCTCATCACTGCAGGGAAATAGTAGGATGGGTATTTGATGTCAAGTAACATTTTTCCTTAAATTGGCATTTGCTACTAGGTTCTTTTTCAAAATAAAGAAATTGTATTAATACAAAGTATAAGGTCATAGACTATTATATTACTATTGGGAGAAACCTAGTTTATTTCCTGAGTTTTACCAAAAGATGAATAGGAGATTCAAGGAAGTGAAGTAACTTGGCAGAAGTGAAACTGACGACCAGTCCTCTCACCACCATATCAGGGGTTTGATCTTTAAATCTACCAGAATATGTGATTTTTATTCTCCTTTGTTCCAGTTGGACCCATTGTGATACTGAGTGCTTAGCAGTCTACCTTTCTGGTATAACTTAATTGAGGATTAATTTGTTAGAGTAATTTTTTTTGTTTGTTTTGAGACAGGGTCTTATTCTGTCACCCAGGCTGGAGTATAGTGGCACGGTCGTGGCTCCCTGCAGCCTTGACTGCCTGGGTTCAAGTGATCCTCCCACCTTAGCCTCCCTAGTAGCTACAAGTATGGGTGTTAAACTGCCACACCTGGCTGACTTTTGTATTTTTGTAGAGATGGGGTTTCACTATGTTACCCAGCCTGGTCTTGAACTCCTGGGCTTGAGAGATCTGCCCACCTTGGCCTCCCAAAGTGCTGGGATTACAGGTGTGAGCCACTGTGTCCAGCTGGAGTAATTTTTTTATATTGATAGTAAATGTTATCTCAGTAGTAAAATAGATTAAGTGTGGATGATCTATGATCAGTTATTTAAAATTTTATTCTGGAAAATTTTCAAACATATGAAAAAGTGGAGGGAAAAGTCAATGAACCTTTTTTCTTTTTGTTGAGACCAAATTCGCATAACATAAAATTCATCATTTTAACCATTTTAAGGTGTACAATTCAGTGATCTTTAGTATATTCACAATGTTATGCAGCTGTCACCATAATCTAATTCTAGAACATTTTCATTACTTCCTAAAAAAGCCAAAGCAGTCACAGTTTACCCTCCTCTTCCCCTCCTCCCAGCCTCTGGCAACCACTAAACTACTTTCTGTGTCTATGGATTCACCTATTCAGGACATTTCATATGTCCTCTGGTGACTGACTTCTTTCACTTATCACAATGTTTTTAAGGTTCATCCCTGTCGTAGTGTATGTCAGTACGAACCCTGCTTAACCATCTAATGGTTATCACCTCTAATAGTTACCTCATAGCCAATCTTGTTTTATTTATATCTATGACTGTCCTCCACCCCTGATTTTTTGAAGCAAAATGCCAGACATTTCATTGGTAAATATTTCAGAATTTAACTCTGAACTATAAGGACTTGAAAAATAATTCTAATGCTCTTTTTAAACCTAAATTGCAATAATTCCATGGCCACTCTTTTTTTTGTTTGTTTGTTTGTTTTTTTTTTGAGATACAGTTTTACTCTGTCACCCAGGTTGGAGTGCAGTGGCATGATCTCAGCTGACTGCAACCTCTGCCTCCTGGGTTCAAGCGATTCTCGTGCCTCAGGCTCCTGAGTAGCTGGGACTCCAGGTACGTGCCACCACGCCCAGCTAATTTTTGTATTTTTAGTAGACAGGGTTTCACCATGTTGGCCAGGCTGGTCTCAAACTCCTGACCTCAAGTGATTCGCCCACCTCAGCCTCCCAAAGTGCTGGGATTATAGGTGTGAGCCACTGTACCCGACCAAAACCACTGATCTTATTGACTCTTTAGATTTGCCTGTTCTGGGCATTTCTTAAAATCATTTTGTTGCCTTTTGTGACTTATGTCTTTTACATAGCATAATGTTTTCAAGATTCTTCCATATAGCATGTGTCAGTACTTCATTCCATTATATCGCCAATTAAGATTCCATCGTATGGACATACCTCATTTTGTTTATTCAGGCGTCAGTTGATAGACATTTGACTTGGTTTCATTTTTTGGCCATTATGAATAATAGCTGCTATGAACTTATAGAGGGGAGCTTTTGAGATCATTCTACTTAATGCTTTTATTTCATAGATAAGAAAACAGTGATCTGGAGTGGTGGTGACATGTCCCAAAAGTCGCAAAGCTCTTTGAGTTAATGCAGTTAGGACTGGAACCCAGGTTCACTGATCCCCAGTTTTCTCTCAGCCACATAGCTTTAAGTTAACATCTTGACAAAATGTTTGCCACCTGCATATTTTCCCTCCTGGCTAAATTGTTAGGTATATAGCAGAGTTGACTTATTTATGAGGTTTCTGATTTGAACTGGAAGACTGTAATTTGAAACCAGTTAATTTGTAAATTCTGAGTTGCAAGCATGTCAGATAATATAGTACTGTAATTTATATGATTACAATATTTTAAGTACTCAGTCTAAAGACTCCTTAGGAATCAGACAGCCAAAGCCACATCAAAAGAAGCACAGCTATTATTAAAATTCAGAAATTGTGTTAGAATTTCAGCTCTGATTCATCATTGTGATCCTCTAGCATTAGGCCTGCTTAACACTGTGGCTGAAGTGTGCTTTGAGGTATCAAGGGAGAAATAAAGGAGAGTAGAAGACACTTTTGCTGGAAACCTATTTTGTTTTAGATATATCTTTCTGCCTTGCTGACACTTGTTGGGTTTCTTTTTTTAAATTGACTAGCTATATCATGTAACTGTGAGGGGGTGTGGAGTGGGGAGGGAAAGTAACTTTCAAGCTAGAGTGATCTTACAGTCATTTCTGTTTTTTTTTTTTTTTTGCTTCTCTTAAAGTCTTCTAACCGAAGGCATTAGGAATCATGCTTATAAGAGAGCTCGTTGTTGATTATTCTGCCCAGTAAGGCATATGGCGCAGTGACAACAGCACTGTGCTAGTAATTTGATGTCACTCTGCTTCTAACAAGCTCTGTGACTTTGGTCATGTGACTTTAACTCCGCATCTGTAAGAAGCAGGTCATAGGTCTTTCCGTTCTCCCTTCCAGATGCAGTGTGAGGACTGAGTCAGAGGCTATGGAAAGGTTTTGGGACGCTTTATTCCCTCCTTCCCCCACATGGTTTTCCCGCGGTAGAATGTAAGTCTCTGGAAGACAGAGACTTTCTTTTTCAGTATCTAAGGCCAGTGTGGTACAGGGGGTTATGTGTGTGTGTTTGTGTTTCTAATAATAATGGTAAGTACCTCCCAGCATAGCCATGCTGGAGGAGACACAACAGGAGACCAAACAGCCATGGTTCCTCCTCTGACAGAGCTTACAGTCTAGTGGAGGAGGACAGGGATCAAGCATGTCATCCTGAATGCGGCCTTCAGGTCACGGTGAGAGCCAAGAAGGAAAGGCTGACAGGCTGGGAAGGAGCTTGGGGGGCCTCACTGGTCTTTGGGATGCAGGGCTCAGTAGCTGTGGAATTGACTGTACTTTCTCTGCGTCTATTTTAGCCTGTGGTAGTCAGAGCATGTCACTTATTGGAATTCAGTTAGGAGAGCATAGATTAACCTTATTCAGGTAACTTTGATTCAGGGCTTTATTGGGGACATTGTTTAGATATTTTAAAAAATTCACTTTTCTAGAGACGAGTGGTTTTTAAAATGTTCTCATTTTGGCTTTTTCTATAACTTTTTGAAGTGTTTCTCTATGTAGATGTTACTTTGTTCTGAAATTCTGAACCATGACATTTGGCTTGTTTTTGTTTCCAGGAGCTTTTGATGGGAGGCCAGCAGACTATTTATTCATGCTCCTCTTTAACTGGATCTGCATCGTGGTATCCTTCAGTCTGTGATTTTGGGCCAGAAATAAAACCAGTTTTTTCCAGGTTTGGGGAAATAGACCATATTATGTAAACATTTCAAATTACAATATTTGCATCTTGGTTGACTGCAGTTAATAGGAATAATTAAAGTTTTTTTGAAAAAAAGCTGTACTAAATCATATAGCCCTTGAGTTATGCATTGTCTTACCATTTGTGGGATTTTTTTCCCACCTTTGGTTGAGTAGTTTTATGACTGTTCCCTCTTCTTGTTCCCAGTTCTTTGTGTTCTCATGTGTGACAGCTTGTTGACTGAGGCACAAAGAGAGTCCGTGCCATGAAACAGCTTTTGAAATCTGTGGTCCTTATCAGAAAATTAATTTATAACCAGCATCCTTTTCTGACTTCATTTTTGTCCTTCTCTGGGGTCCTACATAGTAATTCAGTCCCTCTATAAAGTACCCAGCTCTGGGAAGGGACACAGTACGTTTCTCTGCTTTGTATCAATAGCAGTTGTCAGCCGCCCTCCAACTGCAGGCCTCTTACAGATGGTGAGAGCACAGCAGCTCTTGATGTCTCAGGTCCTGTGCAAAATTGGTGAGCTCAAAATTGCCTTTGGGCTCAGCTTCCATTTAAACTTGGCCAAGGGCCAGAAAATGTGGTACTGTGGATGCCCTTTGCCCTCCTTTAAGGGAAGGAAAAAAATGTTTTGGACTTTAACCATGCTATAGAGCCCTGAGAATGTAAGTAGAATGATTATTTCCTTCAAAGGCTACAGACATCTTTATCCTTTATTTGAAGGAGAGACGTTAAAATGTAATAGCAGAGGAAAAGAATGCCGGGTGACCAGACTAAGTCATAGGCTGAAACTGTTGATTTCTACTGTGTTCTTGTCATGGTATCGTCGAATGAAATATGCATAATGAAGATTAGATACCTTTGTGTTGTGGACCGTTTTAAGCAGTCTGAACTATAGAAAAGTATTTTCCTTCAGAACACTGGAATTAACTTAAAAATTTTTTTAATTAAAAAAATATGTGTATAAATTAGAGATGGGGTCTTGCTGTGTTGCCCAGGCTGGTTTGGAACTCCTGGCCTCAAGCAATCCTCCCATCTTGGCCTTCCAAAGTACAGAGATTACAGGCATAAGCCAAATTACACCTGGCCAAGTGAACTTTTAAGTGGGGGGAAAATAAACACATCAGTCTTGACTAGGTACAGAATGCTTCTTTTATGTCTGATCTTTAACTTTACAAACCAAGATTACTGGCTTGACAATGGATATGCAGGTAAGTGTCCCTGTAAACTATCTATTTGCCCTTTTATATGTTTCAAATCATCAGTCGCCATCAGAGAAATGCAAATCAAAACCACAATGAGATACCATCTCACACCAGTTAGAATGGCAATCATTAAAAAAATCAGGAAACAACAGGTGCTGGAGAGGATGTGGAGAAATAGGAACACTTTTACACTGTTGGTGGGACTGTAAACTAGTTCAACCATTGTGGAAAACAGTGTGGCGATTGCTTAAGGATCTAGAACTAGAAATACCATATGACCCAGCTACCCCACTACTGGGGATATACCCAAAGGATTATAAGTCATGCTGCTATAAAGACACATGCACACGTATGTTTATTGCAGCACTATTCACAATAGCAAAGACTTGGAATCAACCCAGTTGTCCATCAGTGACAGACTGGATTAAGAAAATGTGGCACATATACAGCATGGAATACTATGCAGCCATAAAAATGGATGAGTTCGTGTCCTTTGTAGGGACATGGATGCAGCTGGAAACCATTCTCAGCAAACTATCGCAAGAACAGAAAACCAAATTCCGCATGTTCTCACTCATAGGTGGGAATTGAACAATGAGATCACTTGGACACAGGAAGGGGATCATCACATACCAGGTCCTATTGTGGGGAGGGACCGGGGAGGGAGAACATTAGGAGATATACCTAATGTAAATGACGAGTTAATGGGTACAGCACACCAACATGGCACATGTATACATATGTAACAAACCTGCATGTTGTGCACATGTACCCTAGAACTTCAAGTATAATAAAATATATATATACTGTTAGTGGCCTTTGTCAGAAGTTGAAATTGCATTAACTATGGGGTTAATTACGTGGTATTTTGAAATTATAGAATTACAACTGTTTTATTTATTTGTTTATTTTTGAGACAGAGTCTTGCTCTGTTGCCCAGGCTGGAGTGCAGTGGCTCGATCTCGGCTCACTGCAGCCTCCGCCTCCCGGATTCAAGCGATTCTCCTGCCTCAGCTTCCCAAGTAGCTGGGATTACAGATGCGTGACACCACGCCCGGCTAATTTTTGTATTTTTAGTAGAGATGGGATTTCACCATGTTGGTCAGGCTGGTCTTGAACTCCTGACCTCATGATCTGCCTGCCTTGGCCTCCCAAAGTGCTAGGATTACAGGCGTGAGCCACTGTGCCTGGCCTACAGCTGTTTTATTTTGAAGATCTTAAGTCAGCTAAATCTTTGAAGCTCTTACATGAGTTATCTAAATCATTGCTTTCCTTGCTCATTTCTGGCCTCTTTTTGGTATTTGAACATTGACAATAATGGTTGTCTGGTATTTTCTAGGCATGTGACGGTAATGGTTGTCTAGTATTTCTAGGCATGTATATGGATGTTTTTTAAAAATTGAGATTATATGGTAATGCTTTGTTGCTTTTTGTAAATAACAGAGCTTGACTCTTACATTTCTGAATCCATCTAAAATGATGTAGTTTTGTTGTATTTTATTATAGGCTTTTGTAGTATTTGTTGTATGATAAATAATAGGATCAATTTATAGTTCTGATCGGTTGAGTTTCCCTTTACCCAGGTGAGGATTGTTGTGAAGAGGAGGGGTAAAAAGCATAGTAGATGTACACGGTTTTACGTGACTCTGGAGCTTGGTTTTTACATGTCGACTTCTTTTGCAGTTGCTGATGATTCCTCTGATCATGTCGGTACTTTATGTCTGGGCCCAGCTGAACAGAGACATGATTGTATCATTTTGGTTTGGAACACGATTTAAGGTACTTTACCTTGATTGGAAGTGTCCTTTTCATTTGTCTTTGCAGAAATCCCTCTTCAGTCCAGAGATGTACTTTCTGACTCACCCAGAAGAGGTCACTGCAGAGCAGTGTACCATAGGCAAGCCCCTTTCTGCCCTCCTCAATCCCAGCTCTATTTAATTAGCCAACCTGGAGTCTGTTGCTGGCCTTTGTTTCTTCACTCCCTCTCTACCTCAGGCCCCTCAGGGATATGTCCCTGAGTGATCTTATGTGTCTGTGTTAGAGAGAAGGAGAGAGAACTCATGTGAAACCCTGCCTTTACAAATCAGTTCTTATCACTCCCTCATTCCCTGTTATTTGCTTTATACTGTAGCTGAAACAGACTGTTTTTGCCCCCAAACACTTCTCTTTGTACATTCTTTCACAGTTTTCCACCTGTAACATCTTGATTCTCTTTTTCGTATAAATCCTACCCATTCTTAATTTGAATTGGAACTGAACATATTTCCTGAGTCTCCTGCCTATAATTCATCTTACCTTTGGGCTTTTTCAATACTTTGTGTTTCTCTTTAGTACTTACCACATGTAGCTGTAAAGTTATTTAAGTATAACCCTCTCTTTCCTAGTTTGTGAAGTTTCTTGCAACTCCTTTAGCTCTTGATATGATGGCTTGGATTTGGTAAGGGGCTCAAATGTTCATCTGGAGAGCTTTCTTATTTGGGACAGTATTAGTTTAAGATATCAATATGTGATGAGATAAAAATTCAGAGTAATTTTGCAAGATATATAAAAGAAGAACTTGAAAAGATGGGGTATATTTATTTTATTTGTAACAATTTGTTGGCTGGAATCTTAGTGTGATTCTCTCATGGGCCTTGCTTTTAGTAGCATCTGTGGGACACTCATCTGCTTTTTGAAGCTGTTTGTTAATAGCAATTCAGCAGGGCCTGTATTGCAGCGGACCTGTGGGCAAAGTACTGTGTCCTTCCAGTTACAAATACACAAGTAAGTCTAGTTTTAGATAGGAAGGTTTAAGTATAGTGGGAATAATGCTAGATTGATGTGAGAAATTTTGCAGTGACCTTCCAGAGGATTTATATAAAGCCCCTTGTCAGTGTATCCTTACCCATTTTAGTCCCAGTAGTAGCTGTGTCCTCGTCAGGTGTGGCTACTCACATTTGCATATATTTATTCCATCCTAGGCCTGCTATTTACCCTGGGTTATCCTTGGATTCAACTATATCATCGGAGGCTCGTAAGTGATATTAGATTTATTTAATTGGAAACTAATCCTTGGGAAATTTCCATTAGTTTTTATCTTTCTCTGACCTTTATACAACTTTAAAGAATCCCAACATTGATGCATTAGAACCTTGTACTTATGGGATAATTTTACTTCGATGGAATTGATTAGATTGCGGGGCTTTAAGCACATTTAACATTGAATGGTTGCGATTTTGTTAACTTATTGTTACACACAGTGTGTTCCTATGTGTGTATAGGAATAAATATGTATTTCTGGATTCATTATTCAGATTGACAGAGACCTAATTTTTGTCTGAGTTGACTCCTCTAAGAGCTATGTATAAAATTACTATGTCTTATATTCTTAAGGCATTTCCAGAATGCCTTGGAGACTGCTGATCAGTCATAGAAATCCAGATTCTTAGATAGGATATAATTTTGCAAGTGGTTTCATAATATAGAACTTTTTTTTTTTTTTTTTTTTTTTTTTTTGAGATGCAGTTTCACTTTTGTCGCCCAGGCTGGAGTGCAATGGTGCGATCTTGGCTCATTGTAACCTTTGCCTCATGGTTCAAGCGATTCTCCTGCCTCAGCCTCCTGAGTGGCTGGGATTACAGGCACCCGCTTCCACGCCCGGCTATTTTTTTTTTATTTTTATTTTTTATATTTTTAGTAGAGACGGGCTTTCACTGTGTTTGCCAGGCTGTTCTCAAACTCCTAACCTCAAATGATCTGCCTGCCTTGGCTTCCCAAAGTGCTGGAATTACAGGCGTGAGCCACCGTGCCTAGCTGATAATACAGAGCTTTTGGCCAGCCAGGGTCAAATATCTAGTCTATTGGTCAGGAATTAGAACTAGACATAGGAATACCTTTAATTCATCCAGTCAGAATTTTAAAGGGAGGATACTAAGATGGAGCTTCTCTAAGAACTCCCATTTCTTCATATTTTCTGTTTATTTATTTACTTATTATTATTTTTTTTTTGAGATGGGGTCTCGCTCTGTCACCGAGGTTGAAGTTCAGTGGCACGATCTTGGCTCACTGCAACCTCTGCTTCCCAGGTTCAAGCAATTCTCATGCCTCAGCCTCCCGAGTAGCTGGGATTACAGGCGTGCACCACCACACCCAGCTAATTTTTGTATTTTTTGTAGAGATGAGGTTTCACCATATTGCCCAGGCTGGTCTCAAATTCCTGACCTCAAATGATCCTCCCGCCTTGGCCTCCCAAAGTGCTGGGATTGCAGGCTTGAGCCACTGCACCCCACCAGAACTCCCATTTCTTATACTACAAACTACTTTTTAATATTTCAGTCGATTTTTATAGTGCTGGTTCTTCATGTATC
Source organism: Macaca nemestrina (assembly GCF_043159975.1). Lineage (NCBI taxonomy): Eukaryota > Metazoa > Chordata > Mammalia > Primates > Cercopithecidae > Macaca > Macaca nemestrina. The sequence continues at coordinate 22,286,701 of NC_092132.1, forward strand.
TGACATACTTGCTCTGTGTGATCCTGACTTCTTCTGCATATTGTTGGGGAGAAGAGAATGAATGGAGCGGACTGTTCAGAAAAGCATGTTCTGAACTTGGTAAAGCTGCTCTTCCAGCCAGGAAGGCGAAGTCTAAAGTAGTTGCAGGTGTTGATTTGTCCCTGACAGGAATCATGTTGCAGGTGAAGACAAACAGGATATGTAATAGTAACAGTAGATCTATACACTCTTGAGGTGACCTGTGTGTAAGCCATGGGAAAACTGAAGAAGGTCAGCGTTGATTTCAGGGTGCAAGTCAGCTTTCCTAAGTGATCTCTGTGGTGTCTTACACTCAAGGGTACAAGAGGCAAGAGAGAAGTGCTTAATAGTTCCAGGAAATGGGGAACAGGCATTTATTGTTCCTCTTTTCCTTACTCCCACGCTTCTCTCTTGGTAGCCTTCATGTTTGCCCACATTTTATCAATACAGTATTCATGACTGAAAGCATTCAGAAGCATGCTTTACAACTTCCCCAACTCTTGAGGCAGGAAGTAGCAAAAACAATATTTTGAGGATGGGCTGGTGCTTGAAAGAGATGTCGGAGGGGCTGCTGGCCTTGAAGAGTGGCGGGCCTCATTGGTTCAGCAGGACTGATTTCCCGTCTCCCTCAGAATGCATTTGCCACTCGGACTACAAAAGGGCTCATTGTCAGCTCTCACAGACTCCCAGGGACTAAATGGTCTGCCTTGAAGGCTCTCTTCTTTATGATATTAGTTAAAACTTGGTTCGTTTCACTATATTGCTTGAATGTCTTTAAACTCATTTGGCTCTCTTTGCAGGGTAATCAATGAGCTTATTGGAAATCTGGTTGGACATCTTTATTTTTTCCTAATGTTCAGATACCCAATGGACTTGGGAGGAAGAAATTTTCTATCCACACCTCAGTTTTTGTAAGTGTTTTTGTCCTGTCTCATCTAACATTTTAGTGCCTGTGTTCTTAATGCATCCTAATAAGAGCTCCATGAGGAGTATGATTTAGCCCCATGTCCCATCTGATGGAGTAACCTAAGGCAACAAATGACTTATCCTCGTCACATAGTCACCGGAAGTCAGGCATTAAAGCCTTGGCTCCATTGCCTTCTTGTTACTCTTTTAGCCAGGGACCACTGACAGCTAGGTTCCAGCATTACAGGAGGCTTCTCAGCCCACCGAGCCTGCCGAGGGACCCGATGCAGCTCCAGAGTACGAAGCAGTGGGCTGGGGAATGGGCAGTCACAGGATAGTGGGGTGTCTTTTCTTGGCCCATCAGTTTTTTACCCATGATTTTGCCCAAGGAAGGGTAAGTTAGCTTGTTAGTCAGCAATTTTAAGCATTTTTATATTAAATACTATGGATTAGCCATTTTACAGGACTGTTGAGTTAAAATGAGAGCCTTGAGGTTTGTATGGTCCCAACCCCCTGGGAGTTTGTGCTCTTTGTCTGCTTTTAGGGTTTACTGAAGTAGGATGCTAAGGGCAACAGCTTTGATTTTTGAGACAAACTTGGGTTTGAATCTCAGTCCCCTCAGATAGCAGTTTTTATACTGGGAAAGTCACTTAAGCCTCCAGGTTTCAGTCTGCAAGTCTGTAAGTTGTGGGGGAAACCACTGTCTCACAAGACTGCATGAGGTAAGATACCCCGTTGGGAAGCACATAGTGGGTTCTCCATAAGTAAAGCTAGCTGCCATATCCCTGAAGGTGGGGGTAGGAGAGCAGGATTTTGATGAGCTGAGAGGAGATGCGCACACACATAGAAGCATGTAATAGTCGTGTGACCATTCTGTCAGTGAGGCAAAAAGGCTGTCGAAGAAGGGACCAGTTAAATCACCATCTGGGTGTCACAGCCTGCCTGACAATCACGCCTAATCTCATATCAGGGATATGCAGTAATAGCTTGCATTTAAAAGCTTTAAAAAAACAAACAAACCAAACCCTTTCACATCTTGCTAATTTTAATGTTTTGCAGTTCTGTCATTCTTCTAAGGGATCAATGAGGGCAGTAAAACTTGAGCAGGCCTCCTCTTTCTCCCCCTCCTTTTATAGGGTAGGGGTGTGTTTTTCAAAGACTTTTCAAATTGTGAACTGTAATTTACAGAGATATACCATATTGGTGGTTGTGGTGTGTGTGTTTTTCTTTAAGAGAATAAAAGGAAACTTGTTTCTCTTCTGAGCCTTGAATTGCCTTCAGGCTAAAAAAACAAATGACCAATCTGGTTTCTAATTATCAAAGGACATAATAACAGCAGGTTTGGCTTTCTGATCTAGGTTTATCAAGTAGGATGGCAGATGCATCAATTAAAAAAAGCTTGGTGCTTTTGGGGGGCAGCCAACAGTTACTTTACTTTAAATGGCCATATTCTAACTTAACGGCTTGTAGCTACTTCTCAGTTGTGGGCAACACAGGATACAAGATTCTAGTGGCAAAATCAGCAGAGCCCTGGAGCCTGCCTTCCACTTGAACTTTCTCTGTTGGTGGAAGTCCTTCTGCTAAATTTTGCATAAAGATCAGATGACAAAACATAGCTCCTTGCAAAAGCAATAACTGCTTTGAAATTACCATAAATTTTTGTTGATTATGTATAATTGGGTATCTTTTTATACTAATTATTTGCATTTAATTTCACTATCTACTTAATCAGTGGAGATGGCTTCCATATTGTCTTAGAGTGAGTAGCAAAGCAAGACAGCCCTAGCATTGCCTTCTGTAAGTGTTCTATTTTATCATGTACTTTGGAGGAATATTATTGTACCAGAAGGCATGGATGTTGAGAAACCAGCACTTGGAAAATACATTTTGATTTAATGGTAAAGCTGTATTTGTTTAAAATGGAGGAGGTGAGTATAAGAAGGTATAACTACCTTTCTAAATGGAATGCTGATACATTTGTATCACCATTTTCCATTCCATTTAGAGTACTTATATCTTCCCTGTACACATTAAATTTTGTGTTTAAAAGGGGTTGTTGGCCGGGCGTGGTTGCTCACGCCGGTAATCCCAGCATTTTGGGAGGCCAACAGGGGTGGATCACGAGGTCAGGAGATCGAGACCATCCTGGCCAACATGGTGAAACGCTGGCTCTACTAAAAATACAAAAATTAGCTGGGCATGGTGGTGGGCGCCCGTAATCCTAGCTACTCGGGAGGCTGAGGCAGGAGAATCGCTTGAACCCAGGACGGGGAGGTTGCAGTGAGCTGAGATGGTGCTACTGACTCCAGCCTGGTGACAGAGTGAGACTCCGTCTCAAAATAAATAAATAAAAAAGCGGTTTGTTTTCTGTTTTGGGAAGAGGCATGAAGGTATTGAGTATGATGTAAACAGACTCCAGTCACTGACTGCTGTCCCTTCCCAGGCAGGAGGCATGTAGTATAACAAGTAGTGCAGGGTGCAGGCTCTGGAGCCAGGCTCACTGGGTTGGAATCCTGTCACTTTTGAAGCGCTTCACTCAGTGTTGGCTCAATTTTCTTGTTTATAAAACAGGAGTAATAGTAATGCCTACCTCATGGGGTTGTTGTGAAGATCAAATGAATTGATAAGCAGGCAGCACCTGGTGTAAGGTAATGCTCGCTGAGTAAGTTCACAGAGTAGCTGCTCTTGTATGAGGTCAAGTATAAAGCCTGTCCTCTTCAGGGTTTCTGCTGTGGACAAGTCACTTGTCATGACTTACTCTTGCTGCCAGGAAGGGTTTAAGCAGAGGTATCAGATCATCCTCTCTGCCTTCAAGCAAAATTTTAAACATTAGGATCTGCTAAGTGGAATAGGTTTAAACACATTCTCAGTTCAGTAATAAAAGAGTCAAGGATGGGAAATAGTTGGAAAATACTACTGAGAGTGTAGGCTTGAGTTTAAATTCTCTTAGCTGTTCTGTGAACTCTTAGTTTATTAATTTTAAGGTGGGAAATCATGTAACCTTCTGGGGCCCCAGCTCTCCCACCATCCGTGAGAAGGGAAGAATGTACCTGGAAGGCAGATTCTGAATACATTTTAAAACATACCCATACTTCCAACATAGAAAGCCTTCTTCCCCCGTCTCCTTTGATGGGCTCAGCTGAGAGCCTTTTAGAAATGCTGTGCAAGGCTCAAACACGCAGGCTGTGGATTTGGCCTTTGAAAGTGAATGTATTTTGTATCCTTTGATCCAGTTTGAGCCGTATTTAGATATACCAAGATGCTATCAGTCATTCTTTGGTTGCTGGGCTTGTGGGTGTAATATTTTTGTTTCCATACTGTTCTGCATGGATTACTTTTATAAGCGGAGAAAAAAACGTTCAGAGTGTGAATTTAGCTGAAATCTGAATACATTTAAGAAACATGAAAAACGAATGCCTTCTGTGGTCAGGTCATGGAGCTGAGTACTGAAAACACAAAGTTAAATAAGACATTGTCCCTCATTGCCTTCAACATGACAAGTGCCATGGGAACAGCAGGAGAGGGAGGTGTTCTCGGAGGTCAGATAACTATGTGGAAGTGACTTTGTTCTCTTCTCTCCCTTTGTGTCCCCGTCTTTCTGCACCAGGTACCGCTGGCTGCCCAGTAGGAGAGGAGGAGTATCAGGATTTGGTGTGCCCCCTGCTAGCATGAGGCGAGCTGCTGATCAGAATGGCGGAGGCGGGAGACACAACTGGGGCCAGGGCTTTCGACTTGGAGACCAGTGAAGGGGCGGCCTCAGGCAGCCGCTCCTCTCAAGCCACATTTTCTCCCAGTGCTGGGTGCGCTTAACAACTGCGTTCTAGCTAACACTGTTGGACCTGACCCACACTGAATGTAGTCTTTCAGTACGAGACAAAGTTTTATAAATCCTGAAGACAAATACAAGTGTTCCACAAGTTTCCTGATTCTCATTCAAGTCCTTACTGCTGTGAAGAACAAATACCAACTGTGCAAATTGCAAAACTGACTACATTTTTTGGTGTCTTCTCTTCTCCCCTTTCCGTCTGAATAATGGGTTTTAGCGGGTCCTGGTCTGCTGGCATTGAGCTGGGGAGCTGGGGCTGGGTCACCAAACGCTTCTCAAAAGGACCCTTATCTCTTTCTTGCACACATGCCTCCCTCCCACTTTTCCCAGCCCCCACATGTGCAACTAGAAGAGGTTGCCCATAAAATTGTTCTGCCCTTGACAGGCTCTCTTATTTATTGACTTTTGCCAAGGCTTGATCACAACAATCATATTCACGCAATCTTCCCCTTTTGGTGGCAGAACTGTAGCAATAGGGGGAGAAGACTGAAGCAGCGGATGAAGCGCTTTCTCAGCTTTTGGAATTGCTTCGACCTGACATCCGTTATAACCATTTGCCACGTCTTCAGATGTTTTTATGAAAAAGTACCACTGAGTCAGTGAGGGCCACAGATGATATTAATGAGATATGAGGGTTGTTGCTGGGTGTTTTTTTCCTGAGTTAAGTGATCAAGACTAGTGGAGTTGTGTCTAACGCAGGGGTTAGGTTTCAACCATGGGGGATGCAACCCCTTTGCGTTTCATATGTAAGGCATTCTGGCTTTGTGTACCCAGAGTAGTTGGGTTGCTTTGTGTTAGGAGGATCCAGGTCATGTCGGCTACAGGGAGATGCTCTCTTTGAGAGGCTCCTGGGCATTGATTCCATTTCATTCTCATTCTGGATATGTGTTCGTTGAGTAAAGGAGGAGAGACCCTCATACGCTATTTAAATGTCATTTTTTTGCCTATCCCCCATTTTTTGGTCATGTTTCAGTTAATTGTGAGGAAGGTGCAGCTCCTCTCTGCACGGAGATCATTTTTTAAAGTTAATATAAGCACAGCTAAGGGAATAACATGATTTAAGGTTGAAATGGCTTTAGAATCATTTGGGTTTGAGGGTCTGTTATTTTGAGTCATGAATGTACAAGCTCTGTGAATCAACCAGCTTAAATACCCACAACTTTTTTTTCGTAGGTGGGCTTTTCCTATCAGAGCTTGGCTCATAACCAAATAAAGTTTTTTGAAGGCCGTGGCTTTTCACACAGTTATTTTATTTTTTGACGTTATCTGAAAGCAGACTGTTAGGAGCAGTATTGAGTGGCCGTCATACTTTGAGGCAACTAAAAAGGCTTCAAACGTTTTGATCAGTTTCTTTTCAGGAAACATTGTGCTCTAACAGTATGCCTATTCTTTCCCCTGCTCTTAAACAGTGTGATGTGTGTTATCCTAGGAAATGAGAGTTGGCAAACAGCTTCTCATTTTGAATAGAGTTTGTGTGTACCTCTCCATATTTAATTTATATGATAAAATAGGTGGGGAGAGTTTGACCCTGAACTGTCATATGTTTTGTTGTTGATCTGTGGCCACAATAAAGTTTACTTGTAAAATTTTAGAGGCCATTATTCCAATTATGTTGCATGTACACTCATTGTACAGGCGTGCAGACTCACTGTATGTATAAGAATATTCTGACGGTGGGTGACCCGGAGTCTCCGGTGTACCATCTTACCAGTCAGCTGCCTGCGAGCAGTCAGTTTTTTCCTAAAGGTTTACAAGTATTTAGAACTCTTCAGTTCAGGGCAAAATGTTCATGAAGTTATTCCTCTTAAACATGGTCAGGAAGCTGATGACATTATTGATTTTGTCTGGATTATCTTTCTGGAATAATAACAAGCTATTTGAGTTTTGACTTGGCAAGGCAAAACATGACAGTGGATTCTCTTTACAAATGGAAAAAAAAATCCTTATTTTGTATAAAGGACTTCCCTTTTTGTAAACTAATTCTTTTTATTGGTAAAAATTGTAAATTAAAATGTGCAACTTGAAGGTTGTCTGTGTTAAGTTTCCATGTCCGTGCTCTGCTGTCTGTTAGATATCACATAATTTGTGTAACCAGTCATCTCTTGAAGAGCATTTAGGAAGTACCCAATATTTTTTGCTGGATTAATTTCTGGATGCAGAATTCCTGGGTTTTCATTTTAATGAAGGAGGATGCTTCCTAACTTTGAGTGAGGAGTCATACCTGCTTGTAGCATGCTTTATGGCATTTTTATAGCTTCTACTTATGAACCTGAGCCCTGGAACTTTATAAAATTAGATTAATCCCATTTCCTCATGAGGCACACACAGACTAGACAGCAAGTGCCATGACATTCCTGACCCCCCCCTCTTTTTTTTTCTCGAAGGTGAACTCCCAGTCTGTATCTTGGGCCTTCGGCAGGCCAACTTCACTCATCACAAGGTGAGGTGACAGGAATCAGGCTGTATGTATGTCCCTTTTCTATTACTGGGCAAATACTGAAGCAATAGAAAAAGATCCTGCTTATCTAGAAGGACACGTTGCCAGTATCACTGTGTTCTAAGCTACCTTTTGAATGACACTGATCTAATAATAGGCAATGTTGCAGTTGCCAACATCTTCGTTTATTGCCAACTCTGTTTCTGAGGTCCCTGCCCCTCTTACACTTTCAGCAGTAACTTAACACTCTGAATAACTAACCTTTGGAAGAAGTTACTCCTTTCTGGACTTTATACTGTTTGTATCTTAGAAGGCTGGGCTGAGCAAATGGGTTTATTGGCAGTTCACTTGTTCGCCTTCCAGAGTGACTGGTGATCAAAATTGGCCAGAAATACCATGTCCCGTGTTTACTTCTTTCTTCAGTCTTTCATACCCTTCCCTCCCTCCATACTTTCCCTCCCTGTCCCTCCCTCCCCCTCCCTCCCTGCCTCTCTCCCTCCCTCTCTCTCTCTCTCCTTTTTTTTTTGAGATGGGATCTCACTCTGTCACCCAGCTTGGAGTCCAGTGGCATGATCTCAGCTCGCTGCAACCTCTGCCTCCCAGGTTCAAATGATCCTCCCACCTCAGCCTGCTGAGTAGCTGGGACCACAGCTGTGTGCCACCACACTCGGCTAATTTTTTGTATGTTTGGTTGATACGGAGTTTCACCATGTTGCTCAGGCTGGTCTCAAACTCCTGAGCTCAGGCAAGCCACCTGCCTCGGCCTCCCAAAGTGCTGGGATTATAGGCCTGAGCCATGGTGCCCAGCCTTTCCCATGATTTATATGTGTGGTTTAAGCCTAGGCTCCTTCCTATATGGTCCCCTTATCTCACATCAGCTCTGCTTGTTCCAGTAGGAACCCCATGTTCAGGGGCACACCTGGGCACTGAGCAGTAATGTGCCAGGTACTTTGTGAAAAAGCCTCCAGCTTACGGTTTTTAAAATCTGGCTATACACAAGCATTAAACTTGAGATTTTTTAAAAAATGCAGTTATCTTGGCTCATTCCCATTCTACGTATTTTTGAGGTTCCTAGTGATTCTGATGTTCACTTGGATTTGGGAACTTGTGTTTAAACAAACTTGTGAAATAGTATTATCCCCGTTTTCCAGATAAGGAAATGTAAGCTTCAAATCTCTTGATTAAAATCAGGCAGCAACCAGGTGTGGTGGCTCACGTCTGTAATCCCAGCTGTTTGGGAGGCCGAGGTGGGTGGACCTCCTGAGGTTGGGAGTTTGAGACCAGCCTGACCAACATGGAGAAACCCCGTATCTACTAAAAATACAAAAATTAGCTGTGCGTGGTGGCGTTTACCTGTAATCCCAGCTACTCGGGAGGCTGAGGCAGGGGAATGACTTGAACCCGAGAGGTGGAGGTTGCGGTGAGCTGAGATTGTGCCATTGCACTCCAGTCTGGGCAACAAGAGCAAAACTCCGTATCAAAACAAAAACAAAAACAAAAAACAACAACAAAACAAATAAGCTAGAAGGTGCCAGAGACAGGATATGAACCCAACTCTGAGTAGAGACCTCTGTTGCGGCTTTTCAGTGAAGGAAGCCAAAGCAGATGCAAATAGACAACGTTTCTGTCTTCACGACGTGTCCTTTCTACTGAGGCAGTCAGCTGGGCCCATTGTAGGGACTCATATTTGTTGAATAAGCAAACAAGTCATTATAATACAATTTCACCAAACTACCAGAATAAAAGGAAGTAAATTTCTTGGATGAGAGGCTAGGTCTTGAAAGATTGATGGAGAGTTCTGGTCAAGATGGGGGAAGTCACTCATTCTAGCTGGATTTAGAAACAGCAGCAGCAAGAGCAGGAACTTTGGGGAAGACAGAACTGTGTGCCTGGACCTGTAGAATACAGGCAGGGAGTGGCAGGGAAAGGGGCTAGAAAGATAGATAGGGGCTTGTATCAGGAAAACTTGTGTGTGATTGCTTGGACTTCAATCTGTGGGCAGTGGGGAACGTTGAAAAGCCTTCATGTTTGGTCTTTAAAAAGTAGCTGGCAGGCCAGGTGCGGTGGCTCATGCCTGTAATCCCAGCACTTTGGGAGGCCGAGGCGGGCAGATCACAAGGTCAGGCGATCGAGACCAACCTGGCTAACACAGTGAAACTCCATCTCTACTAAAAATACAAAAAAAAAAAAAAATTAGCTGGGCGTGGTGGCGGGCACCTGTAGTCCCAGCTACTTGGGAGGCTGAGGCAGGAGGATGGCGTGAACCCAGGAGGTGGAGCTTGCAGTGAGCCGAGATAGCGCCACTGCACTCCAGCCTGGGCGACAGAGTGAAACACTGTCTCCAAAAAAAAAAGTAGCTGGCAGCCAGGTGTGGTGGCTCACACCTGTAATTCTAGCACTTTGGAGGCCGAGGCGGGTGAATCACCTGAGGTCAGGAGTTCGAGACCAGCCTGGCCAACATGGCGAAACCCTGTCTCTACTAAAAACACAAAAATTTAGCTGGGCCTGATGGCAGATGCCTGCAATCCCAGCTACTCGGGAGGCTGAGGCAGGAAAATTGCTTGAACCTAGAAGACGGAGGTTGCAGTGAGCCGAGGTCGCACCATTGCACTCCAGCCTGGGTGATAAGAGTGAAACTTCCTCTCAAAACAAAAAACAAAAAAAGTAGCTGGCTGCCTCTGGGGAGTAGAGGGAGAAGGCTGGGAAGAGGAGAAACGAGGTAAGACGACCACGTTTTGTACTGGTTGCTGTGATGCAGGTTTAAGGGAATAGTTGGTTTAAACCAAGGCAGTGGGATTGGGGACTGGATCGGAGGGACCTCCCTGACAGAGAATTACTGGCACTCAGTGAGGAAGAGGAGGGTTTTCTTGAAGGGGTTCCCATTGGCGACCAGGGCTTGGATCTGTGTTTCACACACAAGCTGGGTAAAATGCTATTTCTGGCTGTTGGTGCCGCAGCCATTGTAGATAATTAGGTGCTGGCATCCTAACCTGGAAACCTAGCCACTATTCGCAAGTATATTTCTGTGGAAAAAAACATTATGAGCTCCAAATCCATCAACTTGAATGAAAATGAACTTTTAAAATATGATGTCTTCCTGAAATGGGAACAGCTTTGCAGAAGGCCCCAGTGAGGAAGAAGCAATTCTCTTGATTGTATCACCAGCCTTTAGGGCCCAGTTTAAATGTCATTTCATCAAGGAGAGGGCTATTAGACCTGCAGGCAAGGTGAAATGTCTCCTCACATAGCCCCCGGCACCCTGATCTCTGCCTTTGACACTTGTCCCACCTGTGATCATTCGCTTAATATCCCTCCCATGGTTTGTAACCATCCTCAGGACAGGGACTGCAGCTTATTTACAGCTATTTCCCAGTGCATAGCACAGGCCTGCCACATACAGGTGCTTAAGTGTTTCTTGCACTGAACTGAAATTTGGCCTGTGTAGGAATTTGTCCTGCTTAGGGAGAGAGCTAATAATGGCCAAGTCTCCCAGGATCATTGAATGATTTTTTTGTTGTTCATCTAAGGGAATCATAATCCCCTGAAACAGGATATTAGAACAGGTTAGAGACAATGGAAAGAACGGACTCAAAATTAAAATACTTAAAAAAAATGAGCAGCAAAGCAGCTTCTATCTGCAGTGTGTAATCTGCTAATGGGTATGAGTACTGGGGTGATTTGGGCAAAAGGAGACTTGGTACAGAGTGAAGGCAGGCAAGAACACTTGGGAAGATTAATTGAAGATGTAAATTTAGCTTTCTCTCCCCCGAGGAATTCCCCAGTGGCTTGTACAAATTCACATGTATTTGGAGAGAAGGAGAAACCCCTGCCATGTCATCACGGCCAGAGAGACCCACAGGGAGTGCAGAATTAAATCTAGGTGCTAGGCGTAAGGATTGCTTAGGAAATGAGCTCAGTGTGTCATTTGAAGCCTTAACCTGACCCAGATGACTCTGATCTCTCTTTTCTCTCTGTCAGTGTGTTGGCCTTTTCCTGAGGGCTGGCACTCATCTTCTAAGTGTCCTTGTTGGTTAAGGGCAGTCACTGTTAGCTTAAGGGAGCCTTTGGATTTTGATCATTCCTGTCTTAATGTCGAAGTAGGCTCTAAGGATGTAATAAGATGCCTCTGTATCTACAGCCAGGCCCTTGTCTGCTCTAAGCCAGTTTTCTCTTGGAGGTGCCCAGACCCCTTACTGGGGAGGAGGGATTGGAACTTTTCATGATCACAGGCATCAGGTAGGGTTTTCTGACGGCAGGTACCCAAAAAGGACCCTCGCTAAGTTAAGCCAAAGATGAGTTATTGGAAGGATATAAAATAGCGCACAGATTCTAAGGGCCTGCTGAGAACCCTCACATGGATGGGGGACCAGGGAGCCAGGCAGTAGGCATTGATCTCATCACATCTCTTGCTGGGCTAAACCAGCTTCATCTTTGATTCTATTCTTGTATCTCTCCCTTTTAGGATTTGACTCCCAAGACTCACTGCCCCAGCTTGGACCTGGTGCCTCTCCTGTGGCTAGGAATTCAGGGAAAAACATTTGACTGACAGTCCCATTATGGCTACCCTCAACAGGAGAGAGGAAATTTTCCAAAAGCGAATCAAAGTTCTCTTGCCATAAGAAGGAGGACATGGATGCTGGCTGCCTAAGGAGCCCTACCTGGCCCACTAGAGCATGCAAGCCCCATGTTGGGCCTCCTGTGAGGAGCCTCTGGCTTTGTTTCCTTCCAACCCAGGACAAGACAGCATTTCCTTATGTCTCCTCACTCTAGCTCGTCTACCGAGCATTTGCGAGCAATGTGTGCTTTGCTGAAGATTTTGGGGGAGAGGGTGGAGAGCGTTGACATTGGACATCACAGGGAAAGGGACTTCCCACGCTTGAGGGCAGGTGCTGTGTCTGTCCCATTCATCATCACATCCTCAACACCTAGCAGAAAGTTTGGCATGAGAGAGCTTTTTGAGATAAATATTTGTTGAAGAAATGAATACATTTTACAACCTAAATTCCTTTTAGCTATCAACTGGCTCCCTCCCTTTCTTCTCCAAATCCTTCTCTTATGTGGCCTCGCCATCTAATGTCTTGGTCAGTTTAACTCTCTGGCCCCAAACCTCTATACTCAGTGAAACAAAAGCCTTGCAGTGAGTCGGAACTACCCACCATAGAAAGGCTCATCAGAGTTCTTCACCAGATACAAAGCAAGACTCTAGGTCAGGGAAGCAGGTGGATTTTGTTTTAAAAAAATTAAGGGCCGGGAGCGGTGGCTCACGCCTGTAATCTCAGCACTTTGGGAAGCCAAGGCGGGAGGACCATGGAGTCAGGAGTTTGAGACAAGCCTGGCCAACATAGTGAAACACCGTCTCTACTAAAAATACAAATATTAGCTGGGCATGGTGGCAGGTGCCTATAATCCTAGCTACTTGGGAGGCTGAGGCAGGAGAATTGTTTGAATCTGGGAGGCAGAGGGTGGTGAGCTGAGATCCTGTCACTGCACACCAGCCTGGGTGACCCGCGAGACTCCATCTCAAAAAAAAAAAAAAAAGACTATTTCCTATGTACCTACTACTCAGATTCTGATAAACCCTCTCTAGTGTGTTGAATGGAGGACCAAAATGATATACAGGCTGGGCACAGTGGCTCATGCCTGTAATCCCATCACTTTAAAGAAGAGGGCAGATCACTTGAGCTCAGGAGTTCAAGAGCAGCCTGGGCAACATGGAGAAACCTCAGCTCTACAAAAAATACAAAAAATTAGCCAGGCTTGGTGGTGCACACCTGTGGTCCCAGCTACTCAGGAGGCTGAGGTGGGATATTGCTTCATTCCAGGAGGTCAAGACTGCAGTGAGCTGTGATCGTGCCACTGCTCTCCAGTCTGGGTGAAAGAGTGAGGTTCTGTCCAAAAAAAAAGAAAAAAAAAGACATATACATGTCCTAATTCCCAGAACCTATGAATGTGACCTTATTTGGAAAACAAAAGGTCTTTGCAGATGTCATTCAGGTAAGGATTTTGAGATGAATAGGTCATCCTGGATTATCCGGGAGGGCCCCGAGTCCAATGACAAGTTTCCTACAAGAGATTTGACAGAAGAGGAGAAAACACAGGCGCATAGAGAGGAGAAGGTGATGTGGCCAAGGAGGCAGAGATTGGAGTGACGTGACCACAAGCCAAGCAAGCCAAACAACACCCGGGGCCACTAGAAGTTGGAAGAGGCAAGGCACAGACTCTTCCCTCGAGCCTTTGGAGGACGTGTGGTCTTGCTGACACCTTGAGCTCAGACTTCTGGCCTCCAGAACTGGAAAACTCCAGAACCGTAGAACAATTTCTATTGTTTTACATCATCAAGTTTGTGGTAATTTGCTACAGCAGCCTAGGAAACTAATACACTCTTTTTTTTTTTTTTTTTTTTCTGAGATGGAGTCTCGCTCTGTCACCCAGGCTGGAATGCAGTGGCCGGATCTCAGCTCACTGCAAGCTCCACCTCCCGGGTTTTTGCCATTCTCCTGCCTCAGCCTCCCGAGTAGCTGGGACTACAGGCACCCGCCACCTCGCCCGGCTAGTTTTTTTGTATTTTGTTTAGTGGAGATGGGGTTTCACCGTGTTAGCCAGGATGGTCTCGATCTCCTGACCTCGTGATCCGCCCGTCTCGGCCTCCCAAAGTGCTGGGATTACAGGCTTGAGCCACCGCGCCCGGCCAATACACCCCTTAAAGTAGTGTACTAACCTCCTCACCATCTTCTCTCAGCTCCATCAATGCAACGTGCCCCTTTCTGCCTTTCAGACATGGCACACTCTCAACTCTATCTCTGGCAAGGGGCATTGGCAGTCACATTTCATCGCTTCAGATGAGCCATTCATGCTCTGCCCAGCACAGAAATATGCATGCCTGGGCGCAGTGGCTCACGCCTGTAATCCCAGCACTTTGGAAGGCCGAGGTGGGTGGATCACTTGAGGCCAGGAGTTTGAGACCAGCCTGGCCAACATGGTGAAACTCTGTCTCTACTAAAAATACAAAAATGAGCAAGTCTTATAACCCAGTCTCAAAATAAATAAAGAGATTAAAAATAAAATTTAAAGAATTAAAAAAAAGGGTTGAGCACCATCACTCTACCACCTAAGATAGCCTGGCTGCATCTCTTCTTTGCTCCCTGAAGAAGCTTCGACTCATTTAGAAGCTGACCATTAGGCCTCTCTATACATCCCAATATTGGTCTACTTTTGTCATAGACCACTGTCATTGGCAAAACTTTGCAAAAATAAAATTTTAGATTTCTTATATAAGTGCAAAGATCCTTTAGGCCAGAGGGTACCAAAAAGATGATCTAAATCAGAGATTTTCAAACTATTTTTAGACACAGTACTCTTTGCTTGAATGAAATTTTAAATCCTAACAGGTAAAAGACAAGTGAAGCTGATCTAAATTGGGAAGGAAGAGAGGGGTCATGGCTAGTGCTGTTTCAACTCCATCCCAACCCTCATTTCAGTCGCTTTATGCCCCCGTTCTTTAACAAATCCCGTGAAACACTCCTGACTTCTCTTGTTAAAAAGGATTCTTTCAAGCTGGGTGTGGTGTTGCGCACCCATTGTCCAAGCTTCTCAGGAAGCTGAAGCGGGAGGATTGTGTGAGCCCGGAGGAGTTTGAAGCCGCAGTGGCCTATGACTGCACCTGTGAATAGCCACTGAACTTTAGCCTGGGCAACATAGCAAGACCCTCTCTCTCTCAAAAAAAAAAAAAAAAAAAAAAAGAAAAAAAAGGATTCTTTCTAATTTGTCCTAGTTTCTGGGCCTCTGCTGCGGGGAACAGCGTCTTTCCTAGTCTTTGTTGGTTTTTTAGGAGCCAATAATCCCCCTTTTTGTCTGAGTTTGGAATCAACTAAGAGATAAGCACAATTATTAGACAGATAAAACATGTTAGCGCTATTTCTGAGAAAGTCTGGATTGGAAGATAATAACTTAGGGGTGTAGCCATGTGGACTTTCTAAGACTGAACCCCAGAATTTGAAAGACTCTCCTGGCCACTGGCACAGCGAGGCAAGGACAGTGTCTACTGCAGCAGGCTCACCATGGGGAAAAGCAGAGCAGGCAGCTTCTGGAGGCCCAGCTGGCTTTATACAGTCTGAGCTCAGTTCTTTCATCGACTCACCCATTACATAGGCCTCCCCTTGGGACAAAAATTAAGACCTTCTTATTACTTTTTCTTTTCAGGAAATTGCCTCTCTTTGGAAACCCAAGGAGTAAGGAATATGTATTTCTCTCTAAGAATGTTCACTTCCATTCCCATTTACGAGGCAGAGAAGGTTCCACTTGGAGACCCAGGACCCAAGTCAGGCATATTAGGTATTAGTCAGATAGTCAAGTTAGGCTAATAACTATAACAAACAATCCCCTCTCCGTTGCATATTATAACAGAGATATATTTCTTGTTTAAATCAGAGTCCAAAGCCTGTCATGGTGGCTCACACCTGTAATCCCAGCCTTTGGGAGGCCAAGGCAGGCAGATCACTTGAGGCCAAGAGTTTGAGCTCAGCCTCACCAACATGACGAAATCCCCTCTCTACTAAAAATACAAAACTTAGTGGGGCATGGCAGCTCATGGCTGTAATCCCAGCTACTCAAGAGGCTGAGGTGGGAGGATCGCTTAAACCTGGGAGCTGGAGGTTGCAGTGAGCTGAGATTGTGCCACTGCACTCCAGCTTGGGTGACAGATTGAGACTCTGTTTCAAAACCAATCAATCACAATCAATCAATCAATCACAGTCCAATGTGGATAGGCAGGTGGGGTGGTGCAATCAGGAGGAGGCTCTCTCTGCTCCATGCAGTTATTCAGGGACTCAGGCTGCTTTCATTTTTCTTTTTCTTTTTTTTTCTTTTATTATTTATTTATTTATTTATTTATTTTTTTGAGACGGAGTCTTGCTCTTTTGCCCTGGCTGGAATGCAGTGGCATGATCATGGCTCATTGTAGCCTTGACCTCCCGGGCTCAGTTAATCCTCCTGCATCAGCCTCCCAAATAGCTGGGACTACAGGCACCCGCCACCATGCCTGGCTAATTATTTGAATTTTCGTAGAGACAGGGTTTCACAATATTGGCCAGGCTGGTCTTGAACTCATGGGCTCAAGTGATCCACCTGCCTCAGCCTCCCAAAATGCTGGGATTACAGGTGTGAGCCACCACGCCCAGCTCTCCTTTCATTTATTGCAGAGAATTTTTTTTTTAAAACTCTTGTGTGCCGTAATAAGAACTATCAATTGCTCCATCATCTCCCAGGACCTCAGAGTCTCCACTGACTTTTTTGCAGGTGGTGAACAGAATGAGAAAGATTAAGTGGAGGATTGTGCAGGAGACTGAAGGGGCCAGGCTGAAAGTAGCATACATCATTTCTGCCCACACACTATTGACCAGCACTCATCACATGGTTCCACGAACCACAGGGAAGCCCCGAAACGTGTCTTTCTGCATGCATAGGAGGAAAATTAAGTTTGGAAAACACAAAGTATTGTCCCAGTACAGTATCACATTCACATAGATACAGCCCAGTCAACAAAACCAATTATACAGCAATTCATATCTTTACTCGGAGAAGTCTAAAGAACAGATCAACAGCTTGATGAATTTTTACAAAGAGAGCGCACCTGTACAACTAGCACCCTGATCAGAATAGGTGACATTGGCCAGGTGTGGTGGCTCACGCCTGTAATCCCAGCACTTTGGGAGGCTGAGGCGGGTGGATCACTTGAGGTCAGGAGTTCAAGACCAGCCTGGCCAACACGATGAAACCCCGTCTCTACTAAAAATACAAAAATCAGCTGGGCGTGGTGGTGAGCACCTGTAATCCCAGCTACTCAGGAGGCTGTGCAGGAGAATCGCTTGAACCTGGGAGGACAGAGGTTGCAGTGACCCGAGATCATGTCATTGCATTCCAGCCTGGGTGACGGAGTAAGACTCCATCTCAGGAAAAAGAATAGGTGACATTATCAGCCCTGAAGAAGCCTCTTGAACCCCCTTCTAATCATCAACCCCCCAAGTGAGCACCTATCCTGACTTGTACCCATATAGATTAGTTTTTAAATATTCTACAAATAGACTCATACCATATGTATTCTTTTGTGTTTGGCTTCTTTTGTTCATATTGAACATCATGTTTGTGGGAGTCACCCACGTTGTTGTATGTAATTGCAGTGCTTTCATTCTTGTTGCTGTATTGTCTTTTATGGTATGAATATGACATTATTTACCCATTCTAATGTTGATGTGCATTTGGGTAGTTTGTTGTGTTTTTGTTTTGTTTTTTGTTTTTTTTTTGATATGGAGTCTTGCTCTGTAGCCCAGGCTGGAGTGCAATGGTGCGATCTCCACTCACTGCAACCTCCACCTCCCGGGTTCAAGCAATTTTCCTGCCTCAGCCACCCGAATAGCTGGGATTACAGGTGCCCGTCACCACACCCGGCTCTTTTTTTTTTTTTTTTTTTTTTTTTTTTTGTATTTTTAGTAGAGATGGGGTTTTACCATGTTGGCCAGGCTGGTCTTGAACTCGTGACCTCAGGTGATCCATCCTCCTTGACCTCCCAAACTGCTGGGATTACAGGCATGAGCCACCGTAGTTTTAAGATACAACAGATAGTGCTGCTATGAACATTCTAGCATACATCTTTAGTGAGAATATGGATGCACATCTGGTGGGGATATACGAATTGTACCTAATTCCTAGAAGTGGGGATTTCTGGGTCACAGAGTATCAACATGTTCAGCCGTAATAGAAGCTATCAGCTTTCAAAGTGGTGGTATGATCTGAGGATGCAAGTATTACGTGGTGAAAACCGCAATGACTTTCGCACCAATGTAATACTTTGTGGTCCTGTTTTCCTAAAATCTTAACTCTGCTTTGTTTCATTTTTCCCTCACACCTGAGGCTGTGCTAGAGCTCCTTACTCCTCACTGCCAAGAAAACTCTCCCTCACACCCAATTTTTTGAATTTGAGCTTTTCTCTCCCTTTACCTGCTACTTCCTCACCTCTAGCTTGGTTACTGTCAGTCCCATTGTCTGGATTCTTCATCACTCAAACTTGAAATAGGCCTGGCCAGAAGGGAGCTCTTCTCAGAAGGAAGTGGAAGCTGTGGGGGACACGGAATATGCAAAGATCAAATTTCCTGTAGAGACAGCGTGTGTGGGAGAAGCTGGGAACATTCACTCATTAATAATTTTTGTATCTGCCACACAGAGAAAGGGAATTAAGGAAAAACCCTTAAAAATCATTAAGATGAACTATCTGGAGGAGTGCGGGATCTTATTAATATTCAAGTCGTCGTGGGGAGAGGCAGGCAGCAGGAGGGGGAGGAAGCTCCCTCAGTCCCCACCCCGGCCCTTTGTGGGAGTCCGAGAGTGGGGCCACTGCAGGGGGACCCGGGGTGCTCCCATGCTGGGGATTCCGCGTGCTCTTGCCAAAAGGTTAATGGTCACGGCTCTAACTCCACCCGCGGCCGATCCTGATTAATGGCGCATCTTGGGAGGGTGCTGAGGCGAGAGACGAGTTGAGTTCCCAACTCTCATGAGAAATACGTAATCATTAATCAACATTACTGGGCCCCACTCAGACTAAGTAGCCTCTTGTGATTAAGAACGGGCCCTTGAAAAATAAAAACGCAGTCTTTTAGCATTTCGAGTATTTGACAATGGCTTTCTTAATAGCAGGTGGTGGGGAGTTGGTAGGGGAGCTTGCTGTGCAGGGTGCACGTGTGTGTATGTGCGTATATGTGTGCGTGCATGCCTGTGTGTGCATGCGTGTGTGTGCCTGTGTGCGCCTGTGTGTGCGCCTGCATGTGCCTGTGTGTGCATGCGTGTTTTTGTGTGCCTGTGTGTGCATGCATGTGTGTTTGTGTGCTTGTGTGCATGTGTGCGTGCATGCCTGTGTGCGCCTGTGTGTGCACCTGCGTGTGCCTGTGCGCCTGTGTGTGCATGCGTGTTTTTGTGTGCCTGTGTGTGCATGCATGTGTGTTTGTGTGCCTGTGTGTGAATGCATGTGTGTTTGTGTGCTTGTGTGCATGTGTGTGTGCATGCATGTTTGTGTGAATGCGTGTGTGTACCTGTGTGCCTGTGTGTGTGCATGTGTGCGTGTGCATGCGTTTGCCTGTGTGCCTGTGTGTGTGTGTGTCTTTGTGGGTGCCTATGCATCTTTGTGTGTGCATGTGTGTATGTGCCTATGTGCCTGTGTGTGCATATGTGTGTGTGTGCCAGTGTGTCTTTGTGTGTGCATGTGTGTATATGCAGCTTTGTGCCTGTGTGTGTACGTGTGTGTGTGTCTGTGTGTATGAACAAAGACAATGTGATGAGTTGAGAGCTGGCCTGAAGGTAGTCCGACCAGGCCTCCTCATCCACTTTGCAGGGTGATTCTGATGGGGCTGCCTTTCTCTGGCCAGGAACTGGAACCTCCAGGAGGGGTGAGGGTAGCTGGGGGCTGGATTCCCTCTGAGTCTTCTGGGTTACAGATTCATAACACACCCAGAAAGCCAGAATTAGAAGGAAACAATCCAGCCCTCACTTCCAAATGGGAAGTGCAGCTCCCACCTACAAGGCTACTGTGAGAATTAAATCAGGTCATACCTGTAAATCACTGGACTCTCCCCAGAGATGTTAGTTCTCCTTCCCTTCACAACCAGGAACTCATTCAGTCCTCACAGTCACCCTGTGAGGGTTCTGTTTTCCCCATGTTATTGAAGACTTTGAGCTCAGGGGTGGCCACGGGCTCCCCTAACCAGGTAGTTCCAGAACCTAAACCCTGACCTTCTCTCTTCAGCGTGGCTGAGGGAGTCCAATAGACCTGGGTGACGTGGACACCGCCCTTTCCCAGCTCTGTAACTTCCAGCAGGCTATTAAACCTTGGTCAGCCTCAGCTTCCTCAACTCTAGAAGGAGGGGAACCACCTAGTAAGATTCTCATGAGAATGTAAGATTCTCATGAGAACTCAGCGAGCTAGTGCTGGGAAGCATTTGGCACAGACCATCCCCAGCACATTAGTTTCTTTGCCTCCTTCCCCTTTCCTCAGACCAGTCATCAGCTTGATTCCCGCAGCAGCCTGTGAGGTTGGTGTGGTTGTTGCAGATGAGGGAACTGAGGCTCAGGGAGGCAGTGACTGTTCACTCTGCCTTGTCCCAGGGCAATGAAGGACCAGTGGCCTCACTCACCACCAGCCTGAACTGCATGTGGCGTTCATTATAGGGGATGCTATGGGCCCAGGGAAGCAGCCTCCAAGGCCACTGTGAGAAATGATTCTTTCTCTTCCCTCTCCTCCCCTCCCCCCCCCCTCCCCTCCCCTCCCCTCCCCTCCCCTCCCCTCCCCTCCCCTCTCCTCCCTTCTCCTCTCTTCCATCCCCTCCCCTCCTCTCCTTTCTTTTTTGATGGAGTCTGACTTTGTAGCCCAGACTGGAGTGCAGTGGCGTGATCTTGGATCACTGCCACCTCCATCTCCTGGGTTCAAGCTACTCTCCTGCCTCAGCCTCCTGAGTAGATGGGATTACAGGCACGCACCACCACGCCTGGCTTACTTTTGTATTTTTAGTAGTTATGGAGTTTCACCATGTTGACCAGGCTGGTCTCAAACTCCTGACCTCAAGTGATCCACCTGCCTTGACCTCAAGTAATCCACCAAAGTGGTGGGATTACAGGCATGAGCCACTGTGCCTGGTCCTTCTCTCCCTTTTCTTTCCTTTCCTTTTCCCTTCCCTTCCCTTGCCTTCCCTTCCCTTGCCTTCCTTTCCCTTGCCTTCCTTCCCCTCCCCTCCCCTCCCCTCCCCTTCCCTTCCCTTCTTTCTTTTCTTTTCTTTTCTTTTCTTTTCTTTTCTTTTCTTTTCTTTTCTTTTCTTTCTGCTAGGGTCCCACTCTGTTCCCCAGGCTGCAGGGCAGTGGCATGATCATGGTTCACTACAGACTTGACCTCCTGGACCCAGGTGATTCTCCCACCTCAGCCTCCTGGACTACAACATGTGCCACCACTCCTGGGTAATTTTTTTGTATTTTTTATAGAGATGGGGTTTCCGCATGTTGTCCAGGCTAGTCGCAAACTCTTAGGCTCAAGTGATTGGTCTCCCAAAGCACTGGGATTACAGGTATGAGCCACTGCACTCAGCTTCTACTTGCTTTAAAGCCAGTTTGAGGAAACATTTGTCCCCAAATCACCTTTTTTATTCCCTAACATTTCCTAAGTTTCTTTGCAGAATTAGAAAAAACTACTTTAAATTTCACATGGAACCAAAAAAGAGCCCATGTAGCCAAGACAATCCTAAGCAAAAAGAATAAAACTGGAGGCATCATGTTACCTGACTTCAAACTATACTACAAGGCTACAGTAACCAAAGCAGCATGGTACTGGTACCAAAACAGATATATAGACCAATGGAACAGAACAGAGACCTCAGAAATAATACCACACATCTACAGCCATCTGATCTTTGACAAACCTGACAAAAACAAGCAATGGGTAAAGGATCCCCTATTTAATAAATGGTGCTGGGAAAACTGGCTAGCCACATGCAGAAAACTGATACTGGACCCCTTCCTTACATATTACACAAAAATTAACTCAAGATGGATTAAAGACTTAAATGTAAAACCCAGAACCATAAAAACCCTAGAAGAAAACCTAGGCAATACCATTCAGGACATAGGCATGGGCAAAGACTTCATGACTAAAACACCAAAAACAATTGCAACAAAAGCCAAAATAGACAAATGGGATCTAATTAAACTAAAAAGCTTCTGCACAGCAAAAGAAACTAGCATCAGAGTGAACGGACAGCCTACAGAATAGGAGAAAATTTTTGCAATCGACCCACTGACGAAGGTCTAATATCCAAAATCTGCAAGGAATTTAAACAAATTTACAAAAAACAAACAAAAAACAACAACAACAACAACAACAACAAAAACAAGCCCATCAAAACATGGGTGAAGGATATAAACAGGCACTTCTCAAAAGAAGACATTTATGCAGTCAACAAACATATGGAAAAAAACTCATCATCACTGATCATTAGACAAATGTAAATCAAAACCACAATGAGATGCCATCTCACATCAGTCAGATGGCGATTATTAAAAAGCTAGGAAACAATAGATGCTGGTGAGGCTATGGAGAAATAGGAATGCTTTTACACTGTTGGTGGGCATGTAAATTAGTTCTACCATTGTGGAAGACAGTGTGGTGATTCCTAAAGGATCAAGAACCAGAAATGCCATTTGATCTAGCAATCCCATTACTGGTTATATACTCAAGGGATTACAAATCATTCTACTATAAAGACACGTGCACACGTATGTTTATTGCAGCACTAATTACAATAGCAAAGACTTGCAACCAACCCAAATGCCCATCAGTGATAGACTGGATAAAGAAAATGTGGCACATATACACCATGGAATACTATGCAGCCATAAAAAGAATGAGAAAATGTCCTTTGCAAGGACATGGATGCAGCTGGAAGTCATAATTCTCAGTAAACTAACACAGGAACAGAAAACCAAACACTGCATGTTCTCACTCATAAATGGGAGTTGGACACAGGGCGGAGAACATCCCACACTGGGGTCTTTCGGGGCATTGGGGGCAAGGGGAGGGAGAGCATTAAGACAAATTCCTAATGTATGTAGAGCTTAAAACCTATATGATGGGTTGATAGATACAGTAAACCACCATGGCACATGTATACCTATGTAACAAACGGGCACATTCTGCACATGTATCCTAGAACTTAAAGTTAAAAAAAAAAAAATCTGAATTAGCCCCAGTTTTACCTCCCCTCACATGACTGTCCAACAATCTAATGTTCAAAAAGGACATGTGTAAGAATGCAAATAGCAGCATTATTTGTAATAAGCCTAAATAGAAACAATCCAATGTCTGACAACAATAGGATGGGTAAATTGCAGCTTACTCATACAGTGATATACTATACAGTTATGAATATGAACAAAGTACTGCCACTGATAGCAACACTGGCAAGTAGCAGAAACATAATGATGAGTGAAATAAGCCATCTGTAAAAGAGTATACCATATACTGCGTGATTCCATTTATATAAAATGCAAGAATGGGCAAAATAAGTCTAAGGCATTAGAAGTCATATTGGCAATTACATTTAGAGAGTTACTGGAAGAGGTCAATGTGGGTGCATATCTGGGGTACTGGTTCTGCTTATTGACATGCCTGATGATTGTATGAAAATGTATTGAGTTGTATGCTCATGGTGTGCCTACTTTTCTGTAAGGACATTATACTTTAGTCTTAATGTTTGTTTAAAGATTTTTGGGTAACTCAGAGAATCACTGGGAAGGCTGGAGAATCAGGCTCATAACTCTGCTGCAGAATTGATCTGATGAAGAAACTGCCACCACTGAGTATTAAATGGAATAGTTGTACTCTCATGACCACTTTTGCAGCAGGGACTCAATGAGACTGAGAACACAGCTTTGCAGCCACAGCCACCTTCCAGAACATGGATGTTGCATGGTGCTTCTTTCCTCACATGCTCATTTCCATTCCAGCAGCTCCTGCTTGTGTGCTTGATTCATGGAGCCGATGCCCATTCCTAGCTGCAAAGGAGGCTGGCAAAGTGAAATCATAGGCTCCCTTTGGGATAGAAGGCAGGAACTCCTCAAATGTATAAAGACTGTCAAAAGGTGCAGCACAACTAGAAAACATGACAAAGGTCCATGGTGCTTATGTTTATTAAAAAGGGCCTATTGAGGATATCACCTTATGCTCTAGTGGCCCTAATGTTGTATTAGTTGTTGTCTCTTGGTGTTCAGCTCCATACCCGCCATTTTATCCTTTTTCCTGTACCATTGCCACTGAGAAACTGTATTTTCTAGACTCCTTTGTCAGTTGAGTTCCAGTTAATTTTTGCAAATGAAAGGCACTGGGTCGGTGCAGTGGCTCACATCTGTAATCTCAGCACTTTGGGAGGCAAGGCAGGTGGATCACTTGAGCTCAGGATTTCAAGACCAGCCTGGGCAACATAGTAAAACCCCATCTCTATAAAAAATATAAAAATTAGCTGGGAGTGGTGGTGCCTGTAGTCCCAGCTGTTTGTGAGGCTGAGGTGGGAGGATTGCTTGAGCCCTGGAGGAGGAGGTTGCAGTGAGCCGAGATCGTGCCACTGTACGTGCCTAGGCAACAGAGCCAGACCTTATCTAAAATAAAATAAAATAAAATAAAATAACATAAAATAAAATAAAATAAAACAAAACAAAATAAGACACCTGTGTGCAATGATATCAGAAGTGGGGAAGATCGTAGAAGTCATAGTCATTCTTCCTCTAGCAGCAGCGTCTCTGGCCAATGCCACTTTTCTCCACTTGCTCCTTCAGCCCTCCTGACACTTGCAAGGAATTGTCTGTCATCATCCCCATCCCGTTTTCCTGATGGACATGGACTGATACCAACAGGCATCCTGAGAGCCACGGGGTGTGAGTTTAGATATATGTGTATGTGGAGGGCTGTGGGAGAACTGAGCATCTCACGCCATGCTAAGAAGGCAGGTCAGACATCCCCTAAGGGTCCCTTGTGGAGTGGTTAACCTGTCACTGGAGGGCTCTGAGCAGCAACTGCATGTTTGAATCTCTGGCTAGCGGGCTCCACTCAGTGATCCCAGAAGTCTGAGCCCTGTGATGGAAGAGCAAAGGAGCCAGGAAGAATAGTGCTGAGCTTGGAGGCAGACAGCCCCAGGCGCCAGCGTTCTCTCTGCCATCTCCCAGTGTGCATGCTCGGGCAGCGCACCTGGCCTCTCTGGGCCTCAGGTTCCCCATCTGTAAAGTGGACAGACTGATACCTACCTTGGGGGTGGTGGGAAAGTGGAATAGACAGGTTTGTGAAAGCCCTTTGCTAATATAAGGGCATGGTTTTCTGTATAGAGGAAGTACTCTTGGCCCCCAAAGGAAGACCGAGGTGCAGCCTTGGTTCCTCTCTGTCCTGATCAGTTGATCTCTCAATGGCTCCCATAAGAGGGAGAACATTCATTTGCTCCTTTAGCCTGGCACATTCACACGGGCCTGTCACTGCACTAGGTGCTGGGGATGGAAGGATGAAAAAGACATGGCTTCTGCCCAGAGGGAGCCCCAGTGCAGGACAGGGGCATGTATTGAGACAATTAACATTCAGTGTGAGGGGCACTGAAGAGGAGGCAGAGGATGCGATGGGAGCTTGAAGGAGAGGCAGCTCATTTGGAGGTGGCTCATTCCTGCAGGTGGAATCATGGGCACTTCTGGAAGCAGAGAGTTCTAAGCTGAGAACTAGAAGAGGAGCAGGGGTCAGCCACATAAAGGAGCAGGGCTGGGGGAATGTCTGAGGTGGAGGGGACAGCCATGCAGAGGTCTGGAGGAAGAGAAATGGGGTGTTTGGGGAACTGGAGGCGAGTGTAGATGAAGACTGAGGAGCGGGGAAAGATGGAGCTGGAGGGTAGGTGGAGGCCACTCACGTTATACTGAGGGGTTTGGATTTGTCCTGAACAGTGAGGAGCACATGCTTTGCTCCAGGAGAGATGCAGCTGGCCCTGAGCCGAGCTCCAGGCTGATTTACAGGCGCCAGGTGCCAAGAGTGGCTGCGTCACCTGCTCTGAAATCCGAGGCACGTAAGGCTTGGTGCCTTTGTCCAATGTTAACCTGAGCCCAGAGGAGAGGCTGTCTCTGGGACCCTGTGGACTCTGCCCCTGGCCCTGTACTTCTCACAGAGTGCATGCAGGAACGGGGGCTGCTTCTGCCCGCAGTCTCTCCACCTTCTCTTGCTCTCTGGTCCTCGCTCTTTGTCGGCATCTGATGCCCTCTTTCTTCTTGGCTTGTCAAGCCTGCAGCAAGGCCCACCATCATTTCCCACCTGCCTTCCATACAGGAGACCAGAGCAGGCTTCACAGTGATGTTTCTGTGGCATTCAGTGAAGCTTGTTTTCCCATTGGAGAACAAAACCCTCATCCATTGTGCAGGGAGAGGCAGGTGGAAGTTAAGTAGAAGAGAAAGCCAGAAGAGAGAAAAAGCTGAGTTTGCATTAAATGGCTTTCTGCCAACTTCTGTCCCCTCCACCTCATTTTTCTTGTGGTTTATCCTTGTTTGTCTCAGAATTCAGCTTAGCTGCCACCTCCCCTAGGGAGCTGATCTGAGCTCTGTTTTGCAGTAGGTGCCCTCTCCCTCTGTTTTCCCAGTTTTCTCTAAAGTTGTTGATAACTTGTCTGCTTCCCCCCTGAGACTAACATCCATCAGTTCAACAGAAGTGAACTGAGCACCTCCCATGTGCTGACATTGTGCTGGGCCCTGGGTGACTGGATGAAGTCCTGGAGTGCCTACAACCTCCTGAGGGCACAGACCAGCGGGGTCAATTGAGGGTAGGAGCCAGTATCATTCAATTTTGTTTCCCCAGCAATGACAGTGCTTGACACAAAGTAAGCATTCATTAAGTAAGTATTGAATGACTGTTTTGGCACTGCAGATGTGTTTCTCAGATATCTAAGACAATAAATACAAGAGTACTTCAGAAAGTAACTCATCAGTGAAGCCTTTTCTGCCCACACTGCTCTGATGCACCCTCCCCGAGTCATCCCCCTGCTTTTCTTTGTAAGAGTGGGCTCAGGTCCCACAGGCACAGCTGCTGCAGACAATGACCGAATCCTGGGAAGGAGAAAGATGAAGTGCTTGCAGTAGATGGGCCTGCCTCTAGTCTAGGGAACTGGGAATGCTGAGACTGGAGGATTTGGGTCTAGAATGGCAAAGCTCAATGGGAAAGACACTATATTTCTACCTTATGGACACTGGCCAGATGACAACCACCTGTATTATCCATCATTGTCACCATTCTCATCACCATAATTGCTCGCTGTGACAAAGCACTATCACATCTATTAGTACATTATCTCATTTAATTATCACAATAACCACCAGGTTTTTTAGGGTAGTGTCTACTGTATCACCCTCATTTTAGTACTAAACAGAGGGTAGCCCACAGAGGTTAAGAATTTGTTCAAGTTAGACAAAAGTAAGAAATGGGGAAAGGATTCCCTATTTAATAAATGGTGCTGGGGAAACTGGTTAGCCATATGTAGAAAGCTGAAACTGGATCCCTGCCTTACACCTTATATCAGAATTAATTCAAGATGGATTAAAGACTTAAATGTTAGACCTAAAACCGTAAAAACCCTAGAAGAAAACCTAGGCAAAACCATACAGGACATAGGCATGGGCAAGAACTTCATGACTAAAACACCAAAAGCAATGGCAACAAAAGCCAAAATAGACAAATGGGATCTAATTAAACTGAAGAGCTTCTACACAGCAAAAGAAACTACTATCAGAGTGAACAGGCCACCTACAGAATGGGAGAAAATTTTTGCAATCTACCCATCTGACAAAGGGCTAATATCCAGAATCTACAAAGAACTTAAACAAATTTACAAGAAAAAAAATAAACAACCCCATCAAAAAGTGGGCAAAGGGTATGAACAGACACTTTTCAAAATAAGACATTTATGCAGCCAACAGACACATGGGAAAATGCTCATCATCACTGGTCATTAGAGAAATGCAAATCAAAACCACAATAAGATGCCATCTCACACCAGTTAGAATGGCGGTCATTAAAAAGTCAGGAAACAACAGGTGCTGGAGAGGATGTGGAGAAATAGGAACACTTCTACACTGTTGGTGGGACTGTAAACTAGTTCAACCATTGTGGAAGACAGTGTGGCGATTCCTCAAGGATCTAGAACTAGAAATACTATTTGATCCAGCAATCCCATTACTGGTTATATACCCAAGGGATTATAAATCATTCTACTATAAAGACACATGCACACATATGTTTATTGTAGCACTAATTACAATAGCAAAGACTTGCAACCAACCCAAATGTCCATCAGTGACAGACTGGATAAAGAAAATGTGGCACATATACACCATGGAATACTATGCAGCCATAAAAAAGGATGAGTTCATGTCCTTTGCAGGGACATGGATGAAGCGGAAAACCATCATTCTGAGTGAACTATCACAAGCACAGAAAACCAAACACCACATGTTCTAACTCATAGGTGGGAATTGAACAATGAGAACACTTGGACACAGGGCGGGGAACATCACACACTGGGGCCTGTTGTGGGGGGTTGGCGGGGTGGGGGAAGGATAGCATTAGGAGAAATAGCTAATGTAGATGATGAGTTAATGGGTGCAGCAAATCAGCATGGCACATGTATACATATGTAACAAACCTGCACGTTGTGTACATGTACCCTAGAACTTAGAGCATAATGATAAAAAAAAGAATTTGTTCAAGTTATTATATGCACAGCTACTAAGAGAAAAAATTGGTAGGGAAATTTTGGCCAAGGTAGGACTCAGGGCTTTTGATCCTGAAACTTTTTTCTCACCACACTATGCAGTTATTATAACCTCTTATTTAGTATGACATTATTTTAGGAGGTAGGCAGGGTAGGTATTATTCTAAGTTGCCCAGGCTGGAGTGCAGTGGTGCGATCTTGGCTCTCTGCAACCTCTGCCTCCTGGGTTCAAGCGATTCTCGTGCCTCAGCTGGGATTACAGGCATGTGCCACCATGCCCAGCTAATTTTTGTATTTTTAGTAGAGACAGGGTTTCAACCATGTTGGTCAGGCTGGTTTCAAACTCCTGACCTCGGTTGATCCACCCACCTTGGCCTCCTAAAGTGCTGGCCAGATAAATATCTTTAAACTCCTGACCGTGGTTGATCCACCCACCTCGGCCTCCTAAAGTGCTGGGATTACAGGCTTGAGCCATCGCACCTGGCCAGATAAATATCTTTAAACTCCTGACCATGGTTGATCCACCCACCTCAGCCTCCTAAATTGCTGGGATTACAGGCTTGAGCCATCACCCCTGGCCAGATAAATATCTTTAAAATCATTTATCCGTCTATGCATTCACCAACAACTCACCTATCTACCCGTTCATTTACTTATCC
Organism: Macaca nemestrina; assembly: GCF_043159975.1. NCBI lineage: Eukaryota > Metazoa > Chordata > Mammalia > Primates > Cercopithecidae > Macaca > Macaca nemestrina. The sequence continues at coordinate 22,315,849 of NC_092132.1, forward strand.
ATCCAAACATCCATCTATCTACCCATTCATTTATCCATCCATCCACGCACCCAATGTCCAACTATCCATCCACTCAAATATTTTCCCCACATTGACTCACCTAAACATCTATGTATCCACTCATCTACCTACTCATCTTATCATTCGCTCATCCATCCATGTTTTCATGATCTATTCATTCAACAATCATCCATTCACCAGTTAATCAATAAACATGTATTGAGCACCTACTATGTGCCAAGCAGTGCACTAGGGTACTGGGGCTACAAGATAACCAGGATGTGACTTCTGCCCTTGGGGACTCTGGTGGAGGAGACAGGGTGTTAAATGCGATAACATAGGTCTATATAAAAGCGCTAAGGGAAATGAGAGGAAAGAGTGATAATCTCCGTGCCCTGCAGGGTGAAGACACACGGGCTCATCTCTATAGGTAATCATTGTAAAAATAATTGGGTGTGATGCAAACTTATGCCAGTGATCATCCTTGGGTGCTGAGGACTACTTCTGTCATCAGTAGAAAGATGTAAGTGCTTATTGGGGCTGACTTTGTGTGTGTGTGCATGTACGTGTGTTGAGAGGGAGAGAATAAAGAAATAGGCAGACAAATGTTTCAAGGACATGAATCCTATTTATCTTGGTATCCCCAGCATATAGCACAGAGCTGAATATATAGTAGGTGCTCAATAAATGTCAAGAAACCTGGCTGCAATTTGCAGTGACAGAGAAATGAAACGAGCAGACCAGCAATGACATCAACAAGCAAACTTTTTTTAAAAATTAATTTATTTTTGTTATACTTTAAGCTCTAGGGTGCATGTGCACAACGTGCAGGTTTGTTACATATGTATACATGTGCCATGTTGGTGTGCTGCACCCATTAACTCGTCATTTACATTAGGTATATCTCCTAATGCTATCCCTCCCCCCTCCCCCAACCCCATGACAGGCCCCGGTGTGTGATGTTCCCCTTCCTGTGTCCAAGTGTTGTCATTGTTCAATTCCCACCTATGAGTGAGAACATGCGGTGTTTGGTTTTCTGTTCTTGTGATAGTTTGCTGAGAATGATGGTTTCCAGCTGCATCCATGTCCTTATGAAGGACATGAACTCATTCTTTTTTATGGCTGCATAGTATTCCATGATGTATATGTGCCACATTTTCTTAATCCAGTCTGTCATTGATTGACATTTGGGTTGGTTCCAAGTCTTTGCTATTGTGAATAGTGCCGCAATAAACATACATGTGCATGCGTCTTTATAGCAGCATGATTTATACTCCTTTGGGTATACACCCAGTAATGGGATGGCTAGGTCAAATCCACCACCACCTTTAAGGATACTCAGCTTCATTTCTCCTCACCAAGTTTCACTTTGAACTTGGGCTGTTAATTTTAACTTGAAATTGGAGGAGGATTTGTCCTTCGTTATTCCCTGAGATCTGAATTCTGCTTGTGCCTCTTACTTTCTTGAGTCAACAAAAGACAAGTCTACTCTGGTTTCCTATAGCTTGTGTCAGGCAAAATTTACAAGGGACAATTAACCCTTTTTGGCTCAGCAGCTTTAGGAACAAGTGCACTGATGGCTCTAGCAAAAACCAACTCACTCTGATGTATGGTTGCAATACTAAGGAGTATAGGGAAAAAAGCTGGCTGTGGAATCAAAATATTTCAGTTCTGGTCCTGGATTTGTAACTAAGCAGAAGATGACCTTAGGTAAATTAGTTACCCATGCCGAATTGCTCTTCTCTCATCTCTAAAACAAGGTTGGCTGAGTTAGATGAATTTAGACAAATTTTAATGCCTTTTGGTGTCCCTGAATTGATGGCTTGTTTACCTGTGTTTCTGGCTGGAATCCACTTGAGATCATTTAAGTTTTTGCCTTTCTCATGCTGTATCTTCTCTGGGGACCCTGTTCTACCACGGCCTTGGAGGATGACTGGCTTCTGCTGTGTGTGCTTCTGAAGGCAGTCAGTGTCCCTTATGCCATGCCAGTTGAAGCAGGAACCTGAATCTGGATGGGTCTGCATCACCCTGCGTTCCTTGTCAACTGGTTTCTAGATGAACTTGGCCTTGGGAGGCCCTCCAAAGGGATTGGAGGTCAGGAGGAGAGAGAGCACTGGGCATTTCTTCATTTTCTTTCTGCTTTGATGCTGTTTCACCAGCAGCAGCTACAACTACAATTTGAGCTAAGTGGCCCTCTCTCTATGGCTCTCGCTCTTTCTGGGTTCTGGTGACATCTTCCTTCTGCTTGTTCCTTCAGCCCTAGAGGTGACAATGGCTTCCTACTGTCGCTAGTCTCTGGGTGCCTCTGTACCTGTTGCTTGATCTCTTAACTCTACCACACCATCTAAGATGTCCCTGTAATGGAGTCTTTTCAGTCAAGTCACCTGTGGTGAATAACATTTACTCTTGGGACTCTTAATTGCCCAGCATTATATCAGTGCATTATATATATATGTATAGGCACCATCTTGGCTTACTACAACCTCCCCCTCCCGGGTTCAAGCGATTCTCCTGCCTCAGCCTCCCGAGTAGCTGGGATTACAGGTGCCCACCACCATGCCCGGCTAATTTTTGTATTTTTAGTAGAGATGGGGTTTCACCATGTTGGCCAGGCTGGTCTCGAACTCTCGACCTCAGGTGATCTGCTCACCTTGGCTTTCCAAAGTGTTGGGATTACAGGCATGAGCCACCACACCCAGTCACATTATATTTGTTATCCAATTTGAAACTCCATGATGTAGGCATTATCTTCCCATTTTACACTCAAGAAGACCAAGGCTCAAAGAGGTTAAGTCACTAGCCCCAAATTACAGGATTTGAATCACCTAGCTTCAAAGTTTGTGTTTGTATTACCCCATTGTGCGGTCTAACCATGTGCAACATTTCTGGGCCATCTCCTTCCCTATCCCTAGGCGGAGTGGCTTCTAAATCCTTCCATTCTTCATATTTTTTTCTTTCTGGCTTCTTGGAGACAGGATATTAGTCCGTGTGGGCTCTAACTTTATGTCTAGAAAATGTCAGTGTACCTACCTGGAGTCTTACATCATTTTGGTTGGCAGTCATTGGTGTGAGTCATTAGTTGAAACCTGGCTTTCACACTTGGTACACAGTAAGCTCAGTCAGGCAGGGAGGCAGTCTCCTAACAAGTTTTATTCCGGCTGCAGGAATACGGCATGGATAAGGAAAAACAACAGGCTGTCCAACACCGCTGCCTATGACTCAGGCAGGCCTTGAATCCTTCCGGTTTGGCTTTGATCTTGAAAGCCAAAGGCTCTCTCCAATTCATCCTAAGGAAACAATCAGATAAATGGGAAAAGAAGAATAAATAAAGATTATAGTAGCATGAAAATTGAAAATGACCCGTGTGTCTGCCTGTACGGGATTGGTTAAACAAATCATGACCTGTTTATACAATGGAAAGATCTCATTAAATGAAAAGAGCAGGTTATAAAACAGGGAGCATGGTAGGATGCCTTTTTTATAAAAAATAATCTTCGGCCGGGCGCGGTGGCTCAAGCCTGTAATCCCAGCACTTTGGGAGGCTGAGGCGGGCGGATCACAAGGTCAGGAGATCGAGACCACAGTGAAACCCCGTCTCTACTAAAAATACAAAAAATTAGCCGGGCGCGGTGGCGGGTGCCTGTAGTCCCAGCTACTCAGGAGGCTGAGGCAGGAGAATGGCGTGAACCCAGGAGGCGGAGCTTGCAGTGAGCCGAGATCGCGCCACTGCACTCCAGCCTGGGCAACAGCGTGAGACTCCGTCTCAAAAAAAAAAAAAAAAAAAAAAAAATCTTCATATCTATTGATGTAGAAGGAAAGATCAAGCTAGAAAATCACCGTTCTGCAGCCATCGAAGTACTAATGATTCAGGCAAGCATCATCAGTGGGTGCCAAAACCATTGGGTGAAATGTTGGGGAACAGGATGTTTATACAATCTTAAAGCTTCTCCCATAGATGACTGATCATTTACAGAGGAGAAAAAGAGGTGTCTTTACATTGGAGAAATATGGCAGAAACCACTTCCACCAAATAACCAAGATCAACATCACCAATAATAGCACACACTGACATGTGGTACCTCCTGACGTGTTGCACTGAGGTCACAGCAGGCTGGGCACGGTGGCTCACGCCTGTAATCCCAGCACTTTGGAAGGCTGAGGTGGGAGGATCACCTGAGGTCAGGAGTTCAAAACCAGCCTGGCCAACATGGTGAAACCCCGTCTTTATGAAAAATATAAAAATTAGTCAACATGGTGGCAGATGCCTGTTATCCCAGCTACTCGGGAGGATGAGGTAGGACAATGGCTTGAACCCACGAGGCGGAGGTTGCAGTGAGCTGAGATCACGCCACTGCCCTCCAGCCTGGGAAACAAGAGTGAAACTGTCTCAAAAAAAAAAAGAGAGAAAAATAAAAAAGAGAGAGAGAGAAGGTCACTACATGTAGTACTCCTGCAAAAGTCCTGTAGTATTTGGAAATGAAATCCTGAGGATACAACCAGATAAATGCAAATTAAGGGACATTCTACAAAACAGTGAGCTTTATTCTTTAAAAATGTCAGGGCCATGAAAAACAAAGATAGGCCAACAGACTGTTTCAGACTGGAAGAGAGCAGAGAAACATGACAAGTAAATGCAAAACGTGACTCAGAATTGGATCCTGGAAATAAAAAGTTGACATAAAGGCAGTACTAGACAATTGGCAAAATTGGAATATAGGCTGTACATAAGATAATTGCAGCAACGATAATTTCCTGAATTTGATAATTCCACCATGTTTATGTTAGAAAACTGCTTTATTGGAATTTTGTATTATGAAAATTTTCAGGTGTACCGAATAGCAAAGAGAATACTGTAAGAAACACCTGTATACTCATTACCTAGATTTAACCATTTCTAATCTTCCATCATTTTTTCTGAAATGTTTTAAATATTTAAAGGTAAATTGTATATTTCTCATGACATTTCATCTCTTCATTATGGATCAATGAGGGCACTTTCCTACACAACTCCAGTGCCATCAACATACCTAATAGTTAATAATAATTTATTATTATTATCCTGAATTATCTAAGATTCATCTATATTCAAATTTCTCCACTGACCTCCAAATGTACAACTGTCTTTTTTTTTTGAGATGCAGTCTCTCTCTGTTGCCCAACCTGGAGTGCGGTGGTGCGATCTTGGCTCACTGTGACCTCCACTTCCCAGGTTCAAGACATTCTCCTGCCTCAGCCTTCTGAATGGCTGGGACTACAGGTGCACGCCACCACGTCCGGCTAAATTTTTGTATTTTTAGTAGAGATGGGGATTCACCATGTTGGCCAGGCTGGTCTTGAACTCCTGACCTCAGGTGATCTGCCCACCTTGGCCTCTCAAAGTGCTGGGATTACAGGCGTGAGCCACTGTTCCCGGCTTCTAAGTGTTTTTTACAATTACAGTTGGTCTGTTCAAACCAGGATCCAGTGAAGACCACACATCACTCTTGGTTCTTATATAAGAAAAATCTTAAATTTATGTACTACTCTTGGTTGCCAATTTTATGCCAGTTATATAAATCCTTGTTTTATTTATCTCCTTCCAGTCAATAATTTCCTTCCTTCCCACCCCTAGTATTTATCAAGAAGACATAAAGATGACATAAAGATGAAGACATAGAGATGAATAAGTTACCTTTTAGTCATTATAAAAAAAAAACTTCATATCTATTGATGTAGAAGGAAAGATCAAGCTAGAAAATCTTTACCTTATAGTCACATGGATGAATAATTATAAAACAGTGTGTGACAATTCTGGCAGAGACAGAGACTGGACATTCCATCACCTTTTTCAACTTTCTTCAAGTGATGAGAAGAAGAAATAGAAAAATTGGTTTAGGGAGGCAATTGGATTAAGCAAGCACATAAAGCAAAGTTTTATAGGTCGTGATGTGGATTTCAAATTCCCTTAGTCTCCTGGTCCTTCATTCTTAGGAGTAACCTGGAGTTGATCTTTAAAGTCATTTGATATCTGCGTTGTTTAAAGTCTGCTTTTATTTCTCTTCAAGGCTCCTTGAAAGGCTGTCTCCAGCCCATGCCTCCCATTCCCACTCAGCCTTCCATGACCGCAAACACGAAAGAAAGACTCCTACAAAGGAAGACTATCCACTCTCCTGGCCTGGAAGTCTTTGAAGAAGTCCTCAGGGGATATTACACCCGGGGCACATATGCCAATATGTCGGCCCATTTTGAACATATGTGTTACCCTGTGCTGTTACCAATGTTGTAATTAGCTCTGAGCCATGACAACCACTTGATGAGTAGCTAGAGTATTGTGGTTAAATGTATGGGCTTTGGTTTCAGAGAAATCTGTGTTTCAATCCTGGCTCTGACACTTACTAGATATGTGTCTTTGGGCAAATTCCTGAATCCAGTCTTGAAGCGTGCTGAAATCCAAACTTTGTTCGTCTGATGTGGAAAATTATGCAATTTCCCAAGGCAGGGGATCAAAGTTTTAATGTTCCACGGGAGTGCGTCCTTCCTGGAGCCCTAGCCATTCTTACACAATATGCTGATAATCTGGCACACAACGGGGGCAGAAGCACTTCCTCTGGAACACACATGGATTTAAAAATCCCTTGGAGAGAAATTTATCCTGCTAAGGCCAACCCAGCTCTCAGCCTGGTTCTCATGCTGGCCCTGGAAGTTTCACCCACCTCTTCTGGGTGGAGATGGCGTCCTGGGAGGCTAGGAGACTGTCCAGGTACAGAGCAAGGGCAGCTGTCTTTCCAGAGCAGGGCGTTAAATGACTCCAAACAAAGAGTATGTGTGTGTGTGTGTGTGTGTCTGTGTGTGTTGAAACAAATGCCATTGTGGATGTAGCTTGTCTGAGGAGAGATGCAGAGTGATATGTTCTGGGTTTGGAGAAATATTCCTCCACAGCCTGCTTTCCAGTTTTCCATTCTGTTGTACACTGCTTTTTAATTAAACACTGTTTATGGACACAAATGCTTCTTCAAAGTTCCCCAGGGGGGCTTGCTGACAATCTTTGCTCAAAGCTTTAGTGCTATTGCCCAGAAGCTTACTTAACTCCCTGTTGTCCTAAAAACTCCCCCAAAGGCTTTGGTTGAAGATAAAGGGAGGAAACAAGCCTGGATACTTTGCAGAGGTGTGTTGGCCCAGGCTTCTACACTGGAGAGTCTCAGAGTCATAATGAACTGTTCATGATCATCTGGTCTAAACTCTCATTTTTCAAATGAGGAAACTGAGGTTCGATGAGGGGAAGTGATTGACTTGTCCAGTCATGGAACCCATGAGTGGTAAAACAGAGGCCAGAATTCAGAGCCCATGAATCCTGGGGTGGCCTTGCCGTGGATAGTTCATGGGGTGATGGAAAGTCTCCTGTCCTCTGCTGTTTAACTGTGTTTCTGGCTACTCCAGGGCTCAGAAGAATTTCTACCAGACAGAGGACAGTATGGGCAAAAGTGGGGATGAGTATGGGCTGTGGAAATGGGTAATGGGGTGTATCCTATTGATAGCAGGATATGTTTTCAGTTGGTTTTCCAGTTTCATTTCACATTTACTGCAATGACTTGCTCGTGTAGCTCTGTTGCAGCTGTGACCCACGTGATCCAGTCCTAGAAGCAGTTATAAGGCACAGTCCAAATAAGCCAAAACATGATTAAAAGAGAATTTTTTTTTCCCTTCATCTTTCTGAAAGGACATTCAACAGGCTTCCATGTTTAATCCACGGTATCTCTTCATACTCCGGATTCTTGCTGGGTTTTCTCATATCCCACACTCTGAAGTTCTTTATTAACCAAAACTTTGAAGAATTATTTCTTTTGCCAGCAGCCCCAGTGGCTTCTACTTCCTGAACATCCTCTCTTTTCTCTGTCCATTTTTTTATTAGGTAGATTGATTAACCTTTTTCTCGGTGTCCTTCTACTTCTCATCCCACCTCTCTGGTGCTGTCCTTCTTTACTTACTCTGACTCTGCACTCCAAAAACCTAGGCAGTGCTGTGTTGGTGAGATGGGGGAGAAAGGGGTATTGGGCTGTCAATGAGAGGTTCTCTTGGGCAGGTGAGGTGAAGGGAGGAAGTTTATGAACATTAATCTATTTTATCCTCTCATGGGTATTTTCCCACAAGTTATTTTTTTCAAATACCTTACTATCATTCCCTAGTCTAATTAAACTTCTAGTATTGCTGTTACAGATGTATGTATACAACACATGATTGAATCTATGCTTGCTTTAAATGTTAGCGTATAAATATAAAGACCTGGGCCGGGCGCGGTGGCTCAAGCCTGTAATCCCAGCACTTTGGGAGGCCGAAATGGGCGGATCACGAGGTCAGGAGATCGAGACCATCCTGGCTAACACGGTGAAACCCCGTCTCTACTAAGAAATACAAAAAATAGCCGGGCGAGGTGGCAGCGCCTGTAGTCCCAGCTACTCGGGAGGCTGAGGCCGGAGAATGGCGTGAACCCGGGAGGCGGAGCTTGCAGTGAGCTGAGATCTGGCCACTGCACTCCAGCCTGGGCTACAGAGCGAGACTCCGTCTCAAAAAAAAAAAAAAAAAAAAAAAAAAATATATATATATATATATAATATATATATATATATATATATATATATATATATATATATATATATATATATATAAAGACCTGGTCCTTGGTTCATATGGTGGACAGACACACAGACAATCGTAATTGCCACACCAACAGTGTTTAGTTGGAATAGGGAAAGAACAGGGCCTTAGAAGACCTCTCCAATGGGGAGGGGTATGTGTATTGCTACTAAAAGACAGAGGGAAGTGATGCTGGATAGATGAAAACTGATGTTCAGCACACCTTCTGACCAGGAGGAGCCTCACACAGAGAGATTAAACAACTAAACCCATATGTGATTAGAACTAAACAAATCTTATTGGTGGTAATTGCTACAGGAGTTCAGAGGAACAGAGTTCCCTGAGAGCCAGTTGGAATATGTATGTCTTTCTTAAATCAGTTTCTCTGTCACCCCATATTTACCTTTATTTGGTCTGGTGGAACTTCAACTGGGACTGGAAGAATTAGGTAAAATTTAGGCAAGAAAAGGAGAAGGCATGAGCATTCTAAGAAGCAAAACTGCATCAACCCAAGGGATGTTTGTTGATAAATGAGCAGACCAATAAGGAGAGGTTGAGTAAGGAGGAGCTGGAGAATAAATTTGGAGAGAGGAATCTGATCCTAAGGTTTGTGACACAAACTCAGCTATGGGAAGCAAAGTCCAAGTTAAAGAACCTCAAATATATATTTTTTCACTTTACATCTTTTTTTTGTTTTGTTTTGTTTTAAATGATATTTTACTTGTTTTGAGAAATCTCAAGCTGGGTGCGGTGGCTCACACCTGTAATCCCAGCACTTTGGGAGGTCAAGGAGGGCTGCTCTCTTGAGGTCAGGAGTTTGAGACCAGCCTGGCCAACGTGGTTAAACCCCGTCTCTACTGAGAAAACAAAAAAATTAGCCAGGCATGGTGGCGTGTGCCTGTAGTCCCAGCTACACAGGAGTCTGAGACCCGAGAATAGCTTGAACCTCGGAGGCGGAGGTTGCAGTGAGCTGAGATCACGCCACTGGGTGACAGAGCGAGACTCCATCTCAAAAAAAAAAAAAAAAAAAAAAAAAGAGAAATCTCAAACCACTTTCTGATTTCCCATCATAAAAACTCATAGCATAATTCTTTGGCTAGTTTTCAGTTTCTTTCCAAGTAGATAAACACTTCTGGTTTTTTCTTACCAGATTTGAATCAGGGTGACTTGATTATCTTTCAAAACTAGTTGTTCAAAATTGATGGTTTCTTCTTTTGTTACACATCATAGACTGCTTGTTGGATTCCTATTACTTAAAATTCTGAAATTGTATATACCCTTATTTATACTTCTTGTGCCTTCCTCTGATTTATCCACTTGTCAAACTCATCCCTCAAACATAGATCAAATTTCCTTGTGTAGGGAACATATTATGCCTAACTTATCTTACCATGGCAGTTAGTATAGGGATAAATGAATGCATGTATAAGTGAAAGGCTTTCTATCTATCTAGCCTAGGGATGGCACATAGATTTGTGTTAACTATGAATGCATTTGATTGCATGTGTTAAACAAATTCATTGAGTGGTGGGTTAAACAAATAGGGGTTTACTTTTCTCACATATCAAGATGCTTGGAAACAGGCAGCTGCAGCACTTGCTCATGGACTCTGAAATCAAGAAGGACTCAGTTTCAAGATCACCAAATGCATACAAAACAAGAAAAAGTAAAGAAGGAGAATAGCACCAACTATTCAGTGGCCTTCTGGTGATGTCTCATTAACTGCACCTAGCTGCAAGGGAAGCTGGGAAATTGAGTTTCTCACCTGGGGATGAGTATGTTACTGCCTGCTATAGTTTGGTTTGCTTGACCCCTCAAAATCTCATGTTTAAATGTGATCCATAATGTTGGAGGTGGGGCCTAATGGGAGATGTTTTTGTCATGGAGGTGGATTCACCATTAATGGCTTGGTGCTGTCCTTGTGGTGAGTTCTTGCTCTATTAGTTCCTTTGAGAGCTGGTTAAAGAGCCTGACATCCCTCCCCACTTTATTTCCTCTCTTCATGTGATCTCTGCACAGTCAGCTCCCCTTCACTTTTTACCATACGTGGAAGCAACCTGAGATCCCCACCAGAAGCCAAGCAAATGCTAGCACCATGTTTCTTGTACAGTCTACAGAACCATGAGCTAAATAAACCTCTTTTATTTATAAATTACCCAGCCTCAACTATTTCTTTATAGCAGCACAAGTAGATGAAGACACTGCCTGAGGAATATCTTGGTTCTGTTAGCAAAGAAGGATGGGGGATGGATATTAGTTGGGCAACCAATGGCATCCATCACATATTTCATCTCATGTTCCAAGGTTAATAGATTTGAGGTGGAGCATTGTGTTAAGTATCATGAAGACCTGACCAAGTCCAGCAGGTGAAGGTACTTTGATTGATCATTAATATCTACTATGGTTGTGGAGTGGGGTATGACAGAAAGTTTAGTGTGTATTTGCCATCTTTTGTCCATCCCTTGCCCCTTCAAGCCAGTCTTTCTGTATCTTCCCTTGTTAGTTTTTCCAAACCCTGCTCACACATGTATAAAAATCCTTTTTAATAAACCACTCCCAGTTTACTCATTGTAAGTGTTCAATTTCTTTCCTGCAAGGATCCAGATTAGGGCTGTCTGTAGTGCTTTGGGGGCTTGTTATGGATGAAAGTTTCAGAATTACTGGTGAACATTTTGGTCTCCCCCTTTGATTTTAAGTTCCTCAAAGTCAAGATCAGGATGCCTCTTACACTCTACAGGATACTCAACATGCAGCATGTCTTGGGATGTGCTCATGAAGTATTTTTTATTCATTTTTATTGATCAACCCCCTTCCCCTGCCCAGGGCAATGATAATTTTTCTGCTGTGCTTTATATGTATGTCCAGCTGTGAGATGTTGGAGACAGGAGCTTTCAGGGATTAGTAGGAGGGAGATGACATCTTTCCTGGTTCTCTCTGGATTGTATTGTGACAGGCCAGTGAGAGCTATCATTTCCAAGCCCTGTTGGTTGGAAGTGGCTATGCACCAGGTGGCCTAGAAGGACAAGTATGTCATCAGCTGGGGGACCATGCACTCTCTGCCCTGTTCTTCCTCTGCCTCCCTGTTCCCGGGCCCTAGGGTCTACCCTCTGCAAACAGGCCAGTGATGTGTTATTAGACTTGCCACCCATCCCTTTACTTTTGGCCACTGGAACCACCAGTGATATCATGTGATATCACGTGAATCCCTGGAGCCTGCCATTCCTAAGGTCAACTCCTTGTCTTTCCAGTTTCATAAAAACCAACATATTTTCATTTTTAGCTTAAGCTTCAAATATTTCAAGTTGGGTTTCTGTCACTAGAAACTCAAAGAGTTCTAGTGTGCTGGAGGAGGTTGGGGAGGAGTCATTTAGTGTCTTCAGAGCTGAGTTTCTTCAAGTTTACTGAACATACGAATCATCTGGGGATCCTGTCAAATTACAGAATCTGATTTAACAGGTCTGGAGTAGCGGCCAGAGATACTGCATTTCTAACAAGCTCCCAGTGATACCTATGCTGCTCATCCAGGAGCACATTTGAATGGCAAGGACTAAGAACCGCACCATCCAATAATGAAGCCACAAGTCAACACGGCTATTTACAATTGCCGTCTTTCCTTCCATTTTTATCTCATAATTTCATTAGCCCACCAGAACTCTTTGAGTTTCTGGTGACAGAAACCCAACTCAAAAGATTCGAAGCTTAAGCTAAAAAGGAAAATATGTTGGTTTTTATGAAACTGGAAAGACAAGGAGTTGGCCTTAGGAATGGCAGGCTCCAGGGATTCACATGATATCAACATTGTCATCACCACTGCCGTCATCACCACCACCATGATCATCCCTTGCTCCATCCTTTATTGCTCCCTTGTCTCTTTTCTTGATTTTTTGGGCCTCATTCTCTCTACTTAAGGACTGGCTTCCTCTCCCTGGCGGGGGCTTTGGCCACTGGTGGTTCCAAGCTAACATGATCACACTTACCATCTGAATGAGAAAGGAAGCTCTTCCTCCCAGTGTCTGACTTGGTCCTGTTTGGGTCTTATGCATGGTACTGTACCTGTCCCTGAACAAGGTACTGGAATGTTGTGGGTCACTGCTGTAGAAGGGAGAGTGGATTACCATGATGGGAAGCCCCAGAATGAGATGAGCAGAGGGGGATAGGAGTACATCCTCAAGGAAGAGAAGGAGTGCAAGAGGTACAGGGCAGACAGAAGCAGCGGATGATCACTCCATCCCACCACTCTCTTCCACCTCACCAAGAATCCTGCCCATCTATTCCCCCTAAGAACCTCCTTCCTAGTTTCTGCCATTCTTTAATCATTTCCAGTGGAGGAAGATAGCTTGACATATTTTGCTGGGTGTTTAAAAGAACACACCCATCTTTCCTGTGTATTTTCATCCCCACCAATTACCAAGGCTTTCCCTTTGGGTCTTTCAAGCATTTGATAGCATCTCATACCATTGTGCGTGAAAAATTTATTTAAGTTACCTTGCAGTGGCAAGCTTAAGTGCAAGGGTGGTAAATGGCAGGAGGGGAAGGCAGCCATCTGTCAAGGGAGAGCGTGTTGGAAATGTTCATTAATGGGAGGGAGGACAAGACAGTATGTGGGTGACAAGGTCTGGGGAAGGTCCAGGTGCTCGGGGCACAGGCAGGGAAGGCAGTGCAGGCAGGAACTGGGAGATGAGTTAGCCACAGCCACTTTTAACTTTTTTTAAAGAAAAGAAGATGTAGGCCAGGCTGGGCGCGGTGGCTCACGCCTGTAATCCCAGCACTTTGGGAGGCTGAGACGGGTAGATCATGAGGTCAGGAGATCGAGGCCATCTTGGCTAACACGGTGAAACCCCATCTCTACTAAAAATACCAAAAAAAAAAATAGCCGGGCATGGTAGTGGGAGCCTGTAGTCCCACCTACTTGGGAGGCTGAGACAGGAGAATAGCGTGAACCTGGGAGACGGAGCTTGCAGTGAGCCGAGATCGCGCCACTGCACTCCAGCCTGGGTGACAAAGCGAGACTCCGTCTCAAAAAAAAAAAAAAAGATAGCTATTATTTTTACTTTTGTTTTATTTATTTTTTTTGAGATGGAGTCTTGCTCTATTGCCTAGGCTGAAGTGCTGTGGAGTGATCTTGGCTCACTGCAACCTACGCTTCCTGGGTTTAAGCAATTCTCATGCCTCAGCCTGAGTAGCTGGGATTACAGGCACCCACCACCACACCCAACTGATTTTTGTATTTTTAGTAGAGATGGGGTTCACCATGTTGGCCAGGCTGGTCTCGAACTCCTGACCTCAAGTGATCCGTCCTCCTCAGCCTCCCAAAGTGCTGTGATTACAGGTGTGAGCCACTGTACCTGGCCTATTTTTATTTTTGAATAGCTGTCTACATGCAACTTTGCTGAGTGGTAAAGAGAACTATGGGGATTTCGGAGATTGTGTAAAGTTACGGAGAATCTACGGCCCCTGCTCTCAGCTTGGGGGAACGACAAGCTGACCAAATGAATCCTGAGCTGTGTGGTGAGGGCTATGTGCAGAGATGGGGATGGTGTCATTGGAGCCTACAGGATGGGAGACAGGGCATCCCCCAGAGAAGGCCAGGCCCTTTTGATTCTTGAACTTTTCAGTGTTTCCTGTATTTTGGGAAGTGGGTCTTTCCCCTTATCTGTAGAATAAACACATGCTAAGTTTAGATAAACTGGCCAAAAGTCTGTAAGTTCCCATAAAAATGAAGCATCTAGACCAGAAGTTCCCAAGGTGAGGAACTTGTTAGCAATGCACATTCTCAGTTCCCACCCCAGACATACCCATCAGACATTCTACCCAACCTTCCAGGTGATGCTGGTGCCCACTCATGTTTGAGAACCACTGGTCTGGATGAGTGTCAAGTGCGAAGAGTGAGGGACTCTTTAAACCTCACCAGAGCAGAGATACTTAAAAGCCACCTTCTCAGAGAAATGGCAGTGCCCCAGCTACCACTCGCCAGCAGCCCAGGGAGGGGGAGTGACTGAGCTCAGGTCACCCAAGGGCGAGCCTGCACACACAGGGGCTTTTCACTCCCACTCGGAAGCTCTTCTCTTGACTATTTTATGAATCTATTTGAGAGACCCTGGAGAAGGGGGGACCTATAATTTCCTTCTCTGTGTCAAAGAGATCTGCTGAAGATTCCTACAACAACACTTACATCTGGTTATTTTCTGGGAGGGAGGGAGGGGCCAAAGTTTCGCTCTTGTTGCCCAGGCTGGAGTGCAGTGGCGCCATCTTGGCTCACTGCAACTTCCGCCTCCTGGGTTCAAGCGATTCTCCAGCCTCCTGAGTAGCTGGAACTACAGGTGCACACCACCACACCCAGCTAATCTTTGTATTTTTAGTAGAAATAGGGTTTCACTACATTGGCCAGGCTGGTCTCGAACTCCTGACCTCAGGTGATCCACCCGCCTTGGCCTCCCAAAGTGCTGGGATTACAGTGTGAGCCACCGCGCCAAGCCTATATCCCACTTTTAAAGTCCAGTTTGTGATGTCAGATCCCTCCTAGATGGTAAATGAGAAATGTGACCCTATGAACTTGAAACCGGAGGTACTCAAGTCAGAGCCCTTACACCAAGCCCTCGGGAGCCAGACAACAATAAAGAAGACGAAGTAGAGGAAAAGGTTATAAAAATGTTTAGTCTTTGCTTTATTGAGTTACAACAAATGAGCGACAAGTTAGAAAAATTGGTTTTATTCAAACTTCCTAGCAATTGACTTGTGCGGTGTACTCAAATGGGGGGCAATGTGGGACGGGGGAGGGATTGCAACCAGAATTCATATTGCAACATGTACACCAGATATGTCTCTTGGTTTTCCTTCTTTTAAAAGGTAGGGCTAACTGAAAAAAAGTGCACTCAGGTATCTAAAATTTTCCCAAAACAAACACACACACAAACAAAAAAAATCAATTCATGGTGAGGCTTTGAGCTAAAATCTTGTCAAATACCACACCGAGAAAAGGCAGTGAAGAAGAGAAATGAAAACCAAAGCCATTCACCTTTGTACCCTCCAGATAGGAAGATCTTATTGTTGTTGTTTTAATGTCACAATAGTACTGATCATACTAACAGAGGCAGGAGCCTCTTCTGCTGGTATTTAGAAAGGTGCTTAAAGAGGCCGGGCGTGGTGGCTCACGCCTGTAACCCCAGCACTTTGGGAGGCCGAGACGGGCGGATCACAAGGTCAGGAGATCGAGACCATCCTGGCTGACACGGTGAAACCCCGTCTCTACTAAAAGTACAAAAAACCAGCCGGGCGAGGTGGCAGGCGCCTGTAGTCCCAGCTACTCGGGAGGCTGAGGCAGGAGAATGGCGTAAACCCAGGAGGCGGAGCTTGTAGTGAGCCGAGTTGGTGCCACTGCACTCCAGCCTGGGCGACAGAGCAAAAGACTCCGTCTCAAAAAAAAAAAAAAAAGAAAGGTGCTTAAAGAACTCAGCCACCTGCTACCCAGTTCTCCCAGGGCTGGCTGGACACAGCCTGGCCCAAGAGGCCAAGAATTTGCGAAGCCAGATCCCCTCTTGGCAGTTCATAAAGCCTTCTGTTGGAGTAAGGCAGGGACCCCCCAAAAAAGCAGCCAGGGGAAGAACTGGAAAGGAATTTGATTTGGAGGATCTGTCGCCTGTCACCTCTCTCCAGGTTGAGACAGAGGCCTGGATTTCAGCCCTTCCTGCCGAGAAATCTCCCAAATTTCAACCTACCTTTAAAAATAAAGTCTCCCTACTTAAAATCCAGTAGATATCATGGCACTAATACTAACACCCCTTTCCCCAAATTAATAAAACAAAAATAAAAAAAGAAAAGGAGAAAAGAGAAAAGCAAGGTGGTTAGCCCTCCCTCCTGGAAAAATCCTTACAATGGTAGTGCTGGAAAAGGAAGTTGCCCTTGATTAAAAAGGTAACAAAATTCCCATATTGTACAAATCAGTTCCAGTATAGCAAGAGGTGAGGGCTAGGGCAGAGGAGCAAACTATGTACAAGGACCCATTGAAAACGCAGTAGTAGGACTTTGGCACTATGAACAATTCCCACCGGTCCTCTGGGAGGTGCGTCTGAGAGTTGCTGGGCTTCTGCCCCCTCCAGGCACACACGAGCTAAGCAGTTCCATTTGGAGTCACTGGCGAGGGTGGCCCATGGCTGGGGAGGGACCATTCCTTCTTTCTTCAAAGACAGAGCATCCCCTTGATCAGCACAGCAGTTCTAACTGACTTCCCTAGAAGACACAAAACCACAGAGTCAAGATGTCAGGCAAACGACCATTGTTCCCTGGGGGGAAGATATCATGGTTTGCTTCTTCCTGGCTCTCCTGGGTTGGGGTGGGGGCCTTCCAAAGCCATCCTAGGGCCTGGAAGAGAGACACGTGCCCTTCACGTATGGGGCCTGTTGTAAGGAAACGAGTATGTTTTCTGAGCACAGATCACCACTATAGGAAAAGCCTCCAGAATCAGGCCTTTGAAAACAGAATGACTTTCTGGGCAAGCGAAGGTGGTGGCCTGTGATTCTTTTCATCCTTACAAGACCCTTTTATTATTCCTAGGCAGTCAGCCAGTCCCAGTGGCTCCTAAAAGGCCCTGAAGTCAGACAAATCTGGATTTGGGTCCTAACTTCTCCCCTTAGTGGCTGCAGGGCTGTACCTATATGACTTGATCTCTCTAGGGCTTAGTTTTTGCTTCTGTATAACACGGATGACACTAGCACCGACCTTAGAAAGTTGCTGCAATGGTGCCATGAGTTGATGTACACAACAGTGTTTGGACTAGCACCTGGCACATGGTAAGTATTGTAGATACTTCTACTGTTTTTATTAGATGGAGCCTTTTCCAAATGTGGTAGGATATAGAAGACGGATAAGTTGAGGGATTGTAAATGTGTTTTTATTTAATGTTTATATGAACTCTAAGAGGTGTAAATATTACTATTATTCCTATTTTACAGTTGAGGAAACTGAACACATAGGGGCCCAATAGGTTTCCCAAGATCACACAGCTAGTAAGTGGCAGAGCCAAGATTCAAACCCAGGTAATCTCTAGAGTCTGTGCACTTAATAAACAGAATTATTAAGAATCGGTAGGAAGAAATGTTTAATTCTTATACCCTTGGAAATAATGAAAATAGTCCAAGGACCTTGTGATAGGTGGAATGGTGTCCCCCCAAAAGTATATATTGAAGTCCTAAGTCTCAGTACCTCAGAATGTTACCCTGTTAGAAATGCCTTTAGAGAGGTAATAGTTAAATCAAGTGAAAATGAGGCCATTATGGTGGACTCTAATCCAACATGACTAGTGTCCTTACAGAAGGCGGAAATTTGGACACAGAGACAGATGTGCATAGAGGGGAGATGTGACGATTCACACACAAGAAGATCACGCGATGATTGAGGCAGATATTGGGCTGACGCATCCACAAGCTAAGGAATGCAAAGGATGGCCGGCAGACACCAGAAGCTGGGAGATGGGCACAGAGCAGATTCCCGCACAGCTCTCAGAAGGAAGCAACCATCACAGACTCCCTGATTTTTGTCTTCTGGCCTGCAGAACTGTGAAACAATACACTTCTATTGTTTTGAGTCATTCCGTTTGCAATACTTTGTGGTAGGTTGAGGAAATGAGGACAGGTCTCATCATTACTTTTGCCTCCTCCTAAGATCTAGAGATCCTGGGAAAGGGATCCAAGGCTCAGGTCTGTAGAGCACACAGCCAGTATCCCATGACGGGCTGGAAGTTTCTCAGATCTGTAGATTCCCGGAGTCACTGGCCTTTTTTTTTGCCTCCCTCCTGGGAAGGCTGTTTGGCCACTTCTCTGGCTGAGAAGGTGCTGATAAGTGTTTTTTTTTTTTTTTTGTACAGGGGCCAACAGCAAGCAAAGTAGACTTCTCAGCCAGAGGCATCAGATGATCATCGATAATGCCATTGATGCCTAACGTCTGGATGTTAAACGTACCCACATTCCCTAGATGCTCCTGGGAGTAAGACTGAATATTGGAGTTAAGAAACCAATTTATAAAAGTCTGCAGACAAAACCAGATTCCAGGGTGTCCTTAGGATCTCGACTACCTAAAAGTGATCCAACCAAAGTCATCAAGTTGTAAACACTGCAGGGATCCTTATAGGTGATGCTGTCAAGATCACTCATTTCACCAGGGGGAAAAAAAAAGGAAGCTTGGGAGGAAAAGTGATTTCTCCCAGGCCATGGCCTGCTCAGTGGCATGGTCAAAAACAAGAATGATCATGACTTTCCCTCCAACAGTGAGAGTAGCTAGTTTCTGGCACCAGGCCCCATGCTAAGTGGTAATATGGCTCATCTCATATACTCCTTACAGTGACTGGCAGGTGATTGGTAGACCCACTTCACAGTGAAGAAATGGAGGCTTACAGAGACTAAATGTTGTGCTTAACATTGGGTAACCAGTGAGTGGTGGAGCCGGATTCCACCTTGGCCAGTCCAACTTCAGAGCCTCCTGATTCTTAATTGCTCTTCCCTGTACCTATTTTGCATCCAGGTCATGCACAGCCTCTCCATGCACAGAGCTAGGTGGCAACTGAAGACAGCACGATGGCTTCAAAGGTAGGAGGCTGGGACACCCAGTGAGGACCACGAGCCTTATTGCTGATCCCAGGCAGAGCCACAGGTACTCCCTGGGTGGGCACAGTAGCCCACCGCCAGCCTCTGCTGGTGCTTTCCAAGAAACAGGGTTTTCCCCAGCAAATGGGGACTTCCGCAACCTTTGGGAGGGAGGCTGCCACTGGTTGGATGTCTACCTGAACGCTTACAGATCCTAGGAGACAAGGCCCAAGGTTGGGAGACAGCTACTGATATTCTTCCTTCCAACCTGGCTAAAGTACGTTGGATCAGCACAGGATTGAGGGATGGGGTGGAAAGAGCTGTGGAGGTGGAGAAAGCTGGGATCCAGGATCTGCCACTTCCTGGCTATATGCCGAGGTTGGTTACTTAACCTCCCAGAGTCTCACTTCCACTGCACAGAACCCATGGGCTGCTGGCAGGGTTACAGACAGGGTCCTGTAATCAGGTCAAAGCAATCAGGTCCTGGTACTTGACAGGGGCTCAAGATAGATGGCTTCACTTTTCCTGAGGAAGGCCAGGCATTTAGTTGGGGCCTTAGTGAGCTCACCTGTGTGTATGTGAGTCTAACCATCTTCTGTCTCTCATATTACAGATGACACTGAACACTTCTCTTCAAGTGATTGGCAAAAACTCCAGCTTTTTAGATAAACCTCATCATTAAGGTGGTTCTCCATCCGGCAGTGTGTTTCTATGATTCCTTGTGTAACTTCTTATGTACAAACATGTACAACCCTCCAGTCATATATATTCCTTAACAAATGATGAGCAAAGCTCTTAAAATAAACACACACACACGGACTGCAAGGCCAAAAGGATGGCCTGAGAAAAGGGAGACAAAGTCAAATTGACTTTGTGTGG
Source organism: Macaca nemestrina (assembly GCF_043159975.1). Taxonomy (NCBI): domain Eukaryota; kingdom Metazoa; phylum Chordata; class Mammalia; order Primates; family Cercopithecidae; genus Macaca; species Macaca nemestrina. The sequence goes on from NC_092132.1 coordinate 22,335,912, forward strand.
CTTTTGCAGAGATCTCAGATGTGTATGGATGGCTATGGGCCCTGGGAACCCCCTCAGAACCACTTGGACTTTCTCTGTGGACCTTTTCCAGGGTATTGAGCAGTGGACAGGATTTGGGTTATGGGAGCTGGAGTCACCCTCAAAAGGAGACTGGGAAGATGCTGGCAACAGAAGACAGGGGCCTGCCCCTTCTTCAGGGGTGTCTTCCGTGGACGTCCTTCCCCAAGGCCCTCGGTAGACGTGCGGTAGAGTGGGTGGAGGCTGTCCTCCTAGGGTGGTGACAAAGTCCACATTTCAGGATTGCTGTTCTATAGAGCATTGCAGTGCTTTGGGCTGTGAGGCTCTTGCTAACTCCCCTGGGCTTCTGTCAGAGTCCTATTACCTGGTCAGAGACAGTCACCCTGCAAAAGACCAATGCCCCATCCTAGAGTGCGACTCAGAGCCCTGGAGGACGCTGCAAAGCCATTGGGCAGGCATTTCCTTATGGCCCCCTGGGACATTTCTACCACGTGATGGCCAGTCTGTCGGTGAACACGTCCCAGAATGGGAACCCACCGCCTCCTACCCTCCCTTTCTGTCTTGGGGAAAACTTGGAATGTTAAGAAGTACTAATTCTTTAGCAAAATCTGCTTCTCTGTTACTTTCCTCATTGAAGAAACAAAAACAGAATTGTTTTCCCATGTGACAGCTTTCTGTTTCTGTTTCTCTTTAATTTTCCCAGGAGAACTTTCCCTAGGGCCCTAGGGACTTGGGAGTGAATAATACTGCACTCCATGAGAAAGGAAAACAAACACCGAGAGAGTGATTTATTATTTCTCCATAATATTTTCTTTGAGAGGTGTAGCAAGGTTTATTGCTCATTTGCCGAGTGCTTGTTACCTGCTAAACATTTTGTTCCATTGTCATCTGGCTTCATTTTTGTTACGGACAAACTTGCCAGTTTAATTGTAGTTTCTCCGTAGGTAACGTCTTTTCTTTCTGGTTGCATTTTTTTCCCTCTTTGCCCTAGCTTTGTTGAGGTATAACTGGTTTGTAGAAAACCGCACATAATGGATGTAATTTGGTGAGTTTAGGCACATGCATACACTCATGTTACTGTCACTACAATCCAGTAACAAACATAAAGCACCTCCCAAAGTTTACTTGTGTCTATTTTTTTGGGGCGGATGGGGAGGTAAGGACCCAACATGAGATCTGCCCTCTGAACACATTTTGAAGTAAATATCTTACTGTTAACTACAGGCACTATGTTGTACAGCATATCTCCAGAAGTTACTCATCTGTATAACTGCAACTTTACACCCATTGTACAAAAATTCCCCACATCCTCCTGCCCCATCCCTGGTCAACATTACTCCATTGTCTACTTCTATACCACTCTGTAATCTTTCCTCCCCTCCCCTCCCCCGTCTTTCCTTCCCTTCTACTTCTATACCACTCGGTAATCTTCCCTTCCCCTTCCCCTTCCCTTCCCCTCCCCTCCTCCTCCCTCACCTTCCCCTCCCCTCCCCCTCCCTCCCCTTCCCTTCCCCTCCCCCTTCTCTCCCCTTCTCCCCTCCCCTTCCACTTCTATACTGCTCCGTAATCTTCCCTTCCCTTTCTGTTCCCTTCCCCTTCCCCTTCCCTTCCCCTTCTCCTTCCCTTTCCTTCCCCTCCCCTCCCCTTCCCCTCCGTTCCCCTCTCCCCTCCCCTCCCCTCCCTTCTCTCCTCCCCTTCTCCCTTCCCCTTCTCCCTTCCCCTCCCCTTCCACTTCTACACGGCTCTGTAATCTTCCCTCCTCTTCCCCTTCCCTTTCTCCTTCCCCTTCCCCTTCCCCTTCCCTTCCCTTCCCCTCCCCTTCTCCCACGCTCCCCTCCTGTCTCCTCCCCTCCCCTCTCCTCTCCTTGCCTTTCTTTTTGAGACAGAGTCTTGCTCTGTCGCCCAGGCTGGAGTGCAGTGGCATGATCACTGCAACCTCTACCTCCCGGGCTCAAGCGATTCTCATGCCTCAGCCCCCGAATGGCTGGAACTACAGGTGTGTGCCACCACACCCGGCTCTAATTTTTGTATTTTTAGTAGAGATGGGATTTTACCATGTTGGCCAGGCTGATCTCGAACTCCTGGCCTCAAGTGATCCACCTGGCTTGGCCTCCCAAAGTGCTGGGATTACAGGCATGAGCCACTGCATCTGGTCTGCTCCATAATATTTCTTTTTTTTTTCCCCAAGACAGAGTCTCGCTCCAGCCCAGGCTGGAGTGCATTGGTGCGATCTTGGCTCACTGCAAACTCCGCCTCCCAGGTTCAAGTGATTCTCCTGCCTCAGCCTCCCAAGTAGCTGGGATTACAGGCACTCACCACCATGCCTGGCTAATTTTTGTATTTTTAGAAGAGATGAGGTTTCACCATGTTGGCCAGGCTGGTCTTGAACTTGTGACCTCAGGTGATCCACCTGCCTTGGCCTCCCAAAGTGCTGTGATTACAGGCATGAGCCACCGTGCCCAGCCTGCTTCATAATATTTGAGTTCAAACTTTCATTTCTTTTATTGAGGGTAGGGGGCACAGTCTGATTTTTAACTAGAATTGAAAAAGGGAAAATGTGTTGGCATGGAGGAGGATTAAGCAACTTCCCAGTGGATGACAAAACTCTGTGCCATCCCAAATTGTCTGTACACTAGACTTGGGTCGGTTTTGGCCACATCCCGCCAAAGCTCTCCTTCCCTGCAGTGGTTTGAAGGGCCTCTAGGGTTGGGGAACTTGCTGCTCCTGACCTATCAGTGCATATTGGCCATGGGAATTTAATAGAATCAGAGCAAATGGAATAGTATTTTAAACTCACTGGGCCGAGTCCCCAAAGTGCTTACATGTGTCGGTGGGTTTGAATTCCAGCTCCACCACTTTTTACCTCAAAGACTTGCATGAGCTACCTTTCTGCACTGCCTTCTCATCAGCCCTAAATAAAGAAACTAACATGAAGCCCTGCCCAAGGAGAGTCTGAGCTCAGACTCGCCTAACCTTGCCCCCACCTGATGGTTTGTCTCTACCTGCCCTGGTAGCTGAAGACAAAACACATAATCTTTTGGAAACTCTATGGCCCTGCCCATCGCCTAAGAAACCCAAGTACTCATTCTGGTCAATGTAGGGCAGGATTATATCCCCTTCTACTACTGCAGCTGGCACTCCCCTGAAAGCACCACCTCCTGGCTGGAGGCCAACCAACTCAAGCCATTACAGCAACTCATAACAGAACAACCCTGCTTTAAAGGGGCAAACAACAGTTAATGCCACTGCCTGCAACACCCTGGCTAACCAGAGGTCCTGAGTCTGTCCATGTGGCAATTTCACTGCTAGTGTAACCAGCATTCAAGAAAACCAGTGCACTAAACAAAGCTACAAACAAGGACTCCCACAGAGTCCACTTCATTCCCATGCCACCTCCACTGGAGCAGGTGCTGGTATCCAAGGCTGGGAGACCTGAAGATGGATCACATTACAGGACTCTTTATAGACATTCCCCAGCACGAGCCTGGGGCTCAGTAGCCCCACTGGGTGGCAAGACCCAGATAGGCAATAACAACTACTACAGTCTGGTGCTCAGGAAGCCAGAAAGAAAGGGCGAGAGCACCACATCAAGGGATCACCCCATGGGACAAAAGAACCTGAACAGCAGCCCTTGAGTTCCAGATGTTTCAATCGAAACAGTCTATCCAAATGAGAAGGAACCAGAAAAGTAATTCTGGCAATATGATAAAACAAGTTCTAAAACACTCCTGTAAGATCACACTAGCTCTCTAGCAATGGACTCAAACCAAGATGAAATCTGAATTGCCAGAAAAAGAATTCAGAAGGCTCATTATTAAGCCACTCAAGGAGGCACCAGGAAAAAGTGAAAACCAATTTAAAGACATTAAAACAACAATATAGGATATGGATGAAAAGTCTCTAGAGAAATAGATATCAAAAAGAAAAGACAATCACAACATCTGGAAATGAAAGACACATTTAGAGAAATGCAAAATGCACTAGAAAGTTTAAACAACAGAATCAAACAAGTAGAAAAAATAGCTTCAGAGCTTGAAGACAAGGCTTTTGAATTAACCCAACCTGACAAAGAAAAAAACTAATTTTAAAAAACGAACAAAGCCTCCAATAAATTTGGGATTATGTGAAATGACCAAACATAAGAATATTGGTGTTTCTGAGGAAGAAGAGAAATCTTAAAGTCTAGAAAATTTATTTGAGGGAATAATCAAGGAAAACTTCCCTGGTCTCGCTAGAGATGTAGATATCCAAATATAAAAAGCTCAAAGAACACGCAGGAAATTGATTGCAAAAAGATCATCACCTAGGCACATGGTCATCAGGTTACCTAAAGTCAAGATGAAGGAAAGAATCATAAGAGTTATGAGGCAAAAGCATCAGGTAACCTATAAAGGAAAATCTATCAGATTAACAGCAGATTTATCAGCAGAAATCCTGCAAGCCAGAAGTGATTGGGATCCTATCTTTAGCCTCCTTAAAAAAAATAATTACCAGTCAAGAATTTTGTATCCAGTGAAACTAAGTTTCATAAATGAAGGAGATATAAAGTCTTTTTCAGACAAACAAATGCTAAGAGAATTTGCCACTACCAAACCAGCACTACAAGAAATGCTAAAAGGAGTCCTAAATCTTAAAACCTCAAAATACACTAAAATAGAACCTTCTTAAAGCATAAATCTCATAGGACCTATGAAACACTAACACAGTGAAAAAAAAAAACCCCAAGGTATTCAGGCAACAATTAGAACGTGAATAGAACAGTACCTCATATCTCAATACTAACATTGAATGTAAATGGCCTAAAGGCTCCGTTTAAAATACACTGAATGCTAGAACGTATAAAAATCTACCAACCAAGTATCTGCTGTCTTCAAGAGACTCACCTAACACATAAGGACTCACATAAATTTAAGGTAAGGAGCGGAAAAAGATATTCCATTCAAATGGAAACCAAAAGTGAGCAGGACTAGCTATTCTTATAGCAGACAAAACAGACTTTAAAGCAACAACAGTTTAAAAAGACAAAGAGGGACATTATATGATAAAAGAATTAGTTCAATACGAAAATATTACAATCCTAAATGTATATGCACCTAGTACTAGAGCTCCCAAATTTATAAAACAATTACTACTAGATCTAAGAAATGAGATAGACAGCAACACAATAATAGTGGGGACTTCAACACTACACTGACAGCACTAGACAGGTCATCAAGACAGAAAGCCAACAAAGAAACAACAGACGCAAACTATACCCTAGAACAAATGGACTTAACAGATATTTTCTGAACGTTGTATATTTCCAGGATTATTTATCTCCTCTAGATTTGTAGTTTGTGCTCATAAAGGTGTTCATAGTAGCCTTGAATGAACTTTTATATTTCTGTGGTATTGGTTGTAATATCTCCCATTTTGTTTCTAATTGAGCTTTATTTGGATCTTCTCTCTTCTCTTTTTTGTTTGGTTAATCTCACAAGTGGTTTATTGATTCTGTTTATCTTTTCAAAGAAACAGTTTTTTGTTTCAGTTATCTTTTGTGTGTTTTTTAAAATTTCATTTGGTTCTGCTCTGATCTTTGTTATTTCTTTTCTTCTGCTGGGTTTGGGTTTGGTTTGCTCTTGTTTCTCTAGTTTCTTGAGGTGTGAACCCAGGCAAGTCATGCCCACCATGGCCACCTTTCAGTTCCCCTTGAGTATGTCAGTTCTTCTGTCTGGAATGTTCTTCCCCTCCCCTCTGCCCAGCATACTCCTGCATGTTGGTCTAATGCTTTGGTTTTCAATTCATCCATTATTTCTTCTTATTATTTATTTATGAATTTATTTATTTATTTTTGAGACAGAGTCTTGCTCTGTGGCCCAAGTTGGAGTGCTGTGGCACGATCTTGGCTCACTGTAACCTCCACCTCCTGGGTTCAAGTGATTCTCCTGCCTTAGCCCCACAAGTGGCAGGGACTATAGGCATGCACCACTATACCCAGCTAATTTTTGTATTTGTAGCAGAGATGGGGTTTCATGATGTTGGACAGGTTTGTTTGAACTCTTTTTTTTTTTTTTTTTTTTTTTTTTTTTTTTTTTTTTTTTTTTTTTTTTTTGAGACGGAGTCTCGCTCTGTCGCCCAGGCTGGAGTGCAGTGGCCGGATCTCAGCTCACTGCAAGCTCCGCCTCCCGGGTTCACGCCATTCTCCTGCCTCAGCCTCCCGAGTAGCTGGGACTACAGGCGCCGGCCACCTCGCCCGGCTAGTTTTTTGTATTTCTTAGTAGAGACGGGGTTTCACCGTGTTAGCCAGGATGGTCTCGATCTCCTGACCTCGTGATCCACCCGTCTCGGCCTCCCAAAGTGCTGGGATTACAGGCTTGAGCCACCGCGCCCGGCCTGAACTCTTGACCTCAGATGATCTGCCTGACTTGGCCACCCAAAGTGCTGGGATTACAGGCATGAGCCACTGTGCCTGGCCCCATTACCTCTTTAGGAAGTGTTCCCTAAACCTTCAATCCGCTATTTAAATCCTCAAATTCCTGTATTCTATACTCCAATGGCATCAAAGAACATGTCAGTGTAGCAACTTTCCTTTGTGTTTGATTAAAGATTGGTTAAAACTTCATTTCCCATTAGACCAAGGGCTCCATGAGGGCAGGGACATGCTGGGCACACTGCCTTCCAGAGCCCGGCACACAGCAGACATTCCACAAATATTTGATGGATGAATGAACCAAGTCACTTATTAGGAATGTCTGTGGGTTAGTGACTTCACCTCCTTGGGGCCTACATTCTTCCTCTGAAAATGAGAGGGCTGGATTTCATGGTGGCTAAGCCTCCACGAGCTGCCCAAAGTACAGTGAGAATTCCTAGGATGAGAAGCTCCAGAATTAAGTAAATGGAAGTGGTATCAGTTAACTCCCCATTAGACATGAGGGAAGCCAGACTAACGGGCAGTCCCTGAGAAGCATCACCAGTAAGTATCTGGTGACAGATTCTCCAACAGACCTTTCCCCACACATGGGAAGCAAACTGTACCCAACTCCTCTTGCTGCTGTCAACCACTGGGGTTAATGAGTGATGGAAAAAAATGAGGACAAGCAAAAGGACTGAAACACCAGATCCCAACTATCTTTTAAAATTCTCTGGTTGGTTCAATGAACCGTTATTCAGCATCTGCTCAGAATCTAAACTAGGGATTCAGAGATTAAGGGAATATGGTCCTTGCCTCTAAGGGTCTGGTACAGGAGAGAGGGAAACAGATGACAACAATATTTTCATTCATTCACTCATTAATTAATTAATTAATTAATTCAAACATCTGCATTTGGACAGCTAATCTGAACAGAGTGTGAGGGCATACCTCTTCTGGATCTTAAATCGTAACCAGAATGCAATGCTTAACAGCCTTAAACATTTTAACCAAGCTGAACCATGGAAAATATCTTTCTGGCATTTCACAATTTTTTTTCTCTTCTCCAAAGCCATCCCTAATCATCAGGAGTTGGAAATTGTTGACAGAAATTGGGAGGCAGCGAAGGTGGTGGCTGGAGCTTTGGAATCAATTTTAGACACTGGCTGAGTGAACTCTGGCAGTTCCTGAGCCTCAGAATTCTTTGTTTAAAATAAATGGGAAGGCGGCTTGCACATGTGGGTTGCTGGGAAGGTTCTGAATCAGACAACATGTTGGAAAAGCCACCTCTCCTCCTAGTTCCTCCGGTTTCTGTGTGCACTGCTCTCAGGAAACTGGTGTTTCTATGTCCATTTCTCACCTTTATTAACTGAGATTAGGTAGGGGCTGTGTCTTGGTCATTCTGGCAAATCTACACAGACTAGCACAGTGCCTGGCACAAAGAGGGCTCTCTAAAGTTCTTGCTGAAAGAATACATTGTGGATTAGTTTCCACTCCCACACAAAATCAAGAAATGACCACACTCTGTTTGTTCCGGGCTGTGGTGGTGGATGCCACTGTTGGAGAGGGCAGGGCCAAAGTGGCTGGCGTCAGGCACTGGCCTGACAGTTGAGAGGTAGCTTCCAAGGTCTTCCAGCTGTTGGCTGAGGAACACAGGGCAAGTCACTCATTTTCTCTGACCCTCAGTTTTGCCCTCTGTAAAATGGGGAAAGGACTGTACCTACCTCACAGGGTGGGCATGAAGTTGAAATGACTTAGTAGACGTGCTTAGAAGGCAACTGAACACACAGTGGGTGTCAGTCAATGGGTACCCTCACTAGCAATAGTAACAGAATATTCTGTTTCACCAAACATCAAGGCTGATGTCTGACAATGTCTTGCTCAAGTACGTTGACTCATTTTTCCGAAAAAACAAACTTAATTTTCAGCCTTTTCCTAGGACACGTCCCTCAATGGAATGACTCAAAGATTCTTCAGACACAGGGACTGAATCGAGACAACACAATTCAAAGGCTGGGAAGTACTCCTTATCTTTGTGCCTAACCTCAGGGCCAAGGTGAGTCTGGACCGAGTCAAATGCTGTCCTAAGCCTTGCAGGGTTTAGAGAGATTTGGTTGCAGGAAATGCTTAACGCCTACAGAGGAAATCTAGTCCTAGAGCCAGCTCTCAGCTGCTTGCTCAAGTTCCTCCCCCTTCACCCTCTTGCGCATCACATAACACCTTTTATAAAGTCAAAACCATGAATTATTTCAGGATTATTATGTGTCATAACTGAACTGAACTGCAGGTTCCTAAATAAATAAGTACTTAAATAGGGACATCACTGAATATTTATGAATTCAAGAGACTCATGTGTTTGGTTCACGAAAACTGTGAAGTAATTTGGAGAGATATCTTTTCCCTTTAAATTGAAAGAATTCTTTAAGGAGTGCCTCTGTCCAGGATGTGGGAGAACCTTCAATGCCACCCCTAGTGCAGACGGCAGCCCCTTTCTCAATACAATGGACCTCCAATGGTGGGGCATGGTGGCTCACGCCTGTCATCCCAGCTCTTTGGGAGGCTGAGGCTGGTGGATCACCTGAGGTCAGGAGTTTGAGACCAGCCTGGCCAACAGTGAAACCCCATCTCTACTAAAAAAAAAAAAATACAAAAATTAGCTGGGTATGGTGGCACGTACCTGTAGTTCCAGCTACTTGGAAGGCTGAGGCCAAGAGAATTGCTTGAACCTGGGAGGCGGAGGTTGCAGTGAGCCAAGATGGCACCACTGGACTCCAGCCTGGGCCATAGAGGAAGACTCTGTCTCAAAACAAAACAAAACAATGGACCTCCAAAATATCAGGGAGCCATCAGGGATATCTGATGTTGCCACGTGTGGAACAGATCTTAGCATCCTGTTTAGGGATGTTTTCTAGCTCACGGCTGGGGCATTTACCATAATGGAACATAAAGTGGGGTTCCTGTATGCTCCTTTTTTTTTTTTTTTTTTTCCAGACACAGCTAGTCCCTGTCCTGAGAAGGGAGGTATCAACTAGAAATGGAGAATTTCTGTCAGAAATAATGAGGTAAAGATGGCAGGAGGAAGAGTGAGGACTCTGGAGACAAACTCATGTGTTGGCTGGGTGAATGTGGGTAAGTTCTTTGGTTTCTGAGTCTGTTTCTGGGTTTATAAAACTATAGAGAAGCTACCTCCCGAGGAGAATTAAGAGCAGAGCACCAACCTCAACCTCTGCTATTCAGGTGGCCTTCGTTCATCACTCCATCCTTCCTCCCCAAAGGTTTTCTGTATGATTTTAACATTCCCTCCCTCATTACTGTCTTCTTTGGGCCACTGGGGCATCAGCCAGGGTAACATCCCACCCCCATGAGCATTTTCAGCTGGTGGTGGTGGTATAGCTTGAGAGAGGAGAGATGGGGACGGGGGCCTCAGGGGCCTCTGGAGAACTGCTGCCCCTAGACAACCTCCTGCTCAGCCATGGGGCCCCGGAAGTGCCATCTGAGCTTACCTTGGGATACAGAGACACTAAGCATCTTTCTATTCAAATTCAGCAAACACAGTTTGTTCAGAATAGCTTTTGCCTGTTATGGGAAACCATTGAGTTTGCTTTCAGTTTGCCTCCTCTTATCCTTTACCGAACCCAAGCTCTACCTTTTGGCTATGCCCAACCTCTTTTGGTTTCTCACTAGTGCCATTCCTTTTCTTGTCTCTGGACCTTGGCCATGCTGCTTCTTCCATTTGGACCCTTCTTTCCCTTATCTGTGCACCTGGATAACTTCTTCTCATCCCATCAGTCGGATGTCCCTTTCTCCAAGAAGCTCCCTAACCCCCAACCTGGGTGTTCCTCCTCTGAGCCCCCACACAGAGCTGTGCCCTTCCCCATTGTAACACACATCACAGTGATGAGTAAAGGAAAGTGCGATTTCCTCTCTTCTAGGCCTGCCCGAGCTCCGTGTGAATGGATACTGTGTTGTCTCTCTCTCTCATGGCACTGTTTCTAGCACCTGGAGTAGCAGCAGGCACACAGTAGGCGCTCAGAAGGTACTGTTGAATGGAACTGAATCCTATTGTCCTCTCTGGGGTGGGAGGAAAAAGCAATCATGTAGACAAGTGTCATGGACGGGAAAAGATCAAGGATAGAAGATGGGAGGCCCGGCATGGGTGCTCATGCCTGTAATCCCAGCACTTTGGGCGGCCAAGGCGGGTGGATCATCTGAGGTCAGGAGTTTGAGACCAGCCTGACCAACATGGCGAAATCCTGTCTCTGCCAAAAATACAAAAATTAGCTGGGTGGGGTGGCACATGCCTGTAATCCCAGCTACTTGGGAGGCTGACACAGGAGAATCTCTTGAACCTAGAAGGTGGAGGTTGCAGTGAGCTGAGATCGTGCCATTGCACTCCAGCCTGGGCAACAGAATGAGACTCTGTCTCAAACAAACAAACAAACAAAAAAGATGGGGCAAGCAAGGAGCTTTCATGTGGACCAAAAACAAACAAACAAAAAATCACCCCCTCATTTTAATGAGGGAGGTATGGGCTAGACTGGTAGGTTCTCTCAAGGTGGGAAAATGGCCAGAGGTGCCTAGGTAGAGGTGGGAGGTTGCTGTCATTGTGGCCTCAGTGCACTTCTATCCCCGTCCTTTCACTCGTGCCCTCCCCTTTGGGCTGCGCCCGCACCTTTGACACACAGGCATTTCCTCCTCCAAGTGGGAGGAAAAAGGAGAATGGAGAATGATGGCATTCTGGGACTGGCTGCTCGTTAAAGTGCTCTTTTAATAGCGGATGGAACTGGCCAAAACAAGGTTTCTAGAGAATTTCATTTATTTGTCAGCTGCCTCATTTTATTACCGAATCAATGAGTTAATGAGCGACCTGGTTGGCCAAAGTTGTCCAAGTTCATTAAGACAGAGGTGTGGTAATTTCCAGGGCTGCCTTTGGGACCTTATCAGTCGTTCGGGAGGTTCTTACATTTATTTTATCCTTTGTAAAGATAACTGGGGAGGCCCATTCTGTAGTCTTTTCAGTGACCTCTGGAGAAGCCTACCTGGGCAAACCCTGTATCTTCCTCCTTGTAATATTTCCTTTCCCTCCCGCAGCCTTCCCCCTGCCACCGCCCCCATTTCTCAACTCACCACCGAGCTGCTGTGCTTCAGGCCTGGATTTGCACTGACCTCTTAGGAAGCAGAACACCAAGGGCTTCAGTGGCATGTCCCATTATGGGGATGACATGGCCATTAGTAACCATGGAAACCGCCCTTCCCCATGGCTTGTGTGGTTCTACAGGCCTAATTTACATCCGGCTCTTCCAGATTTGAAGGGGTTATGGGGACCCAAGCACAGTGGCACCTTCCTTTAGCCCTGACAAGGCAAATACCAAGCACTTTCAAAGCCTTTTCCGATTAGAATAACCTCAAGTCTTTGATTCAGTAAACGTGGATACGTATTTTTAAAAAATCCAAAAAGAGAAGGGGAAAAAAAAGAGAGAGAGAAAAAGAAACAACCACTTCATGTTTGGTGTTTTTACAGCAACAAACATAAAACACAGAGGGAGGATGTGCTTTCTAACAGTCACAACTAAACTTCAGAATGGACAGGCCTGAAGGCTGGCACCCAAACAGGCTACAGCCAGCAGTGCTGTTCCCTGGGCACAGCCTTACAAATGAGGGCATAGTTTCCATCAGCCCCCATTTTTCTTCCTTTTTCAAAGAGCCTTTACAAATAACTCATCAGCCGGGCTCAGTGGCTCATGCCTGTAATCCCAGCATTTTGGGAGGCAGAGGTAAAGGGATTGCTTGAGTCCAGGAGTTTGAGACTAGCCTGGGCAACAAAGTGAGACCCCGCCTCTTCCAAAAAAGTTAAAATATTAGTTGGGTGTGGTAGCAGGTGCCTGAAGTCCCAGCTACTTAGGAATCTGAGGTGGGAGGATCGCTTGGGCCCAGGAGTTTGAGGCTGCAATGACCTATGATGGAGCCACTGCACTGCAGCCTGGGTGGCAGAGCAAGACTCTGTCACTAAAAACAAACAAAAAAACCCACCAAAACCAAAACCAGACCCTTCCACTACAAGAATAAGTATGTGAGGTAATGTGTACGTGAATCAGCTCGATTGAGACATCCCACTAGGTAAACATATTTCAAAACATCATGTTGTACGTGATCAACATACACCATTCTTATTTGTTAATTACAAGAAAAAGAAGCTACCATCTACGTCAACATCTCTGTACCCTACAATCTATACCAACCCTGGCAACGAAAAGAAAGCAAGCTGCATTCTCCGCTGCTGCCTGGGTGAGCAGGTGGAATTACCTGTCTAGGCCTGGCCAGCCTCTGCAGGGACGCAGTCGGAGTCCGATTCGGCCAGTTCCACCGCGCCTTCTGCTGCAGCCTGACTCCAGCTATCTGATCTATCTGAGATGGCATCCTCCTCCCCGACCGTCACCTCCACGTAATCCACAACGCTCGACTCCTCGTTCTCGTCGCTGCCCTGGCCATCCCGGCTGCTGCCCTCTGACCGGTCTGAGGTAGCCTCTGAGGGCTTTGCTGGCAAACAGTCTTTTGCTGGCTCGCTGCCTACTTTTACCCTGGGTACCAACTTCTCCAAGTCCTCCTCGCAGAGTTTTTTGGGGTCCTTGTAATATTGTGGAACCACGTCACCCCCGTTCTTTGGGCTCTCGGCGATGGGTTTTGTTGCTTTCCTTGCTACGGCATCGTAGCCGTGATCATCTGCCATGGGCTGGTGCTGGTACTGCTCCATCCACTTCACGGTTCCTGTTTTCAGCAAGCATCTGTTCTCCTTGAACCAACGCACTATCTCAGTTCGGACCAGGCCCGTCTTGGCCGCTAACTGGTCGTACTCCTGGGGAGTAGGCCACTGGGTTCTTGCAAACGTGCTCCTCAGGAGATGAACCTGTTCTTGACTTTTTGCAATTGCTGGCGAAGGGCTGGGCAGAGAACTGGTTAACTGGGCACCAGAGAGCTGGTCGAGTCGAGACAGAGCACCGTTGGGGGCTCCCGCATCTTGGCCTTTTTTGCCAGACCCCATGGAATCCAAGACAGCTTGTTCCATGCTGTCTCGAAGCTTCCGCCTCTCCGAGAACCAGGAGTCGATCTCTCTCCTGCTCAGCTTGGTCTCCACCCTTAGCCGATCCAGTTCTGCTTGGGTAGGAAAAGAACTTTTCAAAAAGCTGTCTTCCAAGATTTTCACCTGACCCTGTGTTTTCTCTTTGAACTTCTGGGGGGCAAAGTCTGGGTATGCATGGTAGGTGCGACCGTGTCGGGAGGCCGCGATGGCCAACTGGTCTTTGGCAAGGGATTCGCTGGTGATGTGGACGATGCCCCTTTGACACCGATACCGGTGGTCACTGAACCACTTCTTGATCTCGCTCCTGGCAAGGCCAGTCACCTCGATAAGCCGGTAAACCTCAGCATCATCAGGGAACTGGCTCTGGAGAAAGCTGGCCTTGAGATGTGCTATCTGCTCCTTTGTCTTCTTGCGGTCACTGGCTGGCGTGGGCGGGGGGTTGGCCACCTTGGGTGGGGGCTCTGGCACCTGAGCGATGTGTGGACGCTTGGGCTCGGGGGCAGCTTGGGGAGTCACCAAGGGTCTCTTCTGGCCGTGGTTGGTGACTCCTGCCACGGCAAGCGTGATGGGGGAGCAAGAGACGGTTGTTGACCCGCTGGTCACCTGAGTCAGCACCAGGCTAGTCTGGCCGAGGATCTGGCACGGTAGAGCCGTCTGGAGGATGGGCTGCGTCATCTTTGTGGGGGCCAACTGGGCGGGCAGCACAGTGATGGTCGGGGGTACTGACTGGATGGTGCCATTGAACATCTTCTTCCGGGCCTCCTCTACCTCTTCTGGGGACCAGCTGATGCCGTGCTTTAAGCGCTGGGTGGCAAACCAGATTCTGATGTGCTCCTCTGGGTGTTTGGAGGCAGCCGTCAGCCAGGACAACTCAGCCTGGGTTGGGTAAGGAAACTTGTTGAAAGAGTTGATCATTGTGGCATTTGTATCCAGGGCAGAGTTGTATTTGGTAGTATTTAGTGGGACGGGGACCTTGGGCACAAGGTTGATATTTGGTGGCAGCTGTACAGAAGGCATGACGTGTCCTAATGTGTCTTGGAGGAGCTCCACACCTCCGAGTCTCGAGAGGATCTCAGCTGTGTCTGTCACCAGGCGGGCGGTCCCTTCCACGTGGTTCTCGGGGGTGATCTCCTCGGGCTTCTTGGGCACCTTCTTGGCATCCGCTTTTGGTTTTCCGGGCTTCATGATGGGGGTTTTACTCACCGAGATCCCAGAATCACTGTCACCAGTTCCAGGGCCGCTGGTGGTGATGGACACGACATGGTTGGCGGCTTCGATGGACTGTTCCAAGACAGTTTGATTATTGCGCTTAATTAACTTCAGCTTGAAGTTGGCCTCCCCGGGATGGAACTTGGAGTTGTGGTCGGACAGGGAGTCGTACTTTTTGGTTGTGAAGTTACATTCTGCACACACATAGAGGGGGTTGAGAATCACGTTGGGATGCTGCATGTCAACGTGCTCCGTGAACTCGTTCAGGTTTTGCGTGGAGTAGGGGCAGTATTTGCACTCATAACCACCTTGGAGTTTTTTGGACTGGCTTTCTCCCGTAGATTTCACCTCTATCACTTCATTTTCTTTGGAAGAGTTTTCAAGTTCTGCTGCCCAACTGTCCTTGGCCACGTCAGGCTGTGGTGTGCCGATTCCTTTCTCTTTGGCCCCGTCTACCTCCTCGGGCACATCTTGTTCTACTACTTGTGATGTCCGAACCATGCACGGAGTTGTAGATTTTCGTTTGCTAGCCATGCTGCCTGTCTGTGTGCAATGGCTTAGTTTTGGAGGGGGGTAGGGAGGGGATGGTGAGATTCTTGGAACGAATAAGGTGAAGGGCTTTTGGCTTTATTCCCCCTCAAATGGCTTTGGCTTTCCTTGTATGCTGAAGTCTACTGTGTGAGCTTTCAGAATGATTTCAGCACAGAAAACTGCAATGGCGCCAACCACTAAACACACCAGGAAGCATCATATCTGCGGGCAAGAACAAAGACGGGGTCAGTGTCTCTTCACAAGGCAAAAGAAACTGGCACTTCTTTATGAGTTTTCCCATGACCCATCCCAACTGGCACCCAAATCGAACACCTATGTACGCCCAGATGGCGTGAAAGTGCTTATAAACAAGAAAGATCGCATTATTCTTCTCTTCCTTTTTTTGGGAAGGAGGTGAGAACAGGCCCAAACCAAGCAAAGGTGGATGAGGGTCACCATTTCATGTTTAGAGACAAAGGAATGCAGGAAAGGTAGACAGGTACTAAAATCTTCTGAAGTGGTGAGAGGGAATGTCGCAGATGGTGTGCTTGCAAGCCGCTTTTAGATACGGTACCTCGGAAGCCAGACGTGTCCCCAGGGCTGGCAAGTGAAATTTATCCAGGCGTTAGAAGACAGATATGAACATTTTGCTTATCATAAAGGCAAAATCACAATAGAAAATCCAGAAAACGCAGAAAAGTATAAAAGAAAAAAAAAAAGCAATCACCCCCCAATATTGTAGTTTTATTGTTCATCTCACTTAAACAGTTTCCCATTTCCAAAAATAGTGAGCAAAATGATGATTTTAAAAATCATTATTTCATCACGTGGTGAAACAGTCATGTGTGGTATATCCCTATAATGCATGTTATTACATTGTAGGGATAGACCATGCATGATGTGCTCAGCCATTGGACTTCTTTTTTAAAATTTTATTTTAAGTTCTGGGATACAGGTGCAGAGTGTGCAGGTTTGTTATATAGGTATATATGTGCCATGGTGGTTTGCTGCACGTATCAATCCGTCATCTAGGTTTTAAGCCCCGCATGTATTAGGTATTTGTCCTAATGCTCTCCCTCCCCTTGTCCCCCACCCCCCGACAGGCCCCAGTGTGTGATGTTCCCCTCCCTGTGTCCATGTGTTCTCATTGTTCAGCTCCTACTTATGAGTGAGAACATGTGGTGTTTGGTTTTCTGTTCCTGTGTTAGTTTGCTGAGAATGATGGCTTCCAGCTTCATCCATGTCCCTGCGAAGGACATAAAGTCATTCTTTTTTATAGCAATTGGACTTTTGTTGAACATTTATTTCCAGTTTTTGACTCTTATCAACAAAACTGCAGTGAATACCCTTAATCCTTATTTCTGATACCTACCTTTGGATGGATGCCTAGAAGTGGTTCTCTTGACCCATATATATGGTAGAGTGTTGGCCTCAGTTGGCCTTTTCTTTGGTAGTGTATGAGAGGGCTTGATTCACAATCCAGCCTAGGTAAAATACTACTGTTAAAAAGCCTTGCTGATTAGATAGGGAAAAACAGTTTTTTGGATTTTTGTTTGTTTCTGAGACAGAGTCTGGCTCAGTCACCCAGGCTGGAGTGCAGTGGCACAATTCTAGCTCACTGCAACCTCTATCTCCCGGGCTCAAGCAATCCTCCTGCCTCAGCCTCCCGAGCAGCTGGAACTATAGGCACACACCACCATGCCCAGCTAATCATTTTATTTTTATTTTTAGTAGAGACAGCGTTTTGCCATGTTGTCCAGGGATTTTGCCATGTTGTCCAGGCTGGTCTCCAACACCTGGGTTCAAGTTGTCCACCTGCTTCTGTCTCCCAAAGTGCTGGGATCGTGGGTGTAAGCCTTGCCTGGCCAAGAAAACTGTTTTAATATGCTTGTATGTTTTTCTTGATTGACAATAAGGTTTAATTGTTTTCAAAGGTTTGTTCACTATTTATATTCT
Source organism: Macaca nemestrina (assembly GCF_043159975.1). NCBI lineage: Eukaryota > Metazoa > Chordata > Mammalia > Primates > Cercopithecidae > Macaca > Macaca nemestrina. The sequence continues at coordinate 22,353,092 of NC_092132.1, forward strand.
TTTGTAAATTATCTGCTTATGTCATTTTTATATTTTGATGTTCTGTGGTTTTTATTATGAATTTGCAAGAGTTCTCTTTACATAAATAATACTAATGCTTTACTTAGTTTGTTGCAAAACTTTCTCCAGTCTATCATTTACCTTTTTTTTTCTTTGGTGAGACGAAATTTTGCTCTTGTGGCCCAGGCTGGAGTGTAATGGTTTTTATTATGAATTTGCAAGAGTTCTCTTTACATAAATAATACTAATGCTTTACTTAGTTTGTTGCAAAACTTTCTCCAGTCTATCATTTACCTTTTTTTTTTTTTTTTGGTGAGACGAAATTTTGCTCTTGTGGCCCAGGCTGGAGTGTAATGGCATGATCTTGGCTTACCACAACATCTGCCTCCCAGTTTCAAACGATTCTCCTGCCTAAGTCTCCCAAGTAGCAGGATTACAGGCATGCACCATCACGCCAGGCTAATTTTGTATTTTTAGTAGAGATGGGGTTTCTTCATGTTGGTCAGGCTGGTCTCGAACTCCTGACCTCAGGTGATCCGCCCGCCTTGGCCTCCCAAAGTGCTGGGATTACAGGTGTGAACCACCACGCCTGGCCCTATCATTTATCTTTCAGTTGTGCATATTATATACATTTTCAATGTTTAACGTGTAGAAATTTTAAGTTTTAGCTAATAAATTTACCAATTTTTTTCTCTTGTAGCCTCCTCCATTGTGATTTTATATTTAGGAAGTGATTCCCTGTCTTGATAGCTGAAATATATTAATCTACATTTTCTTAAGAATGTTTTAACTTTATTTTTGCATTTAACTCATCTGCTATTGAATTTATCTTGGGTTAAGCTGTAAGACACAATTCTAACCATTTTTCTTGAGAGTTACCAACCATCTCAGCAGCATGCATTATTATTTCCTTTCTAACTAATTTTTGAGCAACCTCCTTTATCATACACAAACTTTGTATCTACTAGGGTTGGTTCTGGGTTATCTAATCTGTGTATTGATCTAGCTATTGAGTACTGCACTTATGCCTTGCTTCTAAAAGAACTTTTGTAAGTGTAGAGTACATTTTTATATCTAGTGGAGTTCCTCCTCATTACTCTTTCTTTTCGCAAAACAGTTCTTGGTTATTTTGATAATCTAGTCTCATGAATCAATATCCCCTGGGAAATAAAATTCTATTAGAATTTTGATTGGAACTGCATTAAACAAATGATGATTTGGAAGTACAGGAACAATTTGCTTATTAGTTAACAGAGAATGGAGAGCTGATGGACTAAAGGAGGCGGGAGACATGTTTTGAAACAAAGATCCCCGACCTCCAGGAAAGGAAGGAAAGGGAAGGGAAGGGAAGTCAGGAGATGCCATCTCATCTCTGGCCTCTCCCACGGGCCTGGGTTTGAGTCCCACTGAAGAGAAGGCATAAAGGCCGAAACAAAGAACTTATTTTCACAAACAACTCTGAGAGTCTAGGCCCACGTCCACCTGCTTAGGGGCTCAGGTGACACAGTTGGGCAGGGCTTGGGAGAGGGCCATTCCCCCACTGGTGAACCCAGAACCTGGCCCCTCTAAGATGAAAGCACCGGCATGTGTAGACTGGTCAAATTCATCAGCAGTGGGGTGCAGGCTCCTCGGGCAGCAGTGAGGAGAGGACAGGGGCAAACCAGAGAAGAGGGCAGCTGCTTCTTTTTATTGACCGTGCTTAAACTGCCACCTCCAGCCTCCACCTGCCATGATCTTCAGGTCTTGATCTCACCTCTCAAATACTTTCCACGCCTCCAGAGTTCATCTCCAGCAATGGCACCTCCAAGACCTGGCAAGCTCCGGCCCCGGCTCCCCTCTCCCACCGCCCTTCACACTCCAGTGGCTCTGTCAGGACCTCACTCCCCTCATAGCGCCTCTGCCAGAACATCCCACCCCGAGACAGAGCGGCTTGGTTTTCAGGTCTCCATTGAAAAGTCACCCTCCCACAGGGAGGCTTTTGCTGACAGCCGCCCCTCTGCAAAACAACACCTCCCCAGCACTCTCCATTTCCTCACCCCACGTGGCTTTATTCACGGCACTCTTCAGTAGCTGACCTCATACTTTGATGTTTTGTGGTTAAAAGAGGAACAAGTTTCTATCTACTTGTTTATCATTTGCATCTCCCTCCAGAACCATTCTGCCCAACATGGTAGCCACTAGCCACATGTGGCCTTTGAGTTTAATTAAAATGAAATAGGATTAAAAATTCAGTACCACAGTCACGCTAGTCACATTCCCAGTGCTCAAGGAGCAAATGTGGCTGGTGGCTATTGTCTGATACAGCAAAGGACATTTCTATCATTGTGGGAAGTCATACTGGACAGCACCATTCAAGAACAGAAACTCCATCAAGGCAGAAAGGTTTTTTTTTTTTTTTTTTGAGACGGAGTCTTGCTCTGTTGCCCAGGCTGGAGTGCAATGGCACAATCTTGTCTCACTGCAACCTCTGCTTCCCAGTTCAAGCGATTTTCCTGACTTAGGCTCTCAAGAAGTTGGGACCACACGCATAAGCCACCACGCCTGAACTAATTGTTTTTTTTTTTTTTTCAAAGACAGGATTTCACCCTGTTGCTCAGGCTGGTCTCGAACTCCTGGGCTCAAGTCATCCACTTGCCTCCGTCTCTCAAAGTGCTTTCTCAAAGTGTAATCTCAAAAGGATTACAGGTGTGAGCCACCACACCTAGCATCACAAATTAAGTTAACAAATTAAATTAACAACACACATGTGAACATATGTGTTGGGGTTACACGAGTGGAGGAACTCTGTAAGGGAAGGGAGACTCTACAGTTCTGTGGGGAGTACTATTAACACAGCAGAATGTGGCTAAATTTGCACCCACTGGCCAAAGGGCTTGGGACATTTGAATTAAATTTTTCAAAACAGGGGGAAAGACACTTTCCTCCTGCAGAAAGAAGGCATCAGGCAGGAGTAGACTCAGGGGAGGAAATATCTTTTTTACCGAAACTTCCCATATCCCGCATTATTTAAATCTGTTGACAAGTGAGTCCCTAAAATGAGGTGAATGGCGGTAAAATGGCCTGGAAGCTTCTCAGTGTTTCAAAAACTGTGGCTGAAAATAAAAGCATCTTCTAAAACTCATTCAGCAACCAGGAATCCAAACCGAAGAAGATGAAAAGGAAGAAGGAAGAAAAGAGAGAAGGAGGAGAGCTCAGAAAACACAGAGCCTGTTGAGAATCTATTGCTTAGGCTTCTCTTGGTGGATCTGCAAGAAACACGGCCTTTAGAAGGATGATCCTGGCACCAGGGATTGGGTGTCTGAAGGGCAGTAGCATGTTGGCATCTGTCATTTTGAAAGCCTGTGAGCCACCAGCAAGGTGAGGACCAGCACCATGAACCCAGGTACTTGCTGGAATGAAGGCTAAAATGTTTTGAGCAAAGTCTTCAGGTCTGATATGCCCGGGTCAAAGTTGGCAAAAATAAAAAATAAGTGAATGAATGAATACATAAAATGCATGTTAAGAATAAACTCTAACACAGTCCCTTCTACAGTGAGTGCCACGTGTCCCAGCAGACCTGCTGCAAGTCGTGGTTCTTGCCCTGGACCAGTGTTTCAGCACGTCTGAACTGGGTACAATCACATCCTGTGCCAACCTGAAAACACTTAAAAGGAGCAGGGCATTCTCTCTTGGGCTGCACCAACCAGGGCCCAGCAGTGGGGAGACTCCAGCCAGTCATATACCATTCCCTGTCTGACGATTTCGGACGCGTTCAGGGTAGTATGGCTGTAGACAGACCATCCCTTATCTGGAGCAAGAAACATCCCTGCCCTCAGGAGGCTGCCTGAACAAGTCAGAACTAAGCACACTTGTTTAAGATTCTGGTTCCCAAGAGAAGGGAGGGGAGGTAAGACAGCTATTCTCTGTGTCGCCCCTCTCTGTCTGAAGTCCTGATCCTCATGGGATACCCAAGAGTATGACAAGCATATGTTACATGGAAAGGAACCCGGAGCTCCAAATACACCCTTGCTGCCTTTACATGTTTTTGATCTTGACTCAGTTTTCCTTTTATCCACTGCAGCACTTGCTATGCACCTCAAAGAAACCCTAACCATAATGAGACCATAACAATGCCTTGGAATAAATTGCCTTGGAATACATGCCTTTTTTTTGTTTGTTTTGCAGAGACAGGGTTTATATAAAAGAGAAATGACCAGTCTACATAGACAATGACAAAGAGGCCATTTCTGGTGTCTGTGCAAGGCTCTCCCCTTCGCCACGAGGTGCTTCTTCCATCATTACCTTCCCTGTTGCCAGTGGAATGCAATTCAATCAGACCCTTGCTTACTGAGTATGAGTATGAGCCAGAACCCTGGGAACAGCTAGGGGCGCAAAGATGAAGACGCCACAGCTCTGTCCTCAAGGAGTTTGTAGCTGGCATATTAGTTTGCTAGGGCTGCCATGACAAAATACCACAGACTGGGTGGCTTTAGACAACAGAATTTATTCTCTCACAGTTTTGGAGGCTGGAAGTCGGAGACCAAGGTGCCAGCAGGGTTGGGTTCCTTGGGTGCCTCTCTCCTTGGCTTGGAGATGACCGTCTTCCTCCTGTGTGTTTCCGAGGTCTTCCCTCTGTGGGAGTCTGTTTCCTAAACTCCTCTTGTTATAATGACACCAGTTATACTGAATTAGGGCCCACCTGATGACCTCATGTAACCTTGAAGTTAGAGTAATTAATTACCTTAATTATCCTATCTCAAATACAGTCACATTCGGAGGCATGGGGGATTAGGACCTCAACATATGGATTTTAGGGGAGCATAGCTCATCCTACAACAGTTGGGCAGGGCACCGCCATCCAAACACCCTTCCATGGCACACGAAGTGACTGGTTCAGACAGTCGACAAACACTGATAGGGCATCTAGTGGTGCCAGATGCTGTTCTAGTTGCAGACGATACAGTGGTGGATGGACAGAAATTGTGGCTCGTGGAGAACTCACCATGGGGGAGAGTAAGGTAGGGAACACATTAAAAGTGTAGAGCGGGGCCACCTGAGGTTTTAAGCAGGGTGGTCCGGGACTTCCTCCTTGAGAAGGTGACAGTGGAACAGGTGGATGTTGCAAATACAAGAAGGAGAAAGGGTTTGTGAAACAGAGAGGAGGCTGTACTTAATTTTGTAGGGCAGGGTTGGGGGAGGATAGATAAAGGCTTTCCAGGGGAGGTAACTCCTTTTCTTAGAAATAAAATGGTAATAGCTACTATTAACGAAAATTCTCCATGCTTTCTTGGTGAGTCTTCACAACTCTGCAGAGCAGCTGTGACTACCCTCAATCTGCAGATGAAAGAACCAAGACCAGAGAGGGTAAGTGTCTCACCTAAGGTCACACAGCTAGTTCATGGCAGAGCTGGAATTTGACCAAAGTCTATCCAAACCCTGTGCTCTTGGCACACCACCACAGAGCCTCTCCTGGATAAACAGGGCTTCAAAGGTGGCGTAGAATTCTGCGAGGTAGAAGAAAGTGAGAGTGACTCCTATCAAAGGAACCTAGTTTTCCCAGGCTGAGCAGACAGCATGAGCAAGTCAGAAGGCAAGAAAACATCTGAGGAATGACAAGGACTGAGGGTAAGGGGCAGGGGTGTGAGGGCAGAGGCAGGGAGGAGGCTGAACAACTTAGGTTGCAGCAAGATGGCGAAGAGTCTGGAATGCCGAGCCAGGGAGCTGGGATTTTGGTCTGCAGGCAACGGAGGATCAAAGCCTTTTGGGCAGGGTCCTGGAAACAGAGGGGTCTTGGATTCAAGGTGTGGGGTGGGGCTGGCAGGAAAAGAGGCACATCAATGAAGAACAAACCCTCAAACCAGGCAGCTGAACAATAATCTCAGCTAACCCCCAATGAAATGGTCAAGGCCCAGGCTGCCGAGAGATATCCTTCCCTCCCACCTCCAAGCTTCTCCTTTAAGCAGATACTGGGAGCTGTTCACTTTTCATCTGGAACTTTCTCCCATTTGGTTTGGCCTCTCTTCCCCACCACGGAATGGCTGAACAGTTGGGGTTTGTATGTCACAGCTCTGATTCTCCCTTAATCAATTCCCCAACAATAATGACAGCCAACATTCACCAAAGCCTTAGTGTATCCTAAGTGCTAAGTTTCACTTCTCAAAAACCCTCTGTGGACACTAAGGCTCAGAGAGGTTAAGGAGCTTGATCAAGGTCACACAGCCTGGAGCAGTAAAACTGGGATATGAACTTTATGTGTAGACCTGGGGATTGTGTTAAAATACAGATGCTGATTCAGTGTGTCTGGAGTAGGGCCTATGACTGTGCTTTTTTTTTTTGAAATGAAATTTCACTCTTTCGCCCAGGCTAGAGTGCAGTGGCACAATCTCAGATCACCGCAACCTCCACACTCTGGGCTCGAGCGATTCTCCTGCCTCAGCCTCCCCAGTAGCTGGGATTATAGGCATGTACCATCAGGCCTGGCTAATTTTTGTATTTTTAGTAGAGACGGGGTTTTGCCATGTTGGCCAGGCTGGTCTCAAACTCTTAACCTCAGGTGATCCACCCACCTCGGCCTCCCAAAGTGCTGGGATTACAGGCGTGAGCCACTGCACCTGGCCATGACTGTGCCTTTCTAACAGGCTCCTAGGTAAGGATGCTACTACGCAGGTGTGACAAGCTTGAAGGTACAGGGCTCTGTAAGGCTCCCCAAGAAGCACCCTCCTCTGCATCCTTTGTTCTTTCTCCTTCCCACCGTCAGTTCCAGAGACAGGTGGTGGCATTTCCTGACCTTTCCCTGCACGTGGCCTGCAGCCCCTGGGAGAAGGAAAAAATGGTTCAAACTGCCACAGCAGCCCCTGGAAACTTCTCAAGGTGGCTGGCTCACAGTCTGGCTGTCAGGATGGTACATGGCTCCGCTCTTGACCTCCCTAGGGAGGCATCTGGGGGAGGTGAGGAGTCAGACTGCAGAGGCCTTCTGCAGCGGTGGATCTCTAGCGCTTGGGAGTTCAGAGGCCAGAGGGAGCTGCAGAACCTGGATCCCAGGGGTCTATCCAGAGGGCGGCAGTGCTCTGAGCCCAGGGAGTGCTCAAGAGCTGCTCGCTCTCAGGGAATCACACCTCCGGGCTTTGACAGGGATGCCACGTCTCATCGCAGAGCTTTTCACTGGGGCTGTCAGAAGAAATAACAGGGCTGTCTGGGAGCTTTCAAAGGAAGCATCTTGTCAAGACATCAAAACCAAAAAGGATGCTTTTAGCTTTGTGGGGTCTTCTGACAGGGCTGTTAACAGATTCTGCCTCAGTTCATCAAGGGTAGATCTTTTTTGAGGGGATGGGGGCAGGAATTGCTCCTTTGTGTTTTAAAATCACAACATGACACCCCCCCAGAAGGCATTCTGCTGCGTAGATATGTTGCAGCAATGGTGGCGGGTGGGGGCAGGGCGGGAGGAATTAGATGCTACAAAGCGGAGGGCCAGGGCTTTGCTCTGAGCTCCAGCAACCCAGCTCTCTTCTCATCCGTTTCCATCCTCGCCTCCATTTTTCTCATCTGTTAAACAGAATTGCCTCTGAGAGGCCACTGGTGACCGAGAGTTAATTCCTGAGTTTTCTGATTTTTCCCCATTCTGTCTTAAATCCAAATTTGAATTTTGGGGTTGGGCCTATAATGTGGCTCCCAAACCATCACACATCACCTGGAGGGCTTTTTGTAAAAATACCATTCACGAACCTCAGTCCAGAGTTACTACACCCAAGCCTCCAGGTGCAGAGCCTGGGAATGTATCTTTTTAATCAGAAGTCATGCAACTGCTGCGCAGCCTTGTTTGCTACCTTTGGAATCAAGACATCACTCGGCTTCTTCTAATTCAGAACTGGCTGGGCTGAAACACACTGTCCCATGAAGACACAGAGATGTTCATAGCTGCTTTTTTTTTTTTTTCTGCAGCTAAAACTACAAACGACCAAAGCTCTCTGCCCCGCCAAAGAGTACAATACTGTATTAATACTCCCAAAGGGAATGACAGACAATTTGGAGGATGAGGTAGAAACGGGGGAAGAATTGTACAAAAGTACAATCCTGGAAAAGAAAACAGAATGCTGGCTGCTTGATAACATAGCATACAACATCTTTATAAACAAGATCCACAGAAAGAGGGTTGGTGATTTGGGAAAGCTGAGATGTAAGAAGCGATTTCCTGTTATCTGTGTTTGTGTTTTAACTTTTTGTATTGCTTAGTTGCTCAAACAGACACATTTTTAAAAAGAAAAGATGGGGTTTGTTGATCAAGGAAACCTGATAGTACTAAAATGTTGTTTACATGCATAATCTTTTAAAACTGTATTCTATTTAGAGACAGGTTCTTACTCTGTCACCCAGGTTGGAGTGGAGTGGCATGATCATGGCTCACTACAACCTCAAACTTCTGGGTTCAAGTGATCCTCCCACTTCAGCCTCCTGAGTAGCTGGGACTACAGGCACATGCCACCGTGACCAGCTTATTAAAACCATTTTTTAAAATTGTAGAGAAAGGGGTCTCATTATATTACCCAGCCTGGTTTTAAACTCCTGGGGTCAAGTGATCCCCCTGCCTCAGCCTCCCCAGGTGCTGGGATTACAGGTGGCAGCCACCACACCTGGCTTACATGCATAATCGCTACTATTCCCAGAACACCAACCGATGGCTGGGATCTCCATTTTACAGATGAGGAAACTGAGGCTCAGAGAGGTTCAATGGCTTGCTGAAGAGGGTAGAATCCAGATAATCCTGGCTCCACGCCTGCTGCTTGATCCCTATGATACAGAGTTGTTCATTGTGAACAATTCTATTTCCTGATACTGTGTCTATAAATTAGATTTCTCACAAATTCCAAGTGGCCTTGCCCCTCTGGGAGTGTTCAAAGGAGGAAGATTTTAGTTGAATCGTGATGTCTTTTTCAACGAGCTATTCTGAAAAGCTCTTGTTAGGAAGAAAGCTGACAGGATCCTTTCTAACCAAAAAAGCTACATGAGTGGCCCATGGAAGTTTGAAGTGAGGTCTGCAACTGCTTCACGCCGCCTGCCATGTGAGCATCGCCACGCATTTGGGTGACACAGGGCCCTGAGAGGAGGCTGGGTGTCCTGCCAGAGGTGGGATGGGGTAGTGGCTTCAGACAGGGTAGTCAGCACTCAGGGGCAGAGGAAGCCACTGATGCCTGAGAGGATAGACCGGGTCTCGTCCCATGTGAACCTGGAGCCCCAAATTTACTCATTTACTCTGAACCAATGAATTCCAAAGCTCTTCAACAGGAAAAGCCTTGGCCTCCAGGGGCCTTGTTCTCCATCAGTGCTCAGCATTAGTGCCCACCAGGTCAGTGCAAGTGGGACACAGGCTGAAGCCAGCACTCCCAGTTTGAATCCTGGCTTCATCACTTACTAGGAGTCTACTCTTCTCTGGCCACAGCCTTGTTGCCCACCTCACAACCCCTAAACCCACACGCAAGCCAGAGAATACCAAATGCTGCATGTTAATTCACCATGGCCAACCTCAGTTCCTGCAGCTATAAAATGGGGTGAGCCTTCACCTGCAGAACTGGCCCGAATGGAGACCTCTGACACTGGTATGTTCTGGGACTAATCACAGGGTGACTTTGATTAGTAAGCTAGTGGGAGTGGTGAGGGGATTGGCAAACTGATGTTCAGAAGGACTGCTCCACCCCTTCTCCCATCAGACCCCGTTTTCCTCCACAGCGCCTCTCAGCGGCCAGCCACTATATCAGGTGCTGCGCACTTCCGCTAGCTCATCTCACCTGGTCACGCCGCTCTGAGATTTCTTCTCACTCATCTTTTGTTCCTACCTCTCGAATTTCCTATGTAACTGTTACAATATGAATTTCCCAACTCTGCCTCTCCGTTTTAGTAGATTTTGCCTTGTATCTTGCTGAGATCCAGCTCATCTTTTCCATCTCCAAGCATCTCTTTGCTATCCAGTTGGTTAGGAGGAGGTAGTTGGTCTCCCTGTTAAAAGGCTAATCCTTCTACCAGGCCTCCAGCTCAGCACTCATGGGTTCTGTCAACTCCTGTCTCCATCCACTGGGTCCCCTTCCCTTTGGGTTACAAACACCTCAGGTTGCCGTTTTCATAAAAAGGCAAACAAAGCAAAGCAAAGCAAACATGAAAAGCAAGGCTAAATCTCTCATGACAGCTCGATTCTACCACCATCTACACATCATTACACATCAGCTCCTTCATCCTATGGCAGAGGTGAAGAGCTCAGGATCCTGAGTGGGAGACTTGCCTTCGAGGTCTGGTTCCACGCCATGGGTGAGAGATCCTGGACAAGTTCACCAATCCTTTGAAGCCTCAGCCTTTCCGTTTGTAACATGGGGATGAAAATGGTAGCCATATCAAAGGGCGGCTGAGAGTATCCAGTGAGCTAATTTGAGTATATTTGGTTCTGTGCCTGATCCTTGATGAGCTTGGAGCTCACAACAGAGGGTACCTGTTGTTAAAATGATTTTACCGTCAAAATTCTCAAAGGAAGTTTATGATTATACCTGCTCACTGCTTCTCTTACTGCATGCTTTGCCCCTCACCTCTGTGGATTCTGCCCTCCCAGCTCTGTTGACAATTTTATCTTAAACTGCCAAATATATCCCCCATCACTGACTCTGCAGGGCAAACTGTCATCCTCAAAACACCCCTACTGGCTGCTCCTTCTTGATCTCGATTCTTCTCCTTCTCCTTCTCCTTCTCCTTCTCCTTCTTCTTCTTCTTCTTTTTTTTTTTTTTTTTTTTTTTGACAGAGTCTTCCTCTGTTGCCCAGGCTGGAGTGCAGTGGTGTGATTTCAGCTCACTGTAGCCTTGGCCTCCCAGGCTCAAGCAATTTTCATGCCTCAGCCTCCTGAGTAGCTTGGACTACAGGTGCATGCCCCCATACCTAGCTACTTTTTTTGTATTTTAGTAGAGACAGTGTTTCACCATGTTGCCCAGGCTGGTGGTAAATTCCCAAACTCCAGCAATCCGCCTGCCTCAGCCTCCCAAAGTGCTGGGATTACAGGTGTGAGCCACTATGACTGGCCCCTCGGCTTCCTCTTCTGTTTTTCTGTTCTCAGTAGGTGCATTGCCATGCCCTTGGCTCTTCTCATCCCTCTCCTCTCCATCCTTCTTGGTGAACTCATCCATCCCAAAGATCTGCTCATCCTTGCAGATATCTACCAAACCAACCTTCCTAGCCCTGGCCCCTCCTCTCCAGAGCCCCAGACTTTCCTTCCTAGCTGCAGGCGGCTGGCAAGAAGACAGGAGGGACTAGATGGATTCGTAACTGGACAAAGGTTGGAGTGGCCACTCTCCACTGAAAGCTTAACAAAGTCAGAATAATTCATGAAAACCAGGAAACATAAGCTGGGCATGGTGGCTCATGCCTGTAATCTTAGCACTTTGGGAGGTCGAGGTGGGTGGATCACAAGGTCAGGAGATCGAGATCAGCCAGTCCAAAATGGTGAAACCCTGCCTCTACTAAAAATGCAAAAATTAGCTAGGCATGGTGGCACACGCCTGTTGTCCCAGCTACTCAGGAGGCTGAGGCAGGAAAACCTCTTGAACCTGGGAGGCGGAGGTTGCAGTGAGCCAGGATCTCGCCACTGCACTCCAGCCTGGTGACAGAGCCAGACTCCATCTCAAAAAAAAAAAAAAAAAAAAAAAAAGAAAGAAAACCAGGAAAAATAATACATGAATAAGAAAATAGATGATCTGGCCAGGCACGGTTGCTTATGCCTATAATCACAGCATTTGGGAGGCCGAGGCAGGTGGATTGCTTGAGTTCAGGAGGAGCTGGAGACTGGCCTGGTCAACATGGTGAAACCCTGTCTCTACTAAAAATACAAAAATTAGCCAAGTGTGGTAGTGGGTACCGTAATCCCAGCTACTCAGGAGGCTGAGGTGGGAGAATCGCTTGAGCCCGGGAGGCAGATGTTGCAGTGAACCGAGATAGTGCCACAGCACTCCAGCCTGGGTGACAGAGTGAGACTGAGTCTAAAAAAAAGGATGATGGATGATCCAATTTCACTTGGAGAACAAGGTCTACTCATTTATCCCCACCAGGAGAAGGGGAAACTTGGCAGCAGCTGAGCTGGGTGGCTTAAAGAGTCTCTTTCAAGTACATGCCATGTGCATCTATGATCACCACTGGGGGAAGGAGTAGGGGTTCTCACTTAGACCTCAGATTTAACACATCTAGAATCAAGTTCATCACCTGCTTCCCAAACCCTATCTTTCTGTAATGTTCCTTATTCCAAACAAACGCTCCAGTATCGACTCAGTCATTCGGGCTGGGAACTGGGATTGCACTGGCTCTTCCACGTCCTCCCCATCCTGGAGTCTGCTATGCCCCAGGCCTTCCTGACTCTGCTTCCATGAGGTCTCCTAATTCTTCATTCCTCTGCTCCAGGCCCTGCTCGGGGGCTTTCCTCCACAACTGCAGTGAGTGCCGCACCTGGCCTGAGCCCTGGGCCTCCCCGGCTGGATGCCGGCATTGCCTATCTAGTGCCCTTTCCCTCCTCCTCTGGCAATGACCATCCAGTTTTTCTAGAGAAAGACCCCTACACATGCCTGGCCCATTTCAAACCCCCAGCACTGCACATGTGACTTGGTCCTGCCCAGTGAGAACATCATTGCCTCCAGGAACAGTGAGTGATTAAGGAACAGCCCGATCCAAGTAGAGCAGTCAGAATCAGTGGGATTCCATTCTGGGGCGTTTACTGGAACCCTTGGGAGAATGAATGTGCTCCTTTCTGGTGGAGTTGCTGAGGGCATTGGATGGAAGCCAAGAGGCACCAGTGGCTATCTCGCCACGATGGAGGAGAGCAGGCCTGGGTGCTGAGCTGAAGGCTGAGTTGAGAGATGCAGAGAACCAGTCCTGATGATGTCCCATTGAATCCCACTGGGTCCCAGTCCAACAGACTCACAGATTTTTCCACGGTGTCAATTTGTTTAAACCAGTTTGATGGAGTTTTCTGTCACTTGTAACTGAAAACATCCCGACAGACACAGTTTCAGGCCAGCCGCCTCGCTGCCACCATTCCTTTCTAAAACAGCAGTTCTCAGCCTTTTCCTGCCACGACAGCATGGTTGCTGGGATGCCTATTTGTAACATTCTCTCAGGGTCACCTGTCATCCTTGTTGGGTTGGTTCTAACCTCACACCATTCCCTCTTCCTTAAGAAAGAATCTCAGGACATGAGTGGGATGACATTTTAATAGGAATAACCTTGCCTATCCAGTCCTTGCCTATCAAGAAACGTAAGCCACTCACAAACTTCAAGGCTTTATTTTTAGCAATAGATTGCTTACTGCCCCATACCTCACAACCGATGCCATGACTGAACATCATGTTTCTAAACACGAATCTGATCACGTCATCCCTGTCTTTAACACCTCCCTGCACATACTGGGAGTGAGCTGTGAGAGGCACTCATTGCCAGCAATCTGCATCTTATCACCCTGTTCCCTTCCTCAAACATTCCTGGTGTTTTAAAAGGGATCTACAGCAGATCTGTTTTTTTTTTTTTTTTTTTTTTTCTTTGAGACGGTCTCGCTTTGTCGTCCAGGCTGGAGTGCAGTGGCTGGATCTCAGCTCACTGCAAACTCTGCTTCCCAGGTTTATGCCATTCTTCTGACTCTGTCTCCCGAGTAGCTGGGACTATAGGTGCTCGCCACCTCGCCCGGCTAGTTTTTTGTATTTTTTTAGTAGAGACAGGGTTTCACCGTGTTAGCCAGGATGGTCTCGATCTCCTGACCTCGTGATCTGCCCGTCTCAGCCTCCCAAAGTGCTAGGATCACAGGCTTGAGCCACCATGCCCAGCCTTTTTTTTTTTTTTTTTTTTTTTTTTTAGAAATAGAAAAAACAAACAACCCCATCGAAAAGTGGGCAAAGGATATGAACAGACAGTTCTCAAAAGAAGACATTCATACAGCCAACAGACACATGAAAAAATGCTTATCATCACTGGCCATCAGAGAAATGCAAATCAAAACCACAATGAGATACCATCTCACACCAGTTAGAATGGCAATCATTAAAAAGTCAGGAAACAACAGGTGCTGGAGAGGATGTGGAGAAATAGGAACACTTTTACACTGTTGGTGGGATTGTAAACTAGTTCAACCATTATGGAAAACAGTATGGCGATTCCTCAAGGATCTAGAACTAGAAGTACCATATGACCTAGCCATCCCATTACTGGGTATATACCCAAAGGATTATAAATCATGCTGCTATAAAGACACATGCACACGTATGTTTATTGCGGCACTATTCACAATAGCAAAGACTTAGAGTCAACCCAAATGTCCATCAGTGACAGACTGGATTAAGAAAATGTGGCACATATACACCATGGAATACTATACAGCCATAAAAAAGGATGAGTTTGTGTCCTTTGTAGGGACATGGATGCAGCTGGAAACCATCATTCTCAGCAAACTATCGCAAGAACAGAAAACCAAACACCACATGTTCTCACTCATAGGTGGGAACTGAACAATGAGATCACTTGGACTCAGGAAGGGGAACATCACACACCAGGGCCTATCACGGGGAGGGGGGAGGGGGGAGGGATTGCATTGGGAGTTATACCTGATGTAAATGACGAGTTGATGGGTGCTGACGAGTTGATGGGTGCTGACGAGTTGATGGGTGCAGTACGCCAACATGGCAGAGGTATACATATGTAACAAACCTGCACGTTATCCACATGTACCCTAGAACTTAAAGTATAATTAAAAAAAAAAAAAGAAATAGAAATATAAACATAGCATAGCTCAGGCATTCATTTGTTCGTTCATTCATTCATTCATTCATTCTTGAGTGCCGACTATGTGCCAGGCACTGCCTTAGATACTCAGGGAATGAGGTATAAGAATCTTGCCTTCAAGGAGTCCACCATCTAGGAGGGGAGACAGAAAGTAACCAGAAAACAAAGAACTTACAGTGGTAATTGCTATGCAGAGAGGTTTTAAAAATGATGTGATGGTGACAAAAAAGTTATGTTTGGCCAGGCACGATGGCTCAGCCTGTAATCCCAGCCCTTTGGGAGGCTGAGATGGGCGGATCACGAGGTCAGGAGATCGAGACCATCCTGGCTATCACGGTGAAACCCCGTCTCTACTAAAAATGCAAAAAATTAGCTGGACGTGGTGGCGGGTGCCTGTAGTCCCAGCTACTCAGGAGGCTGAGGCAGGAAAATGGCATGAACCTGGGAGGCGGAGCTTGCGGTGAGCCGAGATTGCACCACCGCACTCCAGCCTGGGCGACAGAGCAAGACTCCGTCTCAAAAAGAAAAAATGGTTACTCTTAATGGTATAATCAGGGAAAGCCTCTTTGAGGAGAGGGTATCTCAGCTGAGATCAACACGTGAGGAACAGTCTTGAGACACTCGTGAGTGGCAGTGAAAATGGAGGAGGAGGCTCACTGGCGATCTGTGACAATTTTATGTTCACTGCAAATACTTTTCAAATTATTCAGTTATTATTTAAAATTCATATTCTCCCCAAAGATACTTTTTTGAAAGGTCTTAAAAAGCTTCACTGAAATGTACTTTTCCCTTTTCAACATGAAAACAAAGCTCCTCAATGGTTTTATAATGGAAATAAGTTTTTCTTTCTCCTACTTAAGACAATTCAGGAAGAGATAAATATGAGATAAGAGCTTCAAACAGATTTAAAAAAAAAAAGAGAGAGAGAGAGAGGAAAGAAAGTCATCTGTGAGTCTTGATCAAATATTAGAAGAAATTTTAATTCCAAATAATAGTTATTATAAAGTGGATCAAAAAACTATAGCACACGGCTTTTTGAAGTAGTCAAAATGATGCACTGTCTTGACAGCTTATAAAAAGAACTTTGAGGCTGGGTGCGGTGGCTCACGCTTATAATCCCAGCACTTTGGGAGGCCGAGGAGGGTGGATTACCTGAGGTCAGGAGTTCAAGACCAGCCTGGCTAATGTGGTGAAACCCCATCTCTACTAAAAGTACAAAATTAGCCGGGCATGGTGGTACATGCCTGTAATCCCAGCTATTTGGGAGGCTGAGGCAGAAGAATTGCTTGAACTTGGGAGGCAGAGATTGCAGTGAGCTGAGATCGTGCCATTGCACTTCCGCCTGGGCAACAAGAGCGAAACTTCATCTCAATAAATAAATTAATTAATTAAAAAAAGAACTTTGCACCCAAATGCCATGCTCCATCTTTGATGGGAGAAGCTGATGGAGAAAAGCCAGAATCAAGAAGGTCCATAGGGCACTGGAGTGGGAAGACTCTTAGAGGTGACCTGCGCTATTCATTAGTCAAAGTCCACCACAAGACTTGGGAAGGAACAGAATATAAGTATGGTGAGAGGACCTTCACCACCATTACAAGGTGTTTGTGGCCTGTCTGGGCAGGTGAGGGAAGTGTCTTCCAGAGGTGGCTGTCTGTTCTCAATGTCAAGGTCAGGGTGTTTTAGACTGCACTGATTCTTGAGACGTCAGTTGAGTGGGTAAGTCCATTAGCTTTAGAATCAGTACAGAATGGTTTGAATTGCAGCTCTATCCGACACTTCCAGTTGTAGGAGGTTGGCACGATACATGGCTTCTAGATTTGGTTTATTTATTTATAATAAATAAATGTATCTGGAGCTAATGACAACCTCATAGGGGTATGATGAGGATTAAATGGTATAATGCTTGTAAAGACTCCATCATAGTGTCAGGTACCTGCAAACGTGCAATAAATGGCAGCAATGTTTATGATGACTCAAGGGCAACCCCAATAGATTGATTAATTAATTAATTAATTAATTAATTAATGTAGACAAAGTCTCACTATGTTGCCCAGGCTGGTCTTGAACTCCTGAGCTCAAGTGATCCTCCCGCCTTGGCTTCCCAAAGTGCTGGGATTACAGGCGTGGGCCATTGTGCCCAGACCTAGATGTACTGTAAACCTGAAATTAGTGTGTGAGAAAGAGTATGATAATGAGGCTAATTCGATCCATTTGAGGAGATGGAGGTAACTCATGACTCTACATCTTGAGCCAGGAAGGTCAGGAAATCGTCTTTGTATGTGTATCTACCTGTTTCAAATCATAAATCGATCACATTGTAACACCATTACTCTCCCTCTTTCTCTGAACAATACTCTTGTGTGTGTGTGTTTTTTAAGCAGTAAGATTAAGACATACTTTGAAGCAAAGTAGTTTTATTATTTTTTCAGTTAATTCCTGATGCTATAGTCTTCTCCCAGGCAAAGTATTCTTTCTCTGTGTGGAAAGAATCATAATAGCTGCCACCATGTACAAGCACACACACCTACACGCCCACAACCACGGAAAACCAGGGCTAAGAGAAAAGTGACGTGTTTCTGAAAGCAGAAAAAAAAATCTTGCTAAGACAGAAAGAAGAAAGAATCAATTCTGGTTTTATGTGTCACATACGTAAATAAATAAGGCACTATCAAATGTTTAAGACAAGCCTGCTCTGATTTACAATCCATCAAATTTTGCTATCAAAACATTTAGAGAGGCTGTGAGACTACAGGGATTTATAATATCGACAATTCCTGGTGTAACCTTTTCATTTCCTTCCTCGTAGGTGATTCGTGCGCACTCCATCTTCCTGGAGCCGGGAGAGGAACGAGATTTCTCTGCTCCCCAGGCACGGATCAGGGCGAGACAG
This sequence comes from Macaca nemestrina, assembly GCF_043159975.1. NCBI lineage: Eukaryota > Metazoa > Chordata > Mammalia > Primates > Cercopithecidae > Macaca > Macaca nemestrina. The sequence goes on from NC_092132.1 coordinate 22,370,743, forward strand.
GGCTTTTCAGCGGTTCTTAGATTCTGTCTGTCAGATCTTTCTCCATTCTACCCTCCATCCCCGCCTCCAGGCCACCCTTTGCAGCTTTCCCTTGAACCCCTTTCATCTCTACCTCGAAGAGACTTCCCTTTATCTCAAAGCCTTGGATAAAGGGTGAAGGTTTACTCTTATTCTGTGATAGAATGTCCTCCACAAAGCCATTCACTGAAGCCAGTTAGATCCCAGACAAAAACCACTCAGATGCAAACCACATCGAGAGGCTGTGTTTTGGCATCTCTTTGCACAGGACCCAGGGTATGGTAGGCTGAAAAATGGTCCTCAAAGATATCCAAGTCCTAATTCCTGGAATCTGGGAATCTTATCTTGTACGGCAAAAGGGATTTGGATGACGTGAAAAGGGACTTTGATGGTGTGATTAAGGATCTTGAGATGGAGAGATTATCCTGGATTCCCCATGTGGGCCCTGAATGTAACCACAAGTGTCCTTATAAGAGGGAGACAGGAGGTTTCTTTCTGAGATGGAGTTTCACTCTTGTCACCCAGGCTGGAGCGCAATGGCGTGATGTCAGCTCACTGCAACCTCCGCCTCCTGGGTTCAAGCGATTCTGGAGGCAGGAGTTTTGACTACAAAGGAGGAGACAATGTGATTATGGAAGCAGACATTGGTGTGATGCGCTTTGAAGATGGAGAAGGAACACAGGTGAACATCAGAGGCTGGAGAAGGCAAGGAAACAGATTCTCCCCAAAGCCTCTAGAAGGAGTCAGCCTGCCAATACCTTGACTTTAGCTCAGTGCATCTGATGTTTGACATCTGACCTCCAGAAATTTAAGAGAATAAATGTGTGGTGCTTTAAGCCACTAAGGTTGTGGTAATTTCTAACAGCGGCCATTGGAAACTAATACAGTGGGTGAGCTGAGCTCGGTTTGCAGCCTGTGCCGTTCCTCTCGCTCCACCTCTTAGGAAGCTCCTCCAGCAGCCCTGGAGAAGCTGAGCTGCTGTTTCCTGGGAATGGGCAGTGAGCTAGAACTCCCAGCCCGAACGCATAAGATTCAGAAGGCCAAGATCTGCTGTTGTTCTCAGTTTCCACAAAATTGCCACAGTTCGGATGATGACTGCCTCTGCTCCACATTTGAAAACGCTAGTCTTTAGAGAGACACGCACCAGCTCATACTGTCCGTGCCACCTCCAAATCAGGTCCACATTTCATCTAGTGCTCTCATTTCCCAATATGACTACCCCGATTCAAGGTACCATCATCTCTCATCTAGGCCTCCTGCCTGGTTTCTCTTGGGCCCCCGCTCATTTCCTTCTCTCATTCATTAATCCTCCAGAAAGATATTTTAAAATCAGAAATCACATCTGCTTAAATATTCTGGTGCTCATCCTAGACCAATTACATCAGAATCTTGGGGTAGGGCAAGGTATTAGGTTTTGAAGTTCCCTGGGTGATCCTGATGGGCAGCTGGAGTGAGAACCTCCTGAAGACTCTGACGCCGCAGGGTGTAATGACGGGGTACATACGTGACTTACACCCTCGGCTACACACCCCTGTAGTTGCTTTGGGAGGTGAAGGATCTTACTTTGAAGCTGCTGGAGCTAAATTTGTCTTTAAGCTGAACTAATAGATATTTTTCTTTTTATTTCCTAGGGCTGTAATGAGGATCAGATGACATAAGGAGTGCAACATTATCTACCTGCTCTCTCCCCTCTCTCTCTCTCTTTCTTCTTTCTGTCCTGTCTTCAGTCTTATATGAGATGAATGTCCTGTGGTAGGTTCTTCTGCAGGCCTAAGGCTAATGGGAAGAAACACGAGGCCTATTGCACAAACTCTGGCCCTTCCCACGCAGGCAACAGTGTACGAGCCCTGCATAATACTCATGACTCCTGGGGGCTGCAGGCAGGGAGCCTCATGCACGACTGTGTCCTAACACAACAAAACAGCTTCAGTCAGGCAAGGTGAAGGCCAGGCGAATTATGGCTGCAAGTCTGGACCTGATGTTGTTGAGCCTCACTCATTTTACAAGGATCAGAGAAGTATCACGGCCCATGCAAAGGTACACAGGCTAGGGGGTTATTGGCAGGTGACCTCTGACAGCCTAGTGGAAGATGTGCCCTATCTGGACCTGGAACAGCCCTCAGGCCACGGAGGCCTCCTATGATAACACCAGGACCAACTTTGGGTCGAAAAAGGGATGGTTCTGGTTGACTTTCCTGGTGTGATGTCATGGTGGATGGACCAACAACTGGTGGGTGCCAGTGTGCCAGCCAGTCCCCCTACTTCCCGGGGGTCTGACAATATTCCCAGCACCCCCATCCTCCATCTTTTAGACGGTCTCTCAGGCTGGACACAGTGGCTCACACCTGTATTCCCAGCACTTTGGGAGACCGAGGCAGTCAAATCACCTGAGGTAAGGATTTTGAGGCCATCCTGGCTAACATGGTGAAACCCCATCTCTACTGAAAAGAAAAAAAAATTAAAATTAGCCAGGCGTGGTGGCAGGTGCCTGTAATCCCAGCTATTTGGGTGACAGAGCAAGACTCCATCTCAAAAAAAAAAAAAAAAAAAAAAAGTCACTCAGGACACGTGTGGGATGTACCAAAAGGTGGGAAGACAACATCCTTTGTAGGATCACCTTCACCATGGAGGCAAAATTCTTACCAAGTCTGTCCAGTGTGGAAGGGTTCTAAAGAGGCGTGATTTTTAATTTACACTTTAGAAAGAACCTGTGGGGGCTGTCCTTCTTCCACAATCCCTCTTTCACATTTCTAAGCAATTCTGTAAACTGTTGCTCTTTTGTAGAAAGTCACCAGGGCTGCTTGTTCGTTCTTGCCAACGGTCCTCTCCATCGCCTCTGCACCACTAATGACCATGGTGATGCTGCTGATGGTAATAAGTATCCCTCAGGTCCTGAGTGAGCATTATAGCCCACAAAACATTTTTACATGCATCCTCTTGCAGGAGCCTCTTAGCCCTGAGGAGGCAGAGCAGGAAATGCTAGGACCTCTGTTTTCCCCTGAAGCTGCTGAGGCTGAAGAGAGGTTTCTCAGCGATCTATCTCAGAGCCTTCATTACACTCACTCTGTGCTGTTACCTTCCGGGTTTTAGAAGAAGGTAATGGGAAGACTGTCACCTTCCTGTCGCACCAACAAGAGCTACAGCATGGAGCCGGCCTGCTGAATTAAGGTGGGGACCAAAACTAGATCCTTCTTTGGCCCCTGTGGTTCCCCATTAGGTGCAAGAACACGTTAGTCAATTTCAAAAGCGATGTGGCAGCCATAACTTCCCATAAAGTCATAGAGTTGGATTTATACTGGTAACCTCTGTACTCCATAGGTTTTGAGACTGAGTGTGAGCTACGGGTATATAAGAATAAGAAACAAAATAATGTTCAGTGGATTTTTTCAGACATGAAAGCCATGTGTTTGTGATTTGCTTTATCCTTTTCCAGAGGAATTCCCAACAACTGTCTATTTATTTATTTATTTATTTATTTATTTATTTATTTATTTATTGACATGGTCTCGCTGTTGCCCAGCTGGAGCACAGTTGCACAATCTTGGCTCACTGCAACCTCTGCTTCCTGGGTTCAAGCTTTTTTCATGCCTCAGCCTCCCAAGTAGCTAGCATTACAGGCATGCACCACCATGCTTGGCTAACTTTTTGTAGGTTTAGTAGACACAGGGTGTTTCCGTGTTGGTCAGCCAGGTCTTGAACTCCTGACCTCAAGTGATTTGCCCGTCTCGGCCTCCCAAAGTGCTGGGATTCAACTGTCAGTCCTAATGTTCCAAGATGCAATGACCCTGGGTAAGGAAGCTTGGCCAAAATATAAAGACGTATACAGATATGGAGAAGCAAAACCCTACACACAAATGAGAAGTGGGGTTACTTCTTGGCTGATGGAATGAGCAAGTCTGATCAAGGAGCTCCGGCTGATCAAAGCAGGCATGCAGGGAAATAAATGAAAATGTAAGTGCACCTGGTGTCCCATGGGTGGTGGTAGAAAAATGTTGTAACAACCAGCTTGTTAGAGGGAAAGCGCATTTCAGAAGTAAAAGAAAATCTCAGTTTTCTCATCTGTATCATGGAGATAATAGAAACTAACACAAGATTGCTGTGGAATCAAATAATATTGATTGAAGAAAAGTGCACAACACCACTTGGTATATAGGAAATATTCAATAATGTTAACCAACAAGATAATAATGATAGTAATTGTAACAGCCACAATAAAAATAATAGGATGTCCTATCTTTATGGAAAACCCACTTTGTCCCAAGTCAAGATGATCACCTAGCTTCCTCATTTCCTTTCCCAAACCTGTGGGGGCACCAAGCTTTGTCACTTAGGTTGGCAAACACAAGAGTCACCTCAGATACCCACTGCTGGCCCAGGGTGTGAGGCCTTAGCTCATGAGTTGGTTTATCTCCTATAATCTGAATCCAAGCTCTGTCGTCATTTGTTCGTAACATTCCAGATGGCTCCACACTAGTCCCTACCATCCTGACACCTTGCCTAGATTATGGGAATCAAATGACTTTCCTTCCTTCGCAAGTCTCTCCATCTCAATTTGCCCTGTGCCTGCCACCAGGCAAATCTCCCCTAAATCGTACCCATCTCTTCTTTCCATAATGATCCGTGCTGGCTCCCCATTCTCATTGAATTCTATCCCAACTCATCTCCCAAGACATAATTCCAAGGCTCTTCCCAAACCTCATACACTCTTCTCCCTGAACCTTCTGCCCCAAGACCCACAGGCTCTTTGAATGTCCCCTACTTCTCCCTGCCAAATATTTTTTGATGATTTGTCAGCCAGACCCCTGGTGTAGGCACTGGGGACACAGTAGTGAACAAAACAATCCAGTTTCCCCCAATAAGCCAGTATTCTCAAAAGCAAGGTTGTTGGGTTCTAATCCACTCATGAGTAGTTCCTCTATTCATCTAACAGATATTTGAGTACCCACTAAGTGCCAGCTTCTGTCCTGGTGGGAGTGGGGGAGATACATGAGACGGAGGAGATGGAGCCTGGCTTAGGGCTGTCCTCTTGGAGTTGAAGTGTAGTGGAGAAAAAGAAAACAGAAGTACTGATAATGCAAGCGTGCTAGGGCCAACTTTAGGGGCAGTATGGGACTTTATGAAAGCGGTGAGAGGAGAGGGGAAGCAGGAGCTCAGTAGTGTTTATCCTGAGGGCAATGGAGAGTGGCACAAATTGATGTGCATTTCAGAAGCCACCGAGTTAAATCTCCCTGTGCCTGGTGTTCCCTAGCTTGCCTCCAGTGCTCTTTCTGGATTCCTATGAGTTTGATTTCTAATGCAATGGGATCTTGATCTGCCAATATGGTTTGGCTCTGTCTCCACCCAAGTCTCATCTTGAATTGTAGCTCCCATAATTCCCACATGTGTGTCATGGGAGGGACCCGGTGGGAGGTAACTGAATCACGGGGGTGGGTCTTTCCTGTTCTATTCTTGTGATAGTGAATGAGTCTCACGAGATCTGATGGTTTTAGAAAGGGGAGTTCCCCTGCACAAGCTCTCCTGCCTGCTGCCATGTAAGACGTCCCTTGCTCTTTCGCCATGATTGTGAGGCCTCCCCAGTCATGTGGAACTGTGAGTCAACTAAACCTCTTTCCTTTAGAAATTACCCTGTTTTGGGTGTTTTGTTTTGTTTTGTTTTTAAAGATGTAGTCTTATTCTGTCGCCCAGTGGAGTGCAGTGGCACGATCGTAGCTCACTGCACCCTCTGCCTCCCGGGTTCAAGCAATTCTCTTGCCTCAGCCTCCCAAGTATCTGGGATTACAGACATATGCCACCACATCCAGCTAATTTTTGTAAAATACAAAATGTTGGCTAGGCTGGTCTCGAAAGCCTGACCTCAAGCGATCCGCCTGTCTCAACCTCCCAAAGTGCTGGGATTATAGGCATGAGTCACTGTGCCCTGCCTGGGGTATGTCTTTATTAGCAGCCTGAGAACAAACTAATACAACACTATTTATTGATTCATTTGCTATGTCACCAGCTAACCCAGTCCCAGGTGCTGTACTAGCTTGTGAGGCTACAAAGAAAACACATAATCCCTGTGATGGGCTGCATCGTGGTCCTCCAAATGACACCAGGTCCTAACCCCTGGAACCTGTGAATGTCATCTTATATGCCAAAAAAAGATGTTATCTTATACTGCAGATGTGATGAAGTTAAGGATCTTGAGGTGGGGAGATCATTCTGGATGATCTGGGTGGGCCCTAAATGCCATCCTCAATGTCTTTCTAAGAGAGAGGCAGAGGGAGATTCCAGACAGAAGAGCAGAAGGCCACGTGACAGCAGCAGGGGGAAATGGAGTCAGAGAGAAGATGCTACACACTAGCACTGAAGACAGAGGAAGGGGCTGTGAGCCAAGGAATGCAGGGAATGTAGCCCTAGATGCTGGAAAGGCAAGGAAACAGATGTTCCCCCAGAGCTTCTCAGTGAGTGTGGCCCTGCTGATGCCTGTGCCTCGTAAGGAGTTCCCTAGGACCAGCTGAATGAGGAAGAAAACACACTGGGGCCTGGCTTCCACATGGTTCATATCTGCACTCACCACCTGACAGTGAACAACTGCAACTACAGTGCAGCGACGGGCCGTGGAACTCTCTGGTCTTCCCACATTCCCCATTGTCCTGAAGCGGCTGGCTTGACAGAATGGCAAAATGGCTTTTTAAAGGCTCAGTTACAGCAGTCATAGGAAAGTATTACAATCCCTATACTCAGGGAGTTTACTATCTAGTGTGGGACATAGCCTTTAATTAAGGAACCACACAAATTAATATCTAATGACAAACTGACAGCAGCCAGACTGCTTGCCTTTACACAGGAAGACATTTCTCCAGGCAGGGCCCTCAACCCTTGTTCCGCACTGGCATCAGCAGAGGAGCTTTTAAATACCCCAGTGCTCAGGTCTCACCCCATACCAATTAAGACAGTTTCTCTGTAGGTAGGGCCCAGGCATTTATATATATTTTTAAAGCTCCTGGACAGTTTCAGGGAGCAGCCCAGCTTAAGAAGCACTGGTCTCAGGCCAGTCCCTTCCCAGGAGATGTGAGCTGGGGCGCATGCGTGTGACTTCCGTGAAGGACACCGGTAGGAGAGGTTATTCCCATTGGTTCCTCTGTTAGGTGGGTTTGTAAATCTGGGCTGTCATCTCACTTAAGCTGCCACCAGAAAGTCCATTTCTGGTGTGTGTCCCTGCCTCTGTCCCATGTCCTCTTCTCTACCTGCAGTCACAACGGCCTCCCAATCAACCTTCCACTCTGTCCCTGTGATCTGCTGAAACACATCACTCCCTTCTTTTAACCCTTCCCTAGGGAGCCAGGGAAAATAGTTCCCTGGCTCCCTAGCGCTCCCCAAATATTGTCCAAGTTCCTCCGTTTCGTCTTCAAAGCCCTGCTTAGAGAGCTGGACTTCTGATTCACCCAGTGTGTGCTGGCTATTGTGGAACCTGCTCTGCCCTCCTCCACCTCTAGGCTTTGCTCGAGCTGTTCTCTCTCCCTGAACCAGCCCTCTCTCCAAAATCTTCCTATCAAAGGCCAACCTCTAGGGTATCTTCAAACTCTCACTCATATCCCTCCTCCTACAACAGTGTGTCTCGATTCCCTCTGCCAGATTGTTTACTCCCTCCCCTACTAGCAGAGAACACAGTTTGAACTTGTTACTCTGTAACATCTATTAGAGTTACTCCAGCCGGTGCTTCTCTCCCCTAGTGGGTCAAGAGCTCATTTTGGGCAAGAACCTGGTGCTGTTCATCACGGTGTTTTCCACAGCACTAAGCACTGGGGCCTGCTCAGCAGGTGGTCAGTCAGCAGTTACGGAAGATCAATTACACACCATCGCGTGTCCTCCTCTATGCTGCATATCTCTTGGTATCTACTGCAATTTGCACAAGACACTACCAAGAACCTCACTTGGCAATTGTTTGATTTCAAGGGGAACAGTCAACTAGTCATTCATGCCACAACTGTGTAACAAGTTCCATCCAAATCAGTTTAACATACTCCAAAGTTATCTTGGGGTGAAGACACAAATCTCAAATGCTGAGAAGTCAGGCTGATGCTGGGACTGCTTTTGTAGAGCCAACTAGTTAGTCTTTCAGTAGGGTCCTCCTTTTCCTCTCTAGGAGTTCTTCTAACAGCTGACAGCAGAGTAAGTTATGTAGTTGCTCCTATATTTTTCTTAATAGCGAGATGTCACTGACTCAACTTCAAAGGACGGGGAGAGACCTGTGAATTCTCCCGTATTATTAGCAGCAGAAGAAACTACAGCAATAACTGCAAGACCCCAACACAACTGAGACCACAACTCAGAGACCCTCAAATACCTGGCCACTTAAAGATCAGAAGCTACAATATATGGGGTATGGTGGACCTTTTGTTCTCTGTCTGGTCACCAGATGTTCACTGACTGGCCAATCGGTTCATTCAATCATTCATTCAGTAAAGTATGTCCCGAGGGCCTAATATCACAGCAGCCTTGTTCTGAGCACTGAGACTATTGCCCTCTGGATCTTCTATTCTAGAAGATCCCTTACTCTGACCCAGGCCTGCGTTATGACCTGTGGCGATCAGGAGAGACTGGAAGTGAGGTTGCGCGAGGCCAGGCTTTGGCCCCAGTCCATCTCTGCTCACCAGCTTTAATGGATTGAACTTTGTCCCCCTAAAAAGATATGTCAAAGTCCTTAGTACTAAGTACCTTAGATTTTGAGTCTATTTGGAAATAGGGTCTTTTTAGAGGTAATCAAGTTAACATGAGGTCACTGGCATAAGCCCAAATACCATATGACTAGTGTCTTCATGAAAAGGGGAAACTTGGGTGCAGAGGCAGACAGGCACAGAGGGAAGATGATGTGAAGAGCCACTGGGAGAAGATGACCGTCTGCAAGCCAAGGAAGCCTGAGGTGCCCAGCAGCTAGGACATGGGTCTGGAACAGATCCTCCCCTAGAGCCTTCAGAGGGAGCATAGCCCTGTTGACCTCAGCGTTGGACTTCTGGCCTCCAGAACTAGAAGACAATGAATCTCTCCCAAGCTACCCAGTTTGTGGTGCTTTGTTACAGCAGTCCTAGGAAACTGATATACCATGCAAAGCAGGAATCTTTCTTTCCAGGTAATCATGGCCTGGATAACCTGCTGGGGAAGACCCACCTGGCTGATTCTGCCAATTTTGACAATCTGGACCCACCTTTCATCAGGACAGAGCACAATGACTTGGAATGGAAATGCCTTATATTTTAGCAAATGTGATGTATAAACGCTTAGCATTTACACTTGAGAAGTTGAGGGGTGGTGGTTATTGACAGGACTCTGTCAGGGAGCACACCCATGGAGCATTCATAATTAGGGGCCATCCCAGAATTCTGGTTTGCATACAACTCTTTAAAAAGCCAGCTACCCTGAAAGGTGCACTGAGCTCTGCCTTTGCCTGTGATGAGTGATGTTGGTTCTGCCTCTTAGTTCTGCTCTCAGTTTCCGCCATCAGTTTCTCAGATTTTCCTTCCAGGACCAGCAGGCAGGTGGGTGTGGTGACTTTGTGGCAGACACTGTGGCAGATTAAAGGTGTTTGCAAATTATGTGACACTTTTTCACTGAGAGAGGGGGTCCATGTTCCCATCCCTACCTCCCTTGAATCTGTGCTGACCTGTGACTGCTTTGAGCAGTATAATATGTTGGAAGTGAATCTATGACAGTTCTGGACATGTTTAAGAACCTATGACAGTTTAAGAGGACGTGCAGTTTCTTTTTTTTTTTTTGAGACGGAGTCTCGCTCTGTCACCCAGGCTGGAGTGCAGTGGCCGGATCTCAGCTCACTGCAAGCTCCGCCTCCCGGGTTCACGCCATTCTCCGGCCTCAGCCTCCCGAGTAGCTGGGACTACAGGCGCCCGCCACCTCGCCCGGCTAGTTTTTTTTTGTATTTCTTAATAGAGACGGGGTTTCACCGTGTTAGCCAGGATGGTCTCGATCTCCTGACCTCGTGATCCGCCCATCTCGGCCTCCCAAAGTGCTGGGATTACAGGCTTGAGCCACCGCGCCCGGCCGACATGCAGTTTCTGATTCTTCCCTTTTGGAAGAGTTTGAGGCTACCATGATGTGAGGAAGCTCAGCCTACTCAAGCAGGGAGACAGATGCTCAGCCAGTCTCCAGCTGCTCTAGGCCCATCTCACTTGAGGCCCTTAGGCCTCCTGGAGTAGACAAGCCACAACTGCTACAGTCTGTCTAAACTTCTCACTCACAGAACTGTGAGATATAATACTCGTAAACTTCTGTCTTCAACTCCTAGTTTTGCTGTGGTTTGCTATGTAGCAATAGTTCACCAGAACAGAGGCTGACCCAATGTATCAATTAGGAATGTGAGAAGATGCTCTCTATCCAGACTTTGACACTGACAGGTAATTTTAGGAAGACATGAAGGATGCTGAGGAAGGTCTGAGGTTGAGGTGGAGTCCACACTTGATGGGGCCACCTGGCTGGCTCTGTCAGCTGGATGACAGAGGCTGAACTGCCCCCTTTGCAGTCCCCAGCAGCCCACCGGGCAGATGGAAAATGTGACTAGAAGGGAAGAGAATCTCTATTGCACAATATTACTAACAGCTCTATGCTGGCCACTCTGCTAGGTGGTTCACGTGTTACTGTTAAACTTTACAACCCCTTGACAGTAAGAGTTTCATGCATATGGAAACTGGAAGCTCAGAGATGTTGAGCAATACACCAAGTACCATAGCCAATGCAAGGCAAAGCTGGGATTCAAACCCAGGCTCTAAAGCTGTGCTTTTTGAAGAAACCCAGAAAGGTCAAAGTTGGGGTGATCTGACACAGGGAATGGAGGAGAAGGAACAGAAGGAAGGTCCTAAAATGAAGTGGAGCCTAGTTATTCCAAAGTCCCCCAGGTCATGACTGCCACATGATCCATTTGGCAAACATGGAAGGTTCTAGCCATTGGCCCCGAGACCTAACAGCTTCTCAGAGTCTCACAGGAGCAATGGCTGTGAAAATGCTCTGCTAAGAGTTTTCTGCAGGGCAGAGGGACTGACTCTGTCCGAGCCCTTCCCTAACATCTGCTGATTTTGTAAGTGGATATATTTAGTGGTGGAACAGTTTTTCTTCCAGTTTCATAACACTTAAAAAAAAATCCCGCTTGTCCTATTTTTTTCTTTTTTTCTTTTTCTTTTTTTTTTTTTTTCATGAACTCACAAGTGATGTTGCCATTCTTTCCATAGCAACACACTAGGATACGGACTCTGCTTTGCTGGGAGAAGTCTAAGAAAGACCCGGGAGGAGGGAGAAGAAGGTGTTGGTGGGGGTGGGGAAAACAGTTCTAAACCTTCAGCACCTAAAATGAATGCAGAAGCTGCCTGAGCCATTTTGGCACAAAGAGCTACAAGTGTCATCCCAGCTCTGTGCTCCTCTCCTGTCCTCGGGGGGTTCCTTCTTCACCAGCAGGCACAGGTTCTAGAGGTCCCTGTGTATTCGTTTCCAGCCTATCATTTGTTCTTCCTGAAGTGCTCTTTTTCTTCAATTGTCTTTTAATCCCTTTGATGACAGAGGGAAACAGCTTCAACTAGGTGACATCTGTTTTTAACACTTTGGGTTAATATCAACTCATCTCTCTTTCTTTGCCCCGAGCTTTACTGAGGTATATTTGACAAGAAAAATTGTCTGTGTTTTAGGTGTACAACTTGTTTTGACACAGGTATACATTGTGAAGAGGTCATCACAATTGAGTTGCTATATCTATCACTTCATATAGTTGCCATTTTCTCCTTCCTTCCCTCCCTCCCTCCCTCCCTTCCTCCCTTTCTCTCTCTCTCTTTCTCTTTTTCTTGATGGAGTCTCCCTGTGTTGCTCAGCCTGGTCTCAAAATCCTGGGCTCCAGCGATCCTCCCACCTTGGCCTCCTAAAGTGTTGGGATTACAGGCATGAATCACCATGCCCACGCTTCTTTTTCTTCTTCTTCTTTTTTTTTTTTTTTTTGTGGTGAGAGCACTTAAGATCTGCAGATTCAAACCCCCAGGGGAGGGGCAGCAGTGGTGGTGGGGATGGGAAAGAAGAAAAACCAGCCTGAGTGCTCATCATTCTGGTCAGCACTTGGGCACTTGAATTAGAGACTGAGAGAAAGGAACGCTCATGCAGGAGTTTAAAATGAATGGGAGAAGGCCGGGCATGGTGGCTCATGCCTGTAATCCCAACACTTTGGGAGGCTGAGTGGATGGATCACCTGAGGTCAGGAGTTCAAGACCAGCCTGGCCAACATGGTGAAACCCCGTCTCTACTAAAAATACAAAAAAAATTAGCCAGGTGTGGTGGCGGGCACCTGTAATCCCAGCTACTTGGGAGGCTGAGGCAGGAGAATCGCTTGAAACTGGGAGGTGGAGGTTGCAGTGAGCAGAGATCATGCCAATGCATTCCAGCCTGGGCAACAGAGTGAGACTCCTCCATCTCAAAAAAAAAAAAAAAAAAAAAAAAAAATTCTCCTTCCATCCTCACAACGGCTCTATACGGTAAACATTCTTATCTCCACTTCCTTGAGGAAACTCAATCTGAAACCAAGAATCCAGAAGGTGCCACATATGAGCAAGGGATCTAAAAGCACAAAGCAGGATGCAAACGTCGATGCTGTGCACGGGTACTGTCCAGCCCACCCATATGGAGCTCAGCCCCCTCGGCCTGAAGGCAGAAGAGCCAGCACCTCCTCTCCGGGTGACTTGTGCTCGTCACATCAGTCCTGCCCTTGTGCTTCCCAATGCAGCTCTCTACTTCTCATGTCTATTCTCTGAGAGGCTGTGGCTGTGAACTGGAGAGCACGTGGCCTGTGGGGTGGCAGGCAGTCATTAAAAAACAATGCTTCTGAAGAGTATATAACCTCATGTGGATACATGCCTACAATGCTAAGTGAAAAATCCACTTATGTGACATCTGGAGAAGGCAAATCATACAGACAAATCCATTGCTTTCCAGCGTCTGAAGGTGGGCGTTGAGCTTTTGGGGTGATAGAACAGTTCTATATCTTGATGTTGGTAGTGGTTATTCAACAGCATGGGCGTGTCAAAACACATAGAATTGTACACTAAAAGTATAATTTCATTGTATGTAAATTATATCTTAATTTAAAAAGGAGTTGGTACCAAAGTTATCAAAAGAAAAAAAAAAAAAAGCAAAAAAATGCAGCTACACACCAGTATATACAACAGGATTCAATTTGAACTTTTTGTTTGTTTTGTTTCTGAGATGGAGTTTCACTGTTGTTGCCCAGGCTGGAGTACAATGGCACGATCTTGGCTCACTGCAACCTCCGCCTCCTGGGTTCAAGTGATTCTCCTGCCTCAGCCTCCAGAGTAGCTGGGATTATAGGCATGTGCTACCACACCTGGCTAATTTTTGTAGTTTTAGTAGAGATGGAGTTTTGCCATGTTGACCAGGCTGGTCTTGAACTCCTGACCTCAGGTGATCTGCCTGCTTCAGCCTCCCAAAGTGCTGGGATTACAGGCATGAGCCACTGCGTCCAGACTCAATTCAAATTTCTGTAAAAACATGCAAATTGTAAGAATATGCAGATGCTGTCAACGTCGGCTATCTATAGGTGTAGGAATTACCCATAGATTTTTATTTTCTGCTTGATATATTTTCAACAATTTCTATGATAACCTGGATTATTCCCTATAGAATCAGAAAAGTGGTTTTATTTTGTTTTAGGAGAGCAAGCATGGTGGCACAGTTTTGAAGTGAAGCTCCATTTCTCAGAAGCTGTGTGACCTCAGGCAGGCCACATACTTTTGGGTCCTGTATCTTCATCTGCAAAACGGGATGCTCCCATTCACCTCTGACGGTTGTCATGATTCAATGAGACAATAGATGCAGAAGTACTTTATAAATTTGAAGATACAGCTTGACTAGTAATTACCACACCCTCTCATCTTTGAAAATTTCCTTTATATCTTAATCCATTGGTTTGCAAGCGTGGTACCATCACACATTTGTGCTGGTAACAGCTTGAAGCTAGCACATGATTTATTAAAAAACAAGCAAACAAAAGGAGTACTTAGTATGTGGTGAGTACGCAATAAATACATGAGGAATGAATGACGGTCACGCTCCCCACCATGTGTTGGAGCAGAAAAAATAGACTGAGAACCACTGCCTTCCCCAGACGTTGCAATCAAACAAATCTTCAAAACTGTCTGTCATCTACTGTGCACCGATCCTGAATCCAGCACATGGCTACAGCTAATATACATAAGAGAAAACTTAAGCTGCACACCTCAAGGAGCTAACCATTGAAGGAGGAAGAGATGACTAACAGATGCAAAATGAAAGTGAAAGAGGAACTGGATGAAGGGAGAGATTAGCAAGTGCTGTGCTGATGGTGGGGCTGGGGAGGAAGGCTTGCCTGGCTAGGTGAGACTACCGCTGAGCCTCAAAGGCCAGGAAGCAACAGATGTTACAAAATAAGAGTGGAGGAAGGATATTCCCGGTGGGAGAACAGTTTGGAACAGGGGTTGGCAAACTGTGGCCTGTCTCCTGTTTTTGTAAATAAAGTTTTTTTTTTCTTTTTCTTCTTTTTTTGAGGTGGAGTTTCGCTCGGTCACCAGGCTGGAGTGCAGTGGCGTGATCTTGGCTCACTGCAACCTCCACCTCCCAGGTTCAAGCAATTCTCCTGCCTCAGCCTCTCGAGTAGCTGGGACTACTCGACGCCGCCATCACGCCCAGTGCACGCCGCCACCACGCCCAGCTAATTTTTGTATTTTTGGTAGAGACGGGGTTTCACCATGTTGGCCAGGATGGTCTCGATCTCCTGACCTTGTGATCCACCTGCCTCAGCCTCCCAAAGTGCTGGGATTATAGGTGTGAGCTGCCGCACCCGGCCATAAATAAAGTTTTATTGAGACACAGCCATGCCCATGAATGCCTTCATGCTTCAACAGCAGAACTGAATAGTTGCCACAGAGACCTGGCCTGCCCATCCTAAAATATGTCTTGGCCAAGAAGTCTGAACCAACCACAGTGTCCTCCAAGGATGAGGTGAGAAGTGCAACAGAAGTGGGATGAGGGGCAAGGCAAAGGCGAGATGCGTAGGCACTGAGAGGGTGGCTGTGGCAAAGAGGCAGACACCCTGAGACTTGGAAGCCAGGATTAAAGTTTTTGTTTTCTGGGAAGCAAAACAGCTTTGCCCAATTTGCTGGGGAGGCAGAGGTTCTGGGGATCTGGATCAGCCTACGGTCAATCCTGGTGAGGCCTGAGGGTGATGGTTCTATCCCTAAGGGTACAAGACAGAGTCACCTGCAGTGGCTCTGACATCCCCTGCAAGGCTGGGAGAAGCTGCCTCTGTCAGAACAGTGAGGCTGAGGGGGATGTGATGGTGAAGACCCTCCTCTAATACTCCCCAACCCTAGGGGGCACTGGCTCTTTCTACAAATTCCGATGCCAACAGCTGAGTATGGGAGTGTTGGTGGGTAGGAGGTAGGAGCGAGGTTCAACAAGGAGTAGAAGACTGTCAGAGAGTAAAAGACACTATTCAGACTCCAGCTTTGTCATCTCCTCTCCTGTTCATTTTATTTATTTATTTAGAGATGGAGTCTCATTCTGTCACCCAGGCTGGTGTGCAATGGCACCATCTCAGCTCACTGCAACCTCCACCTCCTGGGTCCAAGTGATTCTCCTGCCTCACCCTCTCAAGTAGCTACGATTACAGGCGCCTGCCAATAGGGCCAGCTAATTTTTGTATTTTTAGTAAAGACGAGGTTTCACCATGTTGGCAAGGCTGGTCTCAAACTCCTGACCTCAGGTGATCCACCCACCTTGGCCTCCCAAAGTGCTAGGATTACAGGCATGAGCCACTGCGCACTGCCTTCTCCCATTCATTTTAAACTCCTGCATGAGTGTTCCTCTCTCTCTGTCTCTAATTAAACTCTCCCATTCTTGAATTAAGTTCCCCATGAAAGCAACTCTCAAAAGAAATGATTTTTAAAGGGCTGTATCCCAGTACTATGCTAGGTTAAACTTTCATCCTCAGGGCCTATTGTAGTGCCTGGCACACATGGGTGCCTAATAAAAATGTTGGTTGAATGACTGAAATGACAAAGGTGGTCAGGACACAGTCTCTGACTTGGAACAGTGTAATTCCTGTGTCTCAGTTTCTTCATCTGTCACATGGGATTGGTACTTAGTTCACATGACTGTGAGGATTAAATGAGTTTAATAAGAGGCACTTAGAATGGTGCCTGGTTCAAAGTGAGAGCTCAGTAAAGATTAGCCATTAGTCTTATTACTATAATCTAGATGAGCCCAGAGAAGAGTAGCAGAGTCTTGAGGGCTATGGAAGGTAAGAAAAGAGTGGAATCATTTATATCAAGAGGATGCAGAAAGCCTTCAGAGTAGAGGTGAGGTCTGCAGTGTGTTGAGAAGAATCCTGATGGCCTTACTAGGCAGAACCTGTGCTGTGATTGACTGGTGATGTCTGCTGTGGGTGAGGAATGCACAATGGTGGTGTGTGTGCCTCTGTAGCCTATATTCTGTTTGTCTGAGGATCCAGACATGTCATGGCACATTTGGAATTTGGCAACACAGGCTTGATAGTGATTTTTTAAATTCCAAGGCCCAAGGGGTTTTGGGTGAAGTAACTGATCCTTAGGAAGGCACATACCCTGACTTAAGAAGACCATGTTAGTCATCAGACAGAAATGCAGTTCTGACTGCGGCCTGGTGCCTGATCTTCATCAGGTCATCCTTTGGCCTAGGTTTCAGAGATCTATGTCTGATTTCAAGAGGATGGGACAAGTATAATTGGATAGAGTTGTCTCAGTAAAAATCACCGTGCGAGGCAGCACTGCTAGGGCTCCATGGTAGAAAGTAACGTGGGGTGGGGAGAGCTCAGGGGTTGGGGGAGAGGGATTCTCACGGTAGCAGAATCCACTGTGGGCTTGGGTGTGCTGGGGATGGAGGACATTGTGGCGGGTCAGGGGCTCTGGCAGGTCATGGTGTAGATGCTGTGTGGTCTCATGGGGATAGGGCCAGGACTCCCAACTCCAGCAGGGGCAGGAAACGGTTTCTCGGTGCCTTTTAGAGTGAAGAACACCTGCAATGCTCCCTGAAGACTCCCAGAAATAGTTAGGGGACTGGCTGTGATCCACTTGGAGGCCACGCCACAGTGGGTGGAGACAAAGCCTCCTGCACAGTGACCCAACTTGGAGCCCAAGGCTGGGAGCCCTGAGAAACGCAGGTCATAATTATAACACTGCGTGGGATGAATGCTCTGGATGACAGGGAGGACATCACTGGCTGTCTGGAGGGGCGACTGGGGACAGAGGTGCTGGAGGGTTTCACAGAGATATGAGTTGAGCCAGGCACAGTTGTGAATGTGGATCTTGAAAATCAGGAGAAATGCATGAGCAAAAGAACAGAGGCATGAAAAGGAAGGCTGGGTCAGGGAAGGGTGCGGATTTGGGTGGATGGAGGTCAGGAGACAGTGGCGGGAGATGAAGCCAGAAGGGGTGGGGAGTGCGGAGACAGATCTGGAAGGGATGTGGATGTTAGGAGCAGACACAAAGTCCTGGCTCCAGAAGAAAAGGTTAAACGATAGGATGGATGGAAGGAAGGAATTAGGATTTAGGAGAGAAGAGACGCTCCTTTTTCTTTCACTGAGAACAATATGGGAAGGAAACTACTTGGGCTTTTAAAGAAAGGGAAACCTGAAAAGCAAGATTACGAGCAAATACAGCAAAGAACTGAGAGTGTGTGTGTACACATACACATAAAGCAAAAGTGCAAGAGATGTGGTATGTTCTCAGTCTTGAGCCTCAAAAAAGTACCTCTAGGGAGAAAAAAAGAAAAAGAAAAAGAAAGGCACCGAAGCCCCTCTCCACTGGATTGAAGTGGAAGGCACAAAGCAGAGGGGATGATCAGAGCGTTCCCAGGATGCAATGCAACTTCCTCCAGGCGCCAAGGGGAAGGGCCCCTCTTAACCTGGTCCTCTGTGCTCCCTTCTCAGCCTCGATGGCTCAAAAGGATGCGGCTGGAAGATGTGCAGGCCGGGTCGCCCTGCCCAGCAGGGATGCGGCCAGGAATGAGCCTCCTCTTCTTGTTCTCGCCTCGTTGCCAGTCTTTGGAGCCTTGCTGGGAAGGAGGAAATCCGGGCCAAAGCTGAGATGAAAGCGTCTGTAATCTCATAAAAGAGCCAGGCGGATGCTCTGAAAGGCACGGAGGAGCCAACACCTGCCATTTGCACTTCAAGGCAGGCCGTTGAAACCCACTGAGGCAAGAGGCCCATCTGCCCTTCCCCCAGGTGCCTGGACTTGGGTGAGAGACGGCCCGGGAACCAGAGTCTGCTGGCTGTGCGTTCCCTGGGCTGCAGGAAGGGAGAGGAAGACAGCCACCAGAGCCCTGGGCCTGGGATGTGCCTGTAGGAAGAGCTGGAGAGCGAAAGCTCCATCACCCTCTTTCCTTGCCTGCAAAACATTATTTATCACTTTCTTTGGTCTTCAGACCACTGTGCGGTAGGGAAGAGTTCCCAGCACCACAAACAAATCCTTTCCCATTGCCGTCACAAAATAACACTCCACCAGAATCGAGCAAAGAACAGTCTGCTGCAAACGAGACCCGCAATGTGGAGCCTTTTCAGCTTTTTCTTGCTCTCCTGAGAAATTTCGCAATGCTGCTAGAACCCGAAGCCTGGATGTGGTCCTATTGATCACCCGTAACTGAAGGAGGAAATGTTTTCTTGCAGCGTGAAGCCAAGACATCAAAAGCAGAAAGAGATGAATGATTTTCCACCTGAAATCCCCAAAGGATCAGGACAGGACCTCTAACAAATTTCTTACTATTTATTTACTATGTCCCACAAATGATCTAGAAGAGGTACTCAGAGAGCTCTCCAAGTTTTAAAGGGAACACGCTGTCCATTGGGGTTGTGAGACACCAAGATGGTGGGGGAGTCCACAGGCAGCAGAGTTAAGTGGGAGGGAGCAGCTGCAGGATGGGTTAAGAGCCGTCCACCCCCGTAGCATGACTGGGCCATGTTGATAAGATCTCAGGTCCTTCTATCCATTCTAACTCTGGATAGGCATCCACATGGTAAAGGCCTTTGAAGGGGCATCGGTAGCCTCAGCTGCTCCTCCTAGTGTTGTCACTCACAGTTATATGGCCCCTTGCAGGCCTGTCCTGCTCTGGGTGTTCACTGCATTATCTGTAAAGCTCAGGGACTGGATGGGATGATCTCTCAGGTCCTTCAGCTCCAGCCCCCTAGAATTCCAAGATGATAACAGCTATTCCAAGAAAGGCGAGTGCACCATCGCTACTGAGAGCCACCAGGAGGGGTGGAGGGCCACAGCAGGCCTTGTTATGACTGTAGGAACTAGAAGTGACAGATGCAGCCTAGATTGAGGTTTGGTGATGGCAAAGAAGGAAGGCAAGATGCTCCCCTTTGGGAATAACATTAAAATATTGAATGCAGCAGGAACAATCTTAAAGAGTGAGACAAGCCACCCCAAGCAGTTTAAAACTCTAGGAACGACTCAATTACAGATACAGACCCTGAACATCAGAAAAGTCCAAGGAGATGAAAAAGCTCAGTTAACAAAGCAATAAAGAGAAAAGCACGTTTTCCAGGAATTGATGGAAGTGTCTGAATGAGCACATGAGATTTATTAGCAAATAGAAGTCTGCTGTTGAATAAAGAAAGAAAATTGGTTGTGAGTTTTAATTAGTTGGGGTTTTGACAAGTGGCGAATCTGGGAAGTGGTAAAATGCCAAGTGATGGGCCTGAAGGGGCAGGTCTTGGGAACCAGGGACAGGGCGAGTATTTTGCTCTGGCAGCACCGGGTAATGAGATTGAAACTAGGCCAGGGCTGAAATGGGGCCTGGAGGCGTGGCTGAGAAAAAACCGAAAGGGCCCTTGTGTTTTGTCAGTCGAAGGCAAATGCCATCTGCTCTGGCTCCTGCCCACGCTTCCCCTTTCTCCCCCCACTTCACCATTTGTGGTTATGGTGACCTGGGCTTATGGGACTCGAGTGCCTTCAGTGCTTCTCTGTCCCTTCTGGCTTAGTATACATGGCCATCTCTGCTCAGGCCGCCTGGCAGAGCATGGGCTGCCAGGATCAGGCAGGATGAGAGCAGTAGCTCCCTAGCAGGGCTTGCTGGCTTGCTTGCTTCCTTCTACAGACTTCTCTGAGAACCTTCCCAGTGCCAAGGACCGTGCTAGGTACTTGGAATATGACGACAGGCAATCTTTTCTCCTGGGGGTTCCAGGAGGAGGGAGGTAGATAAAAACTCAGACAGAGATGAGAATGGCTTAAGTTCTGTGAACAAAGGGAGTGGAAAATACTATTGGTGACTAGAGAAAACAGTATATGGAGTCTATGGGGGTGGAGATCAGAAAAGGCTTGCCCCAGGAGCCTTGCTCTCATGAAGGCCATTGTTATAGGATGGATTCACTCACGACTTGGTGGCTTGGGCTCTAGGCACACATCCCCCTCTCTATCCACAATTGATGGTGTCATAACCCTTCCTCTGTCATAAGAGAGGACCAAGTAAGGAGGATACTGGCTCAGGAAAGAGCCATAATGGATGTGAAACATGCGCTTCATGGTCAAGGAGTAAGTCCAAGCCAGAAAGGTGTCATATTTAAACTCCATTGCCCAAACTTCTAAATTAGACCCTGAATCCCCTGAGTTTAGGGTTGCTCAGGACAGAAGGCCTCAGCCTTTGTTCTCTGCCTGTTCCTGTCATGAGGAGCAACACAAATGCTGGAGAACTTCCCTACTGCCTCATTCCTCAGGCCTCAGAGGGAGACTCCCACCTGCCAATAAGTTTACCAGGCTCGACTAAGGCCATGGCATGTGATCATGGCATCTTTCCTTCCAAACATGCCTATGTTCAAGGTTGGCAGGCTCCTTGGAAGGCACTATTTTTGGGACATGGAAGCTGCTGAGGAGTACAGTGGTTAGGCTTTGGAGTAGGGTAAAATTGGGTTGAAATCTGTGTTCCCACCATGCAAAAACCTGTACATAAATGTTCATAACAGCACTATTTATGATAGTCAAAAAGTGGGAATGTCCATTAACAGATACATGGCTAAACTAAATGTGGCCTTACCCATACAATGGAATCTTCTTTGGCATCAAAAAAGAATGAAGTATTGATACACGCTTACAACATGTACAAACCTTAAAAAACACTATGCTAAGTGACATAAGCCAGGCATGAAAGACCACTTATTCTATGATTCCATTCATATGAAGTCTATAGAGGCAGAAATAGATGGGTGGTTGTCTAGAGCTGACTGGAGGCAGGGCAGTTTGGAGGGAACAGACTAGTAACTGCCAATGGGTATAGGGTTTCTTTTTGGGGTGATAAAAATGTTCTAAAATTATGGTGATGGTTGCATGACTCTATGAATATATTAAAAACCACTGAATGGTAAACCTTCAATGGATTAATTATATGGTATGTGAGTTATGCCCCAATAAAGCTGGTTTTTTTTTTCTTAAATCTAAATTCCTACCTCTTCTTGGTTCCTCCTAGGGTTACCAGGGCAAAGAACCCTTTGCTTTGCCCCTCAGTGTATTCTGAGGACCTGGGACACAGTAGGTGCTTAAGTATTTGCTAACAAATCAGTATTTGTTACTTGAGAAAGCCACTTAAGTTCTTTAAGGCTCAGTTTTAGCATCTGTAAAATGGAGATTAAAATGCCTTCTGCAAAGGGCTGCTGATTAGGAGACCAGGCATTTAAGGTGCCTGGCAGGGTCTCAGAGTATAACAGTGCTGTCTACAGGGCGGTCTTCTGGATGTGTGGCTCAGTGCCATAGACGAGGCTTCCGAAGGAGGACCTATGCTACTGGGGATTCTGTTTCTTAGTCATCCACCCCACCTCCTATTACATGTCCATCTTGGAGGGAATGGCCAAGATGTCACATCGAGCAGCCTACATGATGCCACTGGTGGGACTGTGAGGAGCTGCTTTGAAAGGCCATGTTTGTGCTGCCCAGCACACCCAGCATGCCCAGTGCCCAGGCCAGCCTGCGGCGGGTGGACATGACAGATGGTATTTCCTTTTTGTCTGGAGAGGCATCCCAGGCCGTGTCTGCCACTGCCCTTCAGGGTTGTCTCTCGCTCTGAGTCCGTGCTATGTGTCAGCAGGAACACACGGGAAGAGCACGGCATTGGCAAAACATTCAGCAGGGTGAGGGTCAAGGTCACGACCGCTGGAAGTCCCGCCACCATCCTCATGAACCCAATTTGCAAAAATATGGGAAAAGTCTTTCCGGCCACCAGAAACTTAGAACCCCGAGTGCCTATCTCTTTCTCCTCTTCTTGCCTGGGCCCCCAGAGCCTTAGGCAGGGGTTCCCGGGGGCAGCTGCTCAAGCGCATGTGTCCCCTCCAGGCCTCGAAGCCTTAGTGGAGCCTTAGTGCCCTTGGAAGGTGGCTCACTCCCACCCTCCAGCCCACCCTAAAGCTTCCCCTGCAACCCCTCTCATCTCTCAGGAGTCAGCTGAAATGTACCATCTTCATGGAAGCCTGCTCCGATTGTTCCAGATGGGGGTAAGTCCCGCCATACAGGCTCGTAGCTCTGTGTGTTTTCCCTGCCATGGTCTATGTATGATTATTTGTCTAAGGCCTCTCTCCCCCACTATCCTGTGAGTGTTATGAGGATGAAACCTCGGTCCTTCTTGTACACTGCTCTGTCCCCAGGGCTCAGCACATAGCTTGGCACACAGGAGACCCTCAATAAATATTTGTTCAGGGAAATAGTCCCACTAATATTTCTTTGTCTCTTCCTTTCTGTAAACTTCCACTCTGGCCGGCGGCAGCTGTTCCCTTCCCATGAAACCAGGGTCTCCTTGGCTTTCTTTGTAGAGCAGTCTCCCCTCCTGCCCCAGCCCCAGGTGGAAAGTAGAGGGGAGGAGAGAAGAGGAAGCAGGGGGCAGGCACACTGGATGGTGGGGGAAGAGGGTGTGAAGGCCTCTGCAGGACAGGGAGGGGCTGAGGAGACAGGAGGCTGCCTACTGGCCCCACGCATCTCCACCCACCTCACCTTCATTCTCACCCCCACCCCCATCTTGGCAAAGCCCCCCTTCCACCCTCAGGAACCACGAGGGAAGGTGAACAGCTCTAAAGTGGCAGAGATCCTACCAGTGGCCCGACAGGACTATGGGGCTGCCCTACTGGTTTTCAGAGGTTTCTGAGACCCACAGTGAGGGTACGTTTTATGAGGCCATCCTGTGTGTGTGTAGACCAAGGCACAAAACCCCAAGTGGACAAAGTCGTACTTGCTTTCGCTATGCAGGGTGTATTTCGACACCTCCTATTGTTTTCTATTCCAGTGTGAAACCACTTCTTGTCATGACATATAACAGGAACACGTAGCCAATACAGTGGGCAGGAGTGATGTTCTGGAAGGGGCCCCACGCCTGGGGTTTAACGCTCTGCGGTCACCATCTTGAAACTCTTAATCATTTTTTCTTTGAATTTGTGCTTTGTAAGTGAGGTCTTGACGCGATGCATGGCCCCACTTCCTGGGTTCTGGGCCACCCATCCCATTCCCTTGCCCCTGGTTAGTGTCAGTGGCTGTATTCCCCACCCCCCACCCTCCAGCAGGGACCTGCACACTGGCTGGGGAAAGGTCTTGATAGGGCGAGCCTCCAGGGTGAGGGTTGGTCGTACTCCCCCACCAGTAACCCCGTGCCTGAGGGAATGTGACATTAAAGTACACATAAAAAACACCACGACAAGCTGAGAGACTGCCAAAGAAAGGAAAAAGCCTTTTCCCTGCCTTTTGAACAGGGGTCCTGCATCTTCATTTCCCACTGAGCCCCACACATCATGCAACCGGCCCTGCCTACTAAACCGATTTCACAACTCACAGACGCATCATGACTGGCAGTTTGAGAAACACTGCATTAGCCAGCAGGACATTGCAGCTGACAAAAATGCAAACCTCAATCAGGTGAACTTAAGCTTCCATCACAATTCTGCAATGAATTGGCTGTGTTCTGGGGCACGTCCCTGAACCCTCAAGTCCTGTGTCCTCATCTGGAAAACCAAGATAATGCTGAGGCCTGCCTTTAGAGTAGTAGTGGGGACTGAACAAGGTGATGCAATGTGTCCGGGGCAGTGCCCTGAATCTAAGAAAGTCATTATGATTATTACTAGGTCCCCACAGTCTTTGGTCCAGCTCTGATTTTTTTTTTTTTTTTTTTTTTTTTTTTTTTTTTTTTTTTTTTTTTTTTTTTTTTGAGATGGAGTCTCACTGTGTCCCCCAGGCTGGAGTGCAGTGGCGCCATCTCGGCTCACTGCAAGCTCCGCCTCCTGGGTTCACGCCATTCTCCTGCCTCAGCCTCCTGAGTAGCTGGGACTACAGGCGCCCACTACCGCGCCCGGCTAATTTTTTGTATTTTTAGTAGAGACGGGGTTTCACCGTGGTTTCGATCTCCTGACCTTGTGATCCGCCCGTCTCGGCCTCCCAAAGTGCTAGGATTACAGGCGTGAGCCACCGCGCCCGGCCCAGCTCTGATTTTTTTTTAATTCCCCCCACTTTGATTTCTTGGAGGAAGAGATTTCTGAGCTGGGCTCTGAGAAGCAAGCAGAGGTTTACTGGGTGGACAAGAGAGGGAAGGAGGATGTCTGAGCAGACAGAACAGCAGAGGCTCAGGGGCATGGCGTGTTTAAAGAAAGGAGAGTAAACCTCTCCTGAGAGGCTGCCCTTCCAGTGAGAGGTGAGCTGGTGGGAGGGGCAATTGGGCAACCTGGGCTCCTGGGGCAGCCAATGAAAGCAGAGTTTTAGGCAGGCAAGCAGCATGGTGAGACCCGTGCCTTCCAGGATTGCCCTGGCTTCAGGGTGCAAGACGGATGGGAGCGGGTGAAGCCCAAGGCTTCCGGAAGAGGCCAGATGTGAGATGCGCAGCCCACAGGGCAGCAGCAGTGGGGATGGAGCGCAGAAGCCCAGGATCACTCTGGAGGCTGGAGAGAATGTGGAGGCCAGTGTGAGTGCCACACCCTGGCACCTCCCAGGTTTCTGCCTGAGTGAGAGAGAATCAGGAGGAACAGGTTGTGGGGGAAGAAGAGGAGGAGGAGGGCCTTATCTGCCCAGCCCCAGGGCGAATGAATGAGAGTGTTGGGTGTTTCGTCTATTTTTAGAAACCTCCAGGGATGCAAAGTCTAAAAATTAACTTAAAGAGCAACGAGTATTCACAAAGTTGTCCCCTAATGCTTGCCCTACTTAAAAAAAAATTTTTAGGCCGGGCGCGGTGGCTCAAGCCTGTAATCCCAGCACTTTGGGAGGCCGAGACGGGCGGATCACGAGGTCGGGAGATCGAGACCATCCTGGTGAACATGGTGAAACCCCGTCTCTACTAAAAAATACAAAAAACTAGCCGGGCGAGGTGGTGGGCGCCTGTAGTCCCAGCTACTGGGGAGGCTGAGGCAGGAGAATGGCGTAAACCCGGGAGGCGGAGCTTGCAGTGAGCTGAGATCCGGCCACTGCACTCCAGCCTGGGCGGCAGAGCGAGACTCCGTCTCCAAAAAAAAAAAAAAAAAAAAAATTTTTTTGGCCGGGCGCGGTGGCTCAAGCCTGTAATCCCAGCACTTTGGGAGGCCGAGACGGGCGGATCACGAGGTCAGGAGATCGAGACCATCCTGGCTAACACGGTGAAACCCCGTCTCTACTAAAAAATACAAAAAAAAAAAAAAAAACTAGCCGGGCGAGGTGGCGGGCGCCGGTAGTCCCAGCTACTCGGGAGGCTGAGGCAGGAGAATGGTCTAAACCCGGGAGGCGGAGCTTGCAGTGAGCTGAGATCCAGCCACTGCACCCCAGCCTGGGCGACAGAGCAAGACTCTGTCTCAAAAAAAAAAAAAAAAAAAAAAAAAAAAAAAAAAAAATTTTTTTTTTTTGGAGACAGATTCTTGCTGTGTTGCCCAGGCTGGAGTGCAGTGACACGATCGTGATTCACTGCAACCTCCACCTCCCAGGTTCAAGCCATTCTCCTGCCTCAGCCTCCTTAGTAGCTGGGACTACAGGTATGCACCACCATGGCTGGCTAATTTTTTGTATTTTTAGTAGAGATGGGGGTTTCACCATGTGGGCCAAGCTGGTCTTGAACTCCTGACCTCAAGTGATCCACCCACCTCAGTCTCCCAAAGTGCTGGGATTACAGGCATGAGCCACCACACCTGGCTCACTTTTTAAAACCAAAGCTAACTCTGCTTGGCTACTACATCTAAATCAGATGATCTTTATTTAAGCCACCATGTGTTTGAGTTCTAACCTCCATTGTCTCAGTGCCTTGCCACAAATTTCTGGAACCTGGTAGAAGTTCTAAGTTATGGAACAAGTTAGAACTAACTGGCGGCGATGGAAGGCAGGCAATCACAAGGGAAACTTGAAAAGGTAATGTATCCACCAGCCCCTGGGGCATGGCAAGTTTCCAGCTGCCCATGGAGCTCGGGTAGCCTGGGAAGTGTGCTCAGAGCCGGAGCCAACATCTACTTTTGAAAAAGAACCATCTTGTTTTTTGGAAGGTGCAAGCAAGTCTTCCCTCTGCCTTCTTGCTTCATTGTTCTTACCCTAGCCACAGTCATTCACTGGCAAGTATTTTTTCAGTACACTGAAAAATTAATTGTGGCGTCGGTCTCTGATGCCTGGATGCTGAGTGGGCATGAGAAACAGGTCTTTGTTACAGCTTCAGGTCAAACTAAAGGCGAGACAGTGATAACAAGGGTTTTCCATGCTATGGAAACAAGGACCACTACAGGCTTGGATGAGGTTAAGCAACTTGATGATCAACCACCACTGTGGTCCATGTAAAACAAGGACTTTAGGCCAGGCACAGTGGCTCATGCCTGTAATCCCAGCACTTTGGGAGGCCGAGGTGGGTGGCTCATCTGAGGTCAGGAGATCGAGACCAGCCTGGCCAACATGATGAAACGCCATCTCTACTAAAAGTAAAAATAAAAATAAAATTAGCCAGGCATGGTGGCACACGCCTGTAATCCCAGCTACTCAGAAGGCTGAGGCAGGAGAATCTCTTGAACCTGGGAGGCGGAGGTTGCAGCGAGCTGAGATCGCGCCATTGCACTCCAGCTTGGGCAACAGGAGCAAAACTTCATTTAAAAAAAATAAATAAATAAAACCAAACAACCAAAGAAACCAAGGACTTTATAGCTGACACAATGCTCCAACTCTCGCCCTTCCATTTGTGCTCACAACAGCTTTGTGAGATTTTGGGTTGGGGGGGCAAGGATTGTCATTCCAATTTCATTCACAGAAAACTCACAGCCCTGTGAACTGACTTACAGGCACAGGGCAAGGATATGCACAGGTCTTCTGTCTTTTGCTGGCTACCCTCCCATTATATTATGTTATCCAAGGCAAACCTCTAAACTGTCTGGAGATCACACATCTGGGAAATGCAGCAATAGGCGTTGGAATCAGTTCAGTTCAGATTAACAAAAAAAAACCCCTTCTGTAGTGCCTATCATGAGCCTGGTCCCGGGCTGGGAGTGGCCTAAAGACACTAATATCACTACCACTTCTGAGAGATCCGGGTACTTGGTGCATCTTTGATCTCATTTAATCCTCACAATGCTCTGATGGGGTAGTGTCATTAGCCATTGTATAGATGGGAAAACATCCTCTGACCTAACTCAGGAGCTCTGGACATTCAAACAAAGAGGCTGGGGCAGCACTGACTTCGTGCTGATTGGGCACTTTGGAAGCAGCTTTACCAGTTTCATTTTTCCAATACCCTTGGGAGGTTTCTCATTTTGAATGTCAAGGGAAAATATCTTGGGCCCCCAAAATCACTAAGGGAAACTCAAGCTGGAAACTGCTTAGGGCAAATCTGCCTCCCATTCTATTCAAAGTCACCCCTCTGCTCACTGAGATAGATGCATATCTGATGCCTCCTTTGGAAAGGCTAATCAGAAACTCAAAAGAATGTAACCATTTGTGTATCACCTATCTGTGGCCTGGATGCTCCCTCCTGCTTGGAGTCTTCCTGCCCTTGCTTCAAGATGTCCCGCCTTTCTAGACCGAACCAATGTACTTCCTACATATATTGATTGATGTCTCATGTCTCCCTAAAATGTATAAAACCAAGCTGTGGCCCGATCACCTTGGGCACATGTCGTCAGGACTTCCTCAGGCTGTGTCACGGGTGCGTCCTCAACCTTGGCAAAATTAACTTTCTAAATTAACAGACCTGTCTCAGATTTTCTGGGTTCACATGAGGAAACTAAGGCTCAGGTGGGTTTATGCAACTTGATGACTGACCACTGCGATGGAATAGGCCTTTCTGCTCTATCACTTTTAAGTTGAAACCACTTAAACTTTTTAATTTCACAAGCTGCATATGATTTTTATGAAAATTATAGCTGGGTATGGTGGCTCATGCCTGCAATCCCAGCACTTTGGGAGGCCAAAGATCCGAGGTGGGCGGATCACTTGAGGTCAGGAGTTCAAGACCAGCCTGGCCAACGTGATGAAACCCTGTCTCCACTGAAAATACAAAAATTAGCCAGGCGTGGTGGCACGCGCCTGTAATCCCAACTACTCAGGAGGCTGAGGCAGTAGAATCACGTAAACCCCGGAGGGGGAGGTTGCAGTGAGCCAAGATAGCCCTACTGCATTCCAGCCTGGGCGACAGAGCGAGACTCTGTCTCAAAAAAAAAAAGAAAAGTATGTGATACAGAAGTGTTTAAGGTAAAAGTATCTCCCATCTCTGCTTCTCTATTTCCAATCCCCAGAAGTAACTGCTTTTAACAGTTTAATGTATAAGCTTTTCCCATGCATAAACACACCTACATATGCAGTTTATTTTTCACAAAAGGGATGGCACAAGATGCATTATTCATGACTTGCTTTATTCACTCAACCATGTGTCACAGCTATGATTCCCCATCAACACATACAGAGTTGCTTATCCTTTTGAACAGATTTCATTGTCTCAATGTGGCATAAGCCATTCCCCTACGGATGG
This sequence comes from Macaca nemestrina, assembly GCF_043159975.1. Classification (NCBI taxonomy): domain Eukaryota; kingdom Metazoa; phylum Chordata; class Mammalia; order Primates; family Cercopithecidae; genus Macaca; species Macaca nemestrina. The sequence continues at coordinate 22,399,725 of NC_092132.1, forward strand.
ACTCACAGGTTATCTCCGATTTCTCATAGATTCTGTACCAAATGTCATTTTAAATGCAACAGATCCTTGAGATGTAAACTGTCATAAACATTAGCTATTATTTTTAGCCTTATTTTATAGTTTTATTTAATCGACAGCCTCAATTCAATTTCTATAGCAAATACTCATTTCAAAAAAATAGCTATTAGAGTTAAAGATGTCTCAGTCTTTTGACCATTATGAAAACAAATTATTTTCCATAGTTTGGGGTTTATACTAATTGTTTAATCCAATACTGAAATTGGGTTTAGATAGGTACTTTTGAACTGATTGATAATACTTTTCCACATTTTCTAACTCATTCCCTAAATGAGGCTCTGTTCTTACAGGAAACTACATGGCATAAGGTAAATAAAACTATCTAAGAGAAGCTGTGCAAATCTAGCTTCATATAAAAAAGGGAGGAAGCTGGGTGGCCTAGCATTTCTGTTCTAGCTCAAATCATTTTATTCCATTAGGTTGGTGCAAAAGCAATTGCAGTTTTTGCATTACTTTCAACGGCAAAAATATAGTCACTTTTGTACCAACCCAATACTAATTCAAAGGACAAGAATTCTAGTGTATCATCTACATATTGTATTCTCTTATCAGGTCTCTAAGCCACTTTTCTGTCATGGGCATGACCAAGTCATTCCTCTCTTCCTTCTCATAGACTTCTTGAGACTTAGACTGTTTTCCTTTTTCAAAATTCTCATCCTCTGCTTTTTTTTTTTTAGCAACAGAATAGGAAACAGCCTCATATTCTTCCTTCCTTCCTGATGTTCTAATATTCCTTCTATCATTTCTTTTCTGTTTAGAGAACTTTCTCAGCCACTGTTTTATAGTAGAGCTATTGGCTAAAAATCCTCTTAGCATTCCTTCATCTGATAATGTCTTGACTACCCCTTCATTCCTGAAAGATAATTTTTGATGGATATAGGATTCTGGGTTGACACTTTTTTCAAAAAAAATGTTGTGCCATTTCTTTCTGGCCCTCATGGTTTCTGATTAGAAATCTGCTGCCATGCGTACTGCATTTCTCATTAGTGGCTGTCTCTCTCTCAGTGATTTCAAGGGCTTTTTGTCTTTGGTTTTCAAACATTTGAGTATGATGTGTCTTGTAAATTTATTTGGATTCATCCTGTATGGGGTTCACCCAGCTTCTTGAATCTGTAGGTTTATGGTGAATATGGAAAGTTTTAAGCCGTTATTTCTTTGAGTGGTTCTTGTTTTTCCAGTCTATTTTCTCTCTGTTGTTCAGACTGGGTTATTTCTAATGTTCTATCTTCAAGTTCACTGATTCTTTCCTCTGGCCCACTGGCTCTGATGTTGAGGTCATCCAGTGAGTTTTAAATTTCAGTTACTGTATTTTTCGGTTCTAAAATATCCATATGGTTGTCATTTATTTGCTGAGAATCTCTTTTTTTTATTGTTTGAAGCATGTTTATATTTGCTTATTGAAACATTTTTATGATGGCTGCTTTATAATCTGTAAAATTCTAACTTCTGTAGCATCTCAGTTTTATCATCTATTGTCTTTAATCATTCATTTTGAGATCTTCCTGGTTCTTGGTGTGAGTGATTTTGAAAACTGAAACCTGGTTATAAGATTTTGGATCTTATCTAAACTTTGTTTTAGCTAGCTTTCCCTGACACTGCTCCAACATGGGTAGGGGGTTTATGCCAGCTCATTATTGCTAAGTAGGGGTCCAGGTTCCCCATTTGGCCTTGACACTTGAAGGGGAGCCTTCTCATTACTGGGCAGCGATGGGAGTTCCAGCTCCTGACAAGGCTTCCATTGATACCTCTCTGTGTCTGGGAAGAGTCAGGAGTGTCTTGTTACTGCTCCCACATGATCTTAACTGACATTGAGGGAGTGGGTAAGTCCAGGTTACCATTAGGTGGGGTCATGAAAGTCTACTCCCCACTTGGCCTTCTCTGACACCACCCTGCTGTACAGACGGGGGAGATTGGGGAGGCTTGCTATAACCTGGTGAGGGTGGAATTCTAGGTTCCACATTTGGCTTTTGCTGGTGGGAGTGGGGGCTGGACCACAGGTTTTTTCTGTGACCTTTGGCTAGAGCAGAGCAGTTATCGTCTAAAAGTTCTCCGCTTCGCCAGGCTTCCCCTTTCCTGATCCTCTGGCTAGAGAGAGCAGACTTTTTTGGGGGGAGGCTTTTGTTGGGAGGGGTCTGGGCCCCTTAGCATTTGTGGTTGATGGCCTCTTCAGCTGTAAGTCTACGATATATAAGGCAAAACAAACCAAGCCAAACAAAGACAAGAAATAAAAACCCAGAGAACTCATCACCATGTCATTCCTGGGGTTATGAGGTCCCTAGTTAGTCTGCCTTCTTCTTTCCACTTTTCAGGGTCTTATGCTTGTTTTATAAATAATGCCCAAGGTTTTTAGTTGTACTCAGTGGGAGAAATGGAGAAAGTGTATCTACTTCATTTTCTCGGAAGTGGTGGTTCATCAATATTAGCAATATTCATTCCCCTCTCTTTCCAGTCCTACTGAAGCCCCATTTCTAACCATTCCCATTTGCTCTCTATCCCTGTGTACATCTATCTACCCCCACTATGTCAACACCAGTCTCACCCTTCTAGTTTTGGAGGAAAGCCAACAGTAGGAGATACCAGAGCAACGTGCCATTCCCCTTTCAGTCTTTTATGAATCTACACTGTCTGTAGACCAAAGTCCAAACTTGTTAGCCTGGCAATGGACACGTCAGAGTTCTGGCCTCTGTGTTCTTTTCACCCAGAGGTCCCCTTCATTTGTAGGCAGATGCTTATTTTCTGCCTGGCATGTCTGCTCCCCCTTCACTCCATCCCTGCACACAGGACCCATTTCGCAATGCCCACATTCTCCAATAATACCTTCCGGCTGAAATGGACACCCAGTTCAGGATTTGGCCCTTTTACTGATAATTACTGAAGGTCAGTTAGACTTATTTTAAATTCATTAAAGGACTGGGTCATGTTTGATACTTCTTTGTCTCACAGCATACATGAGCACCTGATAAATACTCTTTTGGAAAGAATAACTAAAGGCCCTTGCTTGTCAGTGTGAATCTCTTGGCAGAACTCTGAGAATTAAACAGAAATCCAGTGCCAAGAAGATAAGATTAGCTATGGGCAAAGTTATCTTAAACACCAGTAAGAAAGAAGCAGGAGAGTAGGCAGAATTTGGAGAATCTAATCAAAGTTATAAATATATCTAAAAAAGGAATAAGTTTAGAAGAGGACTAGGAGAAGCAGTCACCCAGCTAGGAGGAGTGTCCTGACCTGGGGAAAGGCCCATGGGTCCTAGAGATGGAGACAGCCCCACCTGTGGTATGGATGCCCAGTTTGAGACCCTGTGCACATGAGTCTCACCAGCTCTTGAGTGGATTCTGTGCTCACCCAGGCGGCCTTGGGAATCCAGCTTCCCATTACCATTTCTGTATAGTTAGGGAACTGACCCAAAGATGCAACTGTTTGGGCTCATGGCAGACTTGTTTTTCATTTCAAATAGACAGGCCTCTGGTATGAGCTTGGTTGGTTGGCATAAACCTATTTGCAATAGCAATAACAACAACAAAACATTATTTAGTACTATGTATCAGACTGGGCTAGGCATTTCCTAGATCATCTCATTTTATCTTTGCCATCATCCTATGGGGTAAATATATGATCATCCCATCTCATGGATGAAGGACTTGAAGCTCAAAGAGATCACATTGCTTACCCAAGCTCAGAGCTGGGATTTGAACCCAAGTCTCCTGACTCAAGGCCTGATTTTCAGCACTAGGCTTTCTACGATAGCCCTTTCTATGTGCCAGTCATTGTCCTCAGGTCCTTATGTATATGAATTTGTACAACTCTCCAAGCAACTCCTTGAGGTAGCTACTATTTCTATCCCCAATGTACAGCTGAGGAAATAGGCACAGAGAGGTCATGCAGCTTGCTCAAAGTCACACAGCTGATTTTGAACCCAGGATTTGAACCCAGGCAATGTCACTAAAAACCATTATGTCATGCTGTCTCTTTTGGGGCACTTGCCTGACTTTTTCTAATAGATCTAAGCCTCTTGAGGGAGAAGACTCAGTCTTACTCTTTTTTATATCCTCAACAGCTTCTGCAGTACCTAGTACAGAGTAAGGCTGTAATACATGTTGGTTCAGTTGAATTCCCCTACAAGGGGAACCCATTAGCCAACTGATCTCTTCCAGTTACTTTCCGATTCCATGAAGACAAATGTGCAAGCTCATCTAAAGTAGGTTTATGCTAGGCTGCAGGCTACTTACTCTGCTTTACTCACTCCATAAAACATTCTTTTTTTTCACATAGCATAGGACTGGGGCTTCTGAAAAAAAGGCAGAATACAAATTCAAGGGCTACAGCACTATGAATGATTTCTACTGGAGCATAGTTTTCACATCTGGATACTTGAGTTTTCAGTTACTCCAACTTGGCCTAGTGCTTCTCAATGTTGGGTCATTTTTTCCCCCTTACAAGGGACATTTGGCAATGTCTGGAGACATTTTTGATTGTCACAAGATGGGGGTTGGGATATGAGTGCCACTAGTATCTAGTAGGTGGAGGCCAGGGACACTTCTAAACATCGTACAGTGCAAGGATAATCTGTCACAACAAAGAACTAACCGGCCCCAAATGTCAGTAACGTTGAGGTTGAGAGATCTGGATTGGCCAAGCAGCCCCCAGATCGGCACGTACAAGTGGTTTTAAAGAGGAAGCATTGCCCAACAATTAAATTAGGTTTTACGAGATTTGATTCCCAGAGAACAAAGATCACCGGGGGAAAATGAAAGTGAGCATTCCGTGCCAAGGAACCATCTTAGTTAGGGAGCACATTCTGAAACAGTGCTTTGAGAAGAAAGGTCTTAAACCTCCTCCTAGAAACCCAGCTTGGGAGCTTATTAAAATGCAGATTTCTGGGTCTCACCTCAAAACCACTGAAGCAGACTCTCTTGGGGAGAGTAGGAGGGATCTGCATTTTTAGGACACCCCCAGGTGATCCAGATGCACACTGATATTTTCTTCTAGAAGTAGGGGAGGTAGTTTGAGTAGTGGTAGACAGACCATATGCATGGTGGTTTTTAAAAAGTTAACTAAAAATTCTCACATTCTAGCATGATTTCTTCAACTTCCATCATTTATACAGCACCATTATGAGTTGTGCTCTAGACAAATACCATGTGTATTACTCTTTGCTTAATAATTTAAAAAAATCAAATCACTTTGTAAATTCTAACATATTTCTAAGCAACAATACCCAATAAATCATAGTTGTATTTATTGGGCATCAGCTAATTATAATTTTTCTTCATACTCCTGAGAATATATTACCATGAGAATAAAAAGTATCTGCCACACAAAATTGACATGCAACACATGGGAAGCAGTATATTATGGCAAAGCAACTGCAGTCTGCCAGGAGAGTGCTACTAATGGTAAGTGCATGCTCTGTAAGGCAGACATACATGGCTCTGCATTTGAATCTCAGAGCTTCAATGGATGGCAATCCTCCTGCTTCCTGGAGGAGGAAGACTATAGTTAGCAAATGCTTACATGCTTGAGCATACTCAGTGGTATTATGTGGCCTCATTGACAGCCCCACCAACTCCCATCTATGAACTTTGGAAAACAACCATCTTAAATCTAGAACCAGGACAACATTAAGGGCCAATGTATTTTGAATGTCACTGAGCCTCAGATATCAGAACCCACATGTGAGGAGCAGAAGTCACTGCAACTAGAAACTGGTTTCCATTTGCTATGGTTTGGATGTTTGATCCCTCCAAACCTCATGTTGAAATCTGATTCCTGAGGTTGGAGGAGGGGCCTAGAGGGAGGTGTTCCGTCATACGGGCAGATTTTTCATAAATAGATTAACGCCCTCCCTCCTGGGTGAGTCTCGCTCTATTAATTCTCAAAAAGCTGGTTGTTAAAAAGAACCTGGCATCTCCCTGCCTCTCTTGCTTTCTCCCTCACCATGCGATCTCTGCCCACAGCATGAGTCTTCCCTTGGCCTTCCCCATGAGTGTAAGTAGCCTGAGGTCCTCACTAGAAGCAGATGCTGGCACCATGCTTCTTGTACAGCCTGCAGAACTGTGAGCAAATAAACCTCTTTTCTTTATAAATTACCTAACCTCAGATATTTCTTTATAGCAACACAAAATGGACTAAGCCACTATTATCATCCTCCTATTCCCAGAGCACCCTTTATAGGTTGGGGATGGGGAGTATTAATAGAAGGAGAAGCGTGATACAATGAAAGCTACAAAAAACTTAATGCCTCTGCTACAAATCAGGATAAATGTGAGCAGTTCATCTTTCCATTTACATCCTTTCCCAAAATGCCTAAACTCAACATAATGTGAGTTTTAACTGGGCTCTGCACACAGCCCACCTTGCTACAAACCCAGTGAAGAAAGCAGTAGCATGAGATTATGAGCATGCTTGTATTAGCTAACACCACTTTATTTTTGGCTTTTTCCTCCAATTTGCATTAAGCTGCCTGCATAATTTCCACCTCAGGTGAAACCTCTCTGTATTAGTTGTTTCCTACTTGAAATACATTGATTTTCCATGTAAGACAGGAGACCAGCAAGTGGGATGCGACGTGTGACTGTGGAATTGGGTTAGGAGGAGGGTAAGACACAATACCCTTAGACTCAGGTAAGACAAACGCAGCAAAAAACTCATGACAGCATTTCTCTTTGGGGTAAAGATCTGGGCAAAGGGGGTGTTTTGAGTGTAGCCATAAATGGATACGCCTTTTTCTATTGCCTCAAAGGGCTTGTTATTTAAAACATTTCTCTTTTTGTGCAGTTGTAAATCAATCCCGTTTGGCTCCAACTGAAAAGATAATATGAGGTCTGAGCTTTGATGACTAATATGTATTTACTGAGCACCTACTATAAGCCATGCAGGCTCTGGGTTGAGAACAAAGCCCTGCTCTCACTGAGTAGGAGTGGGGAAGAAAGGCAGATAAAATACATGTCTGGGAGAGGAAATGTTCCCAGTGCTGTGAAGAAAAATTAAGTGGGAGAGCTAGAGAGGGTGTAAGAGGATCTCTGTAGGAGTTAGAGGGGGTTGTAGCTCTGAGGACAGAGATTAAAAAAAAAAATAGAAAATGCATTCCAGCTCTCAGGAAACCTGGAATTTCACAAGTACCTGGATGAGGACTTGGATTTACAATGTCCAGCTCAGTGCCTTGGGCCAGGAGGGAATTAATACACATTTGCTGCATAGGTGTTCCATGGCTGTTGAATGAATCCCTAACCCTAGACACCAGGACTTCTATAAAACTGTGAGAAGCTCCAGTGAGTGAGTATTGGGCAAGTCTGTGCAAAACCACTGCTATAACCAGAAGAACAAGGCCGGGAGTGGGTTCTGCTGAGTAAGAGCAGGAGCCCAAAGGTGAAGAGGGGAAGGGCAGACTTGGGGGCTGGCCTGCCTGGGCTTGCCCCCAGCATGCCACTCTCCAGCAGAGTGACCTTGGCAAGTGGCTTAGCCTCTCTGCACCTCAGTTTCCCTATTTATTAAATTATTATGATATTGGGATCTATCTCAGAGGATTATTGTGAAGTTTTAATGAGTTAACACAGGTAAGTGCTTAGAGCAATGCTGGTCACAAAGAGTGCTTAATAAGTATCAGCTCTTAGTGTTTTTCTGTGGCCGAGACATATTAGGATTGCTAGCTCCTATTTGGACTTGAAGCCAAAAAAAAAAAAAAAATCTTACAACGTGGAGCTTGAGATGGATGAGGGGGAGACGGGAAGGCAATTAGAAGTGGGGGAACGAGGCTTAGTTCTGCCTCTGACTTTGGAAATTTAGGTCTGCAAACTTCACTCCTTTTTTTTCATTTCTTTTTTTTTTTTTTTTTTTGAGACGGAGTCTCACGCTGTTGCCCAGGCTGGAGTGCAGTGGCGCGATCTCGGCTCACTGCAAGCTCCGCCTCCCAGGTTCCCCCCATTCTCCTGCCTCAGCCTCCTGAGTAGCTGGGACTACAGGCGCCCGCCACCGCGCCCGGCTAATTTTTTGTATTTTTAGTAGAGACGGGGTTTCACTGTGGTCTCGATCTCCTGACCTTGTGATCCGCCCGCCTCGGCCTCCCAAAGTGCTGGGATTACAGGCTTGAGCCACCGCGCCCGGCCTTTTCATTTCTTTAAACAGAGTTGAATATGTACCTATTAAGTGGTTGTTGCATCCTTTTCTGAAAATGGATAGTTAATGATATCACCACTATCAGGATGAACAGCAATTTCCCACTGATGAATCCCACCACCACCACCACCTCTCCCACCACTATCACCATCAACTTTCCCTGAGGCTTTTTCTACTCTTTCCTCATCCGCAATTTCTTTCTGGTGATTTGACAAAATGACAAGGGCTTTGAAACTCAATAACTTCACAGCTGTGTGATCTTAGGCAAGTCACTTCACCTCTATGAGGTTAAGTTTCCTCATCTATAAGATGGGTTTCTTGTAAAAACTACAAGGCACCTAGACAAGGATTGTCACCTGCATGGAGATCTGAATAAATGGTGGCTTATTTTCATGGTGTGGACAAATCAGTCACCATACCTTGCTGATTTCCGTTTTAATGTCCTGAAGTGTTTCATTCACTTGAAGGGAGCGGACCACCATTATTTCTCTTCATGAATTTTGGTTTCCCAGTTGAGCAATACTGCTTGAGGCCTCTAAGCCAAAAATGTGGGTTTTAGCGATCTGGGCCACCATATCTGGCAAAAAGAACAAAGTTGTCCTGACATGCTGGGTGAGGATTTGTCCTTGTGTGACCCTCTTAGCCCCACTTCCAACCATTTAGTTATCCAGAGAGTTGACTGGGCATGAGGCAAGAGGCAAGAGGCTTTGCCATGAACCAGCTTAAGGAAATAGAAACTCTCATTCTTTTTTTTTTTGGTCAGGAAAACATGAAAAGTCACACATATGTGAGGCAATACTCTGGGATGCTAACCTAGTCTTTAGTGTTTCTGTTCCTTTGATAATCTACTTCAGTAAATGGAAACTAAATTGCTCCATTAAATTTCTAAACACTACATTAAGAAAATAAACAGACAAAACAAAAGCCTCTCAGTTTGCAAGGGATAAATCTAAAACCAAAGAGTGGGACACAATGTTCTCCAGAAACAATTAGACTTGACTTTCACACCAAAAAATGTAATCATCAGTGATATGTTAGAATTGTAGGGTTTTGAGTGAAACTTAACAATGAAACTATGGTGCGCAAAAGCATTGACTCATGGTGGTTACTGTTATCCCCCAAAGATCATTTCATTCTGGTAACCCTATGAGGTAGATACTATTTTTCTTTCCATTTAATAGGTGACAAAACTGAGGTACAGTGAGGTTAGCAACATAACTAGTAAGTGAGACACTAGAATTTTAACATGGTTGATAGCTACCATGCTGTCTTGCCTCTCGTGATCTGGAAGTGACTCCAGTGCTCAGTGCCAGGGGAAGCCCAGGTTCCTATTTGAGCAGGCTCCCAAGACACCCAGGGTCTATCAAGTTGCCAAGGAAAAACTCATTCTGGCTCAGGACATCAGTTTCTAAAGTGCATTCCCATACCCTAGGTATCTGGAAATCCATCATAACCTTAAGTATTAATAGTATATTTATCCCCATTTCACAGCCACAGGAACTAAGGCTGTTGAAAGTTAAACAACTTTTCTGAGTTTGGACACGTCATCTACATTTCTCATCTAATTCCCAGACACTGTTCTTTCCCTGATGACATATATCCAAGTTTAAGCACAACCAAACAAGGGTTGAGAAAGCTTTAGACGTTTACAAAGCTCCCTTCATACCTAGTACTGTGCTTAGACCAGGAACAGAGGGAGGTAGAGGGCAGCAGAGCAGGGACTGGCTTCAGAGCCGGAAAGGTGGCTATGTGACTTAATGTGTCTGAACCCTGGTGTCCTAGTCTATTAAATGGTTTAACAGCAGCTTCTAGTATGTAAGTTCCTTGTCAGGAGAAAAACTGTTTTGCTCAGGGCTGGAGCCTTAGCATGTTGCATCATATTGAGCATGTAATAGATGCTCAATAAATATATTTTAAAGAATAAATGAAAATTACTTCACAGTGTTTCTGTAGAGATTTTATAAGATATGGTATACACAATGCATAACATAGAACTGACGCTCAAAAATGCCAATTACCTCCATCATTGTGTCATAGGCTTTTGTATTCATTATCCTGTTGTATCATCCCAAGAATCCCATGAAATACGTAATGCTTTGCTCATTTTTCTGCAGGAGCAAACTGGAGAAGAGGGCAGGGAATAAAATAATTCTTAGAGAAGAGTTCATCCCTTTTAAAAACAATATGCCCTTAAGAAAAAAAAAAAAGAGTCCTAGTAAGGAAATATAGGAAGGTCTAGAGTCAGCCCAGGGAGAACAGAAGAGCAATGGGAACTTTGGATCAGGACTGTTGGGTCCTTTGGCCTCTTTTAGTCTTCCACCTCTGAGGCATTCCAGCTTCAGGCAGGATGGACTCCCCACCTCTGCATTTGCCATCAGCCCCTCCTGTCAGCAGAGAGCTCCTGACTGAGATAGAGTGCCCAGCTGCGCTATTATCAACAATAATGGTAATCCTAATGAATTGCAGTCTGATGAATCACTGATTGCAAGAAAGAAAAAAAATAAGAGTGAGCTGATTGAAACTCTTAATAAAGCTTATTCTTTGGGAAGGGTCTGGGTTGGCAGGTGGGAGGGCTGGGGGTATTAGAATCTAAGGGGAGATTTTTTGCATGGTTCTGATGGTCCAATTGCAGAATACTCCTCTCTTCTATGCTTATCTTGGCGAGAGCTTTTTTTTTTTTTTTTTTTTTTTTTTTTTTTTTTTTCCTACACCATATCCAAATTGCCTGGGTTTTAGACTGCAGATGTCTAAAGAGCAAGGATGACATCTACCTTGTTGCCCTACATCTTAACACAGCATCCAGAACATGACGGGTGTGAAAATATCTGGTCCTCTTCCCTGACACCAGGATGCTAGCTAGGTAGCAGTGAGAGGAACAATGAAACAACAAAAAGAGCAGAAAAAAGAGCCATAGGGTGAGAGTGCACAGATTTGTTTATGAATTCCAATTTTAAAAGGGCTTATAGAAATTGACTGCTAAAACTTCAGCCATGCAAAGCCAATTGTGCTGGAAATAATCCTAGTGGTCACACATTCTTCCTGTGCTATGCAGTAGCATCTCCTGGCAGCTCATCTGAAGAGAAGCCTGCGTGCCTTAAGCCAGTAACACCCACTTGGTGTTCCTTCCTCAGAAAGTGCATTTCTCCACCAGCAAAAGCGTCACCTAATTTAATTGCAAATGCCCTTGCCAATGCTCACACCTCCTCTATGATGTGATTACTATTGGCTCTTCAATTTTCTACCACCCATGTGCCCCCTTTAAAGAAGGGAGAGAGCAAGAGGAAAACAAATGTCAACATTAATTGCAATTTAATACAGTTCACTGGAGATGACCCTGGGGAGAGGGATGAGGGAAATCAATTCTGGTGATTGAAAAACAATATGAGAATTACAAGAGGCTACAGCTGAAATCTGGAATACGAGAAAAAATGCCTCTCTGAATTTTCTGCCTGGGGCTCAGTCAGACTGTTACTGATTCAATGTACTGTGATTCAAACATTTCTTGAGAACATGCTGTGCATCAGTCACTATACCAGACATTGAGGGGGACAGAGATGTCCAAGACAAAACCTGTGTCCTCAAGGGGGCTTCCCAGTGGGTGGGTGAAGGATGGGGGTCATGATACTGAGATGGATTTTTAAAATTGACAAAGCAGAATCAGAAAAATGGCTAAAGAGAGAGATGAATGGCTACCTTCTTTTCCATGCATAAAGGATGTGAAAATGTCAGGCAGGGCAGCTGGATCTTTATTTTATGGTTTCATAGAGAGTGACCTCGCCAGAAGCCCTTGGGAAACTGGGTGATACAGGGCAATTTATTCTAGCACCTTCAAAGGAGAAAAGGCCAGTGTCCTCCCTTCTCAACGGGCATTGCCTAGCACCTAGTGCATAACTCCCATAGCCCAAGAATCAGCCTGCCTGGCATCTCCTGCCCCCAGAAGGGCCACGCCACTGTCTCCACAAAAACCTGCAGTCTAGGCCACTGAAGCATTTGTAGGCACTTCTTACATTGATTACAGCCAAAGAAATCACATGGAGACTATGCTACTGCATCCACCTACCACCAAAGCCAAAGCACCTACCCAACCAATGCTATAGGACACATCTACAGGAAAAAGTCTTTGCTTATGAATATAAAATTGGAAGAGGCAGCTGTCCCACCAGATGCACAGATATGAATATAGGGACACAGAAATAAGAAAAAACAAGGAAACACAACACTTTTAAAGGAAAACAATAATTTTCCAGTAGCAGATCCCAAAGAAGAGGAAATCTACAAAATGTCTGAAGAGAAATATAAAATAATGATCTTAAAGAAACTCAGCAAGATACAAATAATACGGATAGATAATTCAATGAAATCAGGAAAATAATTCATGATCTCAATGAGAAAGTCAACAAAGAGATATAAAAAAGAGCCAAACAGAAATCTTGGGGCTAAAGGATTCAAAGAAGAAAATAAAAATTACAATTGAGAGCCTTGACAATAGACTAGATCAAGTAGAAAAAGAATTTCTAAACTTAAAACAGGTCTGTGAAATAACTCAGTCAAACTTTTTGTTTTTTTAAAAAATAAAGACTAAAAAAGTATGAAAAAGCCTACAGGGCCTATAGGATACCATTAAGTAAACAAATATTCACAGTATAGGGTTCCAGAAGGAGAAGAGATGCAAAAAGGCACAGAAAACCTATTTAATGAAATAATAGCCGAAAACTTCCCAAGTCTTGGGAGAGATTTGGACATCCAGATCTAGGAATTTCAAAGGTTCTCTAGTACTTTCAGAGGCACACTATAGTCAAACTGTCAAATGTCAAAGACAAAGAATTATAAAAACAACAAGAGAAAAGCATCAACTCACATATAAGAGAATTCCCATTAGACTAACACCATATTTTTCAGCCAAAAACCTCACAGAGCAGGAGAGAATGAGATTATATAATCAAAGTGCTGAAAGAAAAACAAAACGAAACAGAACAAAAGCCAGCTACTCAAGAATATCATAGCCAGCAAAGCTATCCTTCAGAAATAAGGGAAAAATAAAGGTTTCCCCAGATAAGCAAAAAATAAGGGAAATCATCATCACTAGACTGGCCTTATAAGACATGCTTAGGCTGGGCATGGTGGCTCATGCCTATAATCCCAGCACTTTGGGAGGCTAAGGCAGGCAGATCATAAGGTCAGAAGTTTGATACCAGTCTGACCAACATAGAGAAACCCTGTCTCTACTAAAAATACAAAATATTAGCCGAGTTTGGTGGTGTACACCTGTAATCCTAGCTACTTGGGAGGCTGAGGCAGAAGAATCACATGAACCTGGGAAGCAGAGGTTGCAGTAAGCTGAGATTGTGCCTTTGCACTCCAGCCCAGGTGACAGTGCGAGACTCCGTCTCAAAAAAAAAAAAAAAAAAAAAAAAAAAGACATGCTTAATGGAGTCCTACATCTGCAAGCAAAAGGATGATTAACTACCATGATGAAAACACACAAAAGTATAACTCACTGGTAAAGCAGATACATAAATGAGAAAGAGAAAGGAATCAAACCTTAAACTACAAAACCATAAACAATAAGAGATGAAGAAAGGAACAAGAAATTACAAAACAACCAGAAAACATTTAACAAAATGATGAGAGTCAGACCTCACTTATCAATAATAACCTTGAATGCAAATGGATTAAAATTTCCAATTTAAAAAAATACACTGGCTTAATGAGTTAAACACAAGACCCAACTATATGCTGCCTATAAGAAACTCACTTACTTTGTAAAGACACACATAGACAGAAAATAAAGGACTAGAAAAAGATATTCCATGCAAACAGAATCTGAAACAAGCAGCAGTATCTATACTTATATTAGATAAAATAGACTTTAAGCTGAAAAGTATAAAAAGAGACAAAGAAGGTCATTATATAGTGACAAAGGGATCAATTCAGCAAAGTGATACAATGATTGTAAATATATACGCACCCAGCACTGGAACACCCGGATATAAAAAGCAAACATTGCTAGACCTAAAGGGAGAGAGAGAGACCCCAATATAATAATAGCTGAGGACTGCAACACCACACTGTCAGCATTGGACAGATCATCTAGGCAGGAAATCACCAAACCAGCATCCTATTTAAACTACACTATAGACCAAATAGACCTAGCAAACATTCACAGAACATTTCATCCAACAGCTGCAGAATACACTTTCTTTTCATTAGCACATGGAACATTCTCCAGGATAGACCATATATTAGGCCACAAAACAAGTCTCAATAAGTTTAAAAATCAAAATCATATCAAGTATGTTCTCACACCATAATGGAATAAAACTAGAAATCAACCACAAAAACTTTGGAAACTGAACAAATACATGGAAATTAAACCACATGTTCCTAAATGACCACCGGTTCAATGAAGAGGTTAAGAAAGAAATTGACACATTTCTTGAGCCAAATGAAAACATAAACACAACATACCAAAACCTATGGGATACAGCAAAAGCAGTTCTAGGAGGGAATTTTACAGCAATAAACACCTACATTTAAAAAGTAGAACAATTTCAAATAAACAACCTAATGATATACCTCAAGGAACTAGAAAATCAAGAACAAATCAAACCCAAAATTAGTAGAAGAAAAGAAATAATAAAGATCAGAGCAGAAATAAACAAAACAGAGATTAGAAAACAATACAAAAGATGAAAAGTTGGCTTTTTGCAAAGGTAAACAAAATCAACATTAGCTAGACTAACTAAAAGACACTACACCACACACACACACACACACACACACACACACACACACACACAATCTACCAAGATTGAACCAGGAAGAAATAGAAAACTTGAATAGATCAGTAACGAAGAAGATTAAATCAACAATAAAAAGTCTCCCAACAAAGAAAAGCCTAGGACCAGATGGTTTCATTGTTGAATTCTACAAAATTGTTAAAGAAGAACTAACACCAATTCTTCTTAACTAGGCCAAAAAATTAAAGCAGAGAGAATTCTTCTAAACTCATTCTATGAGGCCAGCATTACCCTGATACCAAAACCAGACAAGGATACAACAAGAAAACTACAGGCCAATATCCCTGGTGAATATGGACGCAAAAATCCTCAACAAAATACAAGCATATGATTTGCATATGGGAAAGGAGGAAGTAAAATCATCAGTGTTTGAAGATGACATGATATTATCATATAGAAAAAGCTAGGTTCCACTAAAAACCTCTTAGAAACGACAAATGAATTTAGTAAAGTTGAAGGATGCAAAATCAACATATAAAATAAAAAGTAGTGTTTCTATATACCAATAATGAACTAGCTGAAAAAGAACTCAAGAAAGCAATTCCATTTACAACAGCTACAAGAATAAAATACCTAGGAATAAATTTAACCAAGGATGTGAAAGATCTGTACAATGAAAATGATAAAACACTAATGAAAGAAATTGAAGAAGACATACACAACAAAGGAGATTTCATTTTCATGGATTAGAAGAATTAGTATTGTTAAAATGACCATACTATATAAAGACATCTACAGATTCAATCCAACCCCTTTCAAAATACCAGTAACATTCTTCACAGAAATAGAAAAAAATCCTAAAATTCATATGGAATCACAGAAGACCCCATGTAGCAAAAGCAATCCTAAAGCAGAAAGAACAAAACTTGAGATACCACACTACTTGACTTCAAAATATGCCACAAAGCTATAGTAAACAAAACAGTATGGTATGGGCATTAAAAAAGACATATAGACCAATGAAACATAGTACAGAACCCAGAAATAAATCCATGTATTTACGGCCCACTTATTTTCAACAAAGGCACAAAGAACATACATCAGGAAAAGGATAGTCTTTTCAATAAATGGTGCTGGGAAAACTGAATATCCACGCACAGAAGAATGAAACTAGATCCCTATCTTTCACTATATACAAAAATAAACTCAAAGTGGATTTAAGATATAAATGTAAGACTCCAAACTATAAAACTACTAGAAAAAAATCAGAGGAGAAATGTTTCAGGATTGGTCTAGCCAAAATGTTCATGGATAAGACCTCAAAAGCACAGACAACAAAACCAAAAATAGACAAGCGGGATTATATCAAACTAAAAAGTTTCACATAGTGAAGGAAACAATCAGAGTGAAGCGACAGCCTTCAGAATGGGAGAAAATACAGTCCTCTCATGGTATATGCAGGTGATTGATTCCAGGATTCCCCCACCCCCCAACCTCCATCACCTATACCAAAATCTGCATATATTTGAGTCCTGCAATCAGCCCTGAGGAACCCACTATGTAAAAAGTTGGCCCTTGGAATATGCAGGTTTTGCATCCTGTGAATACTGTATTTTCTATTTTTATTTGGTTGAAAAAAAATCCCTGAATAGGTAGACCCACACAGTTCAGATCTGTGTTGTTCAAGGGTCAACTATGTTTGCAAACTATTCATCCAACAAGGGATTAATATTCAGCATATACAAGAAATTCAACAGCAAAAAATAAAAATCCAATTAAAAATGGGCAGTTGATCTGAATCAACATTTCACAAAAGAAGATATTCATATGGCCAAGAAGTATACGGAAAAAATGCTCAACATCATGAATCATTAGGGAAATGCAAGTCAAAACCATAATGAGATATCATCTCACCCTAGTTAGAATGGCTATTATCAAAAAGACGAAAAATGACAAATGCTGGTGAGGATGCAGGGAAATGGGAACCCTTGTACACTGTTGGTAGGAATATAAATTAGTACAGCCTCTATGGAAAACAGTATGGAAGTTCCTCAAAAAGCTAAAAATAAAACTACCATATAATCTAGCAATCCCACTACTGGGTATATATCCAAAGGAAACAAAATCAGTATGCTGAAGAGATACCTGCACTCCCATGTTTACTGCAGCACTATTCACAATAGCTGAGATATCAAATCAAACTAAGTGTCCATCAACAGAGAAAGAAAAAAAGTGTATTATCAAAAATACTATTCAGTCATGAAAAAGAATGAAATCTTGTCATATGCAGCAACATGGATGAAACTGGGAACATAATGTTAAGTGAAGTAAGTCAGACACAGAAAGATAAATACTGCATGTTTTTGTTCATATGTGGGAGCTAATAAAGTTGATCTCATACAAGTAGAGAGTAGAATAGTGGTTACTATAGGTTGGGAAGGGTAGGAAAGAGGGGATAGGGAGAGGTTGGTAAATGGAGACAAAATCATAGCTAGATAGGAGGACTAAGTTCTAGTATTCTGTAGCACTGTAGAGTGACCACAGTTAACAATAATTGTTTATGGCTGTGTGCGGTGGCTCACGCCTGTAATCCCAGCACTTTGGGAGGCCGAGGAAGGCAGATTACCTGAGGTCAGGAGTTTGAGACCAGACTGACCAACGTGGTGAAACCCCGTCTCTACTAAAAATACAAAAATTAGCTGGACGTGGTAGCGTATACCTGTAATCCCAGCTACTCAGGAGATTGAGGCAGGAGAATCGTTTTGAACCCCGGAGGCGGAGGTTGCAGTGAGCCGAGATTGCACCACTGCACTCTAGCCCAGGCAACAGGAGCGAAACTCCATCTCCAAAGAACAAAAAACCCCAATAATTGTTTATTTTTGAATAGCTAGCAGAGAGGATTTTGAATGTTCCTAACACAAAGAAATGTACATGTGTGAAGTGATGAATATGCTAATTCCCCTGACTTGATTCTCACATATTGTATACATATAGAGAAATATCACTCTGTGCCCCCTAAATATGTACAATAATTATGTGTCCATTAAAATAATTTTTAAAAAGAAAAATAAAAACAAAAACACAAATCAAGAAAAGGGCCGTTTCTGTGTTTCTGGACTCTGAACCCCACAGGCTCTGTCGGCAGTTTCAGAGGCGGAGGCGGCTCTGTGGATCCTGAGTTGCCTGGTCCCACTGAAGAATGAGACGACTGCTGCCTGGTCCTCTTAGTCCCTTTTTAAAAGGGACTACCCCTGGGGAAGGGGTGGAGAGGGGGCTGCTGCTGTGTGGCTTGGAACCCTCCGGACAACCTGGGGTGAGAGAAGTAATCCAGGACCACCCACGGCAGGAGGCCGGCGGCAGTACAGCTCTCAGGCTGGCCAGAGCCCAACGCAAACACTGGTCAGCCTGGGTCACGGCTGCACACTGTCCCCTGATGAGCCCTGGCTGGCAAGCGCGGCAAAGGGTGGCACCACCAACAGGAACAGACTCAGCCACAGGGCCGGGGGGTGGGTGGGAGAAGTGGGACAGACGCCACCTGGAAAAACCTTTCTCAGCCCAAGGCCCAGGCCTGCAACTCCAGGCAGCTCCAGGCCACACGGCTCCTTGCCCTTTTCCGGGGGCTCCTTCTACTACCTCCGGTTTTCCATTTTCTTTTCTTTGCTTTGGTTATTTCTAATTTTTAGAACATTTTTGCAATGAAACGTAATTGCAAAAACCACTTTACCTTTGCACCAACATATCTATGTTATGTACATATACAGTTGTATATATGTATACGTTTTTTCATTTTTGATGTTTCTTTTTTTTTTGAAATGGAGTCTTGCTCTGTCACCCAGGCTGGAGTGCAGTGGTGCAATCTCGGCTCACTGCAACCTCTGCCTCCCAGGTTCAAGCTATTTTCTTGCTTCAGCCTCCCAAGCAGCTGGGATTATAGGCACCTGCCACCATGCCTGGCTACTTTTTTTTTTGTATTTTTAGAAGAGATGGAGTTTTACCATGTTGGCCAGGCTGGTCTTGAACTCCTGACATCAAGTGATCCACCCACCTCGGCCTCCCAAAGTGCTGGGATTACAGGCCTGAGCCACTGCGCTAAGCTGAAGTTTATTTCTTTTCACCCACACTCATGAATCACCACTCCATCTCCATCTGTGTCACACACTCACACGTGCTCATACCCTCACACTCCCACTCATGCACTTCACACCCACTTCCACACTCCTCACTCACTCATGTACACACACACACACACACACACACACACACACACACACACACACACAGTGGCAGAGCACTGTGTCAGGTACATGAGCCCCGCAGTCAATTAGATCTGGTTAAAATTCTGCCTCTAATGCTCTGTGACCCTGGGCATATGACTTAACCTATCTGAACTTCCATTTCCTTGTCTTATAAAATAAAGATAGTAATAGGGCCTTGCTTGTAGGGCAGTGGAACGGACCAAATACAAAAGGCTCAAATATTTGTCTGCTTGGACCTGAGGAAGTGCTCATTCCTTTCTCTTAGTTTTTCTGTTATATCCTCTCCAACAATAATTTCTATTATGTGTTTGTCTCTTTGGAAGTACTCAGTAAGTGTTCGCTATGATGATGATTACAACAAGTTTGTTAATTCTGTTATATTACATTGCTTAACTTGAAACAAAAATCAACACACTTTGATTTTTAGAGTGGTTTTAGGTCTACAGAAAAAAAATGGGCACGAAGTACAGAGGGGTTCCATATAATTCCTCTCCTCTTCTTTTCCTGGTTTCCTTTATTATGAGTATCTGGCATGGTGGGGTACGTTTGTTACAAGTGAAAAACCAATATGGATACATTATTATTAACTTAAGTCCATGGTTTACATGAGAGTTCACCCCTGTCCTGTCCAGTTCTATGGGTTTTAACAAATGCATAGTGTCCTGTATCCACCGTGACAGTATCACATAGAACAGTTTCACTGCCCTAAAAATCTTTTGTGCTCTGTCTATTCATGCCTCCCCCTGAACTCCTGGCAACACTGATCTTTTTACTGTCTGCATATTTTTGCCTTTGCCAGAATGTTATATAGTTAGAATCATACAGTATCTAGCCTTTTCAGATTGGCTTCTTTCACTTAGCAATATGCATTGAAGGTTTCTCCGTGTCTTTTCTTGGCTTGATAGCTCATTTCTTTTTATGGCTGAATAGCACCCCACTAGATGGATGTATCACAGTTTATCCATTCACCTACTGAAGGGCATTCTCGTTGTTTCTCATTTTTAGCACATATTACCTAACTTGTATTGGCATTTTGGTATAATTTTCTCTTTTTTTCCCTGAATTGGCAGCCTTTCAAAAACCCTGACCCAAATATATGTGTACTCAGTTCTTCATGAATGCCTCCCAAACATATAGAGGAAGAAAGGTCTAGATCAGGTGTAGAGACTAGCAGAGCCCACTAGGCCACACAGCCAGGGCTACAGACTATGGACTTTTACAGCAGGCTTCAAAAGAATTACCTATTCCTCCAATGTTGAATGTTTATGATAGTCTCAAGGGTCTCTCAACCTTGGCAGAACTGATATTTGGGGCTAGATAAGTCTTAGTTGGGGGGTCTGTCATGTGTGGTATAGAAGGATTAGCTTAGTGCATGCTAAAATCCTTCACCCACTGGGTGCCAGTAGCAACCCTGCCTCAAATTGTGACAAAAAAAGATGTCTCTAGATGTTGCCCCCTTGGAGGTAAAATTGATCCCTCGCTGTCACCCAACCCACTACTGAGAACCACTGTTAAATATTTTGTTATTGTCATGCTGTTATGATGAGAACTTTCCACGCCACCCAAAAACTCCAAGAAAACTCCTACGCTCGAGGAGAGGGCCTTTTCTGTACAAGGCAGAGTGAGGGTGTCCACCATCCCCTGATGGCTCCCCACATTTCACTCTTGCTGGGTGTGTTTGCTTTGATCACAACCAAATGCTGACGCATGCAGACTGGCCTCTGGCTGGTTTCTCTCAAGATGACAGATTCAACATCTTGATGAGTTTAAGCTTTCACTGACTTGCCAAAGATCATTCTGCTAGCTGAGGTCGGGCCTGTCTCTTGACTGCAATCCAGTGACTTTTCCATGAGCCACAAAGGTCTCGCTGGTGAAGTCCTGACAGGCCACAATTGGCTTTTCCACTCACCCTGGTTTAGCCATCAGCAGCTCCTGTTGGCTCTTTCTGAAAAATATATCCTGGATCTGACTGTGTCTCACCAACCCTGCTTGTCTAATCCTGGTCCAAGCCATCATCACCTCTTGCCTGGCCTTCTGCTTTGATCTTAATTCTCCAACAATCCATCTTTTTACACTGACCCAGCACAATATCTAAAAAATGTAAGTCAGATCATGTCACTCCCCGGCTTCAATGGCTTCCCATTTTTTTTGAAATTCCAAAGCCCCATGGATGAGTTCTGTGGTGTGGTTACCACCTTGTTTATGGCGCTTGCCTCCATCTTCTGAAGGGGTGTCCTTAAGTAGAATTCTGAAGGACTGGAAGCTGGACGTGTGAGGCTCCTGAAAGGGCAGGCTGGACTGGGCACATGTGCTCCCACAGGTCAGCTTGGCCCACTGCACCCCGCATTTCTACCACGTGTTCCTGATTCCACCAGTTTCTTCCGTCACCTCTTCCCCTCGATGAAGACCAGGCTTCCATGGCCAGCGGACGCCCATGATACATACATGAGTTCCTGCAGCTTCTGCGCTCAGGTTCTACCTGACTGACCCAAGGGCTCTGGCTTCTGAATGTGAAGGCAAGGTAGTGCTGGTGGGGGGGATCTGTGACCCCAGCAAGAGGCACAAAAGGGAAGAGCTGACAAATTCCTCCCTCTTTCCACCCCAGTGAACTTTCTTCTGAGACACAGCACTGTCAGTTCTGCCGTAATGCTTGAAAAATCTGTTCCAATGTGACTGACAAATTAGAAAACAAGTTGAATACACCATGAATCGTGCATTTGCTTGTGCCCAACTTTATCAGTGAGAAACAGCAGGTGAGCACAGAAAACTTTATCCGACTGAACGGAGCCATACAGGAAAACAGTCATTCCCCACATAACAGCACTTCAGTCAATGACAGACCACGCGTGCTACGGTGGTCTCCTACATTTAGGATACTGTATTTTGGCTGTACCTTTAAAATAGTTAGATATGTTTAGACACACAAATAGTTTTCATTGTGTTACAGCTGCCTGCAGTGTTTAGCACAGTAACACGCTGTACAGGTCTGCAGCCGAGGAGCAATAGGCTATCCCACATAGCCAAGGTGTGCAGTTGGCTATCCCATCTAGGTTGGTGTGAGTTTACTCTATGATGTTCACAAATGACAAAATGGCCAAAGAATGTATTTCTCAGAGCGTATTCTCGTCATTATGTGGCACATGACTACACACAAAATACACACATGCGGCCGGGCGCGGTGGCTCACGCCTGTAATCCCAGCACTTTGGGAGGCCGAGGCGGGCGGATCACAAGGTCAGGAGATCGAGACCACGGTGAAACCACGTCTCTACTAAAAATACAAAAAATTAGCCGGGCGCGGTGGCGGGCGCCTGTAGTCCCAGCTACTCAGGAGGCTGAGGCAGGAGAATGGCGTAAACCCAGGAGGCGGAGCTTGCAGTGAGCCGAGATCGCGCCACTGCACTCCAGCCTGGGCGACAGAGCGAGACTCCGTCTCAAAAAAAAAAACAAAACAAAATACACACATGCATCTGTCTCAAATGTCTGCCAGCTACCTCAATTTACGTCATGCATTATGAGCCAAACCCGTCCACACCTGGTGTTACAACTTTCATCTGATTTCAACTACTTTCCACAACTTCACAGCAACTCACAAATGTCAGAAACCCTTCCGACATTTGGTTCCACCCACAAACGGGTCTTTCTTTCTGCAAGGTAAAGTACCACATTTACTGTACTATTTGTGTATTTCTAAACCATATGTGACATGTAAAACTATGCTACTGCTTTTATTATCTCTTTTTTTTTTTCCAGTATTGTGTTCCTAACAACATTTTCCCCATAAGCCCTGGGATTTGTAAAGTGCAATTCTGCATAGCGTGGTGGTTTGGGGGAACACATATGCTGCATTATGGTACAAGTGTATTCCATATTGCCGCTCCAAAGAATCCCATGTGTCAGAGCAACTGGCTAGAGTTTCTCAAGAAGTGATGGGTCAGCTGGGTAATTCATTTGCAGCCTTTGTTTTCTGTCTCTTGCTTCCCTTCTCTTTCACTCTTGCTGCTGTCTGGGATTACACATTCTCCCGCCCACCTCCATCTCCTCCACCCCATTAGGAGTTATGAGTGTGGCGTCAGCCTCTGTTTTCCAGGGAACCCGGGCTCAGGTTGAGCATTGCACACACAGGGAACAGCAAATGCAAAACCATAAGGTGGAACCAGGCTTGGTGTATCCGAAGAACAAGAGAAAGCCTGCATGGTTGCTGCACGGCAGATGAGGCGGTGTGGGAGGAAACAAGGGTGGAGAGGAAGGGAAGGGCAAGATCTTGGGGGGTTTGGATAGCCAGAGAAAAGAGTCTGGACATCAGGCCAAGTGCAATGAGAAGCTCTCAGGTGGTTACAATCCCTGGGAGTGATGTGATTTTTTGTTTGTTTGTTTTTCGGGGACGAAGTCTCATTCTGCCACCCAGGCTGAAGTATAGTGGTGCCATCTCGGCTCACTGTAACCTCTGCCTCTCAGGTTCAAGCGATTCTCCCACCTCAGCCTCCTGAGTAGCTGGGATTAAAGGTGTGCACCACCACATCCGGGTAATTTTTGTATTTTTAGTAGAGATTGGGTTTCATCATGTTGGCTAGGCTGGTCTCGAACTCCTGGCTTCAAGTGATCCTCCCGCCTCAGCCTCCCAAAGTGCTGGGATTACAGGCATGAGTCACCATGCCGAGCCTCTTGGTATCTTTTAAAAGATAACCCTGGCTGGGGTGTGATGAAAAGATTGCAAGCAGCAAGGCTGGGAGTGGGCGGACCACTCAGGCGGGGTGGCTGGGCGGACCACTCAGGCGGGGTGGCTGGGGAGCGCTCAGGAAGCGGTCAGCACTGCTGCTGTTTCTGGGAATTTGGGAGGGAAGGGAGAAAGTCTAGGGGACCCAAGGTCCAATTCTGTATATTTCATTATTATCCAATTTGGGGTGGGTCATGATTCTTTAAAGAGAGGAAGAAAAAAACTTGCAAATAATTCAGGAAGATTCTTGAGAGTAGAGGCAAAGGACCACATTCACAGTGGTTGCAGAAGGACAAAGCTTATCTACTGGCTTGGGAAATAAGAGAGCTGTCTTTCTCTCTCTCTCTCTCTCTCTCTCTCTCTCTCTCTCTCTCTCTCTCTCTCTGTGTGTGTGTATGTGTGTGTGTGTGTGTGTGTGTGTGTGTGTGTGTGTATTTGAAGAACAATGCAAGTAGAGGCTATTGTTTCCATTCAGGAACAATAACCACAACATGATACACTGCAGTGCAAATCTTGCCTATGTTTGAAATATGGCCAAAAAAGGTGGGGGAGATTAATCACACAGGGAGGGCTGGTATCTCAGGGGCAGATTAAGACAAGGAGCTGGCAATTTTGAGTCTGATTAGAAACTGCTAAAATCAGAACTTCCAGTGAGGGACTATACTTAAAGCAGCCCTCTTTTTCGAGGGGGGGGGGGGCATGGGAGCAGGGAGAGAGGTTGATTTAAGTTAATTAAACCTAGTGCTTAATTAAGTATTCTTAGAAACAAACTGTATCCTTCTTCCATGGTTAATGCAAATCTGGGTGCACAGTGCCACTAAATTTGCCGGTTGAAAGTTTTAAGGAAATGGGGGTTTCCATATGAATGCAGGTACTTTTGGATTGTGAGAATCGTGCAGTGGCTTGATTTAGGGATGGAACAGAAGCCCCTTCCCAGAAAGTCAAGTAGCTTGGAAAAGCAGAAAGGGTATGGATTTGGAATCAGGGAAGCTGGCTTCTAGTCCCTATGCGGTCTGTCACCTGCAGGGTGGCCTTGGGCAAGTCACCTATTCCAATGGACTCGTAAATGTTTTCATCATGAGATGCCTTTTGTGGTTTCATCCCCATGCCCCAAACTATATTTATCAAATTCTACTTCATTTCTACATATGATTAAAATGCACACATTAATGTTAAATAGGTAATATTTACCAAATGCTTCCTATGTTTATTCCAGATATTGTTCTAAGCGCAACAATATGGATTAACTCATTTAATTCTCAAAACAACTCTAAGAGGTAAATACAATTATCCCCATTTTACAGAGGATAAAATGGAGGCACAGAGAAGTCAATAACTTGGCCCAAATTCTCACAGACGGTAAATGGTGGGCCACAAATATGAACCTAAGATTTTGATCAAAGGCCAAGAAATAGAACTTTAATTAGTATTTTTACTAATAGAGCTTTCATTAGTATTTTACAAACTTTACCTCCTTAGTTTGGTTATCTATAAAATACAGACTCTCATCTCTGCCATGACCTCCCTCCAGGAGTTAAAAGGCTCCAATGTCAAGGTGCTTAGAGGGGCTCTATAGAGACTGATGCCTCAGGATGAGTGGGGAGGGCCTGAGTGCCCCCGCACGGATCCTGCAGCCATGCTCACATTCCCAGCAAATGGTCTGTCCGTGATATCACATCTGTATCAGGCACTCAGTCACATAGGTCGTTGGACATGAATCAAGTGTTAGGACTTGGAGAAATGATGCCACTGCTTTCTCAGTGACTCAGGTTCACTGCACTGAAACCCCGGGTGGGTTTCTTTTCTCCTGTGGTTTCTTGGGACATGAAATCGGGGTTCTCTAACTTGACTTCCTATTGTCAAAGTGAGCGGGTGATTGGGCAGCATCTGTTTTAGATGCTCTTTAGGGTAATGTCCAGGGTGTCACCTGGACTTCCACTGTGGCATGTTCTTGCTCACAAGCATCTCTCTCTCTCTCTCTCTCTTTTTTTTTTTTTGAAGTGGAGTCTCACTCTGTTGTCCAAGCTGGAGTGTAATGGCGAGATCTTACCTCACTGCAACCTCCGCCTCCTGGGTTCAAGTGATTTTCCTGCCTCAGCCTCCTGAATAGCTGGGATTACAGGTGTGCACCACCATGCCTGGCTAATTTTTGTATTTTTAGTAGAAATGGGATTTTACCATGTTGCTCAGGCTGGTCTCGAACTCCTGACTTCAGGCGATCTGCCCTCCTTGGCCTCCCGAAATGTTGGGATTACAGGCGTGAGCCACTGTGCCGGGCCCCTCATGAGCATCTCTATCTCAAGGTTCTAAAGGGACAAGGGCAGGATTTCTGGTGTCCTTGCTGGGCCTTTCCACAGGAAGGAGGGGAGAGGGCAGAGTGCACAGGCTCTGGACCAGCTTGCCTCTGAGTCCCAGCCCCACCATAAGGGGACCTCTGGGAGTCACTCCGTGTCACCAGCCTCAGATTCCTACCTATAAAAATGAGATAACGGCCGGGCGCAGTGGCTCACGCCTGTAATCCCAGCACTTTGGGAGGCTGAGGTGGGTAGATGACCGGAGGTCAGGAGTTTGAGACCAGCCTGGCCAACATGACGAAACCCCATCTCTACTGAAAATACAAAAAAATTAGCCAGGTGTGGTGGTGGCACCTGTAATCCCAGGTACTTGGGAGGGTAAGGTAGGAGAATCACTTGAACCCGGGAGGTGGAGGTTGCAGTGAGCAGAGGTTGCAGTGAACTGAGATCGCACCACTGCACTCCAGCCTGGACAACAGAGTGAGACTCCATCTAAAAAAAAAGAGATAATAATAGTACCTCTCTCAATGTTGGCTTAAGGATTAAATGAGATAGTGCTAGGTACATTCCAAGCTGCGGGGCAGCACTCAAGAATCTTAGTCCTTAAATTTAGTCCTCATAACAACACTATCACGAAGGTAAGATGTTCTCCGGAAGCTCAGAAAGGGCAAGTGATATATCCAAGGCCACATGTTAGCAGGAAACAGAATTAGGATTTGAACACAGTCTTAAGAGTGTGTGGGAATGTGGTCCAAGGGCTGAGTTAGAGATTGGTGGTGGTAGAGGCAGAAATAGGGTTGGGGTAACATCTGCCTTTGCCACTCTGAGGAAGTCACGTAACTGGGCCTCACTTTCTTCATCTGTGATATGGGAATAATGCTAGTCCTTGTTGTGGAACATATCAAGTATGAAATAAGCCCAAAGTATTGGGTTATATGAAAAAAATGATGCAGAATTAAGAAAACAAAACAAAACAAAACAAAACAAAACACGGCCCGGTGCGATGGCTTATGCCTGTAACCCCAGCACTTTGTGAGGCCAAGGTGGGCGGATCACGATGTCAAAAAAATTGAGACCATCCTGGCCAACATGGTGAAACCCCATCTCTACTAAAAATACAAAAGTTATCTGGGTGTGGTGGCGGCGTCTGTAATCCTAGCTACTCGGGAGGCTGAGGCAGGAGAATCACTTGAACCTGGGAGGCAGAGGTTGCAGTGAGCCAAGATTGTGCCACTGCACTCTAGCCTGGCGACAGGGTGAGACTCTGTCTCAAAACAAAACAAAACAAACCTTAGCCCTTTCTTTCATCTGACCTCCATTTCTAGGCAGACTGCCTTTCAGGAAACCTTGAGTAACAGATTCCGCCGACAGGCACGAGGCTAACCTTGAGTTCCGAGGCAGTGCTGTGCTGCTCCGCAGGGAAACTGCTTAGGAGAAGCAACACATCCAACCCCGGCACTATGGAGAGTGCATTAGGTCCCCATTCCTCTAATAATGGGTTCTATGAGTCTCTGTAGACACTTTGGGTCAGGGATCAGGTGTGGGGTGGAAGACACAGATACTGACTTAAATGCCCATGTCAAGGTCTCACTTTGAGGTCAAGTTCACCTCATGGTTCTTAGAGCAGGAGAAACTATGTAAATGTCCCAAGCATGTCTTTGAGGACTCCTCCATGTGGCTTGAAGGTGTCATCAAGCAGACTTCTAGAAACAAGTTACTGGTTGTGATAACAGTCCCAGTGCTTTACCTTTCCCTATATTCCTGCCTTTTGACATGTCACCTTGTAGAGTCCCCACACTCCGTGCACCCTCTACAGGGACTCTCAGCCATGTCATTTGCTTTGGTTCGTTGGATAATAAGGATGCGATGCAAGCCAAGACCTGAAAAAGCTCTTGAACCTTTCTGCAAGAGCACCCTCGCTCCTCTGCCACTACCATGAAATCATGCCTGGGCGAGACTGCTGGCATTATTTTTAGATGGAGTCTCACTCTGTTGTCCAGGCTGGAATGCAGTGGTGCGATCTTTTGTGAGTTGACAAAGTTTCGCACATCATTCATCCTCTCTGTGCCTTGAGGCATAGAGAGGTTAAGTAAGTCATCCAAACAGAGGTCATCTTAGCCAGCATCCAGAAAACCCCCTAAGATATGGCTGACTCCAGCTGAGATTAGCAGGACCCCCTCACTGAGCTAGGTATGTGAGCAATCCCAACCCAAGCTGAGATTGCCTGAACCCTGTAGACTTTCATGCTAAATAAGTGTTTCTTCTTGTTTACCACTGAGGTTTGTGGGCAGTTGTCATGAAGCACTATTGTGGCAATAAACGGCTGATATACATACACACACAGACACACATATATTTTTAAATGTAACATAGCATGGCTTTGATTGTAATTTGCTACACTGTTCAAGCCTTCTTTTCTTTGCCTGTATCTTTGCTTTTGCAGGTACTGGCAAGAGATGTTTTAATTTATCCACACACGCGCACACAGAACTTTTACAGACATTCTCATATTAGTTTACCCAGTGAAATCCTGCTAGGAGGGAATGGAAATTTCTACAAGCTTTGCTCTCCCCGTTATGTCTCACTCTTCCTCTTCCAATCTATTTATTTTAAATAAAAATCCAATGTATATTTTAAATAAATAGGTCATATTTGTTTAAGACAAGCTCCCACTCGGTACCAAGAGTCTGCCTGTTGAAGTCAATCAAACCAGATCGTGCTTCCTTCTCCAAATGCAGCCCATAGTTCCCCTCCTACAGGTCTTAGCTCCCCCGAGTCCTCCTTCTTAGAATTCCTCCTCCACTTTCCAGTCCCATCCTCTCAGTCCATGAAAATGCATCGGCCTTCAAGGCACCTGCAGCCACTTCCCCGGGACAGGCCTCCCCAGCGAGGTCCCCGTGTTCCCAGAGCACCACCATTTGTGTGCTTTTCGTGATACTGTAGTTCGTGTCTTGGTGAGGCAGCAAATCCAGGTGAAGCTGGATTCAAATCCCCTCTTCCCAGGCTCAGGACCTAGGGCAAGTTCCCCCAACTCCCAGAGCCTCAGTTTCCTCATTTGCAAGGTGAGGATAACAATGATGATATAGTATCTATCTCACAGGGTTGCCTGTGAAGATTAAATGATGTAGTACAACTCCAACACTTCGCCTAGTGCCTGGGGTGGAGTAAGCACCTATTACATGTTAGCCATTATTATAATTGTATGCATGGTACCATGGGAACTTGCAGTCCTAGCTAGCATTTATTTACTGCTTACCATGTGCCCACTGTTTTAAGTATTTTAAGTACTGTCCCAGTGCTTCTTATGTGTTTATTTCATTTTAAACCTCATGGCAATGGTTAATGTAGATAGTGTTATTATCCCCAATTTATTGATGAGAAAATTGAGGCACAGAGAGGTTAAGTAAGTTATCCAAGGTCACACAGCCAATAGGCCACCCACTGCCATTGCCATCCTCTCTCCACTTTATTATAGTTATTCACTCATCTTTGCCATTGGGGATCTGGGATGTGTCATTAATTTTTGCTTTCAAGTGCTTAGCACAGTGCCTGGCACATAAACCCACCAACATACGGACGGAGGTTACCACAGAATGGCCTGTATGTCCGTGGTCTTTTCTCTCTCGACATTCACCCCCTTGAGGGCAGAGGCCTGGGTCCCCCAATCCCTGCAACTGCTTGTTGCTGAATTGACTGGGTGGGACAGATGGCTCCTTGCAGAAGAAAGATGGGCTTCTTCTCACCCTGGTGCACAGAGGCAAGGGCTCTCTACACCCAGTCTTACAATCCAGCTCGATTCGAGACAGGAAGCAAACAAGGCTTTCAGCAGCCTCGGGCGAGCAGGGGTGAAATTAGCAGATCGGTGTACAAAGGAGTGTTTAATAATGCTATCACGCTACCCCGTCCTCGTGGAGCCGTTGTGACATTCTGTATTAAAAAAGTGACAACCCTCAATTGCTGCTTGTAACCAAGGCCTGGCATCACGTTGGCTCCCAGCCTCCAGAACACTTGCATTTTCTGGCAACAAATGGCATCCAGGGATCAGGGGAAACTGATGGCTTCATGCAAAAATGTCCTGGCGGACCCTCTAAGCCCTTTGTAGTTCAGCTGCTCTTCTGCTCGTCTGTCAGGAGCATAATTTTCATTAAATATTAAGGAGCTGTTTGTTAAAATAATATTGTCATGGTAACGGGGTAAGGGGAGGGGGTGCTGAAATAGTCTGGTGCTGCCCGAATTGCAGCATATTAATCAAGTACTTGGTACTATTTAATGAGCTTCCCTCTGTGCTTCCTGGTAACAATGAATTTGGAGGACCCAGAAGCTTGGGGTTTGCCCCAGTTGTCAGTGTCAAAGATGTGGGCTCTTATGAGTTCCTGGTGCTGTGTTGTGATGGATGGATGGAGGGATGGAGGGATCGAGGGAGGGGTAGATGGATGGGATAGATGGATGAGTGGGTAGGTGGGTGGAGGGATGGAGGGATGGGTGGGTGGATGGGTGGGTGGATGGATGGATGGGTGGGTGGAGGGATGGATGGATGAATGGGATGGATGGATGGATGCCAAAACCAAAATTATAGATGTCTGTGTCAGAGCTGTTTTGAAAGCTCTTCTATTTTTCAGTTGCCCTTTTACAGTGGAAATGAATTTTGCCAGAGAATTAGGGAAAAGGGGTCAGGGAAGAAAACAAGGGAAGGCAAAGATTTATCTTGCCTGAAGGGAGAGCTGATGGCAATGATAGGGAGGCAATGTAGAAAAATTTAGAGTCAGGCTGCCTAGGTTCCAATCCTGGCTCTGTCCCATCTCACTGTGTAACCATGGGTGGGGGACCCGCTCCCCCAGGCAGCTTCTGTTTCCAAATATGTAAAAGGGGGCTCATAGCCATGTTATTGCAGAGGATTGTTGAGGGGATTAAAGCAGACGATGCTCAGTAAATTCCAACTACCATGTCTACTACTACTGCACCTGCTGTTGCTACCGGCGCTGCTGCTGCTGCTGCTATAAATGTTACAAAAGCCACCACTGTGGGAAGGCCCCAAGGTGCTTTCATGACCTAAAGGTCTAGTTGAGTCCTGACCATCCAGTAGAGCACCCAAACCCAGGTCTAGCTGACACTACTGCCTGTGTTCTTTCTGAGGTCAGCAAACTTCTTTAGTAAAGGGCCAGACAGTAAATATTTTAGGCTTTGTGGGTCACACACAACCTCTGTTGCATATTATTATTCTTTGTTTTGTTTGTTTTTTAAAACCTTTTAAAAATACAATACCATTCTTCGCCCAGAGGCCACACAGAGCCAGGTATAGTTGGCTGGTCCCTGCCCTGCTGCCTTCTGAGAAAAGACAGGAGAAAAGGAAGGCAAAGTAAAAGGATATATATATATATATATATATATATATATATATATGGGTTTTCCTTCCTCTAAAAGCAGGTTAAAGATATGCATAAAAAAGAGAAATCTGGATCCAGGAATTTGTTTGACTTTAAAAATAAAAATAAAACCAGCCATGGTGATTCACTATAGCCTTGTCTGCTCATTTTACAGTCAAGGAAAGGGAGGCATACAGAGGTGTGGTGACTGGCCCAAGGTCACACTGCTAGTAAGGGATAGAGCTGGGATATAAACCCAGGTGGTCTGGCACCTGAGAACATCCCCACTGCCCCATCTTCTGCTGCTAATGTAGAAAAGAATCTCCATTTTCTTCTATTCTGAGTCTCCTGACACCCTCTATCAGCTGACTGTCTGGCTAGAAACTCAGACTTTAGGGTCTGGCAGAACTGTGATCTACTGTTCACTGGGTCTGTGGATATTATCTTGGAGATAATTGACTTTCAGGTACCTCTGTTTTCTCAGTGGTAAAATGGGGATGTTTACTGTACCTCTTGGTGGTTATGAAGATTAAATGGCCAGGCATGGTGGCTCACTCCTATAATCCCAGCACTTTGGGAGGCCGAGGTGGGTGGATCACTTGAGGTCAGCAGTTCGAGACCAGCCTGGCCAACGTGGTGAAAATAACTGTCTCTACTAAAAATACAAAATTAGCTGGGCGTGGTGGTGCATGCCTGTAATCCCAGCTACTCAGAGAATTGTTTGAACCCCAGGAGGCGTAGGTTGTAGTGAGCTGAGACCATGCCATTGCATACCAGTCTGGGTGACAAGAGCAAAACTCTTGTCAAGGACTTAGCAAATGGTATTGAGTGAGTGTTGGATAAATATTAGAACTGATGCTTATAATAACAGCTGTGGTAGGCATAGTAATGGACCCCCAAAGATGCCCATGCCCTAATCCCTGGAACCTGTGAATATTTTATGTTAAATGGCAAAGAGGAATGAAGATTGCAGATGGAGGCTGGTTGGAAGGTAGTCAGTAATCTCAACTGACGGTTCACAGTCACAGATCCAACTCCTTATTTACTCTTTCCCCCTTCTCACAACTGCACTCAACTAGTCTAAAAAAGACAAGATTGCAGATGGAATTAAGGTTGCTAATCATCTGACCTTAAGATAAACAGATTATTCTGAATTATCAGCATAGGCACAAGGTAATCATAAGAGTCCTTTAAAGATGTAGGAAGCCGATGAACGTCAGAGTCTGAGAAACTGCATGTTCTCATGTTCTACAGCATGAGAAAAACTCAACCATCCATTGCTGGCTTTGAAGATGGAAGGGGGCCCTGAGCTAAGCAATTCAGGAGGCCTCTAGAAGCTGGGAAGCAAGAAGATGAATTCTCCCTGAGAGCTTCCAGAAAGGAATACACTTTGTCAATACTTTGTCACCTTCAGCTCAGTGAGACCCATTTTGGACTATGACCTCTAGTACCATAAGATAATAAATTGGTGTTAAGCCTAAGTTTGTGGGAATTTGTTATAGCAGCCATCAGATCAAATACACTGTTGTCTGCAATACAAACCAGAGAACTCACCAGAGGGGGAGCATCACCTGAAGCAAAGATGGCGTCCTGCACTGGCCACAGGACGAGGGGCCCTTCTCTACATGCCTGCTCTGATGCCGCCCAACCAGTGACCATCTACTGAGTGCTGCACAGGGGCCAAATATGGGCAGGCACCAGCCCAGGGGCTGCAGGGGAGTGGAGAGAAGTGGAAGCATACAGAGGACGCTGCCCGAGTCCCCAGTGGAGATGACACACCTGCATGTGGGGTTAGCATGCTGCAGAGGGGGACCTGCATGTGGAATATCACTTCCGTGAAAATATCCCACTGCCTAACCTTCACTCTCACATGTGTTCTGGACCACAAAGGCCAGCTCCAGGTTCAGTGCTCCCCACTGAGTCTGCTCTGAGAATTACCGCTACGGTCACTCCTTTTTCTTAACGACTAGGCTTTTAAGGTACTGCAGGACTTACATATGGCACTTTGGCTTTGGTTTCCTCCCTCTCCCCAATCTCCTCACCACCCATTCTTGGTGCATGACACAGGCCTGGCCAATTGGCACCATGCACCCTTTGGCTCCAGCAGTTGGCTTAGGGATGGACATGTGACCCGAGTCTCTCAATTCCAGGGCATTTGCTGGGAGCACTGTGGAAGCACAGCCTTCTTTCTATGGGGGTTGCTGAGAAAAGCTGCTGGCTGTCGGTGGGGGAAACCTGTCTGAGTAAATCCCACACAGAAGAAAGCTGAGCCGAGAGATGGAGAGACACGACGCCTGCAGACACTGCTTAGATCCAGCTGGGCGCAAAGCCAGGCCAGCTCAGACTTTTCAATTACACGAACGAACCGCCTTTTTGTTTTACACTTATGTCAATTTGAATTGGATTTCCATCTTGTAACCAAAAGTCTGACTAATATAATCAAATACCCACTTAAGTATTGGCATCTCTGAGTTACAGGTATTTTCATTTCCTCGGCCAAGAAACTTCGAGCTCTGAAATAGCATGGAATGGGGGGTTAGGCCAGGCCACTTAGGGCAAAGTTTTAGCTGGACTACAGAGAAGGATGAAGTGGCCTTTCTCACTTCTTTCTTTCTTTCTTCGGTTTAGCTTAGCCACACTGGGTCCACTCCTAATACTGGAGGAAGAGGCAAAGGAAGCCTCATATGCTATTGAATGGGGCCTGGTTTGAACTTGCACCTGAATCTGTAGATGGACCAAATGCCTACAATGGGGTTTTCACGTCTAGTCCACGAGAGCGAAGTGAATTTCATACGAATGGCACGTGGCGCAGTTGTAGCTCTGGGTCCTGATGGAGCTATTGCTTTGGGTCCTGCGTCTTAAATGCTGATGCTGCCCCGGGGTTCTGTCTTCAGCCCAGCAGTCTTCCATCTCTGAGCTGTCCCTGAGCGAATTCAATCACTCCATAGGTTCATCTGTCACCTCCATCAGCTGTCTGTGCATCTTTTTTCTTCACCCACAGACCTGAAGGATACAGCACGTACCCTTTGGTAATGGTGATACCTGCCTATGCTGATTTTTTCATAGGACAGCAGGGCTGCGGGGGCCAGGGTCGGGGCTGTAGCACAGTTGGGTAGGATGATACGCTTTGAAAAGAACCTGGGTGATGTTCATTTCTTCCTCCTTAGGAACACACCTACAGGTTGGCAATCACCAGCCTGTATGTACTTTGACTCCCAATATATCTATCCCTTCCCGAGCTTGTTTCTGTGCTCCACGCCTATGTTGGACATCTCTAGGATGATAAACACTAATCCTAAAATCAGTTTCAATGTTATACTAATGTAATGGAAACTCACACTTAGGAGCGCTCCCTCTGTACCAGACATAGTTCTTAACACTGTACATGTGCCGATCCTAAAAGCCTTCTCAGGTAGGTAAAAATGACTACACAATCCTCATTATGCAGATAAGGAAACTGGGGCTCACGAGAGTTAAACGATCTCTCCAAGGTTACACAGCTAGTGCTTGGCTGGGCCAGGATGTGAACTGAAGCCACGCGGACTCCTGAGCCTACCCGCTTAACTGCTACTCCATGCTGCTCCCCATCCTGCCGCTCGACCAGTTCATCAAATGCAATGCTCCCAGAGCCTTCGACACCATCTGCCACTTTTTCTGCATTTGTCCACTACTTGGTTAACAAGATCAGTCTCTTAGATTCTCAAGCCAGGAACCTGAGGCTCACTCTGGACCTGCCCTTTCTTACTTTCTATCTTCACATCCAGTCCATTCTTTCTCTGAATTGGTGCTCTGAAGTGAGTTCCCCACTCCATTTCTTCTGTGACTGGCTCAGTTGAGAGGGTCACTCTCTTTCTCTGGGGCCATCAGAACAGCCACCACCTCCTCACTGCTTCCTTGTCTTTGACCTCTCCTACCTGCAATGTCATATGCACTCTGGCCAGCTCTCTCTTTCTCTCTCTTTCTCTTTTCTCTGTTTCTTTCTTTCTCTCTCTCTCTCTCTCTCTCTCTGTTTCTTACAGAGTCTCACGCTGTCACCCAGGCTGGAGTGCAGTGGTACAATCTAGGCTTGCTGCAATCTCCGCTTCCTGAGTTCAAGCAATTCTCATGTCTCAGCCTCTCAAGTAGCTGGGATTACAGGCACCTGTCACCATGCCCAGCTAATTTTTATTTTTATTTTTTTTTAAATTTTTAGTGGAGATGGGGTTTCACCATGTTGGCCAGGCTGGTCTTGAACTCCTGACCTCAGATGATCCACCCACCTTGGCCTCCCAAAGTGCTGGGATTACAGGCGTGAGCTACTGCGCCTAGCCCCAGCTCACCTTTCTAAGCCCAAGCTTGCATCATATCACTCCCTTGGTTAAAAACCTCTGAAAGCCACTCATTGCTTCCTGCAAACAGCTCCTTCCTGAGCACGGCACCTGAGGGCCTCTGCAGTCTGTCTCATTGACCTTGCCCATCTCAACTGTCATGTGCTCCAGCAACCTCAGACTCCCCAAAGCCTCCAAATGTCCAAGCTTTGTCTACCTCTGCCCCCTCTGCCCAGGTTTCCCCTTCTTCAGGGTCTAATTGAAAGCCTCCCTGAACCCAAAGGCAGAATGAAAGATTTCAATTCTGTGGGTAGGAAACTTACCATCTTGCTGAGGTCAATCCAGTGATCAATGACATACTGACTTCTATGTTCATTTACTTATTAATTTTGTTTTTATTAACACTTTTACTCTGTGGTGGACACTACCCCAAGTACCTTCCACAGACTCATTTAGTCATCATAAGTACCCCATGAGGGAATCCGGTTTATAGATGAGGAAGGCACAGCACATGGAAGTTAGATAACTCATCCAGAATCACAGGACTAGCAAAGGTGGAGCTGAGATTCTAACTGAGGAGCCAGTCTGGCTCCAAAGTGCACTCTCTCGATGGCTCTGCAATATTGCCTCACATTGGATGTGTTGACTGTAAGATCCACGGATGCTCAGAGAGGAGACCAGAGCCTCAGAGGAGGCTGTGGGATCTGCACGGAGTTCTCATGCCCCTGCCTGGGCCTCCGGGTGACAGCTCCCTGAGGGAGCCTATGTTGGCCACACACTCTCATCTCAAGGTCTTCTCTCCAGCCCCATGGTGTCCCCCGGCTCCAGCCTCAGGAGGGAAGAGTCTGAGGGTGGATAAGAATGAAAAGAGGCACTTGGAAAGCTGAGGCAGGAGAATCGTTTGAACCCAGGAGGCAGAGGTTGCAGTGAGCCGAGATCACGGCACTGCACTCCAGCCTGGGTGACAAGAGTGAAACTTCATCTCAAAAAACAAAAAAGGATGAGGAGAGGGATACACCACAGGGCGGCCACACTACGGAGAATGGGAGGGCGGGATGGGGTTACATTCCTCCTTCTGCCCTGCCCATGGAGCCTTGGAAGACTATTGGCCATCCCTTCTCCTGGGAAGGAGGCAGGGGGCTCCTCAGGTAAGGGCAGAGCACAGGCTGAGGAGAAGTTCGGCTCTAGGCCTCAGGGGAGAGGACAAGAGAGAAGAGGAGGGTCGAGCAGCCCAGCTCACCAGGTTGCAGGCCAGAGAGGACAGGGGGCTGAATAAAGGTGCACTTGTCTGTTGTCTGCCTTAGAGTCCCAGCTCTCAGTCAGTAACCCAGGAGTCCTAATGAGTCTCAGCTTCTGTGATCAGGGCTGCTGCTCCTCCAGCCATGCAGGTCCCTCTCCCTGCTTCACATAAATTTCATTAGTCTTGATTTTTCTTTTTTTCAATATAGGGTCTCACTCTGTTGCCCAGGCTGAAGTGCCATGGTGTGACTGTAGCTCACGGCAACCTTGATCTTTTGGTTTCATGCGATCCTCCTGCCTCAGCCTCCTGAGTAGCTGGGACCACAGGCGGGCCCTGCCATGTTTGGATAATTTTTAAAGCATATTTTGTAGAGACAGGATCTCCCTATGCTGCCCAGGCTGGTCTCGAACTCTTAGGCTCAGGCGATCTTCCCGCCTCAGCCTCCCAAAGTGCTGAGATTGCAGGTGTGAGCCACTGTGCCCAGCCTTGATTTTTTTTTTTTTAAGTGGAAACTTAATCTTTCTCCTGAAGATTCTCAGAGACTAACGATGAAAGATTTTCATCGCAAACTTACTACCCGTTATTAACAAGTAAAGCCTATCCTCCTGACACATGGTTGGTGTCAGTCTGGCATTAGGTCACCCTTCTTGTCCTGCCTCTCCCAACAATGGAAGTGGAATTCAGGTGTGGACACTTGCTGTGTTGAAGGAAAGATGTGGAATAGCCAAATCACCGCATGACTCAGTCTCTACTACAAAAACCCTCTAAAAGGCTCAATCATGTTACAAAGACATTCGTCCACATGCATGTCAGGACCCTTGGAGCTATTCTACCCTGAAGACTAGAGCGGAGGAACTCAAGGTGAAGAATTCAGTGGACATTTCCCATTGAAGGATCATCAGCAATAAAAAGGAAGAGCCTCTGAAAAACTAACAGGAGTCATTTGAAAAGTATGATGCTATTTTAAAAAAATCTATCTGTAACATCATTTCTTGAACATATTGCAAGAAAAAAAGCTATGCTTTCAGTGTGAAGATAGATGGGAGGTGGTACGGGGGAAAAGAAACAGCATTTCTTGACAATCTTTTGTGAGCGAGGTTGCATGCTACGTCTCTTCCTCATTTTATCTCAGCTACTCTCCCAAATAACCCTGTGAGATGTATTATTTCCCCCATTTTACAGATCGGGAAACTCAGGGGAAACCTCGTTCTGGACTATTTTGTCTCATTTTCTGCATATAACTCTGGAAAAACAGCTTATTCCCAGCTAGTACGAAGTTTCTCTAATTCATATTCCCTGGCAATTTGAAATAGAAGCAAAGCTGCCCATTGAATGATTTTCTACTTCAAAAAACACACTGTTTTTGTTAGAGTTTCAGTTGTATTAATTCCTCAGCATGCAAAGACAGTAAGTGGCCTAAAAGTACAGGTCAGGTGCATTCAGCCATGTCGTCAGACCTGCTAAGCACAGGTTCTGTGGCTCCTGCATTAGCACCAGTTGGTTAGCTAGGCTGAGCTGAGTCTGTGGACTGAAAGGTAAGAAGGCTCACCTGCCTGCAGGAAACACCCTGGGCTGAAGATTTTTCACTCACTTGGGTTGCTCCCAAAGTGGTTCAGATTAATAAGGTTTGCCTACACCTTGTCCCTCTGATATAAAATAAGGTTGCTGATATAATACCACAAAGTATGATGCAGGAAGGTAGACTTAGAAATTGTTTTGTCTAGGGGCTGGGTGCGATGGCTCATGCCTGTAACCTCAGCACCTTGGGAGGCTGAGGTGGACGGATCACTTGAGGTCCAGGGGTTGGAGACCAACCTGGCCAACATGGTGAAACCCTGTCTCTACTAAAAATACAAAAAAAAAAAAAAAATAGCTGGGCATAGTGGCAGGCAACTGTAATCCCACCTACTTGGGAAGCTGAGGCAGGAGCATTGTTTAAGCCCAGGAGGTGGAGGTTGCAGTGAGCTGAGATCGTGCCACCGCACTCCAGCCTGGGTGGCAGAGTGAGACTCAATCTCAAAAATAAAAAATAAATTGTTTTGTCTGGGGATGCCAAAAAGTGGCAGGAATGCTATCATTCTTCTTGCCTCCTCAGCAGACATCAGTAATCCACTGCAGCATACTCTTTCCTGGATATGCCTCGACACACTTCTCAGCATAGTGCCCCTGGCAGCCATGACCAATTGATCCCCTCATGCCATCCGTCTTCCCACCCAAGTTGGAAGTGAGGCTGTGGCCACCTGGCAGATGTCAGGGGGGTTGATGGGCAAAGGAATCTAGAATAGTTTTAGATCCTCTAGTCTCAGGGGCTGTGTTTGTTCATATACAATTTTGGCTTACATTACAATCCTGCTATCCACTAGGGTCTGGGTGAGATGGGGTGAGGGAGCCAAAGGCAGGCCACTAAGCAAGCTCATTCTGTAACTCCAGGTCTACCACTCACGTAAGAAACGTAACCCTGACAAGTGTTTCAGGCGAATACAATTTTTATCTGAAATATGCTCCAAATCCTGGGGTGGTGGGGAGTGCCTTTTGCAAAGTGAATCATCACTATGGGAATCTGGCAACACGCTGTTTGTCTTCCAGCCATGGAGACAGCCAGACCTCACTGGGGAAGGAACAGGGAACTGTGGGACTTGAGACCACACTACCCAAGCTGGGATCTTAAATGATTCTCCATCTGTATCAATGGAATCTTTCTTTTGTGCTGGTGTTTCTCAGTCTTCACGACTACTTCTCGGAGGGAAGAAGGATAGTAAGGGTGTCCCCATTCATTGGGAAAAAGCGGTGTTCTGAGAGGTCACACCACTCTCCCGGAGGCCCACAGCTAGGAATAAATAGCAGAGCCGCCTCTGCTTTCAACCAGGAGGGACCAGAGGGAGCCAGGAGGAAAAACAGTGCCACCCTGACAGCCTTCCACAGCATCTCCAGCTTAGAGGATGTACTAACCGGGAGGGATTGCTTCCTCGACCCTGCCCTGCAGCTATGCCAGGGCTTCTGACTCCCAGCCCAGTGCTCTGTCCTCCAACCTACACTGCTTTTTCCTGTCCCATTATTGGGCCTTAACCTGGGTTCACGTCTAGAATAAGAATAAGGACTAATATTTATTGAGACTTATTATGTCCCAGCATGAGAGCCTGACAGCTTCATGTGAATTAACTCATTAAATCCTCCCAACCACTCTGTGAGGTAGGAACTATCACTATCCCCATCTTCGGAGGAGACTGACGCATGAGGCCCCACAGCTAGTGGAAGGGCTGGGATGGGAACCTGGCATTCTGACTCCAGGGGCCATGCTCTGAACCACAGACATCGCCTCCTTGGGCCGCCTCCTCATCACTATATTTGACAGTCATTTACTGAGCACCTACTACATGCCAGGTTCTGTGAATGCAAGCACACAGCACCTGTCCTTAAAACTCAACTCCTGCTTAAAGACTTGCCAAGAACGTGCCAAGTCACAGTTCAGTCCTCTCCTCTTCCTCCTTTCCCCAGCCCCCCGACAGCAAACAGAGATCAGCTGAATATACAGCCTGTGCACAACCACTGTCAAACTCGATTCTCATCCAGGCTGTCAGTTTCTTAAAGAAAAACACCATCTCTGGCCTCCCACAGAGCCCTGCCCTCAGGGGCCCTTGATAAATATTTACTGTTGCAGCTGACCCAGACCCCAGGGGAAGAAGACCCAGTTACAAAGCACAAAGGAACCCGCGTGCTCATTATTCAGACCCTCCCAAGCGCAATGGGTGTCCCTCTGCGTAACTTCCCCATTTGTGTCTGGAGTGCAATTTTTCTCACGCTCAGTGGGCAGGTTTTGGCCACTGGAGCATGTGGTATTGCCCCTGCCCAAGGGCCCATGGTTCCAGGTGAGGCCAAGCCACCTGCCTGGGCCACACCCACTTTTGCCTTCTCTGGGGCCCTGGGGAGTAGGGGGTGGGTGGGTCTTGCCACCTGTTCCCCTGTGCCTTTTCCTCTTGTCTATGTGGTCTGGATCTTGGGCCGAGTCCCTTGATGGTATGACTAGCCAGTAACTCTTCTGGTGGTCGGGCATGAGAGAGGCTCCCGCAACACTGTC
Source organism: Macaca nemestrina (assembly GCF_043159975.1). Classification (NCBI taxonomy): domain Eukaryota; kingdom Metazoa; phylum Chordata; class Mammalia; order Primates; family Cercopithecidae; genus Macaca; species Macaca nemestrina. The sequence continues at coordinate 22,440,907 of NC_092132.1, forward strand.
ATCATGCTTTGAGAGTTGCCCCCACACCACATACAGCAGGTGTTTGGGCTCATGCCTATGATATGTGCGTTGTCTGGCATTAGCTCAGGTACAGCCAGCCAATGGGCAACAACGGAGGAGAGACCCGAGGGTCATCTCATCTGGTGGCTTCCAAACAGTTTTATAGCAGAACCTGCACCTAAAACGGAGGCAGTACTGAGCATTTGCAGGCACGAGTTCAAAAGCTTCCCTCATTCAGACTTTCCTTACACCCTCTCCCTCCTCCCACTGCCTGTCCCTCACAGCAGTCTTGATCACCAGGGAACAGGGTCTGTAAACATTGCACTTTCCCCTTTGACATGTCCCACAGACATTTCTCCAGCCTCTGCTTGAATTCTGCCAGCGACAGGGAACTCACTCTACTCCCCAGGTTTCCTATTGCACTCTCGCATAGCTCTTCTGTTAGGAATGTTTCCTTAGGTGGAGTCAACAGCTGCCCACCTCTGTCCTGCTCATGACAGTCCTTCAAATGTGCAAAGGTGGCTTTCCTGCCTCACTTTAGCACTGTCTCTTCAGGGCCATGGTTTCCCAGCTGGTGTGAGCCAGGTAGCTCCCTCTCTGTCCTAAGACTATTTCCCTAGCCCTGGCTAGAGGTTTGCTGGAAACACTTCTGAGCACACGCCCTCTGGATGGTGAGTTTGGGCTGCCGTCATCAGAGCAGAGGGAGGACAGCCCAGCTACCTGCAGGCTCCAGCGCTCCTGGGGAGGGACTGGCAGGAACCCAGTGGATTCCAAGGGACTCACACCTAGATTCTCGGCTCTGTGCTGTTTCCAGGTACATGTGCATGGAAATACAGTCTCAGAGCTGCCAGAGCTCAGCTGCCCCTGCCCCTCCCATCCCTCTCCTTCCCCTTGTTGAAATCCAGCCTAGGCCCCACGACTGCCAAACGCGACAGTACTCACCGGTCCCGTGTTGCTCACATCCTGGGAATCTTTTTACTCCAAGAGCAGTCGGTACGTCCAGACCTACAGGGGACAGAAACTCACTATCAAAAGCAGGGCAGAGCAATTGGGTGTCCATCTCTTTTCCAGCAGGATGGAGTCAATGGGGGACTGGGATGGAGGTGGGGAAGATGAATGAAAAGGAAATGGTGAGGACTGAGCCGCTCATTAAACCAACCTCAAAATCTCTGGGCTTTGTGGTGATTCTGAGAAAGAAAAAAAGAAAAAAAGAAAAAAAAGACCCCAGCCCTGGATGAGTCAGCAGCTTGTGGAGAAGCAGGCTTTCTAGAAGAGCGAAGTGAAAGGCAAAATCGGCGGGTGAAGGGGTGCGGGAGGCCTCTCTTTAACCTCACTCAGAGCCTCCTTGAGTCTTCCTGGCAGCGGCCCTTCATGGTTGCATTTTGGTGAGGGCGAAGGGGGAAAGCTCTGTGCTCAGGCCTCAAGTCGAAAAGATACTGCAGTCCTTAAAACAAAAGCCCCCAAAGCGTATTTATATCCTGGGAGACTCCTGCCAAGCGAACCCCGTGTGCTTTGAAAATTCCTCGGGAGAGCTGTAGCTGGAAGAAAAAGGCATGTGCCCGGTTCTGAGGATGTGTTCACAGCACGGCAAGTTGGGGCCTGAGCCCTAGAGGTTTAAGCACACAGGGCAGAGGCCACCACATGTGCACGGAGCAGCCACTGAGCCAGGGAGCTGCCGCAGAGGGCACACCATTCTCACTCCCCACACCCAGCCCGTCTTGAAAGCCAAACTTGTTTTTTCTTGTTTCCCTGAGAATTCTGAGGTGGGCAGAGCTTTATCTTTCCATCCATTCCTGTTTTCAAAGGAGAACCTTTTGGCTGGGGGAAAGAAAACTTTCAGGTGGCAGATTCTGTTGACTGAGTACTTACCATGCGCCAGGTCCCTCACACACCTGATCTGGGGTATTGCTATTCAACCGTGCAATCGCACTGGCTGGGAGCTTGCTGCACACGCAGAGTCCCAGGCCCCACCAAGCCCTATGGTCTGAGAGCAGCCTGCATTTTAACAAGACCTTCAGGTGACTCCTGGGCAGGTTAAAGTCTGCAAAGTGCTGGTGTATCATTCTCTTAATCATGGAAGGAAGGAAGTTGCAGCCCATTCTCCACGTGGGGAAACCAGCTCCAAAAGTGACAACTTGGCCTCCATGACTGTGGACCTGGTGAGTGGTCGGGCTAATCCAAAGCCACGTTCATATGGTTCCAGAGCCTGTGTTCCTTTCCACTGCACTATCTGGGGGAAGGAGTAGTCAGACCTGGCTTTGTGGGAGTGGCTAAGGGAGGGGTCCTAGCCACCGGTGTTGGGTGACTGGAGTCCTGGAGGTGAGTGGTGGCCTCGGGGTATCGGGCAGAGCACTCAGGGAAGGAGACAGTGAATACTGGCCACAGGCTTCCCTCCTCCTCAGTTTTGTCAAAGGCCAGCAAAATTCCCCAGCTGAAAGTTCTGGGCCTCCTTCCTGCAGGGGAATTCAAGCTTCTGCAGTTAATCCCAGTGATTAATTTACTTTGATTCCAAGAAGTTGAGGGCTTTTGTCCACTGCCCTTTAGAACTAACCATCCGGCAGGAGGAGGCACCCCAGGAGATAAGCTAACCTGAGCATTCCAGGCACTGACCTGCGAGAACAATACTCTCCAGAATCCTTCATAGCTTAGAAAGAGCTTTTTATCCACCAGCGAATCAGCTCCTTACTTTTTAAGGGGCATGTCACCAGCCCTATTTTGCAGTTGGGAAAACAGAGAGGTTAACTGACTTTCCTGAGGTCACACAGTTATCAGACAGGCTGGGGTGACTATCCTTTGACTCTGAGTCCGGAGGTACAACCAGTGTAGTCTAGCTGCTCCTTAGGAGGAGGGGGCCATCACAGTGTAGATGTATGATACTCTAAATTAGCGTCTCCCAACTCCATATGCTCTTGCTCCATGCTGTTTGTAAGGTGAATTTACCAAATAGATTCACAGACCGAGAGGAAAACAGTCCACAACCCATGCAGGGTGCAGGACCAGTACTTTTTTCAATGTAAACTAGACAGCTGGCATTATCGACTTAATGAGTCATGTGTTATATTAGACATCATTCGTTCTACTGCACTTACTTCCATAAGACAGTTCAGCTAAGTTAAGATACACAGTGGAATGATGTCCACAAAATGTGGAAGTAGTACTAGCTCTTAGGCAAATGTTCTCAGCACATTCATGTTTTGCATCACCAAGTAACAGCATCTGGATGCAAAGATCCCTGACACAGCTGAGTGTAGTAAGCCATAGATGACTCCATGCTATCCATGACACCCGCTCACTCCATGTTCTTCCTCTTGGCTCAGTGTGGCCATGTGCTGTCTTAGAAGAGTTTATTGCTCACTTCTCCCTTATATTTGTGCAAAGGCCATGTTAGACCACTCCTGTCTGATAGTTTTTTTTTTTTTTTTTTTGAGATGAAGTCTCGCTCTGTCTCCAGGCTGTAGTGTAGTGGCGCGATCTTGGCTTACTGCAACCTCCGCCTCCCAGGTTCAAGCAATTCTCCTGCCTCAGCCTCCCGAGTAGCTAGTACTACAGGCATGCACTGCCATGCCCGGCTAATTTTTGTATTTTTAGAGAGATGGGGTTTCACCATGTTGACCAGGATGGTCTCGATCTCCGACTTCATGATCCGCTTGCCTCAGCCTCCCAAAGTACTGGAATTACAGGCATGAGCCACCGTGTCCGGCCCTCTCTGATATATTTTAGGAAAGCCTGCAACTGCTCTTATACCTGTAACTTCCGATGAAGATCTGTCCGCTCCTGCCTCCATAACTCGGTTGCCTCAAACCTTCTCTAGCCACTTGCCTTTAAGTTCCCCTTTTGGTTTGTAAAATATAGCCCTATTGTTACTCAGGTCCTAAAGTTACTAATGTATTTTTAATTCAAAATTTAGCACGTCATTTTAACTGTGCTATAATCATCACTAGGATTGTGGTTTGTTACAGAGTTGCATGAACTGAGTTGTGCGCTACACCCTTATTATCTCCCAAATCTCTGTGATTTTTGAATTTTTCAGAATGCAAGGATTTACAGAAATGCATATATCATTTAGTAGCAGAAATGCTTGCATAATGCAAGTTACATTATAGGTACCGATATGGTTAGGCTTTCTGTCCCCACCCAAATCTCATCTTGAATTGTAATCTCCACAATCCCCATGTGTCAAGGGAGAGACCAGGTGGAGGTAATTGAATCATGGGGGTGGTTTTCCCCAAGCTGTTCTCATGATAGTGAGTGAGTTCTCACGAGATCTGATGGTTTTATAAAGAGCTCTTCCCCCTTCGCTCGGCGCTTCTCCTTCCTGCCGCCTTGTGAAGACGGTGCCTTGCTTCCCCTTCCACCATGATTGTAAACTTCCTGAGGCCTCCCCAGCCATGCTGAACTGTGAGCCAATTAAACCTTCTTCCTTTATAAATGACTCAGTCTTAGGCAGTTCTTTATAGCAGTGTGAAAATGGACTGATACAGGTACTAATGTCAATATAGAACTTAAATATATTATATATAGCTATTAAACATTGAACATGTTAATATTTAGTATTGAGTATATTAAATATCTAACTAACAATAATTCATTGGGTATCCATATATATCTGATTCTGTGCTATGCACCAGATAGACATAAATAAAACCCGGTCCCTACTGTTAAGAAACTCGTGGCATAAAAAAGGAGAAAGACAAATAACAGACCAAGTGGGAGAAGGTACAATGTATAAAGAAGGGGTGTAAGACAGGGGCAGCTAACAGACTCCTCACCTGGGTCAGGACAAAGATCATGCTCCCCACCCCACGGCTTCTGCAGCCCTGCGAGGCTGGCGCCTGCTCATCTCTCCCCACTTCCCTCCCCTCCCCCATCCCCCCACTGTGTTCCTGGCTCACTGGCAGCTTCTCCTTTCTTGAACCCATCATGCTCCACAGCCACATAGCTAGCCATGCTAGTCCCTCTCTCAAATGATCTGCCTCACTCTTCCCCTAATTAATTAACGCCACCTTCCCCTGCAGGATTGAGGGAGGTGATACATATAAAGGGCTTAGAAGAGTGTGAGCAGGTGTTAGCTGTTCTTGTTATTGACAATACCTGTTATTATCCTTGACTAGGCAGAAACTGGAGTACACGGAGCAGAGTGACTTGGCTGGGGCTGCACAGTGAATTATTCTCAGAGCTGGGGACTCCCACTTACTCAGTTCTGTTTTCTCCCTTTATCCTTGAGCCCAGTGCTGCACCATCACCCCACTAGACCCCACTAGATCCTAAGCAGCATGGTGGAAGGAGCGCTAGTCTTGCAGGGCCGAGTCTGGTCCCACTTCTCACACACGTGTTCTGTGTCCTTATGCCAATCAGTTCTCTTCCGGGACCTTGGTTTCCTTCTCAGCTGGGCAGGACTCTAACCAGAGCTGGCTCCTTGGGTTGTGGAGGGGAATCCAAGGCCACAGTGCATGCCGAGTGGAGCTTACGGTTCCTGCACTTGGAAGGCAGCGGCTCTCATTAGGAGTTAACCTGAATTGGGCTGGGCACGGTGGCTCACGCCTGTAATCCCAGCACTTTGGGAGACCGAGGCGGGCAGATTACCTGAGGTCAGGAGTTTGAGACCAGCCTGGCCAACATGGTGAAACCCCATCTCTACTAAAAAATAAAAAAAATAAAAAAAAATTAGCTAGGCACAGTGGCAAGCACCTGTAAGTCCCAGCTACTCGGGAAGCTGAGGCAGGAGAATGGCGTGAACCCAGGAGGCGGAGCTTGCAGTGAGCCGAGGTTGCACCACTGTACTCCAGCCCAGGCAATGGAGTGAGACTCTGTCTCAAAAAAAAAAAAAAAAAAAAACAGCCGGGCGTGGTGGCACACACCTGTAATCCCAGCTACTCAGGAGGCTGAGGCAGGAGAATTGCTTGAGCCTGGGAGACGAAGGCTGCAGTGAGCTGAGATTGTACCACTGCACTCCAGCCTAGCTGACCGAGTGAGATTCTGTCTCAAAAAAAAAAGAAAAGGAAAAAAAAATGAATTAACCTGAATCATAGGGCTTTTTAGTGCCCTCCGAGCTCCACGTGCACACACGTTTCCAACCTTCCTGGCTCAGGACTCCTTTTGCCAGAAATTACTGGTCATATAGAGAAAATCACAATAAGGAAAAAGAAGCCAGTGGCGTTTTCCCCATGAGTCCCCACATATTCCCTTTTGGCCTAGTTTGAGCCTGTTGGACTGCCAGGCACCAGAAGGGGGAGAACCAGGGAAACGACTTTAACGGCCTGTGGAAGAGAAGTGCCCTCCCCGAGGGTCATTCCCTCTTACGAAGTTTATCCCATTCCACTTCTTATTCAGCAAACATTTAGCAGATGAGTAAGAAGCTCCAGGTCTAGTAAAAAGGCCATGATGTCCTAAGGTGATAGCATCAAACTGAGGGAAAGGCATGAATGCAGCCAGGGAGCATACGGGAGGGAGAAGCCAGCCCTGGCTGGAGCCATCCCAGACCGGAAATAAGAGCAAGGTCAAGCTCAAAAAGGGTGGAAAGCTATAAGCGACTTCTGTGGAGCCCAAGCTTGGCCCTCACTCCACAAGCCGGAAGTACAGTCTTCAGTGACCTGTCTTTGTTCCAGGCAATATTTCACCTTGGTCCCTAACAATAGCCTTTCATTCAGAAGGGCAGAAAATGCTGGTCATATGGAATAAAATGCATATGTCATTTGCTCATCTGCAAAATTGCTCACATAACAGCTACCACTTCCGGAGCACATGCTCTGTGCCAGGAGGCTCTGGGCTGGGTCTTAAGCCTTATCTCCCTTTTTCACAGCAACTGTGAAGTGCAGGCATTTGCGTACCCATTCTACAGATGGTAAACCTGAACCTGCGAGATTAAAAATGTTGCCCAGAGTCATAAGAGTAGAAAGTTCAACATGGAGGTTTGAACTCAGGCCTGACTGAATCATCATTCCATTTCTTCCCCACAATGCCTCTTCAACATTGGCTATGTAACTGGAGTTGCGGAAAACTGGGCCATCTCTTTCTCCAGCCACAACCTAACTTCAACTGAGATTCCCCAAGAGGACAGAAGAGCCTGTGTTCCCAACTGCCCTGGGGTGTGTAGACACAGCTTGACATCTTGGACGTTTATGAGAAGACGGAATTCAACTCTAGAATTGACCCGTATTTGTTTCAAAATATTTCTCCCTCCAAGTTGTCAAGTACAATTTGACAACTGACACTCTAGGAAGATGTATGTGTCCAGCATTGGGAAGGGCAGCATTTTTTTTTTTTTTTCTTCTGTTTGTGACAGTGTCACTTGCCAAGGGCAGCATCTATTTTGCTCACTGATGTCTCTTCATTCTTTCAACAACTCTTTATGGGGCTTTGACTAGGGGCCAGGCTATGGGGAGATTAGGTGAACCCTGGCCTTAGAGTCAGGCTAGAGATAAAGACTTCAATGACATTATTGTGCTAACTGAAGCACTGTGCAATGTGGCAAGATTGCATAGAGAGGCACAGGAGGATACAGCAGATTGCAGCGAGACCTGGAGGACAGGCAGCGCACACCAGGCAGGGAGAGGAAGAAAAGCTGAACGAGCAGCGAAGGGCACGTGTGGGCTGTGGCGGGAGGGACACGGTGGACCCCAGAGACTGGCAGCTGCCAGAGTGGCTGGAGCCGAGAAGGCCAGATAAAGAGCAGAGCCAGATCTTGCCAGGGTTTGGAGCCCTTTCAAGAAGTTCTGTCTTTACCTGCGAGTGATGGGAAGTCGCTGAAGAGTTGGATTCTGTGTCTGTGGTTCCCGGAACATGGTGGCCCTCAAAAGTATTTATAAGATGGAAGGATGTGTCCTTTTCAACTCTGGGCCCCTTTCAGATCCCCCAGCAATCTGAGAAGCCCCACCAGGTACCCCGCGATCTTTAGAAGGGCAACCATAGGGCGATCTGATTCGTTTAGGGAAAAATTCTCCCAGGTACCTGACCTGCGCCTCCTTCTGCCAGGCCTCAGGGAACTCTGGCTCCAACACGGCTGCTGGCAGGTGTGAGGGGGATGAATACACCTTTGATTACGGCTCCTGTTTCTGAGAGAAAGACACAGCTCCCTTAAGATTGGGAGTCTATGAAAGCGAGCCCTCACAAAAGAGATATGAGTGAACTGGAAAACAGAAGCCCTCTGGGGTGGGTGGTGGTTTCCTTCTTTAAAATAAACAGTAAGGAGAAGATCAACCTGGGGGAACCAGGTTCTTCATAATCCCTAAAAGGCAGGAAGCAAAGGCAAGTGTCAGAAAGTGGCTGAGGACACTGGTCTCCCAGAAAGCCGTGCCTGGTTAGGATCTGCAGACATCGTCTTTGACAAGGGGTGTGTCTGCCTCCCTGCTTGGTATGGAAACTCCACTCTGAGGAAAAATAATTTGAAACCACTTTCTTTAGCATTGGGAGACAGTATATTCTTGGTTAGAGACTGACAGACTCAGTTTAGAATGCAATTTCTACCACAGAAGAGCTTTGTGTCCAGAAACAAAATATTTGATCTTCTCTGAGCCTCAGTTTTGTCATCCATAAAATGGAATATGATGGAGACTAGATAATATTATGAAAGTGAGGTGCTGTGGTTTGAACCCAAGCCTGTCTGAATCAAATTGTTTCATTTTCCCCCCATACAGCCTCTTGAACTTGGGATATGTTCCCCACTCATGGCTCTCTGGTACATCTAGGTGCTTAAGAGACGCCGGTTTGGCTTCCCTGCTTTTACGTATCTCTTATTTCCTGGCCATGTTTAGCAAAAATCTGAGTATTCAAGAGGTATGAGATTAAACTCCTGTAATTTGGATCTTCCTGTGTACAACATGGTAGCTGAGAATACAGAAGGAGGAGGCAGCTAGCTGTGTTTTCTCCCAGTTTTATCTTGTTTCAAACCCTTTATTAAATGTCTTCAATATTACTTGCCTTCTGGGTCTAAATAAAATTTCCAGAGGTTTCTACTTCATACTCATAAATGATTCTCGCTAAACTTCTTTTTTTAAAGAAAAAAATGTGTGTGTGTGTGTGTGTGTGTGAGCGCATAAATGTACTGACTCATAGCTGGAAAAACTCTCTTTCCCTAACACATTCCAAATTTGTCAAGTCACATGAATTGAGTAAGAGCATTTAATCTGGCCACGAGCCCCAAACTGGCGGGCAGTTAAGACAGAGATTTGGGAATCCATCTCTCCCTTCCCTGCCCTAGGGGCACGCTCTGACCCGGCCAGTGCCTATGTGAGGCAGTTGCAGAAAATGCAAGGATGGGAAGGGCTTGGCAGCTAGCTAAAGCCAAACTTGAACTGCAAGGTGGTATAATATATTTTCAAAAAATCACACACAAACTTGTATGTAGAATTGCCAAAATGTTACAGCTTCACATATGGAGTCGACTTTATGCTGGCCACTCTATTAAGCACGTCATTTACGTGCATGGCCCATTTAATCTACAGAGCCACCCAGTTAGCCAGGCACTATGATTATCCCTATTTTACAAGTGAGAAAACAGAGGCACTAAAGTGTTAAATAACTTGACTAAGGTCCCACGGTGCACAGAGGCCAGAGCTAAGATTCAACCCAGTCTGACCCTGGAATGTACGGATGCTTATATACCTGACCATTTATTCTGAATGAAGATAACATTTATTCCCCAAACATGTATCCAGCACTTAGAATACTGTATGAGGTGTTGAAGTGGAGGCTAGTGGTAGGCATCAGAAAATGGAGGCAATTTGGTTACTGCTTTGAATGAGCTTGAAATCATGTAGAGGAGCTATGATGTACACACAAGTACTTAAAAGTAAGTGAAAACGCCCACAGGGGGACCATACAGTGCAATGGATGGGAGGGCTTATTAAGATGATGTCTCTTGTGGGGTACCCTGGAAGGGCAGCCTGGTTGGAGGTGCCATGGGAGCTGGATTGAAAGATGCATAGGATTCAAACAAGAGGTAGCTAGAGGATGTCTTGCCTGCTTAATGACAGTGAGTTCACTCAGGTGCCCAGTGCCTCGGGAGTTGCCATCTTGGTTCTGATTCAAGACCAACTCTTGGCATGGCTGATCTTCATGTCCCACAGGTGAGGAGCACAGGCAGGGCGGAAGGACGGAAAGAGGCATCAAGGGACTGGAAGGTGGGGGAGAAGAGGCAGGACACTGGAGCAAGGTGGAGGGTTGCAGATATGGCCAGAGTGGGAGCTCCAGTCCCACCTCCAACTAGGTTGGCCATGAGCAAGTCCCCTGCTCCTGGGCCTCAGTTTCTCCTATCTACAAGGCAGGAAATAAAGGAAGTGCCTGAATCCTTCCACTGGGTGCAACCTTGGAGCGCTCCCAGTTTATCCCATCATGTTGTAGATGATGGAAACAAGGGCCAGGAAAGCTGCATTCGTACAAGTCCTTGGCTTTGAATCCAAGTGTGTGGGGTGAGGACTCAGGGTTCCACATCACAGTGCAGACCCTTTTTCCACTCCTCAAGAGGTATGTGGCCCTGCATCAGAAGTCCAGGAGACACCAGGCATGCCGTGAGAGGAGGGGAGACCAAGGGCCACCCAGCATGCCTCAGCTGGTCCAGTGGTCACTCCCACTCCTCAGAGGCCCGGGAGGCTCGGCCTGACCATGTAGAGAAGTACACCATTCACTGAGGTGCTCCCAGGAGCCTCAGGCTGGTGGCCTGTGGTTCAAATACATGCCACAAAGATGTTTTGTTGTGCTGGAGTGATGTGTTTAAAAAAAAAAAAAGAGTCATCAGATGCCCTTAGGTGGGGCAGGCATTCCCTGCTTCTCACTGTTCAATATCCCAAGGAGTATGGGCTGTGTTAGGTGCCTGTGACTCTGTTGGAAGGTGGTGCAGGTGCCCTGGGAGGGCTGACAGTGGGGTGCGGAAAAGGGCATGAGGAGATGGTGGGTGGGAGGAGGTTGCATGGAGAAGGCGGTGTTTGGCCTGGTCCATGAAGGATGGGTAGAAATCACCAGCCGGAGAGGGGTGGGAGAGTATGAATTCCAAGGAGGGGAGCGGAGGGGTGAGGTCCAGAGGGAGGGCGCGGTTGAGAGGAGCAGCCTGGCTGAGTGTGGCTGAAATGAGGGAAGGTGGAGCCAGCTCGAGGGGTAGGGCATTGGCTGCAGGGGTGCACGCACACCACACTGAGGAATTTGGACATTGTCTTGCATGACTGGGAGTTCCAGAAGGCTTTAGCCAGGGAGGGGATGCTCTGTGCTAACACATTTGGATGCTGGATTCACACTTCCTAGCTATGTGATGTCTGCACGTGTTGGTTGGGGCTATGTGGCTTCAAGCACCTCACCTCATCTGTACGATGGACATCATAGCACTGTGTATCTCAAAGGGGAGCTGTGGGATCAGAAGGAAATACAATGTGAAAAGCCCCCAGAAAAATTCCTGGCACATAGAAGGCTCCCAATCATGGATAGTATCATGATGATGAGTCTTTATAACTCACCTAGTGATGACACCAGTGTGGGAGGTAGCTGCGAGTGATCAAAGGCTGTATTTGTTAAAATCAGTAAAGCACAAAAAAAACCACAGGAAGCACTTGTAGGAGGCAGGAAGAGGTAAATGTGACCGGAAGATCAGTTTTCTCAACCTCTGTCTCCATTTCCTTGTCTATAAAATGGACACGTCCTTGGCTCTGCACACAGGATTTCTGTGTGAATTAAGTAAGAGATATGAGGCTGTTTCAAAGTTAAAAACACCAGGTGACCATAAGGGCTTCATTTTCCTTTGCCCACACAGAGTGAATGAGGGGACACGTGCACCCGGGGCTCTTATTTTTTACAAACCACTGAGGCAAGAAAAGTAGCAAATGACAGCATGGCAAGATGCAAGCAAGAACCAGACAGAAAGGAAGCATAGCTTAGCCCTTCTTTGTAATATTTTCAGCTCTGCCCCATCTCGTCCCATTCTCTTACTCTCCTTTTGCATTCACGCCCATGACTCAAAACTCCTACCAGATTCTCAGTCTCAAAAGCATGGATTTTTTCAAGCTGGAAACTATGACAGAGTACATTCCCTGAAATTTACAGATACAGAAGCTGAGAGTCACAATAGGGAACCAGTGTGGTTAGGAACTGTCCCCAGGAAAGACTGCCTGAGTTCACATCCTGGGTCTGCCGGTGATTAGCTGCGTAACTTTGGCTAAGTGATTGAGTATCTCTGTGCCTCGGTGACTACTATTACATGGTGTTAATAAGAGTACTTACTTCCAAGAGTGGTTTGGGGAATTAAATGAGTTAATAAGTGTAAAGCACTTTGAATGTACCTAGCACCTTCTAGGATTCAGAAATAAGAGTCACTATTATTTAAAGCCGCAAGGTATTTTAGTGATAGAGCTGGGAATAAATGAATCTTGACTCAGATGAAGGCTCTCTGCACACCCTCCATACTGAAATATTTTATTCTAATCAGTATGCCATGTTTATTAAAGGCAGAAAAGTAAACTGATCTGTTTTTGGCATAACGGACACATTCAAGCAGCCTGTTTGCCCCATTTCTAGAGCATTCCGGGCCATCAAACCTGACAGGCACTGAACGACGCTTTGCAGACACCTTTCTTACCACCTCAAGTTGTATCATCCAGGAGGCAGCAAAAATAGTTCTCAAAATTTAAAAAATTAAACAGGAAGGAGAACCAAATCAATTCGGAGGGATCTGCTCAGACTCGCAAGCACGGCCGCTGTCCTTCTGGTACTTTCACGCAATGCGTTTCCATTTCCAAATGTCTTTCACTTACAGTCTTTCATTTCTGCCTCATGACAGATGGTGATTCAGAGAGTGGGTTCTGGAGTAAGACGAGTTGGTTCAGATCCTGCTGCTAACACTGACTTAGTTGGGTAGCCAGGGAACATTTATTTACTCTTTCTGAGCCCCCAAGCCCGGGGCGAATAAGGATATTACAGTACCGACCTCATATGTCTGCTGGGAGATATGAGGTCACGCATACAAAGCCAGTTCCCTGCCCATAATAATGCCCTCATCCAGGAAATGTTGATGATGTGGCTCACGTGTGCCAGGTACTGAGGATCCTGGAGGAATCAAAACAGAGTCCTTCACCTCATGGAGCTTGGGTGTAGTGGGGAAAGCACACAATCTGACCTTGCGCTAAGTGCTTTGAAGAAAAACCAGAATAAAGGGATGGAGGTTGATGGGGTGCTGTTTGAGCTATGATTGTGAGGGAAGGGCCTCCTGAAGGGGGGTATCTTTTAAGCAGGACCACAACTTCATAATCACCACAATCATCATCACCATCATCGTAGCCAACTTTCATTGAGAGACTGCCCAAACTTAACACGTCTAAAATTAACTCTTGACTCTTTCCCAGTTTTCCACAGCTCAGTAAATCATACCTCTGTTAACCCCAATGAACAGGCCAACATCCTACAAATTATCCACCTTTCTTCTTTTTCTCTCACACTTCATTCCACCCATAAATCTTGGCCATTCTGTCTGCAAAATAGATCTCCCACCGAATCACAGTCTTCCAGGACCCCCGTGTCGCACCCCCACAGGCATCCTTCACGGTTTGGTGCGTGTGAATGGCACGCCGGGAGTTCCATGCAAAACATGTGAGCAGCTAGCGCAGTGAGGGAGAAGACCACAATGACGGCCGGGAAAAGAGTGTTCTAGGCTGAGAACACAGCCAGTGCAAATGCCAAGACCGATGGCCTGTGTCCCAGAGTGAGCCACAGGTCCGGGCGCTACAGCAGAGTGACAGAGGGGCAAGTGAGGATGTGGGGCCTTGGGGGCTACTGGGAGGACTTGGCTTTTGCTCTGAGTGAGATTAGGGAATGAGTGGAGGCTTGGGGCAGAGGAGAAACAAAATCTGATCCATGTTTTTAAAAATTAGCTCCAAGGAGAGTAGACAGTCATGGTTATGTGCAGGAGATGAGGGGGTGTTGGGGGGCAAGAGATGAAGGTGAGAGGACAGCCAACAGCTACTGCCATGATTCATGAGGGAGGTGGTGCTGGCCTTTTTTTTTTTGAGACAGAGTCTCACTTTGTTGCCCAGGCTGGAGTGTAGTGGCACAATCTCAGTTCACTGCAACCTCTGCCTCCTGGGCTCAGGCGATTCTTCTGCCTCAGCCTCCTGGGTAGCTGGGATTACAGGTGTGCATCACCATGCCCGGCTAATTTTTTTGTATTTTTAGTAGAGACGGGTTTCACTATGTTGGCCAGGCTGGTCTCGAACTCCTGACCTCAGGTGATCTGCCCGTCTTGGCCTCCTAAAGTGCTGAGATTACAGGCGTGAGCCACTGTGCCCGGCTGGTAGTGGTGTCTTGAATGGGGGACAGTGGTAGAAGCGGTGAGAAGCAGCATCACTGAAGTAGCTGCTCACGTGTGTCCTATATAAATCCAGGGGCCTCACTCACAACCATCAAAACATGCAGGGCGCCTGGGTGGTGCAACATGGGCATCTTGCGAGGCTGTGGTTGGGTTGGAGATCTGTTTTGGAGACAGAACAGCCAAGATTTACGGACGGAATGAAGTGTGAGACAAAAAGAAGAAACGTGGATAATTTGCAGGATGTTGGCCTGTTCATTGGGGTTAACAGAGGTACTATTTACTGAGCTGTTGAAGACTGGGAAAGAGTCAAGAGTTAATTTTAGACGTGTTAAGTTCGGAAAGTCTCTCAATGAAAGTTGGTTATGATGATGGTGATGATGATGGTGGTAATTATGAAATTGTGGCTCAGTACAGATTATGAAAAGAACAAACACTTGCTGTGTGCGGGGCATAAGACACATTAGCTCATGTAAACTCCACAACACAGTAGGCACCAATATCATCCTCATTTGACAGATGAGTGTAATGGCTTGATTGTGGTTCCTCTAATGATATGTCCATGTCCTAGTCCTCAGAACCTGTGAACGTGAACTTATGTGAAAAGAATCTTTGTAGATGTAATTAAGTTAAGGATCTCAAGATCAGATCATCTTGGATTATCCTGATAGGCCCTAAATCCAATGGCAAGTGTCCACCTGAGACATCTAGAGGAGAAACTCACAGACAGAACAGGAGAAGGTGACATGAAGACAGAGGCACAGATGGGAGAAATGCAGCTACAAGGAATGCCAGCAGCACCCGAGGCTGGAAGAGGCAAAAAAAGATGTTCCCTAGAGCCTTCAGAGGGAATAGGGTTTTGCATGTACTTGATTCCAAACTTTCAGCCTCCAGAACTGTGAGAGAATACATTTCTATTGCTTTAACCCACCCAGTTTGTACTAATTTGTTCCAGCAACCCCAGGAAACTAATACAATGAGGAAAACCAGGCACAGAGAGGTAAGCAATTTGCCCAAAGTCACACAGCAAGTGAGTAGCAGAGCTGGTAATGTCTAGCTCCAGAGCCACTCACCCCGCAGGTAGGCAGCATCAACTTCACGTCTCCAACAGGCAAACAGAGACTCAGAGCCACAAGGTACAGAGCTGATGAATGACAGTGCCAGGCTCTCTTGGGCCTCCAAGAGGGAGGCCAGAGGCCCACCCCACTATCAATTCTCACTGTTCCACCTTGAAAAACCCAGAAAGGTCCCTGCCTGGCCATCCCATGCTTCTTGGTAGCCACCAAGTGGATTCAGGGCTTTGCTGAGAATTCTATCCAACCCGGCGGTTTTAGTTCACAGGCAAACGGCCGTGAAGAGACCCTGGTGGGTAGCAGCCTCGGTAAACAGGTTTCAGTGGCACCTCAGCACTCATCACAATCACTCAGGAACTGTGTAGAGTTTGGATTCTAAAACAGCCTCTTCTTTCCATGATATCCATGCTGAAAATCTCTTGGCTCCAGCCCTACCCTGGCCATGAGGACCGAGATCGGAGGAGTGCCAGGGGCAGGGCGCACTGGCGGCCTCAGAACCCCTGCCAGCCGACTAGAAATTGCTCTCTGAAGAAACGGCGATTGTCCATTTCCTCTCCCACCAATGCCCAGGAAAATATTTTACTGGATGAAAAGCAAATATTGGGAATCCAGGCAAAACATCCTCCCTGACCCCCTGCCTGGTCAAATCTTCATTATTTGAACAGAGATGGACAGTGGGACCTGCAAACAAGGCCTGTGAATGGCACCCAAACGTCTTCCCACACAAAACCGACTTCTCAGAACCCTTAATGAGGGGCGGTCAGTTAATGTGGGGGGTGGTGGGGGGCTGAGAATAGGGGACGGGGAAACTGTTCCGTTTATAAAGAATAAAATAATTAAATTCAGGTCAGTGGAGGGAGCCACTGGGCTGAAACAAATTTGCAGGCTATGGGGGAGAGGAAGCAGCAAAGGAATGAGCGTTGTGGCTGACTCCGGCTGCCTTCTTTGCCTTCTTCAGTGACAACTGAAAAGAGGTGTTGCGGTCTGGGGGCTGCCTCCGAAAAAGAGACCGTCTCTGGTTCGGAGGCCCTTCTCTCTTACAGGCGCGCACACACAGAGACGCAACAACACACACACTGTCTCTCAAACCCACACTTCGGCTATGAGGTGATGCAGTTTCACCGCGATAGTCACTCACTCATTCACTCCTCAAAATATATTTTGAGGGCAAAACGTAAACATGCTCTCTCAACTGAGCCGGCCAAAGAAGAGCCATTGTTTGAAAGAGCTCCCTGCGGCGGACCTTCTACCTTTATTTACCTCAGTGATATGGCCCTTATCTAAGACGAGTTTGGAAGGCCATGTTTGCAGCCGTCTTCAGAGTGGTACTATGAGGCAAAGAGTAAAGCTCGGTTCATTACCGTCTAAGGGTCTCCTATGCTGAGGACCCGTCTCCTCTCAACTGTATTTCTGAAGGGAGGTCACACTCCCGGTTCCTCAGGCGGACTGCAGCCACCTTCAGAGGGCAGAGACTGGCCAACACCAGAGAGGAGAGTGTGGTGCCAGGTGGTGGTGGTGAGGTATGCTCAGGAGTTCCAGGAACTTGGGGTGCCCTGGGACCTGGCGCCAGCTTTGGTATAAAGGCCACGTTCCCCAAGGGGACAGTCATCATGAGCACATCCCCCATGTGTGAAGGTGGGTTCTGGTGGCCACCTTTGTTGTTTTTTAGAAGCCAGCTGTACAGTGTCTCAGGGCACCTGGTCTGGGCTTGGCACTGGGCCTGGCACATAGGGATGGAGAGTGACAAGGTACAAGGCAAGGCCTCTGTTGCCAAGACCCACCCTTGAGGCAGGCAGCATCCCATGGACCTTGACTCAATGACATCACGTGCCTGTCGTCAGGGCCCAGGGTGCTCCCGATTGGAGAAACCTGTTGGAGAAGGTCACTGGGTGGAGGACTGGAAGGTGACAGGTAGAGGGAAGGCCATCTGGGGCAGGAGGCAGGGCGGGGAGGGCAGGGTAGAGTGCTTCTGGACAGTGGGCTCAACCCCCCTCCGTGGGGAGGCAGACTTGACAGGAGACATGCAGAGATTTCTGGCTGGGGGAGAGGCGGGGAAGCTCACACAGAGGACAGAAGAATTTCACAAGGACCCAGCCCTGGCAGGAGGCTTCCTGTGCAAATGCATGTCCCTTTGGAACATAGATTCCCTCCGAGGGTGGCATCTGGGAACGCAACTTGAAACTGATTCCACTACTGAGTGTGGGGACATCACAGCCTCATCGTGCCGCAGTTTCTCTATCTGGAGGCTAATAGCAATAACAACAACGTCATCTAACATTCATGTTACAGGCCCTGTTCTGAGTACCTTATCTAGCTCAACTCTTTTAATGTAATAATGCTATTATTGTAGTTTACATGCTCGTGGCTGCTACGTTCCTTAGCCTCTCAAATAGAGCTAAACACCATTTATCTTACCTCAGATTTTCATGAGGCTAAAATCATGGAATGTAAATAAGAGAGGTCTTTTAATGGAATGACACTCTACAAATGCCTATTGTTGGTGTTGATCTTGTAATTCTACAGGTTGGTGCAAAAGTAATTGCAGTTTTGCCATTACTTTCAGTGGCAAAAGCTGCAGTTACTTTTGCACTAACCCAGGCTTCATCCTTTCAGAAGCCATCATAGGACAAAGGTTATTTAAGGCCTGAGTAACAACATTAAAAAAAAAAGAATCACTTTCAAACATGAGCAGAGGAAAGATCCCATGGAGACTGGCAAAAGAAAAAGTTACCCAAAGTCTGAAACATTAGAAGGTAGGACATCAGGGGTTTTTGTTTGTTTCTTGTATCAGGCCCAACATTCTGAGAAGGGTCATTACTCGCTCCCTGGTTCCCTGGCGGCAGAAGGAATACAGGGCTTCTCAGAGCCAGCGGCAGCATTCTAGCTCACACAGTTCACAAAAAGCATGTATTCAATGCCCAGGAGCAAGAGTGTCAGACCTGCTCTCCACCAGAGAAGGATGCATGTTTGGGGAACTCGACTCTTTGCAAACGTGTGTGCCTAGGTCGCTGTAACATGACAAGTGTGCAAGGATCGCCTAACTCCCCTTCCCACAACCTCTAACAGGTTCCTCCTGATGATGACGTCCTAAATCAACCACCCAGCAAACCACTGAGAAACTGTGCCTTCTCCTCTCTCTGCCAACATCTACATCCAATCCTCAGTAAGGCTATCTTTGGACCCTCTACCTATCTCTGAATCCATCCACTTTATCTCCATGGGCACTACCCTCATCTCTTCCTGGAACTTCCACAGCAACCTCCCAGGTGGCTTCCCTGGTTCCACTTCCGCCTTCTCCACTCTGGCCAGTGATCTTCTAAAAATGCGGATCAGGTCGCAGCACTCTCCTGCTTAAACCTTTGAAGGCTTTCCACTGAACCCCAAACAAAATCCAAATTGCTCTACCAAGTCCTCCAGGCCCTACGTGTTGTGGCTCTTTCCTGTCTTTTCTGACTCAGCATCTATCACTCTCCGGATGCTGGTCCTGCCACCTGGCTGAGACTTGATTTCCTCACCTGTGAAATGGGCAGAGTAATGTCTACCTTCCAGGCTGGCTGTGGGGCCACCAGGAGTGGGGACACAAAAAGCACTTTGTAGACTGCAAAGTGCAGCACCTTTAACTTCTACCCCGCTTATAACTGGGCTTTTGTGTTCACACTCTTGTTTTCATGCTTTCTACCTCCATTTTATTTGTACATTTTATTGTTTGTAATTTTATATGTTTTTCAGATATAAGGATATTTACATACACAAGGTATTATTGGAGACCACGTGACAACATCTCAGTATTTCAGAGGTAACAGCCCAGCTAGGGTGTGCTTAAAACCTGGACAATATTAGTTCTTTCCTGGGTAGAAAACCAAAATTTTAATTATGCAGTCAAGATTGCTAGAAGCCTAGTGAGATCTCATTAAAATTATAAACGAGTTAATTTTCTTATGAAAATGACAATAATGTGATCTTCAATATCATCTTCAACATTTTCAACAGCGGCAGATAACATTTATTAACCTTACTCTGTGCCAGCCCTTGTATTAAGCACTTTTTATGCTTTACCTTTGTTAATCCTCAGGACAACATTAGGAAGTATTATTATTGTCCAGATAAGGAAGCTGAAGTTCAGAGACATTAAGTAACTTGCCCAAGGTCACAGTGCTGGTGAGAAATAAAATTCCAATTCTCTTTGTCTGTCTGTGTTTGTAGCCCATGTTCTTTGGTTCTGCCCTATGTGTGTTTGGGTGCAGGGGGACCAGGAATGTGTTTATCTGTGGAAAATAATAGGGATAATATGGTCGGGCTGGGGGTAGTAGGCCACTGTAAGGCCACCAAGCTCCACACACGAAAGGTAGTTTGGGCACTAGATTCTCTTTAGTGTTTTCCTTTACTACTTCATGTCTTACGTTCTAACTTGCAAAGTTGAATGATGCCCAGTGGGTTTCCTTGTAGTCAGTGCAAAAGAGTGTGATTCTCTCCTGTAAAGAGCAGTCATTGCCTTTCTGCTATTTAAACTAAAAAATGTGCATGTGAGACAGGTATACACACACACAGAGAGAGAGAGAGAGAGAGAGAGAGAGAGAGAGACTCAGCGAGAAACAGTAGTCATCAAGTGCTCTGTTTTAGAGGCTGATGAGGGTGCTCTGCCTAGAAAGATTCCCAGAAGTCTTCCCTCCACCCTGACCTTCTTCTACCTCCCTCCTCACTTAACTCACCTGCGACGTCAGGCAAGTTACCTCCTCTCTCTGGACCCCAGTTCTCTCATTAGTAAATCAAAACCTCTAGATTCCCAGAGTTCTTTCCAGATCCCAGACTGGAGGGATACTTTTATATCCATGATCTCTTTTGCCTTCACAATCTCTCTTGGGAGAAGAGCAGGTCAGATTGGCAATGAGAAGCTCAGTGAAGGTGGCATGGTTAATAAGTGGACCCTGTACTAGTGTCGTCAAGTTTCAACACCAATTGCAGTATCAGCTGATTCTTCCAAGCTGCCAGCTGCCTTCAAGGGTGTGGATGGAGACTGTCTAGGACCTACGTGTGTCTACCCTTTCAAAACTGAAAGAATGAGCACTCTGAAGCCTCTGAGCATCTCCAAGCTCTGCATGGAGGCCTCTGGCCACCCCAAGAGATCAATCCCTGCAGCGCAGTTCACTTTTTCCTTCCCTCCTCCCCGCTTCCTTATCTTCGCATGGGGAAGAACACAGGCAGATGTGGTAGGAGATGCCCCAGGAAAGGCATAGATGGCTTGAAGGACTTCCTGATGTCCCTGCGGATGTAAAATTAACTGCAGAAAATCAGAAGCATGGTGTGTGTGTGTGTGTGTGTGTGTGTGTAAGGGTGGGAACAAAAAGCTAAGCGTAGAAAAAGCTCTCAGAGCCACCTGTATTTCCTCTCTAATTACTCTGTGTTTTATACTTCTTTACAAATCTATGAGCTTCCTATTATACGCCAGACAAATCTTTACAAATAGGGAGAAAGAAGCTCCCCCACTAAGACTCACCAGCTGGAAGTGTTTCAGTCATGACATAAGCTCCTTCGTGTCTAGCTGGTGAACATTCCCTGGGATCTGGTGCCAACAGTTCTTTCCCAAGGTCCTTACAGCCAAACAGAACATCAGCCAGCCCAGAACCCAGGCAGAAACCCACTAAGGTGGGGTCTCCCCAGATCCAGCAGCAGTTCACCATTTCCACCCAAAGGGCTCAGAATGCTGTAGATGCAACAATCCCTGTTTACATGAGGGGTCTCTTAAAAGTGAGCACTCAGCAGTGCGGTCTCACGGTGGGGGCCAAAGGCCACTACCAGTAGGATACAATTTGTGGGGAACTAATGAAAGGCTCCTCTAACCAAAAAGTCCCGGGTAATGACCCCTGTCTGAACCTGGTTTGAAATTCCCATAATAGAGCCGCTCATGGCTCGGATGACAAAGAGAGGCCTAGTGAGCTAAAGAAAATAGCCCACGTTTTGCTCTAGAAAGTCCTGATCACATTTGTGATAAATATACTCTTAGATGATTACTTAATCTCATTGATCCTTGATTTTTGAATCTTGAAGCTCTGTAAAATAATGAGAAATACTGACGTAGGACATCTAACACAGAGTCTGGCATGTAATAGTTCTGAGTAAACAGCAGTTGTTGCTGTAATTATCTCAATCATTTCGAGGGTCTCTGTTTAAAAAGTTCCCATGCTGTCAGGGATGCTCCACTGCAACCATGGCCCATGAGTAAAGGTTCCTTTGACGGTTTGCTAGTTGGGCTCTTGGAAAATGAGCTGGGGCAATGGTTCTCAAAGTGTCATGCCCGTATCACCTGGGAATTTGCTAGAAATGCAGATTTGGGGGCCTCACCGGCCCCAATCTGTTGAATCAGAGATTCTGGGGGTGAGGCCCAGTCATTTCACACACCCCCAGGTGATTCCAGTGCCCACTGAGTTTGACAACCCCAAAGCGCAGGCAAAGACTGCCAAATCTGGCTGATCATCAGAACTTCTGGGAGTGTTCAGGGGAGAAAAGCCGTGGGCCTTGACTCCCAGGAATTTGGAGGCTTTAGGTTCTGGGGTGAAGCCTGGGAGACAGCTTTTTTTTTTTTCTTTTTTGAGACGGAGTCTTGCTCTGTCACCCAGGCTGGAGTGCTGTGGCGGTGTAATCTCAGCTCACTGCAAGCTCTGCCTCCCAAGTTCACACCATTCTCCTGCTTCAGTCTCTCAAGTAGCTGGGACTACAGGCGCCACCATGCCCCTGGCTATTTTTTTGTATTTTTAGTAGAGACAGGGTTTTACTGTGTTATCTGCCTGCCCAAAGTGCTGGGATTACAGGCGTGAGCCACCATGCCCCGCCAGGAGTCAGCTTTTTAACAAGCTCCCTGATGTTTCCACTGAACTAGAGATTGAGTTTGTTAGGAGAATTTGCTCCTGGCAAGAACCCGGGGATGGATGTGGTAGGAAGTAGGCTGGGGAAGCAGGCCTGGCAGGGCTGGGGGCCCTGAGAGAGAGGAAGGTGCCGAAGACCCATGTTCTCAATCCCAGGCCTATAGATTTATGAGATGAATTTCCTACAACCTTCTCATTTTCCAACTAGGGAAACTGAGTCCCACATAAAGAGACATGACTGTCCTCAGTCCATGCAACTCATACCTGGAAGAGCTGGAACCTGAGTCATAGGTCTCGCTTCCAAAGCCAGCGCCCTTCCCACTGTGTGCTAGAAGCTCGTGCTCATTTGTTTGTTCCGTCTTCGTGTCTCTGAACATGAAAAGTGGGCTGTACAGTCAAGCGCTACATCTGCACACATTTCTCTGGAGCTGACCATAAGGGAGAGAGCCAGGGTGGACTTG
Organism: Macaca nemestrina; assembly: GCF_043159975.1. Lineage (NCBI taxonomy): Eukaryota > Metazoa > Chordata > Mammalia > Primates > Cercopithecidae > Macaca > Macaca nemestrina. Next base: position 22,463,579 of record NC_092132.1, read on the forward strand.
GAGTCAGATGTCATATCTCAGTACAAGTTTAGGTTGTCACTGGGTAGCTGAGCCACCGAGTTACTGTTTAAGGGCCTCAGTTTCCTCCTCTGTAAAATGGGGGATAACATCTGATCTCACACAGATGCTAGCGGTTCAAATACAATCACATACATGAAGAGGCTTTCCAAGCTGCCAATCAGCTCCACAAATGCAGGGGCTTGGGAGGAAAGGGAGGCTTCATCACCAAGTCTCGCCAGACCCACTCTCTCTAGCTGGTGAACTGAAACACCCTCAAAGCAATCAGAGAACAATTAAGCGTTCAGCTGCATGCTAAGTGTGAACTCACACTGTGCCTCTGCTCAGGCTGCCCCCCTGCCTGGATTGCCCCCTCACCCCCGACCCTCCAAGTGCCCTGTATGTGCAAGAACCCTGTGTTTTGGTTCACGGTCTGTTCCTGATTCCCTACTGTGAGGCAGGAAGTGGGTTTTGCAACCCCAAAATGTCTGGCACCTGCAAAGTGTGCTCACGAAGTGGTGGATAGGGAGATCTCCAGGCCTTAGAGAAGGCCTTTCAGGTGGCTAAATGCTTCAGGGAATTCTTATCATGCGCCACTGGATTGAATACAGGAAGGACAAGGGCTTTAAACCAGGCTGAAGCCACCAGCTGACTCCCCGCTATCCCCAGGCCTCTAGAGCCTTTGTCATCCACTTCACCATTTGAGAGTTCTCGTTAGGGCTGGTGGTTTCCTGCAGGGAACGGTCAGGGGAAGACAGGGAGGAAGGGGAAGCAGGAACCAACAGCGCTCCACTGGGCAGCAGTACGTAATGCTGCTACTAAAACGAAAAGACAAGAACCAAGGGCCAGGTAAACAGTCAATGCTCAGTGTTCTAAACAAGAGTTTTCATGTATCTGGTTGATTCTCCTGTTTCTCCCTGTTTTCCGGGTGTGCAGGATGAACGGAGGCATGCAGAGGAAACATGGTACCATGGCGCAAAGAACTGTTGGCAGGTGAACAGGAGGTCTGGGCTTTTCCTCCCACTCTGCCCTGACAAACTGAGTGACCTTGAGCAAGTGACACTGGATTTCAGGGTCTTGCTGTTTAAAATGGGTACTGACAATGGGGAGAGGTTTAACTGTTCTCCTCCAGAGGACAAAGCAAACAACACGGAAAAGGAAGTAATGGCCACAGGTCCAGCAAAGCAAAACGAGTTTAATCTGACACTGTTCTGGTTAGGCTCTTTCCATGAAAACCCAACAGTAATGACAATGACAATGACAATGGTGACTACTCTTATTTACTGAGTATGCACCGAGCATGAGGTGTGGGACAAGTACTTTTCTGTGCTTGTAATGAATTTTCTGTGCAATGTAATGACAAGTGTAATGTAAAGCACTTTTAACGTAAAGCACTTTTTCTGTGCAATGTCATGACAAGCGCTCATCACAATGGTTAATCTTCACAATGGCCCTTTAAAGTAGATACTATCATTATTCCCATTTTGCAGTTGGGCACATTGATGCACAGAGAAGTTAAACCTGGGATCAGGGACTGGCGAGTGGGAGAGCCAGGATTTGAACCCAGGGTGTCTGATTCTAGAACCTACCTTCTTTCCCACGACACTCTACCAAACTTGGAAATCTGTATTTCTACAGTTAGGAAAGAGTAACGTAACTGTGGAAAGAGTAAAGGTCTTAGGCAATTAAAATAATTAATCATTTTCTAAACAGAAGACTCAGTCTGGAAAGATCACACTTGCAGCATGCACAAATTCAAAAGCTACTAAATTATTCCTAGTGCAGGAAGTACGTCTCAGGAAGCTGGTTTAAACAAAGGTAGAATAGGTGCCCTGGAGCTAGTCCGGCACTTAAAGTCAGACAATCTGGATTCTAGTGCGACGGCCCCATGCACCAGCCTCCTCTGCTGGGGTCAGGGAGCCACTTTGGAGTCCATTTTCTCACCCTTCAGGCAGTGCCAGAATATATATTTCTCATTCTTCAGGCAGGACCCTCTCCACTCACGGATCTAGCTCAGAATAGAGTCCCATCAGTGTCCACCTTCTCCACAACACAAGGTTTGAAAGATTCTGTCTCTCACACATTAATTAACTTCTCTATTAATAAAATAACCAGGCATATGTATAACTGCTGGAGTTTCTGAACAAAACAAGGTAACCATTGTTATCCAATTGCAGCCCAATGCAAAAACAAAACAAAACCCCCTTCGACCCTATGATATTTTTAGGCATCCCATGCCACCATATCCTGGGGACTGTAAACTTGCAGTGATTTCTGGAAATACTCTCTATATTGCGGACTTTTAGGAAAACATTGGCCTAAACTGTTCCTAAGGCCTCTTCCAATACCAAGTTCTACAGTTCTACAAAACTATGTCCGTAAGTGTGCTTTGCTAATTGCAAAAGTATCATTGAGGTCCTTATTTTGTTCCCTTAATGCTGGAAATGTAAAAAACAGGGAGGACCCCTCGGAGTCCAGAGGAGGTCATCCGAGGATACGAGCCGGGCAGGCCTCTGCCACTTCATATGGAGGGTGGAAAACACATGGAAGTCATTGGGCCCGAGAGGCTGTACCAGCTAAAAATATAAACAAGTGGAAGAAGGGTTTAGATGAACTCACGGGTGAGTGAACGATGGGGCGAGGGAAGTTGGAAATGTTCAGATTTTGTCCATTGCTTCTGCAACCTGCTCTGTTCTCTGGTAGCAATAGAAAGCTTGGCTGAATGGAGTGTGGATGCGCCCACAGAGAGCAATGCCACATTCTAGTGTGTGCCCAAGATAAAAAAGAAGGAAGGAGAAAAAAAAAGTAACGAGGGTATAGTGTGGTTCCCTGCTCCAACATATAACTTCTATAATCATACATGAAAAACCCTTTGGAATACATTTAGAAATGAAAGAAAGAAAAATAATAATTTCTGATTTGATCTCTAAAGATCTCAACTTTGTTAACATTTTGCTGTAATTTCATCATGCATTATGTGTTTTTCTTAAATAAAAACTATATATACAGTATGAATCCTACATTTTTCAGTTAACATTTACCATTTAAAAAAAATCACGGCCGGGCGCGGTGGCTCACGCCTGTAATCCCAGCACTTTGGGAAGCCGAGGCGGGAGGATCACAAGGTCAGGAGATCGAGACCACGGTGAAACCCCGTCTCTACTAAAAATACAAAAAATTAGCCGGGCGCGGTTGTGGGCGCCTGTAGTCCCAGCTACTCGGGAGGCTGAGGCAGGAGAATGGCGTGAACCCGGGAGGCGGAGCTTGCAGTGAGCCGAGATCGCGCCACTGCACTCCAGCCTGGGCGACAGAGCGAGACTCCGTCTCAAAAAAAAAAAAAAAAAAAAAAAAAATCACATTGACCGGGTGTGGTGGCTCACACTTGTAATTCCAGCACTTTGGGAGGGTGAGGCGGGCAGATCATGAGGTCAGGAGTTCCAGACCAGCCTGGCCAACATGGTGAAACTCCGTCTCTACTAAAAATACAAAAATTAGCTGGGCGTGGTGACACGTGCTTGTAGTCCCAGCTACTCGGGAGGCTGAGGCAGGAGAATCGCTTGAACCCGGGAGGTGGAAGTTGCAGTGAGCCGACATCGAGCCACTGCACTCCAGCCTGGGTGGCAGAGTGAAACTCTGTCTCAAAAAAAAAAAAACACACACACACACTTCATATATGACCTAAGGGTTTCTACCACGTATTTAACCATTTATTTATTTAGTTGTTGAATTATTGTGCTGTTCACCTCTTGTTGAACTTTGTTTTCTTTTCCCAGTTTTCTGCTGTATAAACACGCTGGGATTGACATGCCCGGTTACTTCTTTTTGGAGAAATAACAATATATCTCCAAATCTCAGAGTAGAACATGTAATCAGTTTCTCTTACACAGACAAAGGGCATGTGAGGGATGGGCACACGAGGAATATTCGCCAGGGTGTCTGTGGTGGTGGTTTGCTGTAATACCATTTTAAAGGCTCCTTGATACCCAGGAAGTGCCCCTGGCACCCCACTATCATGTGCTTTCTACTCTCTTCCCACAGCTATTTGTTTCTCTAGAAGATTCTTCCATTGCTCTGCAAACTGAGAGCACTCGGAGAGCTACAGAGATGTGCAGCCACTGGGCTAAAGCACACTCAGACGGGGCTCTTATTAGAAATGCAAATCTCCTCTCTGCTGACAAATCCCAAACGCAAAGCTCAACGGGCTCTTCCACCCTCCTCTCCCCCAGGCGGGTGGCCTCTGTCTTCCATGTTACCTGAATGAGCTGAAAGGGAGTTGGCTGGGTTGTGGATCAGTAATCTGAGAAGGAAAGGATCTGTCTGAAATGGAATTGTCTCCCCAGTGTTTCCATTTTACCCAATAAGAGGAAGTCAGTCTTTCTTCTCAGCCTTAACTCTACTAAAAGCCATTAAGCACCGACAAAGACAGGAGACATTATTTGTTGGCAAGTGTGAATGCTGCATTCTGTACCTCCAGCAGGGATGGAAATTGAGCTGTTTACTTGGTGGCCACCCCAAGGGATTGAAATGAAGCTCTAATGTGACAGCATTTCTGAAATGCAAGTTTAAAATCCCAAATTCTCACCCTCTATTCCCCACCTGTAAAACTCACTAGGAATTAGCACTATTAATTTAGCTGAATTACACCCTGACTAGATCTGACCACCAGATGCAAATGAACTCACCAGTAGGTGACCACACTAACCTGGGTCTGGTTTTGGAAAGGAGGGTGGGTGTTTGAAACCTGTAGGGGTAGTGGCAGGCCCACCTTATGGAATAACTTGCCTCATTACAAGTGACATCCAGGATGGGGCTCATGATTAGAGATGGGGGCCTGGAGCCCGTTGCTCAGATGGGGTTTCCTTTGATGGTCAGTAATACAGTTACTGAAAAGGGGTCTGGATCTAGACCCCAAGAGAGGGTTCTTGGATCTTGCACAAGAAAGAATTCAGGGCGAGTCCGTAAAGTGAAAGCAAGTTTATTAAGAAAGTAAAGGAATAAAATAATGGCTACTCCATAGACAGAGCAGCCCCCAGGGCTGCTGGTTACCCATTTTTATGGGTTTTTTTTGATTACATGCTAAACAAGGGGGGATTATTCATGCCTCCCCTTTTTTGACCATATAGGGTACCTTCCTGATGTTGCCATGGCATTTGTAAACTGTCATGATGCTGGTGGGAGTGTGGCAGTGAGGATGACCAGAGGTCACTCTCGTCACCATCTTGGTTTTGGTGTGTTTTGGCTGGCTTCTTTACCGCAAGCTGTTTTATCTGCCAGGTCTTTATGACCTGTATCTTGTGCCGACCTCCTACCTCATCCTGTGCCTTAGAATGCCCTAATCGTCTGGAAATGCAGCCCAGTAGTGTAAGATTCTCCCTGGGGCCTGAAAGCTTCAGGGGATGAATAACTCCTCCCTTCTCAGGCCCAGTCCCAAGGCACAAGGCTACTTGCACCAGCAGCATGCGCCAGCAAAATGGCAGAAGTAGGAAGAAAGCCGGCCGGAAGACACTTAACCTGGATGGAAGACATTTACCCCTGAAGATCAAGAAAGAGGCCATCCGGGTACAATGTAGTAGTTATGTCAGACTAGGACACTTCCCGTTTACAGGAGACTATAAATCCTTTGCCCCATCCTCACTTGGTGCTGATGCCATTTTAGGCCTCAGCCAGCCTGCACCCAGGCACTCATTAAAACAGCACGTTGCTCCACACCGCCTTGTGTTGTCTGTTGGCGCGCTCTTCGGATTGGAACCAATACAAGAACCTTACATCAGGTGCCAAAACCTGGGAGGGGCTCAGGTCTGTGTCCCCAGTGGACCTACCCCTCCACCCCAGAGAGCAGGCCAGAGCAGACGGACAAAGGAAGCTCCTCAGCCTCTAGTCACCTCTCTGTGCATGCACATCGGTCACTGATCTCGCCTACTGGTAAGTTTTCCCAGGAGCCCTGTTAACGGGAAAACCCACACAGCCTCTCCTGGTTTCTCTGGTCCAAAAATCCAACGTTGGTCCAAGAAGGCTCTGGTGTGTGCCAGGCACTTGCTGATCATCTGTTCTTAGGAGGATGCCTCTAAGCCATTTGATCCTGTTCTGGGAACGAAAAAACGGCAGCAGGGACGATTGCTCCTTTTATTGTCTCTCTCTGGCTGTCCAGGACGTCTCCTCTTCCCTGTCCAGGATGGTCTCCTTTTTCCTGTTCTCTGGAGCCTACCCTCTGTTGTGGGAAATTCCCAGTCTTCCATTCCAAAGGACAGCCCTCTAAGCTGGCTGCCTCATAAAAAAACCTACAAACCTTAGGCCTCTGGCAAGATATCCGTCCTAAGTGCATTGTCTTTTTTGCAATTCAGTCTGGCCATAATACAATTAAATAATGGGTCCAAATGGCCCGCAAATGAAACATTCAACTTTACAATTTTAACTGACTTAAGCAATTATTGCCGAAGACTGAATAAATGAAGAGAAGTTCCTTATCTCCAGGCCCTTTTACACTCAGATCACAACCCAACCTTTGCAATTCTTGCTTACCTGTTCAAATCCTTCTCGATTCTTGCCGCCCTGATTGCCTTTCTCCTGCCGACCCTACCTCTTTTTTCCTCATTAAATCCAGCAGACTGCTGTCCACCCCTCCCAGCCCTTACCTCTTCCTGTCAACCGTCTTCTTTAACCCCCCACCAAGCCTCCTCGTTGTCTTCTCAGCCGCCATCTTCCCAGCCGCCGTGTTCTCGGTCAGCAGTATCCACTTCTTTTCCTACACTGTCCCCTCCTCAGAACAATTCTAGTATTGCCTGTATCCATTCTACTCCCCCACTGCCCTCTCCTGAGGCTTGTAAACCCATCCCACCACCTTATGGCCCTATCTTCCACTGCCTATCAACTCAATCCCCCTTCCCCCTTCAAACTCTCAGCAGGAACCACTTCCGGGTTCTTCCTTCTCTCCCACCGGTACTCGCTGGGGCGCCATCTTTGGGCCCATGGCCCACTCTTACTTCAGCGCCTGTGCTAGAATGCCCCCTTCAGGAAGTAGCAGAAAATGAAGGTATTGTTAGAGTTCATGTTCCCTTCTCCCTCACTGATCTCTCTCATTTCCAGAAGACCCTACCTCTTATATTGGAAAATTTCAGAACCTCACCCAGTCTTATGAACTAACCCGGCATGACCTCTAGGCTACCCTCTCTTCCACCCTCACCCCAGAAGACCGAGACCGTATCTAGACCCTAGCTCAGGCACAGCTGATACCATTCATCACCAAGCTCCCGCCCAACCTACTGGTGCAGAGGCACTCCCCAACCAGGACCTCCACTGGGATTATCAAGATGGGGCCTCTGGATGCTGCCATTGAAACCACATAATTGTGTGAGCAGGACTCAAAAAGGGTGCCCATAAAGCAGTAAACTATGAAAAACTTTCAGAAATCACCCAAGGTCCTAATGAAAACCCAGTCCTTTTTCTTTCTCATTTAACTGAAGCCATTAAAAAATATACCAACCTAGACCCAGCCAGCCCAGAAGGAACCACTATCTTAAACCTTCGGTTCATCTCCCAATCCACCCCCAATATTCGGCACAAACTTCAGAAGCTTGATGAGGGCCCTCAAACCCCACAATGAGACCTTCTTAATTTAGACTTCAGAGTCTTTAACAATCATGATGAGGAAAGTAAAAGGCAAAAACAGACAGTTTCGAATGCTTGCCTCTGCCGTCATGATCCCTGCAGGCCCACGGGCTGCAGCTCCACCCAGAAGCCTCCTAGCAATCCACCTCCACCTGGTGCCTGTTTCAAGTGCGGCAATGAAGGCCACTGGTCCAGACAATGTCCCAACCCAGGTAAGCCCACCAGGCTGTGCCCCCTCTGTGGAGGACCCCACTGGAAGTCAGACTATGAGCAGCCCCAGCAAGGACTGCCCCGATCCCTTCCTGAGCCGGACAAAACCTCCAACTCGGATCTCATCGGCCTTGCCACTGAAGACTGATGGTGCCCTGGAACAGACGCCCTGGCAACTACCATCACTTCATCCAAGCCAAGGGTAACCCGATGGTGGCAGATAGGCCAGTATGTTCTTTTTAAATTAATACCGGGCAATCTACTCTGCTTTACCTAATTTTTCAGGACCCACCCAGTCCTCCCAAGTCTCTGTTGTGGGAATTGACTGACAAGTCTCCAAACCCCGAGCCAGCCCTCCACTTTTCTGCTCCCTGAACACCTTTTCCTTCGCTCACTCTTTCTTAGTCCTGCCCTCATGCCCAACTCCACTGCTAGGCAGAGACATCCTTTCAAAACTCCACACTACTCTCCACTTTCACATTCCCCATAGTACCCAATACATCAACCCAGACCCTTCTGGGGCATCTAACTCTCTTCTACTCCTCCAACTTCCCACCTTAAAACATGCAACTTTTCCTTATCCCCTATCCGTAGTTAACCCCGCAGTTTAGGATACTTCCACACCTTCAGTCGCAGAATACCACACCCCCGTCCGCATTACCCTTAAGGAGCCCACCCAGTTCCTATCACAGAAGCAGTATCCCGTCCCTCAAGCAGCTCTCATAGGCCTAAAGCCTATCATTTCTCGCCTCCTCGCCAGTCACCTACTCTGCCCAACAAACTCCCCTTTTAACACACCAATTCTACCTGTTAAAAAGCCAGATGGAACTTATCGCTTAGTCCAGGACCTCAGGCTCATTAACCAAGCTGTACTCCCAGCATGTCCAGTAGTTCCTAACCCATACACCTTACTTTTCATGATTCCCTCCAATACCACCCATTTTTCTGTTCTAAACCTAAAAAATGCCTTTTCCACAATTCCTTTACACTCGAATTCCCAAAACCTCTTTGCCTTTACGTGGGAAAACCCTGACACCCACATTTCACGTCAGCTCACCTGGTGTGTATTACCTCAGGGTTTCAGAGACAGCCCCCACCTTTTCGTACAGGCCCTTGCTCGCGACCTCTGTATCTTATCCCTAAAACCGTCCACTCTCCTTCAATGTGTTAATGATCTGCTCCTGCATAGCCCCTCTCAAAGAGACTGCAACACCCATACTGTCTCTTTCTTTTAAACTTTTTGACAGAACGGGGGTATTAGGTCTCCCTCAAGAAAGCAAAAATATGCACCCCCTTAGTCACCTATCTAGGCCTGGCTCTTACCCTGCAAACCTGAGGGCTCACAACCAACCACATATCCCTCCTCCAGTCCCTCCCGCCTCTGCAAACTAAGCAAGAAATTCTCTTTTCTAGGACTAGCAGGATATTTTAGGCTCTGGGTTCCCTCCTTCGCTCTACTTGCCAAACCGTTATACCAAGCTGCTAAAGGCCCTCTCCATAAGCCTTCAAACCCTGCACAGCCTATTACCCAGCCTTTCCGTCTACTCCAGAAGGCTCTCACCTCAGCCCCCGTCCTCACTCTCCCAGACCTCACCAAACCTTTCTGCCTCTATACCAACGAACAGTGTGGAGTTGTACTGGTGTTCTAACCCAGTCTAAGGGACCCACCCTCCAGGTTGTTGCCTACCTCTCTAAACAGCTTGAAGTCACAGTTCTTGGACAGCCTGCCTGCCTCTGAGCATTGGCGGCAGCCGCTGTCTTCACCCTTGAAAGCCTAAAACTATCTCTCCATGCCAACCTAACAGTTTATTCAACCCATAACATCAAAGACATGCTAGCTCACCGCAGTGTACTGTCTCATCTCTGCGCCACGGCTCCTCCAACTGTATGCTCTATTCGTAGAAACTCCCCACATCACCGTGCTCACCAGCTCCCATCTAAACCCGGCCACGCTCTTACCTGAAGCTACAACTGCCCAAGACCCTACACACTTCTGTGTAAACACCATTCAAACCTTTCTTATTACACCTTTTCCAAACCTAACAGATCAACCCATTCCAGATGCCTCCTTTAGTTGGTTTGTAAATGGCAGCTCCTTCCTACATCAAGGACACCGGCATGCTGGCTATGCTATAGTGTCACTCCCCCGCTACACACTATTGAAGCCAAGCCGGACAACAGATCAACATCTATTCAAATTCTCGTTGTATGTTCCACATAGTGCACTCACACTCATCCATCTGGAAAGAATGGGGTTTCCTAACTGCAAAAAACACTCCTGTCATACATGGCTCTCTCATCAGCAAACTCCTTCAAGCTGCCAGGCTCCCGCAGAAAGTTGCCATCATTCATTGCAGGGGCCACCCAATCCCAGGCAATCCTATACTGGCTGGAAATGTGCTCGCAGATCAGGTAGCCAAAAAAGTAGCCCTACAACCTGTGCAAGGCCGGTTTCTGTTCCTGTCCTTGTTCTGTCCTCTTTACTCCTCAGAAGAAAAGGAGGACTTCTGAGCCCAAAACCTTCAAAAGCAAGGACCATGGTGTGTCAAGGAAGGGCGCTTCGTTGTTCCTCACTCTCAAAGCCTTCCTCACCTCCAAAGCCTCTACAACTCTTTCCATGTCGGTTACAAACCTCTCCTGCGACTTCTCCGCCCTATCCTCACCTGTCCTCATCTTTCCAGCCGTGTTTGAGAAATTACACAGTCCTGCTCTGTCTGCCACTCGGTGTCACCCCAGGGCTCCCTCTGGTCACCGCCTTTTCCTACCCACCAAGGGCAGGGCCAGGTACCTGGGCAAGATTGGCAAGTAGATTTCACTCACATGCCGCCCAATAAACAGCTCTGCTATCTTCTGGTCTTTACCTGTACTTTCTCCGGGTAAGTAGAAGCGTTCCCAACAACTTCAGAAGGTGCAAATATCGTCACACAAACTCTCATCATGCATACAATTCCCTGTTTTGGACTTCCAACATCCATCCAGTCCAATAACGGGCCCACCTTCATCAGCCAAATTACCCAAGGCGTCTCTTCATCCTTAAGAATAAAGTAAGTTCTCCACATACCCCACAGGCCTCAATCTTCAGGCAAAGTTGAAAAATATTAACTCTGTCCTTAAAGCCCGATTCACCAAGCTGGCTCTGGAAATTCGCCAGTCATGGACAAAATATCTCCCTTTTACCCTCAAGAAACTCGGCACAACACCGAAAGCACCCTCTTTTTATAGTCCCTTTAAAATCATGTATGCCTGAACTTTTGTCTTAGGGCCTCCATCCTTACCAGACTCTGAGCCACGCGGGAATTACCTCCCCTCCTTAATCCAGACACGGTCCTTTATTCATAAAGCAGCAGATGAGGCCATGCCTTTCCCTGTCGACGCCTCCTTGTCCTCTCAACATAACTGTCTTGCGGGCACAGACATATTTCCAGACAATCCAGACGATGCTCCTGCTATGACACGGTGAATACCAACCCGTCTCTCAAGAATACCTAAAAAAGTAAGGTTTTCTTTTTCCAAGGTGCCCAAGCCACCTCCTATGTCCCGCCTGAAGTAGTTATTAAGAAAGTCGTCCCTTTTCCCTTTTCTATAACCAAATAGACAGGAATGTAAGATTCTCCCCGGGGCCTGGAAGCTTAAGGGGATGAGTAACTCCTCCCTTCTCAGGCCCAGTCCCAAAGCACAAGGCTACTTGTGCCAGCAAAATAGCAGAAGCAGGAAGAAAGCTGGCCAGAAGACACCTACTGTGGCTGACATGTACCCCTGAAGATCAAGGAGGAGGCCATCTGGGTACAACGTAGCAGTTACATCAGACTAAGACACTTCCGGTTTACAGGAGACTATAAATCCTTTGCCCCATCCTCACTTGGTGCTGACGCCATTTTAGGTCTCAGTCCGCCTGCACCCAGGCACTCATCAAAACAGCGTGTTGCTCCACGCTGCCTGGTGTTGTCTGTCAGCGCGCTCTTGGGGTTTGAACTGATACAAGAACCTCACAAGTAGGTCTCGGCCTCATTTTACCCAACCACTATTCAAGATGGAGTTGCTCTGGTTCAAATATCTCTGACAATATTGAAAACTTAACATGCTTACACCCCTCAATGTGGCACATTCAGATTCTCCCTAGTGACACACCCGCTTCTTCATCACCAACAGGGCTCCACTTCACAATCTGCCCATGCCATTCCTTCTACCAGTCGAGGGAGGGCCACCGCTACTTCCAAATGCCTCTCCAAACTCACCTTATATAGGCAGAAAGCTTGTCAAGATGAATTCTGTCTGGGGTCATTTATTTTATTTCCTTTTGGCACTCTGAAAATTCAGTGCACTCAACTCTCACAGTTATTGCTTTTCCACTGTTGTCACAGAAACTTGCTTGTGTATTTGGTCTCTACCCTGTTCCTCAGCACTTGAAGGCGGGACCCGTCTTTCATGCGTGGTTCCTAACAGTGCTCAAATAGAAATTTGTTTTCCCCCAACTCTTACAATGAGGTGGGAGAATTTTCATATTGTTCTTTTTTTTTTTTTTTTTTTGAGACGGAGTCTCACTCTGTTGCCCAGGCTGGAGTACAGTGGTGAGATCTCGGCTCACTGCAAGCTCCGCCTCCTGGGTTCACGCCATTCTCCTGCCTCAGCCTCCCGAGTAGCTGGGACCACAGGTGCCCGCCACCATGCCCGGCTAATTTTTTGTATTTTTAGTAGAGACGGGGTTTCACCGTGTTAGCCAGGATGGTCTCGATCTCCTGACCTCATGATCCTCCCACCTCGGCCTCCCAAAGTGCTGGGATTACAGGCGTGAGTCACCGTGCCCGGCCAAGTTTTCATATTGTTCTTATTCTCACTTTCTCCATAATTTGTATGGATGTAGGTATGTCCATGTCATTATAAAGAGAATATAAGCACATTAAATAAACTTTGAAAAGTAAAGAAAAAACTAGCATAGTTCATCACCCAACTCTAAGCATTGTTATAAGTTCTTGAAGCTTTCATTACAGTCAAAGGAAACAGGCCTTGTTTGATGGAAATTTTGCACAGTTGAACAAATGATTTTGGATTTGCAGATTTGAAGTTGGAATGTATCATAACATAGCCTTGGTAGTTCAGCATAGCTGTGATGAAGAAGATGCATTCTTCCTCGGTTGATGAATCCTGGCTCAGCCATTAACCAGCCGTGTGACTTGAGGCAAGCTGCTTAATCTCTCTGACTCTGGGCATATCTGTATGCCTTCAGAAAACGTTATTCCACTACACATACATTACATATATTCCTCATTTTACGTCATGTCCCATGCAAGCAGCTACCCTTACTATTACACAGTCTTCATAACCAACCTTCAAATTGTTCTATAATATTCTATTTAATCAGTAGCTCAGAGTTAAGTAAATGTTTTCTTTTTGGTGAAATGCAGTGTTTTAATAACTGAAAAAAAGATCAATGTCTTCAATTTGTAGTGGGTAAATAAATGAATTATTATCTGCCATCTCCTGGGTACTCTGTGTAAAATAAAATAAAATAAAATAAAAACCCACAACACCCTGGGTAGAGCCCAAACCCACTGTACTTCATTTATATTCCCTATGAGAACAATCTGGAATGAGCCTTCTAAGAACCCCTTTACAGGCACGATCCATCAGCCCTGTGAAGCGCGGCAACACACCTGTGGTTAAATGAACCACTCATTCCCTCAGAGCAGTCCCTTCTCAGTGCCCATGGCCACCAGGGCTGCTGCCAGCACATCCCCCACAGCCCAAGGCCCCACCTAATTATTACACAGAGCATGAGGGGCTCTCTGGTCAACAAGGTATGTCGCAGGGACAGCGTCTCCTGCCACTGATTTAGTTGCACACTGGTAGATATATTCATGGGCCTCAGTTTTCCCTGTCTTCCTGGGTTTTGGTTTCTCTTCTGTCATTCTTATCCACATAGTGACCACGTAATGGCCCTTATGCTCAGCTAGCATAAGAAAGCACCCTCCCTCTAGTCTCCTGGTGTGTGAGTGAGATCCTCTTCCCCCATATAACTAACATACACGCACATGCACGGTACAGATAATTTCTCTATCTTCAGCTCCTGAAAACACAGGAATTTTCGTTTCATTCCTCTCCTAAGCCCTAAGTCTGTGCTTCTGTCCACTCCACAGGGGTGCTTTTGTTCCATATACGCTGCACTCACCTCTGCTCTCCTGGCCGGTGCTGTCTAGGTGCCCTTGGGTCTCTCCTGTGAGCCAGCTTTTCTCTTTTACTTATGTATTTATTTAGAGACAGGGTCTCACTGTCTCCCAGGCTGGAGTGCAGTGGTGAGATCATGGTTCACTCCAGCCTTGACCTCCTGGACTCAAGCGATCCTCCCATCTCAGCCTCCCGAGTAGCTGGGACTACAGTTGTGCACCAACATGCCCAACTAATTTTTAAATTTTTTGTAGAGACAGGGTCTCACCATGTTGCCCAGGCTAGTCTTGAACTCCTGGGCTCAAAGGGATCCTCCCGCCTTGGCCTCCCAAAGTGTTGGGCTTATAGCCATGAGCCACCGCATCCAGCTCTTCTCTATTTCATCTTGTCTCTGTATTTAATATTAGGTTGGTGCAAATGTAATGCCGTTTTTTTCACTGCAACTACTTTTGCACCAACCTAAATACTTTAAAGAGGGCTGCCGGCCTTAAGAATCCCATGTCTTAATTATTTATGTACGGATTCTCTCCTTTTATTTCCCTAAATACGCTGATTCTGAAGTCAGATTCTCTTCTTTTTTTCTCCTAAAGATTTTGATTCTGAAGTCAGACAGATCTGGGTAACCTTGGGTCAGTTACTCAATTTCTTGAGCCTTGGTTTTCTCATCTGTAAAACAGGGCTCTATTAGTACCAACTTTCTTCAGAGTTGTTGTGACAATTAAGTGATCTAATACATGTCCTGCACTTGGCACAGTGCTTGGGACTTAGAAAGCACACAAATGTTAGCAAGTATTACCACTGTTATCATCATTAATTATATTCATTAATAACAATCCTCACTTGTTAAAAAGAAAGCCTATGTAGGCTGGGTGCAGTGGCTCACACCTGGAATCCCGGCACTTTGGGAAGCCAAAGCAGGCAGATCACCTGAGTCTAGGAGTTTGAGACCAGCCTGTGCAACATGGCGAAACCCTGATTCTATCGGGAAAAAAAACAACCCAAAAATCCCCAAAATTAGCTGGGCATGGTGGCGCAAACTTGGAGTCACGGCTACTTGGGTGGCTGAGGTGCGAGGATCAATTGAGCCTGGATTCGAAGGTTGCAGTGAGCCGAGATAGAGCCACTGCCCTCCAGCCTGGGAGCGAGATCCTGCCTCAAAATAAAATAAAAATAAAAATGCCTAAGGTGCCTTTAGAGCTTGTCATTTTCTAAATTTGTCCATCCCAGGCTTTCTCACCTCCGCCTAGGAACCTTATTCAACCTAAAACTCTTAACTCTTGGTTAATTTTTCTCTTCTGTGGACTTATAAAATTAAACCTACATTAAGAGTCAGAAGAATCTGAATTCTACTCTCATAGAAGAGTAAAAATGGCTATGACCCTGCACATGTAACAGTCTCTCTGAGTTCCATCTTTCTTGCCTGAAAAATGAAGAAGTTGGACCTGAACACATTTTCCCAAACACATTCCAGAAGCTTCCACCTTTCCAAAGACAATCGCCCCTTACACACAGACCTTTTGGTTAGAGCAGTGCCGTGCGCTGTGAACAAGCGAACACCCTAGCACCGCCCCCAAGCTGCACCTCTGTTAGCTCCGTGTCAGGATTTGGATGGTGTCTACACTGCCTGGCGCCTCAGCAACCTCAAAGGGCTGACCCAGACCCTTTCATAAAAAGAAGATTCTAATTGGTATAAACCTCAGCTCTGTAAGGAAGGAAAATGAACTGCAAGCTCTGCTGAAAAACTAGGACAAGGTTCTCTTTAGCAAGTCTCCAGGTACTGCTCTGACAATCACTGGGTATCATGAGCCTTAAAACATGCCCCCGCCTGGTGCAGTGTCTCCTGATTAAACTGGCTGCCAGGTTGAGGGCATGGCAGGCAGAAGTGGCAAATTTCAAAACCACACAATTACTAGTAGTTTGGGAAAAACCGTTGGAAACACCATGCCAATCATTTAATTCATTTTCCAAGCTCTTTTTAAATGCAAAATATGCTAATATGTTGTTGGAGTGTCCAGCATGGAACCTGCTAAACCCAGGGCCGGTGGGAATGGAGCACAGCGAGAATAATGGTCCATTTTCCCTCTAGTGAAGAAAATAGGGCCGATGCCACTAGGCTCAAGTGTTTCTTTGTATTCCCTTCAGCTGCAGAAGGTGTGATCACCCTTAGAGTCACAGATTCAGGAATAATGGGCTTCTTTTCTGCGCAGAGCCCAAGTCCTGCTCCTGGTAAGTGAGATGTATCCTTGAGTTGTCTGTTAACTCCTCCTGGGGAGCAGGGGGTAATGAAGGAGGAAATAAAGAGAGGAAGAGAGGGGAATTTATGGCTTGATGGAATACATTAATTTAGGTCCAAAGGGGTTGGTGCAGTGCGGTTTCTGACAGATGACATAGTCCTGCTTTTTGTAGCCCTCCATTTCACTTACCTGCATATTGAGAAGGATAAATTACAGACCAGGAGTCTCTCTTTGAGGTTTCAGGTGAATCAGCTTCCTTACCAAATATAGCCATTTTGCCAAAAACCATGCACTTCTTGCACCTATTTTATAATCTTTTTTTTTTTTTTTTTTTAAATGGAGTCTCGTGCTTCTGCCCAGGCTGGAGTGCAATGGTGCAATCTCGGCTCACTGCAACCTCCGCCTCCTAAGTTCAAGTGATTCTCCTGCCTCAGCCTCCCGAGTAGCTGGAATTACAGGCATGCATCCCCACGCCCGGCTAATTTTGTCTTTTTAGTAGAGACAGCGTTTCTCCATGTTGATCAGGCTGGTCTCGAACTTCCAACCTCAGGTGATCTGCCCGCCTTGGCCTCCCAAAGTGCTGGGATTACAGGCGTGAGTCCCTGCGTCTGGCCTTAACCCATTTTATTCTACAACTAAAAGCTGCAGCTCCCTGTTATTTAATAAGCACATACTACTGGGTACTATTTTGTACACCCAGTACTGAACTAATCTTGGTGGTGGGGGTATAACACAGGAGTATATGTACATCAGGGCCTTTATAGCCATTATTAACCCATTTATGCCAGAGATCGCAATTTTTTTGAACTTTTGCATTAGTGAAAAATCAGACCTTGGCGATGACCTTGAGCAGTAGGATCTAAATCACTCCACATACTTAGCGTTCCAATAATGGAACACCAGGCATAAGTTGGTTAATTGAGCATCGACTATCTTCCCAGGACAACCAGCTTAACCATAACTATGTACTTTGATTGCTGGGGGAGAGACACACATCCAGGTAAAAAGGAAGTGAGGTATGCACAAAAGAGGGGGAAAGCCGGATTGCAATCTACCAAGTCTCTCAAGGCTTGCCAACTGGTGACTGGGGCTGAATTTAGCACTCGGACAGGTTTTCTTTGACCTGTTCAATGTTTTTTTTGGGGGCGTTTTCTTTTGAGACAGAGTCTCACTCTGTCACCCAGGCTGGAGTGCAACGGTGCGATCTTGGCTCACTGCGAACCACCACTTCCCCAGTTCAAGTGATTCTCCTGTCTCAGCCTCCTGAGTGGCTGGGATTACAGGTGCCCACCACCGTGCCCAGCTAATTTTTGTATTTTTAGTAGAGACAGTGTTTTACCATGTTGGTCAGGCTGGTCTGAACTCCTGACCTCAGGTGATCTGCCTGCCTCAGCCAATGGTTTAAACATTTTGAACATGTCTCATGGAAATAAAGATTTCCATCTTTCTTGAAAAAAATAAAAAGGGACTATCTGGCATCACTGAGCCCACATTACTGCATGGAAACAATCAGCCAGGGCTCAGTGGCAATCGTCCCTTTTGGACTGGATGTGGGCTCTCTAATTTGCCAAAGTCACCACCACTCCCTATTACTTACCTCTGGCTAGGCTCACTCATGCCATTGATGTACCTGGCCCTTGTATGCATTTGATTTTGCCTGCCTGGCCTAGGATAGGCTTCTTACCTTGCAGATAAGGAATCTGAGGACTAGAGAGAGAGAAGACAAGTACAGGTCTCTCTGCTGGACATCTGGGTCTGTGTAATTTTTATTATATCACAGTGTGTGTCATCAAGGGCAACCTGCGGGGTACAGGGCACATTAAATACAGGAGGACCATCATAACTACCTGATGAGTAGATGAGCGAATGAATGCATAGATGGACAAGTCCAAGCCATAGATGCTGTAGGGTGTGGAGGCACTTGTGGTGGGCAGGAGGCCTGGGGGAAAAGGATGGAATAAGAGCAGCCCCAAAAGAGCTCAGGAAAGAAGTGAAGGGTTCTTGGCTTACTCTAGGACCTGAAGCTCCATTTGTTCAGTGTTACTTATTCATGATTTTAAGATGTATTTTTATTGTAAAGTAGAATAAAGACACAGAAAAGCACATAATGCATAAAATAGAGATTCCAAGCAGGGCCTCTCAAAGTGCCAGAGACCTGAGGACAGGGGATGTGAATAGGAGAGCTTCTTGGACTGGATCTCTCATTCATGAAATGACATGAATTTAAACTTTTGACACAGTCCATGCAAGACATAACTGAATGAAGCAGTCTGAATTTGGGACAGTACCACCTAGAGGATACCCTAAATAATATATCTTAAATATAAACCTTGTGATAAACTAGTCCACAGCACCATTCTATTGCCTAGCACTTTAGATGTCAAAAGAGCCAGCTTGTTGATTTAAATTTTTACAAACCCGCCATTTTTGTAATCTGGTTTCAATATTTTTTCATACCTTCATATGTCAGGAGACTAAAAATATAGACTAAAATATAGTGGCCAGGATCTCTCTTGACCTCAGAGAGGCCTGATCCCATGGCAGAGCTCGAAAACCAGGAATTGGAGGGAGGCGGTTTAAGTTCACTGAACAAGAACAGGGATGGGGTGTAGGAAGACACGGCATTTCTAGCTCAGCCAAGGCAGCCAGAACAACCCGCATGCTTACCAAGTGCCAGGGATGTGCCGATGGTTGAGTATAACGATGACCAAGCCCCGGCCGTAAGGGAGTCATGACCCAGCCAGGCAGCCAGGAACTAAGCCAGCTATAAAGCAATAATGTGACAAGCACTGCGACAATGGGGCACAGAAGGTGTGGGGGTCATCGGGGAAGAATGTGCATGTGCTTGAGGATATACCAACAGGCAGATGGTGTGACTGGAGGTGCAGCAGGCAGAATAGTGCCGTCACCCTCAAAAGATGTCCACATTCGAATCCCCAGAACTTGCAGTTATATCCCCTTACATGGCAGAAAGGACTGCAGATGCGATTAGTTTCAGGATCTTGAGATGGGGAGATTATCCTGGCTTAACCAGGTAGGCTCAATGTAATCACGAGGATCTTTATGAGTGAAGGAGCCAGGCAGGAGAGTCAATGTTGGAATAATGTGGCTGGAGAAAGACTCAACTGATCACTGCCGGCTTTGAAGATGGACAGGGGCTGTAAGTCAAAGAACATGGGCAGCCTCTGGAAACTGGAAAAGGCAAGAAAATGATTCTCCCTCTGACCTCCAGAAGGAACAGCCCTGCCGACACTCTAATTTTAGCTCAGTGAGGTCCATTTTGGACTTTTAAACTCCAGAACTGTCAAATAACAAATTTCTGTTGTTTTCTATCATCAGTTTGTGGTCATTTGTCACAGCAGCCATAGAAAATACAGGAGGAGAATCAGACCAAGAGATGGGGGACCTAGGGGACTGGCCCTATATTGGTACCAGTGATCCTCTTTGACTGTCTGTTTCTTTCTCTGAAAAACATGAGCATTGGGCTCGATGGTATCTAAGGTACCTTCCAGTTCTGACATTTTGTATTTTGACGGAAGAGGGGAAGAGGCACTGTACAATGGCTGACAACTTGTTGCGAGGGTTGACAGAGAACAGCACGTCCCGGAGCATGTTCGGTTGGAATTTCCATTCCATGGGCTATGGGTGAGGGTTCATTCAAAGAGATCTCTCCATGCAGCAAATCACTACTGAGCATTTCCTAGGCCCTGTATGTTCTAGGCACTTAGAGTCAATGGTGCATGGGACAGGCTCTGTCCTCTGTCCTCATGGAGCTGAGATCAGGGAGTCAGCCAGTGCACAGGTGAACTTCTAAGTACACAAGCTAATTTCTGCCAGTCATTAATGCCATAAAGAGAATGCATCCTGGTGATGAGAAAGAGCAGGTTTCCACAGGGCGGACAAGGCCAGCCTCCCAGGGTCAGATCTGACTCAGGACTAAGTGATGAGATGAGACAGGCATGAAAGAAAATGGGAACGAAGTTTGAAAATATATTGAGCTCAACAAAATTAAACAGAATTATATGTGGGGGAGTTCTGAGGGTTTGAATGTCTGAATTGATTCACGTGTTCGTCGGACACAGTGTTTTATTAAATCAGACAGTGTTCGAGGTGCCAGAGATACAGTCCTGAACAAAACAGGCAAGCGCCCTACAGCGTAGAGCCTTGTTACTGTGTGGAAGACAGATTACGCAAAAGTCAACAGGTAAATATGAAATCAGGAGGTAAAAGTACTCTGAAGAAGAACTGAACAGGATGAGTGGGTAGAAGGTGTCAACAGCGGCCGTAACTGGTCTGGGAAGACCCCTCAGAGGTGTCCATATCTGAGCAGAGATCTAATATGCATTAGATCAGTATGCATTTCCCAAACTGAAATGACAAGGGAACCTCTTTGTCACAGAGCACCCTGCAGGACTGCTTCTGAGAACATGCTTTGAGAAACGTGGGCATGGAGATAGTCAGAGTAGAAAGTGAGATCTTCATACTTCCAAGACCCGGGTGCTCATGTTAGAACGGAGACTCTGAATCTCATAAATGCAAAGTAAGACCTTTCATATAGGAGGCTCATCATCCACCCCCAACTGGGAGGTCTCTGCTTGACTTCAGGATTGGCAAAGCACTGCACAAACTCTCCCCAGCTGCCCTGGATTCATGCTGGTTCTGCAGGGTTCACGAAGATGGAGAGTACATTTAACCCATGGTTAGACGAGATGGCCTTTGCAGGCCTGAGCAGATGCTAGTTTTTCACATGTCAGAGAGAGCTGAGTATAAGAACAGGAATCCTTCTCCTAGGCTGTTACATTGTTGTAAAGAACATGTGGCCAAGAGACAATGAGCAAGGTCCCCAATTCCAGGAATCTTTGCCCAAGATTTCCTTCTGTCTTGATAAAGGAATAAATTTGACACCCAAAGAGCAGACACAAGATCTGGGACCCAGACCAGGACACATGCTGTAGTCATGGGAAGGACACGTCCTGAGAGAGTTACTAACATTCTCCCCGAGGAGCTCATAGGGAATTTTACAGAAAACGAACCACCTGTCCCTGCAATGTCCTTTCCTGTCTAGAGGAGGCTGTCTGGACTTTCTCACAGCTGAAATCGGATGAGGTACATTATGTATTCAAGTCCTGTTGCAGCAAGCCTTCCAGCCTGCCATCCCGAGCCACCGCCTGCCCAGCTCCAGCAGAAATGCCTCCCTCGGGAGCAGTCTCCATTCACCATCCGCCAGGCCCCACACCCACCGGAGGACCACTCCGATAGCCCAGGCACAGGCCTTACCTGGCAGGTGCTGATGTCGCTGGCTTCCCACTTTGCCCCCGGCAAGAAGTCAATGCAGAGACAGATGGGAACAGTCTACCCCCTGAGAGCTGTCATCTTTTCCAGACCTCTGCTTCCCAGGAGTGGGGAGATGAGCACTGGACCAAACCCAGGAGCAGTCTCTGCTTGGGAGGCTCTCGTCACTTTCTTGTCACCAGTCATCTTTTCAGCTCAGTTACCACTTCCTCCGGGAAGCTGTCTCCATCAGGGCAAATCCTGCCATGTGGAGATTTTATGGCACATCAGGCCTCCTTTTATGAGCATGCCTCCTATGAGATGGCTTTGAGTCTGAGGTCTGCTACTTGCTGGTCCTTGAGCAAATCCCATTGTCCCCCGGGCCTCAGGTTTTGAAGGGAGGGGGTTGATAAAATGCTCTCTTGGGCCCCTTTTGGTTCCAACCTCTGGGATTTCCCTTCCCAAAACAAGAGCTGCCATCACAGCAGCAACCCAAGTGGAGGTCTTGACCTTTGGAAAATCCCTTTCCCTCGCTGGGCCTTTGTTCACTTAGCACTAAAATCATGGGGTAAGCTATGATACTGGTTTCCAAGCTTTTTAAGGCACGAAATTCATTTTTTCAAAATGCAATCTAATACCTAATAGCAGTAAGAGTAGAGCTGCTTTGCTTGACATAGGAGCGAGGGTCTGGAAGGCCCCTTTCTGTTGGGCCTCTGAAGCATCCTCTCTCAATACGGCTCCTAGAAGCACAGTTTTAAAGTCACACTAGGCTGGGCACAGTGGCTCATACCTGTAATCCCAGCACTTTGGGAGGTCAAGGCAGGTGGATCACTTGAAGTTAGGAGTTCAAGACCAGCCTGGCCAACCTGGTGAAACCCCGTCTCTACTAAAAATACAAAAATTAGCTAGGCAAGGTGGTGCATGCCTGTAATCCCAGCTACTCGGGAGGCTGAGGCATGAGAATCACTTGAAACCAGGAGTTGGAGGTTGCAGGGAGCCGAGATGGTGCCACCGCACTCCAGCCTGGGCGACAGAGTGAGACTCCATCTCTAAATAAATAAATAAATAAATAAATAAATAAATAAATAAAGTCAGGCCTGTAGCATCACCGTGTGTCAAGTTCCAATGTCTACCCGCTCTCACCTCACATCTGTGTGTTGCCTGCGTCCTGTGGGGTCCAGGGATCTTCTTTTGAGAAGTGTCCAAAAGATAACAAAGGCTTGCGTGCTCCTTTTTTTTTTTTTTTTAAGTGTTTGATTTCAAATGAGGCTTCAAAGGACGTAAGATATGAAATTTATCAAGGCAGGAGGAGAGAAGCCAATAAATTAACCTATTTGCAAATCATTGCTATGGAAGCCAAAGCGCCAACAGTTCAAACAAAGGCCATAAGCTCTTACTATAACTTAGCATGCCCACGGAGGAGGCACAGATGCCCATGGAGCTGGCCCAGCCCCCAACAAGCCCCCGGGCACCTCCACTGCATCCCATCCCAGTGCCCAGCAGAACTCTAGTTCCCGTCCATGCAGGGCTGGGCAGCAAGTCAGGAAACCTGGCAGCTGGTTCCCAGGAGTTGCCAGCAGAGCCAAGGACACAAAGAGGGACTCCTGGTCCCTGCAGAACCAGCGCACCCCTCCTCCAGAATCTCGAATTTGCGGGAACATTGCCCACCCCTCCCTGCTACCCAGGTGTGAACGGCTGTGTGGCTTTCCACAGCGAGGGCTGCACACTCCTTCCTTTCTTCATTTCTGATGCCTCCTGAATCGTCACCCTCTGCCGGGTAAGCACAACGTGCAGAGGTTTTCGGAGCAGGTGGAGACACCCCTGCTGCTTCCATGTCAGGGAGACATAAAAACACACTAAGAAACCTTCTGGCAGGAGGCTCAAGGCATGGGCCTGTGTGGGCACCTGGCCGGAGGCTTTGATTTGGAAGCCAGAGTAGCTGACCTTTTGGAACCAGGGTGACACCTTTTATATTCGAAGGCAGCTGATTTTTATTCTTATTTTTAAATTCTTATTTTTATTTTATTTATTCTTATTTCTAAAGCACCCATAAAACCATCTCGTGGAGTTGAAGCTTCCTTTAGTTTTCCTTCCATTCTTACTCAGCTTATAAAAATGCATAAAATCAGGAGTCATTCTGCCACCCCAAATGCATCCCTCTCTCAGCCCCGTCGTCTGGTGACAATTCTCCGTATCAATCCCAAGACAGCAGCTGAGCTTCCTGCACAATCCGGCATCTCCCCCATCCCCCGCTCCCGCTCCCTTGTCCTGTTCAGTCCTCTTGAATTTTAACTGTCAACTCTCCAGTGACAGCCACAGCAAGCCTGAAGGGGAGGGAGGCGGGTGCTATTTATAATTCGGCGGCGTTCACCCTCAGAACACGGCCATTTTTTCCAGGCCGCCTGCCAGAGGCCCACATTCCCCAGGCTCTATATATGGGTTTCTCCGCAGGCCCCTGTGGCCATCTCCTCGCCTCTGAGGGGCCCAAGGCAGCCTGGCCAGTTAGAAAGGCAGGGCCAGCTCTGCTCCTCCTTGACCTGTGAGGAGGCCACAGCCAGCCCCACAGCCTGGACTTCCTCTGGAACAGAGGACAAGCGTCAGGGACCCTGGGGGTACTGGTCTGACAGGGACTGGAAAGCAGCTGGCTATTCCCCCTGGGTTTGAGTAAGAATGGCAAGGAAAAAAACTGTATTCTTGCTATCAAACATTAGATCACCCCTTCTTTTTGCCAAGTGGTTTTCAATTGTTTCCATCGTGATGTGACTGAGGTCCACGGCAGTCTCGCCAACCCCTGAAAGCTCTGAAAGCTGGATTTATGGACGCCCTTAGCTAGGCAGATGGGAGGGGAGGCCTGGAGAGGGTGGGCAGGCCAGCCAAGGCGAGGGTGTGGGGCTTTGGCCAAGCAGGTATTTTCTGCAGGCTCTCAGCTTTGATTAGCATATATTAAGGATACGGGAGAGAAAGGTGTCCGGCCTCTTGTGGGTATTTGGATGTAACCACTTCACTGCCTTCTGGAAGCCAAGCCTGGAGGCAAAGGAAGGGCCTGACCCAGTGGAGTGCCCAGTCTGGGCTTTCCTCAACTTTGTCCTTTCTTTTTTTTTTTTTTTGTTTTAGGACGGAGTCTCCCTCTGTCGCCCAGGCTGGAGTGCAGTGGCGTGATCTCGGCTCCCTGTAAGCCATTCTCCTGCCTCAGCCTCCCGAGTAGCTGGGACTACAGGCTCCTGCTACCACGCCCAGCTAATTTTTTTGCATTTTTAATAGAGACAGGGTTTCACTGTGTTAGCCAGGGTGGTCTTGATCTCCTGACCTCGTGATCCGCCCGCCTCAACCTGCCAAAGTGCTTGGATTACAGGCGTGAGCCACTGCACCCGGCCAACTTTGTCCTTTCTATGCCGATGCCTGTGGGGCCAGGCTGAGGCCAAAAATGAACTGTGGTCCCTATGGAGCAGGACACCCCCTCCAATTTCATGCGGGCAATTCTACTTTGGTTTCTTGGATAGTGCCTGGAAAATCTCCTTAGGAACTGACTGCAATGGATGCAGCTATGTCCTGGTCTGGCCACTCAAACACCAAGAGCACTCTTGTTCCCAGGTCTCTGCTCATCTTTCTCTCCTCCTTTCAAACCAAGTTCAAGTCCTTCTTCTAAAAAGCCTTCTATGGCCATCCGGGTATCTCTTCCTGAGGACGGAGAGCATCTAGTACGAGCACGCATGCTGGAATAACAGTCTGGACTGCTGGCGTGCTTACTCTATGCCATGCATTTAGCGCGGAGCATCCCATAAGGCCCCCGTGGGAGAGTGCCATTCTGTAGGTGAGGAAACAGAGGTGCAGAGTGGTCAGGCAGCCTGCACAAGGTGACCTCGTGGGTAGGTAGCAGATCCCAGTCTCACTCCCAGCCTCCCTGCTGCAGGCACTGGTTCCTCTCAGTTGCTTGGGGTCTTCATTGTTACTTTGGGTCCAATCACTGTCTTCTCATGCACTGGCCTCCCGTCTGTCCTTCAAGACAGCTCCTTGCAGGTGGAGGCTGCTTCTTAACGCCTTCCCTCTTCCTTCTCTTCTCCCCTGAGCAGCTAGAACAAACTAGACCCACAAAAAATCTTCACTCCTGCTATGGTCCTATGGCTAAGGACGTGGCTACCTGCGAGCTTGCTTCTGCCTGAGATGGGTTCCTGATTCTCTCCTTTGGCTTCGTGGCCTCTGCGTCCCCCTGAGCAGCCGCTGTCCTCCATCTGTGGAGGTCCCAGCCATCCCTATAGTTACTCGTTTTCCTGTGACAAATATGGGACTGGCGCTTCAGCAGGGGAAAGCAGCAGCAGGAGTTGATCAATTCCTAAGCAACAAAGATCCTGTTTTCATGCAAACGTCCTCGGCATTAAAACAAAAACAAATTCCTCACGGGGCGCGTCCTGGATGCCAAGTTTCATCGTAAGACACATTTTTAAAGCAAGGTTTTGTGCCTGTGTGAGAGACTAACAGGGAATGCGGGAGAGCCCCGGGCCAAGTGCTGTCTCCATATAGATCCGCCCTCATTTAGACCTCATGGCCACCCCTCAAGCTAGCCACAGTCACAGCCTGATCTGAGGGGCGAGAAACCAGGCAGAGAGGGAGGAGGGAGCGGGTCCAGCATCGATCATATCTCAAATGGCAGCAAAGGGAGGTGACCAGGTTTGACTGGGGCTGTGCTGTGTCCAACACAGACCTGGGGATGAAACGTGGTCATATTCGCCTTGCAGACATGAGGATACGATTGTGAACATTTCAGATGACTATGGGCAAAATGTTTTTTTGTTTTTTAAATTTTCCTTAGTGTGCTCTTCTCAACTCCAAATAAAGAGAAGGATGTTGCCTGGATGCCAACTCTCTCTTTACAAAAACCCAGTTCGACTGTAAATCTGGATGAAATGTTAGAATTGACCAAATGCCCTGCAGCGTATGACACTTACAGAGTGCTCAGGAGAGTCCCTGACTCACTTGGCTCTAAACGTGGTCCTGGATTCCTTGCCTCCGAGGCCAAGAGCAAATAAAAAGGGGGTGATGATGAGAAATCTTATGAGGCAAGCCAGGACTTTTAGGTTGAATGATAACAAGGGCCCTGAGCTTTGAAGAGGTGGGACCACTGAGGGCAGAGCTATCTGGGAAGGCTTCCTGGAGGAGGGAGATATGCTGATTCCACTCAAGGATCTCGTAATAGACAGCTTTGGCCTGATCCTAGAGGAGCTGGGTGCCCACCAACACCAGCATCACCAGGCCATCGCCAGGGTCACCAGGCCTGCCCAGCAGTTACAGGAAAGTGTCCATAGGCCATCTAGCCTCCAGCTGGCTCCTGAAGCTTTGTCTTGTAGGATTATGGGTGTCCAAAGGCAGCACACTTGATGGGTTAGGGGCGGGGCCACACAGTTCACTTCTGGCAAGAGGCAGTAATCCCAGGACTGTGGTATTTTAGAGCTGCAGGATCATCTGGCACTGTCTCCTTACTGCTGATGCCTTGCCCAAGGTTCATAGTGCAGCCAAGACTTCAGTTTGAACTTCTTCCTTCCTGGCCCTCTGAAACCCTCTTTGCAGCCTGCTTTTCCCATGCTGAGGAGGTAGTCCCTGGCTTCTGCATGTGCCCAGCAGTGCCTTGTGGGCCTGGGATTGGGTGATACAGACAGCATAACGTCTGGTTGCAGCCTCCCCAAGCTGGCCTGGGAAGCTCCCCAATGCCTCTTCCTAGTGCCTCAAACGGCAACTGATCCCGAGTGGGCAAAGGTCTGGTGCTGGGCACAGTGAGTGGGCAGGTGGGGCAGGATAAAAGGGCCTCTAAAGGAGACTTGTGGGAGCTCAGAGTGATAAGAATCAGCTAAGGAGGGTGTGGAAAGCACGCGGGCATTGTGTGCAGAAGACCTGGGCTGGAATCTAACACTGCGAGTACTCCCCAGGATCCGTGTTCCTCTCTTTAGCCCAGGCATGCAGTTACACTACATTTTCCAACCTTCCTTGCAGTTAGCTATGATCATGTGACTGCATTCTGGCCAGTGGAATGTGTGTGGAAGTGATGTGGGCCAATTCCAGGCCTGGCCTATAAAAATCCCCCACTTTTTGTTCTCTCTCTTTCTCCATCCACCATCTGCATGCAGAGCTCCCAGGACTCGAGGGAGAAAAAGCCACCAGAGGAAAGGAGCCTGGGTCCCTGAATCACTGTGTAGAATACTGCCTGCCAAACATACACCCTGAATTGTTATGGCAATAACAAATAAACTCCTAATGTGTTAAGCCATTTAAATTCTGGGGTTGTTACAGCTGTCAGCCCAGTCTGACTAACATAGCCTCTTAATAGGCTTTGGATAAGTTTCTTAGCCTCCCTGAGCTTCAGTTTCCTCATCTCTAAAATGAGAATTAGAAAAACCTTTCTGAGAATGACTGAGCTAATATTTGTAAAGCTCCTACAACCAAGGCTGCATATGACTTTTGTGAGCCCTTGGCACTTTGATTTTGTAGGTGCCTTCCTCTATTCAAAAAAAAAAAAAAGAATAACTAAATAAAAATGAGGCTTTACAACTGTATCAGTATAAAGATGGATATAAGACAGATTCATTATTGAGACTCGTTTGAACCCAGGAGGCAGAAGTTGCAGTGAGCCGAGATCGCTCCACTGCACTCCAGCCTGGCAACAGAGCAAGACTCTGTCTCAAAAAAAAAAAAAAAAAAAAAAAGATAGATTCATTATTATGTTTATTATTACAGGCATACTTTGGAGCCCTTGAGACTTCAGTTCCAGACCACTGCAATAAAGCAAGTATCACAATAAAGTGAGTCACACGAATTTTTTTATTTTCTAGTGCAATAAGTTTTGTTTACACTGTACTATAGTCTAATAAGCAACAGCAGTATACATAAAAAAAAGCACACCCTTCATTTAAAATACTTCACTGTTAAAAAATGCTAATAATAATCTGCCCCTTTAGCCTTTGATGGTGGAAGATCTTGCCCTAATGGTGATGGTTGCTAACTGATCAGAGTGGTGGTTGCTGAAGGGTGGAGTGGCTATGGCAATTTCCGTTTTTTTTTTTTTTTTTTGAGATGGAGTCTTGCTCTATCGCCCAGGCTGGAGTGCGGTAGCATGACCTCAGCTCACTGCAACCTCTGCCTCCCGGGTTCGAGTGATTTTCCTGCCTCAGCCTCCCTAGTAGCTGGGACTGCAGGTGTGCGCCACCACACCTGGTTAATTTGTGTATTTTCAGTAGAGACGGGGTTTCACCAGGCTGGTCTTGAACACCTAACCTCAGGTGTTCCGCCCGCCTCAGCTTCCTGAAGTGCTGGGATTACAGGCATGAGCCACCACGCCCAGCCAGCAATTTTTTAAAATAAGACGACAATGAAGTTAGATGCATTGATTGACTCTTTCACAAAAGCTTTCTAGGTAGCATGCGATGCTGTTTGATAGCATCTTACCCACAGTAGAACTTCTTTCAAAATTGGAGTCAATCCTCTTAAACCCTGCGGCTGCTTTAGCAACTAAGTTTAAGTCATAGTCTAAATCCTTTGTTCTCATTTCAATAACGTTCACAGCATCTTCACCAGGAGTGGATTCCATCTCAAGAAACCACTTTCTTTGCTCATTCATAAGGAGCAAATCTTCATCTGTTCAACTTTATCATGAGATTGCAGCAGTTCATTCACATCTTCAGACTCCACTTCTAATTCTAGTTCTCTTGCTATAAAACACAGTATCTGTGAAGCGTGATACAGCGAAGTGCAATAAAATGAGGTATGCCTGTATGTATTATTTTTATATTTGATTTTATTTTCATTGTTATTATATTCACTTTTTTCCTTCTGATTTTAAGAGCAATAAAAATGAGCATTTTCTGGGCCCCTCAAAGTATCAGACTCTATGCACTGTGCCTATTGAACCTAGCGGAGAAGCCGACCCTGCCCACTGTAGTGTCTGGCCCATAGTGCATACAATAAATGGGAACTATTAAGAGACATGTATAAAACTAATAACAGAAAGACAGGTATGAAACAGCAACAAATGATTATGAAGCCCCTTTCATATACCTCATTTCCTCCAACCCTCACATCCACTGTATAAGATGCTTATCATCTATATTTTCTGATGGAAAAATGAGACTCAAGGAGATCAAGTTGTGGGCTCAAGAAAGGCAGGAACATCTAATACTCAGTGCCTATGTTGGGCACAATGCTTGACACCTGTCTTACTTTATCACTGCTAATTTTCCCAGATCCAGGATGAGGTAGGGGTTATGTTTTTACCCCCATTTATGATTTAAAAAACAAATTGATGCCAGGGACCAGTGGCTGAGCTGAGAACTAAACCCACTTCTACTGGGTACCCCATCTAATGCTAGCTCTACCACCTGGTCTTTCCATTTATCAATAGCTGTGTCAGCAGAATTGAGAGATGGCAGTGTCTACAGAGGGTGTCAGACACCCCAACACCTCCTTTCATGGGCTAGAGAAGAACCTGCTCAGGGCTGAAATCCAAACACATCATGCCAGATTCAACTTGTGCTTTCTCATTCTCCACCCAAATGTACTCCTTAGAAGGTTTAATTATAGTGACTTCTATTTTCTTGTAAATAATCACATCTGTCATAACTGATCTAACTAATCCAAGGCTCCAAGTTGGCAGTCTTGGTGGCCTGAGCCAATGTGTCAATTATGCCAAGTAGGCTGTGAGCAAAAGTTGCGTGAAATGGGAGAGAGAAAAATAATCACAGTCATATAAATGGTGAGGACCAATATGTGCTTTTTCACAACAGTAATATCAACACGAACTTGTAAATGTGGCCAGTGGGTGTCAACCCTTCAGCAATCCAACAGTGAAACAGATGCAGCCAGCCAGTTCCCGGAGAATAAAAACAACCTTTTTAGTAGAGAGCCAATCCTAGCAACTGGCTTCTTTAGTATTTTTTTGAGTCTAAGTAGATACCCCCAGGAAGCTGCCCTGGCTCTTCATGACCTGTTGCCTCTGGGAGTTGCAAGGGCTATATTCAGAGTGCAGCTGTTCAGCCAGCATAGATCAGCAGTGCGAACTTTGGGTCTGGATTGGGGTTCTAGTCTTCTCTCTCTGTGAAATGTATCAGTAGTATGACTAAGCAAATCGTTTAGCCTTCACCGATTCATCTCAGCTTTCTCATCTATAAAATGGGGACAAGAATGTCTACCGCCCAGAATCCTTGGAGGACTGAATGATGTAATGACTGTATGTGATAGTCTGTTGGAGAGAATAAGCACTACATAAATGCCAATCATCATCATAATGAGCAGATTAGCATATACAGGTTAAGCATCCCTAATAAAAAAATCTGACATTCAAAATGCTTTAAAATGAAAATAAAAAAATCTGACATTCAAAATGCTTCAAAACTTTTGAGCACCGACATGATGCTCAAAGGAAATCCTGATTGGAGCATTTCGTATTTTGGATTTTTGGATTAGAAATGCTCAACTGGTATGTATTCAGCAAATATCACAAAATTAAAAAAAAAAAATCAAAATCTGAAACACTTCTGGTCCCAACAATGTTGGATAAAAGATATTCAACCTGTACTGAGTCCTGTTTTCAATCCATGAGATAACTTCTTTCTCTACTCAAATAACAGCAAATGGAAACACTCATACTCTACGTCAGAGAGGGGATAAGATACGGCATCTACTCGGCGACTTCTTTCATGGGAGGTGTCTGAAAGTCATCATGCCAGTCGAGCTCTGAAAGTCTTTGTGTCTGATGGGAGGCTATAACGGAGGTACATCTTTCAGGTCACGACACAGGAAACTGAAAGGCGGCTCTGATGCATTCCCGAGACACCCATGGGAAATGGACACATGCTCTTGGCTATGACTTTCAGAGTGACCTTGGGCACATTAGCTCATCTTTCTTGCTTCAGTTTCCTCAACTGTAAAATGAAGGTAGTAACAGTACCTACTTCTTCTTTTTTTTTTTTTTTTTGAGACGGAGTTTCATTCTTTTTGCCCAGGCTGGAGTACAGTGGCGCAATCTCGGCTCACCGCAAGCTCTGCCTCCCAGGTTCAAGTGATTCTCCTGCCTCAGCCTCCCGAGTAGCTGGGATTACAGGCATGTGCCGCCATTCTGGCTAACTTTTGTATTTTTAGTAGAGATGGGGTTTCTCCATGTTGGTCAGTTTGGTCTTGAACTCCTGACCTCAGGTGATCCGCCCGCCTCAGCCTCCCAAAGTGCTGGGATTACAGGTGGAAGCCACCGCATCTGGCCCAGTACCTGCTTCTTAGAGTAGTGGTAAGGAATGCTTAAACTACCACACATCACCGGCTTACAACAGGGCCAGGCACATGGGAAGCAATCAGTTGGTATCAGTATTTACTACGACTTATGTCACCACCATGTCACTGGTCAATGGCCTTCCTTCCCTCCTCCAGGATTTACTAACATACGTGTTTAATGTGTTAGCCTCTTTCAGGTTTTCCACATTAAACCTCTTCCTAGGAAGGAAATATTGTAGTCAACATAGAAGATCTGGCAGCAAAGCACAGTGTTAAGAGCTCCAGGATCTATATCTGAATCTTCAAGAGAGGCCCAGAGTCGCTTCCTTCAAAGGAAGTACATTTCTGGAGCAGAGACGTGGGAGAAAGGGTTCTGCACCAAGAATCAGGGGACCCAAACCCCAGCTCCGTGTCATTTTTCCCACTCTGTGGCCTTGGGCAAGTTGCTTCGCTACTCTGGGTATGAATTTTCTCAGTTATAAAATAAACGGGGCTTTTGGCAATGCATCTCAGTTTATTCACGTAAAGAAAGTAAGGACAACTATCACAGAGTTGCTACAGGATGTGAACCACATAACGCATCACTCACTGAAAGGCATGAGGTCCTGACCATCGCCCATAAGGCTCTTTTCCATCTGGCTCCCACATCTCCAGAACGCATGGCCCTTTCTGCTGCACACATTGGACTCCTCGCTTTTCTCACATCCCTCAGGCACGCTCCCACCTTAGGGTCTTTGCACCAGCTGTCCTCTGCCTGGAATTCTCTTTCTCCAGAAAGCCCCAGGGCTCACTCCTCCACTTCCTTCAAGTCTTAGGTTACTATTGTTTTTCTATAACAATGATCGCTTTCTAGCATAGTCTATGATTTCCTTACTTATTATGATTATTGCTTACTGTCTGTCTCTCCCCAGGCCAAAAATGTAAGTTCCGTGAGAGAATTTTTGAACCCAAGAGCCTGAGAAGAGAACTGGGTACAAAACAGGTGATCAATAGATATTTGATGATTTATTGAATGAATGCATGAAGAGCACGGATACACAAAGCGAGTACTTATTAAATTCTTGGCAGCCTTCTTAAACGTGAAAGGAGGATTCTTACTCCTCACACATTTTCTTTCCACGAGAAAGGGTCCTTATGTCAAGGCTCTGGACCTGTTACCGTCCTGCCTTCCTTCTCTTCACCCCTGAAAGTGGAGTAAAGGCCTGATTGGCAGGTGATGGCCACTCACAGACCATTTCTCAACTCAAACATTACTCTCCTGCAAGCATCACAGATGGGCCCTCTCTTTCTGTTCTGTCTGCCCCTATCAGAGGGCGGCAGTGGCCTTGGCCCTGGGTGAGTGTGTCTGGTTGCCAGGTTCCCAGTTCCCCCTGTCGGGTTCTTCCATGGCGTGGATGCAGGGCAGGGAGCACTAGAAAGACCACCAAGCCAGTAAACCTGCATCATATTCTCTAGTCTGGTTCTGTCAGTAACAAAGTAGATATTTTTAATTTTATTATTTTTTGAGACAGGGTCTCGCTCTGTCACCCAGGCTGGAGTGCAGTGGTACAATCTCAGCTCACTGCAGCCTCGACCTCCTGGGCTCAAGCAATTCTCTCACTTCAGCCTCCCTAGTAGCTTGGACCACTGGCACGTGCCACCACACCCAGCTAATTTTTTTTTTTTTGTAGTGACCGGGTTTTGCCATGTTGCCCAGGCTGGTCTCGAACTCCTGAGCTCAAGCAATCCACCCACCTCAGCCTCCCAAAGTGCCGGGATTACAGGTATAAGCTGCACTCAGCCCAAAGTCGATATCTCAATTTCCACCTGTTCAACTCCTATGTCTGTCTCCATTGATTCTGAACCTGGTCAGGTAACAAGGCTGTGCCATTTACTGACCCCTAAAACTCTAACATCAAACATTCCCAATTTTAAAAAGTAAAACTTTCGGTACCCTCGATCCAAGTTGTCTATAATCCCAGCCACTCCCTTTTGACATGCTAGTCTGTGGATGTTCCACTTCACATACAACACTCTTTGGCGTGCTCATTTTGATGGGCATGACTCTGCAGTGAGGTTTGTGACCCCAGGGGAAAGGGGCTGCTACTGACTGGACACCATTCTGCTACTGATGCTGTTTAAAAATGTATATACATCCTGCCCCTTACTGCTGGCCCTTCCAGGACCTGCCGTCCACAGAGCCTCACCCACGCAGGACGTGACATCTCAGGGCCGCGTTTCCTGCTCATGTGGGACTCGATGCTGTTCTCTGAACTGCTGCATTTGCTCCATTCTTCTTGTCTTCTGAGATCCTTTAGGAAACTGTATCTGTCATCCAACCTGTTCACTATAGCTCCCAGCTTCACATTATCTCTGACCACAGTGATAGTGATCACCAATGTGTACAAGGTCTCAGGTATTGAGCCAAGCATTCTCCCTATATTGTCGCATTTAATACTCAAAACAAGCCAAGGAAGCAGGGGTTACTACCCCCCATTTTACAGAAAAGGAAACTAACGTTTATAGAGATGAAGGGTATTTATGTGTCACTGCAGTTCATAAGTAGCTGAGCCAGTTCTTAAGCCTGCACACTGGACGGCCTCTAGGGCTGGCACTTAGGTCTTCATTTATGCCATTTATTAAGCTCTTACTCTTTGCCAAACATTGTGCACAATGCTGGATTTACATGATCTCTTCAGAGGCTTTAAAATATATATATATATATATATATATATATTTTTTTTTTTTTTTAGCAGAGAGATACATGCCCATGGTCAAGAAATCAAGCACTACCGGGACTTATAATGAAAACCATCACCTTCTAATGAAAAGTAGCCCTCCACCTCCCCTACCCAACACACTCCCCAAAGTCAACCTTTTCTAACTCTTTCTGAAAACTCACAGAGACTTCTCTAACTACAGGATTTATTGTACGCTTCAAACAATTTGGATGACGTAGATATAATGATGATCTCCCTTTACAGATGATGAAATGGCAGCAGAGTGGCCTAACGTCACATAGCTGGCATGGGGCAAAGCCAGCATTCAAATTCACTTCTGCCTCTGTCCAGGTCCTGCTCTTACACTTCAGGACCCCTGCGTGACATGTGGGGCAAGGGTGTGGCTCGGGCCCCCTCAGGCACACTGGTTTCTGGGTTGCTTGTTGTCTAAAAGCACTCACAGTGGGCATAACTAAATACCAGCATGGGATTATGCAGAAGTGAGTTTTCTTTTCCCTGTGAGGTTAGTTGCCAATTCCTCTTTCTTCTTTTTTTGAGATGGAGTTTCACTGTTGCCCAGGCTGGAGTGCAGTGGTGCCACCTCGGCTCACTGCAACCTCCGCCTCCCAGGTTCAAGCAATTCTCCTGCCTCAGCCTCCCTAGTAGCTGGGATTACAGGTGTCTACCACCATGCTTGGCTAATTTTTTTGTGTTTTTAGTAGAAACGGGGTTTTGCCATTTTGGCCAGGCTGGTCTTGAACTCCTGACCTCATGTGATCTGCCCACCTCGGCCTCCCAAAGTGCTGGGATTATAGGCGTGAGCCACCGCACCCGGCCCCAACTCCTCTTTCTAGTGTCTTCACGTTTGTCCTTCTCCAGCCACTGCAGACATCTCCCATCTCTCTGTTATGATACAACTGCCAACATCACTTCAGGGGCTGAGTCTCCCGGGCCCTTCTATTCCTTTCCAAGAACCTCACAGCTTCCAGTCTCTCCTCCTGTGAGATGGAACTAATGGCATTTATCACCATCTCCGTTAGGAGGTTGCAAAAAAGACCAATCCCTTCCAGATTCAGCTTTTATAAGAAATAAGTCTCCCTTTGTTTTGTGACTATAGTTATTGCTGGAGAAAAAGTGCATGCAGCACAAAATGAAACAACCTTGACAATATTTGTTAATTGTCTAGCTAGTGCTTTGGAGCTCCAACTCAAACTAGTCAGGTTCAAATCTTGGTAAGGGCATTCACTTACTATCTTTGGTAATCTGACAGGTCACTCTCCTCTCAGTAATGGATTCCTCAGCTGTAAATCTGGAAGGAGTGTGGTGAGAATGATAGATTATAAATAATGAATTACACGGGTTAACCGTTGTGCTTTGAACTCTCCTGACCACAGCCCATGCTCTATATGCTATTATTACTTAGTATTTGATATGGTTTGACTGTGTCCCCACCCAAATCTCATCTTGAATTGCAGTTTCCATAATTCCCACATGTCATGGGAGGGACCTGGTGGGAGGTACTTGAATCATGGGGGCGGTTATCCCCATGCTGCTGTTCTAGTGATAATGAGTGAGTTATCATGAGATCTGATGGTTTTACAAGGGGCTTTCCCCCCTTTTGCTTGGCACTTCTCCTTCCCGCCATCATGTGAAGAAGGATGTTTGCTTCCCCTTCCACCCATGATTGTAAGTTTCCTGAGGCCTCTCAAGCCATGCTAAACTGTGAGTCAATTAAATCTCTTTCATTTATAAATTACCCAGTCTTGGGTATGTCTTTCTTAGCAGCATGAGAATCGACTAATACGCTACTAGTATTGTTGTTTAAAACCCTGAAGTTGACCTGAGGCATATATATATATATATATGTGTGTATATATATATATATATTTGGTGCTTATATCTAAGTGGCATCAAGATAGAAATGATCATTAATCTCTTAAAAGTATTTAAAGGCATAATTATTAGCCCCATCTTACAGATGAGTAGATAAACTGAAAAAAGGTGACCTGCCCAAGGTGACAGGATGGTTCTGAATTAGAAGCAGGCACTAAGGCCATTTGAACTTTCCCAGTAACAAGGCTGGGTGACCTTGGACAAGTTGCACTCTCTCTCTCTGAGCCTCATTTGTAAAATGAAAGGGGTAAAGCTGAGACCTCACCTCTACCATTCTCTAATAAAGAGGGAGTAAGCACAGCAGTTAAGAGATAGTGTCCAGAGTTAGGGGTCTTCCACTTACTACCTGAGTGACCTTGAGCAAATTACTTATTCTCCCGGTGCCTCGGTTTGCTCATCTGCAAAATGGGTCTAATGGCAGTATCCACCCTAGAAGGTGGTTATATATCTGAGGAGAAGGCCTGGCACATAAAAGTGCACAGTAAGCATCAGTTCTTATTCCTGACTTGTATGTGGCCAGCCTGGCCTCCAACACCCTTTGTCAGTCCTAAGCCCTTTGCTCATCACCGACCACAGTCTCACTCCTGACACTGTGCTCAGGGCATAACACGTGGTTTCCACAAATCCCGGTTAGATGTCTTAGGCAGAGTGTTAAGCTCTCCGTCTAAAGTAAAAGGCTATTTTCAAGTGCCTAACACTTCAATTTGAAAAGAAAACTCTATTTTTTTTATTTCTACCTGTAACGCTGATTACAGTGTTTTTGCTTTTCTTCCCATGCAGTCTGGAAATCCTGAATAAATGTCAAAAAGAGTTCCCTGAGTCAATAAATAATGTAATATTATTAAAACTCTTAGGAATGAACCATTTCCTCCATTACCAGAAGCTTAAAAGGATAATATTTTCAATTTCATTTTTCAATAAATACATTATGCAGGGCGCAAGTGGTGTGGCTATAATTTGTGGTTAATAGATCAATGGTTCATTCATTCGATTGGAAAATACCTGCGCCTGCCCAGTAGGAGCCAGGCATTGTCCCAGGCTTTGATGATCCAACAATAGCAACAGCAGCAGCAGCAGGGAAAATAGGAGCTCCCACTCACCAAGGTCCCCTTCCACTGTCCACCCTTCTCCACCCTGTGGACTGTGGGAGTGCACATCCTCGCCCTCCACCCTCTACCAGTGAGCTCTACCAGTGGGACGAACTGGCATGAGATCAGAGGGTCTAAGGACAGGAGGTCTGGGGTATATATCCCCACTCCCCCTCCCCTATCATCAGACCTAGAGAAAATTACTTCATCTTTCTGTGCCTCAGGTTTCCCATCTGTGAAATGGGGCAAACAGTAATACTCCATAAATGAGGCTGACGTGAGTTACCGTGCTTAGAACAATGGCTGGCCATAATCGGCACAAGGTAAACGTCAGCTGTGTAAAATGACTGTTCTTCAGTGTCATGTGGGACAGTCACTCTCCCACAGCTACACCTTGCCTGAGATCCAGTGGCCACTCTTCGTCTTGACCTTCAGGCCTAGGGGAGGTCGGACTTTCAGCTGTTGTGAGCCTGGTGCTTCCCTTTCCCTTGTCGGCTTTGCTTAACCCTGCACTCTTCTCTGTAATCAGGCCCTCCATTTACTCAGTCCTCGCCACTCTGTGTGTACCATCTCTTTCCTGCTGGGACCCTAACTCTGGTGCCTGCACACACTGTGTTCCGGGCAGTGTTCATGAGTTTTCTGTAATGCATACAAATTGACCTGGGCAGATGCATCCCTTTTCTGGATTATAAAACTTGTGATGACTTTGTCAGCTCCCTGGTTTCTTCTTGCTTTTCTAGGTGGCTCTGTTGGGTAGGGACCAAGAAATTCCACAAATGCCCCTGTAAAGGAAGTCTTACTGGGCCCATTTCTACAGATAGAAAAACTGAGGCACACAGTTCAACCTAAGCCCCACAATTAGGAAGTAGTTAAGCTGAGTTTCAGATTCAGGCCGAGCTTTCATTCCCAAGCCTTACTTTAATGCCATCGAAAGTGACTCATTCATCCTTGATTTCCTGAAAGCTTGCAGGTAAGTAAAAAGGCAATTACAGTCGTGTGTGTGATGATTAATCTGATAGGAATAAGAACAGGAAATTGTGCAAAGGCCAAACTTACCTGGGAACTAGTGATGAGAATGGGAGTTAGAGAAGGCTTCCCAGAGGAGGTGATATTAACCAGACTCATGAAATATGGAGCACTATTCTGGCAACAAGGAAGAGGAACTGGAATGTGCAAAGCTTTAGAGGGAAGAGGGAAACAGAGAAGGACTTTTTGTTCAGGTCCTACAAGCAGTTCAAAAATCCCAGAGCAGAGAACTCGAGGCAGGGGACAGGGAGGAGTAATGACAGAGCTGAGGCCGGGTCCCAGTGATGAGGAGCCACAACTGCTGGGCTGAGGAGATGCGACTTAGACATTTCGATGTCAATGTTTGTAGAGAGATGATGCCTATACGGGCCTGCTCTGGCAATCTACCCACGACAGCCAGCTCCGTTAGGACAGAGGCTCTTATGTTTCATTTCGAACTTTTAAACCTGGCATGGAGCTCTGTATACAACAGGTGCTCCATCAGTGGGACTGACAACTTTTAAAAAAAGAAAGATCTTCATGAGGTGTTCCTCTGAGTCCGTAGGAGATGCTGTGGGGCTGGCCCATGACCCCCTGTCCTTCCCACCTCAGTGCACATCGGCTTCACTTCTAACAGTTGGTACCTGTGTTTCCTTGCTGGGGTGGGGGGGGCCCTCTGATTTTCAGTGGCCACTTTGTTCCCCACATGCCAGGCCTGAAGTACGGGAGAATGACACCCCTTCAGGGAGCAGCCCACGGCCAGTGACTGATGGGAGTTGGTGAATCGGTCATGCCGGTCTCAGTTCTCAGGTGGGACAGCGCTGAGGCGTGTGATCTGTGCTGGCACCCAGAGCTCCCCACTGTGGTCACCTGCTTGACAACGTTCTATTTCCTGGCTTCCTTCTCTCCAGGTCTCACTTCCTGCCACCCCCAACCCCCAACCCAGGTCTTCCTTCACTTCTCACATAAACTATTTGCACTTGAAGCTTTGCCTTGGGGTCTGCATCTGGGTATCCCAAACTAAGACAGCCTGATTCTTAGTGTCACAGAATGCAAGAGTTGAGATGAAGGGACTTCAGAGGTAACCTACCATGGGCAGGAACACACATGGAGTCTACAGCTGGGGGATGGCTGGGGCTGGGTTTATGCTATGCACGTACTGAGGCAACAGAGTGGCTGCTGTGTGCACAAGGGAATCCACGGCCCTGCGTTCTAGTTTCAGCTCTGGACAAGGCACTGTATGTTGGAAAGAATACGGGCTTTGGAGCGAGACAGACCTGGGTTTGAGACCAGGCTGGGCTACAGATGGGCAGGTAACCCCAAGGAGTTAGGTGACCTCCCAGAACCTCAGTTTCCTCAGCTGGGAAATGGTGCAGGGTTGTGATGGCGTTCGAGTGTGAAATGCAAGTAAAACACCTCACTGGGAGACACTGGGCTCCCTTCTAGTGTCTTTTCAGGCACTGCTTATACTATGTCCTAGCTGCTTTTT
This sequence comes from Macaca nemestrina, assembly GCF_043159975.1. Taxonomy (NCBI): domain Eukaryota; kingdom Metazoa; phylum Chordata; class Mammalia; order Primates; family Cercopithecidae; genus Macaca; species Macaca nemestrina. Next base: position 22,503,477 of record NC_092132.1, read on the forward strand.
GCATACCTCCAGCCTAGCAATTCTTTCACTATACGGGCCACCTTGTGCATCCGCCTATGTGCCTCCCAGGAGACTGGAGACTCCCAGAAGATAGGAGCCAGGTTTTCCTCATCCTTGCCTCCCCAGCATTCAGCATCACACCAGGCATTTACCAAGCCCTTAATGAATGTTTGTTGAATGAATGACTGAATAAATGGGGCCGGGAATGGTGGCTCACACCTGTAATGCCAGCACTTTGGGAGGCTGAGGTGGGTGGATCACTTGAGGCCAGGAGTTGGAGACCAGCCTAACCAACAAGGTGAAACCCCATTTCTACTAAAAGTACAAAAATTAGCCGGGCATAGTGGCGCACACCTGTGGTCCCAGCTACTCGGGAGGCTGAGGCATGAGAATCACTTGAACCCAGGAGGCGGAGGTTGCAGCGAGCTGCGACTGCCACTGCACTGCAGCCTGGGTGACAGCAAGACTCTGTCTCGAACAATAAATAAATACATAAATAAATGGCAAAGATGAAAGAATCCCTGCAAACATCTACCAGTGACGATGGGTTTTCTGCAGTGTTTCTTTATTCATTGACTCTTACAGCGCTGAGTCCTTGCCAGGCACCAGGCCCTATTCTATGTACTGACCAAAGCCTGCCCCGGCCCTCCATCTAATGGCTTTTCCTCCGGGGGGAGACAGCAGTGAGCCTCAAACAGGCCACCTGGCAGGCTCACCTGGGAAACTTCTCTAATGTGCACCCGTATTCCAGAGATTCTGATTTCATCATGTGGGGTGGGGCTGGGCATTGGGAGTTTCAAAAGCTCAGGTGAGGATAATGAGCTGCCAGGGGGCGTACTACTGGGACCAAGAGAGAAGAAAAACCAAACCATTTCAGAGAGTGAAGAATACAGAACAGAGGGTGTGATTTAGTCCAGGGGTTCTCCATGGGGGAAGAGGAGATTGGGACCGTTTCACCCCCGAAGACACATTTGACACAATCTGGAGACAGTTTCGGTTGTCACAGCTGGAGGGGAGGTGCTGCTGGCATGGAGTTGGCAGAGGCCAGGGATGCTGCCAAATACCCTACCATGCACAGGACAGCTCCTCACGAAAGAATGATCCAGGCCAGCATGGGCTGAGATGGAGTAATCCTGGTCTAGAGACAGGGCAGGGTGTGCTTCACAGAAGGCTTCTTGGTGGAGGTGACAGGAGAGCTGACACTGAAGAGGCAAGACACAGACTCCACCAGTGAAAGCCTGCGGGAGGAGCAACAGAGAGTGGCACGTCTGAGGTGGGGCCAGGGCCACCATCATGGTCCTTAACGAAAAGGTGCCACGTGGTGACACTGCCAAGCCTGGCTCACGTCACCACTACTTCAGTGGGGGCTGTCTGTTAGGGGTAGGGTGGGGAGAGGGAGGGGGAAATCTGGCCGCATTTGCTTTGCTGCTTTCACTTTTAGGTCTCCAAATCCCCAAGTCCTCACCCCCGTTCCAGGCTCAGAACAGGAACAGGGGATGGAGAGGAAGTTTCAATTCGGGTTGACCACTCAGACCTTGCCACCGTCACCACCTGCAGAGTCACTTCTTCTTTATTTCCAAAAACATCTCCTGTTGCAGCCCGCTGGTCCCCTAGAGCTCTAACTGCAGGCGGGGTGGGGTGGGGTGGGAGTGGGGGCAGTGGGATGCAGGGGAACATTCTTGGGTGACAGCCTCCCAGCCTCCTCCGCCTCTGGCAAGAGTGACTTCCCAAGAGAAACAGGGATGCCCAGAGCAGTAAATAAACACAGCATCCCAGAGGAGAAGGGTGGAAAGGCAGCCCCTGCCAGCCTTGCCCCCGTCACAGACACAACCCATTCACTTTACCAGTCAGGTGCTGGGACTCAGAACGCATCTCCTGCCCTGCTCCCCTGTCCCCTTTCTCTTTCTCTTTCCCTTTCCTGAAGCTTCCCTGTAAATCAGTTGCAGACCCACTGCCTTGGTATCCCCTGGCTTGGACGAGCAGGGGCCACGAAGGCAGCCTGCTTGCTCAACACCACGCGGGCTTTCCATGGAAACATCAGGACAGTTCTGTGGGGGCAATCTGGGTGGAAAGGCAAGTCCTTACATCCAAGGTCCAGAAAGGCCTGAGTCAACAGGCTATGTAAGGGCAGCCACTGGCCTCTGACAGCAACAGGCCTTACCTGCAGGAACCCTGCTACCTGGGGATGGGCAGAGTGAACGCAGCTGCAGACTGCTGAGAAGAAAAGTGACTCGAGGCTGGGCGTGGCGGCTCAAGCCTCTAATCCCAGCACTTTGAGAGGCCAACGTGGGTGGATCACTGGAGGCCAGGAGTTCAAGACCAGCCTAGCCAACATGGTGCAACCCCATTTCTACTAAAAAAATAAAAATTAGCTGGGCGTGGTGGTACACGCCTGTAATCCCAGCTACTTGGGAGGCTGAGGCAGGAGAATCGCTTGAACCCGGGAGGTGGAGGCTGAGCTGAGATGAGCTGAGGTGAGCTGAGATTGTGCCACTGCACTCCAGCCTGGATGACAGAGTGAGAGTCTGTCAAAAGAAAAAAAGAAAGGTGATTCCAGGAACTGTACAACCACCTCCACTTTCTAAGTGGAGAAACTGTGGCCAGAGAGGGGATAAATGACCCACCAAAAGTCAGCAACCGTGGGTGGCTGGGCAGGGTGATCCCAGGTCTTCTGACCCCTGTCTGCATGTGGAATTTATCTCAGGCCTCATACTTATTTCCGAATTGTAGAAAAGTTCCAAGTCAGTGCATCCAAACAGAAAGCCAGAGTGTCCAGAACTGGCAGTCATCTTCCTCCAGATGTGCGTTTAGGGCAAGGGAGGATATGACGAAGTGTCTCTGCCTCTTTAATCTCTTTTTGTTTCGGAGATGAGGTCTCACTCTGTTGCCTGGACTAGAGTGCAGTGGTGCAATCATGGTTCACTGCAGCCTTTACCTCCCAGCCTCAAGTGATCCTCCCACCTCAGCCTCCCAAGTAGCTGGGACCATATGTTATGTGTGTGCTACCAAGCCTGGCTGTGTTTTTTTTTTTTTTTTTTTTTTTTTTTTTTGGTAGAGATGGCGTTTCACTGTGTTGCCCAGGCTAGTCTCAGACTCCTGGGTACTCAGGCAGTCCTCCTACCTCGGCCTCCCAAAACGCTGAGATTACAGATGTGAGCCACCGTGCCGGGCCTCTTAGTCTCTTGACTCATCTTCTGAAAGGAAAACATCCCCCTGTGTTCCCAGGGTCCTCACATATAAGCCCCATGTCAAAAACCTGTTCGTGAGGACGGTTGTCAAGTCCTAACTTATGAAACTCCACGTTACAGAAAGAGTCATTATGGGAAATTTGCAGGAATATGTTTACTTAAGTAATTATTTTATTAAAATGATAATTTGTACAATATGCCCTGAGAATTTTATTACAGATACTTATAATGAAGCAGGCAATTAGCAATAAACGGTCTCTTTCCGCGAACCTAGAATTACGAATTTTTTCATGGGTTGTTATTTTAAACTGCCAAACACTACAGAAAATGTATAGCCTCTTCGCTCATCGAAAGCTTTGATTTGCAGAGTTGAGTATCTGCAACTTGGAACTTACAAAACTGATCATCAGCTTTCACGTGCCTTTTATGCTGTTAAAGTTATACACAAACACCTATATACCGTCAAGCAAAAGGCTAACAAATATTTAACTTTTGAGCTGCGCCGTGTTTTGGCTCTGTGTATTTGTAAGTCTGCATGCACGTGCACCTGTCTACACAAGCCATAACTCCAGTTGTAGGTTTTGTTTTGACAACTCTTTCAGGCAAGCTCCCCACATGGTTTTGAAAGAAGAAAAATGTTCTTAGTTCTTTAGCTTCTGCTTCTGCATCCTCTCTCTCTCTCTTTCTGCCCCCGGCTTGGGAAAATACTTGGCTTTTTAGTGACCACAGCTATTCTCATGATTAAATCAAGCACTCACTGTTAACCTGAATGTAGGGTTACTGATAACACATGTTGCAAAGATGCTTCATCAATTGCCAGAACAAATTCCCAATGTGCCAAGTCTCCAACTGCTTGTGTCCCGGATAAGTGTCACTGTGGGTCCATCAACACTGCCTGGCTCAGAAATTCCACAGATATTTATTGATCACCTACTCTGAACAAGGGGTGGCCGTTACAGCTCGGGGGCTGTACTATGCTGTCCAGGACACAGATACTCCCTTCCAGTCTTTGCAGAAGCCAGGGTTTGCAGGCACCACACTGAGGCTTCCTTGCAGGGGGTGCCTCACAGCAGAAACACTAGGGATGACCATGACTCTGGCTATAGCTACTATGTGAATCCAGGACAGGGGAAGAGGGCAAGATGGGATGGGGGCTGGGATGAAAGGGACATAACGGTGACCGGTGTCTTCTGCCATCAAGGCCATCTGAACTGCAGGACAAGCTGACTCCTGCTGTACCAGATGAGCTAGGAGGGAGTAAAAAGCATTTTCTTCTCTCAAAAGTAAATTTAGGCCAGGCGTGGTGGCTCACGCCTGTAATCTTAGCACTTTGGGAGGCTGAGGCAGGCAGATCACTTGAGGTCAGGATTCTGAGACTAGCCTGACCAACATGTGAGACCCCTACTAAACCTCTACTAAAAATACAAAATCAGCCAGGTGTGGTGGCACATGCCTGTAATCCCAGCTACGCGAGAGGCTGATTCAGGAGAATCGTTTGGGAGGTGGAGGTTGCAGTGAGCTGAGGTCACGCCATTGCTTCCAGCCTGGGCAACAAGAGCGAAACTCCACCTCAAAAAAAAAAAAAAAAAAAAAAAGTAAAGTAAATGTAAATGCCCATTACTCCTACAAAGCAAAGTCGGAGGGCTGAGAGTCAGGAGGACAGGACTCTCCTCCGGAATGTGGGAGAAAAGGATGCTTCCTGGACGTCAGGATGCTGCCAGGTCACCTAGCCCAGCAGTCACAGAAATTGAGCCCTCAGCCTTCCCCCACGGATTATTGGTGGGCTAAGAGCTATAACCAAGTCCTCCGCTCTGTGGAGATCATCAAGTCACAGTATTATTTTCTGGGAACAAAATTCCAGAATTTAAAACATAAGCTAAAAAAGAAAGTCGAAATTCACCAAAAAGATATTTAATAGACGACTTCTCTGGATTCTTATCTCCCCCATTTTTACCTCCCCACCACCACCAATTTTAAATAACTATCTTTGTCAGAGAACTTTGGATGAAATTCTAATACTAAAAAACAAGCAAAAAAAAAAAAAAAAATTGTGGCGCACAAGCCAAAAACAAAGGATGCTAGCTCAGGTTCCATGGCTAGTTAGCGTTTGATCTTGTATGTGTCATTTTCTTTCTCTGTGATGGAGGGAAGAGCTGCCACTGCCTAACCCACTTCCCTCAAACCTTGCAGCTGTGTGGGGAGATGAGGCTTGGGCTGACTCTCTTGCCCTGCACACCGTGGGTGGTGATCAGGATCAAAAGTAGAGGCTTATCATCAAAAGGGCTGGGAGTGGTGAAACATTGTCATGCTCGCTCCTTCATGTAAGTGTAGAGGAGGGGGGAGTGCTGTTTGTGTCACGGGTATGGTTTGTTGTTCTGGAGCGAGCTTTGACGTGGGCACATTTTAAAGTAGCAGAGGAATCCTGGGCAATTCACAACTTAGAGAGAGCCTCCATTTCCTCTCTTATAAAGCCCCAGGGGATTGGACTAGGTGATTCAAATGTTGGCTTTCATAGTGGTTGGCTGACAGTTCACCACAGGAACTAGTGCAAAATTGGTAACCAACAAATGCTTGGATGGTTAATTACAGGGTCAGTTGGTTGAAGAAGGTCCTTACTTTTCTTTCTTTCACTTTTTTTTTTTTTTTTTAATTGAGACAGTCTTGCTCTGTCCCCAGGCTGTAGTGCAGTGGCCCCATCTCAGCTCACTGTAACCTCCACTCACTGCAACCTCTGCCTCCTGGGTTCAAGTGATTCTCCTGCCTCAGCCTCCCGAGTAGCTGGGACCTACCATGCCCAGCTAATTTTCGTATTTTTAGTAGAGACAGGGTTTCACCATGTTGGCCGTGATGGTCTTGAACTCTTGACCTCCAGTGACCCGCCCGCCTCGGCCTCCCAAAGTGCTGGGATTATAGGTGTGAGCCACTGTGCTCGGCCGGGTCCTTACTTTTTGAGTTGAGTCCATCTGCCCCGTGCAATGTATTCAGAGCCAAAATTCCAGTGCACCACCATTCTCTGGCAGGATGTGAGATCAAAGTTCTGCAGCTACCTTTAAATGATATTTTTAAAAATCAAGGAACTTCAATGGAGAATAAACAAGTCTAGACTGAAAGCACTATCTCCCTCAGCACTGTAGGGTCCCTCCTGATCAGCACGGTGCCTGACACATAGTAGAGGCTCGAATATTTCCTGCAGGAATGAACAAAGTGTCCGGCATCCCTAACACTTCTGATATACCCCGAATGTACAGGTGTAGCAGAATACACAGACAGCTTTCAAGCGCTGGCCTTTTCTGTATCCCCCAACATACTTGCACCCTCCAGTGCTGGGTTTAGAATCAGCAAGACCAGTCTAGCTCTTCCCCTTCCTCGCTGCGTTGCTTCACTTCTCTGAGACTCAGTTTCCTTTTCTATTCCATAGAGATAATCAGGCCTCTCTCAGGAGGAGAACAACAGGGACGCCCTCCCAGAGGAGTTGGGCGGAGTATACAGATTAATTAATCCGTGCAGTTCTGAGAATCGGCCTGGCACACTGAACCCTCCTGGTAACTGTCAGCCATTAGCATGACTATTGTTATGCTCAGTATCATTAGTGCTGGCAGTAATTAGAGGCTCATTAAATGTTAATTTTCTTTATGCCAGACTGGATGCTCAATGTAAAACCAAATTGTAATGGTATCCTACAAAATGTAAGAAAAGCAAATAGGCTGCAAAAGAAATTTTTTTTTTTTTAATGTCTGGGTGGCCGTTCAGAGCCCAGGACTGCTCCTCCACATCTCGTTGGGAGGGACAACTGAGCGCTGTCCTTAGTGTCAAAGACGGTACTGGACTAAGTGTCAGGAAGCTTCTGTTCGGGTCTGGGCTTTGCCCTGAAACTCTTTGTGGGCCTGGATTCGGGAATCCTATTAGAGGTAAAAGGGAAACTGGTTGCCTTGCTGAGCGGAAGAGAAAACAGGGCACAATGCTTGCTGAAGCTGCACAGCCAGGCCAAGGTTCTCTGGGCAGAAACAGGCACTACTGGTCCGACGGTCATGTGCTTCCCCCACAGTCTCCAGGCTCCTTGCAGCTATGCGGGGTTGTGTGAGCGGAAGTGGCAACTTTAGAAAGTGGGTATGTACCCCTTTCCTTTTCTCTTCCTCCCCTCCAGCAGCCTAAAAGCCAGTTGTTTCAAACGAAGTGGCTACAAAATTTTAGCAGCATGGATCCCCAAGTCACAGCTTGGAGGAAAGCTGCCTTACAGAGCTGTAGTCCTTCAGTGGACTTCATGAAAGGAAGAAATAAACTCTGCCTTATGCAGCCACTGGGATATCAGGGTTTACCTATCACCGTATCATAGCTTAGCCTAACCTGACTACTCACATATCTCATCCAATGCCTATCCCTGCACCTGAAGGAAACCAAAAATACTTTTCTCCAAACTACTGAGGATTGTTAAGTGAAAGACATTGACAATGCCCAGCCTGCAACTGCCTGATGGGAGGACACAAATCTTTCCTTGCTGGAGACAGCATGGACTTAGCAGCCCAAAGGAGGCACCAGCAGGCACCCGAGGAATCTGGGAACAGATTTTACTGTCTTCCCACATTTTCCCGCCTTTTCAAAGACTAGAACTGCTCTCTTCTTTGTCTTGTCACTATACAGGATTTATGGCTCTTTGTTAAAATACTATTTAAGTAAGGTCCCTAAGCCACCACTTTGATACTTTTAAACTAAGGCCTCTCCCATGTGACGGGCAGAGCATGCATTAATAAACATTTGGTTGTTTTTCTTCTGTTAATCTGACTTTTGTTTTCAGGACAGCGTCTCCACAAAGAACCTAAAAAGGGAAAGAAAGGAAACTAGGTTTTCTCCCCTACACACAGTTGTTACAGAACAGTCTGCTACTCTCTGTTACTTAAGCATGGGCATGTGCACACACAAATATTAGACTGGAATCCCGAGCCCATTTTCCTGTTACAAAAGATGGCACACGAAGATTTAAGATTTACTAAATCTTAATAATCCCACTATCTCACTAGTGACAAAACTGCAAGAGAACAGGGTCTTGAGGATGAGAGGCTGTGTTTTTGTGGGCCTGGATTCAGGAATCCTGTTAGATTAGAGGCTATCAGAGGCTGTGTTAGTGCCAAGGAGTGCCTCCAAAGGGAATGGAAAAAGATGCTGCCATTACTAGTTCCGGTTGTGTGGTCTCTCATAAGCCTCATAAGCAAAATCTTAAACTCTAGCAGGGAAGACAGGGCCAGTGTCTACATATCCTACTTGCTAAAGGACTTAATCTTTTTTTGTTTTTGTTTTTGTTTTTTTGAGATGGAGTCTCACTCCATTGTGCGGGCTGGAGTGCAGTGGCACGATCTCGGCTCACTGCAGCCTCTGCCTCCTGGGTTTAAGCGATTCTCCTGCCTCAGGCTCCAGCAGTGCCCGCCACCATGCCCGGCTAATTTTTGTATTTTTAGTAGAGACGGCATTTCATCATGTTGTCCAGGCTGGTCTCAAACTCCTGACCTCAGGTGATCACTCTGACCTCTCAAAGTGCTGGGATTACAGGCGTGAGCCACTGCGCCCAGCCTAAACAAAGAATCTTAATGTCTTTTACATAACAGTCCAACAATGTGACAGGGCAAGTATATGGCCTCAAATGTCACTGAGACCTGGCTTCAAATCCAGGAATTTGCCAAGGAACCACCTGCCCAGCCTGCATCTGCCTTTCACTGTGTAACTCAGGCAGGTTAATTTCTTTGAAGCCTCAATTTCCTCATACGTAAAATGAGAACAAAAATTTCTACCAAAGGGGGTAGTTGGGATTAAATAATATAAAACAAGGTATAGTATACAACACGCTTGGTTCCATGGCTGACACTTAACACATTTACATCCTGCCTTCCTACCACCATTAAAATACCATTTGGTCTCAAGTTCAGACTCTATAAAAAAAAAAAGTTTACTATTGGAAGTAGGAGAAAGATCCTGCAAGGACCGCTGTGATATTGCTCTCTGTGCCACGAAGGAAGGTGGAGATGGTACTCCCAAGAGGAAACAAGGGATAAGGCCAAGCTCAAGGGAGGAAGTGGACCCAGCTTGCGCCCAGAGGCCAGGGGTCCAGACAAGGGAGCATGGCTAGGCCAGGGAGGCAGGCAGGTTGGCCAAGAGAGGCCAAGAGCGCCTGAACTTGGGACAAAGCTGGCCTGGGATAGACACTGCCTTGAATGCTTCCTGTTAAAATAGTCCAGCGACTATAGTCCAGGCTGTGGCAATGACCTGCCGCCAGGGGCAGCAGCGAGCAACAACTCATTCTGCACCTGTGCCAACCCGGGAGCCTAGAACTCCCTATAGGCTGTAGTGAAAGAGCCACTTCCTCATTCATGTAACCATCCAGTCATTGCACAGACATTTATTTCGAGCCTATGAAGTGGGCCAGCCCTGTGCTGGTGCTGGGAACACGGAGACAAACAGGAAGCTTTCTCTTGGGGTGGAGGAGTGGCTCATAGTATTTCAGGGATGCAGATGTATAAACGGATCAAAATCCATCAGCTAAGATTTCTAACAGGTTATTTCCATGGTACAGTGGCCTCTTAGAGGAGAGAACAAACATCTCTAGAGTAGAAAAAAGTAGGTTTTGCTAAGTCTGGGGACATTCTTTCTGGGAAGAAGGAACTACAGGAGTCTTTCTGAAGAGAAGGAATGAAAGGGGAAAGAGGACAGTGCATTTGGGGTTCAGGGGTCAGTCTGATATGACTGAAGTGTGGGGTATGTGGCAGGGGTGGAAGTTTTTAGAGCAAAACATGCCTGGTGGGTAGAGCTCAGCTCTCAAAGAGCTACCATGCTAGGGTCATGAATGTGGACTTGATCCTATGGGTCAGAAATTATAATGGGAAGTCTGTAGTGGACTGGAGAGTCCATTAAAAAATCTAAATATCTTTAGACTGGAGATTTGCTCTCTGGTCTGACCCACTCCCACTGCTTCCTACTATTCTACACTTGACCCCTTTACTCTTTTATGCTACCTGCAAAGCTCTTGAAAGCATTTGGGTTTCTGACCCCTAGGAAAGCAGTGACCAGGAGAAGTTTTTAGGCGGTTAGTGAAACATGAACAAATTTGGTGTTTTAGAACCTCAGTAGCGTGGAGGAAGGGAGAGGTTGGTGACAGATGACACAACATGTATTCTTTCCAATAAGACTTCCTCCTTCCCTCCTGTTAGAAAAATAAAATATGAAAAAAAAAGAAAACAGATGGGAAAAAAAAGTCACCTCTGGAAGAGTTTCTATTCACTTTTGTGCAGTCAGGACCAACATGAGGTCATACTCCTATTTCAACATACCTAGACTCTCTTTCCTTGAATTCTATGTATCAATATAACAACTATTTATTGAGCAATCATTCAGTGAAAGCTGGGTGCTCACGTGCTCAGGTGGCAGGGGGTCAGGGTAGGGAGGTGAGAATCAAAGCATAAAGCTCCAGAGTTCAGCAAACTCAAGGACTCATCATAGCACCAACCCACACGTACGATGACAGGTGGATAGCATAAGACAAAAGGTATCTCCCAACAGGGGACCTTACAGCACAGATGGCCCACACTCACGGTGTGCCAGCAGGTGGGTGCCAGGACATGGTGTGTGCACAGGGCTGGGGAGAGCGGCAATAGGAGGTCTGATGCCGTTGGTCCCATGGCCCTGCCAGCAAGCAGTCTTTCCCAGAGGTAGGGCCTCCTGAGTTTCTGTGATTAAGAGGGGTGAGTCCATTTGAGCCATGTGCGGAATCTACATAGCCTTTGACCAAACCGGAAAGAAGGCTCTCATCATGTCTATCATTTTTGTAACCAACACATCTGTTATTCATCTAGAGTTCTCAAAGTCGATTTCCCAAATCTTCTAAGACAGACCAATTAGTCCTCCCTTCCCTGAACTGAACCCTTGAAGACCAGCAGACTAAGCTGGTTACAAAAAACGCCACGATAGGGCCCCTGCTTGGCTCACCATGGCTGCCCCAAGTATCATCTGGCAGGTGTTTTCTCATGTGTAGGGAGCACGGCAATGCACTCTGGCTTTGGAGATAACAGAGCCAGGCATGGAGTGTCTACAGCCCAGAGGAGAACCCCTGAGCTCAACTGGAGCCAGTGCTGGGCTCTGTGGCTGGGACTTGAGATGCCCAGGTCAGGATCAGTGGGGCTGAAGAGGGTCTGGATGTCCAGTTTCCTTCATCCCAGGCCACTTCCTGGTCCCTGGGTGATGGCCTCTCCTTTCATGGGATAGGATGGGGCCACCCATCACAGATGAAAGGCATAAGGATGTCCCTCAACCTACAGGGACTTAGAGGCATCCTCACAGGAGGTAAGGTCAGACATATGCCAATGACAACAATGACACCAGCCAGCACTTCTGGGGCATGCGTAGGTGCCAGGCACTGTGCTAAGTGCTTCACAGGTATGATCCCCTGTAATTCTCACAGCAACCCTGTGAGCAGTGATTCAGGCTCTGCAAGTCCAGCCAGTCTAGCTATGGGGGCTGCAGATGCATGGGTTCTCTGGTCAGACTGAGTACCTCCAGGGAAGGGCAGTGGTGTGGCCATCTCTGTGTTCACGCCCACAACAGTGAGCACAGTGCCCTATACACTAGAAGCAGGGTGGTGGCAGGGCCTGGAGCAGGGTGAGGTACGCTGCAAATCAGTTACCCAGGAAGTGAAATTTAAGGACACACTCTCAGGTGCCACCCTGCACTTGTATGAACCTGAGAGTGGGTGTCAACTTTGCACGCTGGGTACCTCATTTGCTTTTCTCTAGTCCTGGCCCTGGGTAGTCCACTGACCAGTCAGGTGTGTGTGTCTTGCTCTTCCACCCTAGCCATGGGACCCTTCCTTCTCTGTGCCTCGGTTCCCTCACCTGTAAAACAGGGCTAATGACCATACCAAGGATGGACAGAGATGCAGCAAAATCAGAACTCCCTCATACTCTGCTGGTGGGAACACAAAAATGATGCATCCACTTTGGGGAACTGTTTGGCAGTTTCTCAAAAAGTTAAACATAGAGTTACCATACGACCCAGCAATTCCACTCCTGGGTATCTACCTGAGAGAAATGAAAACACATCTCTAAACGAAGACTTGTATAGGAATGTTCACAGCAGCAGCATCATAATCACCATAAAGCAGAAACAACCCGATTGTCTACCAACTGATGAATGGCTAACAAAATGTGGTATATCCACATAACAGGATATGAAAGGGAACAAAATACTAACACGTGTTACAACGTGGATGAACCTCAAAAGGGAAAGAAGAGGAGCCAGACAAAAGACCACATGGTATATGATTTCACCTATATAAAATGTCCAGAAAAGGCAAATCTACAGAGACAGCAAGTAGATTAGTGGCTGTGTAGGGCTTGGGCTAAGTTGGGTGGGGAGTGGAAAAAGGAAATGGAGAGTGACTGCTAATGGGTATACAGAGTCTCGTTCTGGGGTGATAAAAATGTTCTAAAATCACACTGTGGTAATGGTTACATAATTTTGTAAATATACTAAAAGTCAATAAATTGTGCACTTAAAGTGGGTGACGCTTGGGTACGTAAGTTATATCTCCATTATGCTACTTTAGAAAATAGGGCTAATGATAATACCTATGGCACAGCATTGCACAATGCCTGAGAGTATCCTATACATCATTTTATTTATGTATTTATTTATTAGAGATGGAGTCTCACTCTGTTGCCCAGGCTGGAGTCCAGTGGCACGATCTCAGCTCACTGCAATCTCCACCTCCCAGGTTCAAGCAATTCTCCTGCCTTAGCCTCCCAAGTAGCTGGGATTACAGGCATGCGCCACCACGCCCGGCTAATTTTTGTATTTTTAGTAGAGATGGAGTTTTACCATGTTGGTCAGGCTGGTCTTGAACTCTTGACCTCAGGTGATCAACCGGCCTCGGCTTCCCAAAGTGCTAGGATTACAGGTGTGCGCCACTGCGCCTGGCCCCTATACATCATCTTAACCCTTATTATTATGCTCAAATAAGTATCTGTTGCTCACTTAAAGGTTGCCTAAATTCCCTTGAAGTGCCTTTATTTTTAGGGGGACTTTGGGGAACTAAAGTGAGCAGTCACCCAAGATCCTGTGTCTCTAAGTGACCTGCCCGTGCCCACACAGGTCTCCCAATCAGCTACTCTGGCTGCAGCGACTGCTGCAGGCAACTGCCTGATGTGGGTGAAACTCTTCAAGTCTTGGATTCCAAAGACCTGTGTTGAGTTCTGGCTCTGACCTTCGTATTATCTACTCTGTAGGGTTGCTGTGCAAATGACATGGGCTACACTGCGAGGATACTTGAAGCATCCAATAAATTGGGGGAAATCATGGGTGAGGAAGACCGTTGGCAGAGGAAGACCCTGAATGCACACCCATCCTTGCTGTTATCCTCCATGCTGGACTGTGGCTCAGCCACAGGTTCTAATCCATGGAGGAGGGACCACAGCCCTTTTGCTGGAGCTATAGGTGCATGGAGGGCAGGAGGGGTTAAATGTGCCCAGGCTTGATGAACATCAGGTGTGGCATAAGCCTGTCTGGCTTCCAGAACTCTTGGATAAAGGACTTCCCCACTTTGTACTTTCCTGTCTGTTAAATGGGGATAACAGAATCTCAACATCGGGCTAGGCATGGTGGCTGATGCCTGTAATCCCAGCACTTTGGGAGGCCGAGATGGGAGGATTGCTTGAGGTCAGGAGTTCGAGACCAGCCTGGCCAACATGGTGAAACCCCGTCTCTACTAAAAATACAAAAATTAGCCAGGCATGGTGGCATGCACCTGTAGTCCCAGCTACTTGGGAGGCTGAGGCAGCAGAATCGCTTGAACTCGGGAGGCAGAGGTTGCAGTGAGCTGAGATCATGCCACTGCACTCCGGCCTGGGTGACAGAGTAAGACTATCTCAAAAACAACAACAACAACAACAACAACAACAACAACAACAACAAAAACAAAACAGAATCCCAACCTCTCTTAGGATTGTCCGAGCACACCCACAAAACGCATGTAGAATTGTGCTTGTGATGTCAGTGAGGGCTAGCATGAGGATGGGCAGCAGGTGTTGTGGCTAAGTGCCAATGACTGTGACCTTTCTGAAGGCAGGAACATTGTTTTCTTCCTTTGGGAGGCGCTCAGTGAGTGCTGATTGGAAAGAGGAATGGAAGCGGGGAGAGAAGATGCTGTGATGAGCTGGCTGGCCCAGGAAACAGAAGGGCCTTAGCTAGACTGTAGAGAAGAAGAAAAATAATACATGCCCATAGGACTGTATAACCTTGGGCCAATTATCTTACCTTTCCTGGCCTCAGTTGGGCTACGTGATCCCTAAAATTTTTTTCAGCTAGAGCATTCCTGGATCCTACTAATGCACCATGTTGCTATTAGACTCATCCTCTCAAAATCCTCTTTCAGTGATTCCAGAGGACATTATATATCCTGTACCAGGAAATCCATAAATCCCATTCTAAAAGCGCCAAAGTCAGGCACTGTCCAAGTTCACACTGTCAAATGCAAGTTCTCTCTTCTTTAGAATGTTTACCATTAACTGCGAAGTGATCAAGACCGTTTCCGTTCTGTGGCTCTTTCTGTCCAAGAGCCCTGGTTCTTGGAAATAACGTGAAGTCTTCGGGCTCTCCTGGACTACGTGTCTCTGGCAGAAATTCACCACATGCTCAGAATCAATTCTCTAGCACAAAGTTCCCCAGAAGAAAGTAACAGGCAGTTCTACAAGATAATGAAACCTCAGAGTTCTCTATTAAGAGAGCTTAGGGGAGAGCTGGCACTTCAATCCTCTCCTGCCTGGAACCCATCTTTTCCCCTAAATGTCTTGGCCAGAGGGCAGTCTCTTTCTCCAGCTTCTAACTGTCAGTTCACGTCCCTGCATTATCTACCTCTCTGCCTCCCCTACACAAAAGCAAAGGCACACCCCATCACCACCAGTGCTGGCCTCCTGGCTTCTCCCTACTCCCTCCAGACCACCACTGCCACAAACAACTTCACTATGACATCCAACTCTGACCAGGCAGTGTGCAAATATCTTAATCTATTTTCAAAAAGACAGGGTGCCATGCAAATGAAAATAAGTTCTAAACTTCCTCCTCCACAGGCTATGGAGATCCCTGGGGGGTTCTGGGTACACCCAGGGGCTGGGGTGGGGACGCCTGAGATGGCTTTGTCCTTAGAGCAATTCAGCCCAGTCTCATATTTTAAGAACAGCGGGAACGTAATATCAGCTGAAAGGAGTTTTCTGTGCGCTATTTAACTAAATGGCTCTGCAGCTGGGGAGAGCCATAGGCAGACGTGTTATGATTCAAAGGCTCCCAATTACAATGATCCTCTTTTATTGTATAAAAACAGCAACACAGCCATTCTCCACCCTCCCTCCGCCTGCTTCCTCCACCCCCTTCCCCCATTGGCTGGCGAGGCCACTCTGCATCCTGAAAGGAGCACCCAGATTCTCCTCCAGCTCCAACTTTGCAGCTTTCGGCCCACGGGGATTCCTTCCCTCCTGATCCGGGGAGGAGAGGGCGGAGGGCGCAATGCCCCTGGAGAATGTTCTCTTGGAGACACTAATAGAAGCTTTACAGTGGCCTCTTTTGAGGAGGGGTGGTTTGGGGGAGCTGTAGATAACAGGCGCGGATTTGTAATGCTCTCCTGTTTTGACTAAACTCTCATGCGCACACGTGCACGCACATTCATGCAGGCAGGCATGCACCTCTATACCCCTTATCAGAAAAGCAATCAGACTATCCCAAAGCACGATCTAAAACGGTCCCTTCTCCCCACACCTCTTCCAGGCTGATGTGGGCCAGGCCTCCAGAAGACTTATGTACAATATCAGAAAGCTCTGGAATCAGACTAAGCCGAGTTTGAATTCTGTCTCTGCTACCTTCTTTCTGTGACCTTGAATAAGTACTTAACCCTTCTGAGCTTTAGTTTCCTATCTTTTAAAATTTTTTATTATTTTGAGTCAGGGTCTTGCTCCCTCACCCAGGCTGGAGTGCAGTGACATGATCATGGCTTACTGCAGCCTTGACCACCCCGGCTCAAGCCATCCTCCTGTCTCAGCCTCCCAAGTAGCTGGGACTACAGGTGTGTGTCACCACACCCAGCTAATTTTTTACTTTTTTATTTTTTGTAGAGATGGGTTTTCACCATGTTGTTCAGGCTGGTCTCGAACTCCTGAGCTCAAGCAATCCACCTGCCTCAGCCTCCCAAAGTGCTGGGATTAGAGGTGTGAGCCACCATGCTAACGCATTTTTCCTACCTTTTAAGTGGAATTACACCGCCACTCTCAATTTACTCCTCAGGGTCAGATTAAATGACACCGTGAAGGGAAAGTGTTTAGCAGAGTGCCTAGCACATAGTAGGTGCTTACTTTTTCAGGGGCTGTTGCTGTTCTTAACATGGTGAACACCGTGTGCTTGTGCTGTGTCTGGGTATATGGGGAGCTTTGTGCATCTGGTTGTGTAGGGAGCTTTGTATTTGTTCAGTTTCACCAGCCAGAGTGTACCAGGCTGTGGGGGGGTGAGATGGCTGTGGGGGCATAAATGTCAGGCCTGCTGAGGACTGTTTTTCTTGAGTCTTTCTGCAACACTGGTTTAAACGGTCACCTCTGCACAGCGTACGCAGGCATGCATGAGTGCCTGCCGCTGCCTCCTTAACTTAGACTTTTGGTCCTTCCTCAGTTTTCTGCAGATGTTTTTGAGCCCAGCAGCTGCAGTTGCAGGCATCCAACCAGGACAAGGAGAGGCTATAGCCCAGGAACTCTCATTCATAACCTTCTTGCTCTCTGCCTCAATAGTAGGTTCCTTCTGTCTCTCCCAAGTGGCCCCTGGGCCCCCAACAGGGAGATTTCCTTCCAAAGAAAGAGCTAACTCAATCTGGCTACTCCCTGAAGCCCCAGAGATCCATGAATCTATTCTCTGACCCTGAACTTGACAGGAAATGGTCCCTGGATTTTGCTGATTTCTCTCCGAAAGATAAACTCGGCGTGGGCTTCCCGCTCTTTCATCCCAAACTAGGTATGTGCACCCCTAAAATATATCACAAATCTCTTACACCACAATGAATGCCTGGCTCACATTCCTTCATATTGATCCCCTATGGATCAATAGCACAAGAATTTCATTCACTGCAGATTCTGTTATGTGTTAAATACCATTGCAGTGAAACATTGTGTAACAAGATTAATCTCCACTAAGTGTTTCTAATGTTAGGGAGTAGGGTGGAGAGAAAGAGGAAGAAAGGGTGTGAACTGTGGCTTTTAACAGGTATATATTGTCCACCAGGGGGTAAAGAGAGGTATCAGCAAGAAAACAGGTTCTGGCCCTGGTGTCTCTATTCCATTTTAAAGTTTAGGTGGAAACTGATATACTGCTGTCAGGACTGTTTTTCTCCTTGGGGTCTGTTACACACACACACACACACACACACACACCACTGCCAATCAGCCCCTCTTAACTGCATGATTATAAGTGTAAGAACAGGAAGCAGACTGTGGGTGGATGTTCTTAAAATCACAACCTGTTCAGTGTAGGGTGGGGGCATTAAAGAAGGGTGGGGGAGGGGAATCAGGATTTGTTTCAGTTCAAAATGAAATAATCGCGTCACTACAGAAAATAATGTCTACCTTATTGTCTATCAAAGGGGCATGTGCACGGCCAAGCATCCTTCCTGAGCTGCACTGTCTGGATGTGGCCATGACACAGCACATTATGGTATCTGAACAATGCACCAGCATCTCACTGTGATATTCCAGGGTCACGTTTCCATTTCAATAGTTGCTCAGACTTGCCACAAAATGAGTGCATGTGTGTACTGGGGGTGGGAGGAGGCAGAAGGGGAATGACAATGAGATGGGACAGTCAGCGTCCTGGGATTGATGATGAAATCCACACATGCTAATTACTTGGCACCTCAAATTTACAATAAAGTCACTTCCTTGAGGTGGTTGCAGTGATGATTTGTTGAGCACAATTCATATGGGAGGTGTGTGCTAAGCCTTTTTACAACTTTCTTATGTTTCCTAACAACTCATACAGCAGCCACTAAAATGATCTCCATTTCAGAGATAAGAAAACTGAGGTAAGTAATAGCTCAAAATTATAAAGGTAATACCCTGAGCAAAGAGAATCAGAGAGGCTGGCCCTTGCTGGAGGAATCCATTCTGGGGAATCTGGTGCTGGGAAGGCCTCTGGCATCCTCTGATATCATCTCCTTGATTTAAAGCAATGGTGAGGGTCATGGCCGAAGGTGTCCTGCTGATGAGTGCTGGAGCTGCAGCTGGGGCCCAGGAACCCCCAAGGTCAGGAAAAAGGCAAGTGTAGTGTTTGGAGAGTAAATGGCACCCCCTTCCAGTTTTTCCAGTCCCGCTAACTGAATTATCCAGAAAGGCGAGCTGATTGCCTCCCTGTAACAGCTGACTCACATCAGGTTAAGTTTGGATTCTTATTGACAGGACCTAAAAGAAAATCATCCCTCACTTCTTTGTTGCACACTGTCTTCTTTTTGCCCTGAGGCAAAACGGGTCCCCTGGCCTGAAACTTTCCAGAACTCGTTTTATTTCAAATAGGAACTAAGCTCGTTTGTCTGCACAAGGTATTCTGCTGTCAGTCTCAGTCTTCCCTTCCCCAAACACGTGACAATTCCTCTTCAGAAACCTGCCATAGCTTCCCAGTACCTAGAGATTAAAAGCCAACCTCCTCCTGGTCCACCCCCAAGCCTGGCATCATCTCTATGCACAGCCTTCCCTGCCTCCCCCTCTCCACCTCCCCAGGGTACCTGTCCACCGCTCCCAGCGCCCTTCTTTCTCATCTTTGGCAGCACACGCCCTCCCTGCCAACTCAACAACCGTTCCTCCTTTCACCCCTTCTTCCTTATAAGTTGAACCCCAATTTGCTCATGACAGCAATGGGTCCAACTAAAAATACTTGATTGCTCTTCCCTGGCAGTAGTCACCACGTAGCACAGCTCTGGTCGATGAGCTAAGGACAGAAGTCCCTGAGAGGGGTGCCCCTTCCCAGATATAGCAGTGAAGCTGTACCAGGTAAAAGCTCTCTGAGCCTCATTCATCCTTTTTTCTCTTTCTTGGAATGCAAATGTGTGGCCTGGAGACATAGCAACCACTTTCCTACCATGAGTTGATAAACCTAAGGCCAAAGGCCTCCACTCTAAGCATGGCAAAGTAGAAAGAAGGAGTCTGGGTTCCCAATGGTACAGCTGAGGCATCATCCCCCTTTACTCCCCGCCCCATTGTTGTCTGACACAAAAACATCCCTATCAGCTGAGGCATCATCCCCCTTTACTCCCCGCCCCATTGTTGTCTGACACAAAAAAGTCCCTATCTGGTTAAGTCACTGGTAGTCAAGATTCTGCTGCTAGCAGCTGAATGCAGTGATATTGGCTACACCTCCAGACATTGTTCCTCTTCATTCATGGGGCAGTTCAGCTGCTCCCACCTCTAGGAGACCCTCTGTGATCCCCTCAGAGCAGAAGAATCATGCCTTTCCTTGTGCTTCCACAGTGGTTAGTTTTCTCAATTATAGCAGTTATCTAAGCCTGCTTGATTTGGTTTAATGAGTGCTTCCCTGCAGTCAGCTCAAACTCCTAGAGGGCAGGGAGTCTGTATCCCACCAGCATCTCCATAATGTGTGGAGCATGCAGTGCTTTGTGTTTCAGCCAGGAGGGCTCTGTCTCCCCAGCGTTTCCATAACATCTGGTTATGCGCTCTGCATTGCAACGGCAGACTGTGTGTGTTCTGAGGGCTGCCACTCCACTTATTAGCTGTTTGGTCTTGGGCAAGTTAGCTAACTTCTCTGGGCTTGTGCCTCCTCATCTAGAAAAAGGAGAATGAGAGGACTTACATCAGAGTTGTCATGAAGACAAAATAGTCTAGTCATAAGCACTTGGGATGGTGCCTGGCATACAAAAATGCTTAATGGCTATGGGTTCTTATTAGTATAATGAACATTATAGTTGCTGAGTGAATAAATGAAATCAACCCACAGGTGCTAAATAAATGAATAAAGGAAAAAAATCCAGGTAAATTCTGGAGTTCAGACTTCGGGACAGTGGCTACTGTTCTCTCTTTTCTGCCTGGACTTGACCCTTTACCTTTTTATTCTAACTATGACGCTGGACGCTGCTACAATAGACTGGTTAAGGCTATGAAGTTAGGCCTGGATTTGCTTTTTGCCTGGTCGCTCAGGCAAGTTTCTTCACCTCTTGGAGCCTCTGTTTCCTCAACCATAAACGGAGGATAATAGTAGTACTTAGCTCACAGGGTTGTGGTGAGAATTAAACGATAAAGCACGTAAAATATACAGCATTGTGCCTCACACACTGTAACAGTGTTAGCAACTGCTATCAAACATTGCCATGATTCCTTTTGATAAGTGCACAGCACCCCGCTGAATCACATGGTCCTGATGTGGATGAGAAACGCGGGGTGGGGCCCCCTTTCAGCAAGTCAAGATACACTGCACTTACATCACAGGAATACCCTTTCTTCAGTGCCAACAAACAGTGGTATTTTTCCCCTTTAAATGGACATTAGTTGATACAGCTGATGTGCCCCAAAATCTTGGTTTCTTGCATTTTCCCCTGAAGCACGATCTTCAGGTGCATCCTTTAGCTGACAGCAAACCTGGCTAGAAGGAAAGGTACAAGAGCACAAGAGAACAATCGCGGAGCAAAGCATTTAAACAGCGATGATATTTCCACACATCACCAGTCCAATTATTGTCAGTGACACATTTCAGCCTTACTTGTAGATTTTTTTTCCCTTCTGGCCTTAAAAGAAGCTGTATATACAGCCTTCTGTAACTTTCCCTTTAAACTTAAACCTTTATGCTAGTCCCATTCAACCACTTGACGGCTCCATTAATCTATTTTTACTATTAAACATGCCATTTTACAAGATATTTATTCCACTTGGTCGTCATCCAAACGCTTTTTGACATTACTGCCCTGGGAGTGAACTGCTTAAACTCGCCGCCCTCATAAACAGAAAATCACCTTTTGACTCAAATCTTGAAGAGCTCTCAGAACCTCATCCCCTTCACTTCCACAGGCATTAATTTCTGCCATATATAAAGGAGAGAGTGAGTACGTGTGTGTGTGTTTGTGTGTGTGGTTTTAACAGGGTAATTGTGGGAGGTCTGGGCAATTCAAGAAGTGCTGGGGAAAGAATCCTCTCCTCCTAACTCCTCCATTCTGCTCATCGGGGCCTGCCTGAGACCTGGGGATCTGGTAAGTTAAGAGAGAGAAAGTGATCAGAGAGCAGGTTGGGGAAGAACTCCAGGGCCTAAAAGTCAGTCTCCCAGGGGGCCAAGCTGAGCAACCACTCTTTAAAAGGGGAGGGGTCGAGGGAAAGTCCTTATTCATCGACTTCCCTCCTCCACGCCCCAGACAAACAAAAGGCCACCGCGAAACAGCTGAAGGTAGAGACCCCACTGGCTTTGAAGCCTATCAATCAGGTGGAAACCTGAACAAATCACAATTTGACTTCCCCATCAAGTTTTCTCCCCAGCCTGACAAACCCTCCTCCTCCGCCGCCTCCACCTCCTCCTCCGCCTCCCAGGCTCAGCACAGCTACGAGGCCAAAGGGACCGTCCTGTGATGCCTGCTGGTTTCCAACTTTCCGCTCATCTTCGTCTCCGCAGCCTCCTGCAAAGCGGCTGGGAAAAGGGCAAGTTTGCAAAGCCGAGGATACCGAGTCCTGGGGAAGCCACAAAGAAGCTGCAACACCAACAAAGATTAACCTCTTGTGGGGCAGACGAAAAGCGCCAGCTGCCGTTCAGGGGGGCGAACGTGGGCTCGGGCTGGCAGAGGCTCCGGCCAGCCGGCGGCGGACAGCAGGTCCGGGGGTCCCGCGGCCCCCCTGGGCCCCCCGCCCCGCGCGGACTCCCCCTGCACCTGAGCGGGGGTGAGGACAGCGCCGCGCTCCGGCCCTGCCCCCGCCAGGTAGCTCGGCTGCCGCCCGCGCTGCGCGCCCGCTGCCTGCAGCCGCCGGGAGCGACGAGAGCAGAGGCAGCCTCGGCCCACGGCGTCATGCTTCCTGCCACCACATTACGGCGAATCGTCACCGGGAGAGGGGAGCGAGGGGAGAGGGGGAGGGAGGGGAGCAGACACACGCAGCCCCCCGCCTGCCAAAACGCGCGGAGACGGGGCCACGTCCCGGTGGAGTCCCCGCGGGACCTGCCCCGTTTGCACAAAGCGCCGCAGTTTGGCCAAGAAGGGAGGGAGACGGCCACGAAATAAATAAATAAAAACAGTCGGGTCTACGTAACGCCCTGTCGAAAGCGGACGCCATATTTTTTTGTGGCTTATGTCGACATAGGGAAACGTAGACATGTTTTTCCTCCTGCTCCTCCTCCTCCTCGCTCTGGCTCCCATTTATCCAAACTTGTAATCAAAACTCTTTAAAAAAAAAATCTCCTTCCCTCTCTGTATCCGCTCATTTCCTCCCACCCGCAAAAAGAGCCTGCACACCCCCCCCTTCCGTACCCCCCTTCCAATCACAAACCCGGCCAAGTCCCATTAACAACACATTTTCGGGAGCCGCGGCGGCGACGGCGGCGGTGGGAAAGTTGGGCTGGAGTGGCCGGCGCCCGGCGTGCGGGGCTCGGGGCTGGCGGCGCCGGCTGGGGGGGCTCCGCGCCGAGGCGAAGTTTCTTACCTGCGCCGGGGCTGGGAACGCGGGGACCCGGGCTGGGAACGCGGAGACGCGGCACGGGCGTTCCAAAATGGAACTCTGCTGGCTCCCCCCACCCACTCCCCACTCCCCACCGGGCGCCCGGCTCGGGCTCCGTGGGAAAGAGGGGGAAAGCCAGCCTGTCAGACAGACAGACAGAAAAAGCCCCCGTACGGAGAACGGTGGCCAAAATTTTTAAAAGAAAAAAAAAGGAAAAAAAAAAAAAAGGGAAAAAAAATGCCTCGATCAGTGGGGAATCTACGCCAAAACCCACATGATCTGTAACGTCAGCATGCGTATTTGCATACGATACCACCACCCGAGCTGCCACCCGGGCTCGGGTTCCGCAGAAAGTTACAAAGTGAAATTCAGCCCCCTCCGGAGACACCGGCGAAATGTCATTTTTCAAGCAGGAGCTGGGGGGGAGGCTAGCCCTAAAGGCGCTGGTTACTGGCCAAGGTAGGGGGGCAGTAAATTAACTTAAAAGTCTGAGCCCAGTAACGGACTCGGTGGAATTTCTGCGAGAAGAGGAGGGGGAGGCGCGAGCGAGATCATTGAATATTAAGCACGACCCCGCGCGGCGGCCGCAGCCAAACCCTCTCGGTGCAATACCCATTTTCTTTATGAAAAGTTCAAGGTGTCACTGATGAGCTCAACAAACTGTTGATCTTGACCACGTGGAGTGGCGGACCGTGGGACCGAAGGGCGCGCTTGCAGGCCGGGCTCTGGCGGCACCCGGGCCCCCGGACCCTCTGCAAGGGGCTGTACGTGGGTGGGGCCACCACGCACCCTGTGCGCTGCCTGCGCCTTGGCCCGGTTTCAGGCTCAGAAAAATAATAATAACGATTTTAAAACTATGTTGAGGGAGACACATTTTACTCCCGGAATGATAATGAGAAGGCTCGGCGTAGGGAGGGGAAGAAGGAGCCCCCACTTATATAACGACTTGAAGTTAGATCACTTTTGCTTGGGGAGATTCCGGGATTTCCGCCTGCTCCAGGTCTGAGGCTGGTTAAAGATCCTCGAACTTTTTCCCTTAAGAGCCAATAAACAAACAGACGCCCCAGGGGCCGACTTAAACTCTGGTAGAGCCCGCTTTCGCTAGAATTCTCAGATTCGAAGAAATGCACACGCCTGCGGTGCTCGCAGAGAAGTCCCTTGGAAGCTAGGCGGGTCGCTTTCGCAACTAGGACTCCAATGTTCCCAGCGGGAGCGGAGCTCTCACCGCGGCAGCCCCCTGGCTCCCCTCGGCGCCTTAGAGCAAAGGCGGCTGTGGATCGCGCTGCCCTTCGCCTGCGGCCTCGGAACCATGAACTTGTATTCCGGACGCCGCGCTCCTGCCACAGTGCCGGGCTAAAGAGCTCTAAGGAATTCGGGATCCGGGCACACTTCGGGATCTCACGCGGCAACCTGTCTGCACCGCGCATTCCTGCCCAGATGGACCTTGTTTCCCCTGGGCTAGCCTGTGGGCTCTTGGGCAGCTCCTGGGCGGGGACGAGGGGATGCGGTCTGGGGGCTAGTTTCGAGGCTCCGAGCGCAGCCAGAAAACAAAGGGAGCCTAGGGCTGAGAGGCTCTGCGGAGTCCCCGCCCGCCCTGCAGATTAGCAGGCGCGTCGCGTCGGGGCTTCCCGGCTAGCTCTGCTCTGGGGAATTAGAACGAACTCTAGCGGCCGTTTGCAACTCGGCTCTGGGCGCGAGGGCATCAACAGGTGGCCGTGTGCAGCGGAGAGGCCAGTGGCGAGGACCCGGACTGGGGTGAGGACGGTTGGCCTTGGGGCTGACTGGGTGGCGGACGCGCTGGGTGACCTTTTGGTTTTTTCATTTCCGAGGCCGGGAAGAAGGAAGTAGCTAAAAGGTTTTTGTAAGTTCTGCCCCAGGGCTCTAATTTCTGACATACCGCTTGGCTCCCCAGAAATCCTTTGCAACAAAAATTAAAACAGCTCGTAGGCAAAACTTTCTTACTGGTCTGCACCTGTTTGTTCGGTTATTGCTGATGTAGGGTCTGTTTGTTGGCATTTTAACCGCCCATAAAACAAGATTCTATCCTGGGAAGGAGTCTCTTGCGTGATGCTCTCGGGCCTGAAAGGCGACTTGGAGGGGCTCTTACAGGATTCTGTTAACTTCTTGATGACTGTAATCCAGCTTAGGCCACGTCTTTCTCAACCTCATTTGGTACCGGCTATCTAAGAACCTAATTTACTTGCCATCGACATCAGAATTTACCGATCCCTGATCTCCTCCCCACCTCTGCCTCACCCAGGGTGAACCAAAATAGTAAAAAGAAAAGAAAAAAATATGGGAACCCCCGCGCCCAATTCCTCCCTCTTTTCCCGTCCCGCCCGGTTACACCAACTTCAAGATTTTGATATCGCTTACCTTATTATGCCCCTTCCAGGCCATTCCACTCCCTGCCCCCTCCCCCTTTAAAATAAGTCTAGTTCTGTCTGTTTCCATGGAAATTACCCAAACCTTAACGAAGCTATTCCTATTTTGAGGCTGCACCTCCTCTGGATGATCAATCACTTAGGAAGGTTTTCTATAAGCCAAGTTTCCCTGGCTGCCACCTCATTGCCACCTGCTTCTGGCAGGGTGACAGATTGTACGTAGGGTGGAATGGGCCAGGCCAGAGGGAAGCCGGGTAACCGTCTAAATGGTCTGCTGGGTTCTCATATCTTCAGAGCACTTGGAGCTCATGGACACTAGCAAGGATGAGGGGCCTCTGATGTGTTGCAGTGTCTTTAAATTGTTCAGAGTTTAGCATGGACTGAACTTGCATCATATAAAGAGAAAACAACGAGGAATAAGACAAAGGTAGTTTTTGCTTTATGTGGTATGATCCCCGTTTGCTTTAAGTATATCCACGGAGTAGACAGACCCTTATCTGACAGGATTTAGGAGCTTCAGAATCAATAATGTTGGACAAGTAAATGTTCAGCCAGGAAGTAACATATGCCACTTTCACTTACAACTCATTGGTCAGAACCAAAAGTTAACTGTAAAGATCCATGGAAGTATTGTGTGCCTGGAAATGGAGAGAATGGGAAAGATTTGCACTAGTGTGATAGCACTAACGACTATCATAAATAATAATAGCAGTTCACAATTATTGATCATTTACCATGTGCTGAGCCTTTTATATGTATCATCTCATTGAATCATCACAAAAATCTATAATTTATCTTTATCTTACTGATATAGAAACTGAGACTTAAAGAGCTTAAGTACTGTACCTTGCTCAAGATCACACAGATGCTAAGTAATGGAGTTGGGATTTAAGCTTAATTTTACCTGCTTCCCAGATAATAGACTTTTAAAACACTGTCCTCAACCACCTTTAGACTTAATTGGTCCCCTGTTGTTGGGCATTGGGTAGTTTCAATTTTATTCCAATGAACAACCTTGTGTCAAATCTTTTGAATCATCTGTGATTACTTCCTTAGGATAAATTCCTAGGTACATATTTGCTTGGTTGAAATATACACATATTTCAAGAATAAAAACCTTTTTCAAAAAGTAAAAGCTTTAGGAGGTGTGGTAGTCTTCTAAGATGGCTTTTTTCAATCCTTTCCTTCCCTTTTTGAAAAATATGTCACCATTAAGAGGTGGAGTTTACTTCCCCTCCCTTGGAATCTGGACTTGTCCTGTGATTGCTTTGGATGCAATGAAAGTGATATTCTGAGACATCTAAATCCAAGTCTTAAGAGACTGGCAATTTCTGTTTCCTTCCTTTTAGGGTCCTGCTGCCATGCTGTGGGAAGCCCACATTTCATGGGGAGGCCACATGGAGCGAAAACCAAGGTGATAGGGACAATAGCTCCACCTGAGATCCTGGTTAATACACAGACTTTTGCCATCTTGGATGCTCCAGCCTAATTGGTCTCCCAGTTGACTCTAGTCTCACCTGACATTATGTAGAGGAAAACCATCCAACTCCACCTAGTCAACCCACAGAATCATGAGATGATCATAAGACTGTAGTTGTTTAACATTATTAACTTTTGGGGTGGTTTATTATACAGTGATAGATAAATAAAATGGGAGTTATTATCCGTGTCTTTATTTGTACATATATCTGAATATTCTAGATCTACTCCCTCCTGAGCCCTGCAGGGTATAGGTAGCATTGTGAAATATTGGAGGCCAGGACAAGGGGGTAGAGAGGCCTCTTGGTCCATGATGCCTAAGCTGGCCCACTCTCCAAATCAAAGCTTTTCTTGATTTTAGTTGTTGCTCATGAAGGATCCCCTGCCACAGGTCCCAGATCCTAAGCAAATAAGAACTCATTTATCAAGCATAGATACTCAGTAGGTGCTGGAGTTAAGTTCCTGTTTGCTTTTGCCAAAAACAGAGGTTTCCATTATTTAAGGATATACACTGTGACCCGGACTGCAAGTGCCTACTATGTACATGGCTGCCTGGGAGGTGCTTCTTTATGTCATTTAATCTTTTAAACAGCCTTCTGAATAGTATATTGTCTCCTTAATTTGTAGGAGGAAACAGAAGTTTATAGAAGTTTACGAATTATCCATGGGCCATACAGCTGATAAGTTAGAAGCAGGTCTTGAGCCCACATTTGATTGATTACAAATCCTGCCTGCTTCCCACTATACTTGTGGCTTGCAAATTAACTCATGTGCAAACCACCTTCACCAATTTTGTCCCAGCAGCAAAGGTACTACCTATAAATTTTATTCAGCCAGGGTCGTGGCTCACACCTGTAATCCCAGCACTTTGGGAGGCTGAGGCAGGTGGATCATTTGATGTCAGGAGTTAGAGACCAGCCTGGCCAACATGGTGAAACCCCATCTCTACTAAAAAATACAAAACAATAAGCCAGGTTTGGTGGTGAGTGCCTGTAATCCCAGCTACTCAGGAGGCTGAGGCAGGAGAATTGCTTGAACCAGGGAGGCAGAGGTTGCAGTGAGCCGAGATTGTACCACTGCACTCCAGCCTGGTAACAAAGCTAGACACTTTCTCAAAAAACAAACAAACAAACAAACAAACAAAAAACCATTTTATTTACATTGATTCACATTTTTAAAACTTAAATGCACTTATTTCATACTAATACTAAAGAAGCCTTTGTCACAATAGAAACAAGAAAATCCAATATTGAATTTTCAAATGAATCAATGAAAGGTAACAGTGAAAATAAACATGGGGGAAAAAGCCCAGCACTATTGAGCTAGCTAGATACTCTTATTTGCAGAAGGTAGAGATGGAGGGGAAAGGTGTTAGAAAGTTGTTAGAGACAGGGTAGCACCAAACTGAGTTGTTTTTTTTTTTGTTTGTTTTTTTCTTTTTTTGAGCTCATTAAAAGGATGGGAAGAGAATTGAAAAGTTATAACTTTCTCCGAGTCAGAGCTATTTTGTCTATACCTGCACATCATTTAAAACCATCTCATGGCCACACATGCTACTAGCGGTACGTATTTCACACGGCTGACACCTGGCTGCCTGCCACAGTTCTTCATGTATGAATCTATTACAATGTTGCTCCGTCTGAGAGCGTAAGAATCAGTGCCAAGGGTTGAAGGGCTGAATGTTTGTGCTCCCTTGCCCCCCAGTTCATATGTTGAAATCCTAATCCGCGATGTGATCATATTAGGGAGTGGGCGGGGCCTTTGGGAAGTGATTAGATCATGAAGGTGGGGCCTTCATGATGGTGATACTGGAGTGCTGGGTAGAGAAAGGTGGGTCCCTGGCCAGGGCTCCACCCCTACAGACTAGGTGAGGACAGGCACTCCTGGTTTTGCATCTAAACGTTGCATTTTCCAAGACCACCCTGGACCACCACACCCTCATCCTGGTCCTATAAAAACCCGAGACTCAGGTAGATACAGGCAGCCAGACTAGAGGGGCCGTTGGAGAAGATTTGGGCCACTGAGAAGCCTGACTCCAGGGGAAAACCATCTTCCTTCTGGCTGCCCCATCTGCTGAGAGCTACTTCCACTCAATAAAACCTTGCACTCATTCTCCAAGCCCACGTGTGATCAGATTCTTCTGGTACACCAAGGCAAGAAACCCGGGAATACAGAAATCCCTCTGTCCTTGTGATAAGGAAGGGGGTCTAACTGAGCTGGTTAACACAAGCTGCCTATAGACAGCTAAACTAAAAGAGTACGCTGTAACGCCCACCCACTGGGGCTTCAGGAGCTACAAACATTCACCCCTAGGCACTGCTGTGGAGTCGAAGCCTCACGGCCTGCCCATCTGTACACTCCCGTAGAGGTTTGAACAGTGGGGCACTGAAGAAGCAAGCCACACCCTCATTGCATGCCCTGTGAGGGGGACAAGGGAACTTTTCCCATTTTAATGGGATTGGTGCCCTTATAAAGGGAACCACCAGAGAACTCACTTTTTCTCTCCCTGCTTCCCTCCAAGTGAGGACACAGCAAGAAGATGGCCAGGAAGAGAGCTGTCACCCGAACCTGATCATGCTAGCACCCTGATCTCAGACTTGCAAGCCTCCAAAACTGTGAGAAATAAATGTCTCTTGTTTAAGCCACCCAGTCTCTGGTTATTTGTTCTATAGCAGCCTTACCTGGCTAAGACAGTTCAAGGAACTTGAAATTCTGTAAATACCAACTAACTCATTTCCCTGGCTCCAATTTTTTACCTCTACTATTCATGCTGTCACCAAAACACAGATCTTGCTTGGTCACCTCCTTGCTTACAATCTTTTATTGCTTTCTACTTCTTTGGGGTGGCAGGTGTGATCTTGCGTAAACTTTTCCAAACCAGCATTCCCAGCCCAGTCTTCTGCCTCTTCTCATCTTGTCCTCTACAATTTAACATTGCTGGATTCCTTGTCACTCCCTACATTTTCCATGGTCTTTTCCATCTTTGTAAATGGTGCACCCTGTACCTGGAATGGCTTCCTTCTTCCTCAAGACACAGATCAAATGTCACTTTCTTTAGGAAACCTTCCTGTACTCTCCCAAAGAGAGTTAATCCTGCCTCCTCTGAAGTCCTACAGAACCTTGCACTTAACCTTGAGTTAGCAATTATTGCCCAGTAATCTAGTTACTTCTCTGTATTTGCTGTATCCATTTCACTATACGTCCCTTGTGGATGAGTATTTCGCCATAGTCATCTCTGTGTCCTTGTTTCTTGCCTCTCGTGGGGTATATCGCAGGCAGGATTCAAAGATGACCCCCAAGATTCCCAGTCCCTGGTTATTCATTCAACCATGGATGTGGGTATTGCTGTGAAAAGATTTTGCCGATGTTGTTAAAGTGCCGAATCACTTGCCCTTGAAATATGGAGATTACAAAGATTATCTGGATGGGCCTGATGTAATCGTGTGAGTCCTTTAAAAGCAGACAGGTTTCTCTGGCTGGTGGCAGAAGGGAAAGTCAGAGACATTCAAAGAATGAGAGGGATTTTACACGAGGGAGGTTTTCTGTTGCTCAGATGGACCTGAGAGCCACTTCTAAAAGCTGAGAGCAGACCCTGGCTGACAGTTAACAAGACACCTGGGACCTCAGTCCTACAAGCACAAGGAAATGAATTCTGCCAATAACCAATAAGCTTGAAAGAAGACCCTGAGACCTAGATGAGAAGTGCAGCTCTGGCTGACACCTTGATTTCAGTCCAGTGAGACCCTGAGCAGAGAATCCAGTGAGGCCATGACTAGATTTCTGACCTACAGAAATTGTGAGATAGTGAATTTGTGGCGTTTTATGCTACTAGGATTTTGGCAGGTCTTTTTCCCCCATAGAAATAAACAATTGATAAAGGGTAGATACTGAGTAAATGTTTGCTGAATGAATAAGTGAATGAAAACATGCATCATTCAGCAGCCATAGATGACATTTAAGGGGAACACCTTTCCCCACTCCTGGTTTCCAGGAGGAGGGGTTTTCTCCAGAGGATATTTCAGCTTCTCTCTGACTCTGGAAGTGTCTGGCTCAGCTGCACCCTTCCTCCCCGGGGCACTCCCCTGAGACCCTGAGTCTCCTTTGTTCTGCATCTTAGCATGGGTTGGGGCATTCCCCGCAGCACTGCCTACACCTGTGTGGGTATGCCAGCCTCATTCTGGGTTGTGTATTTGCAGCCCACATGGCTAACAGATGATATTATTCAGCTCAGGCTGCCATAAAAAATGCCCAGCTGGGTAGCTTAGACAATGTTTTTAGGCAGCTGCCATCTTGCTACGTGCTCTCATGACTACTTTGTGTGTGTGTGGAGAGAGAGAGAGAGAGACAGAGAGAGAGATACACACACACACACACAGAGAGAGAGAGAGACAGAGAGAGATACACACACACACACACACACAGAGAGAGAGAGAGAGAGAAGAGAGAGAGAGAGAGAGAGAGAGAGAGAGAGAGAGAGAGAGAGAGAGAGAGAGAGAAAGCCAGACAGAAACAGAGAAAGCAAGCAAGCAAGCTCTCTAGCTCTCTGGTATCTTTTCTTATAAGGTCCCTAATCCCATCATGAGGACCCCAACCTTATGGCCTCATCTAATCCTAATTACCTCCCAAAGATCCCATCTCCAAACACCAACACACTGGGGAGTAGGGCCTCAACATATGCATTTCGAGGGGACACAAACATTTAATCCATAGTACAGACCTATGACCCCCTCCTTCAGCACGGCTACTAACAGTAACGAAGATAGATGATTCATTGGACCCCATATGTACTCCTTATTTTGTCTGCATACTGGATTGGGAAAATGGGTATTATTTATTCAGGGTAAAGTCCCTTGGAGACCTCAACAGAAGACACAGATTGTTGTGGGAATTGTACCTGTGGCAAGACAACATTTTTGCAAATGTTTAGTGATAGTATCACCTCCATCCATATCCTTGTACCCCTTGACTTTCTTCTTCACCCCATCCAAGTAGAGATAAGAATTTTTGATGCTTTTCCCCTCAGAGAAGGAATGAGGTAAAAATTGCATTTTTGAGCAAACTCTTAGCTTTCTAGTTTTAAAAATGTGGATCCCTAGGGGGATGGAAAGAACTTAGGACATGGACAATAAGTTTTAGAGAGAACATAAAAAAGAGAAACCTCACCACTGCCTCTCCCACACCTGGAATGGATGCTTTCATTTAGGAGAAGAGAGAAAGTTGGAGGGAAAATAATGAGGATGCTGCAGATTCCTTCTCTCTGGATGAACCCCAAGGAGGTGGCAACACCACCCCCAAGGACTGTGGGATCAGATCAGAAGACCTGAGCCATTTCCAGGTAAAGTTCTGGGGGCGGGTAGAGAGACACCAGAGAAAAAGTGGTTGCTTAGTGAGGCAGGTGGAGAAAACCCTGCCTTCCATCTCCTTGGCTGTTCTATAAAGCGACTTTACCACCTTCTATCAGGACATAAGATCTATTTCCCCTGTCCTTGAACCTGGTTGGATTTGTGAGTGCTTTGAGCAATAGTGTGCAGCAAAAATGACTGATTCTATGTGATTTTTGAGGCTGGGTTGCAAAAGGCAATGCAGCTTCTGCTGTGCCTGCTGGGACACTTGAGTTTTGGAAACTTGAGCCACTGTGTAAGAAGTCCATTTCCCTAGAGGCTGCTGTGCTGTAAGGTGACCTCAGCACGTGAGAAGAGGCCTCAAGTCAGCAGCCCCAGGTGAGGTCCCAGCCAGCAACTGGCATCCACTACCAGACAAGGGAGCGATGAGCCCTCCAGATGATTCCAGCCTCTAGCTGTTGAGTCACTCCCAAGGATCAGGTCTTACCAGCTGTTGCCTTAGACATCATTGGAGCAGAGACAAGCCATTCCCATTGTGTCCTGTCTGAATTCCTGAGCCACAAAATGGTGTGCATAATAAAATGGTTGTCTCACACTCCTAAGTTGTGGGGTGGTGTGTGATGCAGCAAGAGTAATCAGTGTGAGGGATGAATGTGGGATGACCCCAAGTGCCCAGGGTGGTGTAGTCCATAGAATAATGGCCCCAGGCTGGGTGCAGTGGCTCACGCCTGTAATCCCAGCACTTTGAAAGGCTGAGGTGGGCAGATCATGAGGTCAGGAGCTTGAGACCAGCCTGGCCAACATGGTGAAACCCTGTCTCTACCAAAAATACAAAAATTAGCCAGGCATGGTGGCACACGCCTGTAATCCCAGCTACTCCGGAGGCTGAGGCAGGAGAATCGCACCCAGAAGGCAAAGATTTCAGTGAGCTGAGATGGTGACATTGCACTTCAGCCTGGGTGACAGAGCAAGACTCTGTCTCAATGATAATAATAATAATAATAATAGCCCCAAAGAGGTCCATGTCCTAGTCCCTGGAACCTGTGCATGTGTCCTCTTACATGGCAAAGGGATTTCACAGATATAATTAAGTTAAGGATCTCGAGATGGAAGATTATCCTGGATTATCCGGTGGTTCTAACATGAACACCAGGCTGTTTATAAGAGGGAGGCAAAAGGTCGGAGTTAGAGAAAAAGACATGACCATGAAAGAAAGAGGTCACTGTGATGCAGCCACAAGTGAGGAAGGTAGGCAGCCTTTAAACCTTTTTTTTTTTTTGAGACAGGGTCTCACTCTGTCACCCAGGCTGGAGTGAAGTGGTGTGATCTCAGCTTGCTGTAACCTCCACCTCCTAGGCTCAAACGTTCCTCCCACCTCAGCCTCCCCAGTAGCTGGGACCACAGGCGCACGTCACCACACCCTGTTAAAGTAGGCGCCTCTAGAAAGAGGAAAAGGCAAGACAATGGGCTCTCCTCTGGAGCTTCCCAAAAGGAAGCAGCCCTGCGGACACCTTGATTTTCATCCCATGAGACACATTTTAGATCTCTGAACTCTGGAACTATAAGAGCATACATTTGTGTCATTTTCAACCATGACGTTTGTGGTAATCTCTCACAGCAGGCATAGGACACTCATCCAAATGGTGTGGATGAGGAATGATGGGGTGATGGATCCTCAAGATGGCAGGGTGCACAGATGACACTCTGAGCATAGGAGGGTGCTTGCCCCCTCTCTCTCCCTACCACCCACCCCCTTGTTGATATCAGGCTCTGTCTGTGTCCCAGAACCTAAACCATCTCCCTGGGGTTGAGTTGAACTGTCTGAGATCATTTTCATGACATTGGCTGAATAGGACCTTAACATAGAAATGAAGTTGCATCATAGAAAGTAAAGAAAGTGGTAAGCCTTGCACATGTGAGTTGAGGATTCTGATTGATAACTGATGTGCACTTAGCAGAAAGTGTGCTTCCCAAGGCAGTGGGTGTATCTACATAGTGGTCACATGGAAACCTAGGCACTTGGACCAGGATTTGCCTGTGGTCTTTTAAGAATTGATCAAAGGTAGCAAAATAAGAATATTAAATTGTGTGTGTGTGTGTGTGTGTGTAGGAAAGGAGCCAATTTATGAAATTAAATAAAGTCAGCCAGGCACGGTGGCTCCCGCCTGTAATCCCAGCACTTTGGGAGGCCGAGGTGGGTAAATCACGAGGTCAAGAGATAGAGGCCATCCTGGCTAACATGGTAAAAACCCGTCTCTACTAAAAATACAAAAAATTAGCCAAGCGTGGCGGTGGGCGCCTGTAGTCCCAGCTACTCGGGAGGCTGAGGCAGGAGAATGGCATGAACCCAGGAAGCGGAGCTTGCAGTGAGCCGAGATCGCACCACTGCATTCCAGCCTGGGCAACAGAACAAGACTCCGTCTCAAAAAAAAAAAAAAAAAAGAAAGAAATTAAATAAAGTCCACAAAGGAAGTGAGAAACTTGGGCTCAGGCGTCCCACCCTTGCTGGGCTCAGCATAGCTGGAGCTCAGCACACCGGGCACCCCACAGTCCCACCCCTCCCAAGATGGGGCTTAAATAGGCCAGGCTCCAGAATGGTGGCCGGGAGTCCCAGGGCTCAGGGCAGACAGAAGTCGGAGAAGTAGGGGTGCTGCAGGGCCTCTTCTGCTGAAATACATTGGACGGGGTTACACTTCAGAAGATTCTGCAGCAGGTCCTTCCCTGTGGCATTGAGTTTAGGCACGACGTACACCAGGAATGTTGTGGCCGGGTACATTGGGTACAGCTTATAGTCTGGCAGCTTGGTCATGGAGGGCCACTGCTCCTCGGTGGGTGCCCCTAGCAGCCAGAGGATCCTCTTCAACTGGTCATCAACATCATTGCCTGGACAAAGAGGCTGCCCAGCATTGACCAGCTCTGCAAAGATGCAGCCAGCTGACCACATGTCAATGGATGTGGAGTACAGCTTGGCCCCAAAGAGGACATCTGGTGGGCGGTTCCACAGTGTGACCACTCCAGCTCAGTAACAGCAGATGGGGATCCCAAAGGCTCGAGACAGGCCAAAATCAGCCAATTTCAGCTCCCCATTCCTGTTAATTAGTAGGTTCTGGGGCTTCAGGTCTCTGTGTAGCACATTACGGCTGTGACAGAATCCCAGGCCTTTTACCAGTTGGAAGAGGAATGACTTTACAATCTCAGGATCGAGGTCACCATTGCAACTGTCAAAATACTTTTTCAGGTCCTGGTAACAGAATTCAAAAACCAAAGTCAACTTCTTGTTGCCGTGCAGAACGTCATGAAACCTGACAATGTTCTTGTGCTTCAGTTCCTTGAGTAGGCAGGTCTCCTGGAGGGCGGAACTTGGCACACACCCTCATCATTGTCATCCAGTCTCACCCATTTCAGAGCCACCATCTCATGAGTCTCCCGGTTTTCGGCCTTGAACACCGTCCTGTAGGTGCCTTCCCCAATCTTCTCCAGTTTCTCGTATTCTACATTGCGGTGGCTGCAGGGGCACGTGTGGGCTCTCAGTTTTAAGACTCAAGAAAATTAAATGTTTTAAAATTTTTATTTAACTTATTCTTTTCTTTAAAGACAGGGTCTCACTCTGTTGTCCTGGCTGGAGTGCAGTGGCATGATCATAACTCCCTATAGCCTCGAACTCCCAGGCTCAAGCAATCCTCCTGCCTCAGCCTCCTGGGTAGTTGGGACTATAGCTGCACGACACCATGCCCAGCTAATTTGAAATGTGTTTTTTTAAGTGACAGCTTTTCATTTTGAAATAGTTTGTCTCATAAGAAGCTGCAAAAATAGTACACAGAGATCGTATGTACCCTTCACCCAGTTTTCCTCAGTGATAACATCTTACATAGCCACAGTACAGTTTTCAAAATGAGGAAGTTGATGTTGGTGAAGACTATACAGGCTTTATTTAGATTTCACTGGTTTTTCATGCATTTTTTAAAAAAATTATTTTTTGCTTCTTTGAAATTTGAGTTTTTTGTAGTTTTTATTTTTTATTTTTTTGAGATGGAGTGTTGCTCTGTCGCCAGGATGGAGTGCAGTGGTGTGATCTTGGCTCACTGCAACATCCGCCTCCTGGGTTCAAGCAATTATCCCGCCTCAGCCTCCTGCGTAGCTGGGACTACAGGCGCCCGCCACCACACCCAGCTAATTTTTGTATTTTTAGTAGCGATGGAGTTTCACCATGTTGGCCAGGATGGTCTTCATCTCTTGACCTCGTGATCCACCCGCCTCAGGCTCCCAAAGTGCTGGGATTACAGGTGTGAGCCACCACTGAGCTGGGCCTGTAGTTATGTTTTAAATTAAGATTTTTATTTTGAGATAATGGCATATTCACAAGCAGAGTGTACCTCTTGTTGCCCTTTTATAGCCACACCTACTTCTTCATCCCTGTTCCCTTCAAAACCACTGGCAACCATTAATCTGTTCACCATTCCTATGATTTTGTCATTTCAGACATCTTTCTTTTTTTTTAATTTTACTTTAAGTTCTGGGATATATGTGCAGAATGTGCAGGTTTATTGCATAGGAATACATGTGCCATGGTGGTTTGCTGCACCCATCCACCTGTCATTTACATCAGGTATTTGTCTTAATGCTCACCCTCCCCTATTTCCCCACCCCCGACAGGCCCTGGTGTGTGATGTTTCCCTCCATGTGTCCATGTGTTCTCATTGTTCGACTCCCACTTGTGAGTGAGAACATGCAGTGTTTGGTTTTCTGTTCCTGTATTAGTTTGCTGAGAATGATAGTTTCCAGCTTCATCCATGAACTCAAAAGGACAGGAACTCATTCTTTTTTATGGCTGCATAGTATTCCATGGTGTGTATGTGCCACATTTTCTTTATTCAGTCTGTCATTGATGGGCATTTGGGTTGATTCCAAGTCTTTGCTATTGTGAACAGTACTGGAATAAACACACACGTGCATGTGTCTTTACAGTAGAATGATTTATAATCCTTTGGGTATATACCCAGTAATGGTATTGCTGGGTCAAATGGTATTTCTGGTTCTAGCTCCTTGAGAAATTGCCACACTGTCTTCCACAATGGTTGGACTAATTTTACATAAATGGGAATCATATAGTATGTGACCTTTTAGGACTGGGTTTTTTTCACTCCGATTATTCTCTGGAGATAAATCCAGGTTGTTGCATATTTCAGTAATTTGTTCCTTTTTATTCCTAAGCAGTGTTCTCTGTTTTGGGTGTATTACAGTTTGTTTGACCACTTATGTGTTGAAGGACATAGGAATTATTTCCATTTGGGGTTTATTACAAATAAAGTTGTGATAAACTTTTGTGTACAGGTTTTTGTATGAACTTATGGCTTCATTTATCTGGGATAAATGCCTGGGAGCATGATTGCTGGGTCGCATGGTAAGGGCATGTTTAATTCTGCAAGTGACTGCCAAACTGTTTTCCAGAGTGGTTGTATCATTTTACTTTTCCATCAGTAATGTATGAGTCACTGAGCTTGCCTGCATTTTGTTGTAAATATTTTTTATTTTGGCCTTTCTGATAGGTATGTAGTGATATCTCACTGTGGTTTTAATTTGCATTTCCCTAATGGCTAATGATGTTGAACATTTTTCATGTGTTTATTCGCCATCCATGTCTCTCTGAAAGTGAAAAATAATGTCTCCTGCCCATTATCTAATTGAATTGTTTGTTTTTACACTGCTGAGTTTTGAGAAGTCTTTATTTATTCTAGATACTAGTCCTTTCTTGGATAAGTGATTTGCAAATATTTTCTCTACTCTGTAGCCTGCTTTTTGATACTATTGACATGGTCTTTCACAGAGCAAGAGTTTTAATTTTCGTGAAGTCTGATTTTGAATTTTTTCCTTTTATGTATCATACTTTTGGTATCATGTCTAAAACTCTTTGCCTAGCCCTAGATCCTTAACCCTAGATCCTAAAGATTTTCTTATTTTTTATACATTTTTTTTTTAGGTTGTTTGTTTGTTTGTTTGAGACAGAGTCTTGCTCTGTTCCCCAGGCTGGAGTGCAGTGGCGCAATTTTAGCTCACTTCAACCTCTGCCTTCCGGGTTCCAGCGATTCTCGTGCCTCAGCCTCCTGAGTAGCTAGGACTACAGGAATGCACCATGATGTCCACCTTCTTTTTGTATTTTCAGTAGAGATGAGGTTTCGCCATGTTGGTCAGGCTAGTCTTCACCTCTTGGCCTCACATAATCCACCCACCTTAGCCTCCCAAAGTGCTGGAATTATAGGTATGAGCCACTGAGCCTGGCCAAAATTTTCTCTTATGTTTCATTCTGAAAGTGTTATAGTTTTTATGTTTTACATTTAAGTCTGTGATCCATTTTGAGTTAATCTTTGTATGATTTAGGTTGATGTTCCTTTTTCACCTATGGATGTCCAATTGCTCCATACATTTATTGAGAGAACTCTTTTCTTCATTGAATTGAGTTTGCACTTTTGTCAAAAATCAGTTAGGGATACAGGTGTGGGTCTATTTCTGAATTATCTATTCTGTTCCATTATTCTATGTGTATATCCCTATACCAGTACCATACAGTTTGGATTACCATAGCTATATAATAAGTCTTGAAACTGAGTAAGTCTTGTAACTGATTCCTCCCACTTTATTCTTCTTTTTCAAGATTATTTAAGCTAGTCTATTTTTTGGTCTGTTTCTGTATATTTTAGAATAATATTGTCTAGGTCTATAACAATCCTTGCTGGGATTAAGATAGGAGCTGCATTAAACCTCTATGTCAATTTGGGGACAACTGACACTTTTACTAGGTTAAGTCTTCTAATCCATGAATACAATATGTCTCTACATTATTTAGATATTCTTTGATTTTTTTCATTAGCATTGTGTAGTTTCTAGCATACAAGTCCTTACATGCTTTGCTATTTTTATACCTAAGTATTAGTTTTGAGTGATTGTAAATAGTATTTGTATTTTTTATTTTGGTATCCATTTGTTCATTGGTAGTATTAATATGTAAAAATATAGTTGATTGTATGTTTATCTTGTATCCTGCAACTTTAATGAACTCATTTATTACTTTTAGGATTTGTTTGGTAGATTCCTTGGGGTTTTCTTATATAGACAATCATTTATTCTGCAGGAACAGTATTATTTCTTTCTTTTCAGTATGTTAATATATACCATTTATTGCCTTCTTGTACTAGCTACGACTTCTAGCACTATGTTCAATAAGAATGGTGAGAACGGACACTTTCCTTACTCCCAATCATAGAGGGAAAGCTTTAAGTCTTTCACTATTAAGCATAGTATTCGTTATAGGATTTTTGCAAATCCCACTGATCAAGGTGAGGAAATCCTCCACTATTCTTATTTTCTGAGAGTTTTTTTTAAAACTATGAACAGCTGTTGAATTTTGTCAAATGCTGTGTCTGTGTTTATTGATTTGATCATATGATTATCTTCTTTTAGCCTGTTACTATGATGGGTTATGTTTATTATGTCATGATTGTGCATTGATTCTCAAATATCAAACCAGTCATGCATCTGTGGAATAAAACCCCCTTGGTCATGTATACACAATACACTTTTCATATACTGATTAATTCTATCTGTTAATATTTTATTAAGGATTTCTATGACTATGTCTAACATTACGTCCATATTCATGAGGGATATTGGTCTGCAGTTTTCTTTTTTGTATTGTCCTTGGGTTTGAGATGATGGTAATACTAGCTTCATAAAACAAATTGAGAATTGTCCCCACTTCTATTTTTCAGGGAGTCATTGTACAGAATTGTGTTAATCCTTCTTTAAACATTTGGTAGATTCTTTAGTGAGACCATCTGGGCCTGTGGATTTCTTTTTTTGCAGTTTAAAAATTATTGGTTCAATTTTCTTAATATCATAGGGCTATTCAAATTATCTGTTTCATATTGAGTGCACTATGGTGGCTTGTGTTTTTAGATGAACTGGACCATTTTGTCTAAGGTATTAAATTTATGTGTGTAGAGTTGTTCATAGTATTCCTTTATTATGCTTTTGATGTTTTCAGGATCTGTAATGACATCCTCTGTTTCATTCCTGATATCGGTAATTTGTGTCTTCTCTCTTTTTCCTTTGTCAGTCTTGTTAGAGGTTTTACAGTTGTATAGCTCTTTCTTTCTTTTTTTAACTTTTATTTTAGGTCAGGGGTACATGTGCAGGTTTGTTATGTAGGTAAACTTGTGTCATGGAGGTTTGTTTTACAGATTATTTCATCACCCAGGTATGAAACCTAGTGCCCATTAGTTATTTTTCCTCATCCTCTCCCTCCTCTGGCCCTCCACCTTTTGGTAGGCCCCAGTGTATGTTCCCCTCTCTGTGTCCATGTGTTCTCATCATTTAGCTCCCACTTATAAGAGAGAATATGCAGTATTTAGTTTTCTGTTCCTGTGTTAGTTCGCTAAGGATGATGGCCTCCAGCTCCATCCACATTCCTGCAAAAGACATGATCTCATCCTTTCTTATGGCTGCATAGTATTCTCTGGTGTATATGTACCACATTTTCTTTATCCAGTCTACCATTGATGGGCATTCAAGTTGAATCCATGTCTTTGCTATTGTGAATAGTGCTGCAATGAAAATATGTGTGCACGTGTCTTTATGATAGGGAGATTTACACTCCTTTGGGCATATATCTAGTAATGGGATTGCTGGGTTGAATGTTATTTCTGGTTTTAGGTCTTTGAGGAATTGCCACACTGTTTTCCACAATGACTGAACTAATTTACACTCCCACCAACAGTGTATAAGTGTTCCTTTTTCTCTGGACCTTGCCAGCACCTGTTTTTTTTTGACTTTTTAATGATGGCCATTCTGACTTGCGTGAGATGGTACCTCATTGTGGTTTTGATTTGCATTTCTGTAATGATCAGCTTGTTTTCACGTTTGTTGATTGCATGTATGTCTTTTTTTGAGAAGTGTCTGTTTATGTCCTTTGCCCACTTTTTAATTGGGTTGTTTATTTGTTTCATGTAAATTTGTTTGAGCTCCTTATAGATGCTGGATATTAGACCTTTGTCAGACGTGTAGTTTGCAAACATTTTTTTCTATTCTGTAGGTTGTTTGTTTACTCTGTTGATAGTTTCTTTTGCTATGAAGAAGCTCTTCAGTGCATAGTTCTTTCTAAAGAAAGAACTAGCTCCTTATTTCGTTGAATTTTTCTTTGTTGGTTTTCTCTTTTCAATTTTATTATATCAGTTTCTGGTTTTATATTAGTGTATTAGTTCGTTTTCACGCTGCTGATAAAGACATACCCGAGACTGGGTAATTTATAAAGAAAAAAGTTTTAATGGACTCACAGTTCCACATGGCTGGGGAGGTCTCACAGTCGTGGCGGAAGATGAAGAAAGAGCACAGGGACTTCTTACATGGTTGAGGGCAAGAGAGAATGAGAACCAAGTGAAAGGGGTTTCCTTATAAAACCATCAGATCTTGTGAGATTTATTCCTATCACGAGAGCAATATGAGGGAAATCGCTCCCATGATTCAATTATCTCCCACCAGGTCCCTCTCACAACATGTGGGAATTATGGGAGCTACAGTTTAAGATGAAATTGGAGAGGGGACACAACCAAACCATATCAATTAGTATTTGATTTCTGCTTGCTTCGAATTTCTTTTTCTTTTTCCATCTTATGATGGAAGCTTAGCTTATTAATTTGAGACTTTTCTTTCTTTCTTTTCTAATGTATGCATTTAATGCTATAAATTTCCCTTAGCACTGCTTTAGCTGTGACCCACAAATTTTCATGTTTGATTTTAATTTTTATTCAATTCAATGTAATTTTAAAAATTTCCTTTGGAACCTCTTTGACCCATGAATTATCTAGAAGTGTGTTGCTTAGTTTTTAAGCATTTAGAGATTATTCCATTATCTTATCATAATTGATTTCTAGTTTGACTTCACTGAGTTTGGAAAATATACTGTTTATGATTTTCATTCTTTTAACTTTGTTAAAGTTTTTTTTGAAGCCCAGTCTATGGTTTATTCTGGTATATATTCCATGGACACTCAAATAAATGTGTATTCTGCTGTTACTTGAGAAGAGTGTTCCAGCTATGTCTATTAGATTTTATTGGTTGACAGTGTTTTGAGTTCTATATCCTTGATTTTTGTCTAATTGTTTTTATCAATCATTGAGAGGACAGTGTTGAAGTCTCTAACTATAATTGTGGATTTGTCTAGTTCTCCTTTTCATCCTATTAATTTTTACTTCACAGATTTTGCAGTTCTGTTGCTTGGTGCATACGCAATGATCTAATTTGGGGTTAACTCAGCGTTTTGAATCCCTAGTTCTATGTCTCTTCACCAACTTGGGATGTTTTCAGCCATTATTTCTCTGGGTAATCTTTCATCCCCGTTCACTTTCTCATCACTTTCTGGGACCCCAATGACACAAATGTTAGATCCTTTGCTACCATCTGGCAGGTCCCTGAATTTTATTATTATAATTTTTTTCAATCTACTTTCTGTCTTGTTCAGATTGTTCTGTGTTTAAATTCACTGATTATTTCCTCTGCTCTTTCATTGTACTTTTGAGTCCAGCCACTGAGGTTTTATTTTCAGGTCTAAAATTTCCACTGGGTTTACCTTTGTATTTTTTATAGCTCTTTGCAGAGACTTTTTATTTCTTTCCTGAGATGCTCTGTTTTTTTATTTGTTTGCAACAAGCTCATATTTGCTCTATGAAGCATTTTTATCATGGGTGTTTTAAAATCATTGCCAGGGAATTCTAACATAATTTCATTATCTCTATGTGGGCATCTAGTGATTTTTTTTTTTTCATTCAATTTGACATCTTCCTGGTGCTTGGTATGACAAGTGATTTTTGAAACATGGGAATTTTAAGATTAGGTTATGAAACTCCGCTCTTATTGAAACCCTCTGTTTTAACTGGCTTTCTCTGACATCACTCTGGCAGAAGAAAGAAGAGGGGCTCTGCCTTGTTACTGCCAGGTGATGACGGAAGTTCAGGTTCTCCACTTGGCCTCTGTAGGTACCTGAAGGAAGAACTACCTGTGACTTCTGTGCCCAGGTAGGTATTCAGTGACACTGTGATGGGAATGACTTTGTTACTGATGGATTATGCTGAAACTCTCACCTCTCTACCACTTTGGTGGGAAGAGGAGGGACACCTCATTACTACTGGATGAAGTTGGAAGTCCAGGCTCTCCACATGGTCTCCACTGAGATGAATGGTGATAAAAGTCCTGATCTTTTCTTCACCTTTTCTGATACTGTCCTTAGTATAGCCCCACAAGGGTAGAGGTCTCAGTTCCTTAGTCTGCCTTTGTTGGCATGAGTGGGGGCAGGACCACAGTGTTTTTCTGTGGTGATTGGCTGGAGAGGAGTGGTTATTATCTAAAAGTTTTTTGTCTTGCTAGGCTGCCCCTTTCTTGGTCCTTTGGCTGGAGAGAGTGGGTTTTGGTTGAGTTTTGCTGGGACTTTTTTTGTCTGTGCCTGTTAGTGTTTGCAGGTAGTTGACTTCAACTCCAAGTCCAGAGTGTATCAGGCAAGAGAAAACCCAGGGAAATCACTGCCTAGTTGGTCATTGTTCCTCAGGTCCCAAGTTTCCTAGCTGGTCCACTTCCTTCTCTCCAAGCCTGAGTCTTTTAATATTTGTTTTGCATATAATACTCAGGGTTTTTAGTTGTATCTTGCAGGCAGAAGCTCCAAACAATGGGATTCTAGGATTACCATAAGCACTTTGAGCCTGTCTGATGGTGATTATGCTAGCATTGCCTTATAAAGGATATTCAGTTGCTCTTAGGAAGGGAACTGGGCACTTCAGGGACATCCTGGCTGGAAGGCCTGCTTTTGGCTTAATCTGGATCTTTAAAGGGTCATAATTCATGTCCCTTTTAGAGAAATCAAGGAACATGTCAGTCAGCACTGACACAGGGTGTCCAAGCTTGTCTTTTGAGTTTGGAAAGTTTCGTGAAAGTTTGAAACTTCGAGTATGACATGTGAAAAGAGCCCCAAGAAAGATTCAGCCAATGTAGCCTGCTGTGTGTCCTCGAGCAATCCATTTCAACTTCCTGGGCCTCAGTTTCTCCACCTTAAACTCAGGAAAGACAAGGATGGACCAGCTCGGAGTTTCTACACTTCCGCCATTTACAGAGCACCAGCTTGAGTTTGCTGTGACAGTACCTCCTGCTTCTCCATTTACTGAAGACTTTGCTCCAAATGTACTCACTTGAAAGACGAAAATTCATGTTGCTGTGGGACGTGTGCCCTTTGGCAGGAGGATGGCTGTGCTGACTCAGCACACGCAGGACCAGCGCTTAGTCATGGGGCCCTCTGAGGTTGCAAGCCCAGCCTGAAAGAAATGGTCACTGGGGCTTATCAGGTCAGGTTGACCTCTCGACCCTAACTCAGATGCTGAGGAAGCATGTCCCGCACACAGCAGGTGGTTATGAAGCTTTCCAAACACAGACGCCACATGCTCCACGTAGCCTCCATGGTAGTTCACACTCCCCGGACTGTAGGCAGAACATCTGTTGTTGGTTCATGCGAAAACTTCCAAACATGCCCCTCCTCCCTCCCTCCAGTTCTAAGGCACTTAATTTAAAAAAAGCTTCCCTTATTCCTAAACATTGTGGAGCAAACATTTAACATCATCCTGTTGCCTTTAACACACCTTCTGCTCATCCTCCCGTGACAAAATGTTGCTTGCCAACACAGTTACTCTTGAAAGGAAAGTG
Organism: Macaca nemestrina; assembly: GCF_043159975.1. Taxonomy (NCBI): domain Eukaryota; kingdom Metazoa; phylum Chordata; class Mammalia; order Primates; family Cercopithecidae; genus Macaca; species Macaca nemestrina. Next base: position 22,548,293 of record NC_092132.1, read on the forward strand.
AATTAAAATTCATCTCCTTGGGAGCACTTGTGAGGAGAAGAACTTCATGGCCCCCTGTGTTCATTGGAGAGTTTCTGAGGACCCAGCACAACTGGGGATTAGCTACATAGCACCATACACCAGTCAGCCCCTCTCAATCGCCTCCCAGGATGGAACTCAGGAGCTGCCAGGGTGGGTGACTACCCCTCGGCAGGCCAGGTTTCCAGCTGGGAGCAGGATGACTCCTCGGAGGGCTGGAAAGGCAGTTAGCACATCCCAGCTGGGGCTGAGTGTAGGACTCTTGTTTCTTTTTTCAACTCATTCACTACCTGTCGAAAATGCTCAATTCCATTGTTTTGAAATGTCCTAACCTATGAAGGCAGCATCCCTGCCTTTTCTGTTCCCTGTTGCATCTTCAAACATTTAGAATTGTGTCTGGCTCTGGCATATAGTAGATGCTCAATAAATATTGTTGGATGAGTAAATTCCATAGTTGTCTTCACCGAACTCTAAGTTCTATTTGTCAAGGACCATTTCTGTCTTATTTAATCTCTAAGGCTTAATATGGTATGGGGCATGTCATATATGATCAATAACTATCTATTGAACTGAGCTGTTTCTGGGACATTCCTATTACTCCTTAGGAGAGTCTCCATGGCCTTGCTGTTAGGAGCAGGGCTTTGGAGTCAAGCAGTCCCAAGTGAGAATACTTACTCAGCTACTTTTTCACTGGGGATCTTGAGGCACGTACTTTCAGCTCCTTGACTCTCTGCATCCTATGGGAAAGACAGGGATAATAATACCTACTAACTTTCTTCAATGCATGGGGTTGTTGTAGAGTTAAATTGCAGGGGGCATAACACTTAATAAATGATAATTATAATTGTTGCTGTTGACATTGTGTCTCACTTCTATTTCTCAGGCAGATAATTGTGCCCACACTACGTGGCTGGATTTTAAGTGGAAAAGGTGACTTGGTAGTGTGTCGGGGAGAGCTGGACAGTGCCTGAGCTCTGCTTCTAGGCCGATGACTCTCAGTCTGGAGCCCAAAGGGTGATCTGGGTGCTTTGAGAATCACTCACAGGTTGTAAAAGAGCCCAGTGGAAATCCCAATTGTCCTTGATGAAAATGCATTGTGCTGGGGGGAAGGGGAGTGGGGGAGGGGCGGTGCATGCCGATGGGCGTGGATCAAATCCACACAAGACTTCAAGAAAACAAGGAATCCGTCATTACATAATAAGTGCTGTCCTGTAGACAAAAGATTTCCATGACTGGAGGTTTTGAGGGGAAATAACAAAGGGGCCTAAACATTGTTATTTAATGACTCTCAGTCTTCACTTCTCCCTGAGGGCTAGAACACCGATAGAGTAAAGCCCAGTGGTTAAGTTTAGAAGCTCTTGACTCCCTCCTGCAAGGAAAGCCTGACTCTTCAGTGTACTGCCTTGGGCAAATTACTGCCCCCCTCCTTTGTCCTCATCTATAAAATGGAGATAATAGTAGTCATGTTGATTATGAGAGTTAAATGAAACAATTCATATAAAGAGCTTAAAGCAACACCTGGCCCATAGTAGATGGTTGCCTGTCATTTTTGAATCATCCTGATTGCTTTTCCTTTTTCCCAGGTGATACTCTCCAGTCAACTTGCTGGCTTCCCGCTCACCACCTATCATGTTCTCCTGACTCAGGCTGATTGTGGGGAGCAGGTGTGGACCCAGCACTTGCCTGGGGCCTGCCTTGATGGTGTCAAGGGAGGATGACCTCAGCCCCTGCATGCTCCCTGATGACCGCGGCCTTCTATTTATACACGGAGCACTGGGCTTGCCTGGAGAATGCCAACATTGCATCTGCGACGCCATCAGCTTGTCTGTTACCTGGAGTCTGAAATCATCCTTTGCTGTTATTATCCTAAAGGCTCCCAGAAGGTCGAATGGCAGAGCTGATGTCAGGATCACAAAAGCCTCTTAAATCTTACCAATAGCAGTTGTCATGACCATGTCTAGTGCAGGAAACATTGGTCCCAGTGCTTGAATTCGCTCCTTTTTTACTATTATCTCTTGCTCAGTTTCTACAAAATCTCTTAGAAGTGGAACTTAGAAGTGGAACTACTGGAACTAAGCATGTGTTGCAATTTTTTTTTAAATCTGTTTTATGAGCAAGCAAGTTTTAGAACGTGGAGCTGACACACCATTTCTAAGACGTATAGTAACCCCAAGAGTTGGACAATGACAATGCCGGGACAGGGCCTCGAGAAAAGCGAGTGGTGAAGGGTTCCTTTCTAGGAGGATTTGAGAACCAGTCAAATGCATTATTCCACCAACAGCTTCTTCTTCATCCTATGTGTTCAATACTCTCAGTCCTGTGGATTAAGCCTTTGCTTAAGGCAGGCAGCATCATATGGTAGAATGAACCTGGCAAAATCAAACACATCTCAAGTCAGGTATCAGTTCTGAAATTTATAAGCTGTGTGACCAAGAAAAGTTACTTACCATTTCTGAGTCTCGGCATCTTCACCTGTAAAATGAGGCTAATACCTTCACCCAACTTATAGAGTGGTTGTGAGGATTACATAAACCTATCAATGTAAGCACACAATATACATTAGCTATTATATTAATATGTTAGCTATTATTATTGTTATTAACTTCAAGGCCATAGAACCCCAAATGCCAAATGTTGACTGGACACAGAAGGATAAAAGCAATGCTCTGGGAAGGAGAAGAAGATGTGATAAGGCTGGGACTCTAGACCCAGCAGACAGGGGTCGGTATAAGGCCCCAGGAAGCCAGGGCAAGGGGTGAGAAGGTGATGCAATAATGCCAGAGATAACCTTTGTCTGTTTCCCAGTGTGGCCAGGGCCAGCTTGGTTAATGGTTAAGTGAGTGGCACCTGCAATGGCATAGAAGGCCTTCTTGTGCACTTGGGACTAAACGTGACTGGTGAAAAACATTCTCCCAATTAGCCAGGCGTGGTGGCATGCGCCTGTAGTCCCAGTTACTCAGGAGGCTGAGACAGGATAATCTCTTGAACCCAGGAGGCGGGGGTTGCAGTGAGCCGAGATCGTGCCACTGCACTCCAGCCTGGGCAATAAGAGTGAAACTCCATCTCAAAACAAACAAAATACACACACACACACACACACACACACACACTCCCCTAGAGAGGAGGCTCCTCGGGTTGTCTCTGCTGGAAGGGCTGTGTAGAGTGTGATCAGGAACTCCCCTTCCACTGTGGAGAAGCTCTGACATCATTGCCATTGTTGCTGCAGCCATTGATGCCACTGTCCTCTCTCCACAGTAGCCACTAGCGTATGAAGTACCAGGTACTGTGCTAAGACATGCATTGACATGCATTTTCTCTTTGCAACAATACTATGAGAGACATAGTATTATCTTACTGAAAAGGAAACTGAGACTCAAAAAAGAGAATTGCTTAAGGTGGCACAATGACTAAGTGGTAGACCTGGGATTTGAACCAGGTCTTTGAGTAACTCCAAATCAATATCTTTACTCACTACACTATAAAGCATGTTACCATCACTATCACCTTCATTACTGCCATCATCGCCGCTGCCACCACCATCACTAGCACCAGTACCATGATCATCGTTATCATCAATTTCACAAAAAGCAAAATCACGCACTGTATGTCATCTCTTTTAATATTCATAACATGATGAATATGATTACATCATCTCCATCTTGTATGTAGATTAAATGAGTTGTTTAGAACAGTAACTGGCATATACTAAGCTCTTAATGAGTCTTGTTTATTGTTTACTATTAACAACTTGATACAACCCAGTTCAGATCCACTGGTGAAGTCACTGGGCCTTAACCTGGGCCAAAGCTCCTCCCTGGGGCTCTACGGTAAGGAGGAGTGTGATCCCTGAATGTCTCACCACTGCCCCCCTGTAATGTGACCCATGTGGCCTCTGACTCGTGGGCTGCTGAAGAGGTGTGCATGAATTGGCCCCAATGACACTGCACCCATGAGACTAATGTTTGGGATGAACAACCTCTCTGCCTGTATAAGAAGCCTTTGCACAGAGTCCTAAGATGAGGCTAGGAAGGTAGAACCCCATAAAGTCCACCTCCCAGGTGCCACCTTGGGTAGGTTTTGTGTTGCTGGCTGGTTCTCCTTTAGGTTGTTGTTGTTGTACCTGGGGTACCCCAGTTCTGCTTCTGGGAGTGCGTGGCTCATGCACCTGGGGCTCCTCTTCTCCCATCAGTTTCTTTCTCCATTCCCCTCCCCTTGGGGTCATCCATACTTTACTTACCCCACGGCTGCTCTTCTAGGAGTTTTATTTTTTACAAATAATACCTGAGGCTTGTATTTCAGTGATGCTTTGCCTCACTTGTTCTGAGTCCAGATTTTTCAAAACATGCTAGGTATCTGACTGGAAAACCTGGCAAATTTTTGGTCTTGAGTACTGTAACTGTAACTTTCCCAGTACCATACAGCAGCGAAGGATGGTGTGTGGTGGTGGGGTGGGGAGGCCAGGGCAAGTCCCAGGTCTGGCTGGACTTAGATCCTTCCATGAACACTTACCCATTCTGGGGGTGACCCTGCCCCAGAATTCATGGGGTACTACCTGGTGGCTTAGATGGGGTGTATGTCTCACCTTCCACACCCAGTGATTCTTCTCATATAAAGTCACATGGAGGGAGCCCTGAGACCCCAACTCCCAGTTTTTCTGATTCCTGGACATGCAGCCTCAAAGATGACGTTGTAAAGACATGCATATAAAAGGTGGACATTAAAGCAAGATGGACGTATGTTGGAGGCAGAGATGGGGTACATGCTCATTGCCTGCGTGCTATTGTGCACGTGTGTGTGTGTGTGTGTCACTCCAAGAAACCACAGGTATGCAATGTTTTGAGTAGGCCAGAGTTTTACAGCTGGACAGACCTAGAGTCTAGTTCTGTCCACCCCAAACCCCCTCCCTTCCCATCATTAACTGTGTGGGAGACAGAATAAGGGTAGTTATAAGTGTAGGTTCAGGAATTTAGTTTGCCTGGGTTCAAATTCTGCTTGTATTGCTTATGTCAATGAAATCTTAGGCAAATTGTTTGGTCTCTCTCAGCCTCAGTTTCCTCACCTGTAAAATGGAGATGGTAATTATACTGACCTATATGGCTGTTGTGACAATCCAGTGAGATAAATGTGTATCAAGTACTTATCTCAGGGCCTGCAGTGTAAACTTGAATGAATCATAGCTGTTAGTTTCTATGCACATCTTATGAGGCCACTAACTGTTCCTGGTCCCTCTCTTTCTTCTGTAACTGCGTCTGAGGAGGGAGACTGAGAGGCCTCTGACCTGCTTCACTTCACCTTGCCACTCCGCTGATCTGACCCGAAGATATCTCATTTGCCTGTCAGAGTCCTGTGAACAGAGGACAAAATTCTTGGCACTATTTGCCGAACCTCTTAGTCAAGATGTCAGCCACGTCTCTGCTGCTTTTCCTCGCTTTCTTGGCTTCATAATTTCTGATCTAATAACTTGGCCCATTGACCTCAGATTTTGCTGTGAGAGTGGGTTTTGCAGGCTTTTCCCAGCTGCACCCTTTGCTGGAGATGTCCTCGGGCCAGCAAAGTTCTTTGTTCTCTTCTCTAACGCGAGGCAGATGCCATCCACCTAAAGGATGCGAGAAAGAGACTTTGTAGTTTGGTTTCTCTGGTTCTATTCTCTGTTCAGTAGTTGCTGAGGACATTGGCCATCCCTTGAGGGTCTCAGTTTAACTTATGGCACCTGAAAAGGTTTGGCTCTGTGTCCCCAACAAAATCTCATTATAGCTACCATAATCCCCACTTGTTGTGGGAGGGACCCAGTGGGAGACGATTGAATCATGGGGGTGGGTCTTTCCCATGCTGTTCTCTAATAATGAATGGGTCTCACGAGATCTGATGGTTTTAAAAATGGCAGTCTCCCTGCACAAGCTCTCTCTTTTTGCTGCTGCCATCCACGTAAGACGTGACTTGCTCCTCCTTGTGTTCCGTCATGATTGTGAGGCTTCCCCAGTCACATGGAACTGTTAGTCCAATTAAACCTCTTTCTTTCGTAAATTGCCCAGTCTCATGGATGTCTGTATCAGCAGCGTGAAAATGGATGAATGCAGCGTCTAATGCTCCTGCGTCCACAGGTGAGTTGGCACAGGTGGGGGTGGGTGGGGGTGCGCTAGATCCATAGGACCTGCAGGAGCTCTCTGAAGAAGGGGCTCAGCACATGGCTCCAGGTATGGATGGCAGGATTCCTCTCTTTCTCACTCAGACCTTCAAAGAAGAGAGGGAAAGGTGGAAGTAACTGAGAGACTCCTTGCTCCTGCAACACCAGGGGTGGATGGAACACAGGGAATACTCAGATGCCATTCCCTGCCCACTTCACCAATGGGACTGTGACTGTAGTCATCAGGTGGTTCTACCCAGCTCAGGTGACCCTGTCACTTTGGCTACCCTTGACTATCTCATCCCACAAGAGGCAGCATAGCATGGTGGAATGACATAGGTTTGGCATTGGAGTGACTTGGGCTTGCATCCTGATCTTACCCCTTATTGTCCATGTGACACTGGGCAAGTTACTTAACCTCTCTGGATCTTGGTTTTCTCATATGAAAAATGAGAGTAATAATATACACTTTGTAAGTTTATGTGAGGATCGAAGTGAAATGACACGTGAATGGTGTAGATACATAACATTCAATAAAAAAGTGGTTATTAAAGATACCTGATAAGATTATTTTAACTTGTGACACTAAAGAGAAAATAAACTGAGTGGTTGAGAATGACAAGAGTCGCCATATAGAATAAGCTAAATGTGTTTATAGCTGTACTATGATGTGGGCTTGGTGTTCGCTGCTAATTCTCTCCTTTCCTGAACATTGATGAAACTGATAGACAGGGGATGTCTTTGTTCTCCTTCCTGATCTCCTTTGCTGTCTTTGAGCTGGTTCTGAGGCATGCACTGATCCATTTCCACATGCTACATCTCTCCCTGCTGATTCATGCCAGAACAGTTTCTTTCTTGCATCAGAGCTAATAAAAGAGTTACAGAGAATTCTTGGCCTCTCTGTCTTGTAATTCCAAACTTCAAAGAACAGGGTCTTCCCCAACATCATGTCTATAGCAACAGCGATCTATGTTTCTATTAGCAACTGTACAGATCCAAGCAAATACTGACTGCACAAATCTCCATAGGTCTGCAAAGTCCTGCTCCAGCACTCAGTGAATGTCTCTGGAGCTGTTTTTCCTTTTTTAAAATAAGCCCTTTAATATTGAAATAATTATAGATGCACAGGAGTTGCAAAGATAGTACAGAGAGGTCACATGTACCATTCACCCAGTTTCCCCTAATGATTACATTTGACATACCTAGGGTACAACGTCAAAACTGGAAAATTGACATGGGAGCAATATGTGAGCATTGTTCTATGTTATTGATCACATGTGCAGATTTGTGTAATCACTGCCACAAACTAGATATAGAATTATTCCATCACTTAGGCAATGATCTCCCTCTTGCTACCTAGCCCTTTATGGTCACATCTACCCACTCTTCCCCGACCATTCATAACTCTTGGCAACCGCTAGTCTACTTTCCAAACTGGAATACTTTTGGGAGTAGAAGGGGATGCCACAAGCCATCAATTATTATGCTAGGACAACAGGTGTAAACTGGGATATTTGGTCTCCTAACCAAATGTTTTGGATCTGGGGGTGTGGTTTGGAATGGAGTGGCGAGTGAAGCTTTCAGTGAAGTTCTACAGCTTGGGATGAAACATTTTTCAAAAGCTGTGTGAGAGATTTTCCCCTTTGCGTGGAGGGAGCTTCCATTGTCCTGCTGTGTAGTATGTGCCCCAGCATCTACTCATTCTACACTCTTGCTTGCAAGACAGTAGAGTAGCTTCTGCTTTCTATGGAACTACCTGGAGTACAGGTTTAAGGGTAATTCCTTGTTTTGCACCTACCTCAACCCACTGTGTTCTGCCCTGCACTCCCATTGCACCATGAAATCATAATCACTCAAGTTATCACTGACTCTTCGTTGCTACACCCTGTCCTTGAAAGGTTGGAATTTTCCAGAATATTGGCTCAAGCTCTTCTCTCACCCTGCGCTCTCTTGTTGTGTCATCTCACCACCCCATGTTTTTAATAATCACTTAGGGTGATGACATCCATGTTGCTTAATTTCTCAGATTACTGTTTCTGCACTGACCTGGCTTCCTGTGATGAGGCTTAGCATTTCCAGTATGCACAGTGGCATGTATTCTAGCCTCTATACATTTGGGACTTTAATTTAAAATTGCTTCTCTTTCTTCTCTTATCTGATCTCCCCTGCCTTGCTCCAAGTGAAGTATGGATCTAGTCTGTATTTTGTACATATAAGAAGGTTAGTGCACCAATAATCATCTATTGAATAACCCTACTGACTTTTTTTAACTTTGTAGCGTGATCAGGGAATACTTACTCTTTGATTTGCTTTTTGCATTTTAATTGATGCTATACACAAGCAGGTGCACTGTGTTTTTTTCTAATGATGTTGCCTTTCATTCTCAAGGTGACTGCTTTCTACTTGTCCTTTTCCCACTTGTATTTCTTCTCAATTTCCTTTTGTGCCCTAATCTTTTTTGGGGCTGGTATTTTTCTGTGGTTTTCCAAGAGGGGTACCCCGAGACAGCAGGTGACAATGAAAAATATTCCAGTATAGGAGCTACGTGTATAGAACTGCATGACCTGGATCCTTCTATCCTTAATGCCCAGCTCAGAAGGTATGTTCTTTGTGAAACTCTTTCTAGTTTCCCAATCAGAAATTATTTTCAGTTCTTTCAGCATTCTTAAGTACTTCATTTTAGCTCTGATTTCATCCTCCCCTGTGTCATAGGACACTTACATGCAGCTCTATTAGACTAACAACTCTTTGAGTACAGAGGTGTGCTTTTTTTTTTTGACAGAGTTTCGCTCTTGTTGCCCAGGCTGGAGTGCAATGGTGCGATCTCAGCTTACTGCAACCATCACCTCCCAGGTTCAAGTGATTCTCCTGCCTCAACCTCCTGAATAGCTGAAATTGAAGGTTCCTGCCACCATGCCCGGCTAAGTTTTTGTATTTTTGGTAGAGTCAGGGTTTCACCATGTTGGCAAGGCTGATTTCGAACTCCTGACCTCAGGTGATCCACCTGCCTCGGCCTCCCAAAGTGTTGGGATTACAGGCATGAGCCATGGTGCCTGGCTGAGACTGTGCTTTATTCTCCTTGGAGCCACCTCAATAGAATATTGTCTTGCATATGGTAAATGCTTAGGAAAGGCTTGTAAAGATAATAGTTGTGTGATCTTAGGCAAGTCACTCTTCCTCTCTGGTCACTTTTGATTTCCTTATCTGTAAAATGAGGAAATACGCAGGGTTGGAAAAGATGAGCTTTAAAACTCCTTTCTGCTCAAGAATACTTAAAAAAAAAAAAAAAAGAAAAGAAAAGAAAAGAAAAAGAAAAAAAAAAGTAGCTATCTTCCTTGCTAGCTCTATGAATTCTAGAATTGTCATCTGGAACCAGTCTATGTCCCCTGGAGCCCCTAGTCTAACCCCAGAAAGAATTGTGAAGCAGTATTCTTGTAGTACTGACAGTCCTTCTAGGCTTTATGCGTGTGCTACATTGTCAAAAATAAAATTAACTACTTCCACCCCAGACAAACCAACCAATCAAGCAAAGACTAGAAGAAAAAGCACTCATATAAATGTTCACATGCATCTACATATGCAATGCATGTATGTGAACACACACCCCTTGTTTGTTGAAAAGAAAAGACTGGCTTATACCCAGAGAGATGATGAATGAGGAGGTAAGAGAACCAAACACATCAGTTCCCTTGCTTACTCTCTTTAGCTATTCTTTCCCATTAGTTATTATTTATAATTTAAATATAACTATTGTTTAGGTGCAACATATTTTTTTATTACAGTTTGTATGGAAGAATCTTAGCAAGAAAAAGCAATTTGCATATTCTTTCCTTAAAAAGAAAAAAAGAAAAAAAAGTATATGGTTCCTCTAACAACATCCTACAGTCCTTCTAAAATAAACCTTTCTTCTTAATTATTCCTGAATGGACATCTCAATCTGTTTCATGCGAATGTAAAACTGTTGATACTAATTAAGAAAAAGAAAAACACAAGTTATTAGGAAAAATATTAAAAGTCATTCTTACATTTGTGGAGGGCTTTGGAGTTAAATATAATATGCTTTGTTATGAGTCATTTTATTTAATGATTAAAACAACCTGTTGGAGGAAGTGAGTGAAGTGTTATAATCCCCATTTTATAGATGAGAAAACTGAGGCTCAGAGAGATTAAGTATCTTTCACAAAGTTATGGATTTAGAAAATTGCTGAGTTCATTTATAGTTCAGGTTTTTTTTGGACTATAAACCTAATGCTCCGTGTTGTAGGATTCCTAATATTTGATGATATCAACAACAATTTATGTGTTCAATATAGAGCTTTACCCAAGTTTGCGGTTTCCTGGCAGAAATAATAAGATTCATTTCATCTGATGAAAGCTTTTGTTATTATCTTCTCATGTTGTTGGTATTAATTTCGATGAGTGATGTTTGAAAATTCATTCACATAAATATTAAGTCCTACCGTGCCCTTAGCCAGGATATCTGGTGGGGAGCTGTGTTTCTGGTTTTAGTGAACTCAGCTATGCTCACTATAGCTGAGCATAGTGGTTTGCTCTATACACAGTCAGATTTGGACACAGGGGCAATTAATGTCTCAGGTGTGATATGGAGGAGGATGTGATGGTGTCTTGTTGATGAGGCAGTGGGGACAGAAAGGAGACAGAGATCACTGTATCCTTGGAAAGAATTGGGGAAGACAACCTAGAGAAAGGGGTGCTTGAACTGAGGTGTTAATTAGAAGTGATTCTTTCCCATGTGGTAGGGAGTATGCAGTCATTCTAGGGAAAGGAGGTGGTGTGAGCAAATGTATGAAGGAAACACAGAGCATGGTGCATTTCAGGAGATGCAGCCTGTTGCAGCTGGGTGAAGGAGCCTGTTTCAAGTGTGGGGATAGGCTGATAAATATGATTTCGCTGTGTCCCCATCCAAATCTCACCTTAAATTTTTGCTCTCATAATTCCCACGTGTTGCGGGAGGGACCTGGTGGGAGATAATTGAATCATGGGGGTGGTTTCCCCCATACTGTTCTCATGGTAGTGAATAAGTCTTATGAGATCTGATGGTTTTATAAGGGGAAGTTCCTTTTGCTTGGCTCTCATTATCTCTCTTGCCTGTGGCCATGTAAGTCATGCTTTTCACCTTCTGCCATGATTGTGAGACCTCCCCAGCCACGTGGGACTGCGATTCCATGAAACTTCTTTTTCTTTATAAATTGCCCAGTCTTGGGTATGTCTTCATCAGCAGAATGAAAATGGACTACTACACTGATATAGGGAAGGAATGAAGATCAATCAAGTTGGTGAGAATTTACATGGTCGTCCAGTCTCAAAGTCAACCCAGCTCTCAGATTCCCCATCACAATGGAGATTTATGCAGAATGTCTGGGCCAGTGGCTCTCAACCCTGGGTCCACATTAGAATGATCCCCAAGATTCTGATTCTATTGGTCTTAGGTGGGGTCTGGGCCTCCTCATATTAAAAAAAAAAAAAAAGAAAAAGAAAAAGAAAAAGAAAAAGAAAAAGAAAAAAAAGCCCCAGTTGATATAAATTAACTGTTAAGGAAAAAAATTATTTCGTCCCTTGTTAAAACAGTCAGGAAGATTTTATTCAAGACTATTTATTGCAATAGGGGAGAAAGATGGGGCTCAACTCTGAATACAGGAAGGACAAGTGGGGATTTATAGCAAGGAACAGCGTACAGGGCCAGTGGATGGAAAATTATTGAAAGGAAACATCAAAGATATGGCTAAAGACAGGCCAAGGACTTAGACATCATAGGTCTGGGATGAGGAACTTGATGAGATAGCAGCCTGGGGGACAAGAGAGAGACTCTGTCTCAAAAAAAAAAAAGAAAAAAAAGAAGAAGTAACTGACTTTAGAATAATGCCTAGATGTCATGATTTCCTACTCTGTACTTATGCCTTGCTCCCACTCCAGTAATAGTAATATATACTATAAAACATATTATTTATAATGTAAAATATAAATAATAATTTGGATTCCAATGAAAAACCTGCCAAAGAACACAACTGGCTTTCACTGCCATTGTCTCCTCTGTTCTTAGCACTGTAAGAGCAGAGGCACAGCCTGTGGTGAGGCACTAGGTTTCTGAGCTTGACCGTCTTGGTTTAAATTCTGGATTTGCCATTTACTGACCTTGTACAGGTTATGAAGCCTTTCTGTGCCTCAGTTCCCTCATCTGTAAAATTAAGATAATAGTAACATTGCCTTCATAGAGTTGTTGTATGGATCAAATGAGTTAAAACATGCAGAACCCTTAGAGAAGTACCCAGTAAATGCTCAGTATTTATTGGCTACAATTTAGACTTATAAATATGTATTATTTTCTATCACTGCCATAAGCAGTTTCTACAAGCTTAATGGTAACACAGATTTAATATGTTATAGTTCTGTAGAAGTCTGATATGGTCTTGTTGGGATAAAATTAAGGTGTTGATGGGGCCTCCTTTGTGGAGGCTCTGGGGACAATCTTCTGTTGCTGTTGTCATGCCTTTTCCAGCTTCCAGAGGCTGCCTACATCCCTTGGCTCAGGGGCATTCCTCCATCTTCAGAGCCAGCCACATTGCTTTTCATTGTCCATTCTTCCATAGTCACAGTTCCTCTGATTACAACTGAGAAAGGGTTCTCCAGCTTTTAAGAATCTATATAATTTCATTGGGCTCACCCAAAAAATTCAGGATATTGTCTCCATCTCAATGTCCTTAACTTAATCCAATCTACAAAGTCTCTTTTGCCATAAAAAGTAACATATTCACAAGGCCCAGGGAGTAGGATGTGGCTATTTAGGGGCCCATAATTCTTCCTACCACAGGATATGTCCATAATAGAAAATTTAATATTGTCCACTGTGATGGTTAATAGTCAACTTGACTGGGTCACAGGGTGCCCAGATATTTGTTTAAACATTATCCTTGGTATGTCTGTGAGGGTGGTTTTGGAGGAACTTAACATTTACATTGGTAGACTGAGTAAAGCAGGTCATCCTCCCTAATGTGGGTGGGCCTCATCCAATCAGTTAAAAGCCTGAATAGAACAAAAAGGCCAACCCCTCTCTCAGGTAAGAGAGAATTCCTCCTGCCTGACTGCTTGAGCTGTGACTTTGATCTTCTCCTGCCCTTTGACTGGAACTTACATCATCGGCTCTCTCGGATCTCCAGCTTCTCAGCTGCAGATCTTGGGACTTTTCAGCTTACATAGTCACATAAGTCAGTTCCTTGTAATCTCCTCTCTCTCTCCTGTTTTTCTGGAGAACCCTAACTCATACATTCACAGACACTGCAGCAATATCATATATATATATATATATATATATATTTTTTTTTTTTAACTTGCCCATTAAGGTTTTAGGGGGGCTCATTTAGTGTCAGTGCTGGGTCTGAGGAGCAAGCAGCACAGACCCGGTCCTTGCCCTCGTGGAGATCACAGCCTGATGGACAAGCAGACACTGAACAATTGAACATAAACCGATCTGAAATTACAGAGGGTGACCAGCAGAATGCAGGTCAGTGCTGTTAGAGGGAGTAGCAGAGTGGGAGTCATAGAGTGGGAGTCTGAAGTCCCAACACATATCATGAAATCTACTGAGTGGAGTTGACCTGAATATAAAAAAAAGCAAAATGAAATAAAATATAAAACCTTAGAGCACAATGAATATAATAAAGGTAAACTGTGCATTTTGGAAACTTTAGTCTGATGACACTTTCAGACCTACATCTGTGTGTGGTTTGCAATGCCTGCTGTGGATCCTGTGTAACTCAGCGACAACTTTGCAAGCCAGGGTCACAGAGCCTCCACTGGCCTGGAGCAGCACCATCTGGAACGCTCAGCCTCTCTGTAGATATTCCCCAGGAAAGAGGACTTTGGAGGGGTTTGTATGGGCAATTAAGTGTATGGGAATGACACACAGCATCTCACTCACTCAAGTGCAAGAGCACTGGGAACTGAATCCTGGTGTATCTTAGTGTCTATCACACACTTAGTTACACTTTGTCACCTAGGCTCCAAAGCAGTGCTACGAGGCCCCCCATGCCTCAGAAAATCCCTCATTAAGGCAGTCTTCTCATCTCCTCTTGAAGCACTTCTTTTCTTAGGGATTAGATAAGGCTCCCAGGGCAAGATCCCATGAACCTATTCCTCTTCCTGGTCATGTGTACAATGTGCAAACAAAACCTCACATTGTGTTTTAGCCATAAAAGCTCTGAGCTATGGCCCTGTTGGAAAAGAGTAAAAGGATGATTGAGCTCAGGGAGAGCCCTGCTGGGGCTGGCTAACATGGATCTGTTTTATGATTTGATGCCAGCAAGCTGGGTGGCTCAGAGGTGGAGACAGTGGAATAATAAATCTCTACAGTTAGAGCTTAACAAAGCATGCCTTTTAATGTGGCTGGGAGGACACTATTAAAATGACTAACCTTGGGAACACAGACAATAGGAGGAGAGAGATTAGGGCAAGTTTGAGGGACTGGTACAATTACATAGGCAGGGAGCCATTGACTCTAGCCAATGACCTTGTTAGATGGGTAACATTATCCCCAATTAGCAACTGAAGAAACTGAGGCTCAGAGAGGTTTTGTGATTTGCTCCAGCTCATAAAGTTTGTGAGAGACAGTGGCAGGACCAGGACTCAAGTTTGTTAAAAACTAAGAACAGTGTTGTTTTCACAGACAGGGAAGAGCCAAGTCATATGAGAAGATTAGCATAAGCCAACAAGGCCATGTGCCCATCTAGGTGGCTATGTGGCTCGCCACATTCCCAGCCCAGCCTGCCTGAGAGGAGCCTCATGCTCCCTGTCCAAAGCCTCCGGAGAAGGACACTTGGGAGAATAATAATAATAATAATCATGTCTTCTTACATGTGATCCTGTGAACCAGCATGACAGGTAAAGGTTGCGGCTGCAGCAAGGGATTTCCCATCTGTTGATACTCAAATTCTTCAGCCAACCACTCCAAAATTGAAATGCACATTTAATAAGCTGACTCTCTGCAACAAAGCAATTTAATTCACAGATAATTATGCAGATCCACCTCTCGCTCTCAGGGTGCCAGCTTCACTCTCGGTGTCCTCAATTGGCATATTGCAAACCCCTACATCTGTCTCAGGCATTTACATTCCCAGAGTTGTGATCATTATTTTGGAAATGTCAAGAATTCAGAGTCCTGCAAAAGTATTGCCTTTCCACTAGGGTTGGCAGATAAAATGCAGGATGCCCAGTTAAATTTGAATTTCATATAAACAATGAAGAATTTTTTAGTATGTCTCGAATATTGCATAGAACATACTTTTACTAAGCACTTTTAGGTTAAGTATTCAAATTTTATTGGGCATCTGGTATTTTTATTTGCTGATTCTGGCAACCCTATTTTCCATGCCAAATTAAGGTTTCTAATTGGTCATAAGTTTCAGCTGCATCTTTAACTCTAGGACAGAAGGAACCCCAAGGATGTATTCTCTCTCCTGAAATAACTGAATTTGGTTACAGTGAATTTGCTTATGCTGACTTTTTTTTTTTTTTTGGTGGGGGGGCGCTCTAAGCAGCAAGGTTGATTCCATGAGATCCAGACCTTTAGTAAGAGTTGACTGGCTGGGATTGAACCTGTGACTCCAGGTGGACCAATCAGATCTGTTTCTGAGAACTAGGATTGAAAGAGGGAGACCTTGAGCAAAGTCTTTGCAAGTGGTTGGAACAGAAGTGAGAGTTTGTGAGACACCCATTATCTCTCCCACACTTCCTCCTCTTTTCACTGAGCTAGACTCAGTTGATTTTTGTTAACTTGAAACCAAAAACGACTTATCTAAGAAAGGGTGCTAAGCTGAGACAGTGGTTAGTAGAAGCATGAAGGAATCTCCTCTTGGGATTGCTGTGCTCATCTCTTCCCCACGCACCCCAATCCTACATTCTTCAAGACCAAATTCAATCCCATCTTCTCCATGAAGCCCCTGTTAATGGTCCAGCACATAATAAAAAATTGACTAATTTTCTGGTTACCAAGGGCTTTCTCAACTGAAATTTGAGTAAGTGGAATCCCACCAGAAGAGTAGGGCTTTATGGAAATGATGGAGATATTTCTTTTTTAAATGTCCATATCTCTCCCCTAAAAACTCCATAGGCAGCCAATCCTTTCATTGCCCGCGGCCCCTTCCAGGCTGCACCCTGTATGAGGTAGAACAAAGAACACTCCACTAAGATGCAGTAGATTCACCTTCTGGTTTGACTTCCACTTTTGCACCTTCACTTGGCATGCACCCTTGCTGCCCCTACCTGCTCCAGTTCTACATTGCTTCCAAGAGGACCAATAGCCTTCTTTCCAGGCTTTCCCCACTGTAACCTCCTCCATACACTACTGCAGATAAAGTCTCTGATTAACAACACCAATATACAAAGGAACGACTGCTTCAATTTATAAAGAGCTTATACAGATTAATATAATAAGAAAATCACTATGACCCCCTAGTGTATGCCTTACCCTCCTGTAAAGTGCACCCAGAGCTCTGCCTCCATTTTTTTTTTTTTTTTTTGCACATATTGTCTCTTCTGCTTGGAATCTCCTTGTCTTGCTTCTCTCTTGTTTACTCTTTAAGATGGAGCTTAAATGTCACTTCCTGTTTGAAGCCTTCCCAGGCTCTTTTCCAATCCCTCTGTCGCAGCTGAATGAGTTTTCTCCTTCTCTGTGTTCTCCTGGCACTTTGTACATTCTTGTATTATAGTATTTATCACACTATATTGTACCTATTGTCACACTTATTTGCTTCATTTCTGCCTCCTCCCATAGGCTATGAGTTCCTCAAGGGCAAGGGCAGTGTCTTCCTTGTGTATTCAACACCCACACAATGCCAGGCATGTAGCAGGTGTCCAGATTTAAAGGTTGGTCAGGATGACAGTAAATCCTCCCACTCATCTCTGCTACCCCATAGGTTCCTGGCCAAGTTGTGTATAAGAAATAGCAGTCAAATGAAGAACAAAGTATGAGCTTTCACAACGATTTGCCAGTACCATAAAACCCCCAAATGAAGGTCTTTTTGGATAAAAGCTGGATAGTAGATCAGAGCCTTAGATCTGAAGAAAATGGGGCCACCTTTTCTCTGTTCCCTCAAGTCTAGACTGGCTGGCCATGCAGTGCCATGTCTAAGTCCACTTACCCAACCAGCTTCATGTGTAAGGATGGCCAGGTTGCATGAGAAACCCAGTAATGGACAGAGAATAAGGCACAGAGAGAAGGCTTCCTTTGGGAAGAGGGCTGTGTGTGCAGATGCAGAAAGTGAAGTGGTGCGGTAGCTCCACCTGCAAGTAAAACAGTCTGATGACCATTCCAGGCTCCGGTAGGTTACAGGAGCTTGCCTCCTTCTCTTGGGGGGCAGCTGTCAAGGGAGTAGACAGAGGTACTAGAAGTGATGAAAGTTCCTCTAATCCTATTGTAAGAGAGAAAAACCACAGATGGGCAGGAGGCCCTCCTCCTCCTCCTGTCCTCAAACCAGGGAAAAAGTTCCCAGTGAATGGAAAGATCCTCCATGCAGTCTCCTCCTTTCCTTATGCATATCCTGTATTCCCTCCTCAAAGGATAGTCACTCCTCAAAGGAGAACTGAAATAAGATCTCCAAAGGGCCTAAGGAAAGGACCAGAAATTAGAAAGCCTAGTAGAAATATTGCAGTTTTTTCCTTTTAAAATCTACTGGTAACTTCATAGAATCAAATCATTTTAATCAGCCTTCAAGCAACATAAACCAGCAGGTTGCCCTAGTTCAATGATTAAAATTTGGAGATAGAGAAATTTACTGAGGAAAAAAAAATATTTGACATCCTTTTCTGACTGTGGGTTGTGTTTTCTCATGGGAAGAGCCCGCGTGTTTTCAGAGATCCACGTGTCCCAGATGGGCTCCTTTATGACTGGAGGGAAACCAGGCTCCTGGAGTTGCTTGATCTATGACCTTTCCTATTAGGGAAAAATACAAACCCATTTGGACAGGCAGCGATTTGGGTGATGCTCAACCTTCTCATCGCCTCTCTCAGTCGGCAGCTTAGGTGCTGTCAGAGCATCCCCGTAATACATGAATACTGTAGAACATTTTGAAATTACAGATAAGAAAAAATACCCAAGAAAATTAAAATGTAATTCAACCACCGAATTAGTACCACTGGCATCATTTTTAGTCATTATCTTTCCAGGTCGTTGTGCGTGTGTGTGTACATGCCTGCATGCATGTGTGTGTAAGTATTACATTAAACTATTATTAAAACTCTTATTAGGTCATGTCATATACATTAGTTTGTGTGTGTATATACCTGCTTCTAAAAATGACTTCACGATACATTACAGTCAGTTTTCTGTGACATTAAATATTCTTGCACAAAATCATTTTCAGTGGCTGCTGGGTATTTCACCGTGGAGATGAAAGATAATTTAATTATCTACTCTTCTGTTGTTGGGCCTTTAGATTGTGTCCAGTTTTTCACTATTATAAACAATTCTGGAAATAAAAATTCTTTAGTGGTATTTTTGTGTACATCTATGATTATTCACCTAAGATAAATTCTTCCAAGCGGAATTGCTAAGTCAAAGCATTTGCAAACTCTGGAGGTTTTGTGACAGATATTTGACATCCAGTTGTGCAGTAGTTCCCTTCAGCAGTGGCCCATTTCCTTGAAATATGCCATGCCTGGGCGGTAGTGGGTCTTCAGCATTTCATTGCCTAATTGATAAGTGAGATGCCTCCTGAAGGGGCGCCCAGTGGTTTGACCTTCAGTTACCCACAGAGATAACTCTCTCATTAGCACACCCTTGCTTGGTGTTTTTATCTCCCTGTCTCACTTCTTGCATTTCCTCATTTGTCTTCATGGGATGACTTCCCAAATAAACTCTTTGCATCCAAGTCATTACTACAGAGTCTGTCTGAGTTTGAGGGAACCAACACCAAGTTTACGGAACTCAAACGAAGACATGTGGGAACACAGGGGAGGGAGGAGTCATTCTGTCTTCGTGGTAGTCGTAGCAGGAGTCATTGTTAAAATAATAACGGTAATAATATTTACAAGGCGGTAACAGCATCACCACTTACTGTGTGCTTCCTGCGTGCCAGGCACAATGATAAGCTCTTCATGCCCACTGGGCCACTCTACCTTAGAACTGCACGGGGTGTGTACTATTTTATCCTATCTGATGGGTGAGGAAACCAAAGCTTAGGAAGGGTAAGCGACTCTCCCTAGACATGTGGTACAAAGCGGGTAAGCTGGGATTTGGAGTCCGACTCCGGGATCTATAACCTTAGAGAAGGACACATTTGTGCTGATGCCTTGGTGAACAGTGTGTGGGGTCTGCCAGGTGTATAAGGAAAGAGGGACGTCTCGGGCAGATGGAGGAGCTTGTTGGGGCAGTGGGTCTTGCACAGGGGCTTGGAGGGAAAAGTGGGATGTGTCAGGAAGGGTCTAGATAGAAAAGAGAATCGAAGCTGCAGCATTTGGCGAGGCCAGGCTGTGATGGACTTCATTTATCCTGCTTAGAACTTTGTACTTGGAGGCATTGGATGGCACACTGTGAAGCACAGAAATGACATGCTCAGGCTTCATGGCAGAGTGGAGAGCGGAGAGGTGGCAGGGAACCCAATTAGCACACAATTGCGATGGGCTTTGCCTCCACCCTGCCATTTTCCTAACCACCTCAGTGGAGAGGGATCTGGGCCAGCTGGCAAGTGAGCTAAGTGGCTCCCCTGGGATTATTTTTTCAGCAACTGGCTGTTCTTCATACAGATTTGCTTCGCCAGGTTTCCAAAGCAGCCACAGACTGTCCTGATCTATAAATAAGTTATATCTGTCTCCGTTCACCCCCTCCCCCATCGCTCCAGGTGCAGCCTTTTCTTTCTAGAATTCAGATAACCAGAGAGATGGCCTGCAGCCTGTGCTGGGAATGGTGGGGGAGGGAGGGCATGTGGACAGGCACTGACAGTTCTGAGGATGTAGGTGGTGAAGCTTTGAGTGCTTGAGCTGTGCAGGACCTAAAGAGAAGAGACCTATATGACGTGGGGAAACTGAGGCTTAGAGACGCGAGCCTGGGTCTCCTGACTCCTTTAACTTACACAGCCTCACCAGAGGCCCATCTCTTCAGCTATTCCTGTTGCCTAAAAATGCATTTATTCCAGGGAGTCACTTGAAGACTCCCTACTTCCTTCAAATCTTTGCTTGAAATCTGCCCTTTTCTATGAGACCTACCTAGATAGCCCATTTAATATTGCAGCCTGGTCCTCCCTGACCCTCATTTTGTTCTCTCTTTTGCTTTAGCATTTATTGCCTTCTAATATACAATGTCATTAACTTGCCATTTTTACCCCTGCCCTGCTTTCCTCAGGGACAAGGTCTATGTCTACTTTGTTCACCGATCCCAAGTTTCTAGAGATGTCTGGCAATAGCATAAGCTCAATAAATATTTGTTGGACTAACCATAGTGCTTGTCTTTCTCTTCCTGGCTGCCTTTAATGGCGATTTGCAATTAGTCTCCCTGATACAAAATGTTAAAGTTGTGTAAATACGAGAAAAAACATGGTGGTAGTGATAATTTTAAACTCAGGGCCATAGTCAAATTGCTAAGGAAGAACTTGAGAACCTGCCCATCCAGTCTTAAACATTTAACAAATCACTTCTTTGAAAACACCCGTCTAAGCTTCAGCATTCTAGATCAGAGCCTTAGATCTGAAGAAAATGGGGTCACCTTTTCTCTGTTCCCTCAAGTCTAGACTGGCTGGCCATGCAGTGCCATGTCTAAGTCCACTTACCCAACCAGATTCATGGGTAGGGATGGCCAGGTTGCATGACAAACCCAGTAATGGGCAGAGAATCAGGCACAGAGAGAAGGCTTCCTTTGGGAAGAGGGCTGTGTGTGCAGATGCAGAAAGTGGGGTGCGGTCCAATAGAAATATAATACAAGGACACACACATACTTTTGAATGTTGTAGTAGCTACATTAAATGAGTAAAAAATGAACAGGTGAAATTAATTTTAATAATTCATTTCATTGAATCCATCATAGCCAAATATTGTCATTTCAACGTATAATCACTGTAAACATGATTAACGAGTTTTTATATATTTTTTTCTCCTTAAGTCTTTGAAATCCAGTGTGTATTTTATGCTTCCAGCACATCTCAATTTGGACTCATTGCTGAGCAACCACAGAAACCAGTGGTTTCCATACTGGACAGGGCAGTTCTGGAGGGGAAGACATGGCCTTTTTCCTCTAGTGGCTTCTATGTGAGCCAGTGGCAGCAGCACGTGGTAAGCCCAGGAGTAGAGGTGGGAAGTGGGTACAAGAGAAGACCAAGGCAGATGGGATTAGTTCTGTTTGAAGGGAGAGAAATTGGCAAAGACATGAAAAATCAGGTGTTTATTTTAACATCATTTACTGTTTGGTGGCAAATTGGATGGCTCATGACATGGAAAAGAACTTGGGGTAACTATGGTTCAACCTCCTTGTTTTATAGGTAGGGATGCTGAGATACAGAAAGGGGAGGTGACTAGCTCCGGGTCATACAGCAAGTCAATTTCCCTCTCTGTAAAATGACAAAACCCCTGTTCTACCCTCCCTTCAGAATTATTGTTGGAACAAATGGGATTGTAAACAGGATGTGTCTTGCATGGAAGAAAGTCTTTTTCTTCCATGCTAAAGTACATTTTCGCCCATGGCTAAAAATGTTATTCCCAAAGGGACTCTTTCTGAGGGGGTGTGGGCCTCAAGTTTCTCCATGTGTCACATGCTTCAGGGCTAAAGAGGCCTTGCTGAAGTCTATGCGCTGCCACGAGCTGTGTGTGTTGTGGGTTCACGTCTTTGCTGGTCCCAGTGCCTCCTCTGTATAGAAAGCCTGAGTGCAAAGTCTCCTGGGCGGGGAAAGAAATGAGTTTGAAGACAGGCAAATTAGGGTTTGCATGTTGGCTCAGTCACCAATTGCCTGAATGAGGTTGGGCCAGTCCCTCACTCTGTTTAAGCCTCAGTTTTCTCATCTGTAAAATGGGAGTAACCACAAGGCATGTGCCAGGTACTTGTTGTGAAGGCTCATAAAGGTAGCTCATGGGAGATGCTCACAAACATTTTTCTTCCTCCACCCCTTCCAGCCCCAGCTTTTGATATGGCCATTCACCCATTGCACCCTCCAGTGTGCCTGGCACCAGGCTGAGTGATTTGTAATATTACCCTGAAAATTCTTACAATCGCTTCTGTTAGGTGATTGAGAGGTGTAAGTGGAAGACATGGGAAATTGGCTAGAACCACGTGAAAACCTGCCTTTCCCAAATCAGCCCAGGTGTGGCCTCTCGCAGTTCTCCCTCCTCAGTCATTTCCCTCTACAGCAACTAGCAGGGTAGGCAGGGGCTTGCGGGCCCCACATCTTCCATTTTTTCCATTCCAGCTTCCTCCTGAAACTTCTTGTGCAGGAATTGCCCCAAGGGACAACAGGAGCCAAATTACCTTCTTGAGCAGTGGCAGGAATTCACAAGGTGTCACACTCACCTGAGGAGATTTCAGAGGGCGTCCTGGCCACACCTCTTGGCTCTCTGTCAAATCAACTTTCTCCTTATTTCTATTCATTGCAGAAATGTGAAAATTCAAAGCTAGAGTACAATAAACAATGATAATACAGCCAAGATTGTTAAGAATAATATCTGTATATTTCTACATGTAGATGGAGATTTAAAGCATGGTGTTGGATTACACCCACCTGTGAAAGTTGCTTTATTTCTATATAATATATGACAATCACCTTTCTTTTGGTCCATAAATATTCATTTGAAAGTTACTTAACAGCTGAGTGGAATTCTCTATTATGACTATACCCTATTACTGGACAATGAGTTCAGGACTGAGGTTTTATTGTTAGAAAGCAAAGCTTCCATGCACGTCCTTGTCAGCTCAGCCTTTGTGCCTGGGCTTATTTCTTTCTTCAACTTAAATTCCTGCATTGAAATTGATGAGTAAAAAGAGTTACACAATAAAAACTCTTAAATAAGAAAATTGTACTTAAAAAAGGATAAAAAAGTAGGCATGCATGATTTCTATAGTGATAGTCCCCTTACTCTCTCTGCCTCTCCAAACCATCCCTGGAGCCATCCCTGGAGTGCTGGTAACATTCCGTTGGGTATCCCTTCAAAACTTTTCTAGATTCAGCCAAGCATCCTTGTATGCAAACCCCACATGCCCTACACACACACACACACACATAAATATTGCTTCAAGCTTTTGATGTGTAATGTCAGGTTTTATTCCATAAAGATCTTTCTTCCCTTTAAATCTCCACTTGTTTCTGTCTTGTGACCCTGCTGCAGAGCCTTTGTGCCAGGTGCTATGGGATTTTTGGCACATCCAGCCTTTCGGAGCTCTCTGAGGCCAGGCAGAGAAGGTTTGAGTTGTGAAGTCTCTGCATTGTGGTGTATGTTGGGAGCAAAGCTCATTCCTGATTCTGCTTTGGCTCTTGACCCAGCCCAATCTGTCCCAAGGACAGAAAGGTATGGAGAGATTTAAAGACCATCCTGGCTCCTTTGAAGAATGTAATATAACACTCCCAACTTTGGCAAAGCTTCATGCCTCTTTGTCATAAAGCTCATGTGCAAGAAAAGAAAAACAGAAGGAGAAAAATACAATTTTTTTTTCCCCATAGCCTAACACAGTGAGGGCTACACCTAGGGCAGAGGCAGGGAGCTCTGTGGCCAAGACTGCTGAGAAGGTAATCATATAACTTACCGTCCAAGTGGGATACTTCTGGGAATGAAGTAGAGAGCTAATAATGTGTATACTTGGACAACAGGCACAAGCCAGGTATCTGGTTACTCTTCCTTACAAAGGATGTCTTCAGCTTATAGGAGACACAGGTGGGGTGCAGTTGATGGGGGCACCAGGTTGGAATCAGAAAGACTGGATTGAAGGTCCTGCCTCTCGTGATTGGTAAGACCTGAGACAGTCACTTCACACCTAGAGCCTGTTTTCTCCTCTGCAAAGTGAGGGGTAAAACTATTTACCTTACGGAGCTGATGCAGAGAGTAAATAGGATGTCGAGCTTTGTAAAGTGTGATTTGCTGTGTATGTGCTAGGTATTGGGGAACAAATTCCTTCAGCCTCATTAGTGAACCCCGTAGAAGGGTCTTGTGGAAAGAGCCTACTTAAGGTAACGACGGGGAGTTAAACTAATAATACTGACTTCAACCACATTCCAGTACTCCAAAGAAGGAGCAAATCCTCATATGAACCCAAGATAGAGATAAAGTGGGTGCTGTGGGCTGAATAGTGACACTAACATTCATGCCCAACTTGAACTTCAGATTGTGACCTTGTTTGGTGCTCTGGTCTGAATATTTATGTTCCTCCAAAATGCATGTGTTGAAATCAAATCCCCAATGTGTTGGTTTTAAGGGGTGAGGCCTTTGGAGGTGACTAGGACATGAAGGTGGAAACCTCATGAATGGAATCATTTCCCTTAATAAAAGAGGCCTGAAGAAGCTTGTTCACCACTTCAGCCACGTGAGAACCCAGCAAGCAGGTGCCATATTTGAAGCAGAGCCAGTCTCATCAGGTGCCAAATTGACTGGAGGCTCGCCTTCAGAACTGTGAGCAACAAATTCCTGTTGTTTATAAATTATCCAATAGAAGGTATTTTGTTATAGCAGCCTGAACAGACTAAGACATTTGGAAATAGGATCTTGCAGATATAATTAAGGTAAAGATTGAGAGGAGGTCATGCTGGATTAGGGTGGTCTAAGGTTACTCAATGCGAGTGTCCTTAAATGAAGAGGAGAGGACACACACAGGGAGAGGGAGGAAGGCCCTGTGCAGATGGAGGCAGAAATTAGAGAGATGCTGCCACAAGCCAAGAAATGCCAGGAGCCGCCAGAAGCCAGAAGAGACAGGGAATTATCTGCTCTAGAGCCCTGGAGGGTGCAAGACTCTGCTGACTCCTTGATTTCAGACTTCTGCCTCCAGGATTGTGAGAGGATAAATTTCTGTTGGTTTTAGCTACATTTGCTGCTGGTCATTACTGGATATCAGCAAAGGTGCGTGCCTTAGCAAAGGCCCAGAAGTTCTTTGAGTAGAAGGTTTAAAACTCACCATTGGCCGGGTGCAGTGGCTCATGCCTGTAATCCCAGCACTTTGGGAGACCAAGGTGGGCAGATCACTTCAGGTCAGGAGTTCAAGACCAGCCTGGCCAACATGGTGAAACCTGGTCTCTACTAAAAATACAAAAATTAGCTGGGAGTGGTGGCACATGCCTGTAGTCCCAGATACTCAGGAGGCTGAGGCACAAGAATCACTTGAACCTGGGAGGCGGAGGTTGTGGTGAGCCGAGATCACGCCACTGCACTCCAGCTTGGGCAACAGAGCGAGACTCCATCTCAAAACAAAACAAAACTCACCATCGAAGGCAGGAAATATGTGGCAGTCTTTGATATACACAACAGGTGTCAGCTAGACTTGAAAGGGGTGTAGGATACACAAACATACACACATGCACACCTCTTTCTTTACCAAATATGAGAGTCCTCTGCTTCCTCATCCTCATTACCGGCAGGCTTTAATTCCTGGGAATTAAATTGTGTCCTGGGTGGGCAGAGATGGTTTCTGCAGGTCTTTTGCTCTACTTCGCTCAGTGAAATCCTTCAAATTGGATTCACATTTCTCTTGATCACAAATAGTGCTACAAAAAGGGCCCTGAGAGTTTAAGCAGCAATGTGATGTAGAAAAAAAATATACTGTCTCTGAAGCCAGAAGACTAAGACTTCTTCAAGGACACACACCAAGCACATAGCCCTGAATACGCCTTTCCCTGTTTTGATGAAAGTTACACATATGGGTGCTCAAACCCTACTTAATCGACAAATTGATGTGTGTCCCTGGAATTGTTTGTGCAGCCAACTGCATGTGAATCCCAGAGAGGCGAGGGCGTCAGAAGGGCGAGCGTCTGGGATATTTTAATATTCAGTATTTTCAGACTCAGCAGGCAGCAGGCTAAATCTGTCCGCTGATGGGCAGGCATGAATTATGAAACCACTCACGCAGGTTGAGAGGTTGCCCTGAGCTGGGGGGGTGCTGCCCCCAGTGTCTGCTCAAGGTGGTTGGGGGATGGATTGCTCCCCACTCGGGAAAGAAGGGGGAATATGAACAGGTGAGTGACCACATTGGGGTTGTGACCCATAGACAGTGGGACCAGTGGGGGCTTCTCAAATCCGGGGCCCTCAGACTTTAGGATCAGAAGGGGGAAAAAACCCGGTAGGACAGGCTCAGCTTCCGGAGGCTGGAGGGTGAGGCTGCCCCCTAGTGGCTGAAGTTCATGACCGGACGGACGTTCAAGGAATCTCAGGCGTTCCAATGCCTTCTCCCAGGAAGCGGGCTGTGCAGGCTGGAGGTGCCCTAGTGTCAGGCTGAAGGCTGGGAGCCGACATCTAATCATCAAGATGATGGAACTCTGAGGGCTGAAGGTAAGACAGGAGGTGGTGGCGGTGGAGGATTGTGTGTAATGGCCAGGGGAGAGAACGAAGAAGCTGAGACTCTGTAGTAATACTTAACGACAGTAGCTCATTAAGAATAACTACTTATTGATGTTCTGTTTGTGTCTGACCTGGTGTTAAGCATCTCACATATTTTCTCAATTTATCACAACAACCTATTCATTAGATATAATTACCTTCAAATATACAGATAAGAGGCAACATAAATAATTCACTATTATCATTACAATGTGTGTGGTAGTTTATAGCTATGTAATACTGTCGCATAGGCACTTGAGAAGCATTATCTCTTTCAGTCTTTACACTTATTTTCCTGAGGTAGGCTTTATTCCTATTTTTATTATTTCTGTCTTATCATTGAAGAAACTGAGGCTTAGAGAGGGTGTATACCAGTTAGCTTTTACAATGTAGCAAATCATCCTTCAAATTTAGTGGCTTGAAACAATAGTTACTTATTTAGTTTGTAATGCAGTGAGTTGGCAATTTGGGCTGGGTTCAGCTGGGTGGTTCTTCTGGTCTCAGCTGGTGCATTGAGACCACTATACCTCAATGGTCAGATGCTGGTCAGCTAGGTGGTTCTGCTTCAAGGGATTGGTTAGTTGTGGGCTGGGGTAATGGGTGGAGACTGGTCCATGTGTCTCTCATCTAGCAGGCTAGCCTAGGCTTGTAGCTGGAAGGAGTCTGAGAGAAAGAATGGAAACATGCAATATCTCTTGAGGTCCAGGATCAAAACTAGTACAATGCCACTTCTACTCAACTATTGGCCAAGGCAGGTCACATGACTAGTACACATTTAAGGGGTTGGGAATATAGACCCCACCTGCTGATGGGAGGAGCTGTAAAATCACATAGCAAAGAGTGTGGTTATAGGAAGGGGTGGTGAACTGGGGCCAGTTTTGCCACTTATCACTGAGTGGCTGTGGGGAGTAGAGGATGGCTCCCAGGCAGAAAGAACAGAATGTACAAAGACCCCCCTGAGACTCTAGGCAGGAAAGAGCATGTATAAGCTGGCATGCCTAAAATACAAAAGAGGAGACAGTAGGAGAAGTTGGGATGGAGTGCTGTTCTTAGAACTTTGTATGGGTTAACTAACTTAATTCTCACAACAACCCCATGAGGCAAACAGTATGATTTTATTCCCTTTCTAGGAGGGAAAGCTGAGGCATGGAGAGGTTGCACAATACCCTAAGTCATACAGCTAGAAAGCAGCAGCATCAGATTCCAGGGAGCCTAGCTCCAAAGCCCATACCACAAACCACTTGTCACACTGCTGGCACCACAACAGGTGCCAAGAAAGAACATGGGAAGAAAAGGTTCTTGGTGTTGAGTTTGAGGGCCGAATGTTGAAACCACTTTCCTTAGAGGCTTAAAGACCATCAGGTGGAGATTCCCTGTCACCTGTTTGCTCAAGATTGGGACTGCTTATTTCTGCTTAAAGGTAGAAAGGAATCAGGAGAACTTGTGTTTCCTTCTGGCTCTGTGACCCTACAAATTGGTGCACAATACTGTCCAGTGTATTCACTAGGATCCTTTTGGTTTTAAGAAACAAACTGACTCAGTGTAGCTCAAGTTTTAAAAAGAGGTGTTCCTTAGTGCCTTACTGGGTGAGCTCAGAGAATTAGAGGATCTTAGGAAGGGGAGGAACTAAATGAGGTCCCGGGACTTCACTGATAGTAGTTTGTGGGTTCACTTTCTAGATTGTAGCCAGCCAGCTGAGTCGATTCTAAAGACTTCCCATCACTACGTCTCCTTGTTCAAGTCTTAACTTTCCGTGAGAGGGAATTTGCCACAACTTGGGTCACATGTCTTTACACTGGGCCAATTGAACCTGGTGAGGAGAACACATTCATGAGTATAACCAAGGCCACTCGGGGAATCACTATGAAGCCATCCTTATCGGAGTCTATTGCTTGGTGATGGGATGAGTTCTAAGCCCCACTACCTACACCCACCTGGAAAGTTCCAAGGATGCATCTATTTCTAAAGCAAAGGAGTAGCCTTTCTTCTCCCAAGGATCCCAAAGTTCCAGAGTTTCTGAGCAAACTCATATCCAGCAGCTTTGTTGCAGATACAAATTCTCAGCCAGAGAATTTGGATATTGTTTTATTAATTACATTTTTTGAGACCAGCAAATAGCTTTCATTAAATTATAACAACACAAGGCAGACAATATATTTAAGCCCAAACAATTGTACTGTGCAAAGCTTGTATTTATGAGATAGTGCTAGTCAATCCTGACTTCCTAAAAGATCAGGGTGGTAAAATATTTATTAGCAGTTCAAAGACATGTCTTTTTCAAATCCAATATCTTCTTTAGGATAGATATGAGGGCAGGCAGCTCTATTTGTTGATTTCACAGCATGATGTTCTTTGGATGGTTCAAAGGTGCTTCCTTGTGTTTCCAGAGAGATGGAGCTGGGTTCTGTAGATTAACAGTTCCTCTTCTAAGCTTCATGTGTGATTTGCCCCCAGACTGAAGAGTCCACTTGGACAGATTAGGTGAAATCCATGATTTTCAAAAATATATTTTGACTACTTAAATTTCCAGAAGAAAGTTTCTTATACACCAGCACAACTGTCTTGCACATAAATGCTTTATAACACTGATCATTCTAATTCTTGACATAGATACAATTTTTGTTTAAACATAATCTATTTGGAGAGTTTTGGGGTTGGAAATTTAAGACTCGAATACTCAGCAGGGGTGACTTTGCTACCAATCAATTCATTATGTGACCTTGGACGAACACCCCAGAATTTCTATACTTTTTTTCTATTTCAATATATAAAACTGGGATTGGTAATACCAGTTAGGAATGTGTTCAGCTACAAATAATGGAAAACCTGTTAGGGGTTTATTTTTCTCACCTGAATAGTCAAGACGTAGGAAAGGTAGAGTTGGTGTAATAATAAGAGGATGTTACTTAGGACCCAAGATCCTTTTCTATTCCTGTGATCAGCCTGTGGTTTTGTCCTCGTGGTGGCAAGATGGCCACTGCACCTTCAAATAGGGAGAAGAGGAAGGGTCATGGGTCAAACGAAATGCTAGCTGAGTCTGTGTTCCTCCTATTTTTAGGGAAGCAACAGGTTTCCTGGAAGATATCCCTCTGATTCCCAAATAGTCTTCTCATTACATCTCATCTGCCAGAACTGAAATATGCCCATCCTAATTGTGAAGGTGTCTGGGGAGGTGATCTTGTTTTCTGGGCATATTGTAGCCCTGAAGTTAAGGGCCTATTGGTAAATAATGAAAAATAAATGTTTTGTAGGAAACTAACAGTGTCCTTTTTTGTCCCAAAAAGGTAGATGAAAACTATTATTTATTGGTCTTCTACCAGTTGACAAGCATTGTGCTAAGCCTTTTTCACCAATTATGTCAAATTTAATTTCTACAACATACACACACACAAACACACACAGTAGGTGTGAACTTTATTTTATAGAGATGAAGAAACTAAAGTTCAAGAGATTAGGTAAATTGCTCAAGGTTACAGAGTGGGATGAATTAAAAATATCTCCTATCTCTATTGAGTTCAGAAAGGCTGGAGGAGGTTTTGAGTTACTTTGAATATTTTCTGTTGGCCTCTTGGGGAGGAGCTTAATTTTCTTTTCTTTCCTTTTCTTTTTTTTTTCTTAACTCTATATGTCTGAAGAAGGGATGGATGTGGGGGTAAGGGTAGAGCTCCCAGAGGCCCAGGGCCTCCCTGTGAATGCCCACCATGCTGTTAAGGGGCTCTGGCCTGTGCTTCCTTAAAGATGCCACCAATCCTTTCTATATTTCCCAGAGCTGAGTTGTGGTGGTCTCCCACCCCTTAAGGTTCCTCCTATGCTTGAGCCAGATCCCTTCCTCATTGTCAGTCCCATTAAAAACTTCACGTAGCTCAATTGCAGTGATTTGAGGGAAATGGAGCAGGACTCAACTGCCCCCCGACTCTCTGGAGCAAATAACACAAGGAGCCTTGCTGCAAGTAGTCAAGGATGCAGTGTTGAGAGGCGATTGCTGCCTTTGAATCACCCCTTGCCACTTATTGGCCATGTGACTTGCCAGTTACTGGATGACTCATCTCGGTTTCCTCATCTGTAAAATGGGCCTTAACAACAGTACCTCTGTCATCAAGTTGTTGTGAGGATGAAGCCGTGTAAAACACTTGTAACAATGCTGCCTACTACATAGCTAACATCTGTGAGTGCTTAGTCTTGCTGAATGTCCTCTTTTAGACATCTTTGTCATCTACTCAATTTTAGAGATTCATTCTTTTGAATCTTGAGAGCCAAATTTCTTGGCTTGTTCTTTTTTTTTCTTTTTTTTTTTTGAGATGGAGTCTTGTTCTATTGCCCGGGCTGGAGTGCAACGGCATGATCTCAGCTCACTGCAACCTCCGCCTTCTGGGTTCAAGCGATTCTCCCGCCTCAGCCTCCTGAGTACTGGGATTACAGGCAACTGCCATCATGCCTGGCTAATTTTTTTTTTGTATTTTTGTAGAGGTGGGGTTTCATCATGTTGGCCAGCCTGGTCTTGAACTTCTGACAGGTAATCCACCCACCTTGGCCTCCCAAAGTGCTGGGATTATAGGCTTGAGCCACTGCGCCCGGCCTGGGTTGTTCTTAAGTGACTATTTGATTTTAGTGAATACCGTACTTGTCAATAATTACCTTTGGTTCTAGCTGTTAATACAAACAAGAAAAAGGATAGCTAATACTTGTTGAGCTCTTATTCTTCTGCTTTGCTAAAATATGGGTTAACAGGACAGTATGAGTTGAGGCCCCTAGAGTTGTGCAATATGGTGGCTCTTGCATAGTCAACTTGGGAGTGGTGGGTTGGTAAATAGCAAAGATCACTTTGTTTTCATCACTGTTGAAGCTAAGCCTGCAGTTTTAAATAGGCTGTTTTCTTTGGCACCAGTTTTACTTTGCTCCAGGCCCATGAAAGCCACCTTTAACCTTCAACATGATGTTCTTCTGTCTTTCCTCAGCATGCAGCCCCTGCCCAGCAAAATACCATCTGGGGACATGAGGCCAAAGCACCCATGTTCTGGTCCCACTTCTACCACTGTCTTGTGCCATGGCATGGGGCAAGTCACTCTCACATTTTGGGCTTCAGCTTCCCCTTCTAAGAGATGATTCCTAGGGCCTCTTCCAGCTCTACTATTTTCCAATAGTCACTAAAAGATGCTCTATGACTTTGGGAGCACAGGGTGCTTGGGAGATTTTGGTTTTGAAGTTTTCCTTCTGAGGATTACTTTAATTTAACGGGCATCTTGTTGCTGAAAAATACAATCAAGAAAGAAAACACACAAATGCCTTTTCCTTCTCCAAATGTGATGCTTAAATAAAATTCAGTTCCATGGAGCAAACACAGAGGAGTATAAATGGATAGGGTTTCTCTTGTCTTTGAGCAGTCCCAGAGGAGGCTGTAAACAGCAGGATATCCCTTCAACCAGATGGGATGCCGAACTACGAGAGCCAAGCACTCACAGAGAAGAGAGAAATGACTTGCGGAAATAAGGAAAGGCTGGTTACCGTGATGTCAGTTTATTCTCACAGCTGAATATAGTCAGTCTGGAAGCCAGAAAGAAGATGAAGATTAACCATGCTGAGAGGCTCTCAAACCCGAGCTGATGGGTGTGATGTTCCAAGTCACAGTTCAGAGTCTAATAAGAATATGGTCCATTGAGTTAACTTTGGATGTGAGACATCCTTGAGAGCAGGACCAGGTTCAGGAAACATTGGGACAGAGTTAGATGGCACTACACCCCCCTTTGGTGGTTTTGCCCCATTTTTCTTGGTGCCATGAACAACTTGGGATACCTAGGGTTTCTTGTTGCCCACAGAGCCCCCTTCTATCATGTCTTACCTAGACCAGCCTTGTCTTATCCAGTGACACTTTGTTTTTAGATTTTTTTTTCTTTCCCCTTTCTCTCATCTTCAATCTTATTAAAATTTCACTTCGGGGATAGTATGATGAGGGTAGAAAAAGTCATTCGTTATCCCTGGACTCAGGCAGTCTTCAGTGGAAATCTTGGCTCCTTTGCTCATGACAGTGAGAACTTAGGCCAGTTCTTTGGTTATCCTGTTTTCTTGCCTTTGAGATGGGTACAGTAAAATCTAACATACAGCACTGTTGACAGAATTGGGTGAGATACAAAGCTTACCTAAACAAGCAGAAAACAAGACACACACACAAGAAATGCTATTTTTTCCTTCCTGTCCCATCTTATAGTCCTTGCACATTAGCATTTGGGGAACTTAAAAAGGTACTGATGCCTGGGATCTGCCTCATCATCTGCTGGGAACTGGTCCTCTTTAAAAGCTCCTCAGATGACCATGTGCAGCCTGGGCTAAGACACACTGCCCTTGGGAATTGCTGATTAAGGGTTTGCTCCTCTACTCTCAACCCTGTTTCTATTCCCATCCCCTTGGATTTGATTCCTAAAGTCAATCTATCTTCTGTATTCCAATCTGACAAACAGTAGGTGATTAATCAAGGTTTGTGCACCCGATCCCTTCCCTCTGCCTGGATACTTGTTTTCCTTGGGACCTTGACAAGAGTAGGGCCATCTTCTCTAAGAGGAGGGAAAAGATGAATAAAGATTTACTGAAATGTTGTGGCAGAGATCTTTGGCGTAGAATGAGGTGTTCTCTGGCACACTGGCGGAGAACCAGAGGGCCCAGGTAGGACCAGTGAGCCAGTTGGCCAGATTTCCTGTCTTCTTTCAGCAATGCTGAGGCAGGAAAACAGGCTGAAAAGCACTTGGTAAATTTAGAAATCAGGGAATTGGTGATTCCAAGGTGCAATGGACAGCTAGGGTATACCTGACCATGAGGTGTGGTCTGGGAAGGGAGACAGGCGTTTAGGGCTGAAATCAGTTCCTGAAATGGCTGACAATGAGCTACTCCTTCTGCCTCCTAGTTACATCTCGGAGGAGACCTTTGAACTATATCGTCTTAGTGCAGCCCAGAGGTTATCTGCAGACAATTCCCTTCCAGCCCAGAGCTTCTGGTGTCCCTCTGCCTGAGAGTGTTCTGTGGCCATGGGCATTTGGTCCTCACATGGGGCAGGCTGGAAGTATCAGGAAGTTAATGGATTTGTTTCTACCTTCATCATGGAGGGATGACAGTGGGTGGATGTATTAGCCAGGGTTCTCTAGAGGGACAGAACTAATAGGATAGATGTATATATAAGGGGGAGTTTATTAAGGAGTATTAACTCACATGATCACAAGGTCCCACAATAGGCCGTCTGCAAGCTGAGGAGCAAGGAAGCCAGTCTGAGTCCCAAAGCTGAAGAACTTGGAGTCCAATGTTCAAGGGCAGGAAGTATCCAGCATGGGATAAAGATGTAGGACAAAAGACTAAAACAGTGTAGTCTGTCCATGTTCTTCTGACTGCTTTTATTCTGGCTGCACTGGCAGCTGATTAGATTGTACTCACCCAGATTGAGGGTGGGTCTGCCTTTCCCAGTCCACTGACTCAGATGTTAATCTCCCTTGGCAACACCCTCACAGACACACCCAGGAACCATACTTTGCATCTTTCAATCCAATCAAGTTGATGGTCAATATTAACCATCACAGTGGATGAACACCCGACTTCCTTGTTCCTTGGAGGGACAGTCCTGAGGCATGTTCCACACAGTTTCTCAGAGGTCTCCTATGTAGCCAAGCCCTAGATACCCAGTGACAGCACATCCATGTGCCCTCTTGCTGACTTTCCTCTGTCCCCTGCCTCACTCCCTGCTTCCTGTGCGTCCTGGTATCACCTTGAAAATAAGCTACTTGGACTCAAATCCTTGTCTTAGGGTCTACTTCTATGGGAAAATACCCACCTTTTATCAGCCTTTACTTACTCAGGGGTTTTTGCATCTCTCTTCATACATCTGCCTTGTGAGATGGACCTGCCAGTGTTCTCTGAGGGGATACATTACAGAGTTCCTCACCTTATATGTGTCTTCATTGTTGAACACACATCTTTCACAGTTGAGGGCAATGCTTTTCAATCTGCAGATTGTGACCCACTGTGGATTTAAAAATCCACTTACTAAAAATGGAAAGAAATGGGTGTGTGTCAGATTGTATTACACATTACAAGGTGCATATTGTTATATGAAAATTTCATTTCAGTTGTGTGTGTAGATGCTCACATATTGGTGAAATATGTTTCTTAACGTGCAACATGGTCAAAAAATTTGGAAGCCACTGCTTTAGGGGGTCTCTGTGTTTTTTTAAATCCCAGGATTCATTCTTCCCTTTCCCTCTGGTAGTAGCACCTCAGTATTCCTTTCAACAAGGAAAGAAGCCTGTGTTCCTCATTCTGCAGTCTTGGTTGGACTGTCAATCGTGGTGTTCTATTGTTCCTTGGTCAAAAGATGATCACATGACTCATGACAGGTCACTCAGATGATTGCTCTAGGGGACCAGAAGGAGAAACACAAGGGGTGAAAAGAGTTGAAGATGCTTCATTCAAAAGGGATGTCTGGAAGACAATATCTATTTTTTTCCCCTGCTCCCCGTCTTTGAACTTCTTTGAACTTCTTTGATTTTTTTTTCCCCATCAACATCTGGTGGTTCAGTTGTTGGGTTGCTTCCACAAAATACCTATGGACTGCTGCTTTTTTCCCCTATCCTTATGAAGGTAGAGCTGTTTTCTGTTTCTAGAAATCAAAGAACCTTCCCATGGGTGAGGGTTTTGGAGTTAGTTGATCCTGACTCTACTACTTCCTGGCAGTGTTGATCCTGACTTTACTACTTCCTGGCTGTGTAAAATTACTTAACCTCTGCAAGCTTCAGGTTCTTCTCTTGTAAAATGGGGATAGAAATGCCAGGCTGAAGGTTACTGATGATGTTTATGTAGCCACTGGCCCTAGATGCTCAATTGATGGCAGCCACTATTCTGGGCCAAATGTTATTCATCTTTGTTTTACTAGTGATTACTTTTTACTTATTTTCCATGTCTATATGGAAAATTAATGAATCCTCATGACAATGTGGATTTTTTTTGATTTAATATTTTATTTAACCTAGTATATCAAAATATTAGCATTTTAATATGCAATGGTTATAATATTTATTAAAGAGATAGCTTACTCTCTTTTTTTCCTACTATTTATTTATTTATTTATTTATTTTTAATTTATTATTATTATACTTTAAGTTGTAGGGTACATGTGCATAACGTGCAGGTTTGTTACATATGTATACTTGTGCCATGTTGGTGTGCTGCACCCATCAACTCGTCATTTACATCAGGTATAACTCCCAATGCAATCCCTCCCCCCTCCCCCCTCCCCATGATAGGCCCCGGTGTGTGATGTTCCCCTTCCTGAGTCCAAGTGATCTCATTGTTCAGTTCCCACCTATGAGTGAGAACATGCGGTGTTTGGTTTTCTGTTCTTGTGATAGTTTGCTAAGAATGATGGTTTCCAGCTGCATCCATGTCCCTACAAAGGACACAAACTCATCCTTTTTTATGGCTGCATAGTATTCCATGGTGTATATGTGCCACATTTTCTTAATCCAATCTGTCACTGATGGACATTTGGGTTGATTCCAAGTCTTTGCTATTGTGAATAGTGCTGCAATAAACATACGTGTGCATGTGTCTTTATAGCAGCATAATTTATAATCCTTTGGGTATATACCCAGTAATGAGATGGCTGGGTCATATGGTACATCTAGTTCTAGATCCTTGAGGAATCGCCATACTGTTTTCCATAATGGTTGAACTAGTTTACAATCCTACCAACAGTGTAAAAGTGTTCCTATTTCTCCACATCCTCTCCAGCACCTGTTGTTTCCTGACTTTTTAATGATCGCCCTTCTAACTGGTGTGAGATGGTATCTCATTGTGGTTTTGATTTGCATTTCTCTGATGGCCAGTGATGATGAGCATTTTTTCATGTGTCTGTTGGCTGTATGAATGTCTTCTTTTGAGAAATGTCTGTTCATATCCTTTGCCCACTTTTTGATGGGGTTGTTTGTTTTTTTCTTGTAAATTTGTTTGAGTTCTTTGTAGGTTCTGGATATTAGCCCTTTGTCAGATGAGTAGATTGCAAAAATTTTCTCCCATTCTGTAGGTTGCCTGTTCACTCTGATGGTAGTTTCTTTTGCTGTGCAGAAGCTCTTTAGTTTAATGAGATCCCATTTGTCAATTTTGGCTTTTGCTGCCGTTGCTTTTGGTGTTTTAGACATGAAGTCTTTGCCCATGCCTATGTCCTGAATGGTACTACCTAGGTTTTCCTCTAGGATTTTTATGGTATTAGGTCTAACATTTAAGTCTCTAATCCATCTTGAATTAATTTTTGTATATGGAGTAAGGAAAGGATCCAGTTTCAGCTTTCTACTTATGGCTAGCCAATTTTCCCAGCACCATTTATTAAATAGGGAATCCTTTCCCCATTTCTGTTTCTCTCAGGTTTGTCAAAGATCAGATGGCTGTAGATGTGTGGTATTATTTCTGAGGACTCTGTTCTGTTCCATTGGTCTATATCTCTGTTTTGGTACCAGTACCATGCTGTTTTGGTTACTGTAGCCTTGTAGTATAGTTTGAAGTCAGGTAGCGTGATGCCTCCAGCTTTGTTCTTTTGACTTAGGATTGTCTTGGAGATGCGGGCTCTTTTTTGGTTCCATATGAACTTTAAAGCAGTTTTTTCCAATTCTGTGAAGAAACTCATTGGTAGCTTGATGGGGATGGCATTGAATCTATAAATTACCTTGGGCAGTATGGCCATTTTCACGATATTGATTCTTCCTATCCATGAGCATGGTATGTTCTTCCATTTGTTTGTGTCCTCTTTGATTTCACTGAGCAGTGGTTTGTAGTTCTCCTTGAAGAGGTCCTTTACATCCCTTGTAAGTTGGATTCCTAGGTATTTGATTCTCTTTGAAGCAATTGTGAATGGAAGTTCATTCCTGATTTGGCTCTCTGTTTGTCTGTTACTGGTGTATAAGAATGCTTGTGATTTTTGCACATTAATTTTGTATCCTGAGACTTTGCTGAAGTTGCTTATCAGCTTAAGGAGATTTTGGGCTGAGACCATGGGGTTTTCTAAATATACAATCATGTCATCTGCAAACAGGGACAATTTGACTTCTTCTTTTCCTAACTGAATACCCTTGATTTCTTTCTCTTGCCTGATTGCCCTAGCCAGAACTTCCAACACTATGTTGAATAGGAGTGGTGAGAGAGGGCATCCCTGTCTTGTGCCAGTTTTCAAAGGGAATTTTTCCAGTTTTTGCCCATTCAGTATGATATTGGCTGTGGGTTTGTCATAAATAGCTCTTATTATTTTGAGGTACATTCCATCAATACCGAATTTATTGAGTGTTTTTAGCATGAAGGGCTGTTGAATTTTGTCAAAAGCCTTTTCTGCATCTATTGAGATAATCATGTGGTTCTTGTCTTTGGTTCTGTTTATATGCTGGATTATGTTTATTGATTTGCAAATGTTGAACCAGCCTTGCATCCCAGGGATGAAGCCCACTTGATCATGGTGGGTAAGCTTTTTGATGTGTTGCTGAATCTGGTTTGCCAGTATTTTATTGAGGATTTTTGCATCGATGTTCATCAGGGATATTGGTCTAAAATTCTCTTTTTTAGTTGTGTCTCTGCCAGGCTTTGGTATCAGGATGATGTTGGCCTCATAAAATGAGTTAGGGAGGATTCCCTCTTTTTCTATTGATTGGAATAGTTTCAGAAGGAATGGTACCAACTCCTCCTTGTACCTCTGGTAGAATTCGGCTGTGAATCCATCTGGTCCTGGACTTTTTTTGGTTGGTAGGCTATTAATTATTGCCTCAATTTCAGAGCCTGCTATTGGTCTATTCAGGGATTCAACTTCTTCCTGGTTTAGTCTTGGAAGAGTGTAAGTGTCCAGGAAATTATCCATTTCTTCTAGATTTTCCAGTTTATTTGCATAGAGGTGTTTATAGTATTCTCTGATGGTAGTTTGTATTTCTGTGGGGTCGGTGGTGATATCCCCTTTATCATTTTTAATTGCGTCGATTTGATTCTTCTCTCTTTTCTTCTTTATTAGTCTTGCTAGTGGTCTGTCAATTTTGTTGATCTTTTCAAAAAACCAACTCCTGGATTCATTGATTTTTTGGAGGGTTTTTTGTGTCTCTATCTCCTTCAGTTCTGCTCTGATCTTAGTTATTTCTTGCCTTCTGCTAGCTTTCGAATGTGTTTGCTCTTGCTTCTCTAGTTCTTTTAATTGTGACGTTAGAGTGTCAATTTTAGATCTTTCCTGCTTTCTCTTGTGGGCATTTAGTGCTATAAATTTCCCTCTACACACTGCTTTAAATGTGTCCCAGAGATTCTGGTATGTTGTATCTTTGTTCTCATTGGTTTCAAAGAACATCTTTATTTCTGCCTTCATTTCGTTATGTACCCAGTAGTCATTCAGGAGCAGGTTGTTCAGTTTCCATGTAGTTGAGCGGTTTTGATTGAGTTTCTTAGTCCTGAGTTCTAGTTTGATTGCACTGTGGTCTGAGAGACAGTTTGTTATAATTTCTGTTCTTGTACATTTGCTGAGGAGTGATTTACTTCCAATTACGTGGTCAATTTTGGAGTAAGTGCGATGTGGTGCTGAGAAGAATGTATATTCTGTTGATTTGGGGTGGAGAGTTCTATAGATGTCTATTAGGTCTGCTTGCTGCAGAGATGAGTTCAATTCCTGGATATCCTTGTTAACTTTCTGTCTCGTTGATCTGTCTAATGTTGACAGTGGAGTGTTGAAGTCTCCCATTATTATTGTATGGGAGTCTAAGTCTCTTTGTAAGTCTCTAAGGACTTGCTTGATGAATCTGGGTGCTCCTGTATTGGGTGCATATATATTTAGGATAGTTAGCTCTTCCTGTTGAATTGATCCCTTTACCATTATGTAATGGCCTTCTTTGTCTCTTTTGATCTTTGATGGTTTAAAGTCTGTTTTATCAGAGACTAGTATTGCAACCCCCGCTTTTTTTTGTTCTCCATTTGCTTGGTAAATCTTCCTCCATCCCTTTATTTTGAGCCTATGTATGTCTCTGCGTGTGAGATGGGTCTCCTGAATACAGCAGACTGATGGGTCTTGACTCTTTATCCAGTTTGCCAGTCTGTGTCTTTTAATTGGAGCATTTAGTCCATTTACATTTAAGGTTAATATTGTTATGTGTGAACTTGATCCTGCCATTATGATATTAACTGGTTATTTTGCTCGTTAGTTGATGCAGTTTCTTCCTAGCCTCGATGGTCTTTACATTTTGGCATGTTTTTGCAATGGCTGGTACCGGTTGTTCCTTTCCATGTTTAGTGCTTCCTTCAGGGTCTCTTGTAAGGCAGGCCTAGTGGTGACAAAATCTCTAAGCATTTGCTTATCTGTAAAGGATTTTATTTCTCCTTCACTTATGAAACTTAGTTTGGCTGGATATGAAATTCTGGGTTTAAAATTCTTTTCTTTAAGAATGTTGAATATTGGCCCCCACTCTCTTCTGGCTTGTAGAGTTTCTGCCGAGAGATCTGCTGTTAGTCTGATGGGCTTCCCTTTGTGGGTAACCCGACCTTTCTCTCTGGCTGCCCTTAAGATTTTTTCCTTCATTTCAACTTTGGTGAATCTGGCAATTATGTGTCTTGGAGTTGCTCTTCTCGAGGAGTATCTTTGTGGCGTTCTCTGTATTTCCTGGATTTGAATGTTGGCCTGCCCTACTAGGTTGGGGAAGTTCTCCTGGATGATATCCTGAAGAGTGTTTTCCAACTTGGTTCCATTTTCCCCCTCACTTTCAGGCACCCCAATCAGACGTAGATTTGGTCTTTTTACATAATCCCATACTTCTTGCAGGCTTTGTTCATTTCTTTTTCTTCTTTTTTCTTTTGGTTTCTCTTCTCGCTTCATTTCATTCATTTGATCCTCAATCGCTGATACTCTTTCTTCCAGTTGATCGAGTCGGTTACTGAAGCTTGTGCATTTGTCACGTATTTCTCGTGTCATGGTTTTCATCTCTTTCATTTCGTTTATGACCTTCTCTGCATTAATTACTCTAGCCATCAATTCTTCCACTTTTTTTTTCAAGATTTTTAGTTTCTTTACGCTGGGTACGTAATTCCTCCTTTAGCTCTGAGAAATTTGATGGACTGAAGCCTTCTTCTCTCATCTCGTCAAAGTCATTCTCCATCCAGCTTTGATCCGTTGCTGGTGATGAGCTGTGCTCCTTTGCCAGGGGAGATGCACTCTTATTTTTTGAATTTCCAGCTTTTCTGCCCTGCTTTTTCCCCATCTTTGTGGTTTTATCTGCCTCTGGTCTTTGATGATGGGGATGTACTGATGGGGTTTTGGTGTAGGTGTCCTTCCTGTTTGATAGTTTTCCTTCTAACAGTCAGGACCCTCAGCTGTAGGTCTGTTGGAGATTGCTTGAGGTCCACTCCAGACCCTGTTTGCCTGGGTATCAGCAGCAGAGGCTGCAGAAGATAGAATATTTCTGAACAGCGAGTGTCCCTGTCTGATTCTTGCTTTGGAAGCTTCCTCTCAGGGGTGTACTCCACCCTGTGAGGTGTGGGGTGTCAGACTGCCCCTAGTGGGGGATGTCTCCCAGTTAGGCTACTCAGGGGTCAGGGACCCACTTGAGCAGGGAGTCTGTCCCTTCTCAGATCTCAACCTCCGTGTTGGGAGATCCACTGCTCTCTTCAAAGCTGTCAGACAGAGTCGTTTGCGTCTGCAGAGGCTTCTGCTGTGTTTGTTATTGTTTACTGTGCCCTGTCCCCAGAGGTGGAGTCTACAGAGACAGGCAGGTTTCCTTGAGCTGCTGTGAGCTCCACCCAGTTCGAGCTTCCCAGCAGCTTTGTTTACCTACTTAAGCCTCAGCAATGGCGGGCGCCCCTCCCCCAGCCTCTCTGCTGCCTTGCCGGTAGATCACAGACTGCTGTGCTAGCAATGAGGGAGGCTCCGTGGGCGTGGGACCCTCCCGGCCAGGTGTGGGATATGATCTCCTGGTGTGCCTGTTTGCTTAAAGTGCAGTATTGGGGTGGGAGTTACCCAATTTTCCAGGTGTTGTGTGTCTCAGTTCCCCTGGCTAGGAAAAGGGATTCCCTTCCCCCTTGCGCTTCCCAGGTGAGGCAATGCCTCGCCCTGTTTCAGCTCTCGCTGGTCGGGTTGCAGCAGCTGACCAGCACCGATCGTCCGGCACTCCCCAGTGAGATGAACCCAGTACCTCAGTTGAAAATGCAGAAATCACCAGTCTTCTGTGTCGCTCGCGCTGGGAGTTGGAGACTGGAGCTGTTCCTATTCGGCCATCTTGCTCCGCCCCCCGACAATGTGGATTTTTACAACTAAAACCCACAGTTGAATTTCTTTAGATATTTACAACTCCTTGTTTATTACACATGTGATTTATTGTTCAAAAACATAAGAAAATATCCATAGTGTGAGGTTAGACAAAATAGTTCTTACACATAATAACAAAAGCACAATCCATAAAAGAAAAAATCAATATATTGGACATAATCAAAATAAAAACTTATGAACTGTCAGAGACAATGTTAAGAGAATAAAAGTCAACCTACAGACTAGGAGAAAATATTTGCACGTCATATAGCTAACAAAGGACTTCTATCTAGAATATCAACACACTTTCAAAACTCAGAAAATATATAACCTAATTAAAAATAGGTGAAAGATTTAGAGATATAATCAAAGAGAACATGTGGGGGACAAAAAAGCATATTAAAGATGCTCAAAATCATTAGTCATTAAGTAAAAGTGATTTAAAGCCATAATGAGATACAACTACCTATCAGAATGGCTAAAATAAATAAAACTGATAATTCCAAGTGCTAACAAGGATACAGAGCAGATGAAAC